>NC_090451.1:473410800-474770800 GCF_031143425.1 Pleurodeles waltl
GACAGTGTGCATTCCGAAAGTACATGCCCCCTCTGTGCCACGGCATTGGCCTCTGCTCCCTGAGGAGCCAAGGCTGATGCTGCCACACTCTTTCCACTGGGCTGGCCGGGGGAAACCTCTTAATACAGAGGTTTCCGACAAGCAGCTCAATTGAAACATTGTAATAGGGCTGGGGGGAGCCCGCCATGGCAGTCTCCTCCCCACAGTGCTGGCGAGCCAGCAGTTGTCCCACCAGCCTCGTAATGAGGACCTAAGTATATGATATGTATTGCAGGCAAAAGACCTGCCAACTGAAAGCTAAATCTACCTGTATATGAGATTAAAAATGATTGATTTGTGTATACAATTTTTGGATGAGATAAAGAATGAAGTGTGCAATGACAGTGTACTTTTCAGATGGAAAATTGCCCATTGTGCATTATAATTTGAGCAGAAAGCTATAACTAAACAGTGGATAGAAATAAGGTCACATTAAAAATATCGTATGAGATAATCCAAGATGTATGTGATAAACAACGCCTCCCTCCAAAAGCTAAAGTCCCATAGAGCATGAACAGAATACAATTCATATGCCATGAATTTTACAAATGTCATTACATTTCAATCCTATAAATGGAAATTAGCAGATTCAGCACTGGACATGGTCCTCAAACAGTGGTGGGGTCCATCTGGTCTCCATTTTAATCTTTACATCTTTGCTCATTGACATTGACTCCCTGTCCATAACATTCATGGTGAAATATCTATACATTTATACTTAAAGTTGATCTGCAACCACAATTCTATCTGTGCCTTGAGTGAAAGTCCTATCTGCACTGTCATAGAGCTTTTTGATGTAAGATAGATTGAACCATGAACTTAGGGGCTCATTTTGAGTTTGGAGGTCCCAACACAGGTCTGCCAAACTCGCGGAGAGGACAACACTGCTTTGGCATTCCCCGCTGCTCTATCACAAAGTTTCCGCAGGACTGACGTGGCTGACTGGCAGAAACCTTGAAATAGAGCATTTCTGCCGATCTGACCAATGGGAACAGTGCTACAAGATAGCATTCAACTCCCTTATAGGAGATGACAGCTATCTCGTAGCACAGAGGGGGCCGACCAGCATCCTCAGAATGCACACTGTCTGCAAAGCATACAATGAGGATTCCGACAATGCTGGGCAGAGGGGGCACTCAGGGCGTCACCCCGTCGGAATCATGGATGCTGCCGGACCTCCAAACTCGGAATGTTACGGTTGGATCGCCACAGCCCCTGTTGCCTGACCACCACTGTGATGTTGGGGGTCTTGTGACCGCCAGCCTCGTAATGAGGCCCTTAGTTTGGTGTAGGCTTTGTTGCTCTTTATTTCACATACTACATCCAGCCCCTCATTCAATGGTTGAATTAGAATTTGGTCGGAGAAAGATGACTTTAGCAGAAGAAGTACAGTTTCTCAAATTCTGTGGTAGATTAAGGCTCATGTCCCATGGAGCTGTGAAATGAATCATATTGGCAGTGATAAAATGTAAAGGCATTTATGATAACATTCATTTTTCTCACGATATGCACCATGAATTTCAAACCTTGGAATCCACAGCATTTTGGGAAGTGAGTGTAACTTAAAACATGCCTTAAAAAAGTTCAAGAATGGTAACTAGAAAGTAAACTTTGAGGTAGACTATGATGGGAAAGGCAATTTCTCGCCTTCTGGAATGCTAATGTTTAAAGAGAAGCTCTTGTGATAAAGTCATGAGACTATGCCTTATTTTTCTTCTAGCACATATAAGAGGGATATGGGACACAGCTTTAGGTGGACTGAATAGGTGTGGAGCATGTGATTATTCATAGAAACAATGTCTTACATCTTATTCTCATGCAGGGCCAATCCCTGGAATTGAGCCGGGTACTTCAGAACTGCTGTCCAAAATATACTGTACAGACCCTGTTTAAGTGGAGAATATGCAATGATAGACGGGGTGGTAGTAAAGTTCTTGTATACGAACTAGGATGCTTCGCCTATGAAGTCTCTCAATGCCATTTTAGAATTGTGGTCAGTGTACTTGTATATTGAAAGGCTGAACTGGTGATTAGTAAACAGATCACTTCTGGGGCTTAGTTGTTGTGCAGTGGCAAAAGCCGTTATGTTTCTGTGCATCAGTGCCAATGGAGAGTATCCCATTGCGTATACAGAATGTATTTATCATTTTAAATAATTTGGAAGGCTATTTTAGACCTATTGTCATAATTTTATGGATAAGAGGATAAGCAGTGTTTGGGTTTATACATGATTATTTTCTTAATGTTGCATTGAAAAGATTTGTATGAACCAATCAATGGATTTTTGTTTTTAATTGTTGCAGTGACCACCCTAAGTGTGGTGGTGTGCCAGTATGTGGGTTCTGCACAAACTGTGTTACAGGATTCAAGCTGCACCTCACTGATAATGGCACATGGGTTGAAACCGGGCTTATGTTTCCATGTGAAGAGGGCATGGAGTGGCAGAATGTGCCGGACTGTTCCTACAGGGGCAGGACCAAAATGCTTGGGATAAAGCTGGTCTCTGTTGAGGGCACCAAAGTCGGTGAAAACAACGTACTGGAACAAAGCCCTCAGTGATTGCCAGTGACCCTGATTAAGTCAAAATGTCGTACCTTTTCTGTGTTTGTTGCTAAGTCGAGCATTCCTCCGATCACTTTGATATTTGTTGCATTATTCTTCTTTTACGCTAGGGAAAGTATTTATAAAATCAGGACATCTACGAATAGAGCACAGAATCAATGTGAAACCTTTGGACGGCAAGAAAATGTGTGGAATATGCTCTTAAGCTTCTCAACTTTAAAAACACAATTGAAGTGGATTTGACAACTCCAAAAGGCAGCCCTAAATTCTATGCTCTATTCGAAAGTATTATTTTTCAATCATTCAAAGGGGAAGAGAGCCAACTATTTGCCATTGGATTTTATTTACATCTTCAAATTTTTAATCCATACTGCTTTTCTTGACCTTTCTTATTTATTTAAAATATTGATATTTCCATTTCAGCAAGAATGGCATCCATGGGTAAAAGACACAGATGCTTGTGCAAGATGCGTTGTTTCGGCCTTCCAATATTTCCGGGTTCCTGCGTGTTGGCTGTTAATACACTATAGCAGTGCATGTCAGACAAGCAACCCCCAGCTGGGATCATTTAATCACTTCTTCTATTGGCAAAAAATACGAAGCTTTTTCAATTCGGCATTGATTCTGAAGTTCAACAACATGCTAATCTGAACAGTATGTCCGCGCTGATGAATGCAGCATTCAAATATGAACAGAGAACAAGTAGGCTGTTTTTTCACTTCACACATATCTTTAGAGTTATGAGGGCATTTTAGCAAACATTTTTGAATGATGCTATTTCAACCCCTTAGTGGTGAGTTAAGGCAGGGCTTGCTCCAAACACCTTTTTACCACCGTATTATGAAAAAAAGGATCGGAATGTGGTAATGCGTAACAAGAATGACTGCACACACTTGCTGCGTGGTATTTGTTGTGGTGGTGGTGTGTTTTGTTGTGCATTTTGACCCGCACTTTTTTTGTCCTGAATTATTGCAAAACAATTTTGTTGTGTTTTACTATGGTTGTTGTGTTGTGTTGTGTTATGCCTGGTGTGTTGTGATGTGCCCTGTAATGCTTTATTTGTGGTGTTGTTTTTCTCTGTGTATGCCTCTGTGTTGCGTTCTATTATATACTGTAGACATTAACAAAACATGCTACATTTCCAGTTAAAGCAGCACATGCCTTGGAAGTTCACGTCACAAGCACTGTCTAAGGTGGTGAAACAGTGCTGCTCCAGCTCCTCAACTATGTGAAAAACAGAGTCAACCCAAAACTGTGGCAGAAACTGTCTTTAATTAGCACTCCCAATGCTCACTTCATTTGATATAGATGATCAGGTTAGCATGCAACACTTTGAGAAACTGGCACTCATTCTAAACAGGCACAGGAAGAGCCATGAGGTTTCCCAATCCTGAGAGAGATTGAGAGAGCGAGACAGAACAAGAAAGTGAGAAGTTGAGAGTGAGAGAGCGATTTAGGCTTTGATGAACAATAAACTTAGAAAGAGATATTTCTAGCCAAATTGAAAAATCTTTTTTAGTAAATTAAAAAGAGGGAGATCACCTTTCAATATTTAACCTAAATGTTTATAGTTGACAAGAAAGAAAGCCAGGAAATTACTACAGACTCACCTAGACTAGAACCTTTAGTGTTTACTGTGCATGTCTGAGACCTTAGCCACTAGGCCAGAGGTGACTCCTTATTATATACCCTCCAGACTTAACTATGACATTCAAACCACAGATTTTGAGAGGAAAAAAGATTTTAATGTCCCATCACTAGGAATGTTTAAGAGTGAAAACACTAGAAGATAAACAGACACACTGCCATTAGACCAGAAGATACTCTGTTCTGCTCTGCATCCAAATGTAACTATAACATTTTTACCAGCTATCTTGCTAGTCTGACTCTTTGAAGTCATTGCATGAAGAGACCATTGCAATAACAATCACTCACTCTCTTCCATCCATTTATTGGGTGGAAGAGAGAGAAAGAATAACAGAACCACAGAGGAAGCCTGAAGTTCCCAGAGGTCCTAGCTGGTTCCCCACATCCTATAGGAGCTGGCATTGCACCCACAAGCAAGGAGCTGCTTTAAATGGCAGCTCCCTACTTGCAGGAGAAATGTTTTCATCTGTTTCCCATGAACACCCTGACCCCTTAGCTCTGGTGGTGGGGTCCCAAAGGGACCCCTCCTCGTGGCTTAAATGTATTTTACTGCAACTACCACCAAAAATGTTACTGCAAATATTACATTGATATTATCAATGATGCTATCAATTATGTCATGAGTGCCGTAATTTGTGGGGTAATTAGCAGTACATGTTGAGGGCATGAGTTATAGTTACCTTAGGGCATGAGTAATAGTTACTTGAGATAACCCTAACTATAGCAGGTGAATTCTATTGTTTTGTACATTTAAAATGTAAGCCTGACTATAACGTCCCTGTAACCCTTGTTTTTTTCAGTGGTTTTCAAATTCTATTTCCTAACTATAACATCCCTATAACCTTTGTTTGTTTCAGTGAATTTCTTTGTTTTTTTTAACGTATAGTAATTTTAATTACTATACATTAATCCAACCACTGCCACACACAGCATTCATCCATGCGCAGCGACGGTTGGCCAAAGGGCCTGGCCTGCAGCCAGGCCCTGCAACTTATCCCCTATAAGCATTCAACCTTCCATTGTACACAGCCTTTACCTGTGCACAGCAGGGCTTGCCAGCAAGGCCTGGCCTGAAGTAAGTCCCTGTGCCCAACTCCCCTAACCACCCAAACCTACTCTGCACATGGCCCTTTGGACATGCGCGGCGGGAATTTGCTTCTGCATATCACGCTGGGTGTGAGAGTAGGTGTAGGAAGGTGTATCTGGGAGTGAGAGTGACTGTCAGAGTCTCTGTTCCGGTGTGTGAGTGCATGCATCAGTGTCTTAGTGGGTTTGTCAGTGTCTGTGTAGGTCTGTGAGTGGCTGCATGAGGGTGTCAGGGGGTCTGTGAGTGGGTGGGTGTGTGAGAGTCTGAATGGGTCTGTGAGTGGGTTCATAAGTGTCTGAGCGGGTCTGTGAGTGGGTGTGTGATAGTCTGAATAAGGCTGTGAGTAGATGCACGAGTGTGGGGGGTGTTTCTTACCATCTGGTCCGCCCTGATTTTTCACTTTTTGCCCACCTGGTTTTTGATCTTTTACTGTGAGGGAGCCTCCAAGTCAGGGACACCCCCACAGTAAACTCATGGTGAAATGAACTGTGCGTGTGACCGCCCCTGCAAGCTTGCTAAGGGAATGCTGCTGTGGCGCAGCAAGAGTAGGAGGCCCCGGGCTGGTTACACGCGGTCATCTGTGCACCTGCGTGTGCACCCATATAAGGGCTGTGCGGGGAGGGTTTCTGGCATGCACGGCCCAAGAACTGCATTAGGTAGCCTGGCACAGAAAGAACTATGCAGAGTGGGTGGTGACCTGGAGTAGGCCGCATGAGATGGGTGTACTCAGAGGAGGGATAGTCAGTGTGCTTACTGTCTTTTTACTGTAGGGATACTCCATTACATGTCAACATCAGTGTGCTTACTGTCTTTTCACTGTAGGGACACTCCATTCAATGCCAATGGGAAAGAGTGGACTAGGGCATAACTCAGGTCCCCTATGGCCCACATAGACCAGAGTCACACCAATGTACACTGTAACCTGTATGAAAAGAATGATGTAGTAGGTTACAAAAGGTTAGTTGTACAACTTATGGGCCATTCAGGAATGTCATCTTTCTCTGACTCCGCTCAGGATTAGGGTCAATAACTGCTCTATCCAGCTGCCTGAGCATAGTCTTGCATCAATCTGCCAGCTGTCAGGCGCTGCCAGGAAATGGGCAGAGAATCTCTGAAAGGAATGTTAGGAAGGAGGGCTTGAGTTTCAGAGCACATGTGGCCTTAACTCCTGGACAACACAATTTTTAGCTATCCCAGAAAACTGTGCAGGAAGGCAGGGACAGGAACAGGGCAAGGAAGTGATGTGGCACATCTGGATTGGACAGAGGCTCAGGCCTGCTGGACACGTCCGCCCCCACTTAAAGCGTCCTGCACAGGGTAGAACTCTCTCTCCTGGCTGTGCTTCACTGCTGGACACTGAGACTGCAGACGGGCATTATGGAGAACTGGAAAGAAGAACACCCTGACTGACCACTGAAGGACTTCAGGCCTAGCAAGGCACATGCCAGGGCCATGTAAGCTGGCCCCCTCACTTCCCATGAGGACTAGTCGGGGGAACGTTTTGGTTAGCCCAAGGAAAGCCTGCTGCCCAGAAGGAAAGGAGGGAACCCGGAAGAAGTGCTGGTGCAGGGAGTCAGTGGGACAGGCTCCCTACAACCTGGGACCCTTCTTGGCCAGGATGCCTAACGAGAGTGCTCCTGTTGGCAGGGATTCATCACCAGGAGTGAAACAATACCATAACCATCAAAATCGCCCCTTGGGGGCCCGAGATATCCAAAAGAGAAGGTCAGTGACCTATGCCCTACTTCTGAGTGAGCGGCGAAGCACATAGGGCTCCACCACTGCTCCGTTTGATGTCTCCAGGGTGGGCCAGGGGCCGGGCCTGATCCCAAAATGAAGCAAAGTCTCCGAGGATGAAGACCAGGAGCGCCATCGTGCTCCCAGTGAATGTGTTGAATGGGGGAGCTCCGGACCCCATCCTGGGGCCCTGGGGAGAAGAACTGTCAGAGGACGCCATTGTATTCCCTGTGAAGATGGCCACTGACTGAGGGACAGCCGGCGGCTGAAGATTAAGCTGGGGAGTGCTGTTGTGCTCCCTGAGAGGGTGGCACAGGGGCCACAGACCCCATCCTGAGGCCCCACCAGAAGACAAAGTCGGGGGACGCTGTCGTGCCCCTTGTGAACATGGCCGGAGGGGCACAGACCCTATCCATGGGCCCCACGCAGAGGTCTAAGGCAGGGAGTGCTGTCTTGCTCCCTGGAGTGGTGAGAGGAGGCCCTGGACCCCATCCCAGTGCCTGATGGTGCAGGACAGGAAGAGGGAGTGCAGTTGCACTCCCCGCAGGCAGCCCGTCCAGCCTCCAAGCAGCACCCATCTGCCTGCAGGAAAAGGCAGACACCATAGGAAAGGCTGGCTCCTGCAGCAGCACCTGGTGGTGCTGGCCGTGCGGGGAACAGGAGGGACCTGCCGGGGGTGGGCTGCCCAAGCCACTCCCCAACAGCACTCATCTGACAGGGGTTTCCGGGTGCGACCGGACACCCCCAGCAAGAGGACAACTGGGGTGGGCTCCCCGCACTGCCGTCCAATGAAGAGAAGGCACAACGGGTGTTTCTGGGTGGGGCCGGACATCCCCCCACCTAAGGGCAGCCGGGGGTTGGCTCCCCGCGCTGCCCTTCCACCCAACAAGGCAGCCATTCCCCAAACACAGGAGAATGCGGCGTGACACCACATATTAAGTAAGCAGTGCAGCTCTCCCCAACACAACGGGAGAGATGCTCATTAGTTATGGATGTGTCCCAGAAGGGCTTGCAAGACCCAACTTCGTCCTGAGCTGTGAGCTCAGCTCGTGGTGGAGGATGGGGTCACCACCAACCAAACGCCCATAGCCAGAGGGAGCTGCATGAGTAGCGCAGCATTCCCTCAACTCTACGTTTGTGTTCCCAACCTAGGTTGGGGGACAAAGGAAATATAACCTCCCAAGGGTTACACCGAAATGTAAAACACCAGCATCTTGGACCTTTTTGCTCTTTCCTTGTGTGACTGCACCCTCTAGGGGTGTAGGGTTGCATTACACCAGCTTAATACAGGGTAATCAAAAAGTAATCTGAGAATAATTTAGAAGTAATTGAAAAGTAATCTTTACCTTTTAAAGTATAAAAACCTGTCTCTATATGTCCCTTGTTAATGCTGATTTGAGTAATGAGACTGATAACCACCTCCTCGCCAAGAAGATGTACTTTTTTGCCAGATTTTGGTGCTCTTACTCTACAGTCAAATGTTGCATTGGGATATCAGCAGTTGTTTTGCCATGTGGGTTGTTGGATTATATTTCCACTCAGTGGAGACATGGAAGATTACACAATGTCATCCAAGAGTAATTCCATCAATTTGGTATATTTGTAAATTGCTGCATAGTATTGAGTAGCTTGTCTGAAATAAATGTACTTTTACATTATCAAACAAATGAAAAATCACAGACTGGACAATCATTTATTGAGTGTCATGCTTGTGTGCTCGTGAATGGGGGTTACAAGCCAACACCATCTCCCTTGAGTAAGCCTTGGTCTGCTCTGCAATGCTACCCCATGAGAGTCAAGCGCTACAATGGGGTGTTTGGTTCCCAGTGGTGGTCATGTGGGGATTGATTACTTGTGCATGCCACACAACTAATGACACCTTCCAACAACGAGGTTCTGAGAGAGTCTGTGAGTGGGTGTGTGAGTCTATCTATGTATATTACCTAGTGGTGGTCGCCACTAGGTAGTTATTCTTAGGAGCTTAGTTAGGATATTTCTGGGCCAGGACCTACCTTTCTGCCAAATCTGGTGTAATTCCGTCCAGTAGTTTGGGTGCTATTGCTGTTCAAAAATCCCTATGAAAAATTGAAAGGGAAAGATGTTTTGGCCCCCCCCCCCTTTTTCTTGCCCCCTCTGGACAGATCACACCAAAAGTTTCCAGACAGCAGCTCTCATAACTGTCAAAGTCTTTTGGAAATTTCATGAAAATTCATCAAGCAGCACCATAGATATAGGCAAGCAAAAAACAGCCTTTTCTATAGAAACTACGACCTAACTATAACTACCTAGTGGCAACCCCTATATATATATATATATATATATATATATATGTACATATATATATATATATATATGTACATATATATATATATATATATATATATATATATATATATATATATATATAATAAATGAAAAACAATTAACCATTTTACAAAATTCCTAAACAATGTAATAATTTTTAATTTAAAAAATGCTGATTTAATAATTACTTAATTAACTTCCCACCCTATACCCCTAGAAGCCTTAGCAACCCATAACTAAAATAAATAAAACACAATTTACATAACTGATGAGCAAGTAAATGACTAATTAACAGTTATTAATTAATCAATTAATTAATTATGACTTGTTTAACTTCCCAACCATCCCAACCATCAACTCTACAAACCCAGCAGCCAACATCTAAAATATAATTTATATTTAAAAGTATTGCATGTTGCAGGGTTATCCACAAAGTTTTTGCCTTCTTGCTCTTTTTTTCTGACCTTTTGTTGTTAGCGCTCTGGGCACTTTACCACTGCTAAACAGTGCTAAAGTGCATACTCTCTCTATCTAAAATATATTGGTGATTAGTTTATCCATGATTTGCATATTTGTTTTACTAGTAACTCCCTAGTGAAGTGTACAATGTGTGTCCAAGGACTGTAAATCAAATGCTATTAGTGGGCCTACAACACTGGTTGTGCCACCCACATAAGTAACTCTGTAATCATGTCTCAGACCTGCCAATGCAGTTCCTGTGTGTGCAGTTTTAAACTGCCATTTCAATCTGGAAAGTGCACTCACTTGCTAGGCCCAAACTTTCCCTTTTACTACATGTAAGCCACCCCTAAAGTAGACCGAAGGCAACCCCATGAACAGGGTGCAGTGTATTTAATAGGTAGGACATGTACTTGTTTTTTTTTACATGTCCTGAAAGTGAAATACTGCTAAATTCATTTTTCACTATTGCAAGGACTATCGCTCCCATACAGTAACATGGGAATTGCCTTGAAATATCTATTAAGTGTCATTTCCCATTGTGAGCAGATAGAGATGTGGAGTTTAAGGTCTATGAATTCATAATTTGAAAATACAACTTTTGGTGAAGTTGGTTTTTGAATTGTGAGTTTGAAAATAAATTTTTTAGAAAGTGGGCATTTTCTTGCTTAACCATTCTGGGCCTCTGACTGTCTGTGGAATACACAACTGGATCAGGATGACAGTTGGACTGTTTCTGCATGCACTTTAGACAGTCACATAAAGGGGGCTGGGATGTGCCATGCATATCCTGTTGCCCCACCACCAGGCTAATAGGAGTTCCTTATCTATAGTGGTGGGAGGAGCTGACACTTGCACCTGAACAGGGCTGTGCCTCTCTTTACACAAAGCAGTCTCTAACCCCCTCGAGTATGTCTGGAGCTGGGGCAGGGAAGGGCAGGGTCTTGTGTACTACAAATACTTATCTTTGAAGTTTGCCTACTTCAAAGACAGAAATGGGTATAAGTACTGGACCTCTGCCACCAATACAAACTTAGCAACCCACTGCTGAAATATAACTTAATAATTTAGCATTACATATTTAACATAATAACAATCACTCCAATAATTAATAATACATTAAAAATGTATTAGTAATTAATAACTACCTAGTTAACTTCCGATTCTATACCCCTAAAACCCAGCAACCTTCACCTAAGAATTAACTTAAAACCAATGGTTATTACATAGATACATGATGATAGAACAAATAAATAATGAATAATAAATTACAATTAATTGTTAATTAGTTATTACCTAGTTAACTTCCCACTCTATAACCTACAAATACAGCAACCCGGACCTAAAATGTAACGAAAATAAATGATTAATAGATAATTTACATAATTAATAATCAATCAAATAAGTAATAATACATTTGATGTTAATTGGTTAATTATTACCTAATTAACTTCCCACGCTATGACGTAGCAACCGGCACCTAAAATAAAATTAATTATATCAGTATTGCACAATATACGTAATGAATATAAATCACATACTTATTTAAAAATTATTAATTAATACATATTTAATAATTAATTAACTTTCCACCCTATCCCCCTACAAACCAACAGCCCACTACTAGGCTATCAACTAACGGTTAACAATGAACTAAAAATTCTACATCACTGAAATTACAAACTATATTTAAAAAACGATATAACAACTATACAAACAATAACACGTAAAATTAATATACGAAGTAAACCACAGTAAAATAATTAAAAATGATATCCTTCAGAACTATATTATTGAAAACAATATTAACATCAACGATATTCTTGAAAACAATATTACTTATCTGAAAAAAAAACAATACTCTTGACAATGATATTTTGCATCGCAATATTTTTGTTTCACAATATTTTTGCCGATATTACTGTGTTCTGATATTTTCATCTCAATAATAATGTCTAAATGCCAAGTTTCGATCGGTGGTAGCAGTTGTCACAACTGTCGAAACGTAACTTACAGGGTCAGACTCGGACAAATAATAGGCCTGGGCATCAAAATAAAAGTAGCCCCCGTTAGCAAATTTCAGTGGAAAAGGGAAATCAACAGTAAAAACAGGCCCACCTGGTCATAAAACAGGCCCATTGGTCACTGCCTGATTGCTCTATAGCAGTGTTTCCCAACCTGTGCTCCGCGGACCCCTGGGGGTCCGCAAAGCCTCATCAGGGGGTCCGCGACTGCTCAGAAAATTAATTAATATTAACAGATTTGGACCCCAGCTTTCAGTAATGACTCAGTGGAGGGGTCTTCGGATTTCAATAATGATTTAGTGGGGGTCCCCAGGTTCCAGTAATGATAAAGTGGGGGTCCACAGAAGTCAAAAGGTTGGGAAACACTGCTCTATAGGCCTGTCCGACTCTCTTGCAACTGACGTCCTTGGTAGTTTCCTCTGCATGCTCAGATAAGTCCGTCAGCTTTGGAATTCGAACCGGCCCAAAGCATTACAGTTTGTGACCTCGTTTTCTTGGTACTGAAAAGACAACTCCCTACCATTCACAAACCAAGGTTTGTGCTTCATTGCAGCTGTTATGACTGAGCTCTTTACCACAGACAGAGAAAACTCCTGCAACATACTAATGAAATAATCAGTGCTTGTCTATTTTTGAGAAGATTTTGTAAACTGTTTGCTGACAAAGGGTATTAAAGGGGCCTCGAAGTGAACAGGGCCCTAGAAAACAAAGGGGCCTATTGACTGCTTTATGCCATACAAAGTGCCCACGAAACAAAGGTTGCTAGGCATAACATTCACAATAGTAATTTGCTTATCTAAGATAGGAAATGTTGACTCATTAATGCCTTTTCAAACTTAGATAATGGACAAAATAAAAACAGCCATAAATTAAGAACCACGCACACATTTGAGTCCTCCAGAATATGCCAATTATTTTAAAAAGGTTTTCTATTCTGTTCTTTTTAATTTCGAGTAGTACAAAGAAAGCTGTTGAACTTATGCTGAGCAGATTCCGGTGAATAGGCAGATGGTACGGTTCAGATCTTATTTTTAATCACTTGAGTTTATAATGAAATGGAACAATTCTAACAATTCCAGGCTAATGCGCCAATGTAACTTCAGGTGCCAGGACAGAAGATACAGAAGAAGTACTTCATCATACAAGAGATGTTAGACTCAAGTGATTGAACTATTAAATTATAATCACTCCTAATTAAAACCACTTTGAGAAAACACCACGCTGTTTAACTCACATTTCAATGAAGAGAAAATAATGTGACCATTTAAACAGTATTTCATAAATATCGCAGGTGGTCAAAAAATAATGTGTGTCAATGGCCATACGAATGCATTCACTTTGATCCTATCGCTTTAAAGTTAACAGTATTGCTGGAAGACAATCCAAAGACAGGTTTAACATACATGAAGGAATGGACGAGGAAGTGAAAAATAGATATTTTACCTTTGGTATAGCCGTAGGATCTGGACTATCCCATATGGTGTGCAGATGGCAGATGAGGACTGTGAGCATACACTATATAAAATGCCTTATAGTAAGTGCAGGTGGAACCTTGCACCAGAATTGTGGGCAGGTCAGCACTTAAATATAGACTGCTGGTTAAAAAATATGACGAAAAGTGTCCCTCTTTCAAAGCAATACGACCAGTCTACCATTAAAGAATGAGCAGGTATGCCCCACACAGGTGGGTGCACTGTTTGGCCAGTTCTTGGAAGTTTGTTGGCCCCTGCACCTAGTGGGTAATTAATATTGTGCAGATTCAGCTGCAAAAGCATCTTCTCATTTGAATGTATCCAGTACAGGTGCAAAATTGTATCATCATTATTTACAGCACAACAGTGAAAGACCAAGAGGCTGATACCTGACAATATCTCAGCACTATAGACTGGACACTTCAAGTGGCACAGCTAGGGTGTCATAGGTCCCAGTGCCTAGGAAGGAAATTAGATTTCTGACCACTATTTGAACTGTTAAATACAGCGACAGTAAGGGCTCAGTGAGTTTCTCAGACCTCTGGGCCCCAGTGCGACTGCACCCGTTTCACCAATGGAAGTTACACCTCTGGGAACACCCATAGTAAGGCAAATCTTACATTCAGACTTTCCCCTCATGTGTTCATTTTTTAATTTTGTTTTTACTTTTCTATTTGCATTTAAAAAGGGGGGGGTTGCCCAGCTTGACAGCTCTTAATAAAGTGCATAGCATACATGACCCACAGAACACAGACAACAAGCTTAAAGAAGATGTTGTATAGATAAGATCAAACATGCCTAAACACTGTCCGACAAGTAGCAGACAAGAAAAAAAAAACAGAAGGATTGACTACAGGGAGGAATCCGGTGAGTGGATAAGAGAAAAACCCTTTGTTGCAATTAACAAAGAGAATAGCTACTTCAAACTCTCCATCCATCTAGTAATGGGACACCATAGCCAAGTCCCCCACCTCTCAGCATTCCGCCCCTTACATTCGTGCAGATTGTTCTCCAGGGTATAAATTGACAGCAGCCTAGCCCTCCATTCTGGGAAGGTAGGGGGTCCTATATTTAATCAACCAGAGGCTATACACATGCACGCCAATGACATGGGCATGAAAGCAAAATATGATTCTTTATAGAAAATCTTAGTGCTAGGATAATCTTTAACTACCTCTAATAGCATCATTGTAGAATTAATTTGGACCCGTTTCCCTTTGATCCTTCCCATAAAAGAGCCAATATCTTGTAGGAAGAGTTCAAGGGTTTGACATGAAAAATATATATGCACAATGCCAGCTCTGCAGCAATGACATCTGTAGTCAGACCTCGTACCCCACTTATACATTTTAGCTGATGTACAATAAATATCAAATATAGTTATGCAGTGCTAATTCTTTAGCCCTGCTGCTATCAGTGTTTTACTGCTAAGATCTAATGACTCCTGAAGAAGCAGACGTTCAATCCTGAGTCTTCTTTCCTATTTAGTATTTTGAGACTCCACATCATCTGGCAAACCTTGTAGTAACAAGGAGTAAATTGTCCCAATTCTAACCTCTTTATCCACTGCACCAAATAAAGGTACCTGGATCGGTGAAAATTGGTTCTGATCCAGTTTATTAAGAACCGATCTGAGGAAACTTCAAAAGTCTGCCCTGGTCAGCTCATATATTCCTTGAAGATCCCAAAAGGAATGCATTTGCCCCTCTTTAAAAAGATTCTCCAGAACCATGACCCCATTCCGTGCCCACTGTCTTCCTACTGCATCATGAAATGGCTCAGGAAAAGATGGTGACCCCCACATAGGTGTATAGTAATTAACCTTTCAAAGCCACACTGTTGTTTTTACCTGTCACCATACCTTGCATCCCCGCTCTGTAAAACCTCAACTTTTGTTTTCTTATAATAGCTGGGCTCTACATTTTTTAAGAGCAAGCCCTTGGCATCCATGCCTAGTATTACCTCCTAAATTGATGGAGATTCCACTGGGTTTGAATTCATTGTACTGCCTGTGATTAATATACCCAGATGCTGAAGCATACAGGCCCAATAGTGGAATGTAAAACTGGGGACAGCCCAGCCCCCACTGTCCTTTGGCAATACCATACATTTAGAACTCTTATGGGCCTTTTGAATTCGCAGAGAAAGCTGTAACATACACTTTCCAATTTAGCCAGCCAAAACTTGCTGACCTCCAAAGGGATAGCTCTGAATAAGTATAACAACTTGGGTAGAATTACCATTTTTAGCATATTGCACCACCCTACAAATGAGAGGTGTAAACAATTGATTCACCTCATCCCTGTTCTATATGTCTAAGGAAAGGAGCCAAATTTAGGCTAGCCATGTGACACACATATGATGAAATCCACACCTCCAAATATACAGCTTCCTCAACTCGTTGAGAGTCCTCAAGAAGAGTTCTTTTGCTACATATAATCTGTGCCTTTGCCACAGTGAGTTTATAGATGGAGTACGCACTGAAAGAGTATGCTTCTTTCCCAATCTCCACTAAGGCCATTAAGGGGTTAGAAGTGTCACTGCTATTTCATCCGCGTAGGCCAGATTTATATTTGAGCTGATTTACCTCCACAGGAAAAATCTGTGAGTTCCTCTCTAGAAGACTAGTGAAGGTGTTGATGTAGAGAGCAAATAATAGTGGAGAGCATGGACAGCCTTGCCTTGTCCCTCTCATTATAAAAATGTTTTCTGACTCAATCTCCATAATTCAGAGTCTTGCACTAGGGGTTTGATATAGGGGGTCATTAGGACCCTGGCAGTCACTGGACCTCCAGGGTCACGGTGGGGGTCAGACAGCTGCGGTCGTGGTGGTCCGACTGCCACATTATGACCGTGGCACAGCCGCCACGGTCCAACTGCCGACACCGTCAGCCTGCCACCAGCCTGCAGTCTGGCAGTCCCGGTGGTTGTAATCCGCCAGGGCAGCGCTGCAATTAGCACTGCCCTGGGTATTACAAGTCCCCATCTGCTAGCCTGTCCATGGCAGTAAACACCCCAATGGAAAGGCTGGTGGAATGGGGGACTCAGGGGGACCCTGCACTGCCCATGCACTTGGCATGGGCAGTGCAGGGACCCCCATGCATAGCCCATCGTGCATTCCACTGCCCGAATTACAGGCAGTGGAATGTGCAATGGGTGCTGCTGCACCACCACAATGCATCTGGCACCACTAGGAGCCGGCTGCAATGTTAAGGCCCTGTTCCCCTCTGGGCCGGCGGAATCACTGTTTCTGCCCGCTGGTCCAGCGGGGAAACCATAATAGGGCCAGTGGGGTTCAGGCCGCTCGTGTGGCATTATGGCAATATGGCATTGGCCGCCCGCCAATGTCATAATGAGGCCCATAGTGTCTTGATAGCCTTAATAAATCTAAGGCCAACTCCCTTCCATTCAAGAACTGCCTACAGATAGTCCTATAATACCCGATCAATTGCTTTTTCAGCATCTAGCAACACCAGGCCAATTTCTGCCTTAGTGGCTTCAGCAATATCAAATAGTACAATTTGCCTCCTAACATGGTCTGTCGTTCCCCAGCTCAGAACAAAGCTGTGTTGTTTTTGTGATACTAGAGAGGAGATAACTCTGTCTAGACGATTGGCCAAAACGTTGGCATATATTTTGGCATTGCACTTAACTAAGGAGATTGGTCTGTATGACCCTGGGTTTAACGGGGTTTTCCCTTATTCCTAAATACCTCAATATTAGTTTCCTCCCAGGAACGAGAGATCCCCCTGTCTGAGCTCCTAAAAAGATTGAGAGCAAACACTGCTTAATTTCTTGAAAGAAGATCTAATAGAGCTCCAAAGGTAACTTGTCTAGGCCCGTGGCCTTACCTACTGCTAATGAATTGATCGCTTCTTCGACTTCATCAGCTGATATTAATGCCTCCAGGACAGAACGATCCTCTGGAGTGAGTTGAATTCTATTGATTGTCTTTAGCAGATTATCATACTCCATATGGGAGGTAGTAGGCTCATCTGAATACAGTTCCTGATAAAAGTCGCTAAGGACCTTAACTATTTCAGCAGGCGATCCAACTTTGTGCCCTTGAGGGTCCTGTATTGCCTCTATTCATCTTTAAATCTCCCTTTGCCTAGTATGGAATGACAATAAACGCTCCACATTTCCCCAAACTTGTAGCACTCTGTTCTATAGTTCTGAAATTTAGCAGTGGTCTTGTTCCCAAAATACAGAAGGATTCTGGCTTTCCAGACTGCAATACGCTGCTGAATCTCAGTACTATCACCTTTCCCAGCTATTAACTTTGTTGGCTGTCCCTCTGCCAGTGACAAGGAAGCATAGAGATCCATGATCTCCCCATGCCTCTGTTTTTGATGAGCTAGGGAATAACTACATTTTTCTCTCCTGATAGCAGCTTTCAAGGCATCCCATACAACCCAATCTTAGGCTGTGCCCCTATTGATGGCTAAAAATTAATCTATCCACTCATGCATATGTACTACATACTCTACATTAAGGAGCAATTTTCCATCAAAGGTGAAATTGGTGCATGGTCGAGTAAAGCCTGTAAGTGATACTTCCAATACCAACAGGTTATGGTCCGAGAGAGCCCTAGGAAATCTCTTGACTATTGACTGATTACAGAGTGTAGTGGAGATGAAGAAGTAGTCTAAACACACCAGTTTATTGTGGGGAGCAGAGAAGAACCTGTAACCCAGGTCCGGAGCCATATGTTTGTCCCAGATATCCACCAATGCATGTCCTTAAATCAGTTGTTGAAGTGCCTTAAAAACGTTTTCCTAATAATATATGTTAGAATTCCTGCTAGTTATTTTTGATCTCTAAATGTATGTTGTGATCCCTGCATAGAATAAGAGGAGGCGGCCAGAGAAAGAGAGTTCCACAATTAAAAAAAAATCAAAAATCTCAGCCTCATCCAGATTTGATCAATAGACGGAGAATAATGTGAACATTCCCCCCAACCGGCACTCCAAGATAATCCACCTACCCCATTTATCAGTGACACTCTGGATCACTGAACAATTAGATTGTCTAGCAAGAATGGCCATGCCCCCGGATATTAAGCCCTGGGGCGTGCAAGCTGGAACTGAAAAAATAAGATCTGCAATGAGTGCCCTCTTACCCCAGGGAATATGCATTTTTTAGATACAAATAATATCTGGTTTCAACATCCTTAGGCTTAATGCCTTTCTTCTCCTCTTGACCCTGTCTTTGGGACCACAGATATTGATCATGCATATACGGATATTACTATCCATCATTCCTGACAAATATATTGGACAGATATTTTGTGAGTCAACCCGCACCATACAAAGCCTCAGTGACTTAGAAAGCTCAAAAGGCTAAGCATACCTCACATAGCTAATCTTTTTACCCCAGTGCTAAGCAACTAGAAAAAAAAACACTTATTACCAACATCAATCACCACAACTCCAACACATCACATTTGCCTGTCACACCAAAATAAAATTATCTGTCTACCCCCTCTGCCCTCCCTGTCCCACTCATCCCCAACCCCCCACTACCTCTTCCCTCTCATCCTAACCCACCCAAATCCTGCCACTAAGAGCAATTGGACCAACCAGGTCCATAGACGGTGAGATACTCTCCTCCCTGTATCTGACTAAAAAAAAAGGAGACAAAAGAGGAAAGACCCCCCAAGAAAACACAAACCCTCCTTTTGCTTGAAGGAGACATCAAAGAGAGAACAAACCAAAAACCAACAATAATTATTATGATTAGAGCTATTTCATCATCATAAATCAGTCATTTGAATCATTTCATCATTTTCATCTCGCCACCCAAGATATATCATCCCCATCCAACTCCCAGCCTACACCCAGCCGTGGATGCCTCATGACTACCACAGCACAGCTACCCTGATTTTAGACCTTGAAGACACTTTTCACTATCATTTCTGAAGTAAAGTGCACCCTATCTGAGACAATAACTTTCAGCTTGGCTGGGAACTGCTGGAATGCCTGATAACCTTTATCCTGATATGATTGTTTCAATTGTCTTAAACACCATTGTCTCTCTACAGTGGCATGACAAAAATCTGGTCTGACAAAGTAGGAATACCCCTCATGGGTTCACTTTTTGTCTGACAGACACGTTCAAAAATAGCCTGTCTTAGAAAATTTTCTAAGAAAATCCAAATTGCCGGTGGCTTGCCAGTAACCTGCAGATGCTGAGGGTGCTGTTTAAATGGAAATCTGTGAGCTCACTGGACTTCCAGATCCTATTTGCACTGAGCCAACTCTGGATTTCAAAACAACATCTGTTCCTTCAGATCCTTCTGGGACCCCTAGCAGATTATTACGCTGCATTCTGTTCTCTAGTCGTTCCAGCTTCCAATGGGTGTCCGTCATTTGGGCTTCAACCCCCTCAGTTTTCTTACTTTGTGCTGAGACCTCGCTCTCCAGTGCAACCACTCTGCTATCCACCTCTGCCAATCTTCGAGAGGATTCAGCACAAGTTTTTATAACCCTGTAAATAGCCCCCTGAAGTTTCCTGTTGGCCACCAGAGCTTTGTGGCTATCTGCCCTTGTTTTCTCACGATGTGCCATAACTCCTTGATAGATTGTTTCCATTGTGGCCCCTTCAGGCTGCCCAGATGGCCCAGTCCAATATTCCCTGCTAGATATCCTTTCAGGTCAGAGTCAACTCAATAGTCCTATTTCAGCCCATCTCCCACATGGGCCATATCGTTAGTCTGCCACTGAGACTTCTTCTTCTTGATTGTGCCTTTTTTTCTGTATGTGCATACTCTGATATCAGAGTCTTGCCCTCTTCATTCAGACTGCTTGCTCTACCGGAGTCACCCCTCTTAACCCTCCTGGTACCAACCACCTCCGAGGACTCTATTATCTCTATCCTACCAGTCAGATTGATCTGAGAGGGAAAATTATACTCCTCAGCTTCAGAGTCAACCTTGGGGGATTCATAGTGCTGTTTCCATGGAAACCTGAGATTGCCGCTGAGTTCCCTGGATTATACTTTGCTAGAGTCCACCCTTTCAGAGCCCCTGCTGGACTTAGCCGCAACATTCTGTGAATTTACTATATCACTTCTAGAAACTTTGACAGGAATAGCCATACTTATAGATTGGCTTTGAGTGCCCATTCATGCTTCAAGACTTCATCAGAATTTCCTTCAGTATCTGCAACAGCATTTGTCACAGTATTTCCCAGAGAACTCACAGTTGTGATGGAGTCATGCTCAGCATGAAACAGTGCCTTTAAAGAAGTGCTTGCTGAACCCCAGTCCATACATGCCACTGCAGGCTCCACCGTGGGGGGCTCAGAGCCAGGGTCAATCTAAACCACAGAGGGTGCATTCCAAGCCTTTGCATCAGCCAGAACATGGGATTTTTTTTTTTTTTAAAGTCAGCTGCTCTTACCATGATTGTCATAGACTTGTCAGGGGTAGCAGTGAGTCCAGTTGTGTTTTTGCCCCGTGAACCCTTGGAGCTCATTGTAGCAGCGAGCTTCCCAGTGCTGTATCCACAGCTTTGTTGCTCCACCCTTTCTGCTTCCAGTTTCAGGAGTAGGGACAAGAGCACCTTTCGAGCAGGGCTTAAGCATCTTTGTTGTCTTTGCTGGCATCTTTACTAACTTTGCAGACCTTGGTTTTGGAGCTATCCAAAGAGGAACCCCAAGGCAGAGTCTAGGAATCCCCAGGTGAGTTAGGCTCCATGAGACTGGCACCTGCAGTGCCAAAACTATCATAGTTGCCACGAGAGTAGTGGGTTCCTCCTTGTCTTGGTTGTTCTCAGAATTCCTGGCCTCAGTGAAAATGACGGCATCTGGAAAAGTTGTGCCTTGATCCATGCCCTGCGAAAACTGTGGTATCTTTAATGGCACAGCCCCGGGATGCATTTTCTGCCCAGAAACATTGGGGGTGGAGGGGGCGCTGTATTAGCTCAAATCAGAAAGTAGAAGCTTGTTTCATAAATATGTATGAAACAAACAATTGCCCTGATGTGCTAGGATAGGTGGGTAATCACCACTGTGACCTTCACACCCTGTCACAACCTGTCACTACATTTCAGCAGTTAAGGGTCGCTCCAGGTTTCCCACCAGGAAAAGTTCAAGAAATGGTGCAACCTACCCAGCAAACATTTTTTTAGACATTTTAAATGGCAAACTTCCTATTCAAGTTGAAAGCAAGACAGTGGAGCAAGAGGGAGAAAAAGGGAGAGAGGAAGCGAGAAAGAAAGAAGATCTAGAGAGTTAAAAAAGATACAGCTAGAGAGAGAGAGAAAGAGAGAAAGAGAGAGAATCCTAGAGAGATGCTGCTCGATAGAGATATTTGAACTTAGCGGTAGAAAAGAGGTAATATGCCTTAGGTGACACAGATGGGGCACAAAGCAAGTTACTCTAAGTTCAAATTGTCCCATTCTAGCCTTCGATCAGAGCAAACTGGAAATGGGAGAAGTGGGACTTACATTTGTGACTATTATGGGATAAAAGCTTTTCTCAAACTCACCAAATCTCAATCAGGTTGCCGCATAAGACCTACGTTTTTCCATTGAGAACTATCAAATCTCAATGCTATGTCCTCTGGGTATTCAGAGTCAAAATATCCACAGGGCGGGATGAACAAGGCACTAATGTTAAGTCGCAGTTTTAATAATAGAAACAAGGTCTTCATTTTTCAGTAGGCTGCAATGATTTCAGAATGGCCATAGACGTCTCTAAGGAGTTTATGTAAAAGTAAGGGTGTTGACACTTCTTTCCTGGAGGACAAGTGAACTTATGTGGGAAAACAGACACAGAGGAAAAAGTAAATGATGTTATAATTCCAATCTGTTTTCATTTTTTTTATTTTACTAAAGCATTATCATGTTAAAGAGTGGCAGGGTATGTGCTGATGTTATCATTATGTAGATCGCTGTTTAACGTGTCATTTAGCACTTGTGCCCTGAATTGGAAGTTGATGTTTACCTCATTTCACAGGTAATTGCCATTTTTGTTATACAGAAAGGGCCACACATACCACACTATTCCTTCTGCGATATGCATAATGTGTGTGTGTTAGACTTTTCATCTTTGGCGTGGTCTCCCTTAACTTTTTGCCTCTGTTCCCCAGGTTGTTGTTGTGTGCTGGACTCTGATTTTACTGTTTTTGTTACTCTGGGCACTTTACCACTGCTAACCAGTGCTAAAGTGCAAGTGCTCCTGTTTAAAATGTGTACGTAATTGGTTCTCCATGATTGGCATATTTGTTTTACTGTTAAGTCCCTAGTAAAGTGCACTAGAGGTGCCCAGGGCCTGTAATTCAAATGTTACTAGTGGGCCTGCAGCACTGGTTGTGCCACCCACACAAGTAACCCTGTAATCATGTCTCAGACCTGCCACTGCAGTGTCTGTAAGTGTATTTTTACACTATAAATTCGACTTGGCAAGTGTACCCACTTGCCAGGCCTAAACCTTCCCTTTTCTTACATGTAAGGCACCCCTAAGGTAGGCCCTAGGTAACCCCAAGGGCAGGGTGCGTGTATGGGTAAGGTAGGAGATATAGTAATGTGGTTTATATGTCCTGACAGTGAAATACTGCCAATTTCGTTTTTCACTGTTGCAAGGCCTGTCTCTCTCATAGGATAACATGGGGGCTACCTTTAAATATGATTAAAGTGTAGATTCCCCTAGAGAGTAGATGGACATGTGGAGTTTGGGGTCCCTGAACTCACAATTAAAAAATACATCTTTTAGTAAAGTTGATTTTAAGATTGTGCGTTTGAAAATGCCATTTTTAGAAAGTGAGCATTTTCTTGCTTAAACCATTCTGTGACTCTGCCTTGTTTGTGGATTCCCTGTCTGGGTCAGTTTGACAGTTGGGTTGTTTTTCACCTCGCACTAGACAGTGACACAAAGGGGGCTGGGGTGTAACCTGCATTTCCTGATTAGCCATCTCTGCTAGGAGGGAGGGGTGGAGTGGTCACTCTCATCTGAAAGGACTGTGCCTGCCTCTGACAATGCCGGCTCCAACCCCCTGCTGTGTGTCTGATGCCTTGCCTGGGCAAGGCAGGATTTCACAAGTAGGTGTGAGTCTCCTTTGAAGAAAGGTGACTTCAAAGACTAAAATGGGTATAAGAAGGGCACCCAAATCTACAGACTTTAGAAACACTTCTGGAACCAAGAGGAACCTCTGCCTGGAGAAGAGCTGATAGCTGAGGAAGAAGTGCTGCCCTGCCTGTGACTGTGCTTTGTGGAGCTTTCCTGCAGTGCTGCTTCTGCCAGAGTGAGAGGGCAAAGACTGGACTTTGTGTGCCTTCCATCTTGTGAAGAAATCTCTAAGGGCTTGATTTAGAGCTTGCCTCCTGTTGTTTGAAGTCTCAGGGACAGCAAAGACTTCTCTCTGCCAGCACCTGGAGTCTCTGGAGAGACTCCTGCTCTGACAAGTGGCGCCCTATCCAGTTCCTGGGCCCTTGGAAGGAAAGCTGGTGGAAATCCAAGGAAATCGACTTCGGACCGATGCAGCTGCTGAATCCGGTAACGCCGCCTGCACCTGACGCCGTGACCTTCGGTGGAACGCGACGCTCTTCGCAGGCCCGACGCCACAGCAGCCCCGCTAATGTCCGCGACTCCGTGGAAGTCGCTGCACCATGCCGTGACCGACGCCGCTCGAAGTGCACGGATTCAACGTTTCGCACAGACGCCGCGATCCCCGACTTCGCGCATCGGCTTGTTTTCACTCTTCACCAAAGGTACTGTACTTGGGGGTCTACACGACTCCGTGTCCGGCACCGCTGGTGTCAGCTTGTTGGGAACGACTCCGTCACAACGCCGTGTTAACACCTCATCAAAGCATTTTTGTTTCTAAGCACTATTTTTGAGTTTAATCTCTAAAAATTCATAACTTGACTTGTGTATGTCGGATATTTGTCGTTTTGGTCTTGTTTTGTTTAGATAAATATTTCCTATTTTTCTAAACCGGTGTTGTGTCATTTTGTTGTGTTTTCATCAAGTTACTGTGTGTGTTGGTACAAATACTTTACACCTAGCGCTCTGAAGTTAAGCCTACTGCTCTGCCAAGCTACCAAGGGGGTAAGCAGGGGTTAGCTGAGGGTGATTCTCTTTTACCCTGACTAGAGTGAGGGTCCTTGCTTGAACAGGGGGTAACCTGACTGTCAACCAAAGACCCCATTTCTAACAGTGTGCATTGCCACATGGAAATCAGTGAGCTTCTGATGGCATGCACAGGCGCCATATTATACAGGTAAAGGTTGAGCAACAGAGGTTCTTGGGTGCACACTATCAGAGCCCCATAAGGACTTTGGGACACAGTGCCGGTCCCAATAGCATAATTTATGAATGACATTGAGGGTTACAGGATTCCCCCAAAAGGGGCCACCTCTCTAACTACAAAGCAATGGCGTGAACCACTCACCCACTTTCACTACTGCACTGTATACCACACATGCTCAAACTCAGCTAATTACCTAATGGATGGAACAGAGTGTTGTTGATGAAATATCGCCCATATCTCTGGTTTCCATCAGTTGCACTCAATGAGGGTGTGTATCAGAGCAACAGGGACCATGCACCCCATTATGAGCCCCACACATATTGTCGATACATATTTTAAAGAAGACAGGAACTAAAGCTGTGGTATGAAGAAAATGGCTGTTTATGGTAATTTAATGTCCCCCATACAATCCTCTTTCCCACTTGTAAGGAAGGAACTGTCACGAATTTGGTAGCTCAATGTATGGTTCTTGAGAGACTAATTTAAGTACTTCCCTTGTGGTTTTATGAAATTTGAGCCTCTGAGGTAACTGCTTGTCCTACTTTGTTCAGTAATATAAAGCTTGGCCAAATGTACTATTTATGTTAAGTGACACAGTGTTTATTCCCTGCAGCGGAAACCCAGAGACATGCACTGGGTGTTACGTTAGGATCTATTTCTAAACTGTTGCCTAAAGGAACAATGAGATTCCCAGTAACATTGGTGGAAACCGTGATATACTGAAGAGCAAATGTAAAAGCTTCTGTCTTGCAGCAGTCCTTCAGATTACTCGAATAACAACAGCACATCTCTTTCTGGATTGACATTGATGGGATTACATTACTAATGGACACATCTTCGAAATATTATCATGCATCTCTGCTTCCTGAAACATTGTTCTTGGATCCTTGTGGTAAGGAAAAAGTAAATTTGGCCCGAGGTAGACAAGTATCCCCAATTCAGCGTTCTGTTTCATTTTCAAAAAAATATACATCAACTCAGCAGTTTCTCTTTAACACAATGTATAATAAAACATAGCTTTACACGAGCACTGTTTGCCTGCAGTAGCACCTAGCATAAACCAGCCACTAGTAATATCCCCGAAGATCTGCATTTTAAAGCCTAAAATATGTTAAAATTGAACATATTTTGAACAATGATTGTACCATACACCACACATTCATCCCTGGCTACATCTTTTGATAGTGATGATGATAATTTACAAAATATCACTTTTTGAAGTTTGTAGAAACCACAGTAACAGTAGGGTTGTGTGGCATTACATTTGGCATACAATTTTGTGAAATATTGTGAAAATTACACGAAATTAAATGATATTTTGCAAAATTAACTTGGCGGTATCCCATGCACAAACTGACAGTGAGGGCATAACACACAACCAAAAGTACACAACAAAAGCCATACGAAGAGGGGAACCACCGGGAAACACTTTTACAGCTGCTAGTTAAATGTGGGCCTTCTATTGTGCCATGGTGAGCTGGAACACAGAAAGTGAGCTTTGGGAGTGTTATTAGATGGAATGATTTGTGACATTGTTTTAATTGTATTGGTATCGTGTAACGATGTAGTGCTCTGGCAGCCATATTTTATCATCTTTGGCAGTGGAAATGATTTTATTAATATTGGAACTCAGAGGAAAACAAGGCTTTGGCCTGGATACGTTGAAGCCAAATAAGACTAAATAACTGAACACAAGCACAACTGAATAAAACAAAACCATTACACAACAGGACAACGCAAACCACCACAAAATAACAAAATATATCACAGAAAAAAGGCCTGACGTTACACCACAGATGCTCAACAACACAATAATTTACCTTCACACATTTTTGGGTATAGTTGCATGTTTGAAGCATGCTGTTATGTTGTTGTGTTACATTGGTGTATTTTGTTTGTGTATTTTGTTATTGTACGTAAGTCAGTAGGGTTGTGTCGATGTGCCGAAGTGCTTTGTGTTGCTTTGATTTTATTTTTTTTGTGCTGTGTTATGATCTTCTTAGTTAAATATGGTGGTAGTTTGTAGTTTTTTTGGCTTGTAAATGTACGCTTTTATTGACGTGATGTAATGGTTAGTTGTGAATGTGGTGAGCGGTTGTGCAGTGTACACAGGCTGTAATATTGTTTTTTATATTACATTACAGTGTTCCAGCACAAGAATGTTGTATATTACACTGTGTTGTCTTATTTTATTGTTGTTGTACTAAATTGCACTCACCAGCTTAAACATATACAAATACTATTGCTCCACAGTTCCACCTCCAATTACACTTTCGTAATAAAGTTGTAAAATGTGTTCGGAACAAACTCTCTAGCTTTACTACAGAAGACATGTAAAGTGCTGACTGGAAAACGGCTTATCTGGCACTGTATCTTTCATGACATTTAAGTACATAACAAGCAATTTCACCACTGATTGCAATTTGAATGAAAACACAAGCTACATCTCTCACTCTGCCAATAGGTTGATTACCAGATGCAGCTGAGGGGAAAAGGTAAAGTTTTTCCTTGTCTGTTTCTCAAAACCCATTGAATCCCTTTCCTACTTTGATTAGACTTATGATATCATAGTTGGCAAGAAGCTAATGGCAAGATCCTCACAATAAACACACAGAATTATAGAACTAATGACTATGAATTTTGTGGATGCTTTTTCCT
Organism: Pleurodeles waltl; assembly: GCF_031143425.1. NCBI lineage: Eukaryota > Metazoa > Chordata > Amphibia > Caudata > Salamandridae > Pleurodeles > Pleurodeles waltl. The sequence goes on from NC_090451.1 coordinate 473,438,043, forward strand.
GAGGGATTCTGAGTGACATCAAATTGACACTAACAACAACGCTTTTGGTGTAATACAGAACCACGAGGTGAAAAATGCACCCATAATTCTTGATGTACCCATCTGTAATGTTATGTTGTAAATACCACCAAATTCATCTTCCCCTGCGTTTACAATGTATACTCAGGGGTATTGGAGAAATGGTGGAGCCATACAAAAAAGGGCCTCTTGCCCCCAACCAACACCGCCCTCTGCATGGTGCATGTATTCCCTCATGTCTCTCTTCAAAGAAGATGGGATTCCAGCTGAGATTTATAAATTGTTCGCTCCCCGACTAAATCAATATCTAGTAACTGTATTCAGCTCCATCTTGCAGGGGAAGAAGGTTCCAGACACTTTCACTCAAGCTGTAGGGGTTAGTGTTTGAGAAGGGGAAGTTCACTCAGGATGTCCAGTCATACCGCCCGATCACTCTACCAAATGTAGATTATAACATTTTTACGAAGATCTTGTCTAATCACCTTTTACCCGTGGCAGCATCAGTTATTGACTCGGATCAACTTGGTTTTCTCGCAGACAGATATTTGTCTACTAATATTCATTACCTATTACAAGCGATGGACTAGTTCATTATGAAACAAATCTCTGCCGCTATTATTTTTTTAGATGCAGAGAAAGCATTTGATAAACTGCAATGAAATGTTCTCCTTGCGATACTAGTAAAGTTCGCTTTTCCAGCTCAATTTGTGCAAGTGATACAAAATGTGTATGTGCCCGCAAAAGCATCAATAGTTATTAATGGTAAGCCAGCAGTCAGATTGAAATAAGTTAGGGAACACTGCAAAGGTGTCCCCTCTAGCCCATTCTATTCACGCTTTTTCTCGAGCCGCTAACCTCAGCAATGTGACAGGATATAGCTATTCCGGCCCCAGTTGATGGGCCAAGTGACAAGTGTTTGCGAATAACATGGCACTTTACGTAGCAGATGATATGGTTAATATTAGACAGGCTCTTACTAAATTTCATCAGTTCACTGTAATTGGGGCCTATACAATAAATCATGCCAAATCTGAGGCTTTACTGTTCAATTGCACTTCTGAGATACTACTCAGTGTAATGCAAGCCCATTATTCATGATCGAAACGTATACGTTATTTAGGAGTTTTGGTTTCTTCTTAACTTGAGGACCTTTTTACCCTCTACTTCAAGTCTACCCTGCAAAAGATGCATACTTTCTTTTCTCAATGGAAAGATCTTTCCCTATCAATAATGGGGTGGGCCACGTTAACTAAGATGTCTATTCTTCCTTTATTTCTTTTTATATTGATCAATATCCTGATTAAGGTTCTGCAGATGTTTTTTAAGTGAGTGGATGGGGAAATTAGAAATTTTTTATGGCAAGGTAAGAAACCGAGGCTCAAATTACAAGCTCTGCAGTTGCATTTTGAGGGAGGTGGGATTATGCTACATGATCCTAAAACTTATTATCAGGCGTCACTTTTGGATTGGTTGGTTAGATCTTCCCACCCATCCTTTTACAATGCAAACTTTTTCTTGAATTTGGCTTTATAAGAATCAGAGGTCGGCTTGTTTCCCTTCCTGAAGTCTCCCAGGCATCCCAAAAAACACATTATAAAACACTGCATGTAATTGTAGACTAATTCCAGAAGATTTGCGTGAATTTTGGGATTCCGGGTTTTCATCCTCAAATGAAGCTACTAGAGTGTATGCCATTGGGGTTATAGGTAAGCACAACTGATTGTAGATGCTGGTCGAGTTTAGGCCTACATCGGTTGTAGGATTTTTTTCATATGGGGGAATATTCTTCTTGGCAGCAGTTGTCGGACCTTCATACTGATATAAATGCTTCTCTTTCCTTTAGTTATGTTCAGATTAGGAAGTTCTGTTTAGGCTATAGAGAGGGCCGCCGCCGCCCACCAAACTCTTCCCACCATCAGGTCGCATGTGTGGCCTGAACCCCGCCAGCCCTATTAGGAGTTCACCGCAGGGCCGGCAGCAGCCAGCTCCCAATGGATTTTGGGCAGTGGAATGCACAATGGGGCTGTGCATGAGGGTGCCTGCACTGCACATGTCAAGTTCATGGGCAATGCATGGCCCCCAGGGGCCACCTGAGGCCCCCATTCCACCAGAGTTTCCACGGCGGTGTAAACCGCCATGGACAGGATGGCAGATGGGGACTCGTAATCCCTATGGCAGTGCTGCGTGCAGCGCTGCTCTGGTGGATTACAACCGCCTGGACCGCCAGGCTGAAAGCTGGCAGCAGGCTGGCGGTAGCCTGGTGGTGTAAGCGGATGGACTGTGGCGGCTCATCCACAATCATAATGTTGCGGTCGAACAGCGACCGCGACCCTGGCGATATGGTGACCGCCAGCGTCATAATGAGGCCCATAGTCGTTAACCACTTTGGGCAATCACTCTAATGGTGTTAGTGCAGGGAAAAAAGATTCCTATTCAGATTTTAATGCTATTAGTCTCTAAGGAGAGCCATATGCAACATAAATAATTGTGTATGGATTGCTGTAAATAATGAACTTGTTTTCAATTGAGTAATTCTAAGTGCTATCAAATAGATAACAAAAGTGAAGGGTGAGTTCTCTATCATTGTACCAGCAAACTCGAAGAGGAAAATGTACTTTTATTTAAAACTACCCATCTACAATTTCATGTTGTTGGCACCCCCCCACAAATGGTATTACCTCACCTCAAGTCCCCACCAAATCCTAATCTCAGCCTCCTCAGATCAACAGTACAGATACAGAATTGGGGAAACCATGCACAACTTGGCCTCCCTACCCCAGAGCCCCTTAAAATACCAGCTGCATTGACATCATCCCCTACCACCTTTAGGAATATTACAACATCTTAAAATATATCCTGATTTTATGCCACCATCCTCCTCCACCCATGGTAATACAATCCGCTAAACTTCTACAATCAAAACATTATCTGATGTCCTAATACCCTCCCCATTCAACCTTTGCAATATCCTCTCCTCACCCTTCCTCAATACAAAACAAGTACCTGGTGACTTGGCCTGCACTCCATTACTGTATGAGCATTCCTGCACCCTCCCTGTCTAACCGCATGCTCTTTGCTCTCAAACTGAGAAGGTAGAACTGGCACCATACTGACAGCAGCTCTGTGTGATCCCCTCATCAGGACTGCCTCCTTTTCCCTGTTAGTGCGAGCTTACATAAACGCAGAAGCAGCACCTTTCTTGAGTTTCTCGAGTCCAGTGGGAGGCTGCAGGTCAACTTCAATCATAGTTTAAACAACAAAGAAAGGGACAGGGAGATTAATGGTCCAGTGTACAGTCTCCCAATGTAGTTAATCACAAAACATAGAGTACACTGTTCCAAGAGAGTGAAGCAGGGAAACCTAACTCTTTAGGAGCAAGAGCCCTCAAACATCCCAACGGATGTCATGCTTCATCATCGGGAATGCTCCTCGTCAGACTGGCACTGCAATATCTACTGGGCAATCATGATTAGAGGTTCTATGATAATTTCTGGCCTCTCATTTTTTCAGAAAGTGACTGAGCATGACCCCTCAAACGTCACTTTCAACTTGTTTTTAACCTCGGCCTACACCTTATACTAGCTGAATAAACCGGTGATGTTGTCTGAGGTTTAGAGCCAATTTTAGATTTTTCCTCTTCTGTTTATTTAGTGTCTGCAGAAAGGCATTGTTCACAACATATTCGATTACGGCAGTCACTATTAAAGAACTCCGGCAAAGAGCCCCCTTCCGGGGAGCCCGTCAGACATTGCAGTGTCGGTCTGACAAGGAACATTCCTGATGATGAAGCATGACATCCGTTGGGATGTGTGAGGGCTCTTGCTCCTAACGAGTTAGGGCCCATATTTATACTTTTTGCCGCAAAACTGCGCTAACGCAGTTTTGCGTCAAAAAAATTAGCGCCGGCTAACGCCATTCTGAAGCACCATGCGGGCGCCGTATTTATTGAATGACGTTAGCCGGCGTTAGCCGCCGGCGCCGTCTGGTGTGCGTTAAACAAAACGACGTACACCAGGCAGCGCCGGCGTAGGGGGATATGGGGCTTGGGCGTCAAGAAATGGGGCAAGTCAGGTTGAGGCAATTTTTTCGCCTCAACCCGATTTGCGCCATTTTTTTTCACTCCCAACCCCCATAGAAATTACTCCTGTCTTAGCAAAGACAGGAGTCATGCCCCCTTGCCCAATGGCCATGCCCAGGGGACTTCTGTCCCCTGGGCATGGTCATTGGGCATAGTGGCATGTAGGGGGGCACAAATCAGGCCCCCCTATGCCACAAAAAAAAAAAAAAAACACTTACCTGAACTTACCTTAATGTCCCTGGGATGAGTCCCTCCAGCCTTGGGTGTCCTCCTGGGGTGGGCAAGGGTGACAGGGGGGGGTCCCTGGGGGCATGGGAGGGCACCTCTGGGCTCCTTCAGAGCCCACAGGTCCCTTAACGCCTGCCTTTTGCAGGCGCTAAAAAACGGCGCAAAAGCGGCCGTACGTAATTTTTTTTGACCCGCCTACTCCCGGGCGTGAATTTTGCCCAGGAGTATAAATCCGACGCACATGCCTCGGAGTCGATTTTTTAGACGGGAACGCCTACCTTGCATATAATTAACGCAAAGTAGGTGTCCACGCTAAAAAATGGCGCTAACTCCATGGACTTTGGCGCTAGACGCGTCTAACGCCAAAGTATAAATATGGAGTTAGTTTTGCGTCGGAATTGCGTAAAAAAAAACGACGCAATTACGGCGCAAACGTAGTATAAATATGCCCCTAGGTTTCCCTGCTTCTCTCTCTTGTAACAGTGTACTCTATGTTTTTGTGATTAACTTCAATCATAGCATGTCATTGGGCTCTTGGCAATTATGTCAGAGAATTGATTAGCCATATTTGCAAACCTATTTTTTATAACAATCAGAATTGCTATTGATTCTTACAAGAGCATACTGCAATTTCAAATCTCTTTCTTGCTTTTAAAACTGTTCACTCCTGTGTACATCAGTGGCAGACACGTACAAACCAGATTGTGTGCAGGAGCCACACCCATGCTGCTGATCTAATCCACTGACGTTTGGTGATTAGTTTGAGGCATTGACTGCTTAGACTGACACATGAACTGCATTTCAAACTCCATACTCAATATGCAATGGTAATGTATGTATGTGACATTTATATAACATATATATATAAGTGAAAGGCAGTAGAGCACTGTGCAGTCAATGTGTGTAAATAGGAACAGGGTTGGAGGATTCCTGATGGTTATGGGGATGCCATTCAAGATCATGGAAATATAGATGGAGAAGATCTGTTGTCTTGTTGATTTCCGTTTTTTTTGAGGTTTTTGTCTTCTGTCTGATGATGTCCATTGTACACTCATTGAGTGAATATGTCAAGAGTGGCTGATAGGTTTGTGACCAACAGCAGAACCAAGACCTCTTTTCTAGATAAGAGACAACAGACCCAATTTACTATAGTATGGTCACAAACAAGTATTTTTCAACACTGAGTGCTTTGCAGTCCAACCTGAGTTTTGCACAGTGATTGATGTACAAATCAGTTGCAACACAAAAGCATAATTTTCACAGGGTCTTTAAAAACTCCTGCCTCCCTAATAAGAATTTAAACAGGATTTATTTTGCAGCCCATTGCAAATTGCTGCAAATGGAGTGATGTTGGCCAATGAGGGACAGCAGACCTCCTACCTTGCCTTTGCATGTAAAGAATATCAACTGTTTTTAGCAAATAAATTGACATCTTGTGAAAGTCTTTTCAGCAGTTCCTTGCCCACTGCTTGATTCTACCAATGCCAAAGCCAACATTCACAAGGTGGATGCTATCTGAATTCTGTATCAATGCAGGTAATCGTGCCTCATTCACCTTCCAAACCACAAGGAGGCCATTTGCACCTCACATAGTTCTCAACATACCTGCCTTTGGCAGGTGATAACCACCCAGGGGTGTCTTGGACCTGCCCACCTATCAGTCTCCCTTTTCACCTGGTCTGCTGATGGGCGAAAGAGACTCCAGCAGCTGTGCACCACTATAGTTCAGACTGAAAGAGAACAGTAAATCAAAACAATTTGCATATAATTCTTAAAATACATATTTTACACTTTAAGTACCTTAAATGGTACTTTTACACTCTTACTCAGTTTATTGATTATTGGCAATATTAGGGTTCAAACTCTTGACCTGCTAATCACCACCCTGCTTGAGTACTTTTAACTGAACTCCTTGAGCTACCCTTCCAGCACATTAAGGCCAATATTTATACTTTTTTAGTGCTGCATTTGCACCGCTTTTTGAGGCAAACGCGGCGCAAACGTACAAAATGCAATTGTATTTTGTACGTTTGCGCCGCTTTTGTGTCAAAAAATTATGCAAATGAGGCACTAAAAAAGTATAAATATGAGCCTAAGTGGTTTACTAGCTGGTAAAGAGTCCAGATCTACAGAGCACATATATTGAAAAAAAACAGCGGCAGCCCCTCCGCAATGGCAGAGGAGGGTCGCCCCGCTGACTCAGAGCCAGCAGCAGAAAAAATATAACGATATTTAACAACAGTTTTGTTTTCTGCTGCTGGCTGAGCCAGCCTGTGCAGGGAGGGGTGGGGCTCGACCATGGAAGGGGGAAAGAGGGAGACGGGGAGTGAGTTCACTTAACTGCACATGTCTGTTTGGCTGACCGTTCTAGGCTGGCCAAACAGACATGCACAACTAGGTTTCTCCAACCCGGCTGTATTTGACAGACGGGTTGGAGAAACAGCACAGGCTCCCTGTGCCTGAGTGAGTGGCAAAAAAGCAAACTCAGGCCAGTCCCTGCACTGCTCTCGTGCTGGGTATGCATGATAGTATTGCGGAGATTGCACAAGGAGTCTTTGGAACCGAGGAGCGTGAGGTGGCTGGCAGCCTCAGGTAAGTGTTTTTTATTATTATTATAATGATTCTTATAATAAATTGCACCTGCATGCCCCCCACCCCAGGTGCTCATCCTGCACTGCCCCGTGCCCCTTCCACCCGCCCCTCCACTTTTATTTTGTGTTCACCAGCACTGAACAAAACACATCTTGAATCACTGTTTTTATGATGCTTTAAGTATTTAAACAGGGATTCACATAAATGACTGAAACGTAAAAGAATGTCGTACCAGAGGTAAAAAAAAAACAAATGCGAACCTTCTGCCAAAATTCTGTCTTTGTCCCTCCGATCAGTTGTCAAGGGTTGAGAGCTGTGACATCGCACCTCTGTGTTTAGTGTATGCAAAGCCTGTGAGTTTATGAATCAGAGGCAAACAGTTCATATACTTGGTCCCGAATTTTTCAAAGACTGCCACGATCCAGGTATTTTCTATCACCCACTCAGTCAGTCGGTCGAAATGCAGAACCCAGAGATTTATAGACATTCAGCCTAGTCAACAGTTGAGTTAAGCCAGCACTCACATAAACACCAGCACATTAGTGAACGAAAGAGTAAGTACACTCATACAATGCGTCTACAAGATCAGTCATCTTTAAGCGTTGGTCTAAATCCAACAGAGATTCTCCATAGAAAAAAACGTTATTTTAAATAGAGAAGTTTCGGATTAGTTCTTCCTGAAAACAGAAACGTTACAACACTTCAGAGAGCAGGACTCCAGTAACCCCAACTGTCTTCTCTCTCTCGTTTTTGCAAAGATGAAATCACAAGGTAAATGTTTCTTTCACTCACCTTTACGATTGGCTGCACAGGCAAGCAACAGGCAACATCGGGGACATAAGAGCTCTATGCATAAACACTAGGGGTTCAAGTCCATGACCTTCAGCAATTTGAGCAATCCCTGCCTCCAAGGGAAAATACATGCAGGAGAAAATATAAAAGTGAAAAACTGGACCTGTGGTCAGTGAAATATAAATACTCTCTGAAAGAAAAAGGGAGGTACTTACTAAGGTTTGTGTGGGTGGTCCGTGGGACAAAGCGGTGCATATAGGTCATTAGTTTACATACCATTATAAAAACTTGCAGGTGCTGTGCGAGCACCCAAGCTACTCTTTTTAAATAACTCCCAAATAATAACAAGCCTTAGCAAAGCCAATAGGGCTTGATAACACGTCCAGCCCTTATAAATTACCTGTATCTGGACACGTTGGAGGTCGGTGAATCTTTTAACAAAGTTGGGCTCTCCTCATCCTAAAATAGTCTAGTCACCCAGATCAATAATCAATAACTATTGCAATCGGTAATCAATACTCAATTAATAGATCAATATAGCACATCAGAAATCAATAACAGTTGGTATTTCGGCGCACCATGACTTTTCAGTCATGAATAACCACACCAGTTTATTAAAAGTTAGTGAATTTATTTCCCTATATTAACAAAGCTAACACGATATATATAAGTCTCAAAACCAAATGATATATGTATATGAACATTGCAAGCTGTCCATAACGGTGGAAGAAACGCAATCTACGCAAAATCTGGATGATGGTACACTCAGTTATAGCAATGCAAATCACTAATATGACTAACTGTATTTGACTAATTTCATACATTGGTCAGCATAACAAGATTTCAATTTAGCGTGGTACATTGAATGAATACCTCGACTAACCTCTAATTAGCATTTGCATATGGGGCTTCATGCAAAACGAATTTAGTCAACACAAATTTGGAAAACTTCTAACTAGGATCCTATCAAAATAGCAGTTGGTACCTGAAAGGAAAAACACAATGCATAATAAATTTATCCTTTCATATTTACCAAATACAATCAGCATTCAAGAAAAGTCTTTGTCCTTCAGGTACCGGTTGATCAGCATGGGGCAAGTTTCAAAGGGGCGAAGTTAAGGGCAAGCTTCCTTGCAGCGGCAAGGAGAATGGGGCAAGTTACTGCATGGGCAAGACGGGGCAAATCAAAGTTAAAGTCTCTAGGGTGAGAATTCTTAAAGTCTCTTTCTCTCAGATAGAGAAAAGGGCATCAGGGTGTCGTCCAAAATGGAGTCTGGCATCTGGCTTCAAACTGGCATCGAGGAAAATGGCTGACTTCTCTTTGTCCAGTGGGTTTAAGTAAGAAACATTCCAAATTCTGCAGGGTCTTCCATTGGAGGGTTCATAGGTTGGCTTCAATATGTCCAATGAAAATTGTCTTTTACTAGCGCTCATTTATGCATACACTGTCCTTGGAGCCTTGGAACACAAGTTGTAACATGGGTTGCCAATTATTTTACTATCTGTACCTTCATTGTCCGCACCTGCAGACTGACCTTGTATCAAAGGGGATGAAACCGGCCTAGTACGAAACCTTGGAGATAAGTGTATCAGTCAGCTCTACTGGAAAAATACAACTTCAAGCAAGAATATATGTTTCATTAGTTCAAGGAAAAACCACGCAGTTAGAATTTGAGACCAGGCAACTAGGCCAAAGCCTGTACTAAATTTAAGCTAAGCAAAACAGTTTTCAAACAAGAAATCATGGCATACATTTGCAATTATGACAGATTACTACATTTTCAATACTTCATGATTAATAAAGCTCGTTTACAATGATGGCGAACTACCCCGAGGGCACAATTTCCCTCGTACATTATTTTCTTTACTAAAATCACACTTCATTATGTTTTGATTACACAATATGTATGAATATATGTCGGACCTTCTTTTTCTGCGTCATCAATCCCTCCTCTGATGACTAATTGTGTCATCACATCAAATCTACCCACAAATTTTATTCCATTAAAATTCTGTATAGTAATTTGGCACTTCAGTCAATTCCCTTTTTCTTTTAGTCCCTTTTGATTTTTCTCTATATATTTCCACCATTTTGTTCTCTATTTTCTCTTCTCTTTTTCTTTTGTTCCTTGCTTTTAACATTTTGAAAGCTTTCCATGTTCCCCAAGAACCTAATAGACAAATCAATATTATTAATATTCCCTTTACTATTTTTAGTAACAATCCGTTCCAAACGTTGCTGAGCCAATTTCCCACAGAAGCAAATCCTTTTCCAACTTTCTCCCAAACTCCTGGTTCTTTCAATTCCTTTAAATCTACACTTTCTTTAGTTAAATTTGTAAGCATTGTTTTAATTTTTCCACTGCTGTGTGGTATATATGTACAACAGTGACGTGTACCAAGCATTTTGCAAACGCCGCCATCCTTTGCTAAAAGAATGTCTAAGGCAAGCCGATTTTGAAGAGTCATAGCTCTTTCTGCAGCAAGTTCAGCATCCATCAGGATTATAGCTCCTGAAAACTTCGTCAGCATGTTATCCACAATAGTAGACAACTTTCGTATTTTGATTAAATTCAATATGACTCCTACTGAAGGAATCAATGCTCCAAATATATCTCCTACCAACTAGAAGCTGTCTCCCTTTTCTGAACATGATGTGATTCAGACAGCCTTGGAAATTTCTTTAAGTCGTCTAGTTGGTAAATCTTTGGGAACACTATTCCCAAATAACACCTCCCATACCATCCTTTAGGAAGACGATAATAGGCGTTGAGTCCACAAATATAATATATTCTAGGAATAACTGGGTCTTTTCCATTCAGCATGAACGTCCACTTAGGTTTAAATGCATACGTATGTTTGCATTCACTCGTTCCCACAAAAACTGTGTCATAATATGATTCAGCTCTATATATACAAAATTTCCCTACGTGCAATGTATCTAAAGCTATTTTTCCTTGTGTCTTTATTGCGGCAAAAGCATAATTATCTACAGATGTTCTTTTGTGTAATTCCCTTTCTAATTCCTCCTTCATTTCTTTCCTCCTATCATCAGTGCGGTCTAAGAAATTTATTTCTACTGGTGAAAGCAAGCATGTAAGGTTCTCTTTATGTGCGTGAGCTGTGTGAAAAGGTGACATTGGTTCGAAGAATTCCTTCATTAATTTGGCATAATAAACTCTAGCTATTTTACTTAGGTGCCCTATTATGGGGACATATGCAAAAGTAACATCATAATTAGTGTAAAAATAATGAATATACGTTTGACCATAAAATCTGGAAGCTATTATACTACATGTAATTCCATACGTAAGAGGCATGCTGTGATACGTTACCCCTTCCACTACTGAGGTAGGTATTTGTGTACACACATAACAATCTTTCGCATCCATGGTCTCAACATACTCACTCAGTAAGCGATAGAAAATGTTAGATGAAAGTTCCTTCTTATCATGCAAGTGCCTCTCGTCTTTCTCGAGTCTCTTCAGAGCTGTTAGTTCAGTAACAATAATAGGTTTAGAAGTAGAAGCATCATTCGTCTCACTCTCATGTTTACCATGCATTCCAAGAACTATTGCTACAATGATTAGTACGCATGCAGTTATCAGACCGATACACATGTATTTACAACACTTCATCTTACGCCCCTGTGTAGTGAAGCTAGTCATGATCTGTATAGAATCAGAAAGTTGAAGACACTTTATCAAAGCGTATTTGCAGGTATTTACAAAGCTGAACGAGTTCAATGTTCACACAGTTTTCTTTAGCATCTTAGTCTCTTTATCGGTTAGCAGCGTTGTCTCAAAATTGGTTTCAAAGTCAATCAAGTTAGCAATGTCTTAGCCGGTTGAAAAGTCAATCAGGTGATCAATGTCTTCAATCAACAGAGTCCATAAAGTTTTTATTTCCAAAATGAAGTTCTGCCTCTTCGTTCTCAAGACTGAGGGATACAAATTCTTCTGACCAATCGTTATTGGCTACGTATTCCCACTCCGGACTGGAATACCTCCTGCTCGGTATCCTTTTTCTTTTCAATTTTGCATCTCTCTTTGATTCTTTCTCACTGGTACTTTCCTCTTTGGCCAAGTCCTTTTCTTCACTTGGTGTTGGTACTACGACAGACACTTCCTTTCTTTTCTCTTTCACTCTTGGCCCTTCACTGTCGGTCAACATTTCTCTAGTTCTTAATTTTACTGGCGATATGCTTGGTCTTCTTTTTGCACTGTGTCCACTTGATGGACCTGCAGTCTCTTCTGAAGGAGTTTGAGCAGTTTCGTTCTGTTCTGCCTTGTCCCCTCCTTCTGGGGAGTCAATCAGGTTTTCCTTTTCTCTTCCTTTATCGTCTGCTTCTGGGAAAGCCCTCCTCTGATCAGGCTCTCCTGCTTCTTCACCTGTTTCGAGCCCTTTGTCACTGTTACTTTCTTCAGGCTCTTTGTCACTTTCAGCTGCTTCAGGCTCTTTGTTACCTTCAGCTGCTTCGTCACTTTCTGAGGCTCCTCCTTGGTCTTCCCCAAGTGAATCAGTTGCTTCGTCCTCAGAGAATATTTCTCCCTCCTATATTTCTGCCTGTTCGCTTCTAGTTCTCTTTCGCTCTGTCTCAGCGCTTGGTACTTTGTTATCAGGTACTGGCAACTTCAGCGCTTCAACTTCCTCGTCTGTAGGACACAATACCCTCTTTGTGTGACTGGCGTGAATCCAGTTGGGAACTCCCGCACACTTCACAGCGGTGGTAGTCGTCAAAATCACTTGAAAAGGTCCTTTCCAACGGGGTTCCAAACACGACTTCCTCACGTGCTTCTTTATCACGACCCAGTCACCTGCTTTCAGGGCGTGTCCTGGACCTTGGATCGGTGGCAAGGTGGTTGCCTCCACCTGGTGAGAGAAAGAGCGAACCACATCAGCTAGACCTTTGCAGTAGTCTAACACCATATCATCTGTAATATTCAAAAGCGCATTTGCAGGAACTGCTGGAAGTCTCATAGCTCTGCCCATGAGAATCTCGTGTGGGGACAGTCCAGTCTTTCTGTCAGGGGTGTTTCTCATTGACATTAGTACCAAAGGCAATGCGTCAGGCCATTTCAAGTTTGTTGATGCACATATTTTCGCCATTCTTGATTTCAATGTGCCATTCATTTGCTCCACTAGACCTGATGCTTCAGGGTGGTAGCTACAATGCTGCTTTTGCTCAATGTTCAGTGCTGCACAAAGCAATTTTATTACTTCGTTATTGAAGTTACTTCTCCTATCTGATTCTAAAGTGATCGGGAATCCAAAATGTGGTATTAGCTCTCTCAAGAGTAGTTTTGCAACTGTGAGACTGTCATTCCTGCGTGTAGGGTATGCTTCGATCCAGTGACTAAAAATGCACACAACCACCAACACACACTTCAAGCGTCCATGCACAGGCATCTCAATGAAGTCCATTTGCATCCTGCTGAATGGACCCCCTGCTCTTCCAATGTGGCTCAAATTTACTACGGTTCCCTTCCCTGCGTTCATCTGTTGGCAAATGACGCAACAGTGGCAAACTGCTTCAGCAACTTGACGGAATTTGGGGTTAAACCAATCAGTTTTAAGCAACCTAATCATGGCATCCCTCCCAAGATGAGCTTGTCCATGGTAAAATCTGGCTATCTGTGTCAAAAGGTTGTTTGGAAGAACGAATTTCCCTTCACTTGAAACCCATAATTCATCTAGTCTCTTAACACATTGTGATTTGGTCCACGAGAGTTTCTCATCCTCACTGACATCATTCTGTAAGGATTTCAATTCGTCCATCGTATCTACCACCTTTAGAGCAAAGATTTTGCTTGGTTCGAGTTCTGGTTCACTTATCAAATTCCATTCATCCCTAAGCAATATACAGTTCAATGCGCAAAACGTTGCGACTTGATCCGCATATCCATTTCCCAGAGAAACATAGGCCCTCATTCTGACCTTGGCGGGCGGCGGAGGCCGCCCGCCAAAGTCCCGCCGTCAGGTTACCGTTCCGCGGTCGAAAGACCGCGGCGGTAATTCTGACATTCCCGCTGGGCTGGCGGGCGGCCGCCTTCAGGCCGCCCGCCAGCCCAGCGGGAAAGAGGCTTCCACGATGAAGCCGGCTCGGAATCGAGCCGGCGGAGTGAAAGCTGTGCGACGGGTGCAGTTGCACCCGTCGCGTATTTCACTGTCTGCGCAGCAGACAGTGAAATACATTTAGGGGCCCTCTTACGGGGGCCCCTGCAGTGCCCATGCCAGTGGCATGGGCACTGCAGGGGCCCCCAGGGGCCCCGCGACCCCCCCTACCGCCATCCGGTTCCCGGCGGGCGGACCGCCGGGAACTGGATGGCGGTAGGGGGGGTCGGAATCCCCTCGGCGGCGCAGCTAGCTGCGCCGCCTTGGAGGATTCCAATGGGCGGCGGTACACTGGCGGGTGACCGCCAGTGTTGCCGGTCCGACCGCGGCTTTACCGCCACGGTCGGAATGCCCATTGGAGCACCGCCGGCCTGTCGGCGGTGCTCCCGCGGTCCTCCAACCCGGCGGTCATGGACCGCCAGGGTTGGAATGACCACCATAGTCTTGTCCCTTCGAGTGTGCACTGCATTTTACCACTGCTACTTCTCCTGGTAGTTGGATGGCATGTAACAATTCTCTTATTCTTTCACCATTTTTCACTGGTGATCCTGAAGAGGTCATGAAGCCTCTCTGTGACCACAATTGTCCGAAATCATGCACTATTTCAAACCCGTACTGGCTGTCAGTGTAAATGGTAACTTTCATTAATGCAGAGAGTTGGCAAGCTCTAGTAAGGGCTACCAATTCTGCTACCTGTGCAGAGTAAACTCTTTGAAGCCAAGATGCTTCCAAAACACCTGTTACCGTACATACAGCGTACCCTGCTTTCAATATACCCAGTGCATCTCTTAAACATAAACCATCAACAAAAATAATTTGATCATTTTCTTCCAATCGGGTATCTTTGATATCGGGTCTTGGTTTGGTGCAAAATTCAGTCACTTGAAGACAGTCGTGCTCGATGTCTTCAGCGTTCTCAATTTCAGCATTTTCACTGGGAAACAAGGTTGCTGGATTCAACGTAGTGCACCGTTTCAGCTGCACGTTAGGTGATCCCAGAATTATTGTTTCATACCTTGTGAGTCTAGCACCAGTCATGTGCTGTGTTCGGGAACGTGTCAAAAGTATCTCGACTGAGTGAGGGACCATGACTGTTAAAGGGTGTCCCATCACTATTCCTTCACTCTGAGTGAGGCTGATACCAACTGCTGCTACGGCACGCAAGCACCCTGGCAGTGCTGCTGCGACCGGATCCAAAGTAGCTGAAAAATATGCTACTGGTCTGTTTACGCCACCATGGGCTTGGGTCAAGACAGACAAGGAACATGCATCACGTTCATGACAAAACAATGTGAAAGGCTTTGTGTAGTGAGGCATACCTAAAGCTGGAGCCATGCACATGCATACTTTCAATTCAATAAAAGCATCCATCTCATCTCCTTTCAGCTCAATTTCATCCAATGCATCCTTCTGGGTCAGTTTTAGTAAATGTTTTGCTAGAGTTGAGAAGTTGGGAATCCATTGGCGACAGTAGCTCACCATTCCCAAGAACTTCCTCACCTCCCTCCTCGTCTTTGGGGGACTCATTTGGAGTACACTCGTTATCCTTTCCTTCATAATTCTTCATGACCCTTTCTCTATTTGGTGACCCAAATATTTCACTTTCTTCTGGCAGAATTGTAATTTCGAAGGAGACACCTTGTGTCCATTCCTTCCCAAATGGTTCAATAGGGCAATGGTGTCGGCTGTGCAGTCACTTTCTGTCTTGGATGCAATCAGTAAGTCGTCAATGTACTGTACTAGGGTTGACTCGAATGGCAATTCCAACGCTTCCAAATCTTTCTTTAGAATCTGATTGAAAATTGACGGTGACTCCGAAAACCCTTGAGGAATTCGACACCAACTGTAAACTCTGTCTAAGAATTTGAAACAAAAGAGAAATTGGCTGTCCTCATGAAGAGGCACCGAAAAGAATGCTTGTGACAAGTCGATGACTGAGAACCACTCAGCATCACAAGGGACTTGAAACATTATCACAGCTGGATTTGGTACTACAGGGCAACATTTTATTATTATGTCATTTATTTTCCTCAAGTCCTGCACAATTCGGACCTTTCCACTTGGCTTTATTAGTCCCATGATTGGTGAATTACATGGACTGCTTAACACTTCTTTCAGTACCCCCTGCTTTACAAACTCATCAATGAGTTGGGCGACTTTCATGAGGGTGTCTTGTGCCATATGGTACTGTGGGGTCTGGGGAAAGGTTACATTGGGTTTTACGGTCACTTTCACTGGTTCCACTCCTTTCACCAATCCCACCTCTTTCCCTGTCATATCCCACACTTCTTTTCCGACTGCTTCCTGTAACTCAGCAGGAATATCTGCTTCAGTGATCATCGGATAAAGGGTAATCAGGGGATACTCTTCATCGACAGTCTCCATCTCATCCCCTTCTACACTGTCCTCTTCTTCCCCATCACTGCTCGTCTGAATTCTAATTCCATCGTTCGAACACATAATCGAACATCCCAATTTGCACAATAGGTCTCTCCCTAACAGTGATATCGGGCTTGAGTCACATACCACAAAATTATGTGTCCCTTGATAGTTACCAATTCTGACTTGTACTGGATCTGTGATTGGGTTCGTCAGGTACCTGTTTGCTACTCCCACTACTTGAACTGTTCTCCCTGAAAGTGGCAAATTTGGTACTTCAATGCTCCTGACAGTGGAACGTGTAGCTCCTGTGTCAACCAAGAATGAAACGCGATGACCAATAACTCTTCCCTCCACATATGGACCCTTTTGATCAACTTCCAAGGATGCTGCAAGCACACAATTTCCCTCCTCATCTGAACTTTCACTCTCCCATACATCGTTTATTCCATTCTCGCTGTGTAGTGGGAATTGGTGTACTGTGTCATTTTGACTCATTCCCTGACCCGTGACCTGTTGAGGAAGCTTTGCTTGCTGCTGATTCATTGGTGCTAAGGGTATTTGCATTTGCTGATTAGGTACCATAGGAAACTGCTGTTGCATTGGCTGCAATTGTGTCATTTGCACACGGGGCATTTGCACCTGTTGCGCTTGCATGGGTTGTAAACCCTGCAGCTGGTTCATATTGTTTTGGAAATTTGGGTTTGGACCTCTCAGTTTCGGTCCTCTCATAGTCTGAAATGTATTGACATCATTGTTTTGCTGCCCTTCACCTTCCTGCACCATCATTGGGCACTCCCGTTTCCAATGCCCGACGATTCCGCACGTGTGACATGGCATCACCTTCTTCATTGCCTGTATACCATTTGGAATCATAACGGTATTCAAATCAGGACCATTATTCACAAAACCTCCTCGGCCTCTGCCTCTCATCTGCGGCTGAAACATAGCATTTCCCTGCTGCTGCGGCATCTGTTGTTGAAAACCTTGCAAACCTTGTAAACCTGTCTGAGCTGCCCTGAGCTGCATCACCATCACCTTTTCTTTCAATCTTTTCTGTTTGGTCTCAATCTCATCACTGCAGTATTTCGCATAATTCAACACTTCATCGATCGACTTCGACTGCCAACAAATCAAATGTGTTTTAATCATCTGGCTGATTTCGGGTCTCAACCCTTCCACAAACCTGAACACAAAATGGAGCATGTCCTTTGCCTCAATCGTTTCCGTGCCACTGTAATTTTTAAACGCTTTCAACAACCTTTCATAATACGCATGCATAGACTCTTTAACCTCTTGGGCTGTTCTGTCAATCCTCTGCCAATCCACATTTTTCGACGCAACCTTGGTTTTCAAGTGCTCGATCACCTTGTGGCACAAGCTCATTACAGTGGATGATGGCGCACCTGTGTCCCTGTCTCTCTCTGGTTCACTCGTCGGCCAACCTACAGCCCTTTTACAATCTTCCCACAAATCTGCCGGAACCACAATTTCAAACAAAGTATTCAGGTCTTCCCAGAGACACTTCGCGAGTTTTACAAATCTATCTGTTTGTTGATACCACTCAATCGGCTTCTCTCTCAATTTGGGAAAGTCATCCGTAAAGGATTGAATATCGCACCTGTGCCACGGTACATGTACAAGTTTTCCCCCTGCTGCCTCTCATTGGTAACATAGTTATCAGATCGTCATTCTGTTGTTTTTTCTCATTCCGCTCTGGAGTATTTTCTTTCTTTTTGTCCTTTTTCTTAACCCACCTGCTTTCCCACTTGTCTAAACATCTCCAGACCTGTGCACTCTGCAGTATCTCTTTAAGGTGTGTTTTCATCCCTGCGGATCTCGTGTGTTCAAAATCTTTCGTCTCAAAGTCTAACCTGTAACTTCTGCTCAGGTGTTTAGTCTTACTTATATTGATCTCGTTTCTGTCTGCAATTTCTTGTAATTTCTTATGTATGCTGCTTACTTCTCTTGTAATCCTAGGGCACATGTATCTTAGTTCTTCCTCTGTGTATGATTCTAATCTGTTCAAACCCATTGTTCCCTCAACCAGTTCATCTGCCTCCATACCCAACCTTATTTTATTCAGGTATTCTTCTCCCTTCCCGCTAGATGCACTCTGTGGGGAGTTCAGGCTGTTGAACCATTGTGTTAACTGTTGCGCGTTCAGTCCCATCAGTGTAGCAGTTACATCAACTGCCACTGACGGTTTCTGTAATGTTTCAGTCTGTGAGGTTAACGGTACTAATAGTGGTGGATGTGACCTTACCACGGTTGACGGAGCACAAATTGGAATTGGACTAAATTCCGACAAGGACCCAGATCCATTTGGCAGTGCCGCTATCGGAGCTGTCTCTGGAGTAGTTTCTATGCATCTTCTCCCTGTCCCATTCTGTATCATTAACCCTTGGTCGCTTGTGCTTGAATTTGCCTGTATGTACAGTGGTACTGATGGACCTACAGTGATAGGTAGAGATATTGCGTCTGGATTCTGTCTGTTCCCCGAATTCTGTGGCATGTTAATCCCCACATTGTGGTTCATCATTGCTGGCATACCTAACTGGCTTTCTATTACTCGCATTTCTTGTGTCTGCTTTTGGGGCATCGAGAACTGTGTTGATTCAGCTTGAATCAATGTCGGTCTCTGATAGTTTTGTCCTCCCTGCGCCATTGAATCAGAAGTCATTCCCATGTTATGCTCATCACAACAGTGCCTTTGAAGCTATGGCTGATAGTTATCAGCAGGTTTCAATGTCGGCACGTCTGGGTATATTCTCTGAATCTGTGGTATTTGTGGTGAGAAAGGCATGTCGGAGCTGTTCGGCCTCTGAGATATTCTCAAATTTGGTGTTACATTACCCTGTATTGGTTCTGGAGGGGCAGTACTAATGCTTGAGCCTTTTTCGCTTTCCACGTATGGTGGTGGGCGATCATTCAGCAATTGTATAATGAACTCCTCATCATCTGACTCCTCTCCCCTTTTCGAGTTTCTATTGTTCTCTCTATCTCTGGACTGACTCCTGTTTGTCTTATAGGTGGCTTTCCTTCCTTCCGTCTCCACTTCATCAGTTATCGCTGGAAACAATTTAATCCCCTGCAATACGTCTGATCTCCAAACCTTTTGTGTGCTGTCCCATCTAGCATCCGCTAGTGTCTTTTCTACTTTTATTATTCTTGTCTCAAATTTCTTTTGTTGTTGGTTTCTAGCTATTAGCTCCCAAATTGCTAGAGCCTCAAACTGTGCTGGTCTTGGAGGTACTTTCATGTCGTATAGCGCAAATCTCAGATTTTCTAAAACTCTTAGATTAAACGACCCGTGGATAGGGAACGCTACACTTCCATGTTTCTCTGTTAATTTGCACCATTGTTTTAACCATAGACATGGCGCTATACCCTTTTCTTCAATCACAATGTAAGCTGGTGTACCCTCAGGCGGTGTTTCTTCTCCAACATTTGCTTTAATATAAACATCTCCCCTCATGGCACTCTTAAATGCTTTGAAAAATTTCAGCTTTCCGTCTTTTGTTTTTCTAAAATATGTAATCAATAAGCGACTTTAATTCCCGGAATACTCTTCGCTTGCCTTTCCCCTTCCAATTGCGCTTCACGGACTGTGTCCAATCCGTGCGCGACCCTTCTCACCAACCGACCTATCCCAGCGCGGCTCCTAGTGACGTCACACTCACACACTGCGGCTGACAAAGTCCTGCGGCTTGTCCTCTTTTAATTCAGCTTCACTCATAAACTAATTTCTTCAATATAACGCGAGCACTTAACCAAAAGAATAAAACAGATCTGTCGGTTTACTACAGGAAAGGTAATACAATCGCTTCAGAAACCTTAGGGATTTTTCACTAGCCTCGGCAGTTATTCCATCTTTCTCGGTTTCCCACTTTCGCAAGCAAAATTGACCCGCAAACTTTACTCTTAACTGATCAATGAACTATTCTAGTGCACTTTAGAATTCGTCAAATCTCAAAGTCGAAGTTTTCTTTCACTCTGCAACATTCATACCGACTTGTTGACCACGCCCAATCAACCTATTAAACCTGACCAGATCACAACATCAAACAAGTGTCACATACACTTTTCAACATACTCCGGAGTCTCTTGACCTCGCAGGGCCCGTCTCAACATCAACAACCACGTGGACAATTTTTCTGCTCAAAGCGCTACACACACGTGAAGTTCGACGATTCCCCTACTCTCACACCTTTGGAGTAACACTCCTCTAATATCTTTTAACCCCCCCTTAATATCCTCACAAACTTCTCAATTAATCTGCGGCGATAAGCTGTGCAAGGGCAAAACCCTAACTTCACTCATACCGTCACTAGAAACGCTGAGACCATTCTCATACCTCCATGTTCCTCATTCGCAAGCTCCGAGATTCCGGGAAAGTCATTGGGGACTTAGGGCATCATCATCTCTCCAACTTGTTTTATCAAAGAAAATTCTAACTTGACTCTGTCTATTGTTCGGATGGGGTCCCAAAGGGCTAAACCATCAATCTCTGCTACCATCTACTGATAACGCGTCCAGCCCTTATAAATTACCTGTATCTGGACACGTTGGAGGTCGGTGAATCTTTTAACCAAGTCGGGCTCTCCTCATCCTAAAATAGTCGAGTCACCCAGATCAATAATCAATAACTATTGCAATCAGTAATCAATACTCAATTAATAGATCAATATAGCACATCAGAAATCAATAACGGTTGGCGCACCATGACCTTTCAGTCATGAATAACCACACCAGTTTATTAAAAGTTAGTGAATTTATTTCCCTATATTAACAAAGCTAACACAATGTATATAAGTCTCAAAACCAAATGATATATGTATATGAACATTGCAAGCTGTCCATAACGGCGGAAGAAACGCAATCTACGCAAAATCTGGATGATGGTACACTCAGTTATAGCAATGCAAATCACTAATATGACTAACTGTATTTGACTAATTTCATACATTGGTCAGCATAACAAGATTTCAATTTAGCGTGGTACATTGAATGAATACCTCGACTAACCTCTAATTAGCATTGGCATGTGGGGCTTCATGCAAAACGAATTTAGTCAACACAAATTTGGAAAACTTCTAACTAGGATCCTATCAAAATAGCAGTTGGTACCTTAAAGGAAAAACACAATGCATAATACATTTATCCTTTCATATTTACCAAATACAATCAGCATTCAAGAAAAGTCTTCGTCCTTCAGGTACCGGTTGATCAGCATGGGGCAAGTTTCAAAGGGGCGAAGATAAGGGCAAGCTTCCTTGCAGCGGCAAGGAGAATGGGGCAAGTTACTGCATGGGCAAGACGGGGCAAATCAAAGTTAAAGTCTCTAGGGTGAGAATGCTTAAAGTCTCTTTCTCTCAGATAGAGAAAAGGGCATCAGGGTGTCGTCCAAAATGGAGTCTGGCATCTGGCTTCAAACTGGCATCGAGGAAAATGGCTGACTTCTCTTTGTCCAGTGGGTTTAAGTAAGAAACATTCCAAATTCTGCAGGGTCTTCCATTGGAGGGTTCATAGGTTGGCTTCAAATTGTCCAATGAAAATTGTCTTTTACTAGCGCTCATTTATGCATACACTGTCCTTGGAGCCTTGGAACACAAGTTGTAACATGGGTTGCCAATTATTTTACTATCTGTACCTTCATTGTCCGCACCTGCAGACTGACCTTGTATCAAAGGGGATGAAACCGGCCTAGTACGAAACCTTGGAGATAAGTGTATCAGTCAGCTCTACTGGAAAAATACAACTTCAAGCAAGAATATATGTTTCATTAGTTCAAGGAAAAAACACGCAGTTAGAATTTGAGACCAGGCAACTAGGCCAAAGCCTGTACAAAATTTAAGCTAAGCAAAACAGTTTTCAAACAAGAAATCATGGCATACATTTGCAATTATGACGGATTACTACATTTTCAATACTTCATGATTAATAAAGCTCGTTTACAATGATGGCGAACTACCCCGAGGGCACAATTTCCCTTGTACATTATTTTCTTTACTAAAATCACACTTCATTATGTTTTGATTACACGATATGTATGAATATATGTCGGACCTTCTTTTTCTGCGTCATCAGGCTCTATTTTGTGACCTTTTGGTTTTGCCAGCGAGTTTTTGAAATCCTATACAGCATCTCCAGTGATATGCAGCATGGCTGAAGTTCAAAAAAATCCCTCGACGCTCCTCTCCCATCATTCTCTGGTGCACACATGGGCATGCCTTGAAAATGACAGGTGTGCCTTTTTAATTTTTTCGTTATCGGTCCGAGTTTGATCAGTAACCAAAAATGTTTTAAAAAAATTGCACAAAAGCGTATTTTGTTTTATAAATCAGGTAGGGGTTGACCGGAAACAGCAGTGAGGTGAGATGGGCGGGGGGTGGGGAGTAGCACAACATGGGTGAGGTGGGGAAAACAGCAAAGCAACATGTGAAGAAGGTAGGTGGGTAACAGCAAAGAAACGTGGTGAGAATGGTAAGTAACTGCAAAGCAACAAACATGGGGTATTGTGGTTAGAGAATGACAAAGGAACACAGAGGAGACTGGGTGTGGAACAGCAAACAAACAATGTAGGGAAGGTGAGAACGAAAGCAACACAGGCGTTTGGACGGGAAAGCAATGGGGCGAACCACTCGGACACACAAGAAGGAGGCGGTCGGGCAGAAGCAGTTGGACAGCAGCAACACAGGGTTCAGGGGGCGAAAGAACTCCTAGGAGATAGCTCAAAAAGGCATGCCCCCTTATGGAGGGCTTCACACAGAAGAAAAATGCAGTGTTTGAAAACCAAGTAGTGGATGCATCAATGCCATCCAATAAAAGACATTGTAAAGAGGCAATGCTCGATGGAAGGGACCGACGCAAGATTGATGACCCGGGACACATATGGGAGGAAGCAGGCAAATGTGAGTGATAAGGTAAGCCAACCGATGGTAAGCAATGGGCCGGGCTCCAAACCTCTCTGTGTTCATGGTAAACCACAATATGCCTCGCAACAGACATTGTAATAAAGTCCCCGAGAGCCCTTGCGGTCCACGGGGCGCTCGAGCTTCAAGGGGCCCCTTCAGCACACTGTGCATGGGTGGCAGGCCCTTGAGTGGGTACGGGGGGAGGAGTCCCCCTCCAGGTACATTGCGGGGGGACCCCTCAAGCTTTGTTACGCCACTGGCTAATAGCCTAAAAATTATGTTATGCACGATATTTCACTTCTTCACTACTGTCAATATGACAAGGCTACACAAGAAAAGATTTTTCAGCTAGCCTGCTGAGGAAATGATAGTGGTTATCAATAGGTCTGGTGAAATTTCCATTGTTGTGGCATAAAGTTGCCTAATTTCAGTAATTCCACTTTACGTTTGTTATGCGAAATTCCTTTTACTCATAATAAAGTGTGAGCTTACAAAAATAATGCAAACCACAAACGCAAGTGGTTGCTGTTTGCGATGCTTGTGTTTTTTGCACTATTTTTGTGAGTGCCAAATTGAATGCTGGGATGTGCTTGAGATATAATACCAAACGCCAGTTCCAAATTTTTCTTAAATGTTGCATAGTTACGCAAAAAAAAGAAACAAACTGTGAATTCCACATACCCCTAATTATCAATTAGGAGATATCACTTTAAGTTAATAGACGACACTTTTCCTCTAAACATTTTACGTTTGTTGCATTTTAAGGTGAGGAGGCATTTGGAACGCCCGTGGTTGCCAGCTGTAGGCATCTGAGCTCATTTTTCATCATCAGACTTTGTGCAAGAGTGAAAACGAGAAAGACAAAGAAGACAGGAAGAAGGAAGAGACAGATAAGAAAACTGTACAACGGGAGAAAATGGAGAAGTAAAAGAAACCTTTAAAGTGAGATAGACAAGAAGTATAGTCTAGTAGTGGCATGAGGTACAATGAAGAAAAGGCAGACTTAGGGCCAGATGTACTAAGCAGTTTCACCCATTCTGTGACTATGGGAAGATGTGTTCGTACATATGGCCCTTGGTGTGTAACAACTACGGCTTTCAGCAAAGCCGGGTGATGGCTGCTAAGAAAAATTGTGAGCCCTGGACTTTTTTTTGTTTTTGCTGAAACAAACACTGATTTACCATTCGTTAGGTACATTTCGATGGGGTTTTTTAAACTATTCAAGCAAGGACTGCTATTCCATCCCTCAGGTACATTGTTTGTGAAATAAGAATCAGTACTCAGCTCAATGTCTGTACAGTTACACTGTGTTTTGTTCTAAGGTTGGCCGCATCACATAACATTTCTAGTATTTTATTTCTCATGCAGTTTTCGTGTGAGAGACATTGGGATGAGCTATACTGCCATCAGCCTCTGATAATAAGTACAATTTAGAAGGGCAAATTAATTACACATATATAATGAATTTATACCCAGGCAACAACCGAGAGGTTTTCAGCGAGCATGCTATTTTTGTTAATCTGTGGTCAATAAAAGATGTGTACGCTGTGGTGAGGTTTGGCTCGGGAAAAATGCTGAGACCTTGGGTTCCCCTTTAGCGACTGAAAGGCTTAAAAACAAAGCTATCCATGGGATATTAAGATATGGTTTATGAAATATGCAGAAAGTTAAGCCAGTTCATGAAACACTGCCATAAACTGTCACCTAAACCAAATGAACAACCTTGTAAAACATCATTAACCTTCCAGTTCATTAGGACTCTGAATTATAGAGTATGCTTGAAAGATTTTTGTGGTGACCCAAGCAGTCACATGCAGTAAGCTAAGAAGCTCATGATGAGAACCTCCCTAAGCGCTGTCTGCTACACCAGCAAGAAGGGGCTGTTTTCCAAGTGACAATTTAAAAGCACAAATTTGAACCTCTTATGCAGTTTTTACGAACAAGAAAGCATTGCTGATTAAAATGGATTTGTCTGTATAGTTGCTTCTATCAGTATATGTGTTGATATAATTAGTAATTTAAGGTGTAGCTCTCAGAACAATACATGTTGAAACAAGAGTCAAACGTAATTTCACTTAATTGTAGTGGATGTCACTTTACAGGACCTTTGCCAGCTACTACAACTAGTAAATATGAACAATTGCCCTTATCCATGATCAGAAAATCAAAATGGCCTGGTACATGCTCTCTCAACAAAGGAAAGTGAAACCATTCCTTCAAAAGACCAGTCAGAATTGCTGTCCCAGTATTGGTAAACTTCCATCTGGATCTGAACGGTGGCAATGCTCTGTCCCACTACCTACCAGACTCCACAGTCGCTCTCCCGTACGTCATACTACAAAGCTTAGCACAGCTCCTCAGAAGCCTGAAGAAATATGACCACATCAACCTTACCCAGATGGAAATTCACTGGATCTTTAGGCAAGCCTACACTATCTTCAAAACCAAGTGCCTTACCAGCAAAGCCACCACAATGCCTATCTTGCCAACAAATACGCCTCCACCTACATGCTTTCAACACACCTGCAACCAGGAAATCTTCAGACTATAGAGGAAGATATATAAAAGAAAGAAAAAAGCAGCAGACCAGGCCTATTTTTACACCAAGGCCCTGGATTGATACCTCTGTATCCATCAGGACTGCCAGAACTCTTCAAAAATCCGAAAAAATTTGAAGATACACACTTTAAAGAACACCATGTGGCAATGAAGCACTAGATTAACTCTACTCTCAGAGCCCAACAACTCCTTCCGTCACGCATTGACTGTATCTTTGCATTTGTCCCTGTGAAACAGTCTCCTACGTTTTGGCTTGGTTCACACAACACAAGTGCCACGTACACACATAAAAACATCAGTGGAAGGATTATTTAATCTTGGGGTTTACTATACACATCAAATGGCTGAAAGCAGCACAATATAGCATCTGAGAAGATTAAATATCTATGTCTAAAACCACAGCAAACTGTGAAATTAATTCACCGATGTCAGGTGAGGGAGGGATCACAGGGAAGACATGGGTTATAGGGCCAGAGCAATGGTGGGTGGGGTAAGTTTTCTCTGGTGTCTTGGTGTCTGTCCTGCTATGCTCCAGCATACTGGGACAAATACACCCTTTCTGTACATGACTCTCAGGGTAGCAAAGGTGAGCAGTCAAAGGCTTCTTAGAGAGGTAAGGAGTGTGTCAAGAACTCCAAACTCAACAGTCAGCCAAAAGACACATTAATATACTCTCCAGCCCCGTACACATCTTAGAAAAAGAGAAGTACTTTAAAAGCAAATCAAAATATAATAATAAATAGAGGAACATGGCTCAGTTATAGGGTTCTCCAATGCTAAGGGCTAGAGGCAATTTGTGTTGCTGTTGTTTTTACTTGTCTTTGCAGGGTGCAGCCGGGAATGCAAAGATGGTGATCTGACCTTTGTGGTCACACAACAGTGCCTCTAACAGCTGTGGTTGTGACACATAGGTCACATTGCTGCAGATATGGCAGGCCAGGATCTGTGGTCACCCTTCATTAGCATTTGTGGACTCCAGGCTGTTTGGGAGTCTGCAATTGCAGAAAACCAGTTGATATATTCTGCTTACCCTTCTTCATCTTTTTGAGGTTCATGAGATCTTTCGCTCACCATGTCCTATACCTCAGCCTTAGGCCTGACTTGCAGTTTAGAGGGATAAGTGCCTAAATTGTCTCAACCTTTGGAGGTACCTGTTTACGGAATTACTTTAGGTAGTTCATGTCCATGCTTGTGCTATGTTACAGTAGCAAGGCACTAGTATCTTGCCAATAATTTTGGATTCTTCCAAATGTTACTAAAAGTATTGAGAAGACCACATCAATGTTTCCCATAAATTTCACACCATGTCAACCACAAGTGCAGCTCTATCCTTATAATGTATATGTTTTAGAGTAGTTGGTAATATCAATACAGGGAGAGTACCACGTGTGATGGTATACATGCTAGCAAATTTACATCTGCATGTGTCATATTTATCAACTGGGGGTACCATTCAGGGAGAAAACACATGATCTGTATTCTGTGCTATTCTTTAGATGTTGTGTGAGGATTGAACTATTCCCTACCGATTATATTTGCAAGCAATCCAAAATGTTATTTCATCACACTTTTTTGGCACTTTGCTCATTACTACATTTATAGTTTGCAGACTTATCGTCTGTGGCGGAGGACCATATGTTAAAATTAGAGCTCCAATATTAGTCACTTCCACCTATAATATGTACTGTCTAAGTCAGTAGTTCGTTCTATAGCTGTCTTAACTGATCTGCAGTCAGATTTTGTGTATTGTATTGCTCATGAAGTAATTGATGATTGCACAGGACGAATGATTTGTAAGGCCTGAGCTCATATAAGGCAAATTCATATATGTTTAATATAAGATGCTCCTGATCGACATGTGAAGAAAAACATATGACACATTGACCTCTCATATTCTTTTCTCACTTCAATCTCGTCTCCATTTCTCCCTAATTCTCTTCTCCAGTTTTCATCGTCAGACTTTTTATCTCACTGCCATAGCTCATCTTGGATTTTCTTTGGTTTTTCATCATGTATTTTTACACCCTTCCCTACCACTTTTTTCACTCTCCTTTACAGATCACCTCCCTTCTCTTTCACCTTTCTAGTTACTGTCCTGATCTCACTGATTTATCTCTCTATTACTGTACACTCTTTTAAATGACCTCTTCCCTGTCTACATCCCATTGCCTTCCTCCCTTTTATCGTCATCTTTTTCCTTTTTTCTAATCATCTTCTGTTTTCTATGTCCTCCTGTTTCAGTCTTGCCTAGGCAGTGCATGCTCTGTCTCTTAGGGACGTGCTGTGTTCAGTCTGTGGGCTTTCAGTCCGCTGACCACTGTTGATTTGTTAATGAAAGCATTGCACTCCAAAGCTTGCTTCCATGTAGTTTCTTTGTTATATGTTCCTCCTTCACATGTCTTGCTCCATCCCCTAGAGTAGTGACCTATTACTTGTACCCCACCTCTTTAGTGTATTACCCTTTGTGTTTGCACACTCTTTTTCTCATTGCAGAGTAGCTGTGTCTTCAGAAGGTTCTCTTTTTTATATGTTTTGCTAAAGCTTGTGTGCATCACTTTCTAAGCTTTTGTTTTTACAATGTGCTACATTTGTTTAGCAAGGCATATCCATGTGTACGGATATATTTGTAATTTGTTCTTTTACTTAACACGCAGCAGCAAAGACCAGGGAGAGGAGATTCTACTCAGCAGGAGAGCTCTCGTGTTCAATTCTGTCTAGTGCTCAGAAAAAGACAAAGAGGTTTGGGTCGCTATATTCCTACAGTGTGGGAATATAGCGAACCATTAAAACTTGACACTTCAGTCTAATGGATCAATTGAACTGCAACTCCCAGAATTCAATGATCCAATTACAGGAGAGCACACTCCAAAGCGTAATAAAATGAGAACAAGTCCAATGACCGATTAAAATGAATCTTTATTCATCATCACAAATCAAAAAGCACACCTCCCAACAACTCCCAGAATGCACTAGGTTGTTCTGTAAAAGCCCACCTTTTGAAACATGAATCGATTCATACATGTACAATATAAGAGATGCCTATGCATATTTGTATCTGCTGCAATAAAATGCATTTTGCCACTAATCCACAAATATTTTGGTGCATAGCATGCTCAGTTTGTGCATCTCTCCTCCAGTGGCTGTCACACAAACTTTGCCCCGAGCAAGGCCTCTGCTCCAGTTCTCTATGATAGAAGAGCCAACCCATGCCTGCCACACAGGTCTGACTACCCCAAGCACCAGCAGATAAACCGTGGGGCTTAGACTGCACCAAGGGGCACGAGACAAATGCTCGCAGGTGAGCATCATGGGACTAGCTGCAAAAGAAACAATAACATCCTTGAACTGTTCACTGAGCCAGAGAGA
The DNA here is from genome assembly GCF_031143425.1 of Pleurodeles waltl. Classification (NCBI taxonomy): domain Eukaryota; kingdom Metazoa; phylum Chordata; class Amphibia; order Caudata; family Salamandridae; genus Pleurodeles; species Pleurodeles waltl. The sequence goes on from NC_090451.1 coordinate 473,467,086, forward strand.
ACTTTTTGAGCCACCTCCACCTGAGCCTACTCCTGCTAGAGCCCACAGAGGGTTTAGTATTGTGACAACAGGATCTCACCCACCACCAGAGACAGCGATTAACAGGAAGGGGGAATGTGCAGCACCCCATTGTTAAAATCCAAGTTAGTGCCACCCTCATTGCCATACTTATCTGAGGGTGCAGTATTATGTACTGCTGTGCAGCGGTCGAAGTGCATTAAAAAAAAGTGTGGGAACTGTGATTCTGCATGCAGTGGAGCCAGGTCAGTGAGCCTGGAGCCGGGGTCAAATTTATGGCTAAAATGAAATTTTCTGTCAGGTTTTTATTTTGGTCTTTCACCATCATGTAGGTACATATAAAACAACATGCAGTTTAAATGAAAAATATCAAAAGTTGATACTCATTGGAACAATAGTACATTATGAAACCTCTATTAGTTAATGCACTGCAGAGCCCTGCGTGTAACCAGAGAGCCACAGAATTAAGTCTTGGTTGGTACAGTGGAGAAAAGTGACTTGTGTATTTTTAGCGCTACAAGGTCACAACTTGTGACAGAAAGCACTGTGAATATGTAATTCATTATTTTAAACTTTCATTACACATAGTATACGATAGACTGCTACAAAATGCCCACAATGTTTCCAATCCACACCACAGAATACCACATCATGCCACAAAATTAAAGAACACACTACATAATTAAACTCCACAACATGCCACTACACAACACAAAATACTATTCCACATCATTACACTCCATGACACACAGTCCCACTCCACATGATTCCGGTACGCTCAAAACCACATTAAATCTATCCACATAATTCCACTGCACACCATGCCACATAATTCCACTACGCACATCCACACCCCACCACACAGTTCCAGCCCACACAGTTCCACAACTCCACTCCAAACCACATATATCCTCTCCAAACCAAAACACATAGATGAAAGACATTATCATTTACAATGCCAATAGCTCTAACTCTGTCAAATGGGAGACCAATTGCATTGCAAATGCTTGTTTCACTATTGTATTCCTATTCATGAGAAAAAGGTTTGCCAATGCCTGCTTAGGGCCTTTCTTTCCTTCCATAACAGTCCTCAGGAAGAGAACACACAGAGCATACCACAGAGAGACACTCGTAAAGAAAATCTAAGTGAGCAGCATTTTTAATAAACCTCAGCTGGTTGCATGCTGGAGCCCCTCTCACGCATCAGCTCTGGTGCCACTTCACCTGAAGTGTTAGTGACAGCTGTGCTTTGCCATAATTCATTACTTAAGGTACCAGAACATATATTAGGACCTGTCAGCTTTGTTCAATGCAAACATTATGGGTGATCCTGTAGAAAGAATATTTCAGATTTCTTAGCCTTTCATAATTCTACCTTTTAATGGTGAAAAGACCGAAGTTATATTCTTCGCACTGGATATTAGGCTTTGGAGTCCTCTATGGTGGCCAGCATTGTGTAGCGAGTGCCCAGCCCCTTGCTCTTTGGCCAGAAACTTGGGCATTGTGTTTGATAGATCCCTCTCTTTTGAGCCACAAGTTAACCAGACGGTTAAATGTTGCTACTGGGCATTAAGGACTCTGAAGAAAATATTTCCTTTCCTGCAGGGAGACCTTAAAATTGCTGTGGTCCTAGCGCTGGTGATGTCCAGATTGGACTATTGCAATGCCCTGGTGCTGAATATAAGCAAGTTCACTCTCCACAGATTACAACTTATCCAGAATGCGGCTGCCTGCCTGGTTTTAGATCTCCGACGCACCGCCTCTGCTACCAGCTGTCTTAAACAACTCCATTGGCTGCCGGTGGAAAAGTGGATCAAGTTTAAATCTCTATGTTTAACCTACAAGGCCCACCACCAAGATGGCTGCCACTATCTCAGATCTACTTTGCATACTTTGCAGCCGTACCAGCTTGCACAGCCGCTTAGATCTTCTGCTCGACAGCTTATTTCAGCACCGCGCTGTCATAGGGCGAGATGGGGGGACAAAGCCTTCTTGGTGGGGGCAGCTAGACTTTGGAACACCCTACCTCAGGAGATTAAGCAGATGGAGTCATATCTTGGCTTCAGAAAGAAACTGAAAACCTGGTTGTTCCCTCTCTAGGATTGGAGGCCATGACCACGGCTCTGGTTCCCTCTCCGCTTGTATATTTTCATTCTCACAGACTCTCTGTAGTGCTTCGATGCTAAGGCCAGAATGCGCTTCACAAATGGCTTACAATTACAATTGGTTTGTCAGTGTTGCTGGAGCGCTTTTCAGAGTGGGTGCGCTGGCCAGTGATGTCAGCTCAGTACAATTTTTCATGTTACAGCACCGTTATGCTACCGAGTGAGCAAGTGCAGCAAATGAACAGTACCTTTTGGCAGGAACTGTGAGGAAAATGACATCATCAAGATCATGTTAGTACAAATAGAACACTGTTCATTTTCAAGAACCTATTTCCAGATAAATGGGTAAAATGTGCTACATGTGTGGTAAAGCAGGATATGACTATTTTTACTGAGCACACACGGAATAGAAATAGCAACTTGGTGATTTCCTTGTTTTAATTGTTTTTGTAACTTGTGATAGCCATTTCAGTAGATTGACCTAATAGGGAAATCCTGATTTATTCCACTGCTGCGTTAATAAGCATTGGCAAATTTAATAGGTTGTGCCAGAAATTGCTGTAGGGTAGGGTCTGCGTACAACAGCAATACACGTCCCTGTTCGCCTCCTGCAGCCATTCAGGAGGGGGGACACATTGCAATGTCCCCCCTAAACAGGATCAAGCATGCCTAGCACCGCTTCCCCCAATATACCCTTCCACCTCCCACTGTCCATCCCACTGACACTTTGCCCTCTTCAGAGCATGTGAGGAATATTAGCTTATTTGCTGAAATAGAAAAAGAGGACAGGACCTGATAACTCTGAGTCAAAGTAATTGTTCCCATTCAGGGCTGAAAACTCATAATAACCAGATTTGGGTGTGGAGACAAAGGCAGTTTGCAGATTCTGGCTCTGATATCTCCGTTCAAAGTTTTGTCCACCTCATGATGAAAAACTGTAAGTCACTTTAATCTCAATGTTCCACCCTTGTTACCTATACCTATTTAGATTAATACTGAAGATTGGCATATTAGTGAACATGTTCAAATAAGAATTGGTTTTTTGGTTTGGCCTGTTCATTTCTTCCAATATGGCCCAGATACAATGATCAGTCTGCATTGTTCGGCACCCTGGATATATACCATGCTTCTTCTATTAAATTCTGCTACTGCTTTATTCTTGTTAGTATATAGATTCAGTGATAGATCTGCTCTCGAAACTGCCAAGGCAAACTAGAAGTTCTGCTCTACATTCCCAAATGCACATGCAGCTCTGTTCCAGGTAATAGCAAGGGGGCTTAGAACTCTGCTCTTGCTAATACCAAGATAGACATAGACCTCCACCTTTAACCCCTCAACTGCTGGGATTAGTCCCCCCAAACGCCCACCGGTCCGAGCTGAGTCTTTTTTTTGGCTATTTGGGAAAGTTTGCGTTTAGGGCTCAATAACCTTTTTCCACATAAGTTATTCACTCAAAATTTGGGTCCTTTTTTCCAACATTCTGGAGATTCTAAAAATACTTAGGGTTTACGATTCCCCTGGAGAGGGTGGAGAAAATTGGCAAAATATAGCTACATTTTGTGGTTTTAGTGATAATAGGAAAAAAGCACTCTGGACAAAACTGTCTATTTTGTTCCTAAAAATGGGAACAGCAAACCGTTTGCTGTGCCAAAAGTCACCATCTTCCCAGTTGTCAGAAACATGCTATCTCGAGGCACCAGGAGCTGCTGCATTGGAGGCCTGCTCCAGCGACTGCCATCTTGGGCCAGCCATCCTAAAACCCAGATGCCAGCACCTGATGCCAGCTAAGGCCACAACCCCCCCAGGTGTCTGACCCAGCTGAGAGCAAGGAACGGAAGCCCTCCAGAAAATTTCTGGTGCTTGGGCACATGCAGCACTCAACACCGATGCAGCAGTGAGGCTGGAGGGAGGAAACAGAGCGTCCCCCAGGAGGGGAGCTGAAGCGATGCATCGGGACCCATTCTGCCACGCCCGCTGAGCATCGCCACACCATCCCAGCCAGCGGTGGCAGGTGGGACCTAGAAAAGCCCCCTACAGGACACGGACCCTGAGGACTCTGCCCCTGCCTCCCCACGGCACCAACATGCATACCAACACACTTGGCAGACTACCTCCCCTACAGACATCACATTCAAACAATGGGAGACACTTTGACAGGATATCCCCAAGACATACTGTAGACTCTCCCTCAGAGAGACAGGCTGCAAATCTGATGTTGCGCTGGTACTATGTCCCCACGCGTCTGGCAAAAATCTACCCAGGAGCTTCACCTAGGTGCTGGTGTTGTAAGAATGCCCTGGGTGAATTCTGGCACAGATTGTGGTCCTGCGCCGTTATCTCCATTTATTCATAGGAAATTCTGGGCCACATCAAATCTCTATTGTGGCACCCATTCCCCTCAAACTACCCCACCTCTTTACCCACTACGACACAAACTGAATGTAGGCTAGCCAGCTATATGTTACACGAGGCACATCAATTAATAGCTTTCTCCTGCAAGGCACATTTGACGCCTTCCATGGCTTAATGGTTTGTCCACCTATGGCACATAATGGCAATGGAACTTCTCTCCCGTCGTCTTTTAAGCACTGAAAATAAATCTCATGCCACTTGGAAACCACTGCTCCAAAACTTCAATCACCTGGAACACACATGCTTCACACCACCACACTTACAGGCCTTACCATTATTCAACTGAGCAGTTATAAACACTCCCAGTGCTCCTATCACTTTCCCACTTAGTACCTCCTGTGTAGATCTGCAGTTTGTCCCCCCACTAACCTTGGCCTGAGAAAGCGTACAGCTAATGACCTGACTTTGAAAAGTTATACGTCCATCATATTCTTTGTTTTTTTTACTATGATCAACCAAGCCGGAGATAAGGTAAGGGTGACAGACTGCTGTCTTTACACCCTCCTTTGTTGATATATATGTTGCAGTTCTAGAGACATATATAATGGACCCAATACTCCGGGTAATGCAATGTCTTTGATGTAAGCTTGGATTGTTGTCTTATCTGTTCGAATATGTACCCTATAATACAAAATCAACAAAAAGATTCTGAGTAAAAAAAAAAAAAAGCACTCAAAGATGCTTTTTTAAAAGTCTGAAAGAAAACATACATGCCCCTAGGGCATATGTGTGCTACAAATGTGCACCACTGTTTTTGGGGTGGACCATGAGGGGCCTTATGTCCATAGCCATCCTCGGTCTAGTATTTCCAAAATAGAGACTTCCTAATAGGAATTTGCTATTTTGGAAATGATAAACCGGCCCACTGGAACAAATGGCATAGGATTTCCTAATTGTGATTCCTACTCCATAGGAATCACAATTAGGAAATCGTTTATTTCATACATATTATTTAGCATTTCGTAAATAGCGATTTCTCTGGAGTCATTATTTAGGAAATGCAAAATTGCATTTTTATACATCTGGCTCTTGGAGGTTAGGAGCAGTGGTTAGTTGTACATTTCTGAATTTGTGGGCAACTGCACTAACATATGATTTAGAAGGTATTTTTCAATATGCCTTCTTTCCTACACACTGGCTTACATTTGCAAGACACAAATGCGGCAAATTCCAATTAGGTGATAGCAAATGTTCGACCATTCTATGCTCCCACATGTTTGCCTACTCAAATGATTCGTCACTTGTGTGGGTAGGCCTAGTGCCCGCTACAGGAAATGGCCCAAAATACAACACAGACACATCACATTTTTCCATTGTAAACTGTCCTATTTATTGTAAAGTGGGTAGCTATGGATTTTGGGCCCTAGCTCAGATGGTGCCTAGGAAAACCTAGCAAATTTGCACATAGATTGAAAAAATACATGCTCCTCATATTTCTGTGATGTAAAGTTCTAGAATCTGTGGGAATACACAAAAATCCTTCCACCCAGCATTTCCTGGGTTCTCCCAATAAAAATGGTACCTCACTTGTGTGGGTAGGTCTAGTTTTTGATTACAGGAAATAGTCCAAAATACAACATAGATACATCATATTTTTAAACTCAAAACTGACCCCTTTTTTGCAAAGTGGGTGGCCGTGGGTTTTCGGTTATAGCACAGCTGGCATCTAGGAAAACTAGCAAACTTGCACATTTTGGAAAACTAGACACCTGAGGGAATCCTGGGTGCGGTGATTCGCATGGCCCACACCTGGTAATTGTACCCAGAAGACCTTGCAAAAATCAAACTTTGATTAAAAAATACACATTTTCCTTACATTTCTTTGACAGAAAGTTCTGAAATCTGTGGGGAGCCACTTATTTCCTACCACTCTGAGGTCCCACTTGTCCCCCAGTAAGAACGATACCCACTTGTGTGGGTGGGCCACAAGACCATGACACAAAAGGCCCTAAAGCACTACATTGAGAGATATACACTTGGGGTAGATGCAGTGTTTGGTGCCATGCTGTGGTGCCACCCATACAAACCTCGAACCACAGACATTTTTGAATAGTAGACAACCAGGGTATTCCACACCTTGCATTGATCCCATGATATTTTCTTACCCACAATGCCTTGCAAACCTCAAATTATGCCCAAAACTACACATTTTCCTTACGGAAACTTCTGGAACCCGCAGGAATCCACAAAAATCCTACCAGCCAGCATTACCACCTGTGTACCAATAAAAATGCTGTACCATTTGTGTGGCTGGGACTAGTGCCTGGGACAGAAACCGATCTAACAGAGGTCAACCACCTGGGTGATAGATTTTTTTTATTCCTGCAGATTCCGGATGTTTCTGTCCCAGAAATATAAGGAAAGTATGATTTGAAAATGTACATGGTTGCTAGGTTTCCCTCATGCTGGATATACCAGGGCCCAAAATACACAGCTACCCACCTTGCAAAAAAAAGGGTTGGTTTTGAGTGGACAAATGTGATGTATCCATGTTGTGTATTGGATGGTTTCCTGTCAAAAGCACTAGGCCTACCCACACAAGTAAGGTACCATTTTTATCGAAGACTTGGTGGAATGCTGGGTGGTAGGAAATTTGTGGCTCCCCGCAGATTCAAGAAGTATTTTTGCAGACATTTGTGGAAAGAGTATATTTTTAGTCAAAATGTGTGGTTTTCAATGAATTGTGGGTAAGAAAATGCTCTGGGATCCATGCAAAGCACACCCCTGAACTCCCCCAGGTTTCTAGTTTTCAGAACTGCCTGGGTCTGGTAGGTTTTCTCAGGTGGCAGCCTACCCAAGCCCAACAAGTGCAGCCATTCACCATTACAAGTGGGAGCATATCGGGAGTTAGCCACACCATTCTAGCACATAAGTAAAAAACAACACCCAAAAGAATCAAATGTCCTCTGTTTTGCCATTGGGATAGGATTTCTTAGTCCGCAGGGAAGCAGAAGGACTGATGAGGCTTTATGTGTGAGGGTGGGCCAGACCCACCCCAATATTTTATTTTAAAAATATATAATAGAGTGGGCTTTCTGTTTCCCATTGGCAAATTGGAGTAAACCTCTAGTCTTCCATTGGGGAGATAAAAGACTGGTTTGTTCCTTTTTTTTAGGGTGGGGGTGTGGCCAATGCCACAGTGCAACACCTACACCACTTTCTCTTGCCACAAAAGCAAAAGTTCTGTTGTCAGGTGGACTTGCTACTCCCATGGGGCATATTTGTGACAATCTCCTCAATTGAGACAAACCTCCTATCTGTCCCCATGAGGCCAGAAAGACATTATTGCCTCTTCTGGGGAGGGAGTATGGCTCGTTGCCAGGGTAGGTTGTATCCTCCTTTTGTTTGTTATTGCTCCTTTATGAGCTTCCTGGTGTTAGGTGTGCTTTCTGTTCCCTGTGGGTGGGGTGACTACCCTTATCCAACCGCCAAGGAACAGAAATTGTATTGGGCCATGAGATACGGGAGTGCATGGGCCAATGCCGGGGGGGCACTAGCCCCAAAAAATATTACATAAATGCAGTCCCTGGTGTCTAGTGAGATGTATGCCCCTCCTGGGGGAGGCAATTGGAGTAATTGCTCCGTGAGGTGGGTAGAAAGATTTTCTGGCTGCTTGATTTGGTTTAGGAAATGGCCACGGCCATGGTGGGTGGACACCATTGCTGTATTTAAAAAAAATCCCCTTTGTCTAGTGGGCTTTCTTCCCCCCAGGGTCAGATTGGGGGTAATCACACCATCTGATCAATAGGGGGAAATAAAGACTGCTACCAAATTTCTGTTGTAGTGGGGCACCTCAGGGTGGCAGATAGGGGTAATTACCCCCATCCCTCCCAGGGGCAGAAAGTCAATCTCTCTTGCTGGGGTGGGGGCAAGTCCATGCCCAACGTGGGCAGCCCCCACCCATATATTACAAAAAAACAACAAACCGTGTCCTGGTGTCTAGTGGGCTTTGTGCCCTCCTTAGGAGAGTGGTAGATTGAGGTATTCACCCCATCTGCCCTCCCTGGATAAGAAAGACTGAGAAAATAGTTTTTGGGGATAGGGCCATGCTCATGTCCATAATTCCTAGCCCCCATGCCCTATAATTGTTTAAGAAATCCTACTTGATGGGGGGGGGGAGATCGGGTGTAAATACCCCCATCTGCCTCTAGGGGTACCAAAAGCCTGAGTTGGTATGGGGCTGGATGGAGCCCTTGCCTAAGGAGCCACTCCCAAAAAATCCCTCATGCTAGTGGGTAGATCCTTGCTTCGGGGTCGCTCTCCCATGGCAATCCCAAGCAAGGATCCACTGGGGAGAAATATGATTGAAAAGGGGAGGTTCTCCCCTTTCCAGCAATACCTCTCCCACCCCAGTCAGTGCTCAGGCCAAAATATGCCCCAAGTGCCCTAATGCAGTGAAAGTAAAATGATCCTGTAATTACTTCAGCACAACCTAAGCGCTGATTGTCATTGCACAAAAAAAAAGACTTTAAGACTTTCACTGCTCAGGAAGCTCTTCAGGAGCAGCCAAGGTTTGAAACATAATAAAGGAATCCCTCTGCACCAGAGGGGTCTTTATGTGCCTCTCTAGTGTCAGCCAATGTGTGGCAGTTGAACTGGGGAGGTAGTGCGGGTGTCAGCAATTGGCTGAGATTCACACTAAAGTGGTTCAGACCACTGTTTTGTTTACATCTAGACTAACTCAGCACTCTATTCCACATAAAAAGATACACAGAAGTCTGCTCATGACACACCTCTCTTTCATTCACAGTTCTTTTCATTTTATAGTGTGACATTAGCCAAAGCCTTTGGGATTTCCTAAAATTATAAGTATTATATACATATTCAAAGGATCTTTCAGCCAGCTCTCTTTATCCATTGTTCACTGGTATTGCCTAATTAATTTATTCTGCCCACTACAGCATGTAGAATGGGGCAATGGTGAGCCCACTTCAATCAATTGCTAATTTCACTGTGAGTGACAGCATTCCACCCTTTGATAAGAAGCATATCCACATATAAATTAGCTCCCTTCAATGCCAGGGACTAGTACGGCAATGTGTGCTCTTAGAAATCAAAAATATATTTTTACTTTTAACCGTTGTGTTTTTTTTTTAAGCTAGATGAGGGCCCGGCAGCTTCCACAACAGTAAAACATTTGTAAATTACCATGACAAAGTAAAACATTGACAAAGCCAAAAGGCTGGCAGCCGATGTCAGATCTATTGGTTTAGTAACCTTGTTACATATTTCAAGTAGACAGGCCTAGTTCCAATGAGCAGCTAAAACAAAAACATTCTATGTGCCAGCAGCATCTGAATGAAGAGAACAATATGGCATGTGCAAGATTTAATTGTGACTGGACTGCAAAAATGAGGAGCTGTATCATGAGCATTATACATTTTTGTTTTGTATTTGTGAACTTTTGGACCTTTTGAGTGTTCATACTTTGGTACCATTATTTATATGCACTTTTTATAAGGGGATAACACCCAGCGTGATCCTAGACATAAAGTTACTGGATGTGAAAATATCAGGCTCAATTTTAGCAGAAGTATCCAGTAATAACACCAGGGCTCAGGAACAGGCAGAGACCAAAGGTGCAATCATGTCCTCACCTGGCCTGTCATACATCACAGGGGGAGGTTACATTCAATCCCCACCCCACACAACACCTCAGCTTGCCCTCATACCACCCACTCCACTAGCCATCACAAAGAAACCCACTATGCCATCCCGCCCATATTTGCCACTGTTCAGAGCAGTTTGTAAATGCAAGCGGAATAGTCCCTGGAACTCTTGTGCTTTTTGACCGGGTTAATAACCATTTTTGGGGAATAAAACTTGTAATTGTTTGGAAAACCATAAGAAGGTACTGGCTGTAACTGTTAAGGTCGACCTTGGCATCTCCTCACAGTGTTTATGGGCATCTCAGGATCGTGAACACAGTAGAGGCACTAATTTGCCACAATACATTCAAATTTTTCAGAAAGGGATCTGAATAAACTTAAATAATTAAAAAAGAAATTAAAAAAGATGAAAGACAGCAATTATCAAAAACTCATAATAAATGTACACTCTATGTGTAACAAAATCCCCTTTATACGACTTCAGCCTTTGCACAACTCTTGAGGGCACCTTTCTGGTAGTGAACACTGTACAAACACTACCAGCTAACTAGTCAAAATGGCAAAAGCCAGAACAGACTCCCTACAAACAAGGAATACAGGGAATCAAGTGTCTGTTACACAATAACCACATGATTCTAACAGTGGGAACGGCAGGTCCCTCAGATGTTAAGTCTGCTGCAATAATATTGCACCGAATATTACCATACAGCATAATAAAACAGCAAAATGTGATACATGTTGAGAGTGTGGACGTTTATAGACCAGAATACTAATGAAAACACCACGAAGAGTGCAGGTTGGCAATAACAAATTAGATTTGCCTACACTGTCAAGGTAGACTCACTTCTCTGTCTAAAATTGTCAAACTGCAGAAACTGGGATGTTCGCAAAAAACAAATTATGTTTTCTTGGGTATCGCACGCAAGATGGAAAAGTATTTTATTTTTATTTTTTGTGGACTTGTTTTCAATTGCTAGCAATGGTTGTTCACATTATGTTGTAGCATTAAGGATCAATTGACCTCTTCTCTGTTTACAAAACTACACAAATATTTTGAAATGTTTCTACATTTTAGTAAATCAACTGTCATTCTTTATCTCATGGACCAAGTACTTTATTAACAGGCCCCTGTTTTTCAGACACTTGAAAACTTAGAGCCGCTTGCTAAATACAAATAAGCAATCATTTGTAGGCATACGTTTTTCTGTTGACCTTGCTGATAATCTGGTGGTCTTTGAGAACTTTCCAAATAGTAAAGAAGAAAAATACACTTTACTAGGACTCATCATTGGCCAGTGTCCCGCAGAACTCACCCCAGGATATCTGGAGGTTCTATAGCACCTATTACATCCCTCCATCCAGCGCAAATGTACTTTTTGCTGCATTTCGGCCATGTTTATGTCTAAATGACGTTTGCATAATTTTTAAAACACAGAAGAGTTGTACTTACAGTTACATCCAATTTGTTGAAGTAAGTTGCTTTTTGAACATCTTTCCATTGACATTGGCTACATTTGCTCAGAGAAATGTAGAGACCATGCTGAAAACATCAACAATTATAAAAAATCTTAAGAATCTTAATATAGGACCCAACAGTGTGCTTAAGCAGCATTTCAGACAATACTAGACTGCAAATCAGTGACTAGCACTAATGAGTGGCTCGGGAGAAGACCTATGACACCTGAGGGATTTAAAGATTTATATATTCTTGCATATTTGAGCACTTTGTTACTGCTGTACTAAGACTTGAAACAAAAGTCACTATACCTGGTAGAAGGTACGCAAATTCTTATTTTGAAAAAATCCTTATTTATTCACTTTTCGTTTACTGCTGGATTTCCTAGGAGCTCAGCCCCCAGTCAACAAGCTCAAATTGTAACTGTTTTCAGCATAAAACAATGACGGACCTCATTGAAAAATAAATGACTAACTTTTCAAGTATTGTCAGTTATATGGCATTTTCTTACCCATTGCAAGGCACAAATGTTCGATTTATATTTACGATTTTTGCAACAGGCCAACTCCAAAGCGGTAGATTTTCTCAGATGGAAAAACTGATTTTCCTACACTTAAAAACTATTTTCTACTAAACTTCAGTCCACCTTATTGCCTCCCTCCTTCATCAGTGAAATTCACCATTGCCTTCTACTTGTCAGATACCTTACAGGAGGAAATGTTGGCCTTTTCGTTCAACCTCTACAGTGAGATAAGATATGTTCAAATGTATTTATCTAACATTAAGTGAAATTGGAGCTTCAAACGTTAATGTCTGACATCAGTGGAAATACAGAGGCCACAGTTTACTGTTATTTTGCTCCAGTGCGACAATACGCAGCATAAAATTCGGCAAATGCAGGGTCAAACTGGGAACCCAAAGCAGCCCTTGCAAAATCTGTGCGACCAGTCCCTAAAGAGGACATAGTGAGCGAGCCTGACCGATTTAATGGGGCTTATGGGGGGTTCCCCCCAAAAAGCTGGGAAAATGGCAAAAACTGTGCATTCTACAACACATTTTTCATTATATATTCAATTGTATTCATTTTTAAAACATAGTAAATGATGACCTTCCAGTGCACCAGGATACATTAATCTTTATTGCGGTCCTTCAATGATTCCCTCACCATCACCCTCTAACAGTGCCTCTTATCTCTCCATAGCCCCCTCTCATACTCATTTCATTTGATTTATAGCAACTCTCTTACCAGGGTAAGGTGTGGGAGCACTTTACATCACACACAGTTACAGAGACAATGAATTATAGGTGTGTATAGAATCAGTGTATAGAAAATGTTGACAAAGGGGACGACAGGGTGTAGCATTAACACCATCTACACTGGTAGGCATTTTTGAAGAATGCTTGGTCTGGGGAAGCATAAACTCAGGATTCAGAATGTAACACAGCGGTTTGGGGTAAATTTACTAATAACAATTTATTTCTACTAAAAATAGACCTTTTTTAGCAAAATGAGGATAAACAAATATTGGGAAAACACATAACTTTCTAGCCTGTGCCATGTAGTTTGCCTGAAGCTCTTTGATGGCAGCTCATAGCTCACTTTGCTAGATTATGATTATAACTTATGAACTGCACAGTAACAAAAGGAACTCTGTACCGAAAGCAGTATCCCACTGACCTATGCACATAAAACACTGTTCTGTGATTTGCATTATACATGTTTCTTTGCAGCAGGCATGTTAACACTCGGAACTATCTTAGATCAGTCTAAACTACCACTAGACAAAACCTTGATCGCTTTTAATCACCCGAGTTATCTTGGCACTTTGATTGTTGCCTGAAAACAGCTGGTTATACAAAGAACCGTTCATTGCTTTTAATGCTGCTGCACTGCTACAAAACTAGCCCACCACCCTTCCAGGCTCCTGGGGAAATACCAATGCCCACTGCCGACTGTCCAGCCTTGGGCAAATGGAGCCTTGATCAGATTTTTCGTGCAAATGTTTTTCATGCTGAAAAGCTAACACACGAAGCACGGAACGGCTTTCCATCCTGTACCATCAAACCTCTGGCAATGTATACAGGTGGTGCAAAAGGGCAGGAGACAAGCAAAGCCAGGGGTACAAAGGTGGGTCGAACTGGCTCTGTGTGAAGTGATTTTCCAACTCACAATACATGTATTTTTTTTTAATTACACAAATCTATGCCCTTTGAATAATAATAGAAAATGAGAAATGAAATTATCACTTTTCATGAAACCTTGAGAACGGAAAGTTCAATCCAGATTTAATACTGTGGATATATTTGAGCAGGCTTGGTTACCACCTTGTGAAAAATAACGACATTAATAAAACATGCATTCCATATTTGTCACTTATGTCTGAACAAACAACATATGCAGTTTTAGAAAGGGAATACCTAGAAGGAAGAATTGAGATAGTTATAACTGTGATTTACCCATCAGCGGCTGTGTACATGTCCAAGTTTTTACTACATGGTGTCCCTTGAATACATACCTCATGCATGGCACCGGACACGGCTTGCTCACAATTGCTCCACTGCACACTTCTTAGCACCATGAAACAACAGCTTTCTTGTGCAAGAACCATCAATTCTATCATTGTGATAAATAAAATATGAAGCGGCTTGCCCAATAACCCTAGAAACCAGGGAATTATACCAAACAGAAATAAACCATGGCTCCTCCTGAGGGAACCAATGTTTGTTTCTGTCAGCCAATAGTACCACGGACAAATTTTAAATATGGCGCTATGCATTTTAAAACTTTTTGTGCAAAGCAGAGCTGCACTCTGTTGCACAACTTTTAGTCAATCTGTGCCAGAGCTTTATACATGGTGATTCGCTCCATACTTGTTGGAGGAATAATACGATAAACCAACAACAAATATAACAGCTTCTCACTATCCTGGGCACAGCATCAAACTATACAAGTCCAGAGTGTGCGTTCCTGAGATCAACATATAAACTACAAATTAATCTTTTAAAGTGTCTTGGTATTCTTGACTTGTCCCTGTTTCTCCTTCTGTTTAAATCAAAGCACTAAGATATTAGATCAAAATGTTTGGGTAAAAAGGGGGATGCTTTTCATTTGGCATCTGTAGAAAATATGAAATAAAGTAATTTAAAATATATTCAAGGGTTTCTTGAATTACCAATAAGTGTCACTTTCAGGCCACCATAAAAGCAAAAGGTCAATCATTTGAAATTCAGTAGGTGTCATGCAGTATCTAGCGAACTCTAAGAATTGGGAATAATGTACATCTATTTTCTTGGGGATATACAGTGAGCCAGGTCTTTTAACGCTTTTAACATCTCTGAGTGATGTGAAGAGATGCCGTGGGAGCAGTGCACTCGCTCTACTTATCTCAGTAGCTCACAACTGTAAGGCAGTTGGGGAATAATGGATACAAATATGACTGCCATTAGGTTTTATCTAACTACACAAAACTCAGACATCTGCGCAGTCATGATGAATCAAAATGTCTGCCACGGAATGGTTTCAATTTTGTCACTGAAGGTAATTTTGAAATGGATTCTAACACCAACCAGTAAGTAGAAAAAATGCCAGAAATGAAGTTGACATAGGGAAGAGAGACACTAGGATTAATATATGAGAAATTGTATCTAGTTTACAGTCTTTATGATGAGCACCATCAGTGTAATATGTTTGAGTTACAGGGGAAGACAAACACCATTATCTGCCACTTTGGAAAATGTAATAGCGACAGTCCTGCTTTTCAATATCTATAATGATGCGTAATGTTATTTTTTAACATTAGGCTGTCCAAAAAAGTAAAACAATTCATAAGAGAAAAAACAGAACCTATGTAGTATTAAAAATAAAGTAGATATTATCAGAGGTAAAGAAACATTCACTGAATTGTCAAATCATGAATACTGTGATAAATACTACAGAAAGTCAAAGTTGTAGTTAAATAGACTGCTAGGCAGACAGAAACAATATAGAAAGAGCAAGTAAACATGAAGTAATTGCGGATGTAGGACAGGTTTTTCAACCCTTTTTAGTCATATAAGTTAATGGCTCCAGAATCTCTCTTATATATGATGTTAATGCTCTACAAGTTTTTGGGATTGGCATGCTAGAGATGTGATGAATACTCTTGTGAAAGCATGTACAATAGTTTCTAGCAACTGCATGCCTATTACAGAAATTAAAGGTAAACACGCTAAGGCAGGGCTTCCCAAATGTTTTATGATCAGGGCCCCATTTTAGGATCAACAAACCTTTGTGCCATGTGAGGCAAGGGTGATTTCTTAATGTAATAGTAGACATTATTTCATAATTCTGCAATTTACCAACATAAAGCACTCTTTACAATGTTTTGCACTCCCCTCTAACAACAATTATTTGTAAATGTCACAACTTTGACTACGATATGTCTTTATCAGACTGTAGCTAAGATACTGATCCTTCCATTAATGTAATAGATGGTGAACTGCATTAAAGATGGAACACTTTTCACATTGGAGTGCTGGTCTGTGGAATCTGAGAACTAAAATCAGAGGGCTTCCTTAAAATCTTGGAATTGATACCAGTGTTTTTAGCAAATTTTAAAACCCTTTCAGCAGTAGAGTGTGGGATAAGACCTCATATGTATTTATGTCTTAGAACAAAGCCTTGTGGTGCATTTTAGACTCCATATATACATTGCAGTTTTATAAAGCACAAACACTGCCCAAAGGCATTGGAACACTTGAGAAGAGCAACAGAGTACATTAAATAAGATGAAATTAATTTTATTTCAAGCACAGGGGATAAAGTTATGTACCATATACCAATGCTGGAACTTGAATCTGGTTCCTTGATCCAAAGTTGTCAGCTCTGGATGTTAGGTCACATCCGTATTTCTCAATTTATGTGTGAAAGCCATGCACAAGAGGGATGATTGTGTATCATTACATATAATGGGCACACTATCTGTTGAAATGTCTTTGTAAACTACAAAACAAACACAGCAAGAAATGCTGAAAAGTATACCCAGATCTTTCCTGAGAACAATGTTTGTTTAAAAACTGAACTTAGGGGAAATAGTTCAGCATTTTTTCATGGTGCTGGAACAATTTTCAGAGTGGGGTGCTTATGTCATCGTGACTTCACTGAAGTCATAGGGATTGTAAAAAATCCTAGCTTTACACAAAATGTAGCAAAGGTATTCAGAAAAAGAGTGGTACTTGTGTAGTATGTAGCTTCTGGTGCATTTTAGAGCACACTTTTGCAAATGTATTACTAAAGCATCATGCCATAGGGCACTGTGATTTACAGACAGAACATTTCCATTGAAATAATCACTAACTTTGCACAAACCTACAGTTTTACTGATAAAACTATATAGCACACAAAAGATCAATTTTGGAAATCAAGTTTCACAGCTGTTTTTAGAAATTGCATATATCCAATTAAAAGTGTCTTTATTTGTTTTGATCGTATAAAAACCTTTGTTTCTCTCACATTTCAGAAGCAACAAATATGTGCTTCAGTTTTGCTTTCCTAACTACTGGTACACTCTGAAATGTGTGTGCAATTCAATTACAGGTACTTACATTTTGTTGCATGATACCAAAAAAATGACATCCCATAGCTGTTCCTTTAACACACAGTGTACCCCAGCACAATTGTTATAGATCTCACTTTAAAGACTTCTCTCACTTTGCAGTCAGAGAGAAAAAAGTAAACATAAATGTTATGTTAAAAGAATTAACACCAGTTTGTCAGAATACATAGCCTGATTTTGACCTTTGTCTTTAAAGCAATGCAAATGATACAAGATAAATATAAAATGTAAAGACATCTTCATCTAAAGCTGTTAGAAATGGGGTTTCTAGTTGGCAGAGATATACAACCTTGTCCAAGTGGGGACCACAATCCTAGTCAGGGTGAGTCACAACCCAACCCAAATTATCCTGTGCCCACCCTCTGGTAGATTGGCACTGAGCAGTCAGGCTTAACTTAGAAGGCAATGTGTAAAGTATATGTGCAATAAACCATACAGTAACACAGTGAAAACACTACCAAAATACACCACACAGGTTTAGAAAAATAGATAATATTTCTCTGAATAAAATAAGGTCAAAACAACATAAAATTAAGTAACTACAAGTTGAAATATCACTTTTAAAAGGTTTAAAAGAGTCTCAATCCTTAGAAATTAATAGTTGTTTCTTTATAACACACAGTACCTGGGATGCATAAAAATAGAGACAAACGGGGACTGCAGAGGAGGATTTTCCAGTGTGGCACAGACAATGCATTATTTCTTCCCACCCTGCAAGTTGTGTCATTTTTCAGCCATGCAGTCTTGGTTCCTCACTGCGATGCAGGGATATTTTGACACCCAGGGACGATGAGTTGAAAATCCTTGACGCACTGGTAGAAGGAGCAGGCGCTGAATCGATTCGGTAGGCGATGCATCAAACTTTCCATTGCAAATCAGGCTCTGCATCAAATTTTCCATTGGGAAGTCAGTGCTGCGTCATTCCAGTCGGCGGTGTGGCAATTTTCCAGCCTCAATGCAGGCTTTGCTTCGATTTCTGCAGGCGTTGCATCAGTTTTCAATGCACAAGGATTTTCTTGAAGAGGTGAAGTCTTTGTTGGCTCTGAGACTTCAGAAACAGGAGGCAAGCTCAAGCCAAGCCCTTGGAGAGCACTCCAATGAGAAGGGAGAGTCCTTCCAGCAGAGTCAGAGGGCAGCAGGGCAAAAAACAGGGCATCAGGCCTCCTCAGGTAAGCAGTCCAGATAAGTTATTTGGGCAGCCAAGCAGTTCCTCTGACAGAGTCCAGGTGTAGGTCCAGAAGTGTCTGATTTGGTTGGGTCAGAGACCCAGTTTATATACCCAAAATGCCTTTGAAGTTGGGGAAACATCAGAGTGGTTTTGAAGTGCACAAGTTCCCCTTTAAGCCCAATCAGTTCTGCCAGGATCCTTGTGGGGGGTTATCTGTCATTTGTGTGAGGGCAGGCCACAGCCTTTGAAATGTAAGTGTGAGCTCCACACTCCCATCCTGCCCTGGAAGACCCATTCAGAATGCATATGATTGCAGATATGACTGAGTGTCCTGTGTTTGTGGTTGTCTGGGTGGAATGCACAAGGGAAAGCTGTCAACCAGCACAGGCCAGATGTGGATTGGAGACAGTCTGTAAGGCACAGATGGTAGAGAAGAGAAATGCTTACTTTCTAAAAGTGTCTCACTTAAAAATGCTCCTAGAGGAATTATTTAAATTTAGTATGTATACATATTATCCAGTCTTCAATTAATGAATAAGACAACTCTGTACTGTTAAAATCCTATTTATTATTCACTAGGATTTAGGAAGTTCAAACAAATGTACAACATACACAACAATTTACTTTCTAAAAGTGGGATTTCTAAAACAGTAATATTAAATCCAACTTCACCTGTAAATAGGATTTTCTATTACCATTCTGGCAATACCAAACAAAACATGGCTACTCCTTCCAGATCAGAATCTACCACTGAAGAGTATATGAGGGTAATCCTAATGTTAGTCTATGAAAGGGGCAGGCCTCACAGTAGTGGAAAACAAATGTATTAGTATTTCACTACTAGGACATTTAAAACACATAAGTATATATCCTGCCTTTTACCTACATAGCACCCTGCCCTATGAGTTACTTAGGGCCTACCTTAGGGGTGACTTCTATGTAGAAAAAGGGGAGTTGAGGCTTGGCAAGCAGTTTTAAACGCCAAGTCAAAGTGGCAGGCCAGAGTCATGGTTAGGGGGCTACTTATGGGGTGGCACAATCAGTGCTTCAGGTCCACTAGTAGCATTTAATTTCAATGCCCTGGTGCACTTTACTAGGGACTTACAGGTAAATTGAATATGCCATTTGGGTAGGAACCAATGTTACCATGTTTAGTAGAGCGAGCACATGCACTTCAGCACTAGACAGCAGTAGCAAAGTGTGCAGTCTTAAAACCAGCAGAAACAGTAAAAGGTGGGAGGTAAGCAAAAAAAAGGATGATCACCCTAAGGTTGTCAGATCTAACAATAGCTCTTTAGCCACCCACCAGAAATCGGCTGGCCACCCACCAGTGAATCATTACCCACTGTTTGGGAACTACTGCCCTAAGGCCTGCAGGCCTCCAGAGCATGATGAAATTGTAGTTACAGATTTATTCCCCTGAGGTGTATCCCACCAATGCACCTGGTGCCTCAATGAGTAACAAACAATTGGTGCTGTGTCAGCAGAACTTAAATGAAAAGGACATTAATCTACCACTGTGGTAAAGGTATAGCTTATGCCCTACCAGTAACTGGATGATCGATCCACTAAACAAGTATTAGATATTCCTAAAATAGTAAACTGACACCTGTAAAAAATAGAAAAAGTCCAGTCTGCCTAATTTAGCAACCCCTAAAATATTACAAAAGTAGTAGAAATACATTTCCTGATTGTGGGGTTTGTACCACCTACTCAATTGGGAAAGCCATCAAGCAGTGCTGGTATAAATGAAAATAGTATGGAACAGGCCTGCCTATTTAAGACTTGCAATCATGGGCTGAGGGAAACCTTTCAGAATGTCAGGGAAATATAATCTAGGTATTAGAAATGTACTCTTGGTCACAGTGGAGTTTTTGTCGAGTGTGCTGCATCAGGTGGCTCTCGCAATCAGACAGTAAGCCGACTCAGTATGGAACACAGCTGCTGAGATGCAGGTGAAGTGTAAAAGTGATAGTCTTTTTCTTCACATGTTTCAGAGATCTTTTCCTGGATGCTATAACCACTTAACAGTGAATCTGAGCCCCAAACTGTATTAATTATTGTTCTTATTATAATCAGAAAAAGCTGACATTCTAATTTCACAGCTTTCCACAATTTCAGCAGCAATTCGTCATCAGGATGATTGCCCCAATAATCATCACTTAAGGTTAATGAGTGAAAAAAATGCATTTATTGAAACATATCAATTGTCAACATTAGGACAGTGTGTGCTCTACGGGTGACTAAAATGCAAAAACCCAGTCTTTATGCATTGTGTTTATATGTAGTTTGTTAACCTTTTGCATTGCAGAGTTTTACCTTGAAACCACTATTAATGATGTTTGCAAATAATGTTAATTTGCAAGGTATTGCTGCAGGCTTACAGAGTGTATCAGGGTGTGGTCCCTTTCTAGGACCTTCTAGAAGCTTTCCCTGCAGCATGACTGGGTGTTGTTTGTGGGCTGGGCCAGACTCTATATAAGGGAGTCAGCCCAGCTCCACGTGCTCACTATTCAGAGGTCCCGGTGCAGAGCAGCAGCAATTTCCTGGGCTCCTGTTCTGGAGGCCTACCTTGACGTTCCATGCCTGCCCACATTATCTTGGTGATCCTTGAGCAGGGTGGTAAGACGGAGGTCGAGCTGGGCCCCCGACCCCGTTCTAAAAGACTCTTGAGTTTTGGACCTACTCGTGAAAATCTTGGTGTTCAGATCGACAAAGGCTTGCGCGATCATTTCATGGCATTTGCATATTCTTGTTAGAATCAGCAGTGAGCGCAATTCATTTCCCGCAAGTAAAACTTGGTGTTCAGATCGGCAAAGGCTTGCGTGATCATTTCATGGCATTGACATATTCTTGTTAGAATCAGCAGTGTGCGCGATTCATTTCCTGCATGTAAAACTTGGTGTTCAGATCGGCAACAGTTTGCGCGATCATTTCATGGCAAGTAAAAACTTTGATGTGTAATGTTTGTTGAAGTACACACATTTATCCTGAGCCTATGGATTTCCCGTGAAGATGATAAACTCAAAATGTGACATTCTTTGAGCATATTAAGTCCCTAGTACTATTCCAATTGTTTTCCAGGGAATGTTTCAGATTGTTTTGTCCTCATGTTAAAAATGCAGTGTTTGTTCTGAAACATTATTCTAGAAGGTTCTTGTACTCCTAGACAGTATGTGACATTTCATGAAAAGCCCATATGAAACATTGTATTAATACATTCTTGATTTTTCCAGGTACCTAGATTTTTTGAGGCCTCGTTGGAGTCTAATTCTAGGCCATTCATGTTTCTTCAGTACAGAGTGTTATTTCATGTTCCGGGTATCATTGAACCCTAGATTCAACAGACTTTTATTTCATGTTCCGAGTATCATTGAACTCTAGATTCAACAGAGTGTTATTTCATGTTCCGAATATGATTGAACTCTAGACTCAACAGGGGACGAGCCTGGTGGAGGAGGCGGTGGCAGACCAAAGCAGGGCAGGAGCCCTTTAAATTAATCTTCGCGCTCCCGCTCTGCGGGACGCGCGGTTGTGGCTGGTGGAGGAGGCGGCGGCAGACCAAAGCAGGGCAGGAGCCCTTTAAATTAATCTTCGCGCTCCCGCTCGTGGGATGCGCGCGGGTGGCGCCCGGGCCAAGCCCGGGCCAAGGGCGGGCCCGTCCTGCACCCTTCCAGCGGCCGGCAGAGGCTGGGCTGGGCCACACCCCTGAGATCTTCCCAGCGAACTCAGGACTTGGTTCGCAGGTCTCCAAAACAGGTACTGCGTTTTTCTTCCTTGACTCCCCGTGACCATACTCTTGTAGCCTGCACCTCTCCCCTTCTAAAAAATCCCCAAAATACTGGGATAAATCCATCTACCATTCCTCACCTCCATCTTCCTATAAACAATTGCTTGTTATCTCACCTCCTAAGTGAACTTCTACCTAGCAGTCAACTACTATAGAACTTCTGTGCTTAAGGCAGCTAGTAACAATGGGAAAAAGGAAGCAATCCAGCGTAAATGATACTTTGCTTCAAAAAAACATATGTCAATTTTGAAATTTATCTCAGGAGCTATGGGGGAAATCGGCAAATAGATTACCAATGTCGAGGGAAAAATACTTGCCCAGAATAGGCCATCAGTACCCCTTCACCCCCCCTTTAACAACAACTCTTGAGTACTCGGCAAAGCCTTTTGAAAGTGAAACCCAGACTAAAAATATTAATGGTTGTATTGAAGATACAATTGATTTTATTTCAGATGGTGATGACCATCCTCCCTCACCAAAACATAAGAGGAAACCCCAACTAGCAAGGAAGGACATAGCATCTAAACAAGAGCCGCCTGTGAATGTTAGACATGGCTCCTTGAAAGCACAACCCAATGCATGCATCCAAAACGTTCAAACCAGCCCTCAAAACGAAAAATCTGACCATAAGAATAAACTCCATACAGCGAAAGGGAAAACTAGTGCTGCAGAGCCACTGACTGCTTTAGAAAAACTAGTTAGTACACGCTTTGATCAAGTAATGTAACGCCTAACCCAACTGAAGGGAAAAATGGACTATCTGCTTAAAACATCGAATCCACAACTAATAAACCCTTTAACCTCAACTACACAACAGCTCTGTCATACTGATTTCAATGCTAGGCCCCCTCTAACGCATCAGACCCAACCACCCATTTCTCAGATTACCCAAAGACAAGTTGACCCTTGTGTCTCGCCTGATAGAACTGGCAATGCCCAGTCCCACAAAATGTCGCCAAATAGAGGGGAACACGTAACTATTCCTAAAGTCAATCAGGGTGCCCCTTTAACTGGGAGAGATATACTTGACCTCCCGCCTGCGGCAACCCCCTATGTGGCAGTTCTTGCCAATGTTCCCACTCTCTCTGGAGCACGGGGGAATCATGGGCAGCTCTGAGGAACAAGGCCCTGAAATGGATTGCAACTCACCTGAAACCTGGCCTGACAAATAAACTTTTTGAAGACATCAAGATGGTTAGAAGGGTGAAATGGGTGGGTAGAAACCATAAAATATTCAAGGGCGATTGCATAGTTCTTTCATTCAAAACCCCTACGCTGGTCAAAGACATCTTAAGAAATTTAAGCCCACATCAGATTACCGACCATGGCGTTGCCCTGCTTCCCTTGGGTTTTTTCTATACGAGCACCAAAGGCCATGACGGACCTGGCCTTTGTTTTGAGGACCATAAAACCAGGCCTGAGTCGCAATATATGATTTCTACTGCGAATAGATTTTGGGGACTCAGCATGGAAGATAATGATTGAATCCTGCAGGCTCAAGCACCCTACAGAAACATCGGACCTCACCCATTTGGGTACAGACAATTCGGCAGTAGACACTGGAGAAGAACAATTGGACATGGAATCCTCCTTTAGACAATCTGTCAATGATGAACTGTTTCAAAGAGCCCTGCCAAAAAAAAAACTCTACCTGTGCTCTGACTCCTCTCGTACGCAGAGAAAGCAACACTATCCCAGGGAAAACTCAGATAATTGATAAGTCCTCTGCGGGCCAGGCCAAAACAATGCATAAAGACCATCTCTTATTTTTATTTTGGAATGTGACTGGCCTCCGATCTAGGGTGGAGAATGAGGCCTGGCTAGAATACATCTAGCGTTTTCCCTGGGCGTGCCTCCAAGAGACCTGGTCTGTGAACCCGATTCACATCAATGGCTATAGGACAATACATACTCCTGTCGTTCCTTCTGCACGGGGCAGGGCTAAGGGCGGTTTGTGCACCTTTATATCCAACAAGTGTGATATAATCAAGGACATTGCTTTAACATCTAATATGTTTTATCAAGTGATTACATGTGATCTAAAAAATATTGCACAACTGGTGGTCATGAACTTTTATAATAATGTACCTCTTCAAGATCTCCGATCAGTACTTAACCTCCTCCAGGATGATATAGACCGAGCATGTGACTCTTCAAATAAACAGTCTTATATTGTGTGGGGAGGCGATTTTAACATATATCTGTGTCCTAGTTCAACTAAGGGCTGCTGCCCTTACGCCCCTGATGGTGATGACGATTCAATACACTTCATACACAACAACTCAGGCAACTCGTTGAATAAAGTTCTATTTAGCCTTGACCTCATCCTGTGCAACTGCCTGACCCATGGTAGACCACAATTGAAACCCACTTTTAACGGTAGGCAAGCCAATACGACAATTGATTTCATTTTACGCTCCAATAACCTCCTCCCTTATGTACTTGATCATGACATTTAGGACACCATATTTAGCGACCATAACCCTCAAACCGTAGGCCTCACATTTCCCCAACACGTTCTTATACACAGGGAAATGGAAGAGATAGTAGAAAATATTGGTCTGGGAGCAAGAAATGGTCAGGTTTTATGAAACAACTAGTGACCAATTACGCTAATTAATTTCATACCTGCCTTGCAGATAACATGTGCCCACAAGACTGTATCGAGGCCTTCATGGCAATTACGGCTGGTATAAAACAGTTTCTTAAGGCAAGTTTTAGCAAATCGAAAACGAAGGAAGATAAAGGTTGGTTCAATGCTGAATGCACACAAGCCTGTAAGAACATAAAATGCCACTTACATTTACAAAACCCGGACAAACGCCAACTAAGTTTAAAGAGGAAGGAGTATAAAAATGCCATAAAGAAAAGAAAACAGAACTTAAAAAATTAGGCATGGCAATCCCTCCACGATGTAAGCCTCCGGAATGATAATGTCAAATTCGGGAAAATTGTGAACTCCCCGCTCCTATGTGATGAAGAAATACCAAAAATTTAAATTGCCATCACGGAAGAAGAGTGGGTTGCCTTCCTTTTTGCCATATACTCCTCAGAAAATTCAACACTGGAAAAAAATCTCCCTAAATTAGACTCTCATGACCTCATCTCACCATTTACTCTAAATGAGGTCACTGACGCTATCAATGCAAGTAAAAGCGGAAAAGCTCCAGGCCCAGATGGAGTTCCAGTTGACATCTATGAATCTAATGTGCCTCTTTGGGGTCCACTATTGACGCAGGTGCTACGCGCCTGCTGCTCAACTACTTTCATCCCGACCTGGGCTGAGTCTATAATTATTCCAATATATAAAAAGGGAGATCGCCATAATCCCGCATGTTATCGCCCTATTTCATTGCTTGACACACAGATTGCGGAACGTATCATTTTAAACAGATTACAAGATTGGACAGAGGAAAATCACATCCTCTCTGATCTACAATATGTGTTTAGGGCTGGTATAGGGACAACGGAACAGGCTCTTAATCTAGAGATCATACTTGGTAAATATACAAGGGCCAAGCCCGGAGCACTATACCTTGCATTTGTCGATCTAACCTCCGCATTCGATTGTGTGGTGCATTCAAAATTGTCACCCATTTTGCTGGACATGGGGGTTGATACTACCATAGTCCACTTTATTAGGGAATTGTACGCTGGTGCAAACGCCAAGGTCCGCTATGGGCGTCAGGGGGAATGCACTTTATATTTTCCCATCGAACGAGTGGTGCGTCAAGGCTGTGTGTTAGCTCCCCTACTGTTTGCTTTGTATATATAGCCTAGAAGGGACTCTTTCCGATGCCTGTGGTGATCTTCCACAAGTAGGCTCTCGGAAGATCCCGGCCCTCCTGTATGCGGATGACACTGTTCTGATGGCCCGCACCCCAGTCGCTTTGCAAAGACTAGTAACAACCTTTGCTAACTGCATGGATGCCTTGGACCTCAAAATCAATCACACTAAAACTTCCTCCATGATATACTCCAGAAGCCGCACAAAGAATTGCCATATAGATTTAAAAGGCGCAAAACTAGTCGACACAGGGACATTCGCGTACTTAGGCATTGTGTTCGATGACAAAGGCACATGGGTACAAGCCATAAAAGCGAGAAAATTGTTATTCACGAAAACGGTTATGGCGATAAAAAACTTTTCTAAAAGGGTGGGGAGAGCAATTCCTAAAGACATGATTACTCTTTACAATGCGAAATGCGTTTCAGTAGCACTGTACGGGGCTGGACTCTGGGGATATCGAGACTGCACTACCTTACAGCTGACCAAAAATGCTCTCCTGAAAACAGTCCTAAGTGTCCCGCAATCAACGTCAACAGTAGTATAACATTCAGAAATGGGAGTAACATACCTTACAGATCTCATTCGTGTCCAACCAATTTTACTCTGGCATAAAGTATTGACCTCGGATCCTGCGAGGTTAAACAGGGCTATCATAGCAGATGCCCTAGCACTTACTTACTCGTTCAAAATCCCATGGCTAAATTACATAAAGCACTTTCTTATTAAATTAGGCCACCCTGAGCTGTATTTTACTCCAGATGAATTGAAAACAATTTCCAGGAAAGACCTGAAAAACACTTGCCTCACCCACCTGGCCGAATTGAGATGGGATGCGGAGGCAAATAAATATAGTGTCAGGAGAAACCACATGATACAGCAAACTAATGGTATGGAACCATACTTATGTAAAGTTATGAACCCAAGACACCGGTTTGTCCTTACGCGTTTGAGACTAGAGTCTTTTCATCGCCTTGTTATTTTTCCCCTGATTAATCACTGGTCTCTACAACTGGAAAAATGCCCCTGCGATAATGTCTCCGATCAAAATACAATGCATACACTTCTCTTTTGTAAATATTATTCAGCTTCTAGGAAAATGTTTGTGATACCACTTTTAAAATTAATGCATCTTAAACAATGTCGTCCAGCTTTTTTGTATCTTTTGTCCTTCCCGTCTATTATGGTTTGCAATGGATTAGCCTTGTTCCTGTGTTCAGTGATTAAGGCCAGACAATGCCTTGAGGCAAATGGGTGAGACTTCCAAGCGTTATATTTGAGATTATCTTATCTGTTTTAATCAAACTGTTTATTAACCTTTACCACTTTCTTAATCTTTTAACTGTTTGCATTTATATTTATATTTATACGCATTTTATTCTCTGCATCCTTCTTCCTTTTTTCTCTGAAAATTGTTTTTTATGCATAATGACTTTTATGATTGTTAAAAACAATCGAATAAAGTTTTTGGGATGATGATGATGACTCAACAGTGTTATTTTCATGTTCCGAGCATCATTGAACCCTAGATTCAACAGAGTGTTATTTCATTTACGAATATCATTGAACTCTAGATTCAACAGAGTGTTATTTCATATTCTGAATATCATTAAACCCTAGATTCAACAGAGTGTTATTTCATGTTCTGATTATCATTGAACCCTAGATTCAACAGAGTTTTTATGAAAATCAATGTGATTATATCTTGATATTGTGTTGTTTAACCTTTTGCTTCCTACAGGTCTCCTTCCCAGCTGTTCCCTACCTAATCCCTTTTCCCCGACTTGGACTCTCTCAGGATCTGTGATATTTCTATCGGAGCTTTGGAGCTGTCTAGTGGTGGACATGTTGGGAACGTGCGCAGGCCCCGACGATCTGGTCTTTCTGACATCAATAATGTTTGTCCATTTCTAATACTTATGAATACTACAGATTTGAGAGCCATATTCATTAGAGGAAGAGCTAAAGCTTTTACAAATCGTGTTGCATGGGTCCGCCACCCTCTTATCAATGAATGCTTGCCTTTGTAGAGTTGGATGAAAAATAATTTTTGTGAAAAACAATTATTTTCAGCTGTCCACAAAGCTACTGCACTTCTATTTGTGCATTTAAGTTAAAAATTGCCAGAACCTACAGTGATTTTTGTTTTTCTCCAAACAGTTTTGGGAAGAAAGAAAATCAGCTGCATTCCTCTTTCTTGAATAAGAACATAGGTATTTGATTTTTGTTTCTTGGTCAATTAAATTCAATTGACTTTATTGATTCTGATATCTGTGTCTGGCCCATGTCACAGCAACCCTGTTTTAAAGTCAGTTTGATCACTTTTAGAGCTGGTGGAAGGAATCCCACGTGTAGTCATGTTCAGTGTGCCATATAAAATTCTGCAGAAAAATGTTGAGAGCAAATCTATTGCCACAAGATATGAGAATGTGCCTGATTGTGAGTTTTTCTCATACTCATGACGACTGACTTGCAGAAGCAATCTGTGAGACAGACCAAATTTACCATACACGGACCTTTTCACTATGCTTTTTGCTCCAGGTTTTAATTGGAGGGAACTGTGTATGGGAAAAAGTGGATCATCATAATGTGAGAGAAAAGTGTGATTAGAAACTGGGTACAAGCAATGATGCAAAAACTGTTTGTGACCAATGTATTCAGTGTGGGACAGTTAGTATGAGGATATTCATGTGTGTATATGTGTTCGCCCTATTTAGCATTAACAAGTTATTAATTGTTGAGCTCTTGTCTTACAAGCTGACAATCCACTAATAAGAGCTATTCTAATACATTGCCCATTACTGCACAAACCAAAAAAAGTAACAGCCCATAATGCCATAAAGATCACGTGGCCCACAAAGACATCAAAAATTGACTCAGGACAAATAGTGTAAACATCTCTCTGATGCTGACTGGCTATTGTCATACCCAGTCAAAGGTTCCATAGATTTGAAATAAAATAAGTCTACATGACACCAGTTAATTACAAATCCCCCCAAGACCCAGAACGCACAAGGGCATTCCACCTTAGTTTTGACTCAAAAATATCATCTGACCATAACATTTTGGTCTAAATATCATGAAAATACCAATTTTGTGGACATACATATCAAAGGTAAGTAATTCTTTTTACTCTTTTACAGAAATCTCAAACTTAAAATATTGTTTACTACTTTATACATTTTACTATGTTGTGGTATTGTACTGTTTGTATGTTTTTATTTCATTATTTTTGATTTTTCAGACTTTTTATTTAAATATTTTTAAAATACAATAAGTAATTTATAATTTGTTTTGTTTTTGGATTTGTCTGGGAACTAGATACGTAGTATTTTTTATATTCTACAGTCATTTTAATTGATTGGCATCGTTATTATTTATTTGTTTGTAATTGTTCATTATTTCTTTACATTTACTTTGTATGGTTTAAAGTAAAACATGTATAAATTGATATTTAATGATTAATCTATGCATTATGCAATTTTATTCTAACCTATGTTTTATGTGTGGTGGGATGCTTTGGGGTTTGTGTGAGTAGTCTTATTTTTAAAGTTTCTATTAGTTACTGTTAATTGCTGAATATTTTATACTTGTAAAGTATGCCATAGTTATTTATTTGTTTAAATCTTTTATATTTTTATATTTTTTTATTTTTATTCTTGAGGTGTTTTTTGGGGGATTAGGTGGGTAAAGTCCTCAAATCAACTTGGATGTGTCAACAACATCATATATCAAACTAGAAATGATGTTCCAAGCTCTGTCTTTTTAGTACTTTGAGATGCAGGTGAGTACCAGGAATAATCATTAGACGTATATCCTAACTCTATTGTATTCCACCATCTCTCATAAAAGTGTCCATATTTTCCTACCCCTAACCTTAGAAGTTGCCTCATCCACAATGTAAATGTGCTTAACGGATTTTAGCCACCTTAGCATTGTCAGTAAGTCAATTTTGTTACCATTTTCTACAAATTTCCCTTCTTGCCAGCAAAATCAAATAGAAAAGGAACTTACTCTGATCAGCATCAATTACACCCTGCTCTGACTTGTTCCATCTAATATCAAAGAATACCAAGCAGGGACTTTCTTGGTGCTTTAAACTAGGATTGTTGACATATACTTTATCCACATTTTGCCAGGAACAACTCAAAGCAGGACATTCTGAGAAAATATGTAAATCATTTGCTTCCTAGTGACTAGACTGGACCTGTTACACTCACACCTGAAGTTATCCTTTAACTTTACCAGCTTTAAAAGGGTCCATAAACACCTGGAAATAGTAAAGAGGGGGTTCCCTACCTAGTAAAGCAGATCTGTCAGTAGTATACAATAATTTTGGAAGTACTTGCCATAATTCCTTCATATCGGCTTCAGGCAAGTCTTTCATCTAAATTTAAAGTGGTGGTTTCAACTTCTCATCCATCACTGTAACTAAGTACCAGTACCAGACGAAAACTTCTTTTCTCTATGAACCGGTGTTTCACAAACCCTTTTCCATCTGCTAATTTCAATGTTGATCAGTCTTGACAGTTCAACCATGAAGTAATTTGAAAATATTCATTACTTTGTCGGAGATGATCTCAAACTTTTTGTAATGCATTTTCTTACAGAGACAGTGTTACCAGCAGAGTTGTTTATACATCTTCTGCATAGGATTTAGAGAGTCCACCATGACCCCTTTTAACCTACCCTTGGTCAGAGAAAACCAAGAGAAATTCTAGTAAGCTTTTCAACATATGAAGTGAACAAGCAGATTCCAGAGACTGCACTTAAATTAAAATCATTGCTAGCGTAAGAGGTCACTTTCTATAGATTATCTGATACCTCTAAAATAACACAGGAAATGGGAGTTAGGTAAATGTATAAATGACAGCAAGGAGTTACGGACTAAGGCTCTATTAACATTCCCACAGCTACTTAAAGTCATGCACAAACAATGAGATGCATAATTTTTGGGAGCCAGAGGAAGTTGATCAGTTCATCTCACAACTGAAGTCAAATAAGAGGCAATGAGTAATCATAGTTCAGGAATAAAAATCTGAAAACAAGGTTGAACTATGACATTAGGATAATGTCAAACAGAGTATTGTGTGTGGGGGGTTCCCCACAATGAGGATGCACTGGTTGAAGAGCATAAGGGAGAACCTAAAACAAGCAATGGCATAGCCAATAGGCCTCGCTTTTGGGACCATATAAGTGTGTAGTCATGGGGCACATTATCCAGGGTGCTGTGCTGCCAGGTATTGAAGAGCTATACAATTACTATAGACTGTTTTTACAATGTATGCATGTGTGTCAGGGTGCACTGTTTCAGTGTGTGTGGCCTATGCCTGACCTCAGTAAGAGCATTCTATGAATAATGCGTTGTTTACAGTCTGTCTGTGGCTGAACTGAGCTCCTGATGAACTATTTATAGAATTTGTTGTGTGTATGTGGTGAGCGTGATACCAATTGTGCAGGAGCAATTAGCCCTAAGGCTGTACCGAGCTGACAATGCATGTTACCATTTTGAAAGCAGAGAGATACCTATGGACTTTGTCAGTGCCCAGCCTCTCAGTGCAAAAGTAAACATAATGAAAGGTGTACTTTGTAGTGTGGTGAGACTGTTTAAGGGCGGGAGACGAATCTGTCTTTAGTGTCTACAACCAGTGCAATAAAACAATGCCAAAGGCAGATGAAGTGGGGGCATTGTCAGCTTTGTGGTCATAGTCCGAGCACTAGCATGGCACAGAATAAGGAAACTGATGTTGGTAGCATGGAATGAGCATGGTACTGTGGCCACTTACTGCTTCTTGGTGCCATGAAATGCATTTAGAGCATGCAGGCTCTTAGTGAAAGATAGTTTGCTGGATTGAAGCTTCCACTGCAGAGATTAAAATACAGTGCCATTGTTTTTTGTGTCCTGCATTGCACAATATGGGGGTGGTGAGAGGGGTACTTCAGTTTAGGCGTCATTTGACTTTGTAATATTTTCCAATAGCAGAGCTGTACCCCCAGGTACCCCCAGGTAAGAATGAGTTTGGTTTATATGACACCTTTGAACAGGCCTAGCTTTTTAGCTAAAAGGACATTTGGATTCTGGGACATGTAGTTTTGGAGTGCTCGTCCTAGGTCTCCCCCTCCCCCCTTAATTCCCAGCATGCTGAGTGTTAGCTAAAAGTACTGGCTGGGCTGGTGCATGTGACAGCTTGGCAGCTAGGATGCTTTGCAGGGGTTATGAGCGAGCACCCCTTGTTTCCGCAAGAGCTACAAAGCAGCTGATCTGTGGCATCAAGCCCTATGGATAGCAAATAGGAGCAGTATATTTTTAAAACTAGTACCAGCAAAATGCTTGACCAATGCCATAACAGTACATCCATCCGCACTCTGGTGAGGTAACTATGGCTATGAGCTTTATTCAGGATCCCTGCCAGTTCTCTAGCTTGCAGAAGAGTTTTATTCCATATGTGTCTGTTGGAAATGGCCCTTTTTGCAGGGTTATCTCCAAACATTTGCTTCAGACTTCCTGTTTTATACTGTGTGCTGCATTTCATTTTTGCTGGCTTTAGATCTCTGGACACTGTGCCACTGCTGACTAATGCTAAAGTGCAAATGCACTCTGTCTAAATTAGACTGGTGATTGGTTTCTCCATGATTGGCATATTTGATTTACTAGTAAGTAAGTAGTAAGTGGTATAGTGGTATAGTGCACCAGGTTTGCCCAAGACCTGTAAATCAAATGCTGCTAATGAACCTGCAGCACTGATTGTGCCACCCACACCAGTAACTCTGATAACATGTCTCAGGCCTGCCATTGCAGTGCCTGTGTGTGCAGTTGTAAACTGCCTTGTTGACCTGGCAAGTGAACCAACTTGCCAGGACCAAACCTTCCTTTTTATTACCCGCAAGTCACCCTAAGGTAGGCCCAAGGTAGCCAAATGGGCAGGGTGCAGTGTATTCAAAAGGTGGGACATGGACTGGTGTGTTTTACTTATAGTTCTCCACTTTTCACTATTGCAAGACCTGTCTCTCCCATAGGGTAACATGGGGATTGCCTTAAAATACTTTTTAAGTGTAATTTCCCATTGGGAGCAGAGAAAGATATGGAGTTTCAGGGCTGTGAACTCACAATTTAAAAATACATCTTTTGGTGAAGTTGATATTTGTATTGTAGGTTTGGAAATGTCACTTTTAGAAAGTGAGCATTTTCTTGCTTAACCATTATGTGCCTCTGCCTGTCTGGATTATAGCCTAAGTAAGGATTATAGTTGAGCTGTTTGTGAATTCACTCTAGACAGTCACACAAAGGGAGCTGAGGTGTTCCCTGCATTTCCAGATATGTCTTCCGGGGCTAGAGTGGTGGGAGAAATTGACACTTTCACCTGAATAGGACTGTGCCTGCCCTCACCCTAAGCAGTTTCCAACCCCCTGG
This sequence comes from Pleurodeles waltl, assembly GCF_031143425.1. NCBI lineage: Eukaryota > Metazoa > Chordata > Amphibia > Caudata > Salamandridae > Pleurodeles > Pleurodeles waltl. The sequence goes on from NC_090451.1 coordinate 473,500,436, forward strand.
AGTGTGTCTGAGGCCAGTGCAGGGAAAGACAGGGTTTTGTGCACTAGAAAGACTTGTCTTTGAAGTTTGCCTACATCAAAGACAGAAATGGATACAAGTAGTGGACCTCTGATCAACATAGTTAGAATCCTTCTGGACTGGGGACATTCTTCCTGGATGAGGAGCTGGATGCTACAGGAGGGACTGCCACTCTGCCTGTTGCTTTGTTGTGCTGTCCTGCTTCTTGGTGTTTCTGCCCTGAGAGAGAAAGGACTGGGCTTTGCTTTCTACATTCTGCTTTCCAAGGTTCTCCAGGGGCTTGAACCGGGCTTGCCTCCTGTTAAGAAGTGTCAGGGACATAAAATACTTCATCTGCCAGTGCCTGGGCTCTTCTGCTGAGAGTCCTGACTTGCAAAGTGGTGGCAGTTCCAGACCCTGGGCCCTTGGAAGTGTAAGCTGGTGGCCTAAAGGAGAAGATCCAAGCATGGATGTGCCACTGCAGAAAAATCGACCAACACCTGTTTCATGGTTAAAGAATCAACGCAGCACCAGTCTTGCGGCTGCAGAACCCACTCAGTGCATGTTTTCACTGTGTCTCCATCCACACAGCTCATCTGGCTTTTCAATGCTTCATTCCTGGGCATCAATTTCTCATCGACCCCGCACTGCAGTAAGGAGCCAAGGCTGCATGTCTGGAAATCAACACATCGCCTTTCCTGTGAGCATAGAATTGATGCATCACCTCCACTGACAGTGAAGAACAGGTGCATCGCCTCACCTGCGAGGAAGTAATCACTGCATCACCTCCCCTACGCAGTAAGGAACCAATGCATCACTTTGCTTTTTTGGTGCCTCATGTCCCCTGCGGCCCACATCGCTTTTGTTTTTGACACATCCCAGGTAGTTTGTGCTAAAAAGACACACCCATTGATTACGATGGACTAAGGGCCTCATTAAGAGTCTGGAGGTCTGAAATCCAGACCAGCAGACCCATGTAGAGGAGATACCGCAGAGCTTTCGGTCTCCCCACAGTCCCTATCATAAGGTTTCCACTGGGCTGATTGTCGAAAACCTCTAATGTCAGAGGTTCCCCCCGGTCGGCCCAGTGAAAACCATGTGGCAACATTGGCCTCAGCTCATGGAGCTGAGGCCAATGTTGTTCCATAGAGGGTGCCCCCAGCACCCTCGGAATGCGCACTGTCTTCCATAGCAGACAGTGCACCTTCTGAGGGTGCTGGGCAGGGTGGGGGCCCTGCACTGCTCATGACATGGTCATGGGCAAATCAGGGGCCCCCTGTGCCCCTCAGCACTGGGTGTCTAACAGCCTTTTCATTGCGGTGTCCGCACCATGAAAAGTCTGGTGGAAACTAAACTCATGATCAGCACAGCAGTGATGAACTCAGCACTGTTGTGGCTGAGCACGAGTCCAACTGCCATCAGCCCAACTGGAACCATGTTACTGGTGGGGACAGTGGTCCCCTAGCAGTCTGACTGCCAGGGTTGCAATGTGGCGGTTGGACCACTTGGAGTGCAGAGGTCCGACCGCCCATGTGAGGTTGGCAGTCTCAAGACTTTTGTGATGTTTTCACTGTGTAACTGTGTGTGTGTGTGTGTGTGTGTATACAAATACTTTACACATTGCCTCTGAGATAAGCCTGACTGCTTGAGACAAGCTACCAAGGGGGTCAGCAGGGTTACTTTAGCTGTGTGACTCTATTACCCTAACTAAAGTGAGGGTCCCTACTTGGACAGGGTGCAAACCACTGCCAGCTGACCCTATTTTTACCAGTGTCACTGACAAAGTCTCATGTACAGTCAACTTCCTCCCGTTGCTTTTAAGGTTGAGGTGTGACCGCATTTCTCTGGGATGCTCCGACCATTAAATGTCAATCGAGGCAGCTTCACAATGATGGTAATCAATAAGAAACAAAGCTTTTTTTAAATGCATCACAAACACATGCTCACATTATGATATAACAAAAAGAATTAGGAAGGAAATGCACAATGCTTGTAAGCTGCCACAAGGAACCCACCAAAAGGGAAGCTTCGTGAAAGGAGAGCAAGAAACAAAGAAAAAAGTAGTGCGCAGACATGAACACACAAGCACCAAAGTGGAAAGATACCAGTAGTTAGGTACTGCTCCGTGGGTGAAAATTAATGGGCAAGGAGAGACAAAGAGGAAAGATTAACCACTAGAAAGCAAGCCTTTTTAAAGGACGACTAAACTCACAAATGAAAAGTGCATTCAACATGTCTTGAACATGTCTAGGTTCAACCTACAAATGGGTCAAAATCATTGCATACTTTAGAGCGTTCTGGACTTTTTAGAAACCTAAAACGAAGATGACCGAGATAGGAAAATTGTCTGGCCGCTCTGGACATCCTAACATGGAATGTAAATTGTTTAAGGATAAGGAGAAAACAGCTGTCAGTTTCTCAAAAAATAGAATGCTTTGATAATGATTTTACAGGACACCCATCTTCTAAAATCTGGAGGCAAAGCACTTTTCAGTAAGTAGAACTGGCTTATGGAGATAGTTTGCACATCACAGATATGTTGCACATAGGGAGTTGCTATATTGGTAATGCAGAAGTCGGGATTAGAAGTGCTGGAATCTGGAGTAAATTAAAGATGAAGGTGGAAAATACTAAAGTTTAGAATACAATTGAGAAGCTTTGTCTGTGGCAGATATTACAGTCCCAATATCGACATCTCAGACCCCCTGAGGGAGGTGGTTTCCAATCTTTTAGAGTATGACTAACTGATTAATATTGGAAGGGACTTTAGGGCAGATCATCAAGGCATAATCAAGTATGTCACCATAAATTGCTTGAATACTTGTCATTTTGAGAAGTAAGCTAGGGCTTTGTGATATTTGGAGGCTCATAGCAGGAACTATGAGAGGATACACATACCATTGTAAGAAGTACAGGGAGTACTCCTGAATATATTACTTTATCACGGACAGGAAAGAGAAATATAATAGAACATCGCCCTATACATATATCTGAGTGTTCAACTGTATATATGGAGGTTGGGCTTAGGTGTCATGTGGCAGCATGAAGATTGACCCCGTACGGTAAAATCCTCCTGGAGGAAGCTGTAATAAGAGAATTAAAGAACTATACAGAATCTTTTTTTTTTTTTTTTTACTTAAGCTCAGCGAATATACACACTTTTTGAGATACATATAAAGCCTTTTTAGAGGACAAGTAACAAGTTTACACTTCCATCTAAATTAGAAAAGAAAGGTAGAAGCCCAGAAACTAGAGCAAAGAGATTACTGACATTCAAAATAATTTGAATTACAGAAATGTGGATGTAACTGAGAGGCTGCAGTTACCACGAGCTCTTCAAACCTCACAGGACGCTTTTAAAGAATATGTAAAAGTAGAAATTGTGAAGAAACTGGAGAAAAATAAGGTCTGTCATTACGCTCATGGAGTGAAATGTGGTAAAATGCTGGTTTGGAAAATAAGGACAGGTCACAATAGAAATCACATTATGGAAATTGTAGCAAGTACGACAAATTTTACATTTAACCCCACCCAACAAACTGACATTTTATCTACATCTACAACATTGAAGTGTTTGTTACAAGAGGAGCATATATATAAATGCAATAAGCCCTAGGCCCTGAAAGCACCCCGGTAGAGGTATGTGCCAAGTTGGGTGACTTAATAACTCCATCTTGGAACATGCTGGTTAATAAATGGTAGTCAGGGATACCCAGTTACCAGTATCATGGCAGGAAGCAATTATCTCCTTACTTTTATATTTATAAATAAAACCTCTAATAAATGCAAGTCTTACATTGACTAGCTCTACAAATAAAGGCTCTAATGAAGGAAGAAAGAAATGCTTTATTACTTGCAGATCTATACAAGAATTAATATACTCCTTGGTTGGACATATTGATTGGGCTACTAGTTATTCTATCCCTTTAACAGTGATATTATTAGATGCAGCCAAAGCTTTCAATCAAGTTTGGATCACCTAAATTCTTTTAAAAATTCAGATTAAAGGTCCCACAGGGTGCAGCGTGATTATGGAATGAGAGTCAAACGATATTAGAAATTTCATATTCTAATATGTTTGCCCTAATCTAGGTTCCCATGGGAGTCTTATGTAACTCAATAAGAAAGATATGATTAGGAGATGGGACAGTTATGCACTGAAGGTAAACGACTCACTTGCATACACTCGCGAACATTGGATAGAAAGTACAAGTGAGTAGTCTTTAAACTAAGATATGTATTTATTTTTAGTAATCCATTTACATGTACATTCTGATCATTTTTTAAAGAACTTTTTTTATTTATCTAGGTAATTCTGAAAATAGCTTGAATTATATGAGGTAACCTTATTTTTTTATTTATAAAAAATCTTTATTACATTTTTATTATGGGTAGTGGGATATAGTGTTGAATGGATGGGCTGTGTAGCTTAAAAGTAATGATCAAGTTATAATTAAAAACTTAAAAATCTATTTTTTGTTTGGAAAACACATTCACTATCATAAGAATGTTTATGTTGATGATGCATGTGGATATTTAATGGATATTATTTGAGATGCAAATATTTAATTGAGTAGTATAACAACAACACCTGTTTTGCTTCTTTCGCGGGGCTAGGACTACATGCCCCATAACTCCCTGAGGCTGGGAGAGCTTTAAAGGTAGCTGGGAACTCCTGAAGTGTGGGTTGCACTTTGATAACAACGCCAGTTTTGCTGCTTGTAGGAGTTAGGACTACATAGTATGCTGGAGAGGGCAGTGGGGGTAATAACCTGTGACATTGTCTCGACTGAAAGACAATGTCATTTGACCAAGGCTTAGTGCACGGGGAGGGAGAGGACTCAAGCACCAACAATGCACTTGTGGCTAGGGGTAGACATGGCATCAGCCATAGCATCTCTGAGGAGCAAATGTTTTCATAAAGTGGTGACTACAACTCTGTTGACTTACTTGGGCCTAGCAACAGTTTGAGTGTTTCCCCGATGGTAAGTTGCAGCTTAGTCACCCGCTAAACCTACAACCAAGTAAATAAAGGAATATTGCAGTTGTCCACAATATTAGCCTCATATAGAGTCTTTAATAGTTTTGATGCTACTACTATTTGAGCAATATTGTAGCAAATTTTCTGAGATTTTGCAGGTGCAGCTTCATCTACTCCTGGACCAATGAAATCTCATTGATGGCAAGCTTGATAAATTACACGTCAATCTGCCCAGAGGGAAGCACTCTCCTCTATCTTTAAGCATCTGCATACACTGTAACTCAAATGCATATCACCCTTTAGTGTAGATGGCAGCTTCTGAAATCTGTGGGAGTATATCTGGCACAATAAATGACCCTCACACCGATCCAATCCATGCAGATAAGACTGCGCATTCACAGTTGAAACTACCCAAAAGATCTTTACTGACAGTTGTGAACAAGTTGAAAATCAGCCCTGTTAGAACTCAGCAACAGTTCATACACAAGAAGGCCCACTATTTCTTCCAACTGCCTCCGGCCCATATGTGGTGGCATTAGTGGGGATGCCCCCATTACTTCAGAATCAAACTGAGTTCTGGTTCCTGTTACAAAATAAAGTGGTCCACTGGCATAAGAGATTTGAAATGGAAGATTGCAATAATATTTCAATGGTGCGAAGGGTGGATTTGCTTGGTAGTTCCAAAACATATTACTAGGGAATGCATCATAGAGTACTTTAAAAACCCAATGATTACTAGGAACATATTGCAGAAACAAGAAAGCCTGGGGCTACACCTCACCTTGGCTACCACCCTATCCTTGAGTCTTTTCTATAAGCCACTATTGCCTTTCCTCCATCATGGCTGCTCAGTGATTCCAGAGAGGACAAATAGATCTTTCATCAATCAATTGACTTGCCCCCACTAATGGAGCCAACCCTTTTTGTCCGAGAGACCGAAACACCCATTAATACCCTTGGAAGTGCAAAACTGAACCCTAGAGAAGTTATCTGTGTATTCTGAGGATTTTAAGCTGCAATAAACCGGGGTCTTCATTCCTCACCAGAATGGCAATCTTTTACTAAGCTATTATTTTCCAAGAAACCTGGTCCCCCAATATTGTGACATATAGTAGGTATGAATGCTATTGTAAATCAGCATTACAGTCCAGGCAAGGGCAGACATCAGCGGGTTTGTCATCTGGATCAACTTGCATCTTAAAATAAAAGCCTAAGTTGTAGTAAAACCTGGCTGGGGTTTTCAGGTTGCAGTTGTAAGGGGGAATGTTAATGTTTGTATGTATTTGATTCATTTTTATAACAATGATTTCTTAGAGACACCTAACACCAAATATCCCATTTAATTTAATCTTATTGAGTTTATCAAGTCAAAGTATAACAATCAGGGTTAGGAAACACATTTGGTATTAGCAGGTGATATCAATGCTAGTTTAGGCCGCTGTGTAGCTGAGTCAGCTTCAGTGCCTAGTATTGGCTGTTGTTAGAAATGGGGTCTTTGGTTGACCGTCAGGTTATCGCCTGTTCAAGCAAGGACCCTCACTTTAGTCAGGGTAAAAGAGAATCACCCTCAGCTAACCCCTGCTTACCCCCTTCGTAGCTTGGCAGAGCAGTACGCTTAACTTCAGAGTGCTATGTGTAAAGTATTTGTACCAACACACACAGTAACTTAATGAAAACACTATAAAATGACACAACACCAGTTTAGAAAAATTGGAAATAGTTATCAAACAAAACAAGACCAAAACAACAAAAATCTACAATACACAAGTCAAGTTATCAATTGAAATTCAAAAAGAGTCTTTAAGTAGCTGTCAGCGTGAAAAAGTACCTTGGGTGCGTTAAAAATAACCCTGCACCGGCGAGTGCATGTCAAAAAGTGCTTGCAATGCGTTGATTCCACTCACGAGTGGGACCTTGCATCGTTTCTCCTTTCGCCGAGTCGGGCGCATCGTTTCTTCTCTCCGCAGCAGAGCGATGCCTCGATCTGGTCAGCACTCTCAGGTCCGGGCAGGCCTTGCATTGTTTTTCCACGCCCAGCGGTACCTGAGTCGGAAATCCAGCCACACGATCTGGAAACCCCGGAGCGTGGGTTGTGATCTCCCAGCTTCCATCAGCGATGCTGTGCGTCATTTCTCCTGCTTCATGCGGCGATTGTTCGGTCGCGTTTCCAGCGAGCAGCGATTTTCAGCTGCCGAGCCAGTGGCGCGTCGTTTCTTCAGCCGCAGATCGGGGTTGCGTCGATCTTTTCCCAGCACAGCGCTCTGTGCTTGGATTTCCTTGTCTTTAGGCTGCCAGCTTCTCCTTTCATGGTCCCAGGAACTGGATGGGCACCACAGGGCAGAGTAGGAGTCTTTCCAGAGACACCAGGTACTGGCAGAGAGAAGTCTTTGCTGTCCCTGAGACTTCAAACAACAGGAAGCAAGCTCTAAACCAAGTTCTTGGAGATTTCTTCTCAAGATGGAAGGCACACAAACTCCAGTCTTTGCCTTCTTACTCTGGCAGAAGCAGCAACTGCAGGATAGCTTCACAAAGCACAGTCACGGGCAGAGCAGCTCTTCTTCCTCAGCTCTTCAGCTCTTTTCCAGGCAGAGGTTCCTCCTATTTCCAGACTTGTTTCTAAAGTCAGTGGTTTTGGGTGCCCTTCTTATACCCAATTTCTCCTTTGAAGTATGCCCACTTCAAAGCAAAGTCTCATTTGAATGTGAAATCCTGCCTTGCCCAGGCCAGCTCCCAGACACTCACCAGGGGGTTGGAGACTGCATTGTGTGAGGTCAGGCACATCCCTTTCAGGTGTGAGTGACCACTCCTCCCCTCCCTCCTAGCACAGATGGCTCATCAGGATATGCATGCTACACCCCAGCTCCCTTTGTGTCAGTGTCTAGTGTGAGGTACAACCAGCCCAACTGTCAAACTGACCCAGACAGTGAATCCTCAAACAGGCAGAGTCACAGAAAAGGTATAAGCAAGAAAATGCCCACTTTCTAAAAGTAGCATTTTCAAACACACAATCTTAAAATCAACTTTACTAAAAGATGTGTTTTAAATTGTGAGCTCAGAGACCCCAAACTCCACATGCCCATCCACTCCCAAAGTGAATCTACACTTTAATCAGATTTAAAGGTAGCCCCCAGGTTAACCTATGAGAGGGATAGGCCTTGCAACAGTGAAAAACAAATTTAGCAATATTTCACTGTCAGGACATATAAAACACATTACTATATGTCCTACCTTAACCATACACTGCGTCCTGCCCTTTGGGCTACCTAGGGCCTACCTTAGGGGTGTCTGACATGCAAGAAAAGGAAAGGTTTAGGCCTGGCAAGTGGGTACACTTGCCAAGTTGAGTTTACAGTTAAAACTGCACATAGACACTGCAGTGGCAGGTCTGAGACATGATTACAGAGTTACTTATGTGGGTGGCACAATCAGTGCTTCAGGCCCACTAGTAGCATTTGCTGTATAGGCTCTGGCATTTCTAGTGCACTTTACTAGGGACTTACTAGTAAATCAAATATGGCAATCATAGATAAACCAATCGACAATACAATTTACACCGAGAGCATATGCACTTTGGCACTGGTTAGCAGTGGTAAAGTGCTCAGAGTTCAAAAGCCAACAGCAACAGATCAAAAAAATAGGAGGCAGGAGGCAAAAAGATTGTGGATGACCCTGCAAAAGCAAAAAAGGGCAACAGCTGTACTCATCAAAGAGGCACTAAATAACCTATGTTCATTGTATCCCATGCTTTGAGCAACATTATGGATTTAGCAGGGTCTAGTTAAAATATCCTACTGACTTTTAGGAGCAGGGTTTGTGCCTCCGTGATTGAGTATGCGTTTATTTCCAGAGATCTGATTAACACACTTATAAGGGGTGCAATATGAGAATCAATCCATTGAGAACATAATCCCTTGGCAGTAGTTTTCTCGCTGCCAATATTTGAGGGAAGCAACTATAATGCCCAGACTTAGAGGTTCATTGCCATCTACAGATGATCTCTGGTTAGTCTGGGGCCTTTGAAATCCCAGTCACTGTCTTGACTTACTTATCAAACATAACAGTAAAGTATTACTGAGTTGTTTGGAGATTGACAAAGGTATTGGGTTGATTACACTCTCGTTTGTCACCGTCTGTGTGTGCATTAAAAGTGCTCTCTCTAAACTTGTCAGGACCAATCAAGTGCCACCTATATGATTTAATAATTATTGTTCAATTGCTAGTAGGTGATTGCATATGGTTTTCAATGATATCCCTAGAAACCCTGCTGAAATAGCCATGCTGTGCAGATTGCATAAAATAGCTATTAAAAAAAGCAGATGGAAGTTTGTTTATTCTACAAATACTATAGATTCATGAACCTTGTAAGCAAATGTAGCCTCTGAGCGTACCTTAAATTTTATTATGCTACCCCTGAGGAGCCATATCTCTAGCACTACCTGGGAAGCCCACTTTTCCAGAATTAATGCTCCAAATTCTATTGCCCACGATTCAACAAATTCCTAACACATACTTAATTGAGTTTGTCATTTAACCCCTTCGCTGCCAGGCCTTTTCCCCCTCCTGTGTCGAGCCTTTTTTTGGCTATTTGGAGCAGTACGCGCTTAGGATCTCATAACTTTTTGTTCACATAAGCTACCCATGCCAAATTTGCGTCCTTTTTTTCCAACATCTTAGGGATTCTAGAGGTACCCAGACTTTGTGGGTTCCCCAGAAGGAGGCCAAGAAATTAGCCAAAATACAGTGAAAATGTCGTTTTTTTCAAAAAAATCGGAAAAAGGGGCTGCAGAAGAAGGCTTGTGGTTTTTTCCCTGAAAAGGGCATCAACAAAGGGTTTATGGTGCTAAAATCACCAGCTTCCCAGCTTTCAGGAACAAGCAGACTTAAATCAGAAAACCCAATTTGTCAACACAATTTTGGCATTTTACTGGGACATACTCCATTTTTATGATTTTTTGTGCTTTCAGCCTCCTTCCAGTCAGTGACAGAAATGGGCATGAAACCAACGCTGGATCCCAGAAACCGCAACATTTCTGAAAAGTAGAAAAAATTCTGAATTCAGCAAGGGGTAATTTGTGTAGATCCTACAAGGGTTTCCTACAGAAAATAACAACTGAAAAAGAAAAATATTGAAATTGAGGTGAAAAAAACATCAATTTTTCTCTACGTTTTACTCTGTAACTTTTTCCTGCAATGTCAGATTTTCAAAAGCAATATACCGTTACGTCTGCTGGGCTCTTCTGGTTGCGGGGATATATAGGGCTGGTAGGTTCATCAAGAACTCTAGGTACCCAGAGCCAATAAATGGCCTGCACCCTGCAGTGGGTTTTCATTCTACTGTATGCCAGGTATACAGCAATTCATTTGCTCAAATATAAAGAGTAAAAAATAGCTATCAAGAAAACCTTTGTATTTCCAAAATGGGCACAAGATAAGGTGTTGAGAAGCAGTGGTTATTTGCACATCTCTGAATTCCGGGGTGCCCATAGTAGCACGTGAATTACAGGGCATTTCTCAAATAGATGTCTTTTTTACACACTGTCTTACATTTGGAAGGGAAAAATGTAGAGAAAGACAAGTTTTGATGTTCTATGTTCCCCTAAGTCTCCCGATAAAAATGATACCTCACTTGTGTGGGTAGGCCTAGCGCCCGCAACAGGATATGCCCCAAAACACAACGTGGACACATCACAGAAAACAGAGCTGTTTTTAGCAAAGTGCCCACCTGTAGATTTTGGCCTCTAGCTCAGCCGGCACCTAGGGAAACCTACCAAACCTGTCCATTTTTTAAAACTAGAGACCTAGGGGAATGCAAGATGGGGTGACTTGTGGGGCTCTGACCAGGTTCTGTTACCCAGAATCCTTTGCAAACCTCAAATTTTGGCTAAAAAAACACATCTTCCTCACATTTCCGTGACAGAAAGTTCTGGAATCTGAGAGGAGCCACAAATTTCCTTCCACCCAGCGCTCCGCCAAGTCTCCCGATAAAAATGGTACCTCACTTGTGTGGGTAGGCCTAGCGCCCGCGACAGGATATACCGCAAAACACAACGTGGACACATCACAGAAACCAGAGCTGTTTTTAGCAAAGTGCCTACCTGTAGATTTTGGCCTCTAGCTCGGCTGGCACCTATGGAAACCTACCAAACCTGTGCATTTTTTAAAACTAGAGACCTAGGGGAATCCAGATGGGGTGACTTGTGTGGCTCGGACCAGGTTCTGTTACCCAGAATCCTTTGCAAACCTCAAAATTTGGCTAAAAAAACACATGTTCCTCACATTTCTGTGGCAGAAAGTTCTGGAATCTGAGAGGAGCCACAAATTTGCTTCCACCCAGCGTTCCCCCAAGTCTCCCGATAAAAATGATACCTCACTTGTGTGGGTAGACCTAGCACCCGCGACAGGTAACGCCCCAAAGCGCAACGTGGACACATCCACATTTTTGAAAGAAAACAGAGGTGTTTTTTGCAAAGTGCCTACCTGTAGATTTTGGCCTCTAGCTCAGCCGGCACCTAGGGAAACCTACCAAACCTGTGCATTTCTGAAAACTAGAGACCTAGGGGAATCCAAGATGGGGTGACTTGTGTGGCTCGGACGAGGTTCTGTTACCCAGAATCCTTTGCAAACCTCAAAATTTGGCTAAAAAAACACATGTTCCTCACATTTCTGTGGCAGAAAGTTCTAGAATCTGAGAGGAGCCACAAATTTCCTTCCATCCAGCGTTCCCCCAAGTCTCCCGATAAAAATGATACCTCACTTGTGTGGGTAGGCCTAGCGCCCGCGACAGGAACCGCTCCAAAGCGCAACGTGGACACATCCAAATTTTTTAAAGAAAACAGAGGTGTTTTTTGCAAAGTGCCTACCTGTAGATTTTGGCCTCTAGCTTAGCCGGCACCTAGGGAAACCTACCAAACCTGTGCATTTCTGAAAACTAGAGACCTAGGGGTATCCAAGATGGGGTGACTTGTGTGGCTCAGACCAGGTTCTGTTACCCAGAATCCTTTGCAAACCTCAAAATGTGGCTAAAAAAACACATGTTCCTCACATTTCTGTGGCAGAAAGTTCTGGAATCTGAGCGGAGCCACAAATTTCCTTCTACCCAGCATTCCCCCAAGTCTCCTGATAAAAATGATACCTCACTTGTGTGGGTAGGCCTAGCGCCCGCAACAGGAAACGCCCAAAGCGCAACGTGGACACATCCAAATTTTTGAAAGAAAACAGAGGTGTTTTTTGCAAAGTGCCTACCTGTAGATTTTGGCCTCTAGCTCAGCCGGCACCTAGGGAAACCTACCAAACCTGTGCATTTCTGAAAACTAGAGACCTAGGGGTATTCAAGATGGGGTGATTTGTGTGGCTCGGACCAGGTTCTGTTACCCAGAATCCTTTGCAAACCTCAAAATTTGGCTAAAAAAACACATGTTCCTCACATTTCTGTGGCAGAAAGTTCTGGAATCTGAGAGGAGCCACAAATTTTCTTCCACCCAGCGTTCACCCATGTCTCCCGATAAAAATGATACCTCACTTGTGTGGGTAGGCCTAGCGCCCGCGACAGGAAACGCCCCAAAGCGCAACGTGGACACATCCACATTTTTGAAAGAAAACAGAGGTTTTTTTTGCAACGTGCCTAGCTGTAGATTTTGGCCTCTAGCTCAGCCGGCACCTAGGGAAACCTACCAAAACTGTGCATTTCTGAAAACTAGAGACCTAGAGTAATCCAAGATGGGGTGACTTGTGTGGCTCGGACGAGGTTCTGTTACCCAGAATCCTTTGCAAACCTCAAAATTTGGCTAAAAAAACACATGTTCCTCACATTTCTGTGGCAGAAAGTTCTAGAATCTGAGAGGAGCCACAAATTTCCTTCCACCCAGCGTTCCCCAAAGTCTGCCGATAAAAATGATACCTCACTTGTGTGGGTAGGCCTAGCGCCCGCGACAGGAACCGCTCCAAAGCGCAACGTGGACACATCCAAATTTTTGAAAGAAAACAGAGGTGTTTTTTGCAAAGTGCCTACCTGTAGATTTTGGCCTCTAGCTTAGCCGGCACCTAGGGAAACCTACCAAACCTGTGCATTTCTGAAAACTAGAGACCTAGGGGTATCCAAGATGGGGTGATTTGTGTGCCTCGGACCAGGTTCTGTTACCCAGAATCCTTTGCAAACCTCAAAATTTGGCTAAAAAAACACATGTTCCTCACATTTCTTTGGCAGAAAGTTCTGGAATCTGAGAGGAGCCACAAATTTCCTTCTACCCAGCATTCCCCCAAGTCTCCTGATTAAAATGATACCTCACTTGTGTGGGTAAGCCTAGCGCCCGCGACAGGAATCGCCCAAAGCGCAACGTGGACACATCCAAATTTTTGAAAGAAAACAGAGGTGTTTTTTGCAAAGTGCCTACCTGTAGATTTTGGCCTCTAGCTCAGCCGGCACCTAGGGAAACCTACCAAACCTGTGCATTTCTGAAAACTACAGACCTAGGGGAATCCAGGATGGGGTGACTTGTGTGGCTCGGACCAGGTTCTGTTACCCAGAATCCTTTGCAAACCTCACAATTTGGCTAAAAAAACACATGTTCCTCACATTTCTGTGGCAGAAATTTCTGGAATCTGAGAGGAGCCACAAATGTCCTTCCACCCAGCGTTCCCCCAAGTCTCCCGATAAAAATGATACCTCACTTGTGTGGGTAAGCCTAGCGCCCGCGACAGAAAATACCCCAAAGCGCAACGTGGACACATCAAAATTTTTGAAAGAAAACAGAGGTGTTTTTTGCAAAGTGCCTACCTGTAGATTTTGGCCTCTACCTCAACCGGCACCTAGGGAAACCTACCAAACCTGTGCATTTCTGAAAACTAGAGACCTAGGGGTATTCAAGATGGGGTGATTTGTGTGGCTCGGACCAGGTTCTGTTACCCAGAATCCTTTGCAAACCTCAAAATTTGGCTAAAAAAACACATGTTCCTCACATTTCTGTGGCAGAAAGTTCTGGAATCTGAGAGGAGCCACAAATTTTCTTCCACCCAGCGTTCACCCATGTCTCCCGATAAAAATGATACCTCACTTGTGTGGGTAGGCCTAGCGCCCGCGACAGGAAACGCCCCAAAGCGCAACGTGGACACATCCACATTTTTGAAAGAAAACAGAGGTGTTTTTTTGCAACGTGCCTACCTGTAGATTTTGGCCTCTAGCTCAGCCGGCACCTAGGGAAACCTACCAAACCTGTGCATTTCTGAAAACTAGAGACCTAGAGGAATCCAAGATGGGGTGACTTGTGTGGCTCGGACGAGGTTCTGTTACCCAGAATCCTTTGCAAACCTCAAAATTTGGCTAAAAAAACACATGTTCCTCACATTTCTGTGGCAGAAAGTTCTAGAATCTGAGAGGAGCCACAAATTTCCTTCCACCCAGCGTTCCCCCAAGTCTCCCGATAAAAATGATACCTCACTTGTGTGGGTAGGTCTAGCGCCCGCGACAGGAAACGCCCCAAAGCGCAACGTGGACACATCCAAATTTTTGAAAGAAAACAGAGGTGTTTTTTGCAAAGTGCCTACCTGTAGATTTTGTCCTCTAGCTCAGCTGGCACCTAGGGAAATCTACCAAACCTGTGCATTTCTAAAAACTAGAGACCTAGGGGATCCAAGATGGGGTGACTTGTTTGGCTCGGACCAGGTTCTGTTACCCAGAATCCTTTGCAAACCTCAAAATTTGGCTAAAAAAACACATGTTCCACACATTTCTGTGGCAGAAAGTTCTAGAATCTGAGAGGAGCCACAAATTTCCTTCCACCCAGCGTTTCCCCAAGTCTCCCGATAAAAATGATACCTCACTTGTGTGGGTAGGCCTAGCGCCTGCGACAGGAAACGCCCCAAAGCGCAACGTGGACACATCCACATTTTTTAAAGAAAACAGAGGTGTTTTTTGCAAAGTGCTACCTGTAGATTTTGGCCTCTAGCTCAGCCGGCACCTAGGGAAACCTACCAAACCTGTGCATTTCTGAAAACTACAGACCTAGGGGAATCCATGATGGGGTGACTTGTGTGGCTCGGACCAGGTTCTGTTACCCAGAATCCTTTGCAAACCTCAAAATTTGGCTAAAAAAACACATGTTCCTCACATTTCTGTGGCAGAAAGTTCTGGAATCTGAGAGGAGCTACAAATTTCCTTCCACCCAGCGTTTCCCCAAGTCTCCCGATAAAAATGATACCTCACTTGTGTGGGTAGGCCTAGCGCCCCCGACAGGAAACACCCCAAAGCGCAACGTGGACACATCCAAATTTTTGAAAGAAAACAGAGGTGTTTTTTGCAAAGTGCCTACCTGTAGATTTTGGCCTCTAGCTCAGCCGGCACCTAGGGAAACCTACCAAACCTGTGCATTTCTGAAAACTAGAGACTTAGGGGTATCCAAGATGGGGTGACTTGTGTGGCTCGGACCAGGTTCTGTTACCCAGAATCCTTTGCAAACCTCAAAATTTGGCTAAAAAAACACATGTTCCTCACATTTCTGTGGCAGAAAGTTCTGGAATCTGAGAGGAGCCACGAATTTCCTTCCACCCAGCGTTCCCCCAAGTCTCCCGATAAAAATGATACCTCACTTGTGTGGGTAGGCCTAGCGCCCGCGACAGGAAACGCCCAAAGCGCAACGTGGACACATCCAAATTTTTGAAAGAAAACAGAGGTGTTTTTTGCAAAGTGCCTACCTGTAGATTTTGGCCTCTAGCTCAGCCGGCACCTAGGGAAACCTACCAAACCTGTGCATTTCTGAAAACTAGAGAACTAGGGGTATCCAAGATGGGGTGACTTGTGTGGCTCGGACCAGGTTCTGTTACCCAGAATCCTTTGCAAACCTCAAAATTTGGCTAAAAAAACACATGTTCCTCACATTTCTGTGGCAGAAAGTTCTGGAATCTGAGATGAGCCACAAATTTCCTTCCACCCAGCGTTCCCCCAAGTTTCCCGATAAAAATGATACCTCACTTGTGTGGGTAGGCCTAGCGCCCGCGACAGGAAACGCCCCAAAGCGCAACGTGGACATATCCAAATTTTTTAAAGAAAACAGAGGTGTTTTTTGCAAAGTGCCTACCTGTAGATTTTGGCCTCTAGCTCAGCCGGCACCTAGGGAAACCTACCAAACCTGTGCATTTCTGAAAACCAGAGACCTAGGGGTATCCAGGATGGGGTGACTTGTGTGGCTCGGACCAGGTTCTGTTACCCAGAATCCTTTGCGAACCTCAAAATGTGGCTAAAAAAACACATGTTCCTCACATTTCTGTGGCAGAAAGTTCTGGAATCTGAGAGGAGCCACAAATTTCCTTCCACCCAGCGTTCCCCCAAGTCTCCCGATAAAAAAGATACCTCACTTGTGTGGGTAGGCCTAGCGCCCGCGACAGGAAACGCCCCAAAGCGCAACGTGGACACATCCAAATTTTTTCAAGAAAACAGAGGTGTTTTTTGCAAAGTGCCTACCTGTAGATTTTGGCCTCTAGCTCAACCGGCACCTAGGAAAGCCTACCAAACCTGTGCATTTCTGAAAACTAGAGACCTAGGGGAATCCAATATGGGGTGACTTGTGTGGCTCGGACCAGGTTCTGTTACCCAGAATCCTTTGCAAACCTCAAAATTTGGCTAAAAAAACACATGTTCCTCACATTTCTGTGGCAGAAAGTTCTGGAATCTGAGAGGAGCCACAAATTTCCTTATACCCAGCATTCCCTCAAGTCTCCCAATAAAAATGATACCTCACTTGTGTGGGTAGGCCTAGCTCCCGCGACAGGAAACGCCCAAAGCGCAACGTGGGCACATCCAAATTTTTGAAAGAAAACAGAGGTGTTTTTTGCAAAGTGCTTACCTGTAGATTTTGGCCTCTAGCTCAGCCGGCACCTACGGAAACCTACCAAACATGTGCATTTCTGAAAACTAGAGACCTAGGGGAATCCAAGATGGGGTGACTTGTGTGGCTCGGACCAGGTTCTGTTACCCAGAATCCTTTGCAAACATCAAAATTTGGCTAAAAAAACACATGTTCCTCACTTTTCTGTGGCAGAAAGTTCTGGAATCTGAGAGGAGCCACAAATTTCCGTCCACCAGCGTTCCCCCAAGTCTCCCGATAAAAATGATACCTCACTTGTGTGGGTAGGCCTAGCGCCGGCGACAGTAAATGCCCCAAAGCGCAACGTGGACACATCCAAATTTTTGAAAGAAAACAGAGGTGTTTTTTGCAAAGTGCCCACCTGTAGATTTTGGCCTCTAGCTCAGCCGGCACCTAGGGAAACCTACCAAATCTGTGCATTTCTGAAAACTAGAGACCTAGGGGTATCCAAGATGGGGTGACTTGTGTGGCTCGGACCAGGTTCTGTTACCCAGAATCCTTTGCAAACCTCAAAATTTGGCTAAAAAAAACACATGTTCCTCACATTTCTGTGGCAGAAAGTTCTGGAATCTGAGAGGAACCACAAATTTCCTTCCACCCAGCGTTCACCCAAGTCTTCCGATAAAAATGATACCTCACTTGTGTGGGTAGACCTAGCGCCCGCAACAGGAAACGCCCCAAAGCACAACGTGGACACATCCAAATTTTTGAAAGAAAACAGAGGTGTTTTTTGCAAAGTGCCTACCTGTAGATTTTTGGCCTCTAGCTCAGCCGGCACCTAGGGAAACCTACCAAACCTGTGCATTTCTGAAAACTAGAGACCTAGGGGAATCCAAGATGGGGTGACTTGTGTGGCTCGGACCAGGTTCTGTTACCCAGAATCCTTTGCAAACCTCAAAATTTGGCTAAAAAAACACATGTTCCTCACATTTCTGTGGCAGAAAGTTCTGGAATCTGAGAGGAGCCACAAATTTCCTTCCACCCAGCGTTCCCCCAAGTCTCCCGATAGAAATAATACCTCACTTGTGTGGCTAGGCCTAGCGCCCGCGTCAGGAAACGCCCCAAAGTGCAACGTGGACACATCCAAATTTTTGAAAGAAAACAGAGGTGTTTTTTGCAAAGTGCCTACCTGTAGATTTTGGCCTCTAGCTCAGCCGGCACCTAGGGAAACCTACCAAACCTGTGCATTTCTGAAAACTAGAGACCTAGGGGAATCCAAGATGGGGTGACTTGTGTGGCTCGGACCAGGTTCTGTTATCCAGAATCCTCTGCAAACCTCAAAATTTGGCTATAAAAACACATGTTCCTCACATTTCTGTGGCAGAAAGTTCTGGAATCTGAGAGGAGCCACAAATTTCCTTCCACCCAGCGTTCCCCCAAGTCTCCCGATAAAAATGATACCTCACTTGTGTGGGTAGGCCTAGCGCTCGCGACAGGAAATGGCCCAAAACACAACGTGGACACATCACATTTTTTCAAAGAAAACAATGCCTACCTTTGGATTTTGGCCTCTAGCTCAGCCGGCCCCAGGAGGGGGGAGGCAGAAATGCCCTAAAATAAATTTGACCCCCCACCCCCCCTCCAAACCCCCCCTGCCCGGGAGCGACCCTTGCCTACCGGGTCGGTCCCCCTACGTGACATTGGCGCCAAAAAACTAATCCCCGGTACCTAGTGGTTTCTGCCCCCTTGGGGGCAGATTGATCTAAAATCGGCCAATCTGCCCCAAGGGGGGCTGAAATGGTCTAAATACAATTTTCCCCCCAGGGGAGCGACCCTTGCCTGATGGGTCACTCCCCATCTCTAAAGAAACAAACAAAGAAAAAAAAAACACAAAAAAATATTTGCCCTGGCGCCTAGAGGTTTCTGCCGCCCCTGGGGGCAGAAATGGCCTAAAATAAATTTGCCCCCCAACCCCCCCCCCGGGAGCGACCCTTGCCTACGGGGTCGCTCCCCCTACGTGACATTGGCGCCAAAAAACATATTCCCAGTGCCTAGTGGTTTCTGCCCTCTTGTGGGCAGATTGACCTAAAATCGACCAATCTGCCCCCAAGGGGGGCAGAAATGGTCTAAATACAATTTGCCCCCCAGGGGAGCGACCCTTGTCTGATGGGTCGCTCCCCATCTCAAAAAAAAAAAAAAAGAAAACACACAACAAAAATTTGCCCTGGTGCCTAGAGGTTTCTGCCCCGCCTGGTGGCAGATCGGACCTAATAATAGGCCGATCTGCCCCCAGGAGGGGCAGAAATGGACTAAAATAAATTTGCATCCCCAACCCCCACCCCCCCACCAGGAGTGACCCTTGCCTACGGGGTCGCTCCCCCTACGTGACATTGGCGCCAAAAAACAAATCCCCGGTGCCTAGTGGTTTCTGCCCCCTTGGGGGCAGATTGACCTAAAATCGACCAATCTGCCCCCAAGGGGGGCAGAAATGGTGTAAATACAATTTGCCCCCAGGGGAGCGACCCTTGCCTGATGGGTCGCTCCCCATCTCTAAAAAAACAAACAAACAAAAAAAAAACACACCAAAAAAATTTGCCCTGGCGCCTAGAGGTTTCTGCCCCCCCCTGGGGGCAGATCGGCCTAATATTAGGCTCAGGGGGGGCAGAAATGGCCTAAAATAAATTTGCCCCCCCCAACCCGCACCCCCCCCGGGAGCGACCCTTGCCTACGGGGTCGCTCCCCCTGCGTGACATTGGCGCCAAAAAACATATTCCCAGTGCCTAGTGGTTTCTGCCCCCTTGTGGGCAGATTGACCTAAAATCAACCAATCTGCCCCCAAAGGGGGCATAAATGGTCTAAATACAATTTGCCCCCCAGGGGAGCGACCCTTGCCTGATGGGTCACTCCCCATCTAAAAAAAAAAAAAAAAAACACAAAACAAAACATTTGCCCTAGCGCCTAGAGGTTTCTGCCCCCCCTGGTGGCAGATTGGCCTAACAATAGACCGATCTGCACCCAGGGGGGGCAGAAATGGCCTAAAATAAATTTACCCCCCCAACCCCCACCCCCCCCGGGAGCGACCCTTGCCTACGGGGTCGCTCCCCCTGCGTGACATTGGCGCCAAAAAACAAATTCCCGGTGCCTAGTGGTTCCTGCCCCCTTGGGGGCAGATTGACCTAAAATCAACCAATCGGGGGCAGAAATGGTCTAAATACAATTCCCCCCCCCCCAGGGGAGCGACCCTTGCCTGATGGGTCGCTCCCCATCTCTAAAAAAACAAACAAACAAAAAAAAAACACATTAAAAAAAATTGCCCTGACGCCTAGAGGTTTCTGCCCCCACCCCTGGGGACAGATCGGCCTAATAATAGGCTCAGGGGGGGCAGAAATGGCCTAAAAGAAATTCCCCCCAAACCCGCACCCCCCCCCCGGGAGCGACCCTTGCCTACGGGGTCGCTCCCCCTGCGTGACATTGGCGCCAAAAAACAAATCCCTGGTGCCTAGTGGTTTCTGCCCCCCTTGGGGGCAGATTGACCTAAAATCGGCCGATCTGACCCCAAAGTGGGCAGAAATGGCCTAAATACAATTTGCCCATCCAGGGGAGCGACCCTTGTCCAAGGGGTCGCTCCCCATCTGTAAAACAAAAACAACAAAAAAATCCCTTGTGCCTAGTGGTTTCTGCCCCCCAGGGGGGCAGATCAGCCTAAAATAATCCCCCACCACAGGGTGTGACCCTTGCCTAAGGGGTCGCTCCCCTTGCGGGAAATTCACGCAAAAAAAAAACTCCCTGGTGTCTAATGGTTTCTGCCCCCCTTGGGGGCAGATTGGCCTCATCAAAATAGGCCAATCTGCCCCCAAGGGGGGCAGAAATGGCCTAAATATAATTTGCCCCCTAGGGGAGCGACCCTTGCCTAAGGGGTCGCTCCCCACCTAAAAAAAAAAGAAAACATAACAAAAAGAAAAAAAAAAAGAAATGATCCCTGGTGCCTAGAGGTTTCTGCCCCCGGGGGGGGGCAGAAAAGGCCTTCCCAAAAAAATGCCCCCCCTGGGAGCGAACCTTGCCCAAGGGGTCGCTCCCGTTGCGTGAAATTCACACAAAAAAAAACTCCCTGGTGTCTAATGGTTTCTGCCCCCCTTGGGGGCAAATTGGTCTCATCAAAATAGGGCAATCTGCCCCCAAGGGGGGCAGAAATGGCCTAAATATAATTTGCCCCCTAGGGGAGCGACCCTTGCCTAAGGGGTCGCTCCCCACCTAAAAAAAAAGAAAACATTACAAAAAAAAGAGATCCCTGGTGCCTAGAGGTTTCTGCCCCCCCCTTTTGACAGTTTCAGGAAAAAAAAAAAATCCCTGGTGTCTAGTGGGGTTTCAAAAGCCGGATTGCAGGCAATCCGGCTTTTGAAACCCTGTGAGAGACTTCAAAGGGAAGGAAATACGTTTCCTTCCCTTTGAAGCCCCTCCGGGCCTCCCCCATGGGATTGAAAGAGAAATGCGCGCGATGGGGGAGACCCTGTGACTAATCAGCGCGCGCTCGCGCGCTGACGTCACAGGGGGGGTTGGGGCGGTCGGGGGTGGGAGGGGAAGGACTTCCCCTTCCATCCCTGACTTGGGGGGTGGGGGGGAACCCCACAGAGGGAGCGCAAGCGCTCCCTCTGGGCTCTGTGCACAGGACGTAATGGTTACGTCCTGGGCACAGCAGCACTGTGCCTCAGGACGTAACCATTACGTCCTGGGCACAGAAGGGGTTAATCTTACTGAGGTTAAGGAGTCCATGTGGCAGAGCACTAGTGGGAAGGCCCCAGGCCCAGATGAAGTCCCAGTAGATTTGGTTAAATGCTATCCTGATCTCTGGGCACCCTTAATGAAAAATATTGCAATAATCTGGATTATTTCTCCATATGGCGCGCTTTCAGAATTGTCCCCAATTTTAAATAAACATTTAAAAAATACAATTGCTCTGATCCTAGCTGCTATCTCCCAATTTCACTAATTGATATCTCGGTTAAAATATTAGGTAAGGTAAATTATAATAGGATTTGAACACGAGCTGAAGACAATTCCATTTTGCACAGATGCCAAGTTGGTTTCAGGGAGTGAGTTGGGACAATTAAGCAATGCTTAAACCTAAATTTGACAACTGGCAAATGCACTATTGCTAAGCATATCTTGCCTCTATGGACTTTTCCACAGCCTTTGACTGTGTGAGTCGATCTAAACTGTGAACTTTATAATTAAAATGGGTGTGGATGAAGCACTTGTACACCTTCTGGTGACTACACACAAATAGGAGTGCCAAAATTAGTTATGAGGTTAATGGAGAGTTAATCAGAAGATTTAAAGTTTCCAGAGGCATCCAGCAGCGCTGTATGCTAGCATCACTGCAATTTATTTTATATACTAATAAGTTAAGCCCCTATTTAAATAAAGCCTGTTTAGATGTTCCTAAGATTGATGACATACTAGTGCACATGCGAGCAGTATCATTGGAGAGAGGAGAACCTTCCCTTTCCAATGTACCCTTCCCTAGTGGATGTCTGCTTTGGGAAGCTGCAGAGATCCACCTACTAAACACCAAGTAGGGGGAGCAGCCCCTTGGGCAAGGGCTTTTGCTCCCCCTTAATTTAATAACCATAATCAGTCTTTCTGCTGCCCCCCATAGCAGATGGGGACAATAGCACCCAATCTGCCTTTGGGGGGGGGGGGGGAGAAAGCCCTTTAGGGATCAGAGATTCAGTTTTTTGGTAAAAAAGTGGGTGGGGTCTACCCAGAATGGGCACAGCAATGCCTCCACCCCCTCATAAAAGTCCACTAGATACCAGGATTCTTTTTTTTTTAATTAAAGAGAGGTGCGGGCTATGAAGTCTTTCTGCCACCCCGGGATGTACATGGTGTCAGTGGCCCTCTTTTGCCCCCTTGACGAGGCAGAAAGCCCATTGGGCACCAGGGATTATATATTTTTTGTTTAGGAAAGGGTATGGGTTGTAAGACTGGGCATGGCAATGCTACCACCCCCAAAATAAATAGACACAGTGTTTCTGCCACCCAGGGGGTCAGATGGGGTTGTTACCCCCAATCTGCCCACAAGGGGCAGCAAGTCTACTAGACACTAGTGATTTCTTTTTTTTTATAAAAGAGGGGTTGGGGCTACCCACCATGAGCATGGCTATGCACCCACCCCTTATAAATGGGGCCTAAGTCTTTTTGCTCCACCCGGCCTGCATATAGGGTAATTACCCTACTAGACACCAGGGATTTTATTTTTTAGAAAAGTTTACATGTGGGGCCTGTCCAGAATGGGCATGGCAATGCCCCACCTTCAAAATAGGCACAGTCTTTTTGCCCCCCTGGGGGCAGATGGGGGTTATTGCCCCAAGTCTATCCCCTGGGGGGGCAGAAAGCCCACTAGATACCAGGTATTTTTTCATAAAGGAATGGTTGGGGTTGATCCCCACCATGTACATGGCCATGCCTCCACCCCACATAAATGGAGATCAAAGTCTTTCTGCCCCACAGTGGGGCAGATAGGGTAAATTACCTTTGATCTGCCCCCCGTGGGGAAATAAACCCAATGGACACCATGGAATATTTATTTTTTATTAAAAAGAGGGGTCAGGGCTGCCCACTATGGGTATGGCCATATCCCTTCCCCAAATGAATGGAGACACAGTCTTTCTGCCCACACAGGGGCAGATGGAGGTGATTACCCCTACTTAGCCCCCCGGGTGGAGACAGCCCACTATATGCCAGGAAATTAGAGTGGTGGTGTCTGCCCACCTCCATGGGCACGGTTATGCCCCCAACTCAACTGAAGGAGATGACAGTCTTTCTGCCCCCGCGGTCTAAAACATCTCATCCCAATGGCAAGCAAGAAGACATTTAACTCTTTTTGGGTTTTGATTTTACATTTGGGCCATGAGAGCTTGGCTAACTCCCAATATTATCCCACTTGCAATGGTGACCAGCTGACCCTTTTGAACTTTGGTACATACCCGACCCAGACACTTCTGAAAACTAAACTGGGGGAGTCCAGGGTGGTATGCCCCACATACACACCACATCACATGCAGAGTCAGCCTAAAAACGTATGAAAAAAAAAAATAGGCTTTTTGGATGCACTTTGGTTCACCCTCTGTTTCTTCCATTTTTGGCTCTTCCCTGACACAGGCACTTGGCCCACCTACACAAGTGAGGTATCATTGTTATTGGGAGACCGGGGGGAATGCTGGAAGTTTAGACATTTGTGCCAATGTGGTGATCCTACACAGAGGTGTGAGGAAAACGTGATTTTTTTAGCTACATTTGAGGTTTCTGGGTGCATGGGATTCTGTGTAAGAATGTGTTGGGGAATCAATGCAGCCAAATCTCCCTGGACTCTCCCAGGGTGCCTTGTTTTTTTGAAATATCTTGGCTTAATACATTTCCCTAGATGGCTACTGAGTCTGGGACCAAAAACGCAGATGGCCCCTCCTTGCAGAAACAGTTTGCTTTGTGACAGATAATTTCGATGTGTCCACAATATGTTTTTTGGAACTTGATTGTCATGGGCACTTGGCCCACCCACACGATTGAGGTAGCATTTTTATTGGGAGACTTGGGGGTATGCTGAGTGAAAGGACATTTGTGGCTTTCCTCAGATTTCAGAACTTTCCATCATAGAAACGTGAGGTCATTTTGTTTTTTAGAAAATAAAATTGAGGTTTGCAAGAGATTTTGGATAACTGAACCTGGTGAGAGTCATACATGTTACCCCATCCTGGATCCCCCAGGGTATCTAGTTTTAGAAAATGTAAAGGTTTTCTAGGTTTCCCTAGGTGCCAGCTGAGCCAGGTCCCAAAGTCTACAGCTGGGCACATAGCAATGAAAGGGTTCATTTTGAATGGAAAAATGTGATATGGCAATACTGCGTTTTGGGCTGTTTCGTGTTGCTGGCACTAGGCCTACCTACACAAGTGAGATAGCATTTTTATCAGGCTATTTGGAAAAATGCTGGGTGGATGGTAATTTGTGGCTCTCCTCAGATTCCAGAACTTTCCATCACAGAAATATGAGGAAAATGTGTTTTTAGACTAATTTTGAGTTTGCAAGGGATTCAGGGTAACAGAACCAGTTGAGGGTCACACATTTCTATTGGGAGACTTAGGGAAATACTAGTATAGTAGAACCATTGTTATTAACAGTTGTATTTCTCTACATTTGCGCCTTCCACATGTAAGGCAGTGTGCAAGAAATGCTCTCTAATTCACATACTAGTATGGGTACCCAGAAATTCAGATTTGTGCAACTAAACACTGCTTCTAAGCTCCCTATCTTGTCCCCAGTTTGGAAATACATAGATTTCACTGGTACCTTGTTTTACTATTTATATTTTCCCAAATGAATTGCTGTATATCCTGTACCCAATAAAAACCATTGGAAAGTGCAGCGCAGTAATTGGCTTTGGATACCTAGGGCCAGATTTATTGAAAAGTGGCGCAGCATGGTGCCAAAAGTGGCAGCGCCGTGCTTTAGAAACACAGGGGTGCACTGTATTTAATTGAATACGGTGCACCCCTGTGTTTCTCCCTGCGCTGGTTCTAAATTTAGCTTCCAGCACCAACGCAGGCAAGGATGTCTGCAGTGAGGGATGTGATTGTTTATGTGCAGGAAGGTGTCCTGTCCTGCACATAAACAATCACTAATGGCGCTTTGGCACTTCTGTGTGTGCTTCAGAAGAAGTGCCAAAGCGTCATGTCCAAATGATGGCTTATGTGGAGGAAGGGACACCTTCCTGCACATAAACAATAATTTCTGCCATTTTGCTTTTTCTATGCGTGCAGCAGAATGCAGCACGCAGAGAAAAAGAAATAAACAAGGAGGATTAACAGTATTCCTCCTCGTTGTGCTCTGCTATTGCCACCCCTGGGGGTGGCGTTAGATTTTAGCGATGCCTCAGGTTTATTTAATTTCATACATCTGAGGCAGAGTCAAAATACAATCGGTGTTGCTGTGGCATGCCCACAGCAGCACCCACTGCAAGCCCCTTCCATGCACAGTGCTGCGTGCGAAACAGCCTTATTTCCAGGGTGGCGCTAAGCCACAAAAAGTGGCTTAACACCATCTTGTAAATACGGCACTGTGCTTAGCGCCACAGGATCTTCACAAAAAGTGACGCTCCTGTGGCGCTAGGGCCATATAAAAATGGCCCCTAGTGTTCCTTGTGAACCTTTAAGCCATATATGTCCCTGTAATCAGAAGAGTACAACTGATGTAACAGTATATTGCTTTTGAAAATCTGCCATAGTTAGAAGTTACAGATGAAAAGGTAGAGACAAATGTTTTTTTCAAATCAATTTTTTATTTATTTTTTATTTCAACTATTACTTTCGTTTGGTAAACCTTGAAGGATCTCCACAAATGTCCCCTTGCTGAATTCAGAATTGTGTTTACTTGTAAGAAATGTATAGCCTTCTGGGATCCACCATTGGTTTCACACCCATTTCTACCACTAACTGGATGGAGGTTAAAAGCACCAAAAACTGAAAAAAATGGCTATCTCCCAGTAAAATCCCAGAACTATGTTGAAAAATGTGGTTTCCTTGTTCAAATCTGGCTGTTTCTGAAAGCTGGAAAAATTGTGCTTTTAGCACCACAAACCCTTCATTGATGCTGTTTGCAGGGAAAAAAAAGACGCCTTCTTCTACAGCACTTTTTTCAAACTTTTCTTGAAAAACCCACAATTTAGCTGTATTTTGGATAGTTTCTTAGTCCCCTCCAGGGGAATCCAGAAACCTTGGGTACCTTTGAAATGCTCAGGATATTGGAGAAAAAAGACATACATTTGGCATGGATACCTAATGTGGATAAAAAGTTATGGGAGCCTAATTTCAAACTATCCTAATTAGCCAAAAAAGGCTTTGCACTGGGGGAGGAGGGAGACCTAGCAGCAAAGGGGTTAAGAGAACAGATGTTAACCCCCTCGGAGGATCTGAGGCTTTCTAGTGAAGGCAATGAACCCTCACTATCCACTTATCTCTGTCTTAGCCATCCCATGTTTGGGAGGATTATTTGTCTTTTACACATGATAGATGTGACTGGTCACTTTTATTTCATCTCAGAGCTAGTACTGTTGTAGACCTCCTATGTTTTCCGCTGGGACATCTCCAAGAGGCTGACACATGTTCTTGCCTCTGTGATGTTGTTCCTGCTCAGTCCCTGCTATAATTCTTCTTTTTATGAAAGTTTTACTTGAAATTTACTAGACAGTTTCTAATTTCATACATTAAGCAGTATAATATACGACAATCCAAACTAGTTGTGTATCATCTTCAACAGCTGGCCAATCATTAGTGTTGTTTTTATGTTGGGTCATTTTTAAAAGTTGTTGTATATTCACATAGCATTATTCACTTTGACTGATTTCTTTGTGTAGCTGAGATGATGTATTGATGTGATGATGTATTCTTTTTATAATCAAGATTGGCATTTCTTGTAATGATTTTACGGATGCATTTTATATCTGAATAAGGTATTTATGATTATGAGGATGAGTTTGATTGTAGACTTTCAAAATTAATTGAAATTATGTTTTTCTAAACAACAGATTTTTGTATTGCAATTTAAAGTGTTTGAAAGGTATTGTTAACATTTAAATTAATTTTAAATGGTCACTTATACTGTTTGGATATAGTGACTCAGACTACCCCCAATATATGCTCTTTCTTCAATGTTTGCTGAACTGGATTTAGAATAGAAAACGTGTCCCTTCATCAACAGACAATGTTTGCATTGTTTTCAATGTTTGTTGGACTGAATTTGGAATAGATACTTAAACTCCACCCCCATGTATACACTTTCCCTAATGTTTGCTCAAATGGAATAGAACAGTAAATCTGACACCCCACTTCCTCCCCCAAATGTATGTCCCTTCCCCAATGTTTGTTGGACTGGAGTTAGTTTATTAAATCTGACCCTTCCCTCATGCTAGCACTTTCTCTTTTGTGAGACTGGAAATAGAATAGTAAAGCTGACCCTCCAACAGGCAATATATTTATTTTCCATAATATTTGTAAGATGATGGTAAGAATAGTGCATTCAATTTATTTTCTATTAGTTATTGTTTCATGTTTTTGGATTAGGTTAAGGTTATTATATTTTATTTTTGTCCTGTAATTTAGAAAGAAACACATTTTAGAGCATATGTGTATATACATATAATATTTCATCTACTTTGAATTATTTCTTCATAATGTTAGATATTTTCAAAAACTATATTATTTGTTTAATATAGTTAACTTATGTTGGTATATATAGGTTAAATTATTTCCAGTTACCTGTTCTATAAGGAGTTTTATTATTTGAAATATACAATTACATTTATGTTTTTTGTTTGAATGGTAAATATGTTGCTAATTATGATTTTTTTGATAATATTTGTTTAAACTATTTTAAAGGTATAAATGCATATCTAATTGTTTATAGTTCATAAAATATTGTACAAATTACTATTTGTTTGAGGGGTATAAACTAGTGCTACCCTGAGATCATATTCCATTGCAGGCATCTTAAGGATACTTTGCAGGACTGTAGTGTCCTACACCTTTGACCTGTTCTCAACCACAGCCAAAAATCTCAGTACTCAGTTTGGAAGATAGTGGTGTGTTGCAGCTAGCGGGAGAGTGGACTTTCCCCGCCATCCACCTAGCAGGCCATCTAGGTGTTCAGACATCCTGGTCCGAAGGCAGATGAGACGCTGAAGCAGAAATGCGACCATAACCAGGACAGTGTAACAGAGGCAGTGGAAGCTAAACTTGGAGGCATATTAATGGAGGCAGCAACAGTGCTGTTGGTCAGGTGGCGTGGGCTTAACGATTGACAGACGCTTAGGCAACATTGAAAACTCAGACTGACATAACAAAGCCCACAAAGAGACATATACATCTGCCTTACCTGAAAAAGCTGGGGCATGACAAATTCAGAGCGTCTGGCAGTGCTGAGAGGGTAAGGGAATGTAGGATTTAGACTCATGCCTTTGCTGGACTTCCCGGTTTGACCGAGGGATAGTCGTGGATAACTCAGCTTGGGCAGTATGAGCTGATTGGGCTGTTATGGCTACAACATTGTTTTGATCACTGGTTGCAGGAAGCTAGTGCAGTGCTGACTGTATTTTGGCCCCTGGGAATGCTGCTTCAGAGTTCCTGCATGGCAGTGCATTCTCAGGGTGCAATAGCCACCAAG
Organism: Pleurodeles waltl; assembly: GCF_031143425.1. Lineage (NCBI taxonomy): Eukaryota > Metazoa > Chordata > Amphibia > Caudata > Salamandridae > Pleurodeles > Pleurodeles waltl. Next base: position 473,529,419 of record NC_090451.1, read on the forward strand.
AGAGCAAGACCTGCACTAGGGGCAACCGGGAGAAGAGTCTGTACTCCTACATCACACTAGGAGGCTGGTGAGGTTGCAAGAGGAGGGACTCCATGCCAGTTGTCTTGAGAGGGCTAAGGAGATTGTGCCAGTTAAGGAATATCTCATGGGACCCAAACTGCAAAACACCTACACTCCGCTAAGAGTGGCAATAGCCCAGTGCAGAAATCTATTACAGATTATACTATTTCAGTCACTGTACGAGAGGGGACTGACCATTCTGCAGCACACATACAAGGAGCAAAGAAACAAGGAGAAATAAAAGTATTTCTCCTCCTTGTGCCACTCTAATGCCTCCCCTGAGGAGGCATACATTTTTTGCTTTGCCTCACTTTTACGATTTCTCGTAAATCTGAGGCATTGTCAAAAAGCAATGGGTCTTGCATGGGTAAAGCCACAGAAACACCCTTTGCACGCCCTTTAGATGGAGCAAATTGTGCTGGGTGGCCCATATCTACAAGGCCCCGTTAAGCCAGGAAAAATGGCTTAATGCCACCCGGTAGATATGGTGCATGGCACAGCACCACCAGACCATTGCAATAAGTGATGCTTTGCTGGCACTAGGGCCTCATAAATGAGGCCCTTTCTGTTCATTTTCAACTAGGTGGGTCTGTAATAAAATAGTATCCTGTTTGCAATCTTCTTGAGTATTCAGCGCTACTATCAAGGAGTTGACATACTAGATCAGGACTGAATTACAAGGCATAACCAAAGATTCCTGATGTTTCTTTACGATCTGATAAAAAATCGACGGTGACTCAGTATACCACTGTGGTACACAACACCATGTTAAGACCCTTTTTCTGAGCCAGAATGCAAAAAGCAACTAACTTTCCTCATGCAGCGGTATTGAAAAGAAGGACTGACACAAATAATTGACAGTGAATCTTTCAGCCTCGCATGGAAATGTGAAAAAGTATTACTGCTAAATTTGGTACCGTGGGACAACAAGGAACAAATAGGTTATTTATTTTTCTAAGGTCTTGTACAGTTCTCTAGTTCCCAATTGGTTTCTGAACACCAATAATTGGGAGAGTTACAAGGACTTTTCCATTATTTCTTTCATTAATCTCTGCTGTATCATGGACTCGATTACAGGAGTTACTCAAGCAATTGTTTAATGTGTCAAATTATATTCTGGAGTTCTTTGGAATTCAACATCGGGAATAACAGTGATTCAGACAGGTTCTACACCTCTTATCAGTCCGATATCTTGTCGCAAAAAGTCCCACACTTCATGTTTGACAGTCTCTCATAAACCCAGGGACAAATCATCAACGGTTAGCAATACCAACATCATGCTGTGTGATTCAGGTTTCACCGACTTAAAAGCAGCATCCTCATCTTGGGATCGCACCTCTATTCCACCTGGAGTACAGAGGTTAACACAGTTCATTTTGGAGAGTAAATCCCTTACCAAGAGATTTACTAGACTGCAATCACATGCTATAAACTTGTGCCTAATTTCAAAATATCCTATTTTGACTGACACTGGGGCAGTTTCTTGGAATGAAACTTCTATATTATCCAACCACCAACTTGGATCTTTGTTCCTAAGAGGGGTAGGTTTGGGACTTCTATTTGTTTTTAGAGTAGAACGGGTAGCACCAGTATCAACCAGAAATGGTACAGAATGGCCATCCACTTCAGTATCTTTGAATGGTTCGCTCTTGTCTACCTCTAAGGCTGCGCCAAGTACGTAGTCGTTCTCCCCTCTCAGGTACCATCAGGCTGACTGATCTGAGTCATTTCGCTCAAAGAAATCAAACAAGGGATACTGTTGAAGCGCATTATTATCTCATACCTGTTTCACATTCATTCTCAAGCCCTGGTTCATATTATGACAAAATCCACCAGCTTTTTGCTGTGGCTTTGGAGGTTGATGTACTTGCATTATTGGTACTTGAGGTACATTAAAATTCCGACTCCTTGGTCGTTGCACACCCTACATCTGGTTAGGATTCTTATTCTGTGAAGGCACAAATCCTGCATTATGGACCTGATTAGCTGGCTCTAAATGACATGCCCTCTTCCAATGCCCCATTTTATTGCACAGGTGACAAGGAGTTAATCTTTTCTGTCTATTTACATCCATTCCTGTACCAGGATCAACTGGGGGTCCTTGACCTCTGCTTGGAATTGTATGCTTTGGGTGCTGATACACACCCTGCATTGTACCTGCATTGCTGACATCTATGGGCATCTGGCTTGTCATTTGGGCTGATTTTATCTGAGCAAGCATCAGCTTTTCCTTTAATGTTTTCTGCTTCTTCTGTGTTTCATTGTGGCAGTACTTTGCATAATGTAAAATGTAATCAATCGATTTATTCTGCCAAACAGTCAATCTGAATCATCTGGCTAATTTCTGGCCTGAATCCTATCACAAGCCTTGACACAAAATGTTCTAAGGTCTTCATACCACTGTACTGTTTGAAAGACTGCAACAATCTCTCTTAGTAAGCATGTATCAGCTCCTTCTGTTCTCGAGTCATTCGATCAAACTTCACCCAACCAACATCCTGATGAGGCGCTTTCCTTTTCGGAATGTCATGACCTCTTGATATTTCTTCATAACCAGCAGTGAAGGATCCTTGATTATCGCATTTCTAGTCGGTTGCATCTAAGGCCACCGAGCAGCTATCTTACATTCCGTCCACAAGTCACTTGGAAAGATAATGTCAAAAATGTTCAAATCAACCCATAACACTTGTGAGATTTTCACAAACTATTCAACCTGTTTGTACCATTGCACTGGCTTTTCTCGCAATTTGGGGACATCATTTGTTAATGGTGGCAGATCACTTCTACTCCATGGCACATGAACATAGCCCCCACCAGGCACTTCTCTCAGGGGAAGTTTATAACACCTCCCTCTGCTCCATTTGGCGGCGATTCACCTAAAGGTTTCTTTACTTTCTTCTTCTTTACCCATTTAGGCTCTCACTTATCTAACTTGTTCCATTTCCTTATATTCGGAATTAAATCCTTAACCTGAGTCTTCAATCCTGGAGTTTCCAAATCAGCAATGTCCATCTCACTGAACCACACTTAGCAGCTCCTTTGCAGAACTTTGGGCATATTTAGATCAACTTCATATTTATGAGATAATTTGGTCAACCTATCATGAACTTGGTTCACTAGCTTAGTGTTATCCCTCCACATAAATAGGAGCTCATCTTCTTGATAACTCTCTAACTTTTCAAGACCATGGTTTCCAACAATCATTGCATCTAATTCTGCCACCAGTCTCACTACATCCAAGGTCCTTTCTTTCGGTGTTGATGGAATTGTTCCCTGACTCACTTCTGTACTGGTACTCTCTTTAGGGGGAGTGCTTCCATTATAGAATTTCACCCATTTATCTATTTTCTTCACACTAATAGTTGTAGTTACCACAGGAATCTGTGAAATCGCTTCCCTGAACACCATTTCTCCAATTTAGGGTAGTTTCCAATACAGGAGTAGTATGGATGGACATCTTCTGATAAGTACCTATTTATGCGCATCCCAACATATTTAGCATTGTATCTACAATTGCTCCACGTGGAATACTATTATGCAAAGGAATTAAAGGAACAAACACCCTAGCATCTGGACTGTTCGGGACTCTAATCTGTCCTCCAACAATGCTGGGTACAGTCAAATTGTACGCATTTCTTTTGGAACCTTCTGATTTCAACATGGGCGGTACCAAACCAATAATTACTGGAATGGTAAGGGCATCATTAGTACTCACAGTTGGATCAACTGGAACACTTCTTTCCACGCCCTCACTCCTTGGTTCCCAGAACACACCATTGGGAATAGGTCCCGCAGAACTGGAAGCCATTCTTGCCGGTGCAGTATGAAAATAAATTACAACACTGGTTCTAGCATCACTGTCCCCCCACCCTTATTTCTAGCTTCATTGTACGGGGGTGGATGTTCAGAGAGCAACACAACTAGAAGACTATCTCCAGAATTATCACTATCCATAATCATGTCATCAGGCTCTTTTTGTTTCTTCTCTTTCTGTTTTAAATTTTTTTTTCCATTCCCCTTCTCTCTAGGCTCCGTCTGTGGTTAAGGCCAGATACAGCTTAACCCCTTCTATCATATCTGTTTTCCACCTTTTCTGCTCACCATCCCATCTAGCATCAGCATACGTATGTGTAGCTTTTTTTACTCTACCTGATATTTCTCTTTATCCCTCTCATGGGCAGCTCGTTCCTAAGCATTAAATACTTCGAGCAGGAGGCAGTTTCATTTTGCACGGTATCCTCCACAAATGTTCAATAATTCTCAAATTACATTTGCCAGGACCTCAATGGACCTTCTTTTTCTGTGATCATGTGCCATTGACCAAGCCAGAGACATGTTTAAAGCCCTACAGTTATTGTCATATAATGACCTGGACTTCCAACAGGAGGTGCCACTACACCCTCCCTACTACGGATACAAGCATTGCCTCTAAATACATTTTGCACAACTTTAAAGCTTTTTTTTTGCAATCAAATGTCAACAATTTTACAGTAAAATTTAAACTCAAACAGAATTGTATTCACAATCCTTTGCTCTGACACAACCACCAATCGCAGCATGGATCCTGATGACATTGTCATGACGTTGTCAATCAATAACAACACAGTATCATACCAACCAACGCAGTACACTGTGACGTAGATCTCATTCCTGGCAGCAGTCCCTCTCCTTTACAATCTGCACGCACATTAGCTCTGCAATATCATACACAAATACAAAATGAAATAAGCAATCTTTTGTTTGCTTCACCATAGAACGAACAGTTTCAAACACACAAGAATGTTTTTAAACATTCTGATGAAACCTTGACCTGCGGGGTGTTACCTTGATCAGTCCAGCTTCACCCTGCGCATTAAGGTCCGCTATACAAATCGTCTCACATTCACTCAAAGTAGACCCCTATCTTAACGGTGTCATTGACGGCGCCCCACAACAAACACAACCTCTGATCAGACTATATAATATGGTGTCTTCTAAACCTTTTAAGCTATCCCGGGATACTAGCCACGTCGGACCAGATAACGTTTTCAATCACTTTATAGTTCACAGCATTCACACAACACGCAAAACATCTCTGCATGACACCATCCACCTTCACAATCACCAAGCTAAGCACGAACTGCTGCAATGCACAGCCCTATAGATATTCATGTTCCTGCTATCAACACAACCCTTTGCCAATACTCCTCAACTTCACCTCTTCTCCATCTCTATACATGGTCACTAAGGGTTGGGACTCGGGGGACTAACTGCTCTAGAATAGGATACTAGTTCTCCCCTTTTGGGAATGAGAACCATCCATTACTGCTATCATCTTATGGTGCTCTGGGCCCGCTTGATAAATCTGGAGTTCGATTAATCTTTTCTTCACAGTTCAGAGGGAAGAGGAGAACCTACATCAACTTTGTTTAGAGAAATTACTGTGTAACTCAGGAAGCCACACATTAAGACTAAGAGACCATCATAAAGTCTAAAAGGGCTTTATTGCAGACCGAAACTCAAACATACATAAATGAGTCTCAAAACCATAGTATAGATATATACAGGCACCACTGGAGAGTTAAAAGTGTCGTACTATATTCAATTTCACAAGCATATACTAAGAAACGTATCTTAATAGCAATAATGCAGGAAATCAGAAATTAAGACTGATGCTTAAATCCTGAACTGAAGTTCTCTTGTCTGACCATTTAATCTAAGTTTAACTATTCTAATACTACAGATTTCTGAGTAAAGAGTCAGCAAACAGAATCTTCAGAAGATGCTTGTGTTAAGAGAGGGGCAGCAGCATGAAGCCAGAGAGATTCTAAGTATGAGGATATAGCTTAATAAGATCTGCTCTCTGCTAAGAACGGGGGGAATCTGGATCTTTCACTGGATAGACCAAACTTTTAAGTCCCCATATTTCATAGATTACATCATTTCTAAATAATCTTCACTGAAAAGCAGATTGGTAAATTATTTATAATTCACAAGTTGACTTCAGAAACTCTCCATGCTGACCTTGCTCTCCCCCCCCACATTCACAGATACCTCCGAATAGTTACAGCTATCATTTCAAAATACTCCCTTCATGATAATAATGCCTCTCACAAATATTCTTATCTCTCGAGTACAATGGACTCTTCATTAGTTCAGTCTCAGACCCTGGCACCTGCAGTCCTTTGAAAAACATGCAAAAACGGCCTCACGTTGAAGGCTAAGCAAGAAAAATAATTGTGGTCTTCACTCCAGCCAAGCTGAAGAAACATAAATACTGTGCAGTTTAAATTAATCTGTCACTTATAATTGAAATATGAAGTGATTATATAAATAATAAATTTAGAACGATAATTATATGCAGCTCATTTAAAACTTATATTCAACTGTGCTCTTTGTTCATATGCACTGCAGTGCGCCATTTACACGGAAAAATCTTTTCACGTTATACAGAAATGTGACCACCAAATTGTGACCAACAGAAAAGGGTCATCATTTTATGTTCGTGGTTTAGAGGCATAGCAGCACAGCCGTCTGCACTCTTTCACTGGTAGTCAATGAATGGCCCTTGTATAATCAAGCACTTTTTCAGTAAAGGCTATAATCAGTCATCCAAGCTATATAAGAGGTATCTGCTCAGTCCTAGGATGTCATGCAAAATTAAAGTGCAGCTGAAAGCTGACCCAGAATGTCTGATTCATAGCAGAGAAGTGTGAGAGGCCCACCCTTGACACACAGGGTGGTTCATGGGGGACAAAGTGTGTAGATCACTAACTCCCCTTGCAGATACTGATTTCTAGAACGCTTGTGTTTAGTAACTTTCCAAGACCTCCACCATTTCCCTTTTGGTTTCACCCCTGCTACTCTTCTTGTTCCTCACTGAAGCATGTTAATAAAGGAACTGACATGTTTGGCTACATGCTGACTTTCCTGAAAGAAGAGTCTCTATCAGATACTATTATGGTGCTCACATTTTGGATAATAATTGCTACTTGCCCGTGACTTCCCCTCAACTCATAAAGTTTACTCAATATAATACTGTGCACATTAAAAGTGGGCTTGTATTTCAGTTTTTTAGATTTAACATTTTAGTATTTGTCCCAGTTATTACTTGTTTCCTGTTAACATCAAGCTCGATATTTAAATGCATATCAATCAGAAAAAATACCACCCTGACATCAGGAGGAAATACCTTGATATGTCACCTCTACTAAACCTAGCACATTTGTGAAATTAATCCATTGGGTAGAAGACAATAAGATTTGTTTAATGTGTTTTATTTTACCAAGCTCATGATAATGTTTGTTTAAATATTTGCATTATTACACATATTACACGTAATTCACACTTTCATAGTTTTAAATTACACATCCATCACCTTTCCCTCTGACTGTCTTCAGTTGTCTTTCATTTCTTTGTCCTTCTAGGTTTTGAACATTTGATGATGACTTGCTGATTACTAATTCTAGGAGTTGCTATATCAAATGCAGATGTTCCACTTGTAATCAAATTGTCAGAATGATCTGATATTACCTCTTTTCTTATTGTTCTATTACTAGTTTGGTTCTATGAGGTGCATATATCACCAGTCAACATTAATTGATAATGCACTGATATATGTAATATTTCTCACCAGTTACCATTTTTGGTGCAAGTTTGAAAGCTGCAGAGAGATAAAAGGGTAACTTCAGGCTTAGTGCTAGATGTAGCAAATGTACCTTCTCTTATATTTTTACACTTGCTATCGTTATTCTTTGTTTGAATTAATATCTTTATTAAAGACCGAATGCATTCATTTGTAAAATGTTATTTTAAATTTAAATTGGAACCTAATTAATTTGTGGAGCTTTTACTTATTAGGATAAGGGTTTGGGAATCCACCTGCATGAGGTGTAGATATCCCAGACACCGTTGAGTGTTGGACATTGCCATTTGCACATGCAAATATGATTGTTTTTTATTTATGTATGCTTAACTGACAGTTCTAAAATTCTGTGAGGGTGGAAAAAAAGACATTGCCCTACAACAATGGTAACATGTCTGAAATTAAAATGAATTTATTTAAATTAAAATAATTAGTTGCCTTTGGAAAGAAACATAAAAACGTGATTAGCTGAATGTTTTAATTATGTTCACTCTAGCATGGTTAAATATTATGCGCGGCTGATCATGGTTTAGGTGAATGTCTAGTTATGATTCACAGAAAAGTCCAAGAATGATTATTTCTCGGTGGCTTGCCTTTCTTCGGTTAAATTTGTCTTTGTTACCTTTTTAGAGGAGCGCAGAGTATTTAAAAGGATAAAAAAGTAATTTACAACATCTGCCCAGAAGTTCTAGAAGGTCCCTTTTTCCCACAAAAAATAGTCCAGTGTCAATGTTCAAAATTTGGATACCAACCAGACAGGGCATAAGCGCAACCCAAATATCATTGAGTTACCAGTCCCGGATTACATTCATAAGGAAAATAGTATTATTTCTACCAAGGAACTTTTCCACTACAGACGTAAAAGTCTATATATTGTGTTTGTTGGTTTAAGAGCTAGTATGACACTCCAATAAACCATCCTCTCCTCTCCCAGATGTATGTAAGTAAAAACCTGGACAGCCCTGGATTACCTGCCCAAGAGCTAAGTGAGGTTAAAAACTTTGTAGGAAATTGGATCTTTAAATGACAGAAGTATGCACCCTGTTCAAATAGGTACCACAATCCTAGTCAGGCAAGTTAGATAAACATCCTAAATTAACCTGTGCTCAACTTGTGGTAGCTTGGCACAGAACATTCAGGCGAAACTTAAGAGGCAATGTGTAAAGTATTTGTACAACACACACACCCAGCAATCACAATGAAAACACTACAAAAAAACTTCACAAGGGTCTATGAAAAATAAAGATTATTTATCTGTGTAAATCAAGACCAAAAGGACAACATTCCAATCAGTACGTTCTGAAATATTCACTTTTTATAGCTATTATAGCAGTGCTCTTGGAAAAATATGTGGTTCAACATGATGTGAAGAAGCCTGCTGTGTGAATATGCTTCTTTTAGATGGAGTATGGTATTCACTCTGATTGCGCTCTTCTCCATAGAGCAGCCGAGACAGCAGTTTTGAGGAATCTTAGCACGTGGAGACAAATGCCCCTGGGGTGGCGAGGAACAAAAGTAAGTTAGCAATAACTCCTTTCTGTAGCTAATCGAGCCCCGCTACCCCTGTACCTGCTGGGATGCTGGTGGTATCTGGGGAGGACACGTAGGTTGCTCGGGACTCCTCTTCGGGTGAAAAGCGTGGTGAGGAAGCTGTGTGGTGCTTCGCAGGGAGAGCAAACAACCAAGGGAAAACAACCAAGGGAAAGTCATCTCAGATGGGCCATAGAGTCACGGGTGCTTGCTGCATGGGATGGATGAAAGCGTGAGGTGGCCCAACCAACTCCAATGAGGGAAAATAACTCAGGGGAGTTTTCCCCAACTCTGATGGGTCCGCAGAGTTATGTGTGCCTACTGTGTGGACTTGATGAAGGTGTGAGGTGGCCCAACACGCTCAAAACAAACAGTGCTTACTTCCCAGACCAGCTCTTGCTGGAGTGAAATAAGATTAAGGTAGAAAGGTCTTTAATGTCCCTGGGACCTTGCCAAGAACAGGGGGCAAGCCAGCAAGTCCTTGTAGTCACACTGAACATAGTGGTGGTTCTTAGTTCTTGCTCTGCAAGACTGAGGTCAGCAGGCAACAGGGCAGCTCAACAAATCAGGGCAGCAGTTCCTTCAAACTGTCAGGCACAGCAGGGTGGCAATCCTCCTACACAGCAATCTTTACACCAGCGTAGATTCTTCCAGGTCTAGAGTGTACTGATTTTAGGGGGTGAGAGACCCAGTACGTATATTAAAAAAGTTCCTTTGAAGTGGGGATGACTTCAAAACCTTTCTCTGAAGTACACAAGCTCCCCTATCAGCCCAGCTCTGGCTCCAGACTGTCAGTGGGGGGTAATCAGCCCCTTTGTGTATGCTCTGGCCACTACCCTTTGAAATGTATGTGGGAGCCCTTCCCAACCTACTCCCCGGTATGATCCATCAGTATGCAGATGAAAGCAGACGCAGTTGAATATCCTATGTTGTGGGTGCCTGAAGGGAATGCACAAGTGTAGCTGTCAGCTAGCCCATCCCAGACGAGTGTTAGAGAAAGCTGTAGGCACACAGGACAGTGAGGACAGAGAAATGCCCACTTTCTAAAAGTGGCATTTCTAAAATAGTAATAATAAATTTTATTTCATCAGGAAAGAGGATTTACCATTATCATCCAATGATACTAAACATGATGCAGCCACTCCTCTCTGATAAGGAATTACAGCTTTAAAGTATTTTAAGAAATTCCCAATGCAGGATTATGAGAGGGGCAGCTCTACAGTAATGAAAAATGACTTTGGGAGTTTTTCATTACCAGGACATGTAAAACGTAAAATGTACATGTCTTGCCTTTTAATTAAATGGCACCCTGCTCTATAGGCTACCTAGGGCCTACCTTACGGGTGACTTATACATATGAAAGTGAGAGTTTAAGGTTTTGCAAGAGGTTTTAAATGGCAAGTCGGGTGGCAGTGAAACTGCACACAGGCTCTGCAGTGACAGGCCTGAGACATGTTTACAGGGCTACTTAATTGGGTGGCACAATCAGTGCTGCAGGCCCACTAGTGGCCCACGAGTGATATGTAATTTACAGGCTCTGTGTATATGGTATACCACTTTACAAGGGACTTACATGTAACTGAAATGTCAATTGTGGAAGCACTAATGTTACCATGTTTAGGGGAGAAGTACATGCACTTCAGCACTGGTTACCAATGGTAAAGAGTCCTAAGTTCAACAAAATGTTACAGCAAAATTTCCAGGCGCATACATTTGCCTTAGTCTACATGGTTAGGAAAGTAAAAGAGGTTGACTAATTTGTAACACTCAAGAGGGTAGGATTCTTCAGTGGCAATTTCATTTCATTGATATCCTGTATTTGAAAATGTAAAGGTATGTCTGCTTAGTATTTTTTTAGGCTGATCAGTGGTCTAGAGCATCATATGTTCACTTATGAAGGCATTTTACCTAACTGCCTCACGTTTCTGTTACTGTATTGGACTGATGAATGTGCCCTCTCTCTAGTTTTGAATACACAATAGTATATGTTGGAACTTCACTCTCTCAGGTAAGCTGCAATACATCACATTCGCTCGTTGTTAACAGTGTCTCCTCTAAGCTACATTTTTGCTTTTCCTATAATGTTTTCTTCATTCTGGATGATAATTAAAACTGTTGCTCTTCAGATATACCATACATACTGTCCACAAAACTTCTACTGTTCAACTGAACAAATGTTATGCATTTAGGGCCTGATTTAGATTTTGACGGATGGGTTGCTCCATCAAAAGGTGACGGATATCCCATCTGCTGAAATATAAATCCCATTATTTCCGATGAGATTACTATTTCGGAGGAGATGATATTCGAGTAATGTGTCTGCTGCAATCTAAATCTGATCCTAAGTTATCAAAAGTTGAACCTAGCTTTCATTTTTTTTGTCTCTCATATTCCTTTGCATTAATATTATATTTTCCTTGGAGAACATTATTGTAGTGCACCATTCAAAAACTGGAAGCTTAAAAAGCTTAAAATGTAAAGAGATGTCTGCATTGCAATCCATTGACTGCAAGGCACCGATTTAGTGCAATGGGTGATGCATTGATCCAGTATATGCAAATGTCTATCATCATGTTTCATCACGTTGCATTGGTTAGACGATTCAGGGTTCATGATGCAAATGCAGGAAGTGCTCTGATCATAAATAATGCTGTGAGTGTCCTGGCATCATGCATTTCTCCCAGTGAGCACTGCAGTGTATGTGGTCACTTCCCTCTTACTTGCCTAAATCCATTTCTTTGCCATGTCCTGATAAGTTGCTGCTTGACCCTCAACCCAACCCCAAATGATCTATACTCTGCCCTTTCTTCTTCGATTCTTTGCTCTCCCTCTACCTTGGATCTTGTACTAGGCATCCTACAGATGTTGTACAGCTCTCACTTGGACCGGATTTTGTGCTGCTTAGCATACCCTCTGCTTGTCTATTTCGAACTCTGTACTGCCCCCCTCTGGCCAATGACCACTCACCTTAGACGTGTGGTACTTCCTTTGTCCATGTGCTTGTTTTCCAAACCCTTTATTGGTCCTTACCTCATGGGCCCTGTCCTCACACCCTCTTTGCTGTCTTACTCTATTTTACTCTGTACCTCCGTGGATTTTCCACTGCCCATACTTCTTTTCAGTCTCTGCACTCACTGCCACTGAACCATGTGCTGTTCCACACACTGATTCCCTAAATTCTTTAATCATTTACTGGTGCATCCACGGATCCTGCACTGCTATCCCACCCTGAGCAACTCACTGCTCCCTCACTCTGGACCAATTGCTGCACCCTAACCAGTACAATGCTTTGCTCTAACTCAACCATTTCCTATTCTCCCATTGATCATGTGTTGCTCCTTGACATCTTTTAGCACCCCATTGGATGATAAATGCTGGCCCCATTCAAACAAAGGTCTATTTCATTTGAATTCAGAGTGAGACTATGCATCAGGCTAAATACGTGTTGACAGTTAAGGTCGTACTAATCATGCTTACAAACAAGAGAATGCCCTTCTGATGGAACATGGAAGATGGAGAGAAGATGGGCTGTTCAGTGTGGAAACAACAGTATTAATTAAGATTGCAAAATGGGAGTGGAGGGAAGCTCTTGTTCTAACAGAGGATTGGTTACAGTGTATAGATATGTGTATATGTTGGTATTTCAAACTGTACATATCGTGAAGTTGAGAAAATGTGTGTGTAATTAGATGAGGCCTAAATGTAGTTCAGTGGCTCAGTTCATGAGCTTGGCACTTGGACACTTAGGGCCAGATTTACGAGAAACTGGTGCAGCGCGGTGCTGCGCCAGTTTTGAAACGCAGGGCTGTGTCGTATTCACAAGAATACGGAGTAGCCCTGTGTTTCCCCCTGCGCTGGCTCTACATTAAGCTGCCTGAGCCAACGCAGGCAACCTTGCACTATAATGCAAGGGTGTCTGCATTGAGGGTAGTAATTGTTTATGTACAGGAAGGTACCCTTTCCTGCACATAAACAATCTACAATGGCGATTTGGCACTTATATGTGTGCTGCAGAATGCCAGAGTGCTGCAGAAGTACCAAAGCTTTACTTTTGAATGATTGTTTATGTGTAGGAAGGGACACCTTCATGCACATAAACAATAATCCATGGCATTTTACTTTGTCTACGGGTGCTGCAGAATGCAGAACCCGTAGAAAAAGCAAAAAACAAGGAGGAATAAAAGCATTCCTCCTCGTTTTGCCATGCTAACGCCACCCCTGGGGTCATGTTGGTTGTTGGCGCTCCCACAGAGTAACGATTTCATGTAAATCTGGGCAGAGTAAATACAATGGGTGTTGCAATGGAACACCCATTGTACGCCCCCCTGACACAGAAATCTTCATCGGAGGGGCCGATATTTACAAGGAGGCGGACCGTCACAAAAAGTGACGCTACACTTCCTTGTAAATATGGAGAAGTGGTTAGCGCCACCGGAGCATTGCAAAACGTGACTCTCTGGTGGCTTTAGGTCCTTGGAAATCTGGCCCAATGTGAGTACCCTGATTTCACTGCATCACTCAGCACTTTTGTTAGAAACAGTACACTAAGAAAAGAAAAGCTTTATTTCTTTTCCTCCCAATACATTGTTTGGGTGATTTAGACTGCGCTGGAATTCACACACAATATTGTTCGATGTGCAAAAATGAAGCTGGAATACAACGTTGTGTGAAGCACTTTGCCTATACCAAATATATTCACATGTGAACAGCTCACATCTAAATGTCTTACCATGTAGATCTCACTAAATGTTCGTACAAATGGGTTTATTTATAGTATAATAAGGTTTGTGCCCTATACAGAAAATGTGATAAGTACAATATGTATCTGTGTGTATGTCTATTTAGAGGTGTGGATATGTCTTTATGCATGTAAATGTTAATTTTTAGTTATTGAAAAACAGTGTTTTTCCCTTCAATCTCTGCCCTTCCCTCCACTCTCTGACTCATCTCACACCTATCTATTATGAACCCTCAAACACCCTTTCAGAACTCTTCCCTTCTTTACCTCGCTACAATGGTTAACAGGTGTAGTAAACATTATTTAAACACAATTTGCAATTCTATTTTACAAGCGTGCTATATACACAGTTTTAAACATTTTAAATGATGTATTCATTTATTCGTTACCTCGAAAGCTGAGGCTATTGTCTCAGTGGCATTTAGAAATGCATCACTGAGGAAGAAATGCTAATGTGGTCGTGTGGCTGTATTCCTCTTTGAATTAGGCTAGGCCTTATCGTGTTTTCTCTGTCTTCCGTCAAAGCAGAGCGATATCTGAAGCGAATCATCAAAGCAAACAGACACAGCCGGACAGTAATGAACACATATGGTTAGTGGCTGGTATCTCCTCCCCGCTTATTAGATTTGTTTACGTAAATAGGCCTCGTGCAGCAGATCGATGGTTGCTTCACTGATTCCGCACTCAGTAATAGAAGTGACTTCAGCCACCCGGCTCTGCGGTGGTAGATAACACATCCCTCAATCACGGCCAATGTGTCTTTTTCTCTCATCCCTGCTTTTACCCAGTCCCCGGACTTCTTAAGATGTGCGCGAGTTGTCTTGTCAAATATCAAGTTATCTTCCTGACGCCAAACTACACCTGCAAACAACACAGTTTTACACATTTCTGACTTTCTTTCCCATGTTTTTTTAATCTGTAAATATTTAAACCAATCAGAAAACAGAGCACTCTAAATTTGAAGCTGTCGTTTAGCTGACACCAAAACAAAGCGGGATAAAGTGTTTTTCCTGGCAGCGCCAATGTCGTAAAACTACCCTTGTGTTTTCTTTTGCCACTGCTCTCGTATTTTTCCACTTCTCCTCTTCTTGACCCCGCTGAGTTAAACAAATGAATTTTCATGGTTTTATGACAGGGGCTGAAGTCAGCCATTTCTGCCTTTTATCTGGGTGGCAAGGAATGATGAGGTTGTGCATTCTGAGACATCTGGGATTAAAGGCCAGGCAGCTACATTAAATGTTGGCTGTCAAGTTGTCAGGTCCTTTCTGCTCCTATCACAAACGTGCAGAAAATGGCAGACAATACAATAATAAAGCTAACAGTGAACCATCTGGCTGTGTTTTATATAATGTGATCAGTTCTTTTTGTCTCCTGGCATCATCAATAAACACAGCCTACAAACCACTGTACAAAAATACCTTAGTTACCATTAAGTGACACAGCATTGCATACTATTTTGTGTACCACACAGGGTGGGGATGTTTTCAGAGAGATAAACACGATTCAATTGCTGCTTTGATACTTGAGTGAGAAACCTAACTCGCTAGAACCAGCCTCACGTGTGGTATTTTATCTATTTATATTATTTATTTATGTGCAATTCTAAATAGCCAGTCAAGGCCCAAAGGCATCAGAGTGCTTTACAACACACAGAAAACAGAGTTAAAGCAGGTTACATTAATAGTAGTTAAACTCAGATGTTTATATAATTGTATGTATACAGGAATTACCACAAGAGACAGTTACAACAATAGGGCAGAGGGCATGAACAGTTAAAGGCAGATCAGGGCACAGTGGAGAAACTAACTAAGGAGGTCATTCCAACCTCGGCGGTAAAAGGCGCTTACCGCCAGACAGAAGACCGCCATAACACCGCGGCGGTCGCGGTAAACCGCCACGGTCATTCTGACCCACAACAGGCAAACCGCCAAAATACCGACATCCACAAAAGTCCGCCACACCAAAGGTCAGCGATAAACTGGCGATGACCAAACCTCCACCGTCACGCCAACAGAAATACGCCCATGCCATTACGACCCACGAATCCACGCGGCGGTCTTTCAACCGCGGTATTCTATTGGCGGTACACACCGCCGCGGTCGAAATACACATACTCGTACAAAACACAACCACATTGGACTATTCGAAATACACACACCTGATACACATACACACACCACTCCCACACACCCAATACAATATAAAACACACACCCACATCACCCACAAACTCCTACGACCAGAAATTCTGAGAGAAGGCGAGAGAGACACACCACAGTCAACTACCAAGCATCCACAGGCACACAATACCAAAACCCACAGAACCTCCACGCACCTCACACAACACACCACTAAATTGCACCCCACCTATCACTACACACTCCACCCCACACATCATCCACACCACCCCATGGCACCTCAAAGACACCCCAGGTTCTCAGATGCTGAACTCAGGGTCATGGTGGAGGAAATCGTACGAGTAGAGCCCCAGCTGTTCGGGACACAGGTGCAGCACCCCACCATTGCCAGGAAGATGGAGCTATGGAGCAGAATAGTCGACAGGGTCAACGCTGTGGGACAGCACCCAAGAAATAGGGACGACATCAGGAAGCGGTGGAACGACATACGGGGAAGGTGCGTTCCATGGTATAAAGGCACAACATCGCGGTACAGCGGACTGGCGGCGGACCCCCACCTCCTCCCCCAGATTTTACAACATGGGAGGAGCAAGTCTTGAACATCCTGCATCCTGAGGGCCTCGCAGGAGTCGGTGGAGGAATGGACTCTGGTAAGTCTCATCTTCACTACTTCATCCCCCCCACCCCACCTGCATGCCAACTCATACCCCCACCCTCACCCTTACCCCCATCACAACTACCCCTTGCAAATGTCTCACCATCACAACCCACCCATCCCAAAACTTAGCCCTGCATGCGGCCCCAAAGCATGGACACCCATCACCAAGGCATGCCCAATGCACATACCCATCACCACCCCCCCCCAAAATACCGTCACAACAGCCCCCACAAAGGAATGGCAGCACTGGGGTACACGGGCACCCACCCATTGCACGCCATTGGCACACACAGAAGCAATAACCATACTTTTATACCCCTGCAGGACCCGAACGCCAGGTCACCGCGCAGGAGGGTCCACAAATGTCCCCTCCACCCCCAGAAGAGGCCCACAGTGATGACAGCAGCTCTGTCTCCCTGGATCTAGATGACCAGCCCGGTCAATCGGGGACCTCGGGTCAGTCGGTTCCCCTCAGACAGGCACAGGCCACAGCAGACCTTCCCCCCTCTGGGAACACCAGCACAGCACCCACCCAGCGGGCCCATCCCTCTGTCCCCAGGACACGTCAATCAGCGGTGTGTCCACCACTACAGGGAATTCAGGCTAACCCACCACCCCAACAACAACAGGGACCTGGGGGCAGTGGTAGTGGGCACACGGTCCAGGGGACGGGGGCCCAAGGAAACAGGGGAACTGGGAGGGCAGCTGTGCGACGGGGGGGGACAGGCCAAGGGAACCCACTCTCCACGAGGCCCTCTCCTCCATCATGGGAGCATACCACCGCTCCCAGGAGACGATGGCGACGGTCCTGGGCAGGTTTCAGGAAATCCAGCTTCTGCAGGAACAACAGTATATGGGGTTCAGGGAGGAACTGAGAAACATCAGTACTGCCATGGGTACCATCGTAGTGGCCCTGAATGAGTTAATCTCCACATTGCGGACCACTGTGGCACCTCAAAGGGCCCCTGACAATAGCATGGACCAAGAACTGGCTACCACCTCCGCCGGCGCTAGTGGACAGGAGGCCCGACAGAAGACCAACAGGCCACCAGAACCCCACCCCCTGCATAAGGAAAACCACCCGCAAGCGGGCCCTGAGATCCAGGAAGAAGACAGAGTAACATGTCAAGACCCCCGCCAGCAAAGGATACCGCCCTGATTGTCATCCCACTGTCCCACATTGTCACCCTGTCCAACCTTAAACTGCCCCTGCTCCACTTCCCACAGGCATTTGGACAATGCACCTGAGAACCTGATAGTCTGGACTCTGCCATGGACAATCCTCCACCATCACCCCTCACCGATTAGCAACCACCCATCCAAATTAGAGCACTTGAATAAACACACTTATTGCACATAAACAATCTGGAGTCTGTCTGTGATTTTAACAAATGTATTAGACATGACAGTGCCAAAATTGTTATTCACATTGTGATGCCAACAAACCGCTGGCACACAGCTGTAGTCCATGGGGAAACTAAGCAGATGTCACGCAGTGGGGCCCACAGCTCTGAAAACGGAAGGGAAAGTCACAACACAGTTACCATACACTGGGGGAATAAGTCAGACAGTAGAGAGGTAGGAGTCTTTAAGTAAATGTAATATGCCGGTGTGTACTCTTACCTGTGTGTCACTGAAAGTATTGCTCTATTACTGTGTTCCTGTTGTCTATGTCGTCCTCTTCGGCTTCCTCTTCTTCACTCTCCACAGGCTCCACAGCTGCTACAACACCACCATCTGGACCATCCTCCTGCAGAAAAGGCACCTGGCGGCGCAAAGCCAGGTTGTGAAGCATACAGCAGGCCACGATGATCTGGCACACCTTCTTTGGTGAGTACATTAGGGATCCACCTGTCATATGGAGGCACCTGGACCTGGCCTTCAGGAGGCCAAAGGTGCGTTCGATCACCCTTCTAGTCCGCCCATGGGCCTCATTGTAGCGTTCCTCTGCCCTGGTCCTGGGATTCCTCACTGGGGTCAGTAGCCAGGACAGGTTGGGGTAACCAGAGTCCCCTAATAGCCACACCCGGTGCCTCTGGAGTTGACCCATCACATATGGGATGCTGCTATTACGCAAGATGTAGGCATCATGCACTGAGCCAGGGAACTTGGCATTAACATGGGAGATGTACTGGTCTGCCAAACAGACCATCTGTACACTCATCGAATGATAACTTTTCCTGTTCCTGTACACCTGTTCACTCCTGCTGGGGGGTACCAAAGCCACATGTGTCCCATCAATGGCACCTATGATGTTGGGGATATGTCCAAGGGCATAGAAATCACCCTTCACTGTAGGCAAATCCCCCAGCTCAGGGAAAACGATGTAGCTCTGCATGTGTTTGAGCAGGGCAGACAACATTCTGGACAACACCTTGGAAAACATAGGTTGAGACATCCCTGATGATATGGCCACTGTTGTTTGAAATTACCCACTTGCTAAGAAATGGAGTACTGACAGCACCTGCACTAGAGGGGGGATCCCTGTTGGTTGGCGGATGGGTGACATCAGGTCTGCCTCCAGCTGGGCACACAGTTCATGTATAGTGGCTCGGTCAAGCCTGTATGTCAGAATGACATGTCGTTCCTCCATTGTCGACAGGTCCACCAGCGGTCTGTACACAGGAAGATTCCTCCATCTCCTCGCATTGCCCAGCGGACGGTGCCTAGGAAGGACAACAGCGAGCACAGAGTCAATCAACCCACAGGTACGTTCCCACAGCTTGCACACAACACGATTCACTATGCATTGAATGGTTTGTATGAGTGTTGAGGAAAGGCCTAGGTATGTGTGACGCAGTAGAAATTAAGCCATGTGGGCCCTTGAAATGGCGGCTGCCTGACCTGTGAAGTGTGGCAATGGGATGTGAGGTCAATGCGCTGGCGTGGCACACCGTGGCGGTAGGCGGTCGAAGACCGCGGCGCAAAGCCGCATTGGTTAACATTGAACCCTATGGGTTTCAGGAGCCAATGACAATGTGCGCCAGCGGTCGCGGTACGCACCGCTGCAGTACGCACCGCCGCGGGCGTGACCGCCATTTTCTATCTACTTAATCACTCGATACCTGATCTTCCACAGGAGAGGACCTACACTGCAAGTGCTGCTGTGACCTCGGTCTGGAAGAGACAATGGCTGCTGCGACTGGGGAAAGGGCCCCTGCCTTCACTTCAGAAGTATTGGAGAAACTCGTGGATGGGGTCCTCCCCCAGTATGCGCTACTCTACGGTCCTCCAGACCAACAGGTAAGTACACTGGGAGCATGCTTTGTGGGTAATGCCTGGGTTGAGTCGGGTGGATGAAAGATGGTGGGGAGGGGAGCGATTGAGGCATGCATCAGACGACAGATGAGAGCATGTGCCACATGGCAAGGGTGGGGATGGGGGGCCACTCACTTCGAGCATGCAGAAGGTGATGACAATTTTTCTCTCCCTGTACATGTCACATAGGTCAGCGCCCACCAGAAAATCGCGATTTGGCGTGCCATCGCCAAGGACGTCCGGACCCTGGGGGTCCACAACAGATTGGGGACCCACTGCCGGAAGAGGTGGGAGGACATCCGCTGCGGGAGCAGGAAGACGGCGGAGGCTCTGCTGGGGATGGCCTCCCAACGTAGGAGGGGTGCCAGTCGTCAATTGACCCCCCTGATGTCCCGGATCCTGGCGGTGGCCTACCCCGATTTGGATGGGCGCGTGAGGACATCACAGCAGACACAAGGGGGTGAGTACACTCTCATTCTGGTGACTTTGTGCGCAGTGGAGGTGTCTGGGTGGGGGAGGAGGGCTGTGGGTCTCCCTAGGCCAGGGCGATTTCTGTAGACTAGGCCCCTCCGTAAGGCATGGCCCTGTGCCCCCGCCCCCCACCTCTGTAGGGTGCCAAGTTCACCTATCCATGGCCCTGTGTCGTCTATGTGTGCAGTTGTCGTCCATAGGCTTGTAGGCCATGTCCCACTGATTCAGTAGTGGACCCCAAGTGCGCGGCGTAGTGCAGGGGGCTTCTGTGTCTGTCTTGTCCGCCAACGGTAGCGGTAATCCATGCACTCAACATGTCTTTCTTTCTCCCCCCCCCCTTTTTTGTGGTCTTCCTGTTCATGTGTGCATCAGCATCATCAGGCGGAGGAGAAGTGGCATCGGAGCACGAGGGAGCTGCATCCCACAGGGCCCTGGAGGGCCATGCAACGGACTCTGAGTACACCAGTGGGACGGAGGGCGAGGGGAGCTCCAACGCGGGAACTCGTGCTGATGTCAGTGGCAGCGGCTCGTCCTCTGAAGGGAGCTCCCTTGTGGTGGCGGCAACATCCGTGCCCCC
This sequence comes from Pleurodeles waltl, assembly GCF_031143425.1. Lineage (NCBI taxonomy): Eukaryota > Metazoa > Chordata > Amphibia > Caudata > Salamandridae > Pleurodeles > Pleurodeles waltl. Next base: position 473,550,472 of record NC_090451.1, read on the forward strand.
CGCAACAACAGGTACAGCTGCCACCCCGCGCACCAGCACCGCCCTCCCAGCAACCCCTCAGCGTTTGCCCCGTGCCCGCTCACCTGGGAAGGTGGGCATCTCCTTCGCCCCAGGCACCTCAGGCCCTGCCCCTGTCACCCCTGCTGCCCTCAGTGAGGAGGTCATTGACCTCCTGAGGACCATCATTGTTGGGCAGTCTACCCTTTTGAATGCCATCCAGGGTGTAGAAAGGGAGGTGCACCGGAGTAATGCATACCTGGAGGGCATTCATTCGGGTCAGGCAGCCCATCAGCGATCGTTCAACGCTCTGGCCTCAGCACTGACGGCAGCAATTGTCCCTGTCTCTAGCCTCCCCCCTCCAACTTCCTCCACCCAGACCCAATCCCCAGTACCTCTGCCTATCCCAGACACAACTACAGACCAGCCTGCACACACCTCAACACCCAAGGGAAGCTCATCCAGACATAAGCACCACACATCACACAAGCATTCACACAAGCAACATCCACATGCAGACACACCAACAGCCACTGCCTCCACTGTGTCCCCCTCCTCCTCGTCTCCCTCCTCCCTCCCTGTGACGTCTCCACTCACACTTGCATGCACAACTGTGGAGCCCCCCACCCTCAAGGGCAACTACTCCTGCTAGGAGCAAAGGCACGGGCAGCCCACCCCCGGAAAAGCACCCAAAAATTAGCAGTGCCCGGCGCGAGAGGCCACGGACACCAGGAACCAAAATCCCTACCCTGGCTCCGTCTAGAAGTGGGGTGCCACCTGGCACACCGCCAAGGGTGGCAAAGGGCCACAGACGACCAGGGAAGGGTGGGAAGGGCAGCACGACCGACAAGTCCGGCAGCAGGCCAGCTGCCCAGGAGGGCCCCACCAGCCCCATCCCAGGTGTGCAGGAGGGCCCCGCCAGCCACAGCCCAGCTGCCCAGGAGGGCCCCCCCAGCCACAGCCCAGCTGCCCAGGAGGGCCCCGCCAGCCACAGCCCAGCTGGGCAATGAAGGAGCGCTAGCCACAGCCCAGCTGGGCAATGAAGGAGCGCCAAGGCAAACACCGCTGAACAGGGCAAGGACCGTTGAACAGGGCAAGCACCGCTGAACAGGGCAAGCACCGCTGAGCAGGGCAAGGACCGCCAAGGCAAGCACCGCTGAACAGGGCAAGGACCGCTGAACAGGGCAAGGACCGCTGAACAGGGCAAGCACCGCTGAACAGGGCAAGGACCGCTGAACAGTGCAAGGACCGCCAAGGCAAGCACCGCTGAACAGGGCAAGCACCGCTGAACAGGGCAAGGACCGCTGCACTGGGCCCTTCATCTCAAGCACCGCTGCACTGGGCCCTTCATCTCAAGCACCGCTCCGCTGGGCCCTTCATCTCAAGCACCGCTCCGGTGGGCCCTTCATCTCAAGCACCGCTGGCACATTGGCGGAAGGGGCAGTGCCGCATCTGTGTCGGGCAGGGCTGCACGAAGCACTCTGGGCACCAGTCCCCCTCCAGAACCAGTGGACACTGTCCTCCACTTGAGAGACTGTGGCTTTGCACTCCCCAGGATATAACAGTGGGCAAATCACCCACTGTAGAGACTTGAGAGACTGTGGCTTTGCACTCCCCAGGATGGTACAGTGGGCAAGCCACCCACTGTAGAGACTTGAGAGACTGTGGCTTTGCACTCCCCAGGATGGAACAGTGGGCAAGCCACCCACTGTATTGACTTGAGAGACTGTGGCTTTGCACTCCCCAGGATGGTACAGTGGGCAACCCACCCACTGTAGAGACTTGAGAGACTGTGGCTTTGCACTCCCCAGGATGGTACAGTGGGCAACCCACCCAGTGTAGAGACTTGAGAGACTGTGGCTTTGCACTCCCCAGGATGGGACAGTGGCCATGGAGGCCCCTCGTGGATCTGGCGTCGTGTACTCATGTGGCTGAGGTGCCCCCCCTTCCCTTTCCCCTGAGGTGCCTGTAGTTTTTCTATCTGATGCCCCTGCAGTGTTCTCTCCGTTGGTGTCAGGTATCTTGTGTGGGCCTTGCCTATGTGATTTGTGCCCAGTGGTCCACGGACAATGACAGCTAAAATTATCGGACTTTTAATATTTCTGTATATATTAGTTTTAAATGTATGATATTTTTATAAGCCAATAATACAATATTTTCGACTGTTTATGATCATTTCCTTTTGTCTTTGCATTCTTTCGGGGGGTTTGGGGGTTGTAACAGTGATGTATTGCTATGCATTGATGTGTGTGTTGTAGTGGGTGTGTCGCGTATGTGTGTCCCCGTAATATTTTCTCCTCCCCCCTCCACTTTGTCGTAGGTGCAGTACTCACCATTGTCTTCTGCGCCGGCGTTCGTGCTCCTGGTAGAGGAGCAGGAATACAATAGCTGGTAGGATGTGTAGTTCGGGTTCCATGCTGTCCAGATTCCTCGTGGGGTGTATGGAGGTGAGCGTTTTCCGTTTCTAATGTTTGTTTCCGCCGTGTTTTTATCGGCGGGGCTACCGCCCCGGAAAAGGTGGCGCATTGGTGGGTTGTGATAGGGTGGGCGGTACTTTGTCTCCCGCCTGTCTGTTGGCGGTGACCGCCGCGCTGTTTGTTTGTCCCGCCGTGGCGGTCGGAGTGTTGAAGTGGCGGTCTCTGTTGGCGGTTTCCGCCAGGGTCAGAATTCCATTTTTTTAACCGCCAGCCTGTTGGCGGGTTAGCCGCCGCATTAACACCGACCGCCAGGGTTGGAATGACCCCCTAAGTCTGGTTGAGGGTGAATTAACCAAGATATCTGTCAAATAGGAGGAGTTTGATGTCCTTTTTAAAGGTTGCTAGGCAGGTGATTAGATGGAGTGAAGGAGGCAGTGAGTTCCAGATTCTAGTGACACTACCAGAGCATGAGTGGTTCGTGTATCATTCTCACCTGAAGGTGGGGGTTTCCAGGTGCAGGGACTGGGCACTTCTAGAACCCCTATTTGCTCCGGAGATTTTCAGTTTCTCTTTTAGATAGAAGGGTGAGGAGGAGTGATGCGCTCTGTGTGTAATGCAAGAGATTTTGAATTGGACCTGCACTTAAATGAGGAGCCATTGGAGGGCTGGCAGGGCAAGGGAAATGTGGTTAAATTTTTTGAGACCTTAGACGAAGTGTGGTGTAGCATGTAGTGTTGCTGTCAGTGGGTCTAGGTGAACTCTGGGAATGCCTAAGAGAAGGGCAACTCCATGGGCTAGTCTAGAGAGAATGAGAGACTGCACCTTTGTTTTTACAACTTGTTATAGAATCAATTGTCTGATGCCCCTGTTAACGCAAATGACTTAATTAGAAAATATTAATGAATGTTTATGTAGTTCGAATAATGAAATTGGTAGAAAATGATTAACGTAGACAAATAATGTGCATGTTTGAAATTGTAACCTCGGAGAATGGCCTTCAGATTTCATGAATTATACTAAATGAGTAATTAACATATATGAAATATTGAAAATGTAATAGATTAATGTAGTAATATGTCATATTGAGAGATATAACCTGTGCTTTGCAATAATTGTAGGCCTTAACTCAGCGAGTGTCTTGGCCTAGTCTTGCCAGGCCTCATGCAGAAGCTGAATTTCTTAATGTTCAATGGAAAAATGCTGACAAGATGAATTAACCGTGACCTGTTCATTGTTTAATAAAATTTGCTTAGCTGAAGCTTCTATGTGAACCAACGGACAGGAGACGATGGAACTAGAAATGTATCGACTGGTGTGTAAAGCGCAGTGGCTGTTCTTTGTCAGGACTCGAACAATGAAGACACTGACTGGAGAAGAAGATGCAACATTTTCGATACCTGACGAGCCGGATGATGAGGACATCGTAAAGTGAACCAATCAACAACATGTGAACTGTGAAATATTAGAATTCATAGATTTGATTTACAGACTTTATTGGTAAGGGGAAAAACATAGGATTAGTTGACCAATTAGAAATTGGGGGATAGTCTGGGTGATTTTGATATAACAATGTGACAGAGGGAAGAGAAAGCAGATGTTAGTGGAGCAGACCTTATTCCGAAATTGTGATTCGATATTAGAGACAAAAGATTTGAGATTCTGTCATTGGGTCATACTCTCTGATTGAGAGCCTGATGTGATGCTGATCGACTGATGACCTGAAGACGAAGACTGACTCTGTTGCTCATCCATACTGAGGATAGGGAGATATGACAATGTGACTAAATTGTGTTTTTGTGTCTTTTCTTTCTAGGTACCAACTGCACTGTCTAATAGTATTCTTAGTCTAGATGTTTTTGTAAATTCCTGCTCTAAATTGTTTTGCATGAAGTCCCACATGCTAATGCTAATCTGGATTAGGGGAGGGTTTCCTTTCATGACAGTTGATAGATTACAGAGATAAATGATTGATGGACTAATTTGCTGAAGTCTGTTGAAGCAGATATGCTAATTTAGAAAATTATTAATGATGTTTATGTGCTTAATAATCAGAAATGCGTAGAGAAATTAATCGTCGAAAAAAATAATGTGCACGTTTGAAAATGTGCCCTCGGGTATGATCACCATGGGGGTCATTCTGACCCTGGCGGTCATCGACCGCCAGGGTTGACGACCACGAAGCACCGCCAACAGGCTGGCAGTGCTTCCTTTTGTAGCCGCGGTCGCCCAGCCGGGTCCGGCGGTTTTCCGCCGGATTACCCCCGGCTGGGAGAATCCTCCATGGCGGCGCTGCTTTAGCGCCGCCATGGGGATTACGACCCCCTTCCCGCAAGTCTGTTTCTGGCGGTTTTCACCGCCAGAACCAGGATGGCGGGAACGGGTGTCGTGGGGCCCCTGGGGGCCCCTGCACTGCCCATGCCACTGGCATGGGCAGGGCAGGGGCCCCCTAACAGGGCCCCAGAAAGATTTTCACTGTCTGCATTGCAGACAGTGAAAATCGCGACGGGTGCAACTGCACCCGTCGCACCCCTGCAACTCCGCCTGCTCCATTCGGAGCCGGCTTTATTGTTGCAGGGCCTTTCCCGCTGGGCCGGCGGGCGCTCCTTTGGCGGGCGCCCGCCGGCCCAGCAGGAAAGCCAGAATGGCCTCCGCGGTCTTTTGACCGCGGAGCGGCCAAGTGGCAGTTCCCGTTTGGCTGGCGGCGGTAACTCGGAATGAGGGCCCATGTGTACTAATATAACTGAAACTGTATGAAATAATGAAAATATATATGAAAAATGTAGTAATATGTCATATTAAAATATATAACCTATGTTTTACTTCAATTTATAGTGTTAATTTAGCCAAACTTAAAGGCCTAGTCTGTCTAGGCCTCACACACTGAGAGCAGACAACAATAACCGCAGTTGCGAGAAGCTGCCACAGCCTGGCCTTGACTCACCCGATGTTAAAGTTGCTTAGCTAGAATTTTCTGCAATGTACCGGCAGACAGGAGATGATGAAGACAATTTGATACACTTTTGTGTAGAATAGGCTAAATGTACTTTTCCAGGACTTGAACAATAAAGGTACTGACTGAAGAGGAACATGCAACAATTTTGATACCTGAAGAGCCGGATGAAAAGGACATTGTATAGCGGACCAATCCACATCTTGAGAATGAACTGATATTGAAATTAGTAGATTCGGTAAACAAATACTATAGGTTAAAGACATATCTGCAGACTGACTGACCAATTAGGAATTAGAGTGATCGACTGGGAGACCCTAATAAAAAGTCATAACAAGGGGCTAAAACTTCAGATGGAGGAGACTTTAGGCAGCTGCAAGAAATGTGAGGGAAGAATTGATGACGTCAGGAGACGCGGCCCGAGGTTCTGTCGGTGGGCTCATACTCTGTGAGCCTGATCCATGGCTGACTAATTGATGACCTGAAGACGAAGACTGACTTTTTGCTGATCCATCGTTGATAGGTAGCTATGAAAATGTGACTTACAAATTTGTGCCTTTTCTTCTAGGTACCAGCTGCGCTGATTATAGAAATTCTCACTTAGATAGATTTTTCCAAATTGATGTATTTTTCTAAAGTGTTTTCACATGAAGGCCCACATTCTGATGCTAATCTTGGTTAGGTAGGCTGTTAAGGGTGATGTTAACAGTGACAATTGACTGACAAACTATTTGCTGCACTCTGCTATTAATGTTGGAATTCTTAGCTTATAGAATTGCATTTACACGTATGTTTTCTTCAAGTTATGATGTTTTCCATTAACAAATTAAAAATTGAGTGGACTGAATAAAGATTTGAACTAACGGATGATTTAGAGTTTGTAATCAATAGGGAAATAAAAATTGTTTAACTCTTTACGGAGCTGTGGTTATTCATGAGTGGTTTACTTTTCAAAGAATGTTTCATGATTATTGATGTAAATTATTGATCCAGTGGTCACTGTGTGACTGGGATACTACATACGATTCAAAAGGTTCATCGACCTATACGCGTCACCTTGTAAGTTTACTTACTAAGGACCAGGCACGCTTACAACTCTATGACACAATTTGACTTATTGCCTTTAACTCACTTTTATTCAATTGTTGACTTATGCAAATGCTTTAGAATGTGCTCGGATGCAAGTTTTGGTTAGGATATGTTTTGGCGCCTTCTGTTGAATTAATGCGGATTTGTTTGAATAGAATTAAGTTTGAATTAATCTCATGACTTAGTATTGTAACTAATACGTAAAAATAATTACTAAAACATATATTGAGGTGTGGTTATTCATGACTGAAAGGTCATGGTGCGATGCTTATTGGTTATTGATTAATGAATTGTTTAATGGTTATTGAATTTTGTGCATTGATTACTGAGAACATTGGTCACACCATAGCTAGGATACTCCATGTGAATCAAAAGGTTCATTGACCTATGTGCATCCCCTTGTAAGTTTACTTATTAAGGACCAGGTGCACTAGCACTCCAAAGCTGCCTTGGCTGCTATGTGGCTATGAAGTTTGAGACGTTTATCAAGGGTGATGCTGAGTGATCTGGCTCTTGTGAAAATGACGGAGCAGTCTTAGAAGGCAGGAAAGTTGGCCATCCATTTTTATACTGGCGTTTTTGCTTTCGGAGGTAAGACCAAAAGAATTTCTGTTTTAGCTTACAGAAGCTTGTGAATCCTGAAAGTTCTCAGTTACAAGGGACAATAGAACTAGGCCTCCAAAACAATACAGAATGTTGAATTAAAAAAAATAACTAATATCTACTTTGTAAAACAAAAAATATATCTAAGGAAGAAAGAAAGAAAGAAGTAAGTGTAGGGGCCAAAGATGTTCCTTAGAAAGTTGCTGCTGGCAAGGTCTAATATAGAGATTGCCAAATACCAAGTCTGCTTAGTTTTGAAATCTGTTCATGCCTCTATTTTCTATAATCCTACACTTCTGTTCTCTGTATCTCAATATACCAGGGTCTTTTTCATCCCTACTTTCTCTTTTTATCACTGCTTTCCTATCTTTCTCGCCCCCTTCTTTCTACCTTTTCTGCCTTTCACTCTAACTCTGATTCAAAGTTTGGTGATGTAAAATCAATTATGGGTGTCAGTTTCAATATCCTACCACTAACAGTACAAATTGGGCACTCGGTGCAGTACATATTTGTCATTGCCAGCAGCGGTGTGATGTAAGATAATGGGACCCCTTGCAGGATGTCAAAAGGGCTCCCTTAACCTCTACCTTACAGATATTTATTGGCCTTGAGTTGAATGGGGGCCCCTGAAGGTAAAAAATAGCTGCTGAAAGCAGACTGAGTTCAAACAAAATGTTCTTCTTGAGGAAGCTACTATTTCACTTTATATGATTGTAGGAGAATCCAAAGTAAGCAGAAAAGGCCTGGGTCTATGTCAGATTGTGACAAAAGCAATGGCTAAGTATATGATTTCCTTATAGATAAACTGTCTGTAAATATGTTTACATTTGAAACTTTGACATGGAACTGGCTGTCCCTGACTTACATCCACCCTTATTTTTCAAGTGAATGATATTGTACTGCAATCACTCTATAATCAATACGAGTGCCCAAATTAAAAAGTCCATTAAGATATCAAATAAACCTTTAATATGCAAAATTGGGGTGAAGTTGTGCTAATTAAAAATGCTACTTCTCAATGAATTGCTAGATAAACGGTCTCTCCACCGACACATGCAAATTCATTTTACAGTATAATGCTGAGGTTCGCTGCAACAACAGCTTAGTTCATCATCAATAACCCTGTGGTGTCCTAGAGCAATGTAATGGATACACTTCTACAGTACTCTTTGTGTTGTTGAAGAAAAAAATGGGACAGTCTGTTCCTGTACCTGAAGGTGAGTAATGAGGGGTTTACCAGTGCTCAATCCTTTCTGGACACCAACAGATACCTGACTGAGGGGGCGCAGTGTTTGCTTCTGGGCCACCTCATTAATCTGAGTATTAAAAGCACATCAGATGGGCCATGGGGGATTTACTAGCCACAATCAGGTGCATGGAAGGATTGCACTGGTGGACAAGGATATCGAAAGTGTTAAAGTCAGATATTACTTTCTCAGCTCCAACATAGCCATGTCCCCAAGCTCAAACCAATCTTTCTGTTGGTGGGTGAGAGAAAAGTGAGAGAAAGAGTTAGAGGTGCAGTCCAGCTCCTCCCAACCTTCCTCCAATCACCCCACCTATCGCACCAACATCACAAACTTACCAGGAGGTGGATCTCCATATTCTGCTGCATCATCCCAAAGTATACCTCAGGGGAGTTTGAGTGGGAGCTCCTTTGAATAAACAACAATCACAGGAGGATGAATGCCTTTGACTAAAGCATTTGTATTTTCATTTGTCCTGGGCAGTTGACCAGAGTCCAATTGAGGTCTAACATCTAAAGTACCTCAAGCCCATAACTTGATAAACCATGTAATTTAACAGGGAGGTATGCCGCTTACAACAAGTGCTCTTGGAGCTTAAGTTTGACCCAGAGGCCCAAGTCTTGTTTTTCTTTTTTTAACTGATCGTGCATGTATTTGTTGTTTAGGCCTAAGACTTTATTTTTTACCTATGAGAAGTCATATCCAGAACAATTATGTCTTTCCAGAAACTCCTACACCCATAGTAAAATAACTGTTCCTCAAGTACAATAACTGGAAAGCAAACAAAACATATATGAAAGTAATATATTGTTGTCCAAATTCGGCATAGGCTTCGCGTTTGTAACAAGCCCTTTCCAATCCTCATTACAATATAACAATCCACTGTCAGATGCATCACACTGAATCAAAGGTTATTATCAGCCTTTTGAAGAGGAATTCTGCACAAGCCCTCATATTCCAAGCACAGGGTGGAGGGTGGAGCTGTTCGATCAGTGCCATCTGATCTACCTGATGAATTTGCTAGCGGCAGCAAGCCAAAAGATGTTGCAGTGGCCAGTGTGTGCTTGTTTGCTTCTTGTGCATGTTTGTGTGAGGGTGCTGGATACAATTTGGATGAGCTGTTGTCCCTGGATTTCAGTCACTACCACCTCTTCTTTTCCTTCTATTGCTCAGGGAAAAAGGCACGTGTTGTTCACTTTAGGCCCAGGCTGCATCAGATTCAGTGAAGAAGAATGTATTTTGCCCCAGCATGATCTTCAATCTCACAGGAAAAAGAAGGACATATGTTTGACCTAAATCTTACAATTTCTTCTTCGTTGTTTTGAGTGAGAACCTGCGAGGTTGTGCTGTAAGGGTATACTCCTGAAAAAGAAGAACTTTACTGTCCCAAACTTCCTGCTAGCTTTCCTTTCTGCTTGCAAAATTACATCTCCATATTTGTTGGCCAAGGGGGAATCCTGGTCGGAGGGTGTGTTTTGATACTCAATGTGATTTTTTCAGTCAAATAAAATGTCAAAAGGCCTTCAAGGGCCACAACGTCAGAGAGACACTTTTCAATGAGAGAATTGTCCTTTACAACGTAGTCAGTTCCATGTAATGCCTCTAACATGCATTCTTTGCCATGTAAATGTCTTTAATGCTTTAACATGCAAGTTTTTACTATGCATATGCTTTTACCAAGCGTTCCTTTAAAACAAAATGGTATATGTGCATGTGTTTGTGTATATATATATATATATATATGTATATATATATATATATATATATATATACATACATATATATATATATATATATATATATATATATATATATATACACACACTGAAAACAACAAAGGTTACTGGGACGTTATAGTTAGGCTCCCATTTTAAACATTCAATACCACAGGAATTCACCTGTTATAGGTAACTATAACTTGTGCATCCGCCATGCACAGTTTTTTTTGTCAGAACACTTACTGCAAATATTACATTGATATTTCTAATGATGTTATCAAAGATGTCATGAGGGTGGAAGTTAAAGTTACGTTAGGGCACAAGTAATGGTTACTTGAGATAACTCTATAACATGTGAATTTCCATGGTTTTGAACATTTAAAATGGGAGCCTAACCATAAATTCCCTGTAATCTTTGTTTTTTTAAGTGACTTTCTATGTTTCTTTAAAATTCAATTTCCTGACTGTAACATCCCTGTAACCTTTGTTTTTTCAGGGAATTTCTATGTTGTTTTTAACATATAGTCATTTTCATTACTATACATTAATCCAACCACTGCTGAGCATGGCTGAAGTTGGCTACAGGGCCTGGCCTGTGGCCAGTCTCAGCAGCCAACCCCTATTACCACGCAACCCCACTCTGTGCACAGCCTTTAGCCGTGCACAGTGGAGGTTGTCCGCAGAGCCTGGCCTGCAGCCACTCCCTGCAGCAAACCCCTACAACCACCCACCCCCACGCTAGTCAGGCCTGTGTACAGCAGGGGTTGACCACAGGGCGTGACCTGCAGCTAGTCCCTCCAGCCAACCCCTATAACCATCCAACCCTGTGCTGTGCATGGCCCATCAGCCTTGCATAGCGGGAGTTGGTCTCCAGGCCTGGCCTGTGGCCAGTCCCTGTAGTCAACCCCTATCACAGCCCAACCCTACATAGCCCCCCCTCCTCACACCTCTATTGGCTCCATCCCCCGGGGCCCAGTCTAAATATCTATTTTTTGGGAGAGCGAGGGGTGCTGTGTGCCCCCAGGTAATCCCGGCCCCGGGGATCCCATAGAAATTCACTTAAAAAACAAAGGTTACAGAGACAACATAGTTAGGATCACATTTTAAATGTTCAAAACCACAGAAATTCACCTATTATAGGTAGTTATGTCAAGTAACTATAACTCGTGCCCTAAGGTAACTATAACTCGTGCATCTGCCATGCACAGTTGTTTTGTCAAAAAATGTACTGCAAATATTACATTGATGTTATCAATGATGTTATTAAAGATGTCATGAGTGCCATAATTTGTGGACCTTAGCATTTTCTTTTTTGGGGAGGGGGAACGTGCAGCCCCCCTCCCCAGGCCAATCTCACTCCTGGGACCCCATCCCCCAGAAAACAGCCTAAACATTACATTTTTTTTGGGGGGGGAGCCGCACAGCCCCCTCCCCAGGCTGATCTCAGCCATGTGTACCCCATCCCCGATGCTTGGCCTAATTTATTTTCTTTGGGAAGGGGTGCACTGCCCCACTTCCTAGGCTGATTTTGGCCCCAGGGACTCACCACTGAGACCTGGCCTAATTATTATTATTGTTTTTTCGAAAGGGCCACGTCCATGTGACCTAGCTGTCCCCTGGGGCAACCAATCTCAATGTTGGGGACTGTGGGGGGAGTCTGAAGGCCCCCATTGTCCAAGTTGGCTCCCCGCCTCCTACAGTAACCAGAATTAGTGTCACAGAGATGGAGCTGCTGAAGCAACTCCCTCTTTGTGAGAGCAGTTTCCTCTGTGTGCCTGCCCGCATCTCCCTGAGCAGGCAGACAGAGGAAACCTCCACTCTGATGAAGGGAGAGCTGTTTAGCAGCTCTATCTTTATCAGAGCAGAGTGTTTGCTATGATTTGGAGGCAGCTTCAAAGCAAATAGCTATTTCCTAATGTGGATACCCCAGGCCATAGCAGTAGCCAACCCTGGGGGGGTGGAGGTCCCCAGGGCCATTAGTGGATCAGTGGTGTCCATCCAACATAGAATAGCCCTGGGGAGGTTGTGTCTCATGGGCTGTGGGGATCTGCTACGGACCCCCTTTCTATTTTTTACATTTTGCCCTGAGGAGATGGTGGTCCCTGGGGGTGCAGGAAGGGGGTGAGCGGTCCCCTGTTCCTCATTACCAGAATGCCCTGGGGAGGTGGTGGTCCCCGGGGCTGCGAGAGGGCTGCTTGTCCCATTATAATTACATTAAAACCCAGGGCAGGCGGGGGTCCCAGGGGCTGTGGGGGGGTCGTGCGGCCCCCAGCTTCATATTTGCTTTAAGCCCCGTGAAGGTGCCGGTCCCAAGGGCAGTTGGGGGGCTCGCGGTCCCCTTCATTATATTAAGCCGTGCATGGTGAGGCTTGGGTGCAAGGCCTGGGCTGCGGCTTGTGGCCAACTCACCTAACCTTCCAACCGCACACTGGAAATGGCCCTTTGGCTGTGTGTGGCAGGAGATGGCCACAGCCTGTCTCTCTGGGTGTGAGAATAGGTGTCAGAGGGTCTGTCTGGTGGTGAGAGTGTCTGTCTGGAAATTTATTTTCCCTATTGACTTACATTGAAAATGAGGAGATTTTAGTCAGGAGACAGATTTTAAAAAGTTTGTTTTGGTTTAAAAATATCGGGAGTCTCCTGCCTGAATCAGGCCTATTGGCATGTATGGCTGTACTACCACTGTCTCTTCCTTTTGCCCTCAATGATCTGTTATATCACCACAACATTTCTTGTCTGTCCTCCATGGTTGGTTTGTTGCTCCTTCCCCCTTTTCCCCTGCCTTCCATGGTTCATTGTGCTACCTCTACCCTCCCGCCTGCCCAGCTTGGTCAACTTGTTGCCTCTGCACCCTCCTCCCTGGCCTCAATTATCCAAGTTCATGCTCCTGACATCTGCCTCCCCAAAGTATTCTATATTTTCTTTAGAGGGTGTGTCAGTGTCTGTTTGGGTCTGGGTGTATCAGTGTCTGTTTGGGTCTGTAATTGGGTGCATGAGGGTTTTAGTGGTCTGTGAGTGGGTGTGTGAGCCTGAGTGGTCTATGAGTGGATGTGTGAGTGTCTCTGTGAGTGGGTGCAACAGGGTGTGAGTGGATCTGTAAATGGGTGCATGAGGGTGTGAATGATTCTGCAAATTGGTGCATCAAGGTGTGAGGTAATCTATAAATAGTTGCATCAGAGTGTGACTGGGTCTATGAATGGATGCATAAGGGACTGACTGGGTCTGCAAATGGGTGCATCAGGGTGTGAGTGGAACCATGAAGGATGCATGAGGGTGTGAGTAGGTCTGCAAATACGTACATCAGGGTGTGAATGGATCGTGCATGAGGCTGTGACTGGGTTTCTGAGAGTGTGAGTGAATCTCTGAATGGGTGCATGAGGGTGTGACTGTGTCTGCAAATTAGTGCCTGGGGGTGTGAGTGGGCCTGTATATGGGTGCATCAGAATGTGAGTGAATCTGTGAATGGGTGCATGAGGGTGTGAGTGGGTCTGTGAGTGAGTGCATCAGTGTCTGAGTGGGTCGGTGACTGGGTGCATGAGTTTCTCAGTGCGACTATGACTGAATGGAATAATGTATAACTATTTCTCTCAATGGTTTTTTTTGTGGCCAATATTCGTGGCTATGTCACGACGGTACACAGGGGTCCCACTGAGCTCCACGATGTATTTGTAAATATTGTGAGCCATGAAAAAAATTGTTGTAAAGTCATAATTTGATGTCACAACAAATTTGCGCCCAGAGATATCCAAATTAATTTTCCCTTTATTTTCTCAAAAATTACTTAACAGATTTACACAAAATAAGCAAAAGCACAATCTTCGTACCAAAAGTTATCTTTCTAACAAATTTAGGGTTCAAAGGTTCCATCGGAATTAACATGGGAAACACAACTTTCTGACCTCCCCTTTTTCTCGGTCCCCGCTTGATTGATCACCCAGAACCTTTCCATGTGCAACAAGAATTACTGGGGCATTTTATTTGGATAAATTTATTAAGATTTGTCTAACAGTGCCAGAAGATATAGGCAAGTCAAAAAAAACGTTTTCTATGGAAAATGGTCCTAACCGCCAGTAGGTAATGTATACACACACCCACACACACACACATATATATACATATATATAATTATTTATTTAATACCTACTGGCAGTCAGCAGTAGGCAGTTATATTTAGAAAAAAAAATACTCTACATGTTATATCATTGATGACATATTTTATGCCATCTTTCATATTCTCACTGCAACATTTGCAATAAAATTATTAATGAGACAACTGTGCATGGCAAGGGTGCTAGTTATAGTTACCTTAGGGCACAAGTTTTAGTTATTTGAAAGAACTCTAACTACAACTGCTGAATTTCTATGGTTTTGTATGAGTAAATTCAGAACCTAAGCCCTTGTAATCTATGTTTTTTCTATGAATTTCTATGGTTTATTAATGTTAAGTAAAATGTCCATCACTATACATATTGGAGAGGGAAGAATTGGACACAGGGCCTGGCCTGGCAATGTGCTTCCTCTACACAAGCTTGCTGCTCCTCCCCCTCCTCCTTGCCATCCATCCGAGTCCATGTCCCTGCTCCCTCACTACAGCCCTGTGTGGCCATTGTTCTGCCACTGACCCTCCCACCTGCACAGAACTGTTAGCTTGCTGCCCCATTCACCGCCTCCCTACCCTCTGTTGTCTGAGTCCATGCACCAGCACCCTCACTCCTGCCCTGCATGGTCTGATGTGCTGCCGCTGCCGTCTATTTCACTTGATGTCCCTACCCACTCTTCCTACCCTCTATTGCACAATACTATGCCCTATCATTGCCCTCCTATTTAGCCTCTGTACTTAACTTGTTGCCCCTACCCTCCTTACCCCTTTCTTCCGATGTCTGTGTGCTTGCCCCTGCTTCCTCTTTTTTACCCACCATGTTCCATGGACCTGCCACTGCCCATCCTATCTACTCTGAGTGTTCTAAGTGTCACATAAATGACCGGCCCAATTGCTGATGTGCTTCATGAGTTTGAAACAAAAGTCACGGGGCATCCTGAGATTTGCTGACAGATCTCCTAGATTCCCCGTCACTCCCGTAATGGAAATTTACAAAAGTCAAGTTAGAAGGGGGATACTATACGGCACAGAATTATGGGGCCATGGCAATTTAAAAAGTCTAGAGAGAGCAGAGAATTTTTTATAAAAGCATTATTAAAAATACATGCTAGCTCCCCTATACTGCCTATTCATATGGACCTAAATTTATATTCAATCTCAGACATGGCTGCAATAAGACCATTGTTGTACTGGATTAGGATTTGATCCACAGATATCTTGATCCCATATAGAGTGTGGTTGAGCGCCATGTTAAATTCTCCCTCGATCAAAAAAATTGCGTGGTGTAGTTATGTTAAAAACACTCTCTTTAAACTTGGGTTGGGTGCCTATTGGTCAAATCTCTCCTGTCTTCCCAAGAATGCTATTCAGATTACAAAGGAAGCATACTGGCTCAATTTTCAAGTAGAAAAGTTAGCATTGGTCCCCTCTTCTAGTATGACAGATAGTTTTTATCAGTAAAGTGCAATTCTGAATTTGAGCACTATATGGACTTGATTACGAGCACTTTTCATTTAGATTTAGAATAGGATCTTTACCTTTACGTGATTTTACTTATAAATGGAACCATTCCGAAGGCCAGACAGATTTATGCTCAATGGGTTGTGAGAGCACGGAGAGCATTGACCATGTTTTATTTCACTGTCCCGCTTACTCTAAGCAGAGGACCCGCTGGATCTTACCATAATTTCGATCCTTGGGCTTTAGGAAACGCCTTTTGACTATTAGGATCTACAAAACGAACCCTCAAGGGTATGTGGCATGTGCTCTGTCACAATTCCTAGAGGCAACATGGTGTATTAGAGCAAAAATTGTGAGGGCCGATGCAGAATATTTACTTATGAAGTCTAACTTGAGTGTTTACCCCTGAGTTGTAGTCCGTTACCTATTTTTATTAGAAATTGATTCTGGGATGTGAGGTATTGTAGTAACAATGAGATATTTGTTACCACCAGAGGGATTGTTTTTTATTATTTCGTTTTTAACCATCTTTGTGGTCGTGTACATGGATTATGGGGGTCATTACAACATTGGCAGTAAAAGCCGCTTACCGCCATGCAGAAGACCGCCAATACACCGCCGCGGCCGCCGAATTCCGCCACAGCTATTATGACCCACAGCACGGAATCCGCCGACATTCAGACACCCACACAAGTCCGCCACACCAAAGGTCAGTGATTATCCGGCGATAACAAATCCTCCACCGTCACACCAACAGAAACACGCCCATGCTATCACGACCCATGAATCCATGTGGCGGTCTTTCAACCGCGGTATTCCATTGACGGTACACACCGCCGCGCTCAAAATACACACACATCTCCAAAACACCGCCACATTGGACAATTCCCAATACACACACCTGATACACATACAAAGAACACTCCCACACACCCAACACAATATAAAACACACACCCACATCACCCACAAACCCCTACGACCCAAAATCAAAGACGAAGGCGACAGAGAGAGAGCACAGCAATAGAGAACCCCACCACACAGAGGCACAAAACACCATCACCCACACAACATCCACGCACAAAATTCCACACACCACTACACATCACCACACTCATCAACACATACACCACCCCACGCATCACCTACACCACCCCATGGCACGCCAAAGACACCCCAGGTTTTCCGAGGAGGAGCTCAGGGTTATGGTGGAGGAAATCGTACGGGTAGAGCCACAGCTATTTGGATCACAGGTGCAGCACACCTCTATAGCCAGGAAGATGGAGCTATGGTGAAGAATCGTCGACAGGGTAAACGCAGTGGGACAGCACCCAAGAAATTGGGAGGACATCAGGAAGAGGTGTAACGACCTACCGGGGAAGGTGCGTTCAGTGGTCTCCAGGCACAACATCGCGATTCAGCGGACCGGCGGCGAACCCCCACCTCCTCCCCCACAACTAACAACATGGGAGGAGCAGGTCTTGACCATTATGCATCCAGAGGGCCTCGGAGGAGTCGGTGGAGGAATGGAACTGGTAAGTCAAATCTCAGCTATCATATCCCCCACCCTACCTGCATGCTATCACACACCCCCACCATCACCCCCTCCCCTATCACTCCAACTCCTCACTAATGTACTAATAACACAAACCACACATCCCAACACGAAGCCCTGCATGACACAACTAAGCATGGACACCCATCACTAAAGCATGCCCACTGCACATACCCAGAACACCCCCGAACCATCATCACACAAGCCCCCACACAGGAATGCTTGCACTGGGGTACACGCACACCCACCCAATGCATACCATGACACACACAGATGCAATAATCATGCTTTTATACCCCTGCAGGACCACTACCTAACGTCATCAGACAGGAGGGTCCAGACATGTCCACTCCACCCCCAGAAGAGGCCCACAGTGATGACAGCAGCTCTGGCCAACTGGATCCAGATGACCAGCCCGTACCATCGTGGGCCTCGGGACAGTCGGTTCCCCTCGCACAGGCACAACCCCAACACTGACCTTCCACCCTCTGGTAACAGCAGCACAGCACCCACCCAGCGGGCCCATACCTACGTCCCCAGGACACGTCAATCAGCTGTGTGTCCACCACTGCAGGGAACCCAGGATAACCCACCACCCCAACAACAACAGGGACCTGGGGGCAGTGGGCACACGGTCTAGGGGACGGAGGCACAGGAACACAGGGGAACTGGGAGGGCTGCTGTGCGACAGGGGGCGGACAGGCCAAGGGAACCCACTCTCCACGAGGCCCTCTCCTCCATCATGGGAGCATACCACCACTCCCAGGAGATGATGGCTACGGTCCTGGCCAAGTTTCAGTAGACCCAGCGCATGCAGGAGGAACAGTATTTGGGGTTCAGGGAGGAGCTCAGAACCATCAGCTCCGCCCTGGGCACCATTGTAGGGGTGCTGAAGGACATACAAAAGACCATGAGGGACACCATGGCACTCCAAGGGGCCCCTGACACTAGTCTGGACGATGAACTGCCCACCACCTCCGACGGCGCTAGTGGACAGGACGCCCCGCCACAGGACCACCACACCAGCACCCCACCCCCTGCAGACGGAGAACCACCCCGCAAGCGGTCCCTGAGATCCAGGAACAGGACAGAGCAAGATGACAAGACCCCCGCCAGGAAATGAGACTACCCTGATTGTCCTCCCACTGTCCCACTTTGTAACCCTGTCCAGATTGGAACTGCCCCAGCTCCACTTCCTATGCCCATATGGCCAATGCACCTGTGAGACTAATAGACTGGACTCTGCCATGGACATTTCTCCACCTTCACCCATCACCATTTTGCCACACCCTCCAATAATTAGCACATCAATAAACACCCTTGAACCACAAAACAATCTGGTGTCAGTCTGTGATTTTGAAAATGTGTATTAGCTATGACAGTGACAAAATCCGTTCTCAATAGTAATGTCAACATACCTATGTCACACATCACAAGTCCATGAAGGATGCAAGCAGATGACACACGTTGGAAAACCCACACCTGTGAAACCGTAATGGAAATGTATCACTCAGTTAGCAGATACTACTTCAAATTGACAGACAGGATAGAGGTAGAAGTGTGAAAGTGAATGTAATAGTAAAAAAATTGTTCTCACCTGTGTGTCGCTGGAAATATTACTGTATGACAGAGTCCCTGTTGTCAATGTCTTCTTCCTCTACTTCCTCCTCATCACTGACCACAGGCTCCACAGCTGCCACGACACCGTCATCTGGACCATCCTCCTGCAGAAAAGGCACCTGGCGTCGCAAAGCAAGATTGTGAAGCATTGAGCAGACGATGATGATCTGGCACACCTTCCTTGGTGAGTAGAATAGGGAACCACCTGTCATATGGAGGCACCTGAACCTGGCCTTCAGGAGGCCGAAGGTGCGTTCGATCACCCTCCTAGTACGCCCATGGGCCTCATTGTAGCGTTCCTCTGCCCTGGTCCTGGGATTCCTCACTGGGGTCAATAGCCATGACAGGTTGGGGTAACCAGAGTCCCCTAATAGCCACACACGGTGCCTCTTGAGTTGACCCATCACATACGGGATGCTGCTATTCCGCAGGATGTAGGCGTCATGCACAGAGCCAGGGAACATAGCATTTACCTGGGAGATGTACTGGTCTGCCAAACATACCATCTGTACATTCATAGAATGATAACTCTTCCGGTTCCTGTACACCTGTTCACTCCTGTGGGGGGGGGACCAAAGCCACATGGGTCCCATCAATGGCACCTATGATGTTAGGGATATGTCCCAGGGCATAGAAGTAACCTTTAACAGTAGCCAAATCCTCCACCTGAGGGAAAACGATATAGCTCCTCACATGTTTCAGCAGGGCAGACAACACTCTGGACAACACGTTTGAAAACATAGGCTCAGACATCCCTGATGCCATGGCCACTTTTGTTTGAAATTACCCACTTGCTAGGAAATGGAGCACTGATAGCACCTGCACTTGAGGGGGGATTCCTGTGGGATGGCGGATTGGTGACATCAGGTCTGGCTCCAACTGGGTACACAGTTCCTGGATTGTGGCACGGTCAAACCTGTAGGTGATGATGAAATGTCGCTCCTCCATTGTTAACAGGTCCACCAGCGGTCGGTACACCGGAGGATTCTGCCATCTCCTCACATGTCCCAGCTGACGGTGCCTAGGAAGGACAACAGCAACGACAGAGTCAACAAATTCTGAGGTATGTACCCACAGCTACACAGAACACGACAATAAATACAATATCCTTCCTGTATGTGTGTTGAGTGTAGGCCTCGGTATGTGTAATGCAGTTGTAAATGAAACCATGTGGGCCCCTGAAATGGCGGCTGCCTGCCCTCTAAAGTGGGACAATGGGATGTGAGGTAACTGCGCTGGCGTTGTACACCGTCACGGTAGGCGGTCGAAGACCGCGGCGCAATGCTGCATTGGTTAACATTGGGCCCTATGGGTCCCAGGAGCCAATGACGAAGTGCGCCGGCGGTGATGATACGCACCGCCGCGGACGTCACCGCCGTGGACGTGAGTGCCATTTTCTATCTGTTCAATCACTCGATACCTGATCTTCAACAGGAGAGGACCTACACTGCAAGTGCTGCTGTGACCTCGGTCTGGAAGAGACAATGGCTGGTGCGTCTGGGGAAAGGGCTCCTGCCTTCACTGCACAGGAGTTGGAGAAGCTCGTGGACGGGGTCCTCACCCAGTACACGCTACTCTACGGTCCTCCAGACCAACAGGTAAGTACACAGGGAGCACGTTGTATGTGCTATGCCTGGGTGGAGAGGGCTGGATGTCAGTAGGAAGGGGGGAGAGTCCTGCGAGCATGAAGAAGTGTGATTGCATGTGCCACATGGCAAGGGCAGGGATGTGGGCCACTCACTTCGACGGTGCTGTTGCTAATATCTTCTCGTCTTCCCCTGTACATGTCATGTAGGTCAGCGCCCACCAGAAGAAGAATATTTGGCGTGCCATCGCCAAGGACGTCCAGACCCTGGGGGTCCACCAGAGACGGAGCACCCACTGCCGTAAAAGATGGGAGGACATTCGCCGCTGGAGCAAGAAGACGGCGGAGGCTCAGCTGGGGATGGCCTCCCAACGTGGGAGGGGTGCCCGTCGAACCATGACCCCCCTGATGTTCCGGATCCTGGCGGTGGCCTACCCTGAGTTGGATGGGCGCATGAGGGCATCACAGCAGACACAGGGGTTGAGTACACTCACATTCTCATGACTTAGCGTGCAGTGGAGGGGTCAGGGTGGGGGAGGAGGGCTGTGGGTTTCCCTAGGCCAGAGCGAGTTCCGTAGGCTAGGCCCCTCCAGAATCCAGGTCAGGTGCCACTCCACCCCACCTCTGTAGAGTGCCAAGTACAGGTATACATGCCCCTGTGTCATCAATGTGGGTAGATGACACTCATAGCCATGTAGGCCATATCCCAGGAACTGCATCTGTAGAGGCCAAGAGCACGGCGTAGTGCAGTGGGCTGCTGTGTCTGTATTGTCCGCCAACGGTAGCGGTAAGCCATGCACTCAACCTGTCTTTCTTCTGTTTCCCCACCCCTTTTTGTGCTCTTCCTGTTCCTTTGTGCATCAGCATCATCAGGCGGAGGTACAGTGGCACCGGAACATGAGGGGGCTGCATCCCACATAGCCATGGAGGGCCACACCACGGACACAGAATACACCAGTGTGACGGAGGGCGAGGGGAGCTTCACGTCGGTCACCGGATCAGCAACCAGCGACACAGACTCGTCCTCCGATGGGAGCTCCCTTGTGGTGGCGGCACCATCTGTGCCCCCCACTTCTACAGGTACAGCTGCCACCCCCCTACCAGCACCGCCCTCCCAGCAGCCCCTCAGCCTTCGCTCCGTGCCTGCTCATCCAGGAGGGTGGGCATCACCTTTGCCCCAGGCACATCAGCCCCTGCCCCTGTCACCCCTGCTGCCATCAGTGAGGAGGCCATTGACCTCCTCAGGTCACTCACTGTTGGGCAGTCTACCATTGTGAATGCCATCCAGGGTGTAGAAAGGGAGTTGCAACACACTAATGCATTCCTGGAGGTCATTCATTCTGGTCAGGCTGCCCATCATCGAACCCTGCAATCTCTGGCCTCAGCACTGATGGCAGCCATTGTCCCTGTGTCTAGCCACCCCCTCCAACTTCCTCCACCCAGACCCAATCCCCTGTACCCCAGCCTATCCCAGGCACACCATCAGACCAGCCTGCACACACCTCAACACACAAGGGCAGCTCAGGCAAACATAGGCACCACACATCCCACAGGTACTCACACCAGCATCACCCACATACAGACACAGCAACATCCACTGCCTCCACTGTGTCCCCCTCCTCGCCGTCTCCCTCCTCCCTCTCAGTGTCGTCTACACTCTCACCTGCATGCACTACCACTACAGCCACTAGGACTCGCACCAGAACACCCAGCACCACACCCCGCTCACCTGCACTCACCACCCCACTACCATTTACACATCCCCTGTGTCCTCTCCCAGTGTGTCTGTGACGGCCCCTCCCAAAGAACACAAACGCAGACACCCACACACCCAACATCCATCCACCTCAAGACAGCCTCCAGAACCTGCACCTGCACCCAAATCATCTAAAGTTACACCTCCTACAACCACCTCCTCTTCCTCCACTCCCAGACCCCCTCCAGCTACCCATCCCAGTGTTCGTCAGAAACTTTTCCTGAGCAACCTTGACCTCTGTCCCACCACCCCCACCCCCACCCCTCCAATTCATAGGTCCCGTACTAGCACCTCAGCCAAAAAAAGTCCGGTACCAGTGGTGCGTGTTAGAGGTATGTGGAGTGCACCGGCCACCAGGGCAGCCAGTGTGACATGGAGCCAAAGCACTGCCAGTCCACCCCCTGTAAAGCACCAGAAGTTGGACAGTGCCCGACGGGAGAGGGTGAAGACTCCTGCCGGCAAAGCCGCCCACAAGGGTCCCGGGGGGAGTGTCGAGTCAGCTGTGACCCCTCCCAAGGTGGTGAAGGGGCAGAAGAAGTCTCCAAAGTCTGGTAAGAGCAGCACGGCGGAGAAGGCCGCCATCCTCCCCGCTGGCCAGGACACCACCGCCAGCCCCATCGTCACTGGTCCGGAGACCACCGCCAGAGTCAGTGCCCTGGAGGGCAGCACTATCGTCACTGGTCAGGAGACCACCGCCAGAGTCAGTGCCCTGGAGGGCAGCACTATCGTCACTGGTCCGGAGACCACCGCCAGAGTCAGTGCCCTGGAGGGCAGCACTATCGTCACTGGTCCGGAGACCACCGCCAGAGTCAGTGCCCTGGAGGGCAGCACTATCGTCACTGGTCCGGAGACCACCACCAGCGTAAGTGCCCTGGAGGGCCACGGCAGCCACAGCCCCGCTGGGCACTGAGGGACCGTCATGCCACACACCACTGCACAGGTCAGAGACAGCAAAGGCAAGCACCGCTGAACAGGGCAAAGACCGCCATGGCAAGCACCGCTGCACAGGTCAGAAACTGCAAAGTCAAGCACCGCTGAACAGGGCAAGCACCGCTGAACAGGGCAAAGACCGCCATCGCAAGCACCGCTGAACAGGTCAGAAACTGCAAAGTCAAGCACCGCTGAACAGGGCAAGCACTGCTGAACAGGGCAAAGACCGCCATGGCAAGCACTGCTGAACAGGGCAAGCACCGCTGAACAGGGCAAAGACCGCCATGGCAAGCACCGCTGAACAGGGCAAGCACCGCTGAACATGGCAAGCACCGCTAAACAGGACAAGCACCGCTGGACAGGGCAAAGACCACCATGGCAAGCACCGCTGAACAGGGCAAGCACCGCGGAACAGGTCAGAAACTGCAAAGTCAAGCACCGCTGAACAGGGCAAGCACCGCTGAACAGGGCAAAGACCGCCATGGCAAGCACCGCTGAACAGGGCAAGCACCGCCAACTCAAGCATCGTTAGCCCATGTGCGGCTGGGACAGTGACGGAACTGGGACGGTCACGAGGAGCGTGATGCACTCTGGGCACCAGTCCCACTCCAGAACCAGTGGAGAACTTCATCCAATATCTGAATCCTTCACAGGATGAAGCACTCTGGGCACCAGTCCCCCTCCATAACCAGTGGAGAACTGCATCCACTACCCGAATCCTTCACAGGATGAAGCACTCTGGGCACCAGTCCCCCTCCAGAACCAGTGGAGAACTTCATCCACTACCTGAATCCTTCACAGGATGAAGCACTCTGGGCACCAGTCCCCCTCCAGAACCAGTGGAGAATTGCATCCACTACCTGAATCCTTCACAGGATGAAGCACTCTGGGCACCAGTCCCCCTCCAGAACCAGTGAACTGCATCCACTTGAGAGACTGTGGCTTTGCACTCCCCAGGATGGTACAGTGGGCAACCCACCCACTGTAGAGAATTGAGAGACTGTGGCTTTGCACTCCCCAGGATGGTACAGTGGGCAACCCACCCACTGTAGAGACTTGAGAGACTGTGGCTTTGCACTCCCCAGGATGGTACAGTGGGCAACCTACCCACTGTAGAGATTTGAGAGACTGTGGCTTTGCACTCCCCAGGATACTTCAATCGGCATGGAGCCCCGTCGTGGATCTAGCTTTGCACTCATCCGGCTGAGGTGACCCCCCTTCCCTTCCCCCTGAGGTGCCTGTTGTATTTCTATCTGGTGCCCCTGCAGTGTTCTCTCCATTTCTGGACAGGTATCGTTTGTGGGCCTCGCCCATGCATTTTGGGCCCAGAGGTCCATGGACATTGAATTGTGCATACCTGCACTACTAATCGTGATGTATATATTTGGAATGTGTATATATTTCTGTATATATGAGCTTACTGTATTTTTATACATTACAACAGTTATACTGATTCCCTTTTGTCTTTGCATTCTTCCGGGGGGGTTGTGGGTTGTTACTGTGATCTTTGGATATGCATTGGTGTGTGTGTTGTAGTGGGTGAGGTTCGGGGTGGGGGTGTTGCGTGTTTGTCCCCCTGACTTTTGCCTCCCCTCTCCCATATGTCGTAGGTGCAGTACTCACCATTGTCTTCGCCGCCGCCGTTGCTGATGTTCGTAGAGGAGCAGGAAGACAAGCGCAGGGAGTATTTGGAGTTCGGGCTCCATGGTGCCCTCCTTCCTCGTGGAGTGTGTTAAGGTGAGCATTTTCCCATTGTAAAAGCTGTTTCCGCCGTGTTTTTATCCACGGTGAATCCGCCCCGGAAAAGGTGGCGGATAGGCCTGTTGTAATACTGTGGTCGGTACATTGTCTCCCGTCTGTCTGTTGGCAGTGACCGCCGCGCTGCTTGTCTTTACCGCCGTGGCGGTCGGAGTGTTAAAGTGGTTGTCTATGTTGGCGGTTTCCGCCACGGTCATAATTCCCTTTTTTTTCTGCCGGCCTGTTTGGGGTATTACCGCAGCTTTAACACCTTCCGCCAGGGTTGTAATGACCCCCTATATCTTTATTTTTACTCTTGGATCTTGTTAATGATATACACTACCAACTTGGATGTTTTATTCTACTATTATGTAAAGCATTATATTTTAAATTTTGGTCTTTTTAATTTTTATTCTTATTAATAGTGTTTTGTATATTGTGCTTTTATGGTATTTTATACCGAAATGAAGATGAATTGAATTGAATTTAATTGTGTGTTCTGCTGAGCTGCCACTGCCCCTCCCACCTACCTCGCATGGTCAGATGACTGCTGCCTCTCCCTGCCACCTCCACCCTGCCAGTCCAAATTCCATGTCCCTTTTCCCTCCCTCCTTCCCTCCATGGTCCATTTCACTGCCACTCCCTTCTGCCTTCCATGCTCTACTGTGCTACAGCTGCTCTTCCTGTCTACCTCACGTGGTCTGTGCGAAGGCTCTTCCCCTGCCCTTTCTTGCCTTGTCTCTTCTGACCTCCATGGTCCTTTGTGCATGCCCCTACCTACTCCCTCCTGCCCACCATGGCCATTGTGCTGCAACTAACGCTCCCGCTTGCCATGCATGGCCTTCTGTGCTACCACAGCCCCTTTCCCTTGCCCTGTGTGGTGAGCTTGCTGCCCCTGATCCCCTCCCATCTTCCTTCCATTGTCCGTGTGTATGTTGCTATAGTCTCACTGTTGCCCTCCGTGGTGTGTTGTGCTTCCAGTTCCCGTCTATTAGAAATGGCCCTTTTTGCAGGGTTATCCCCAAACTTTTTGCCTTCTTCCTCCTATTTTTTCAGGTCTATTTTTGCTGGTTTATAGTCTCTGCACACTTTACCACTGCTAATCAGTGCTAAAGTGCAAGTGCTCCCTGTGCAGATTATATTGGTGATTGGGTTATCCATGATTGTCAGATTTGATTTACTGGTAAGTCCCTAGTATAGTGCACTAGAGGTGCCTAGGGCCTGTAAATCAAATGCTAGCAGTGGGCCTGATTCACTGGTTGTGCCACCCACATTAGTAGCCATGTAAACATGGCTCAGGTCTGCCACTGCCGTGTCTGCTTGTGCAGTTTAAACCCCTTTGCCACCAGGCCCTTTCCCCCTCAAGTGCCAGGCCTTTTTTTTTGGTATTTGTGGTAGTTTGTGCTCAGGCCCTCATAACATTTTGTTCACATAATGCCAAATTTGCGTATTTTTTTTCCAACATCCTAGGGATTCTAGAGGTACCCAGTGTTTGTGGGTTCCCCTGGAGGAGACCAAGAAATTAGCCAAAATACAGCAAAAAGTTCCTTTTTAAAAAAAAAAAAAAAAGGGAAAAAAGTGCTGCAGAAGAAGGCTTTTCCTTCCAAATGTCATCACCAAAGGGTTTGCAGTACTAAAATCACCATCTTCCCAGCTTTCAGAACAGGCAGACTTGAATCAGAAAACCCTATTTTTCAACATAATTTTGGCATTTTACTTGGACATACCCCATTTTTACTATTTTTTGTGCCTTTAGCCTCCTTCCAGTTAGTGACAGAAATGGGTGTGAAACCAATGCTGGATCCCGTACAACTAAACATTTCTGAAAAGTAGACAAAATTCTGAATTAACCAAGGGGTCATTTGTGTAGATCCTACAAGGTTTTCCTACAGACAATAACAGCTGAAATAAAAAAAATATTGAAATTGAGGTGAAAGAAACAGCCATTTGTCTCCATGTTTTACTCTGTAACTTTTTCCTGCAATGTCAGATTTTTGAAGGTAATATACTGTTACATCTGCTGGACTCTTCTTGTTGTGGGGATATATAGGGCTTTTAGGTTCATCAAGAACCCTACGTAGGCAGAGCTAGTAAATAAACTATACCTTACAATGGGTTTTCATTGTATACCGGGTATACAGCAATTCATTTGGTGAAATATAAAGACTGAAAAATAGGTATCAAAAAAACTTTTGTATTTCCAAAATGGGCATAACATAAGGTGTTGAGAAGCTGTGGTTATTTGCACCTGTCTGAATTCCGAGGTGCCCATACTAGCATGTGAAATACAGGGCATTTCTCAAATAGACGTCTTTTTTACACACTGTCTTACATTTGGAAGGAAAAATGTAGAGAAAGACATGGAGCAATAACACTTGTTCTGCTATTCTGTGTTCGCCGAAGTCTCCTGATAAAAATGGTACCTCATTAGCGTGGGTAGGCCTCAGGCCCGCGCCAGGAAACACAACATGGACACATCACATTTTCCCAAAGAAAACAGAGCTGTTTTTTGCTAAGTACCTAGCTGTGGATTTTGGCCTATAGCTCAGCCAGAACATAGGGAAACCTGCCAAACCTGTGCATTTTTTAAAACTAGACACCTAGGGGAATCCATGATGGGGTAACTGGTGGGGCTCTCACGAGGTTCTGTTACCCAGAATAATTTGCAAATCTCAAAATGTGGCAAACAAAACACTTTTTCCTCACATTTCGGTGATAGAGAGTTCTGGAATCCAAGAGGAGCCACACATTTCCTTCCACCCAGCATTCCCCCAATTCTCTCGATAAAAATGATACATCACTTGTGCGGCTAGGCCTAGTGCCTGCAAAAGAAAATGCCACAAAACACTATGTGGACAAATCAGAATTATCAAATACAAAACTATCTGT
Organism: Pleurodeles waltl; assembly: GCF_031143425.1. Taxonomy (NCBI): domain Eukaryota; kingdom Metazoa; phylum Chordata; class Amphibia; order Caudata; family Salamandridae; genus Pleurodeles; species Pleurodeles waltl. The sequence continues at coordinate 473,578,121 of NC_090451.1, forward strand.
TTTTGTGGGAGGCCATCTGCGTTTTTGGTCCTGTGCTCAGCAGCCATATAGGGAAACCCAACAAACCCAAACATTTCTGAAAACTAGACACCTGAGGGAGTCCACGGAGGTGTGGCTTCTGTGGATCTCCCACTGTTTTCTTACCCAGAATCCTCACCAAACCTTAAATTTAGCTGAAGAAATCACATATGTCCACATTTCCGTGCGGGATGACAGCACAGGGACACATTTCCTACCACCCAAAGTTCCCCTTAGTCTACCGGTAAAAATGATACCTCATTTGTGTAGGTGAGCCAAGTGCCTGTGACAGGGAAGTGCCAAAACCATGTCGAAATTGAGGGGGAACCAAAGCGGGTCCAAAAGGGCAGCTTGAAAAAAACATTTTTAGTCTGACAAGTGGGGCACAATTTTTATCGGTATAGATACGACAATGCTGGGTGGTAGGAATTTTGTGGATTCCTGAAGATTCCAGAAGGTTCCATCACAAAAATGTGGAAAAATTTGTGATTTCCAGCAAAGTTGGAGGTTTTCAGGGCATTGTGGGTAGAAAATAGTGTGGGGTGCAAATGAAGCACACCATCCTGGACTCACCCAGATGTTTAGTTTTCAGATGTGTCTAGATCAAGGGGGGCAGAAATGGCCTAAAATAAATTTGCCCCCAGGGGAACAACCCTTGCCTAAGCGGTCACTCCCCACAAATAAAAAAATAAAACAAAAAAAAATCCCTGGTGGCTAGAGGTTTCTGCCCACTATGGGGGCAGATCGACCTAATTACAATAGGCTGATCTGCCCCCAAGGGGGCCAGAAATGGCCTAAAACAAATCCCCCCTCCCATTGGAGCAACCCTTGCCTATGGGGGTCACTCCCCTCACGTGAAACTGACTTAAAACAAAATCTCTGGTGTCTAGTGGTTTCGGATTTGCCTAACAAAAATAGGTCGATCAGCGCACAAGGGGGCAAAAATGACCTAAAGATAATTTGCCCCCCAGGGGAGCGACCCTAGCCTAAGGGGTTGCTCCCCACATATATAAAATATAATAAACAAAAAAAGATCCCTGGTGTCTAGGCCTAATTATAATAGACCGATCTGCCCCCTGGGGGGCAGAAATGACCTTAAATGAATTTGCCCCCCTTAGGAGTGAACCTTGCCCAAGGGGGTGGTCCCCATATACACAAATAAAAAAAATAAAAAACTCCATGGTGTCCAGTGGGCATTTCTGCTGCCTGATCACATCGCGATCAGGCAGCAGAAATGCAGAGAGAGACATGAAAGAAAAGGAAAGGCCTTTCCTTTCCTTTCATGCCTCTCTCACCCCGTCCACATGATTGGAGGAGAAATGCTTTTGCATTTCTCCTCTGATCCGCGCTGGAAGCTGAGCTTCCAGGGCGAAGGGGGCAGTCTCTGATGAGGTCCACGCACGATCGCACGCTGACATCATCAGACACCTCGGGGCGGGGGTGGAAGGGGAAGCGATTTACCTTCCATCCCTGCCCATGGGAGGGGAGTACGAGGCCCCATACCAGGACGTAACGGTTACGTACTCGGCACCCGAGCTGTGCAATCGAGGACATAACTGTTACATCCCGGGCACCTGAGGAGTTAAACTGCCAATTTGACTTAGCAAGTGTACCCACTTGCCAGCACTAAACCTTCCCTTACATGTAAGGCACCCCTAAGGTAGGCCCTAGGTAGCCCCATGGGCAGGGTACAGTGTATTTAAAAGGCAGGACATGTACTGGTGTGTTTTACATGTCGTAACAGTGAAATACTGCCAAATTTGGGCTTCACTGTTGCAAGGCCTATCTCTCTCCTAGGTTAACATGGGGGCTGCCTTTCCTGTCTGTAGATTCCCCGTCTGGGTCAGTTTGACAGTTGGGGCTGTTTACACCTCTCCTCTAGACAGTGAGACAAAGGGAGCTGGGGCGTAACCTGCATATCCTGATGAGCCGTCTGAGCTAGAGTGGAGGGAGGAGTGGCCACTTACACCTGAAAGGACTGTGCTTGCCCTCACCCAATGCTGTCTCCAACCCCCTGGTGTGTGTCTGAGGCCTAGCCTCGACAAGGAAGGATCTTGCAAACACTTGAGACTTTGCTTTGAAGTTTGCCAACTTCAAAGGCAGAAAGAGGTATAAGTATTGGACCCAAAACCCCAGACTTTTAGAATCTTTCTCGTATCAAGAGGAGCCACTGCCAAGGAGTAGAGCTGAAGAGCTGAAGGGCGAGTACTGTCCCTTTGCTGTGTTGTTTTGCTGAATTGGCCTGCAGTTGCTTCTTTAACCTTAAAAGAGAGCAAAGGGTGAACTTTTCTGTGTATCCTGATTGAGAAAGTTCTCCAATGGCTTGGAGTAAAGCTTACCTCCTGCTGGAAGTCTCAGAGACACCAAAGACTTCAGTTTCCTCGACCTGCAGCACTTGGAACTGAGGCCATCATTACAACCCTGGCGGTCGGTGATAAAGTGGCGGTAACACCGCCAACAGGCCAGCGGTAAAAAAATTGGAATCATGACCACCGCGGAAACCACCAACACAAACAGCCACTTTAACACACCGACTGCCACGGTGGTAGCAACAAACAACGCAACGGTAACTGTCAACAGTCAGGCGGAATACAATGTACCGCCCACTACATTACAACACGCCTATCCGCCAGCTTTTCCGGAGCGGTACCAATGCCATCAAAAGCACAGCAGAAACAGTACTCTGAAGGGAAACATCTCACCTCTCGACACTCAAGGAAGAACCACAACGCATGGAGCCCGAACTGCAGGTGTTCCCCATGCTGGTGTACCTTCTCATACACCAGGAACACGTACGCTGGTGAAGACAACCACGGTGAGTACTGCACCTAGCACACAAGGGAGGGGGGAGGAAAAAGAGAGTGACACACACACGCAAAACCCCCACCCCAACACCATACACACAAACAGATGCAACACCATTACATATACACCCCATAACCCTCAGGAAGAATACAAGGACAAAAGGAATGGGGTAAAATGAGTGTAATATTATACATTTTGAGAAATACATTCTTAAAGTAATAAACAGTATGTACAATATATACAATATATACAAAAGGAGGGACAATGCCCACTCCAAAATGTCTGTGGCCCGCTGGGCAAAACCACATAGGCCAAGGCCACACTTGACTCCTGCCTCAATACGGAGAGAACACTGCAGGGGTAGAAAACACACAGGCACCTCAAGGGGACGGGGAATGGGGGGGCACCTCAGCCGGAAGATGGTACAACGCAACTGGTCTGGAGGGGGCTCCATGCCCACTGATTGGTCCTGGGGAGTGCAAGGCCACAGTCTCTCAAGTGGGTGGTTTGCCCACTGCTTGGTCCTGGGGAGTGCAAGGCCACAGTCTCTCAAGTGGGTGGTTTGCCCACTGCATGGTCCTGGGGAGTGCAAAGCTTTAGTCTCTCTAGTGGATGTTTTCTTCCACTGGTTCTGAAGGGGGCCTTGTGCCAGTGTTCTTCATCCTGCCAAGGAGGGGTGAGTGGATGCCTTCTTCCACTGGTTCTAGAGAGGGCCTTGTGCCCAGTGTGCTGCATCCTGGCAAGGATGCGGTGAGTGGATGGCTTCTTCCTCTGGTTCTGGAGGGGGCCTTGTGCCCAGTGTGCTTCATCATGGCAAGGATGCAGTGAGGGGATGGCTTCTTCCACTAGTTCTGGAGGGGGACTTGTGCCCAGTGTGCTTCATCCTGGATGGGGCAAGGTCACAGTCTCTCACCTGTGTGTCACACTGACAGGTGTTGCAGGGGCCAGGATGCACTGCAGCCCATGTAGTCACCACTACACACTGCTCGCCAGCGGTGACAGCTGCTCAGTGGATCCCAGTTGCGCTGCTGGTGGCGGTGCTGGCAGTGGTGGTGGTACCCTCCAGGCCTTCACCTACAGCCTCGGACGGCTGCCCACTGGGACTGCTGCTGCTTGCAGTGATGCTGCTGGCAGCGGGGAATGTGGCGGTGCTGGTGATGGTGCATGTGGTAGTGCTCCCGAGGTGCAGGTGGTGGTGCTGGCAGTGGTGGTGGTAGCCTCTAGGTCTTCACCTGCAGCCTTGGACAGCTGCCCACTGGGACTTCTGCTGCTGGAAGTGGTGCTTCTGGCGGCAGGGCATGTGGCGGTGCTGGCCACGGTGCAGGTGGCGGTGCTGGCAGTGGTGGTGGTAGCATCCAAGCCTTCACCTGCAGCCTCGGACGCCTGAAGTTCCATGGCTGGTGTTGTGTGAGCCTTCCTGCGCTTGAGAGATGGTGGTGCCTCCTTGCTTCCGCCAGCTGGTGTCTTTTTCTTTCCCTTGCTGGCTGGTTGTGCCTCCTTCCCCTTGCTGGGTGGTGTCCCCTTCTTGCCCTTGGTAGGTGGCGGACCCTTCTTGGCCTTGGCAGGTGGTGCTGGCACACTGGCTGGGCTGACGGGTGTCTCCTTGGAGCCTCTCACACCTGCAGCAGCTGCAGAAACCACAGTGGCAGTGGACTGGGCGGCTAAGGTGCTGGGCTGGCTTCTGGCCACCCTGGCCCGAGGTGAAGGGCGGCAGGGGAGGGGTAGGAAATAGATCAAGGGTGGCAAGGAAAAGCTTCTTAGGGACACTGGGGTTGGAAGAGGGTGAAGGTTTGGGAGTGGGGGAAGTGGTTGTAGGAGGTGTCAATCTGCTGTGTTTGGGTGCAAGTGCAAGGGCTGGATGCTGTTGTGATGTGGATGGCTGTTGGGTTTCTGTGTGTTTGTGTTTGTGTACTTTGGGAGGAGGGGTCACAGACACAGTGGGAGAGGACACAGGGGACGTGTGCATGGATGTGGGGGTGGTGACTGCCAGTGAGGGGCGTGTAGTGATAGGCGTGCTGGTGTTGGAGGTAGTGGATGAGTATGTAGTGCATGCAGGTGTGAGTGGAGACGCTACTGGGAGGGAGGTGGACAAGGAGGTGGAGGGGGACACAGTGGAAGCAGTGGATGTTGGTGTGTCTGCATGTGGATGGCGCTTGTGTGAGTGCCTGTGAGATGAAGTGTGGTGCTTGTGTTTGCTTGAGCTACTTCTGTGTGTTGATTTGTGTGATTGCTGGTCTGAAGGTGTGCTTGGGATAGGCTGGGGTTGAGGGGATTGGGACTGAGTAGAGGAAGTTGGAGGGGGAGGCTGGAGACAGGGACAATGGCTGCCATCAGTGCATTAACCAGAGCCTGGAATGCTCTCTGTTGGGCCACCACGCCAGAGTGAATGCCCTCCAGGAATTCATTTGTTTGTTGCAAATGCCCTGCTACACCCTGGATGGCATTCAGTATGGTTGACTGCCCAACAGAGAAGGATCTCAGGAGGTCAATAGCCTCCTCACGGAGGGCAGCAGGGCTGACTGGGGCAGGGCCTGAGGTACCTGGGGTGAAGGACATGCCCACCCTCCTGGGTGAGCGGGCATGGGAAACACTCTGAGGGGCTACTGGGAGGGCGGTGCTGGTATGGGGGTGGCAGCTGTACCTGTAGTTGGGGTGGGCACAGAGGTGTACGCCACCGTCAGGGAGCTCCCATCGGAGGAGGTGTAGCTGTCAGAAGTGTCCCCTCCTATCTCCGTCATGGTGCTCCCCTCGCCCTCCATCCGACTGGTGCCCTCACTGTAAGTGGATTCGGCCTCCAGGCCCATGTGGGATGCAGCTCCCTCCGTCGCCGGTGCCTCTGCTCCTCTGCCAGATGATGCTAATGCACACAAGCACAGGGTGACAAAACAAAAGGGGGGAGACAGAGGATACACTTGGTCAATGCCAGCAACAACATTACCGTTGGTGTATACAACTCACAGGGAACAGCCCTATGCACTAGGCCATGCACTACCATTTACACTGCTAGTCACCAGCCCATGGGGTACAATGCCTAACGCCTTTAGCTGCACACCTGAAACCCACAGGACCCTGCCCAGTAGTAAATGCCCACTAACAATATTGGGGTTGGAGTGCATCTGAGCTTGCCCATCATTGAACATACCCTGCCATGTTCACCCTGTCCTAGGGGCACCCACAACCCACAATCCCCACCCAGGTAATACCTTAACGCGCACAAAGTCATGATTCTGAATCTGTACTCCCTTGTGGCAGCTGTGATGCCTTCAAGCACCCATCCAACTCTGGATAGGCGACCACTAGGATGCAGAACATCATGAGGGTCAGGGTCCAATGAGCACCCCTTCCTTGTTGGGAGGGCAGCCCCAGCTGGGCCTCCGCCATCTTCCTTGCCTAGTGGTGCAGGTCCTCCAACCGTATGCAACAGTGGGTGCTCCACCTGTCAAATACCCCCAGGGTCCGCACCTCCTTGACGATGCCACGCCAAAAAACAGCAGAAAATATATTAGTCATACCGTCCGGACTGTTATACTCATGGCCCACTATATCCCCCCATCCACTTACGCACATACATTGCCCACCATATATGCAGCATTCTGCCCAGGACCCCTCAGAACCCCCCTACAAAGGGCTTACACACACAGCAAACCATACATTTATGGCCCACGCATCATACACACAGTGTACTCACTTGTTTGTCTAGAGGACCATAGAGTAAAGTGTACTGGGGTAGGACCCCATCCACCAGTCTTTCCAACTCCTCTGAAGTGAAGGCAGGGGCCCTTTCCCCAGACACTCGAGCCATTTTTGCTTTCAGGCACAGGTCACAGCAGCACTTGCAGTGTAGGTCCTCTCCTGTTGAAGGTCAGGTAGCAAGTGAAAGCACAGATAGAAAATGGCAGTCACGTCCGCGGCGGTGCGTACCGTCTCCACCAGCGTACATCACCATTGGCTCCTGGAACCCATAGGGTCCAATGGTAACTAATGCGGTGTTGCGCGGCGGTCGTTGACCGCCGACAGCAACGGCACACAACACCAGCGGAATTACCTCATTTACCCTTGTCTCTCCTCACAGGTTTGTCAGCCACCATTTTACGGGGCACAGGTCATGGCACCTAACTGCATCACAGCAGACATTGGCACATCAATGACTTATAAGTTCACATACTGTTTCTGTAAAGGAAAAATTGCACAATAAGTTTGACATATGTATGAATATGACCTTCTGCTCACCGTTTTTCACCCTAGAGTTCAACCGCTGAGTATGAATAGGAGATGGAGACATCCCCCCGTGTACAGACCCCTGGTGGACCTGGCGACAATGGAGGACAGGCACATTATTCTGACCTACAGACTTGATAGGGCCACAATCCAAGATCTGTGTGCCCAATTGGAGCCAAACCTTATTCCAGCTATCCGCCACCCCACAGGTATCCCCCCTCTAGTGCAGGTCCTGTCAGTGCTCCATTTCCTGGCAAGTGGTTCCTTCCAAGCGACAGTGGCCATGGCATCAGGGATGTCACAGCCTATGTTCTCAGACGTGCTGACCAGAGTGTTGTCTGCCCTGCTGAAACACATGCGCAGCAACATCGTATTCCCCCAGGTGGAGGATTTGGCTACAGTGAAGGCTGACTTCTATGCACTGGGACATATCCCAACATCATTGGTGCCATTGATGGTTCACATATTGCATTTATCCCCCCCCCCGGAGAAATGAACAAGTGTTCAGAAATAGGAAAAGCGTTCAATCTCTGAATGTGCAGATGGTGTGTTTGGCGGACCAGTACATCTCCCATGTCAATGCCAAGTATCCTGGCTCTGTGCATGATGTCTTTATCTTGAGGAATAGCAGCATCCCATATGTGATGTCTCAACTCCAGAGGCGCCAGGTGTGGCTAATAGGTGAGCCCATGGTCCCCACCCAGTTGATGTAGGTATATGGGTGTGGGTTTGGCCCTAAGGGTTAATGTGTGGCTAACAGGTATCCCTTGAATATTTGCAGGTGACTCTGATTACCCCAACCTCTCATGGCTACTGACCCCAGTGAGGACAGAGGGACGTTAAAATGAGGCACATAGGTGAACAAGGAGGATCATTGAGAAAAACTTTGGCCTCCTGAAGGCCAGATTCCGGTGCCTCCATCTGACAAGTGGATCCCTGTACTGCTCACCCAAGAAGGTGTGCCTGATCATCGTTGCATTGTGCATGTTGCACAACCTGGCCTTGAGATGCCAGGTGCCTTTTCTGCAGGAGGGTGATCCTGGGGATGGTCGTGTGGCAGCGGTGGAGCAAGTGGACAGTGAGGAAGAGGAGGCAGAGGAAGAAGATGTGGACAAAAGAACTACACTAAGTCAACAGTACTTCCAGTGGCACACAGATAAGACACTGTAACTTCACCTTCCATTGCAGTTTTGTGTTTGACATTGAACATGGCAGCCTGATTTCCCTATTTATATGGCCACTTACTGTACCCTTTGGCATTTCTATTTTCAGATCTCTTTGCCCCACTCTGGCTCCTGTTGTGTTTACTGATGCCCACTACAGGTCATACCTATGTAAATATTACAGTACATCTGAATTATAATGTTTACAGTTTGTGAAACAAATACATTTGTCAAACAAATGACAGACTCCATATTTGATTGTGCTCCAAGGGTGTTTATTTCTGTGATGATAAGTGTAGGGGGAATTGCAATAGGCTGGGTTTCTGATGGAGGAAAGCCCAGGGTAGAGTCCATTCTCTTTGTATCACAGGTGCATTGTCCAAGGGGGCATAGGAAGGGGAGCAATGGCAGTTCAAGGTGGAAAGGGTGACAGAGTGGGACAGAAAGGTGACAATCAGGAGAGTCTTATTTCCTGGCGGGGGTCTTGGCAATGTTCTCTGGCTTCTGCCTGGATCACAGGGACCATTTGCGGGGTGGTTCTCCTTCTGCAGGGGGTGGGGTGCTGGTTGCCTGTTGTTCCTGTGGAAGGGCCTCCTGTCCACTAGCGTTGGCGGAGGTGGAGGGCTGTTCTTCGGTGTGGCTAGTGCCAGGGGCCAGTTGGTGTGCCACTGCCTCCCTCATGGTGTTGGCCATGTCTGCCAGCACCCCTGCAATGGTGACCATGATGGTGTGGATGTCCTTCAGGTCCTCCCTGATCCCCAGGTACTGTCCCTCCTGCAGCCGCTAGGTCTCCTGCAGCTTGTTCAATATCTGGCCCATGGACTCCTGGGAATGGTGGTGGGCTCCCAGGATATTGGTGAGTACCTTGTGGAGAGTGGGTTCCCTGGGCCTGTCCTCCCCCTGTCGGCGGCAGTCAGCATGGCGGTAAGCAGCACTTACCGCCAATGTTGTAATGAGGGCCTGAGTTTTTTGTGCTATTCAAGAGGAGAAACCACTGTGACGCCGCCAACGACACTGCTGACCTGAACCGTGACCTGCTGATGTCGCACGGAGCCGCACTGCCCCGCTTCGCACTGCGACCCTGGTCTCACCAACACCGTCATTGAACGACTTCACTGAGCTGCTGCTCACACTGCAACCTGTGAGCCCTGCACACTGGCATTGCCTTGCTCACACCACATCCTGGGCACTGCTGCCTGGGCCGTGGCCTGTGGACACCGCTCATGCAGTACACAAAGGACCGTTCCGCACCCCAGCCCCAGTCCACCAACACCAGCACCATAGACTCCAGCGTCATCACCAGGGATCCCTGCCTGCACCGTGGACTGTGGACACCACTCCTGAGGGTCACGAAGCACCTTTCTGTCTCGCACTGCCTGCTTGGGCCTACGGATGACAGTGCTTCAGCAACGATGAGGCCACTGCCTGCACCGTGACCTGGTGACACCGCACATCGCACTGCCCTGCTTCACACTGCAGCCCTGGTCTCACTGATGCCGCTGAACGCTGTCATCGAGCCGCTGCCTGCACGGTCACCTGTGGGCACCGCACATTGCATCATCCACTTCGCACTAAAGCCCCGACGCCATCCATTCCAGCGCTCCCGACTTTGTCAGCCTGGAGTTGGATGCCAGTGACGCCACTCTCCAGAGCTCACTGCGAGGATCACAACACCCTGCAATTCCAAAGGTACTGTTTGCGGGGGTTCCCAACACCGTAGCTGGCCTGCAATGCTGCAACCAGCCTGAGCTGTTGGGTCTCCTTGCACTTTGCTACACTAGCCTCAAAATGTTTGACGCTAGTGTAGGAAAGCGCCACAACAGCACATTTTGATGCTATGGTGCTAACGACCACCATGGTGCACCGAATTACAAATACAGCGCAGCCATGGTGTCATTATGGTCTAGTGGGGGGGGGGTGTAGAAAAAGTGGTGCATAAGCCCTTTTGTGCCACGTTTTCAGAAATATGGGCGTAAGTATTTTGTGTACTTCTAGCTTTGGGTTATACTTGGGCTACATTTGGTTGATATTTGTGCTACATTTGGGCTCCTTTTTTTCTCTGGTGGCCATCTTGGGAGACTTATTTGTTATGAAGTTCCCTAATCTCCTCAGTTACTGCAGTATCCTCAGTAGAAAATGCTTTCAGTTTTTCACTTCGATTCCATCAAGATGATGGTCAGATGTAAAACACTTTGGCATAAATTCATAATGTTAGCACCTTAGTTGCTCATTAGAGCACTCTAGGAAACTGGTGATCACCAGGGAGTTAACTGGTGGTCTACTGCTGGCGTTGAAAGTGCATGTTTCAGTCTACATATCAGAATGTTTTAATGAAATAGAAGAGGAAGATATTTGAGAACTCACTTAAAATGTGTCCTAATTTTTCTTTCTATAGCACTAACATAATTCCCAAGACAAAATGATACCCATCATTTTACTTCTTTGTTAATTAAATGTTTTAAGTTTTTACAGTTTGCTTCATATCAAGATAGCTTCAGATGCGCCAAACTTTTGTCATAAGTGAGACTATTGGTGCTCTTGTCGTTCTTTAGAGGACTCTGGGAGGCTGCAGTAGAACACAAGGGAATCACCAAATAACAAAAAGTTTACTTTCTGGACCAAGAACCACCTTCCTGCCACATTTGGTGTAATTCCATTCAGCAGTTCAGGCCACAGTTGTTTCTAAAATCTCTATGGAAATTAACATGGGAAATGTACTTTTCTGAACACCTCCCTATTTCTCGGCTCCCAGTTGAAGGATCACCACAAACCTTTCCATGCAAAACAAAACCCCAGAGGACACTTTTTGGGGGAAAATTTCATTAAGATTTGTCAAACGGCAGTCACCACTGGGTAGTTATAGTTAGGACCCAGTTTCTATGGAAAACGCATTTTTTGTTTTGCTAATAACTTTAGCGCCATTTGATGTATCTTTGTGAAATGTTCCCAAACATTACGACGCTCACTTCAGCATTTGCCGGGGGAGTTTTGGGGTGATTCAGCAAGAAAGGACCAAGTTAAAGGGGATGTCCCCAAAAACTTTTTCCTGATGCATTTTTCTGTAGGGATTTTGAACAGGAATATCGCCTGAACCACTGGACGGAATTACACCACATTTGGCAGAAAGGTGGCTCTTGGTTCAGAAAATGCTCTTTTAGTTTTTTGTTTTAAATCTGATCAAAAGTTTTTGAGAAATTAAAGAAAATTCTAATTTTTATATATAGCGATGTGAAGGCTCCACAAACCCTCTCGATCTCGTGCTGAAATCTGATTGGCAGCCAACACTTTAACAATGATGTGTTTGCAACAATGTTGGGACTCGACTTCAGCTCGATCAGCCCAACGAAGTGGGCAATGTGGTCCCCCGCCTCAAAAGTTTAATGTTTAGGCCTGGCCTCAGGTGATGGGGTCCCCGGGGCCAAGATCAGCCCAGGGAGGGGAGCCAAGTGACCCTCCTCCACAAAGAAATATATTGCGCCAGGCCCCAGGGGTTTGGGTCTTCAGGGCCAAAATAGGCTAGGGGATGGGGGTCGCATGAACCCCTTCCCCCAAAGAATAACATTTTAGAAGCCTGGGCCCTAGGCTATGGGGCCCCTGGGGCTAAGATTGGCCCAGATTGGCCCATGGAGAGGGGCCGCATGGCACCCCTCCCCCCAAAAAAAACACATTTTAGAAGACTGGGCCTTGCCTGAACTTGTCTGGGGTATGGGGGCCACACGGATCTGCTTCCAAATCCCGCTGTGCATGGCAAACGGCCTTGTGTAGCACGGGTTGGGTGGTAAGGTGGGTTGGCTGCAGGGACTGGTCGTGTCTGGCGCAAGGTTCAGTGGTTAAAGGGGATCGGCTGCATATGTGTGGATATATATATTGTTCTATTAGTAAATGGTCACAAGCAATGCCTTTAAATGTAAAGTAGAATAAGTGAAATATTGGAAACAATAATAGAAAACAATGTAGATATTAATGAATATAAATAGCCATAAAGGATTCGAGGATTATTGGAAAACAGAAAAGATGAGAGTTATGTGTTTTAAAATGGGATTGGGCCAATTTTTAATTTGTGTAAACTACGATATTTATAATGCATTGTGCATGATGAAAGGATATTGAGTATAAAAAGGGAAAGTGAAAAAGGACTCACATACCATGATCAAGACTTCTTGGTGAGTCGAAACACGTTGGTGGTTGTTGATTGCAATAAAATATACGTTTATTCGTACCTCGTGGAGTGCGGTGAAGTTCTTCGGCATTACATAAATTCGAGATTGGTCTTCTCTGTCACTGAGCACCGGCAGTGGAGTGCGCCGCCCAGTAAATCTTCGACCACGTTGTTTTAAAAAAAAAAAAGATATATATATATATATATATATATATATATTTTTTTTTTTTACCAGCTGGACCTTTAGACACGACTACAACCTGAACGACTGGATGGATTTAGACCAAATTTGGAAGAAAACTACCTTTCAGTATGCAGATTAAACTTTTGTTGATTTGGTGTAAATCCATTCAGTAGTTTTTGAAATATTAAAGGAAACCAAGATTTGTATATCTGCGCTTGCAAATTACTAGCAAATATTCACAAATTTTTGTGAATATGTGTGGGGAAAGAAGCGCTTTAATTGGCTGACCACAACCTGACTAGAAAGTGGCAGCTGCAATTTTATTTCATGGGACACAGTCCTCAAGGCTGAAAATCCTAATTGAAAGTGGCATAAGAGGTCAGGGTGGAGGTACCCTGACCCCAGGGGTGTGATATAGGTGTGGTTTATGGACACATTATGGGTTTCAAATAATTTTGCATCACCATGAGTGATATTCATAAACATTTGTGAATATTTGTGAATTTTTGCAAATTATTCACAAAATATTAATGAATATGAAAAAATTGGAAGAGAACCTAAATACTCATTAATACACTAATTCATACACTCATACTTGCACTCAGAGACTCATGCATGTACTAACACACCCACTCCAACACTGACACACCCAGACACACCCACTCACAGACCCATTCAGACCCTCATGCACCCACTCACAGACCTACTGAGACACTGATGCACCTACTCATGTACCCAGTTAGACACTAATGCACCCACACACAAACCCACTTAGACACTCATACACCCACCCACAGACCAATCAGAGCCTCCTGCACCCACTCACAGACCTACTCAGACAATGACACACCCACTCACCAACCTACTCAGACCCTCACACACCCACTCACAGACCCACTCAGTCCCTCATTCACCCACTCACAGACCCACTCAGACCCTCTCACACCCATTCACTGGCCCACACAGACTCAGACACATCCACTCATAAACTTATTCAGGCAATGATGCACTCACTCACAGACCCATTGAAGCCCTCATGCGCTAACTCCCAGACCCACTCACACACCTCTCAGGGCCTCATGTACCCACTTACAGATCCACTCAGACACTGACACACCCACTCCAACCCTCACACACCCAGTCACAGTCCCATTCAGACACTCAGGCTCCCATTCACAGACCCACTCAGACACTGATGCCACCATTCACAAACCCACTCAGACAGTGACACATCCACTCACAGTCCCACTCAGACACCGATGCACCTACTCACAGACCCACTCAGACCCTCATGCACCCATTCACGACCCACACAGACACTGACACAACCCCTCACAGACCCACTCAGCCACTGATGCACCCACTCTCAGATCCACTTAGACACTGATGCACCCACTCACAGACCCACACAGTCCATCATGCACCCACTCACAGACCCATTAAGACCCTTATGCACCCCCTCACAAATCCACTCAGAATCTTATGCACCCAGTCACAGACCCACACAGACACATCCTCTCACGGACCCACTCAGACCCGCATGCACTCCCTCACAGACCCATTCAGACCCTCACGCACCCACTCACAAATCCACTCAGACCCTCATGCACCCACTCACAGACCCAGTCAGACACTGTTGCACCCACTCACAAACACTCAGACGATCACACACCCATTCACAAACCCACACAGACACTGACACATTCAGTCACAGACCCACTCAGACAGTGATACACCTACTCACAGATCCAACCAGACGCTCAAGCACTCACTCACAAATCCACTGAGATCCTCGTGCACCCTCTCACATACCACTGAGACCCTCATACACCCACTCACAGACCCACTCAGGCACTGGTGCAACCACTCACAGACCCAGTGAGACACTGATGCACCCACATCCAGATCCACTAAGACTCTCGTACACTGACTTATAGACTGCTCAGAGCCTCATGCACGCACTCACAGACCCACTCAGAAAACTGACGCACCCACTAAGACACTGATGCACACACTCGTGGAAGTTCCCATGGCTGCTGGGGGCTGCACAGTTCCCACACATTCCGTTTTTTTAATTCCCAGGGAGGTGGCGGTCCCCAAGGCTGCAGAGGGGTCATTCCCCTGTGCATTCATTATAAATAAGCCTCAGGGAGGTGGCAGTCCCTGGGGCATCAAAATGCCCTAGGAAGGGGTACACATGTGCCCCCTCCTTTATTTCAAAATGCCCCCAAGACCTGGCCCACCCTGGAGGCTTTTTCCCAAAAAGGGCAGGAGCCCATGTGATTTATTTTAAAACAAAAATTGCCATAAATTTGTGGCTCCACTGCAAATTCATGGCATATTTTTTTACAAAATGCTTTTTTGCCCTGGGGATGGGGGGACCTTCTGGGACCCCAGCACCAAAGCTAAGGGGTCTAAGTGTCCCTCCCCTGGACCCCTTTTTAAAAAAGAAAATTTGTGGGACTCGGCTGAAGTCTAGTTTTAAGATCTCTGTCAACACTTCCTGGTTGAATTGTTGGCAGCCAATCAGAGCTTTGCATTTCCCTGCACAATCTTGTTATTATTCGCGAACCCTTCATGCCTCTAGATATTTATATTTAGTTTTCCTTTAATACATTTTTAAAAATACTGAATGGATTTACACCAAATAACAAAAAGCATTCTTTCTTGACTGAGAGGTACCTTTCTACCAAATTTGGTGTAATACCATCCAGCAGTTGGCTGCAATCATGACGGATCCCCGTGAAACTTCTCATGTACAACAAGATTCACTGAAACACTTTTTTCGGAAAATCTCAAGGTCATAACTATTGTTTTGTATATATATATATATATATTTATATATATATATATATATACACATATATATTGACTGAAAAAAACAAAGGTGACATGGACATTATAGTTAGGTTCTGAATTTACTGGTACAAAACCACAGAAATTCAGAAGCTGTAGTTAGAGTGATTTTAAGTAACTATAGCTTGCTCCCTAAGGTAACTATGATTCGTGCCTTCGCCATGCACTGATAATTACCACAAATATTACAGCACTCATGACAACTTCTATAACATCATTAAAAATATAAATAAAACATTAGCACTCAAATTATTTTAAGAAAAAACTGTGCATGGCGAATGTTCATTATGCAGATATACCTGCAGAGTGTTTCCTTTTCCACATGTTTTAATAATGAAGGCCATCCCATGATAAATCTCCATGTAAGTTTGAGAGGCTCTAGATCACACCAGTCTTACAGTTATCAAACACCTTCTTTAATACAGTTTTATTAATGGAATACAATTATAGGTTTCTTATCAAAATGAGTAATAGCAAAAAAACACAAGGGCCTGCTGTTAAAGAGCAAGAAAATTACTATTCTTAGCCCTTTTTCATACATGACCTCTTCACACTTTCCGCTCTATAACTCAGTCTGCTAAGGTCCATTAAGCAAGATATATAATCTTGGACCAAAACAGTAAGCCTTTTTCTTCACGATTGCAGGCAATTAATGCTCCTCATCAGGTGTTTTCAGAGGCGTCGATATAGCTGTTTACCTCCCCGGGTGCTCTCCATCTAGCAGATAAGCCTTTCTCAGAGAAGCTCAATGAAACAGACACGGATAGGTGTTTGGTTTCACCCCTCAATATATCATTATTAAAGACAAAATCCGCACATGATAAAAACAAATCAGTAAAATATTGATCGTGCAATACTTCACAATCGATGTTCACTAAGATTCCAATAAACAGCACATCTTTTTCACTCTCCCACCTATTACAGCTGAGCTCGGTTTTTATCTTAAAGTATAATCGACTAATTTGCCTTTTCACCTTGAAATAATCATGAAATTCTGTGCCTCTTATACCACATCAACTGTTGCACTACAGAATATATACCATATGGAGAGTGTGTTCAATATAATATGATGTTTGCGAGGCTGTGTTGCAAGTAGTTCGAGAATTAACGAATGACAAGGGGCAGTTATACCTTAAATAACAGGAATCTGAAGCAACATATTTGAAAACACAGCCGCATTAGAGACAAAAAAAGTTTGAAAACTCATTTTTCTCATACTTGTTGTTTCCCATACATACATTTCAAGTTGCATCTGCGATCTCATGGTTTATTTTTTGTAATATCTTTGGCTTATTTCTGGACCCTACCGCAATCTACACGTGGTTATCAATACAGACATGCAGTTGACACCAGGGGTATAGTTGGGACATCATTGTAGCCACATCAATACTTCAGAGCAGTTCTAGTATGCAGTCAGTCTGCACCACAGGACAAAATTTGAACCACTAAAGCCTTTCGGCCTGATTTAGAGTTTGGTGGACGGGTTTGCTCCATCAGAACGTGTTGGATATCTTGTCAACCGTATTACGATTTCCATAGGAAATAATGGAATTATAATACAGCGGACGGGATATCTATCAAGTTTGTGATGGAGTAACCCTGTCCACCAAACCCTAAATCAGAGCTTTTATACCTAAAACAAACCCCAGCCCGTCCCCACACTCCATAACTGTACACAATTGTGTTGTCCCAGTTCTCATTCCCTCATTCCTCTGCATCTTTTTGGGCCAAAGAGGATCATACCCTGCTACTCTTACTTTCAGTTTGTATGCTTAGAAACACCCCACAGTCCCCTCAGGGGGCTCCAGCATCAAGAGGGACAGGCAGGGCTTGTATCAGGTCTCCCCACACAGTCAACTAATTTGCCACTTTCTCACTGCCTTCATATGAATCTCCTCAGCACCTGCCAATTACAGCATGTCACTTTTCCACCCCTCTACCACGTAGGGTGGCGGGTGCGGAGGGGATGGAAACAGGCTCAATTATCTGATACGCCTCTTGGCCAAAACCAGTCCAAGCATTAAAAATGTTCTGCCTAGTTTCTTGTTCTTTGTTCATGGAGCAGACCTAGGCCCTCATTACAACCATGGCAGTCGGGTGGTAAAGCGGCGGTAATACCGCTAACAGGCCGGCGGTCAAAAAAATGTAATCATGACCATGGCAGAAACCACCAACACAGACAGCCACTTTAACACTTCGGCCGCCAGGGCTGTAGCAACAAACACCGTGGCGGTAACCGCCAAGAGACAGGTGGAACACAATGTACCGCCCACACTATTACAACCGCACCAATCCTCCAGCTTTTCTGGGGCGGTACCAACGCCATCAAAAGCACGGCGGAAACAGTCTTTGGAAGGGAAACCACTCACCTCACGACACTCAACGAAGAACCAGGACGCCATGGAGCCCGAACTAAAGGTCCTGCCCATGTTGCTGTATCTCTTAATACACCACAAAGTGGAAAGAAGGCGGCGGCGGCGGTGACCACGGTGAGTACTGCACCTAGCACACAGGGGAGGGGAGGAGGGAAAAGAGAGTGACACACACACGCAAAATGCAACACCCCCACTCCCCACCCACAACAACACACACACACACACATATCCAATAACATCACAGATACACCCCGTCACCCCCTGGAAGAACACAAGGACCAAACAAAATGAATTTAACTAGTGTAATATTCGAACAATCAGATAGCGCAAGAGAACAGTAAATAATCAGTGTACACAAATATTTACAGCAAGTACACAAGTCTGTACACTGTCCCATGAAATGTCCGTGGACCAGTGGTCCCAAAAAGCATGGGCAAAGCCCACACATGACACCTGCCTCAAAACGGAGAGAACACTGCAAGGGCATCAGGTCGAAATAAAAACATGCACCTCAGGGGGAAGGGGAGGGGAGGCACCTCAGCCGGACGATGGTACGACGCCACTGCTCCTCGAGGGGGCTCCATGCCCACTGCTTGCTCCTGGGGAGTGCAAAGCTGCAGTCTCTCAAGCGGGTGGGTTGCCCACTGCTTGCTCCTGGGTAGTGCAAAGCCACAGTCTCTCAAATCTCTCAAGTGGGTGGGTTGCCCACTGCTTGCTCCTGGGGAGCGCAAAGCCACAGTCTCTCAAGTCTCTCAGGTGGGTGATTTGGCCACTGCTTGCTCCTGGGGAGTGCAAAGCCACAGTCTCTCAAGTCTCTCAAGTGGGTTCACTGCCCACTGCTTGCTCCTGGGGAGTGCAAAGCCACAGTCTCTTAAGTCTTTCAAGTGGGTAGGTTGCCCACTGCTTGCTCCTGGGAAGTGCAAAGCCACAGTCTCTCAAGTCTCTCAAGTGGGTTCACTGCCCACTGCTTGGTCCTTGTGAGTGCAAAGCCACAGTCTCTTAAGTCTCTCAAGTGGGTGGGTTGCCCACTGCTTGCTCCTGGGGAGTGCAAAGCCACAGTCTCTCAAGTCGGTGACATGTTCCACTGATTCTGGAGGGGCTTTGTGCCCAGAGTGCTTCATCCTGCCAAGGACTGTGTTAGTGGATGTTTTTTCTCCTCTGGTTCTGGAGGGGGCTTTGTGCCCAGAGTGCTTCATCCTGCCAAGGACTGTGTTGGTGGATGTTTTTCTCCACTGGTTCTGGAGGGGGCTTTGTGCCCAGTGATGCTGCACCTGGGGTGTGGCATGTTGACTTTGTCTCACCTGTGTGTCACAGCCACGCGATGTTCCTGGAACAGGTAGCATGATACTCCATGGAGGCAGACCCACACTCCATCCTGCGGCGACTTAGGCTGCCAATTGCTGGTTCGCGTCAGTGCTGGAGGTGGTGTCTCAAGTGGCGTGTCCAGGGTCCAGGACGTCACCTGCAGACTCTGACGGCTGCACACTGGGGATGGGGCTGACGTCCGACAGAGTGGCATCGGCTGTGCACGTGGCGGTGCTGATGGTGGTGCAGGCAGCGGTGGCTGCGGCGGAGATGCTGCCAGTGCTGGCCGTGGTGCAAGTGACTGTTCGGCTGGATGGAGACATCATACCGTCTCTGGCAACCTCGGATGGCTGATCCTTGGGGAGGATGCTGCAGCCTGATGTTGTGGCAGCGGCGGTGCAGGTGGCGGTGCAGGTGGTGGTGCAGGTGGTGGTGCAGGTGGAGGTGCAGGTGGCGGTCGGAGCGGCGGTGGTGACTGGGGTGCATGTGGCTGCCATCCCTGATGATCTGGAGGTCACAGCCCGTCCTCAGGTGAAATCGTGCCCAGAGGTGATGTGCTCTTTGGCTTGTGCCCCTTCCCCATCTTGACAGCCGCTGCAGGGACTTGGCACTGTCTATTCTGTGATTGTGCGAGGCCTTGCTGGGTGGGTGGTGTGACTGTCCCCTGCTTGAAGCCGGTCCCTTTTTGAGCTTTGCAGGTGGTGGAATAGGGTGGTCCTTCTTTTCTGTTGGTGGCACACTGGCAGCTCTGACGGGTGCCCCTTTTGACCGTACTGGAGTAGCAGGGACCACAGCGGATGCAGATTTGGTGGCTGAGGTGCTGGGCTGGGATCTAGACATCCTGGCCCTAGGAGAAGGACGGGGGGAGGAGTAGGGAAGAGCTCCAGGTTAGCTAGGTAAATTTATTTGGACACACTGGGACGGGAAGATGGAGGGGTTTGGGAGTGGAGGAAGAGGTAGTGGTTGTAGGAGGTGTAGGTCTGCTGAGTTTGGGTGAAGGTGCATGGGTTGGAGGCTGTTGTGAGGTAGATGGCTGTTGAGTGGGTGTGTGCCTGCGTTTGTGTACTTTGGGAGGAGGGCTCACAGGCACACTGGGAGAGGACACAGGGGACGTGTGAATGGTAGTGGGGGTGGTGACTGCATGTGAATGGTGTGTAGTGATGGGCGTGCTGGTGATGGAGGTAGTGGCTGAGGATGTAGTGCATGCAGGTGTGAGTGGAGACGAGACTGGGAGGGAGGAGGAGGACATGGAGGAGGGGGGCACAGTGGAGGCAGTGGATGTTGGTGTGTCTGCATGGGGATGGTGCTTGTGTGAGTGCCTGTGTGATGTGTGGTGCTTATGTTTGCCTGAGCTACTTTTGTGTGTTGATGTGTGTGCATGCTGGTCGGATGGTGTGCTTGGGATAGTCTGAGGTAGAGGGGTTTGGGTCAGGGTAGTGGAAGTTGGAGGGGGGAGGCTGGACACAGGGACAATGGCTGCATCAGTGCAGAGCCTGAAATGCTCTCTGTTGGGCCGCCACGCCGGAATGAATGCCCTCCAGGCATGCATTTGTTTGCTGCAAATGCCTCTCGACACCCTGGATGGCATTCAGAATGGTTGACTGCCCAACAGTGAGGGATCTCAGGAGGTCAATAGCCTCCTCACTGAGGGCAGCAGGGCTGACTGAGGCAGAGCCTGAGGTGCCTGGGGCAAAGGAGATGCCCAACCTCCTGGGGAGCGGGCACAGGCTGAGGGGCTGCTGGGAGGGCGGAGCTGGTGGGGGGTGGTGGCTGCACCTGTTGTTGCGGTGGGCACAGAGGTACCCACTATCGCAAGGGAGCTCCCATCAGAGGAGGAGTCGCTGTCGCTGGTGTCCCCTCCTGTCCCCGTCATGGAGCTCCCCTCGCCCTCTGTCCCACTGGTGCCCTCACCGTCGGTGGATTCACCCTCTTGGGCCATGTGGGATTCAGCTCCCTCCTTCTCCAGTGCCTCTGATCCTCTGCCAGATGATGCTAATGCACACAAGGACAGGGTGACAAAACAAGAAGGGTGGAAAGACAGAGGAGACACATGGTCAATGCCAGCAACACCACTACCGTTGACGGACACAACACACAGGGAGCAGCCCTATTCACTAGGTAATGCACTAGCAGTTAGTAGTAAAATCACCTGCCCATGGGGGACTAACACGATTTGCTGCACACCTGGAACCCACAGGAGCCTGACTAGTTGTAGATGCCCACTACCACTATTGGGGTTGGAGTGCCTCAGAGCCTGCCTAACAAGGGACCTACCCTACCAAGTTCGCCCTGGCCTAGGGGAACCCACAGCCCACATCCCCCACCCAGACACCTCGTAAAGCACGGGAGTCAGCTGAATGAGACTGCACTCACCCCCTTGTGGCTGCTGTGATGCCCTCAAGCACCCATCCAACTCCGGATAGGCCACCGCCAGGATCCAGAACATCAGGGGGGTCACGGTGCGATGGGCACCCCTGCCACGTTGGGAGGCCAACCCCAGCTGTGCCTCCGCCGTCTTCTTGCTCCAGCGGCGCAGGTCCTCCCATCTCTTGCGGCAATGGGTGCTCCGTCTATGATAGACCCCCTGGGTCCGCACTTCCTTGCCGATGGCACGCAAAATACCCTTCTTCTGGTGGGCGCAGACCTAGAGGAAAGGTACAGGATGAAAGGAAATTACTCTCCCGTCCGGACCGGCATACTCATTGTCCACCAGTTCCCACCCATACCCTGATGCACATACACTCACCATCCTCACATGCAGGCCTCAGCCCCCTCACCTGTCTTCCATCCACACAACTCCATACATTCATGGCCCACACATCATGCTCACAGTGTAGTCACGTGTTTGTCTGGAGGACCGTAGAGTAGCATGTACTGGGGGAGGACCCCATCCACTATTCTCTCCAACTCCTCTGAAGCGAAGGCAGGGGCCCTTTCCCCAGACACTCGAGCCATTGTCACTTCCAAACACAGTTCACAGAAGCACTTGCAGTGTAGGTCCTCTCCTGTTGAAGGTCAGGTATCAAGTGAGTGAACAGATAGAAAATGGCGGTCACGTCCGCGGCGGTGTGTACCATCACCGCCGGCGTACATCGTCATTGGCTCCTGGAACCCATAGGGCCCAATGATAACCAATGCTAAATTGCGCTGCGGTCTTCAACCGCATACCGCAACGCTGCACAACACCAGCACAGTTACCTCATTTCCCCTTGTCCCTCCTTACAGGTCAGGCAGACGCCATTTCAGGGGGGCACATGGCATGGCACCTATCTGAGTCACAGCACATTTTGGCAGAAATACGGACAGACAACGCCATACATGGATTTACTCACATTACAGCATAAACACTTGTGCAACCTATGCGCTACATGACCCTCTGCTCACCATTCTCCTCCATAGGGCACATCCGCAGGGGCAGATGATGAAATGGCATCATCCTCCGGTGTACAGTCCCCTGGAGAACCTATCAACAATGGAAGACAGGCACATCATTATCACCTACAGACTTGATCGTGCCACAATCCAAGACCTGTGTGCCCAATTGGATCCAGACCTGATGTCAGCTATCCGCCATGCCACAGGAATACCCCCTCTAGTGCAGGTCCTGTCAGTGCTCCATTTCCTGGCAAGTGGCTCCTTTCAAACTACAGTGGCCATGGCATCAAGGATGTCTCAGCCAATGTTTTCTAATGTGTTGACCAGAGTGTTGTCAGCCCTGCTGAAACACATGCGCAACTACATTGTATTCCCCCAGGTGGAGGAATTGCCCATAGTGAAAGCTGACTTCTATCCCCAACATAACTGGTGCCATTGATGGTACACATGTGGCATTTGTCCCCCCTCCCCCCGCAGAAATGAACAGGTGTACAGAAATCGAAAAAGCTACCATTCTATGAATGTGCAGATGGTGTGTTTGGTGGACTAGTACATCTCTCATGTGAATGCCAAGTATCCTGGTGCTGTGCATGACGCTTACATTTTGAGGAATAGCAGCATCCCTTATGTGATGGGCCAACTCCAGAGGCACCGGGTGTGGCTAATAGGTGAGCCCAAGGTCCCCACACAGTATGAAGAGGTGTCTGGGTATGGCGTAGTCCCTAAGGGTTAGTGTGTGTTTAACAGACTTCCCTCAACATTTGCAGTTGACTCTGGTTACCCCAGCCTCTCATGGGTACTGACCCATGTGAGGAACGCCAGGACAAGGGCAGAGGAACGCTACAATGAGGCACATGGGTGAACTAGGCGTATTATTGAGCGGACTTTCGGCCTCCTGAAGGCCAGATTCCGGTGCCTCCATCTAACAGGTGGCTCCCTATACTACTCACCGAAGAAGGTGTGCCAGATAATCTTGGCATGCTGCATGTTGCACAACATGGCTTTGAGGTGCCAGGTGTTAGGGTTTGTGCACAGCAAAGAGCATGACCCCTCTCACTGCACTAGTGGGTTCTGTAATAGCTCCCTTTTAAACTTACTATTGAAAGCCTTTCTTGTTATCTCACCTCCCCCTCCCCCCCCCTAGGCTTCTGTGTATGTTGTTTAATGTGCTGTTTTGTTTACACATTGGGCCTTGCTTTTACCAAGGCTTCTTTAAAACACTCCGCTCTAGGCCATGTGTTAATTTAACTCATTTACATAATAACTGAAACTCTGCACACCTTTCAAGAACATGTGTAGCATGTGAGGACCACACCCAGCTCTTCAAACCACACCCAGCTCTGCACACCTTTCAAGAACATGTGCAGCATGTGAGGACCACACCCAGCCCTGTCTATAAAAGGCAGCCCCCGAGCCTCACCCAGTGCTTGTGCTCGTCTACCTCCCGCTTACCTGAGGACAGATCCCTCGGCGCTGGCACTCCTGCTCTCTACAGACTTTCATTGGCTTCAATGGGCGCAGCTGCTGGCTCTTCCTTCTTCCGGTTTCCGGTTCCTCCTTGCCTCAGCCTCTCTCCTACAAGCAACCTGCAAAAGAGAAAGAAGACAAGGTTAGACTGATCAGTATCTCTTGCCAGCAACAAGTAAGTGCACAACTTTTATTACCTGAAAGAACTTTGGCATCAATTTCTGGATTCGTGTATAGACAATTTGAAACAAGATACCTTCCACGAACATTGTGATTCAAACTCTTTGTTACAAGAATACTTTGCGGAACTTTGTGAGGCAAACAGTAAATCAAGGACTTGCACAAATTACATGCTGTATTTTGACGTAAAAGTACAGTATTTGTTTTATAAAAGATTCTGGAAATATGGGAAAAGTGAGTCTGCTATTGGGAATTTAGGCTTTAGTTATATTAAGATGAATGTTTGATATTGGTAATTCTGATAACGGTATTTGTTTAATGTTTTAGAAGCTTTAGAGTAATAGAAAGCACATCCCAGAGCAGTAACACATTCCAAACCTGGAAACTACAGACCAGGATCCAAGAGGTACTTTTAGAAGACATTTTTTAATAAATAAAGGGATAGTCAGGAACCCAGTTAGGAATAGGTTGTACTTATCTGTTCTTTGTTTATGTTTCATTAGGCACTAGTTTCTACAGAAGTCAGAGAGGGCCGCAGATTTGTGCAGCACTTCAACAGTGGAAACGCAAGAATGGTGTTGTCTCTTTATTTTATTTTATCCACTTCCCCCCTTCCCTTGAGCTTCTGTTCTTAGTGCACTGTTTTAAAAACTAGTGTGCTGGAACAAGCAGTTTCAGGGTGGGGTCGGATTGTCTTCAACCTCCATCAGAACTGAACAAGGACTCAGGTGAACTGGGCTTTGACAAAAGCACAAGCCTTAAAAAAAAAAAATATAATAATAATAATTCAGTTCTGGTGGACGATGAATATCGGGGAAGAAATAGAGGGCATTAACGTCACCGATATGACGCAGGCACTAAATGAGGATTTGGTTCATAATGAATCAGTGTCTGGCATCTTGCAACATATGCAAGAGGAAATAGAGAGATTAAAGATGGAGAATACCTCTTTAAAACAGGATTTAAGCAGGTATAAATTTAGGGTATCTCAGTGGAACACAGCTTTTACGCCTTTGTTTAAAACCTCCTCAGAGACAGGGGCGCCATCAAAACATACAACTTTGCCTCCCCCAGTTGAGGTCGCTGTTAATCTTCCTAATGCTGTGCCCTTAGCAGCACCTGAACGTTTTCATGGAGATAGTAACAAATTCCATGTTTTTATTAATCAATGTCAATTACACTTCGTTTGTAAGCCACAACAGTTCCCTACTGATGCTACGAAAGTGGCATTCGTCTTGTCTTATTTGGGTGGCACAGCAGCCAATTGGTCAATTCCTTTCGTGGAGAGAGATGATCCCATCCTCCATAATTGGAATCAATTTAAATGTACCATGACCAGCCTTTTTGCAAAACACACTTTCATGCAGGCAAGTGATAATGAGCTTTTAAATCTTAAACAAGGTAACAAGGATTTATTGACCTATCTCACTAGTTTTAATCGTTTACTCACCGAGACACAGTGGCCAGAAGAAAAGCGTGTCTCCCTTTTCTATAAAGGTTTGAGAGACGAGTTAAAAGACGCGCTGGCTCATATCGTTGATTTGCCAGAAGACTATTCGGACTTTGTAGATTTAGTTGTGAAATTAGAACATAGACTAGGAGAAAGAAAGGGAGATAAATACAAACTGGAATCACGGTTAACTTTTATTAGACACGAGAAGAAAGACCCAGATAATAAACTCCCTGAACCTGAGCCTATACAAATAGGGACACTCAGAGGTCCACTCACATCAGAGGAAAAAGAAAGAAGGAGAAAACTTCAATTATGTTTATATTGTGGAAGGGCAGGTCACTTTGCCAGAGAATGTCCAGTAAAGCCTAAAAATCCACGAAAGGGTGCTGTTTCCTCCACCTCCTCAACTGAATCGGGAAACGATTAAGCTCGACAAGGGGAGAGGTTACTTGTTCGAGAAAACATCTCAATCAAACCTCTAATGCTGCAGCCTTCATGGTACCGCACATACCTAGACATTTCATAATTTAGGTCGTTTTAATTGTTACTACCCAAGTGAGGCATTCTCTCCCTGTCCTACTAGACTCAGGCGCGACAGGAAATTTTGTGGATAACAAGTTAGCTGAAAACTTAGGACTTCCTATGTGCCTAAAGCCTTGTCCAGAAGCAGTATGTGCAGTGGATGGGTCAGAATTGACCTCTGGATTAATCACAAAACAAACAAGTCCACTTGTTATGGTCTGTCAGAACGGGCACACAGAGGTGATTAGCTTTGATCTGATAGATACTCCTAATTTTGGTTTGATTCTCGGGGTACCCTGGTTAACAACTCATAACCCAAAAATTGATTGGGCGAATAGAACTGTTACTTTGGATTCCTCTTTCTGTAGAACCAATTGCTATCAAGAAGCAGGTACAGAACAGAGCACAGTATTACACTGTGCTAGTGTTACACAAGATGAACCAAGTCTCCCTCCTGAATATTCTGACTTCAAAGACATCTTTGATCCAGTAAAGGCTAGTGCGCTGCCCCCACATAGGTCTTATGACTGTCGTATAGATCTTATCCCAGGGGCCCCTTTACCTAATAACAGAGTATATGCTTTGACTGACGAAGAAACCAAATACTTAAGAACCTACCTAGATGACCTACTACAGTCTGGGTTCATCCGTCATTCCACATCTAAGGTGTCATCTCCACTCTTTTTTATCCCGAAGCCGGATAAATCCCTGCGCGCGTGTATCGATTATAGAGGACTAAATAGGGCTACAATAAAGAATAAATATCCTCTTCCTCTAATACCTGTGTTGTTGGATCAATTAAGACATTCTACTGTATACACTAAACTAGATCTGCGGGGAGCTTACCACCTGGTCCGAGTAAAAGAGGTGGATGAGTGGAAGACAGCTTTCAAGACAAAGTTTGGTTTATTTGAGTACACAGTAATGCCCTTTGGGTTATGTAATGCCCCTGCGGCCTTTCAGTTCTTTATAAATGAGGTCCTACACGAATTCCTGGACGTTTGTGTCATAGTATACATAGACAACATCCTCATTTACTCTAAGAACTCAGAAGAACATACCCAACATGTTCGTGCAGTATTATCAAAGTTAAAAGAAAATCATCTTTTTGCTAAGTTAGAAAAGTGTACTTTTAATGTCAGCAAGGTGGACTTTTTAGGATACTGCCTGTCACCTCAAGGAATAACTATGGATGTAAAGAAAATCAGTGCTATTGCTGATTGGCCAGAACCATCCTCTGTAAAAGATATTCAGAAATTTCTGGGTTTCGCCAATTTTTATAGGAGGTTTATTGCACATTTTGCAGACATTGCGGCCCCAATAACTACCTTGTTGCGGAAAGGGCAACGATTTCTTTGGACTGATGAGGCGGCACACGCCTTTCAACTCCTAAAACAAAAGTTCACTTCAGCCCCAATTCAGAAACATCCTGATCCTGACTTGCCATTTTTTGTTGAAGCAGATGCTTCACAAGTAGCTTTAGGAGGAGTTCTCTCTCAACGAGATGCAGTAGATGGCCAGTTACATCCTATAGCCTTCTATTCCAAAAAGTTATTACCAGCTGAACAAAATTACACTGTGGCTGAAAGGGAACTACTAGCTATCAAAGTAGCCTTTTCAGAATGGAGGCACCATTTAATGGGAGCCAAGTACCCAGTTACAATCTTTTCTGACCATAGGAACCTACAGTTTTTTGGATCCCTTAAAGCACTAACACCACTTCAGATGCGCTGGTTAATTTTTTTTAGCACATTTGACTTTGTAATAACCTATAGACCAGGTGCACAACAAATTCAATCTGATGTGTTATCTAGATACGGACATACCTCAGACATGAAACAAGATAAAATAGGAGAACCCATTATTCCTCCCCAAAAGTTTTTGGCACCAGTACAACAGAAGGATTTCATCACAGATCTATATAATGCACACATGCAAATAGCACCTCAGGATTGGTTAAAGGATTCCCATAACACAATACAACAAGGTTTATTGTATCACGACAACATGCTGTTAGTGCCCACCTCTGAATTACAAACACAGGTGATAATTTGGCATCACGCCTCACCTTTGGCAGGTCATCCTGGTTGGGTAAAAACCCTGGAAAATGTGCAAAAACACTTTTGGTGGGACACTATAAGAAAGGACATTAAGCAATTTGTCACTACCTGTCCAATTTGTGCAAGACATAAATCTTCTCATAAGGCCCCTGACGGCTTGTTAATACCAATGCCAACACCCAAACAACCTTGGCACACTGTGAGCGTAGACTTTATTGTAGGTTTACCACCTGTAAAATCTTTCACAACAGTGTTGGTTATAGTGGATTTTTTATCTAAAATGGCACATTTTGTACCATTACGGAAATTACCCACGGCGGCAGAATTTGCCGATATTTTTATAAGGGAAATTGTGCGTTTACATGGTTTGCCAAGCAAAGTGGTGTCAGACCGAGGGAGCCAGTTCAACTCTAAATTTTGGAAAAAATTATGTAAAAAACTGAAAATAGATGTGGCATTATCCACTGCTTTCCACCCAGAGACAGATGGACAGACTGAACGACTGAACCAAACCTTACTTCAAACGCTACGTTGTGAATGGTTGGAAGCTCTCCCTGTAGCGGAGTTTGTTTATAATAATACTGAGCATTCAGCTCTACTTTGCTCACCATTCTATTTCTTGCAGGGGTATCATTCAAGAGCTATACCCATTTTGTTAGAAGATTCTCTGTTACCTACAGTAACGGATAGACTAACGAGGTTAGGTGACATACAAGACAAAGCCAGGAAACATTTATTAAAGTACAAGGAAAGCATGAAAAGACAAGCAGACAAACCCAGATCTGAGGCCCCAATGTATAAAATCGGTGACACGGTATGGCTCTCCACAAAGAACCTAAACATAGAGGGATCCCGAAAGCTGCAACCACGTTTCATTGGACCCTTTAGTATAACTGCCAAAGTAAACCCGGTAACAGTAAAATTAGATTTACCAAAAGAATATCCAGTACATACTACATTCCATGTGTTCTTGCTTAAGCCGTACAATCCAAAAACCCGACCTGAACCACCACCTCCACCCATACCAATTAAGGGAAATCTAGAATATGAAGTGAAAAGCATAAAAGACTCAAAAAGAATTAGTGGACGTCTGTTTTATTTAGTAGAATGGAAAGGATATGATGAATCTGAGAATTCATGGGAACCAGCATCATATGTACATGCCCCACAGCTGATTAGACGGTTTTATTTAAAAAATCCAGGAAAACCCCGTCCTGTAGGAGGGCCTTTGAGGGGGGCAACTGTTAGGGTTTGTGCACAGCAAAGAGCATGTCCCCTCTCACTGCACTAGTGGGTTCTGTAATAGCTCCCTTTTAAACTTACTATTGAAAGCCTTTCTTGTTATCTCACCTCCCCCCCCCCCAGGCTTCTGTGTATGTTGTTTAATGTGCTGTTTTGTTTGCACATTGGGCCTTGCTTTTACCAAGGCTTCTTTAAAACACTCTGCTCTAGGCCATGTGTTAATTTAACTCATTTACATAATAACTGAAACTCTGCACACCTTTCAAGAACATGTGCAGCATGTGAGGACCACACCCAGCTCTTCAAACCACACCCAGCTCTGCACACCTTTCAAGAACATGTGCAGCATGTGAGGACCACACCCAGCCCTGTCTATAAAAGGCAGCCCCGAGCCTCACCCAGTGCTTGTGCTCATCTACCTCCCGCTTACCTGAGGACAGATCCCTCGGCGCTGGCACTCCTGCTCTCTACAGACTTTCATTGGCTTCAATGGGCGCAGCTGCTGGCTCTTCCTTCTTCCGGTTTCCGGTTCCTCCTTGCCTCAGCCTCTCTCCTACAAGCAACCTGCAAAAGAGAAAGAAGACAAGGTTAGACTGATCAGTATCTCTTGCCAGCAACAAGTAAGTGCAAAACTTTTATTACCTGAAAGAACTTTGACAACAATTTCTGGATTCGTGAATAGACAATTTGAAACAAGATACCTTCCACGAACATTGTGATTCAAACTCTTTGTTACAAGAATACTTTGCGGAACTTTGTGAGGCAAACAGTAAATCAAGGACTTGCACAAATTACATGCTGTATTTTGACGTAAAAGTACAGTATTTGTTTTATAAAAGATTCTGGAAATATGGGAAAAGTGAGTCTGCTATTGGGAATTTAGGCTTTAGTTATATTAAGATGAATGTTTGATATTGGTAATTCTGATAACGGTATTTGTTTAATGTTTTAGAAGCTTTAGAGTAATAGAAAGCACATCCCAGAGCAGTAACACATTCCAAACCTGGAAACTACAGACCAGGATCCAAGAGGTACTTTTAGAAGAACATTTTTAATAAATAAAGGGATAGTCAGGAACCCAGTTAGGAATAGGTTGTACTTATCTGTTCTTTGTTTATGTTTCATTAGGCACTAGTTTCTACAGAAGTCAGAGAGGGCTGCAGATTTGTGCAGCACTTCAACAGTGGAAACGCAAGAACGGTGTTGTCTCTTTATTTTATTTTATTTTATCCACTTCCCCCCTTCCCTTGAGCTTCTGTTCTTAGTGCACTGTTTTAAAAACTAGTGTGCTGGAACAAGCAGTTTCAGGGTGGGGTCGGATTGTCTTCAACCTCCATCAGAACTGAACAAGGACTCAGGTGAGCTGGGCTTTGACACCAGGTGCCTTTTCTGCAGGAGGATGGGCCTGAGGATGATATTGTGGCAGCTGTGGAGCCTGTGGACAGTGAGGAAGAGGAGGCAGAGGAAGAAGATATTGGCAACCAAAACAACATCATCATGCAGTACTTCCAGTGAGACACAGGTAAGAGACTGGCACTGCTCATCGCACATCTGACTACTGTAGGACAGTGTAGAAGTCAGCCTCTTACCCTCTGTGTATGGACACTGACAGTTCACTTTGGTTTTCCATTTCACAGATCTGGGTACCTCATTCTGCCTTCTGCTATATTTATTGCTGCCCAACAACTGTCATACATTGGTATGTGCAAATGAACATTTACATTGATATTTGTGGAAGAAGTTGTAATTATACATTTGTGAAAGTACAGACTGACTCCAGATTGGTTTGTGATTCATGGGTGTTTATTTATGGGCTAATGTGTATAGGGGTATGTGGAAGGGGCTGGGGTGATGGTGAAGGAAGGTCCATAGTAGAGTCCAGTCTCTCAGTATCACAGGTCCATTGTTGAATGGGGCATAGGAAGTGGAGCAATGTCAGTTCAAGGTGGACAGGGTAACAGAGTGGGACAGAAGGGTGACAATCAGGAGAGTCTTATTTCCTGGTGGGTGTCTTGGAAATGTTCTCTGTCTTCTGCCTGGATCACAGGGACTGTTTGCGGGGTGGTTCTCCTTCTGCAGGGGTTGGGGTGCTGGTGGCCTGTTGGTCCTGTGGTGGGACCTCCTGTCCACTAGCACCGGCAGACGTGGAAGGCTGTTCATCGTTCGGGCTGGTGTCAGGGGCCCGGTAGTTTGCCACTGTCTCCCTCATGGCATGGTGTTGGCCATGTCTCCCAGCACCCCTGCAATGGTGACCAGGGTGGTCTTAATGGACTTCAAGTCCTGCCTGATCCCCAGGTACTGTCCCTCCTGCAGCCGCTGGGTCTCCTGAAACTTGCCAGTACAGTGCCCATGGTCTCCTGGGAATGGTGGCATGCTCCCATGATGTTTGATAGTGCCTCGTGGAGGGTCGGTTCCCTGGGCCTGTCCTCCCCCTGTCGCACAGCAGCCCCCCCAGCTTCCCTGTTATCCTGTGCTTCTGTCCCCTGAACCGTGCGCCCACTGCCACTGACCCCAGGTCCCTGATTGTCCTGTGTTTGTGGGGTTGCCTTGGGACCCTGTAGTGGTGGACACACTGCTGATTGACGTGTCCTGGGGACAGTGGCATGGGCCCGCTGAGTGGGTGCTGTGGTGGTGTTTCCAGAGGGGGGAGGTTCTGTGGTGGTTTGGGACTGTGGCAGGGAAACCGACTGTCCAGAGGTCCCTGATGGACCAGACTGGTCATCTTGATCCCGGCGTGCAGAGCTGCTGTCGTCACTGTGGGCCTCTTCTGTGGGGGGACTGGATATGGCTGGCACCTCCTGTCCGGTGACGTTGTGTAGGGGTCCTATTTGGGTGTAAATGCATTGTTATTGTATCTGTGTGTGCCACCTTGTTCAATGGGTGTGTTTCCCTCTACTACGGTGCTTGCAATATTGCCTTGGCCCTTGTTTGATTGTGTGCCCTGGATGAGTCTCTCCCTTGGACATGCTTTGGTGATGGGTGGCCATGCATTGTTGTTGCATGCAGGGCTTGGTATTGGGATGGGTGGGTTGTGATAGTGGGGTATATATGAGGTGGTGGGGTGATGGATGTGAGGATAGGGGTAGGTGTTTGTGGTGGCATGCAGGTAGGGTGGGGGGATAAGGTAGTAAAGATTTGCCTTACCAGAGTCCAGTCCTCCTGCTACTCCTGTGAGGCCCTCAGGAAGCATGATTGCCAAGACTTGCTCCTCCCATGTTGTTAGTTGTGGGGGAGGAGGTGGGGGTCCACTGCCAGTCCTCTGGACGGCTACCTGGTGTCTGGATACCACAGAACGTACCTTCCCCTGTAGGTCATTCCACCTCTTCCTGATGTCATCTCATGTTCTGGGGTGCTGTCCCACTGCGTTGACCCTGTCGACAATTCTCCACCATAGCTCCATCTTCCTTTCAATGGAGGTCTGCTGCACCTGTGATCTGAATAGCTGTGGCTCTACCCGGATGATTTCCTCCACCATGACTCTGAGCTCCTCCTCAGAAAATGTGGGTGTCTTTGAGGTGCCATGATGTGGTGTGAGTGATGTGTGAGGTGATGTGTGAGGTGATGTGTGGGGTGATGTTTTGGGGTGTGTGGTGTTTTGTGCATGGATGGTGTATATGTGATGGTGTTGTGTGCCTCTTGATGCTGCTGTGGTCTTTGCTTTTCTGTCTCTGCTTCTTCCAAAAATTTCGTTGTAAGCGGTTGTGGATAATGTGGGTGTGTGTTTTATATTCGATTGGGTGTGTGGGTGTGGTGTGTGTATCAGGTGTGTGTATTTTGAATTGTCCAATGTGGTGGAGTTTTGTAGGTGTGTGTGTATTTTGAGAGCGGCGGTGTGTACCACCAATGGTTTACCTCAGTTGAATGACCGCCGTGTTGATTCGTGGGTCGTGATAGTGAGGGCATATTCCTGTTGGCGTAACAGTGTGGGTTTAATGTCAATTTATCACTGACCGTTGGTGTGGCGGACTTGTGTGGGTGTCTGTATTGTGGAGGATTTCTAAGTGTGGGTCATAATACCCATAGCGGATTTCCGCCGCGAACACAGTATGTTGGCGGCCATCGGCATGGCGGTCAGCGGACTTTACTGCCAGGGTTGTAATGAGGGCCCAAGCAAGCACTGCTTTATCATGAGCGTGATGGCCCTACCAGTGACCCTGTTAAGCTGCTTCAGTATCTCTTTCCAAAAACACAAGATTATTGAGCAGTCTCACACAACAAAATCAGCCTCCACAAATCCACAGCACATACACCCCTGGTCTTGCAATGGGTAGATTTGGTGTAACAGTTTGGAGGAGCGATAAAGGAGGTGGATAAAATTATATTGCTGCAGCTTGAATCATGTATTAATCAATGCCTCTTGCATCCTATTATATGTTCTGATCTAAATTTTGGAAGAAATTGGGTCTTCGCAATACCGCTGCCATGAGTCTTTAATCTTCAGTGGAGGCCCTGACTTATCTGATAGAAATGCCCGATGTAAATGAGTGATTAGTTTCCGCCCCACTGACAGCGAGAACATAGTGACTAAAGTTTGTGTAGGCTTGGGGGCCTCTGGGAATGTGAGCCAGAGTTCTTGTGCAGTGGCTGCAATTTTAGCGTACAGCACAAACTTGCTGGGGCCCAGCCCATAGGACGTGAACGCATCCTGTAAAATGATAAACTGATCAGCAGGGTATAAATCAGCCAGCGTAGTACAGCTGCTGTTCTGCCTATGATCTGCGGCCATACTCTGGGTTATCAGTGCAAAAGGCCTGACTGCCCATATGCAATAAATGTGGTGCAAATGGTGCTCTTCCGACAGCCCCCTGAATTACTCTCTTGCCAAAGCAGACACACCATACAGATCATATGCATGCAGAGTCCCATGGACTCTCTTTCCTCACATCAGGAGAGTGCCCTGATGTGAGGCTGTCATGTGTACCTGTGAGCAGGTCCTTCTCCCATTTTTCACTTTTATCCAACCACTGTATGACTTGTTTGCAGCTGGGCTGCCAGGTAGTAGAGCATGAGGTCGGGGACCTCCATTCCCTCTTTATGCCATTCTATTTTTAATGTGGACAACCCCACTCTGCACCATTCCCCAGTCCATAAGAGCTTCTTGAAGAGAGGGTCCAACTTACAAAACACCTTGAGAGGAATCATATACATGGTACCCTGAAGTACATACAGACAGCGAGGATATACCACCATTTTGATAAGTGCTATTTTTCCCATCAGGGAGAGTTTCAATGTGTTCCAAAATTTGATGGCTGGATGGAGGTTATCAATAACCCTCTACAGGTTCAACTCGTGCCATTTCTTTACCCCATAAGCAATGTGTAGCCCAGGGTAGTGGACATTCTCCGCCTCTCATGGTAGCCCTGCCTGCAGTAGTGCATCACAGGTAACTCCCCTCAACTGCCCAAGTGGGAACAGGGCAGACATTGCATGATTTACATGGAGACCTGATACCTCCCCAAATTCTCTCATAAATTGTAGTAGGATTGGGACAGATATGTCGGGCTGGCAAAGATATATAGTCACCAGCATATAATGAAATGACATGGACCATACCGCCCTCTGGGGTTCTCCACCCATGCAACACCTGATGAAGGCGACAGGCAATTGGCTCCATCACCAGGGCAAACAGCAAGGGAGACAATTGGCACCCCTGCTGCATACCCCACCGGAGTAATATCTTGTCTGAAACATACTGCCCAGTCCTCACCAGTACCTCCATCCTAATGTACAGTAACTGGAGCCATTCAATGTATTTGGTCCCCAGTCCTATTTGTTTTAACACTAACCAAATGTATTCTCAGCTAACTGAACAAAAGGCCTGTTCTTTATCCAGAATGGCCAGCGCATGTTAGTCACTGTCTTTATGTGGTGCATGCATACATTGGCCAAGCAACGTAGATTACAGAGTGTGTTCCCGTGCAGAATAAACCCAGATTGATTTACATGGACCAGTTTCGGAAGTTACTTAAGGAGGTGCGCCCTGGGTTTGGCACCACTACAATAAAACCCTCTCTCATGTAGTCTGGGAGCCTTCTCCTCTTGTACGCTTCTGTGTAGACATTCAATAATTTATCTGCCAGGGTCTCAGGAAAGGCCCTGTAGAACTTGATGGGAGTCTGCGCCTCCCCGAGCCCTGGCAATCTTCTGTGAATCTATCGATCTAACGATCTCCTGTTTGGTCAGTGAAGCATCTAGCTCTGTGAGGAATGAGCCCTCATGTCGTGTGAGATCCAATGTTTCAGTATAGGTAGCTATTAAAGCTTCATCAGGCTCCTGGGAAGGACTGTAGCCCTCTTGTAGATGTTTTGCAAACACAACATTTATAGCTTGTTATGTATAAACGGTTTGACTCGTTTTATCTCTAATGGACAGAACTGGTTGCATGTAGATCTTATTTTTTATAAATCTTCCCAGCATTCGCCCTGCTCTATTACCCTCCATATGTAATCTACATATATAGGAGAATCAGAAATTATTCTTCAGTTGTTACCAGAGGCTGTCTAGCCTTGCCCAGTCCTGCAGACCCCCAGGATTAGTCGATAAGACAACCTCCGGTGTTGTCAGTTTCTTCTCACATAGTGTCAGGTCCCTTTCTAAAGTTTGGCATATGCCCACACATACCACCATACACACACCACTCAACTTTACCTTCATTGCATCCCACTCATTTGCTCTGCTCTGTGTAATATCCCAGTTAGTCTCAAAGTAATGAGTCAGGGCCTCCACCACTGTCCCCAAGGACACTGGGTCTGTTAGAGCCTCCACTTTCATTTTCCATAGGGGTATCCTTGGCACCATCCTAGCCAAGGAGTAAGTGACCAGTAGTGGTGAATGATCCACTAGAGATCAGGCCAGGTAAACCGAGTCATTCACTCATTGGGCAGTATATTAGAAAGTATTCCTGTGTGCAAAGAAGTGCCAGTCGCCGGGGCATAGTAGGAATATGCTTGCATTTGTGGGTGATGGACCTGATAAACATCTACCAGACCCATAATCACCATCTGTTTGAGTGTGTCTGTCATGCTTGATGTCATGCCTTATTTTGTTTGCCACACAATTAAGATCTCTAGCTAGGATAACCTCTGTCATCATTAGACCCTGTGCTGCTGCGAGAGCCGTTCCAAAGTTGGGGTGCATACATATTAATAAAGCACAAATTGTGTTCATCTCTTGTGCCTGTCTAAATAACGCATTTCCCCTCAGGATCTACTTGAACCTGGGACTTCCGGAATTGATTTGGGGGCTACCATATAAAAGCCCCCCTTGCAGATCGCAAGCAGGATGTGGCATATAACTGAATCCCCAATTTCTTCCGTAAGCATCCAATGCATTACCCCAGAGATTTGTTTCCTGCATCATTGCAACAGATACTCCATATCATTTTAAGCATGCTTGTACCCTACTACACTTCTCTGGCCTACTAAGTCTGTATACATTCCAAGTAAGAAACTTGTACTAGACCTTGTGTCAACCATAGCTATAGCTGTTAAGCAGTATAACTCACCTGTAGGCCCTCGCTTCCAAACCAGAACCTGAGATTCTTGGACACAGAGCTCCCCAACTGAAAAGAACAATGTTGGACCTGGCCCTTTTACAGGAGGATTCCCCAGATGTTTTGCTCGTTGCCTTCTTATTTTTCTGACCTTTGTTGGCTGACATTTTTACTCTGAGCACTGTTTCACTGCTAACCAGTGCTAAAGTGCATGTGCTCTACCTTACAAAATTGGTATGATTGGCTTATACCTAATTGGCATATTTAATTTACCTATAAGTCTTTTGTAAAGTGGTATCCCTATACCCAGGGCCTGTAAATTAAATGCTACTAGTGAGCCTGCAGCGCGGCTTGCACCACCCACTGAAGTAGCCTGTCAAACCTATCTCAGGCCTGCTAGCGCAGGGTCTGTGTACGTAGTTTTCTGCCACAGGGACCTGGCATCTAAATTTACTTGCCAGGCCCAGAACTCCCCTTTTACTATGTGTAAGTCACCCCTAAGGTACGCCCTAGCTAGCCCTTTGGGCAGGGTGCCATATATGTAGAAGGCAGAACATGTGCCATGTTGCGTGGCCTGTCCTGGTAGTGACAAACAGCCTAACTTGGTGTCTCACTGCTGAGAGTGCTGCCTTCTCATAGGATTGCATTGGAAATGCCCTGCCTTATATGTAAGGGGTATTGTCTGATTTATGAGGGGTAGCGTAGGCATGTTTGGTATGGTTGTGATAGTGGTGAGAAATGCTGCTTGATGGTGTAGGTGTATTTTTTATTATTATCACAGAAATGCCACTTCTAGAAAGTGCACATTTATCTGTACTTATGACTTTGGTGTTTTGCAGCTTGCCTCCAATCCACGTCTGGGCAGACTGACAGTTGGGACTTTGTGCATACTTTTCAGACAGCCTGAACACAGGGAGGGTGGAGGTGTCACAGAGGTACATCTGCATATTGTAAAGCCTTCCTGGGCTGAGAGAAGAGAGAGGCGGGGCACACCTGCATTTGTAAAGGCTGTGCCCTGGCCTCACACAATAGGGTCGTTTACCCCCCACTGATATTTGGAGCCTGTGCTGGAGGAGAGAAAGTGCACTGCCAGAACCAGTTGTAACTGGTTGGAACCCCCTCTCCTCCCCATTGTAAAACACACTGTAAACCTTGTATAAGTACAGGGGAATTTCCCCCAAAATTTAGACATCTTTTGGACATTCTTGGGACTCCAGGAACCTCACCTGGAGCTGGACAGGACGCTGTTGAAAGGACTCACCAGGACCACCTTGGACTGCTGCTGCTGTGCTGACTTGTGACCTGCCTGGTCACAAGGAGGAACTGACACTTCTTGCACCCCCTTGTTGTGCTGACCTGCTGCTGGGTTCTCCAGCCCTGCGCACCCTTCCTCATCAGTTTTCTCCAGAGGCAGGGTTCTGTGGCCCCTGACCTCTGTACATTGCTTCCAGCACGAGGAGTGCTGAGGTTGCTGCCTAGTGCTTTGGGAGCGCTCCTTTCTGACCATTAAAGCGCTTTTCTGACTGGAGAAAATCACCGCCGCAGCCCGGGCGTCTAATTTACATTCAGCACAAGGACCGCACTCTTTCCAGTGCCCCTGGGGCAAGTGAAGTAGCAAAGCGGAGCAAGCGTGCTCATGTCGGCGCCCCCAGGGAACGGTCCACTCTTGGGAGCGCCCCCGGGGCACCCACCGCCTCAAACTTGCTACTAAACCTTCACCGCGCGGCCCGGGATCCTCCGCATACACTCGCGCACCACATCAGGTGCAGGCGAGTGTCTTCTCAGGTCCCAGGAGGGGTCCGAATTTCAAAAGCTTCAAAGCAGAACTCGGAGAAGGCGTGGGGAGCACCCCCTTCCCCGGTCTCTGCCCTAGGAGCAGGACGTTCCATTTTCTCTCTAAAACCCAACGGGCATTTTTGTTCTAAACCCGGGAAGGAAAACCTCGACGGAGGTCCCTTCCCCCTCGACCATGATCATTGTTAGGGCTTCGCCTGGCCCCCACCCCGAGGACAGGGTGTGCGGATGCCAGGAGCGCACAGGAGTGCCGGGGGCCCCCATGTTCCTCTTTCTAGGCACAGGGAGTGCCTCTGCTACAGGAAACCAGGTAGTTTTAGGAATATAGTGGCTCAGTGAGCCAAGTGTGGACCTAGGGGAATTGATATGTTTTTACCTGCTTTTTCTGCATTTACATATATGTGCTAATGTTCCTTTTATGGGCATGATTTGCTGATATGTATGTATAGGACTTGTGAGATGTTTTCTAATGTTCCTTCTATGGGTATTTAGGAGTTATTCATTACAAGTGCATAGAATTCCTGCTGTAATTCCTGACTACTGCTTATGTTGCAGAATCCTGAGTACTTACGTGTTCTAATGTGACAACTGCGTATTCTTGCAGAGGATTAGTAACTTGTGTAACGTTCTGACAACTGCTAAGATAGCAGGGTATTGCTTACGTGTAATGTTGGTCTAATTATGTTTTGTGCAATACAGTTTATTTTTACATAGCTCAGTGTTGTGTTTACTTTGTGGTGTACATTTTGCGTCACGTGTGTTGTGTGTGTTGTGCAAATGCTTTACACATTGCCTCCGGGTTCGGCCTGACTGCTCGTGCCAAGCTACCAAGGGGGTGGGCAGGGGTTATCTTGGACGTGTAACTCCCTTGCCCTGACTAAAGTGGGTAGGTTCTACCTGGCTGAGGTGCATACCCTAGCCAACCAGAAACCCCATTTCTAACAAATAACATTACATGACCCTTGTCCTACCCATTTTCGGGTTAAATGCACTGGCAGAATATACAGAACTCTCTCTGGTGTAACCATCAGCCAACCCCCCAGTATCCTCAACTCTTATGAACTAGAAGAATCAAGGGAAAATGAACAATTCTGAAGATTGGGGGGTTCCCCTGTTTATGTGAAGTGGATAGACAGTCGAAAGTATCTTAACCCCAGTAGGTAGTGAGATCTGATCAAGCAGTCAGCGATTCCGCAGGTCAGGTCTTCAGCCACCCTCCGCTGTAGAGAAATTAACATGTTATACAAGCAAATGTAATAACTGACCTTTGCAAATGACACATAAGATTACGATCACTGTTTTGTAGGATGAAGATCCATCTGTGAGGATAGAGGAGCAGACATTGTTCTCGATATGCTGACCCCAGGATGCCAGACTGGGACTCCCCCACGCCATCCTAGTGAGCCTCGTCAATCAGGCTACATATACAACTATACACTCCTGCCACATCTAGGGACATCTAACATACATCAGTGCTGTCATTCACTGTGTCAGGAACCGTACGGATTTGTGAAAAGGTGTTTGAGTCCAATGTAGCAGATTGATGAGTACCATCAGGTCTAACCAGAATACATCCCTTGGCAGCAGTCCCCAAGGTCTGTGCCGCCACCACAGGAATCTTCCTGTTCCTGCCAGGAGCCCTTCTGAGTGTCCCCCTCACCTGAGGATCCAGGACCCCAATCAAGGGTGTCAAGTAAGTCCATGGCCTCCTTAGGTGAGTTATAAAAGTGTTTATGGCCATTATATTGGATTTGGAGCTTGGCAGGGAACATCAGGCTGTAGTTTATGTTATGCTCCCTCAGCTTCGTTTTAACCAGGATAATGTTTTTTGCATTCTGTGGATGTAGTCTGGAAATATAAGGAAATGTTTGTTCTCAAATCAGGGAGGACCATGGGTGCACATGTACTACAACTTTATACCTCAATAGTTAAACAGCTATGCTTTTAGTGTCCTGGGTGGTGTCCCCAGCCTTGGGACTGCTGCCTGAGCTCTGAATGCCTGCTCAATGGTGAAACATTTGGAAAGCATCCAGGCTTGAGTGTGTTGACTATTAAATTGTTGAGGACCAATTCCACTAAGGGGCACTCCACCCACTCCAAGAAGCCCAAGAGCCTTGTATTATTCAGCCTGGAATGGCCCTCAGCGCCCTTCAATCATTCCTCCATAAGCATCACAGTA
Organism: Pleurodeles waltl; assembly: GCF_031143425.1. Taxonomy (NCBI): domain Eukaryota; kingdom Metazoa; phylum Chordata; class Amphibia; order Caudata; family Salamandridae; genus Pleurodeles; species Pleurodeles waltl. Next base: position 473,618,968 of record NC_090451.1, read on the forward strand.
TATTTGAGGCTGTCACTACAACTTTGAGGGGTTTGTCTACATCACCCTCCACAACCGTGACCCTCACAAATACTTTGAGCAAATCCAGTCTTTAACTTTTTTAAAAACAACATTATCGCGCAGGATTTTGTCTTCACTCTAGGATCTATGGGGGCATCTATTAGGCCATCTTGCTTGGCCATGCCCTCATCCATCCAATAGTTGCACCTCAGTCTGGACATTCTACACCTAGATACACACAGAACTTAAGCCCTTATGTTACCTCACATTCCTCGTGCTATGGGTACACTCCTCTTTGTCTGGAAACTGTGATGCTTTGACATAAGTTATTTTTCATCTATGAATAAATAATTATTTGACTAATAGGAGATGCTGTTTGTGCACAGCGTTGCTCCTCAAATACAACTTTGAGTGTGTATTACTCATCCTCCATTTTGGCCCTTATATTTAACACATACCAGTCAGCGGAGTAATGCATAATAAAGGGTACCCTCAGCAGAATGTGATGAGGGGCCCCAGAGTCTCCCATATCTCACAGCTATTCATTGGCTTTGGCAGAAGGTGGTTACCCTTGAAGGGTTGGAGCCCCCCCCAGGCAGTTGGTGTTCACTGCATTACAATTATTCCATATCCACATCTCAGTGTATCTCTATGTACATTGGACCTGCCCTGGATAGATACATACAATTATGTCTACTGCAGCAGTTCCTAACCTTTTGACCTCTCTGGATCCCCACTAGATAATTACTGGAATCTGGGGACCCCCCACTGAATCATTACAGGAAACAAGGAACCTTCAGGCTAGCAAGTTCTATGAGTTGGACCTCAAAATAATACACAAAAATGAGTAGACACCAAACAAATGCTCAAATATTGAAATATTATGAGTAATTCACAATCAAATATAGAAAGTTTTCAAATTTTCTATATTATTTCTTCATTAGCATAGATGCTATCAATTTTAATTAATTTATTTTAATATTTGATTTTGTAAAACAGTTGTTGAGCCTGAGTAGGTCTCTTGGACCTTCAGGGGTCCTCGAACCAAAGGTTAGAAATCACTGGTCTACAGTACTCATGGACGCTTCATTGTGCTAATCATCCGTTTTCTTACCAGAGGCCCTGACTTAGTGCCTTTCCCTATTTTGTAAAACATATGGTACATCTTAAATTTGAAGCTTGTAATAATGTTTAAAGGAGGATATTGTATGTAATATCTGCCTGCTAATTTTGTAGGCAGAGAAATAAGGTGGACACATTATGATGTTGTGGCTCATGCCACAGGTAAATCATGAACGTGCCCCATTTATTCCCAGTAAATTATATGTATTACTATATAGTGGTACATAAGGTCATCTACATAAGCAATGGAACTGGTTAAGGATCTTGGAAATATGCTGAAAGCTAATTTTTTCGCATTTCAAAGGATTATTGCTCCTCCTCGCCTTTATGTCTGTACCTGCAGGTCAGCATAAATATCATAATGTGGGATTATACTTCAAAATATAGCTCCATATGTTATACAGTTGGAATATGCATGTGGTTGCATGTTGGTGGTCAGTTATTTAACTTTGTACAGTAGTATGATGCAATCTTTGATCTTATGTTTGTGTTCAGGTTATACTTCTAAAATCATTTTCCTAAGCATAATATACATATGTTGCCGCTGCCACTAGGAAGTTATAGTGAGGTCTCCATTTCTGTAGGAAATGTCTTACCATTTATGATTTGCTTTTAACTTTTGTGCCTTTTGATAAATCTTCACAAAATTGTTCAATAAAGTGCCCTTTTGGTCTAGGTTCTTCATGGAAAGTTTATGGTGATCCGTCACGTAAGGGCAGAGGGAAAGGAGGGGGTGCAAAATTCAGTACCCCATGCATTTTCAATAGACTTTTTTGGAATGTGATACAGCAAAAACTACAGAACGGAATTCTAGCAAATCTGGCAGGAAGCTCGACCTTGGACCAGAAATCCTGCTTTTTGTCATATGGTGTAACTATATTCAGTAGTTTTTGAGAAATTAGGGTCCAAAAATATTTGGAAGGCTGGGTTCAAGGGACTCTTGCAAGGGTCCCGCAAGTTCAACGTAAAAAAATAGAGTGCACTGATTGGTCTAGGGGGATTTTTTGCCTTGGGCTACCTCACTGTCATGGGTGCGGCAGCCATTAAAGGTTTCTGAGTCTCTGTCCCATGTCCTGAAAATTGGAAAAAAAGATATAAGTTTAGGTATACCCTGCCTCCCTAGCTCTTATGGAACCCCCTGGAACAATAATTTTTTTTGCCTGCAATCCTGCGGTATTCTAGCAGGATCGTAGACAATAAGAAAAAAAAAAAATGAAGGACACCAAGGTTGGGCTAGGTCCTTGAGGTTGATATGTGTACTTATTTGTGAAGGAGGGTGTACGTGGGACCCCCTTATCTGATTACAGTCCTACTAATACAAAGAATATTCCTTGTTTGCACCGGGTGCATCTTTTAAAAGGTGCACCCAGTGCAAACTTAGAAAATGCACTGCATGTGTGATACCACCCCTGGAAGATGTCCCTTTGCCTGGCTATTACTAGCAAAATGGTATATTTGAAGAGATATGATTCCAAATGCAAGGAAACATTCTCTTATTTAGTGTGATTGATGTGGTCTAGGCACTGAGTATCCAATCACAATTAGCCATAAATGTTCAATCCCTGCACACACTCATGTTAGCACAGGAATCACAATTCCAAGAAATGCATAGTTCCCGCCTGGTAATTATCAAGGCTGATAAATTCCGCACTCCTCAGTTTTCCCTCAGTCAGTTTTGCCAGCTCAAACTTGAGACAATTTACTGGAGAAATAATGAATTACTGGGAGAAAGGGACATAGTACAGAAGTTACCGAATTCTTCATGTTATACCACACTTCTAAGATTGAACTTGGAACAGGGGGTATTTATTAGTGAAGTAAATTTCTGACCCTGCAGTGTTGCTATTTATTTGGACCAATGAATAATTCTTGCCTCTCACCTCCATTTGTGATAGAGACTTGACATTTGCTGGTGTGATCTGCCACTTCCTTTCTGACAAAGATTTAAATGTGTATCATTTGTGTACATAGGGATTCCTAGATAAAAGTGATTGTTAAATTAGGCAAATTAGCACCTTGCATTTGATAAATAGGGGGCTGTGATACTGTAAAGTGAGAATCCAGGTGGTATATGCATTCATCCATTCAAGTGCTGTACTTGAGATTCCCATCTATCGCCTTGACCTTCTTTTAATCATGATGCCATGATATTTGGTTGGTTACTGTAAAGTGAAGGAAACTTAGAATTGCCTGAATCTTTCCACTTTAGCAGGGAGGAGAGCCTCTAATACATTTTCTATCATTTTTGTCTGAAATCTTAGGAGGAGGATGTGTTGTTGAATGTATCATATCAGAGCATAGATGGTTCATCTTTGTTCTGTCATTGGCTAGGATCACAGAGTCCAGTGTGGATCCATTTTATTATTGACTCACTATCAGATGTAGAAACAAAGGGTTAAGAAATTCAGGGGCTTCACCAAAAATGTTTCTTCAGCAAAATAATACCTTCACTTTTTAAAATATTTTATATTTAACAAAATAAATGGTGCTGAGCACGGTACACAAAACAGCATTACATTTAACTTCATTGCATTTATAAGTTCTTTTTGCTAAAAATATATTCTCATTTCTTTTACAAAGAGAAGAATTATGATTACTGGGGCTTATTTAGCAATGACTTTTTGAGTATGAAAATTAGAACTCATTGGCATTACTTCACACACTCACAATTGTAATACACTAAGGTTTGGGCCGAGAACTCCATCTATGCTACTCAAATCTTTTATGTCTATATTTATTGACCACAAGTGCTTGCATAGGACTACATTTTTGGTGTATATGTGAGAGTTCTAAGGGACAGTGGTTTGAGTAAACAGAAGATCCTCTACAAAATGGGAGGAGCAAAGGGAAAGTGAAGAAGACTTGGGGAAGGCATGCACATACAAAACACACCTACAAAAGGGTAGGCCGTCACGCAGTCACCAGGTTCTAACCAAGGGGACGACACTGGAGCCGATACTAGGCCCCCACTTCTAATCAAGAGGAAGCCGGGCCTAAGGATTGGACTCCTAGTACCCGCCTACTCCTGGAGGGGAAGGGGAGAAGGGACAAAATAGTAAACAAGAACTTTTTATACTTGTTCTGCTCCTCAACAGTGCTACTTTGCTTAACATGGTCGTCAATTCTTGAGCTTCTGCTTTAATTGAAGATGGATATTTGCAAGTCAGCATGTCTGGTTACTGTAAAAACACAATGCACTGGAAATGACTGGGAGAGACAGTTGCCATCAGTGCATAAATTCTCTAAACAGTTTACAATACAATGCTTTGGATTTCCTTAGACTTGCAGGTTTCTTAAAGAATTATCACATGGCAGCAGGTGAATCAGATACTTGAGTTGAAACTTCTGGAACTCTTGAAGAACTTGAGGTACTAGGTAGAGTTAAATCACTCCACATAAAATTCAGAACATAGATTGTAGTTAATGGCACTCTAATTCGAGCACTCAATACGTGTTTTGGAAATAAAGACATTCACAATGAAATACAAAGCCAGGTTTCTCTGGGCACATAGGCTGGAAGTTAAACAGTCAGGGTATGTTTTGAGACCAGGTTATTCTTGGAAATGGATTACATTTAGAATTACATGAACTCGAAACAAGACTAGATGGGACACAAGGTTGAGATACTGACTCTCCCAAGGTTGTATTCTATACAGTACATAGGTCAGAATTTGATTATGTAAATTCACATGAAACAGAATTGTTCTTGATACAAAGTTGGAGTTAGCGACACTCCCAGGATTACACTCTGTATGTTGACTTCCACTTGAAAATACAATATATGAAACAAGATACCTTCAAGTTACAAGGTTGGAATCACTGATACTTCCAAGGTTGACCTGGGAACAAGGATTGGAGTTAAGATGCACTCCCAAGGCATTCGAGAAACAGGAATACTCTTGATACACAGGTTGAAGTCGAGCGGATTCCCAAAGCATACTAGAAAACATGGTAGCACTCCTTTTAAGGCTGGAGTCATAAAGACTCCCGAGGTGTGCTAGAAAACACAATCACGCTCAGTACATAAATTGGAAGTATAGGTTTGGTTAACAAAATAGTCTCTAGTTCATGAGCAACATAGTTCAGAAAACAAGACTTGGAGAAAAGACCCAGAGGCAGAAGCAAGGAGATGAGAGACAGGCCTGCAATGATTACTAAAGATTAGTGTGCACTAACATGGGGGCAAGTACTTAACCTGGAAAGCACTTTACAGGAGTTTGGAGGAAGCAGGCAGGTTGTGCCTAAAAGTTAGATAAAAGGTGGAATCATAGCTCATGGAGAGAGACACTGAGGGGTATCGGGAGTCAGGTCTCGGCGCTATCGGAAGGGACCTGGAAGACTGGAATGTCAGATGGTGCAGAAATAATGTTGCACAGGAACAAAGCAAGAAAGGTCTAGGTGACTCAGGAGATGAGAGCAGGGATGAAGCTTGCACTGAACATGAACACAGGAGATCCAAACAACTGAGGAGGTGACTGCTGGGAAGCTGCTTGAGAGGGCTTGATGGAGACAGGTACGAGGCCAAGCCCTGATGCAAGTTCAGAGAGGATATTTATACAGGAAGCCAATGGCATTCCAGAATTGCATGGGCCTCACATGGAGGCTTCAAAAGGAACCTTGGAAAAGTCATGTATTACATGCAAATGGGCATGATTTAACAGGCAACAGGTGCAAATGGTAATTGACAACAACAAGTACAATGGAATGCAAGTGTATAATGGTACCATCTAATGGTTCACAGTGGAAACGTGATTATCCTAAGAGGGCATGTGATATCTGCAGGTGCAAACTAGATGGAACTTGCATAGCAAAACACCCACAGGGGGGGCAAAAGTTCATCCCTAACTAGAATGGGAAGTCATGGAGCATTCAAGACAGAAAGACACCACAGTGGAAGTAATGACATAAGACCAGAGAGCAATAGCCACTGTACATAAGGCACAAGATTCAGTTGTGACAGGCCAAATTCTAAACACCAGAGATACACCTCAATCTGCTCCAATAGTTCTATAGATCAAAAGAGGAACCAATCTCCTTCAGTCAATTCTTGAAGATAGTCACACACAACCCATGACCAGTTAAATGTGCAAGAAGGGAACTACATAGAAATTAGTGAAGTTAGGAATATAACTACTAGCATAAAGAGAAAAATAACTAAAAAACAGTGGTGGTTTGTTTAATTCCGCTGTTCACTGGACCTCCTTATTACCAGCAGGTGTTGCTGACTGGAATTATCAGTATGTTCTCTGTTCTCCATTTTCTTCAGGGTTCCCTACTCACTGGTTGTGTCCCATTGTGGTTATGCTGGGCTGGAGTATTCTAAACTCTGACTCACTGCACTGGATATCATTTCCTTTTCACTCTGCTTAGTGTTGGTAACCATCATCTAGGCCCATATTAAGCTTAAACCTGCAATGTGATCACTTGGATATACTGTCCCTCCCCTTTCTTTTCTTACATAGGCAAAAGTATACACTCCAAACTGAGCAAAAAAATAAAAATAAATACAAGCCGACATTCTTCTTCTACACACCTGCCAATGTATGGGGTGGGATATCAAGACTCATGACTCAAATACAACCATCATTTGGTGAAACACAGTACACTCTCTATAAATTACACACAGACTATTCATATAGGAAGACCAGTCAGAGCCGAAACATTTTTCCTTTATGTTGATGAATGTTGTCATCTTAACCCTCATTTTGAAGTACTGTTGTGGAGGAGAGAGATGATATACAGGCAGAGGTTCAATATCTTTGATACATTGAGATAAGCAGTCCTGTAAAATACTTCATCTCAAACACACAAACGATGTAATTGGCAATGGTAGACTTATTTCAATTATTTCTCTCATCACCTTTTGTGTGTTTGATTGATCTAACACCCTAAGTAGGCTAAGGTATTCCCAGACATGGATGCCATACTCACTGTGCCTATCGAGTCAGGCTAAATTCAACAGAGGAGGTCAATTCAGGCTGATACTTGTTTTAGCTTGCTTGTGATCTGGTTTGGAAAGGACTGCGCTTGGCAGTTCAGGCTGGATGTTCCTTCTGGAGTAGGACCAAGACCGATTTGCATACGGCTGGTTCTAATCTGAGGTGGCATAGTAGGAATAGTGGGGAAAAGGATATGTTGGAATGTTATCCAAAACTATTACATGTGGTTAGACTTATTGCAAGCATTTTTCCCATCTACTTTTGTGTGTTTGATATGATATCCTAAGTGGACAAGGGTATGCTCAGATCTAGTTCCCTTGCTCACTGTGCCTCAGCAGCCAAGCTACATTTGAGTGATGTCGCCCAACCAGCCTAGGGTTACTTGTTTTCCACTATGGAGAGGATTTCCCAGTGGAGCAGGACCAAGACTGATTTTCATATTGCTGGACCTAATCTGTGGTCTAGTGGAGCAGGGCCAAGACTGATTTGCATATGGCTGGATCTAATCTGAGGTGACATCGTGGGCAAAAGATTAATGGGTTGGAGTGCTGCCCTGATTGCCAGACGCTAGACTTATTGCAAGCATTCCTCCTGTCACCTTCCATGTGTTTTAGAAATTGCATCTTTCCTCATGTAATCCTTGAAATTGTTGCAGACTGAGAGTAGGAGTTAACTTAACCTACAGCTCCTTCCCTGGTCACCCGAGTAATGTCAGACTATTGGCTGCACTCCTCTTCCTTGGCAAAGGATATTTTAGAGAGGGTCTCTAGGCTATGGTGGACATCTCACAGAAGGTTCAATCACCAGGCTTGCTCCATGCACTGAGATGCACCACTAGGCAAATGCACCAGTATATCACCCTGGCACAGTCATTGATGGAAAGTGAGTGACTGGGTGAAATCTTCAAGGTAGTGGTGGTTGCTGTCCATGCCCATAGTTGAGCCATCCATGTCGCAAGCTGTACAATACGTAGGATTGAGGATCAGCTCATGAATTGGAAGGTGGTGGATTGGTGATGGAGACAAGCCCTGCAGTTAAATGTTGGCCTAAGTTGCCTGGTTGTGACTTGGCCCTGCATCTTAAGATGGGCCTCTGTGTCAGAGGTCATTTATGAGCTACACGACCATGGCATGACACTTTGCATCCTCCTCCCTTGACAAGTAGAGGTATTCCCAGTGCAACCTAATGGTGTCTTAAAGGCTTTTTTTCTATTTTTCTAAGACTTGGGATCTTTCTTTCCATTAACCTGGAGAGGGCTTTTAGCTGGGTACTTTCATTTCCCAAATTCTCCCTCCACACAACACTGTTGTTCTACAAACGAATCCTCTCTTAGGTCTGCAAATATGTTCAATGCATCTTCTTTTTATGATTATGGCTTCAAACAGGAATTGACATTACAGAAAAAGGCCATACCACACTCTGGATTGGAAACTTAAATAACATCCTGTCAACAGGCAACCACCGTGGGAGAGCTGTGTATAAGGTTTGTCAACACCTGTCTCCTGGAATTCATGTTGTTTGTTTGGCAAGAAGTCAGAAGCCCATGTGTGACATCCCTCTTACAGTACTGATTTATGCAGTATCCCCACAACATATGTGTCCCATGCTCCAAACAACTCACATAACATCCTTCCAGTGATCTGATTGTTAGGGAATCCAGGAGGTGAGCCAATCCAGCCATGACACACTGGAAGCCATCAAATGGAGCACTCCTTCCTCATCTGAACATGTAATGTATCTAGGAAACTCTTGGCATTGCTCTCAGCACCTCTCTCAACGCAGATGTGAACACACATGTAAGATAGTGTTAGGCAGTGTGTACACAATTCACTGAGTCACACCTTCAGGGACAGATACTGATAGAATGGTGTAAAATAAAGGCAAATATTAACATGACTTGAGAGAGTGGTAGGAACTGCAATTGAATTCCTGTTTGATCTATGATTTGCTGCAATTGGAACACAGGTCAACTGAGCATTGGAGAGGAGACAATGAAGAAGCACAAATAAAGGATGCATTTTATGACATAAAGACATAAACATCAGACCTGTCACTTGATAGTTAACTTACTAGGATCTGCTATTAGTCTAGTGTTAGAGGACAGTCTACATGGTAACACAGGCAGTGCACCAGCAGTAGAAGTTATTACAACTGGCTGAGGGGCTGGCAGCATGGGCCCTATAAAGTAGAACATAATTTCATGTGGATAATTCTATTTGAACTCCATTTACAACATAACTTTGTGGTACTGAAATTTTCCCAGCAAAGCCAGACAAGATACACTTACGATAATGTTGAACAACAACAACCAAGCATTTACATGGTTGGGGCATCAATTGCAGTGAGGCATATCTTGCAGGCTGCTCAGGGTACATAGAGATGCCAATCCTGTTTGTGACCTTATAACGGTGGGGTTGGAGGGGAGTTGTGTTGCTGCCAAAGCTATTATCAGTAAGGGACCACTCTGTAGAAAGTAAAGACATAGGGGGTCATTCTGACCCCAGCGGTCAGAGACCGCCGGGGCCAGGGTCGGCAGGAGCACTGCCGACAGACCGGCGGTGCCCCGCAGGGCATTCTGACCGCGGCGTCAGATTCGGGAAACCGGCGGTCTCCCGCCGGTTTCCTGCTGCCCAGCAGAATCCTCCATGGCGGCGGAGCGCGCTCCGCCGCCATGGGGATTCTGACACTCCCTACCGCCATCCTGTTCCTGGCGGGACTCCCGCCAGGAACAGGATGGCGGTAGGGGGTGCCGCGGGGCCCCTGGGGGCCCCTGCGGTGCCCATGCCAATGGCATGGGCACTGCAGGGGCCCCCGTAAGAGGGCCCCACAAAGTATTTCAGTGTCTGCTATGCAGACACTGAAATACGCGACGGGTGCCACTGCACCCGTCGCACCTTCCCACTACGCCGGCTCAATTCTGAGCCGGCGTCCTCGTGGGAAGGCTGATTTGCCCTGGGCTGGCGGGCGGCCGCCCGCCAGCCCAGGGCAAATCCCAAAATACCCTCAGCGGTCTTTCGACCGCGGAGTGGTATTTTGGTGGGGGAACTTCGGCGGGCGGCCTCCGCCGCCCGCCGAAGTTAGAATCACCCCCATAATTTGTCAAGATTTGTATAATCAGATTTCACTTAAAAGGGAGTGATTGGAGTAGGCAGTGTGTGAGAGATGTGTTTGCCATGCGTGCCTTTATTTGAAGACAGAATGCATTCTGTTTGAAGACAGTGTTACACAAGTATTATAATGTTGTTGAAAGACTGAGGTGTTTTATTGTTACTTTGACTTTTACTGGGATTTCCTGGAATAGCCAGACCATAAAGCAGGTCACGATAGAAAGGATACACTCATCAAGGTCGGTGAGACTGAGGGAGAGCCAGGCCACCACTAGGCAGAAACGTTGCCATCTGTATCTTGGTAAACTTGTCTTTCACCCTTCTCCTCTCACTCTGCCATTTCTTCTTGTGATTACCCATAGTGCATACCTCCACTATCAATATGATCACAGAGCCCTCCATTTAACATCCTTCCATATGGCCACTCTATCTAGTTCATTTTGGACATGTAGAGGTAGAACTTGTGGTTCACTGTAGTAATCAAAATCAAAACTAACTAACTATTTCTCCTCCACTAAAGTTCCTCTTAGGTGGGATGGATTGCATCCAGGAGGTTGGGGCTAATCTGTGGAATCCACACTGTAACTCATTAGATTGACAAATGGGTAGAGACCGGGGTGTGGGGTACATTTATGTGTTTTCAACTGCAATGTTGGTATGGTGTGTGCGATTTGATTTTCCTAAGGTGATGGGTGTTTTACTATTCTCTTACATTCATAGTTCTATATAGTTCAGACAGAAATTGCTACATTAGCTAGATTGTTGAAAGGCCCTCAAATGGGGGGGAGTGGGCACACCTGGTTAGATCTTCTTAGCACCAGAGAGGTAGGCATGTTGCATCCATTTCAGAGAAAAGAAGAACAGACAGATGTCTTTCAGTCTTCTCTATGATGGGTTAGGCTCATCCAGATTTAGACTGTTATGAGTCAGAATCCTTGTGAGAGAAACTCTTATCTGCAAGAAGCTATTTGTGTATGTGTGAACCCTCACCTGGACCCTGGAAACAGTAGACACACACAGCTGTTGATATTTTAGAGTAAAGGATAAGAAGTTATTTATTGTGTACAATCAGCGTTTCACATCTCTATTGCGAAGTACCAGTTATTTGTCTGTTCGGAAGACAGAGTGCTATAGCCAGTTCTGCTACCTTCTAATTCTGAATCTGTACCATGTGAAGCCAGATTTCTTTGCAGTCAAACTACTGATAAAATAATATGATCATCTTGCAATCTGTTGACTTGCATCACTATTTATAATATCAGTTTTCTAGGCCCTAAGCCTTATACATATACACTCTATACAGTGTTCCTCACTGGAAAGTATCAGGAAAGCCCTGCAAGCCAAGACAACATAGAACTATGCTTTTGGCAAACACTTGAAGTATACCTGTAAAGTTACTAGTAGTTTCTCACAGATCTGTTTTCAGTTTTATGTGTCCCTACTCCCTCTCGCATGCATTTTGATGCACATACTGCTACTCCTGGGTACACATTTAAGCAAGAAGTTGCTCAATTGCAACTAGGCAGAGATGTATGTCCAGGCATAGGTGCAAATATATGTGGATGTAGATTTCCATTGGTAGATTTACAATCATAAATAGGCCCCATTGACTTTCTTCACAAACACTGATGGCCAAGCCGTCTCAGCAAATCATTTCCAGTTTTCCTATAGTTCAAATGGAGGACTGAGAGACTTAACTTTACTGTACAGACAAAATATTACACTTACTTCCCGTGTTGACTCTTAACTATGTAGTGTTACATGTGAGTCCTTTAAACATGATAAACTAGAAATCATCCTGTGTTTTGAATATGTGAGTTGGTATATGGTTAAATGACTCATTGTAGGAAGAGGTGGCGGTGACTGAACCCGAATGCCTAACCATTTTGGGATTTAGTGTACAACACACCTCACTAAAATGGGAAACACCCGGAACAACGACTCCGAAACCACAAAGTTGTGAAAAACGAAAGCGAAACAATGCTTTCATTTTCCACGACTTCCTGGTTTTCGTACCTTAACCACACATGTCTGAATCACGTACATGCATGGTTAAGGTACAGAAGAAGGGAGTTGGAGTCAACACGGTGAAGGAGGAGGTAAGTTGGGCTGGGACTGGGGCTGTTTCTTTGGGGGGGGTGGGGTGGGGGACTTGGGTGATTAGGGTTTGGGGGGAAGGGGTGTCAGGGTTTAGGTTTAAGGGGTGGATTGGGTGTTTAGGTTTTAGGGGTGGGGGTGGGGTCTCGGGGTATTTTTAGTTTTTAGGGTGGGGTGGGGGGCTGGGGGTGATTAGGGTTTAGGGGGTCAGGGTTTAGGTTTAAGGGGTGGGTTGGGGGTTTGGGTGTTTAGGTTTTAGGGGTGGGGTGGGGACTCGGGGTATTTTTAGTTTTTGGGTTGGGGTGGGGAGCTCGGGGTGATTAGGGTTTAGGGTGGGAGGGGGTGAGTTTTTAGGTTTAAGGGGTGGGTTGGGGTGTTTAGGTTTTAGGGGCGGGGTGGGGACTCGGGTATTTTTAGTTTTTGGGGTGGGCTGGGGGTGATTAGGGTTTGGGGGAGGGGGATCAGGGTTTAGGTTTAAGGGGTTGGTTGGGGTGGTTTAGGTTTTAGGGGAGGGGGGTTGGGGTTGTGGTAATTTTGGGGGTGGGGTGGTTGTGGGGATGGGGGGTCTCTGTAATTTTTGGGGTTGGGGGGCTAGGGGGGAAGCATGCTGGAACCGTGCATGCTGCTCACTAATGCCTTTACCAGGAATGCGTTTACAACGAAAAATCATGGTAAACGCATTCATGGTAAGGGCATTAGTGATAAGAACGAGGTCGTTGTTCCGACCTCGTTGTTGAGCCATGGGTGCTTGAAGCACTTGTGGTTCGACATATAACCCACTAAAATAGTTTTTTGGTTTCCTTACTGCTTTGTTAGAATGAAAGAAGGTATGAAGGACTAAAGGCAGGATGAATAGTTCAGACTTTATTTTTCGCGGATTTTTTGGTAAATGACCAGTTTTGGTGACAACGTTAAGGAGTGACGAAGCAGTAAACAAGCTCAAGATCAATCAGAACCGCTAACTACGACTTCTCCACTGTAGTTATGTGTGCAAAGTCTAGCATTTCTAGTTCAACTAGCATTATTTTGCTTTTTCAGCAATGATGAGGCCATGGTGAAGGTGTGGTGTGCAGGTAAGGAAGTACACACTATTTGTTTTAAAGTTTTTAGGCATTACTGTGATAAAGTTATGAAGTAGGTGTTGAGTTGAATACAGCCAAAAGCAAGCTGTTATTTGTCTTTTGTATATGGGGCAGAAAATATATATCCATTTGGATGGGTGACTCAAGTTAGGGGCAGGGACAGACGTTGGCCAGGGTTCCACTCATATGAATATGTTCCTATTCAATTCACTTTATTTGATTGGAATGTACCACAGTCACTAACTTTTGAGATGCAGCAACTTACACCTCACTCTGAATGAACCTGGCTGACTTCCCTGATCCTCTTATTCAGATCCAGCATATTTTCCCTTTAGGACAACATAGCCCTTTGGTACCCTTGTAAGCATGAAGCCACAAATTGGTACTTGCCCATTTGATCATTTTTTCCAGAGAAAGAGGCGCTAATGCTGTGGTTTCTGATCACTTGGTCTTGATGTGTCAAATATTATTGCAGATTAATCTCCGAATTTCATGAAGATGAGCAGGAGAGTATGATCGTGTGAAGTGAATGTATGGATTCATTTCTGATACCACCCTCATCATTATGGCCCTCATTCCGACCCTGGCGGTTTGAAACTGCAAGGGTGGAGGGCAACGGAAGCACCGTCAACAGGCTGGTGGTGCTTCCAGGGCTATTCTGACCGCAGCGGTAAAGCCGCGGTCAGAAAAGGGGAACCGGCGGTTTCCCGCCGGTTTTCCCCTGGCCCAGGGAATCCTCCATGGCGGCGCTGCTTGCAGCGCTGCCATGGGGATTCCGACCCCCTTCCCGCCAGCCGGTTCCTGGCGGTAAAACCCGCCAGGAACAGGATGGCGGGAACGGGTGTCGTGGGGCCCCTGGGGGCCCCTGCACTGCCCATGCCACTGGCATGGGCAGTGCAGGGGCCCCCTAACAGGGCCCCACCATGATTTTCACTGTCTGCTACTGCACTGCAGTGTCTGCTACTGCACCCGTCGCACCCCTGCAACTCCGCCGGCTACATTCGGAGCCGGCTTCCTTGTTGCAGGGGTTTTCCCGCTGGGCCCGCGGGCAATCTTCTGGAGATCGCCCGCCGGCCCAGCGGGAAAGTCAAAATGACCCCCGCGGTCATTTGACCGCGGTGCGGTCTTTGGGCGGTTTCCGCCCGCCGGGCTCGGAATGAGCCCCTATAATTCCTACTGTTTGATCATGAGTACATTTCTAGCCCCTCTTCCCTCCTGACAGTACATGAAAATAGACCTAACATTTGAGAATCTGATCAACTGAATTGAAATGGTCCCGCAGTAAGGCACATGTCCAAACAAATAATCCAAATTATTTAGTAGAAGTAAAAACCACAAATGATTTACCTATTTTAAGTTGTAGTATTCACCAAGTACAAAGTGCCAGACCCAAGGCTTTATCTAGCCAAGATTAATTCTTGCTAGCAGTGCTGTCAAGCTTCACTGATGTGGGAAAAGAGCACAGTAAGAGGTACTGTAAACACAGCGCCAATTGCAGCAGATAAATCGACTAGGGGTAATGTGGTGGCATAATGGAGAAAACATATAGCAATTCATTACCATCCTCCATTCAGCACATGATATGAGTGGGATGCTGTTGTTCCCAGAGTGCTGTTAGATGGATGAGAAAAGTGAAAATTTAAGAAGTTGAGCATGTCACTAGTGATGATAGTCTCTCACTAAAATAACACACATTCTACATGACACACAGCATCTCATGCATATTTCTGCACTGTCAGTACACCTGACCTTCACAAATAAATGTTTTCAATTGGTTTAAGTACATTGCGAATGTCTGTAGAGCACAGTTACCTGACTATAGACATATGACTCACTGGGCAACCTACTGGACTTTGTGCTAACTGTGAAGCGCTCAATACTTGTGCAAACCGTTTTTCTATGTGCATTGTGCAAGACTTCTTAAATAGGCATAAAATGATACCAACATAAGAGACGTACACTGCTCATGTTCGGCCATTTCAACCCTCTTTTTAAAGCAGAGTATAATTTAGGGAGGCTACAAAGAAATTATGGGCTTCATCGCCATTGCTTTATACAGAATATTGGGACAGTGCATGCGTTAACACCTCTTTAAACATTAGAAAATCAAAAATAACTTTGTGATGCAGGGCAAAGAATGGCGATGGTCATCATGCCTTTCACTCCTCCAAAGTTAGGTCTAATAAAGCATTTCATCCAGATAACGTAGGCACCCAGCAGATAAGATGTTGTGAACTCTGTAATACCCTGATTAATGTGTTGGGTAACTAGGGGATACAAGTGGGAACATGATTTAGAAACAACAAGTGCATGGAAGCTGAGGTTCTGGCGAAAAGAAGACCTTGGCACTTTTAGTCAAATGACAGGGCCAACAAGGAGACATTGGCATCCAAACGCCACATCTGTTCTTTTGAATTCATGTAGTAGATCTGCATTATCTTCTCTATTCACAGGATGAGGTACCGAAACATAAGAAGTGGATCCTGCACATGCCACGAGATCCATGCAATGAGCTGGAAACGTGTCATCGTCCTCCTACCCACGACGATGTCAGTAGCAGCAATATAACACTTAACAGCCAAAAGTACTCAGTGAATTAACCACTAGAGGACACAGCAAAAGTTTACAATGATCTTCGTTTTCAAACACCTAAATAGCCATTCTTATGCTCAATGGCTTACCACACAAACACATTCTATTTTGGAATAATTCTTCACCTAATTTAGACGGCTTGAAGCTTTTCAGCACCAGGAACGAATGTCAATATCCGAAATGCCAGCAGAAAAAGGGGTAAAAATGGCCATAGATAGAAATACTTATTCTCGAGATCAGGAACTATTGCTATATTGACAATGAGAAGAGGCCATCAATAAGCTGACTGAAGATCATTTCAGTTATGGCCTACGGACACTGTATCCTCTGCCTTTTTCAAAGTACAGCTGGCACCATTATCAATGACAGTAGGACCAATCGGTCACCTCAAAATGGTGAAAAGATAATTTTGATGAAAAAACACTATGCTTTTTATCGTCAGTCAGTGAAATAGGAAATGGTATTTCAAATAACACATAAACTCAATCTCCACGAATATATGGCGGCAGTTTCAAAATTATTGCATACAAAATCCAAAAATGAGATCCTTTTATAATACAAAAACATTTAAAAAGATAGCCGTTTCAAAGCCATTAAAGCCATCCAGTTTAAAGGTTGTAGTAAATGTTTCCAACTCCTGATACGTTCTGTTTCAGAAGAAATGTCTTAGGATTTATTGCACCCCACAGATGTGTAAATCACAGTTTATTCTCATGGTGCACGAAACTCAGATTATCATGAGGAGGAAAAGGCAATCAAATGCCAAACATTGTCCATCTTTAATGTTTGCCATATCAGTCCTAGCTTTAGATCAATATAATTGCAGGGATGTCTCCAATGTACAGCCAATTTAAACAAGAAGCATTCAGCCACTGAAGGGTTTTGCTGTGTTTTAGTGTCTTCTTCTATACTGTTTCCCAAGATTATGATTGGCTGAGTTGGATTTTTCTCCAATAACAACCATGACAAACTGTTCTATACTCTCCAGCAAGCTTCCATTTGAAGACAACAGTCACTGCAAATACAATGGTCCTTTTAAACTTCACATTTAAATATCTATATATTATATAGTAAATACATTAATAAACATATTCAATTATGGAAATGCCCAATGATCTGTCTCTCAGCTACATATTGTGTATTCTCTGGTATTTAGCCATCAGCCACCTAAATATCTGAAACTTCACTGTTTATTTGGCTACAGGATAAATGATAGAGATGATTGGACTGGTGGCCAGATACATAGGCCCATATTAATACTTTTTCAGCGCCGTAATTACATAATTGTTTGACGCAAAATGCAATTGTATTTTGTTAGTTTGCGCCGTCTTTGTGTCAAAAAGCGGCGCAAATGTGGCGCTAAAATAGTATAAATATGGGCCATAGTGTGAAGAGTGTCTTCATTGAGCCAGAGACTCAGAAAAACTGGACCCCAGGCAGCGGTAGGATGTGATGCAGTATGTGTGAAGCATAGTAGACACTATTATATACAAAGGTGAGTGCATACATTAAGCTAAGTTGTTTGCAGATGAAAAACAGTGGAATAAATTTTGAAATAAAAACGTGTATGGTATTTCAATATTTTAATAAGAAATGTAGGAACCACATTTCTGCTTCAGGAGCTCCTGGATATTGCAGGCACATATATTGCACTGCAGTCTAGGAATACTTGGCTGCCTTCAAATAACAATGAATATGGTTTTAAAGCATCACACAAATGTGTTCTTCACTTGTGAGAATATATTATTTTTTTAATGGTTGTGATCTTACTTTTGATGATATTTTGAGGGCTGAGAAACTTTTGGGATTCTTGTGCAAGGCCATATGCTAGTTTTAGGCTTCCTTTAAGGAAGATTGTGCTTGCTTCCTATTTCAGACCTAGCAACACTACAGGAGCGGAGAAGCAGCAACAAACAGGGAACACTAGAGATAGGTGGTATCTGAGTCACAGAGGGAGGGACACCTCTAGTAGGCAATTGGCGCTTGGTGACACAATGCTTTGGGACACTTGCAGGAGGTAAACTGAGTGAAACACAGTAATGTGACAACTGTGGAACTAGAGAGCAAAGCAGAAAATAGGAAATCAATGCATCTGAGTAATTAATTGGAACTGTGTCACTCAGCTGCCTTCTAAATAAGCTCCCTTTTTCATTCTATTCACGCAGCAAAGTTGGTTTCAGGTATAAATGCTTATTGGTTCAATGTCACGAGTGGCCCTTCAGCCATACTGACATGCTGCCACCTGCCCAATGTATCCTTGGAATGCTTGTTTTGTTTTTAAGACGCTAAGCAGTGTTTTAGGTTGGCAAGGCCCTGTCTCTACTGAGCCCTCATTACTGTCTTTGACAGTGCTGTCTCAGCAAAAGAAACTTGGAAGACAGAAAAACAAGAAAAAAAGCGGAGTGACAAGCTTGTAGGCTTTAAGTGACTAAAGTCATTGTGGACGAGGCCTGGGGAATGAAGGAGTAGGACTAGTGGGAGGAAATTGATGACACGTAGGATCCCCATGTGGACCTCCAGGAGGGCTAGGATGACCAGAACCATGGGGAACAGGACAGGAAGAATCAGGCCCAGGAAAATCTAAGCCATGAGCACCAGGGTTACCAATGCCAGATGGGATGAGGAACAAATAGACAAGTAAGAACAGGGCAAGGAAAAGCAGAAATAGGGAGACTAGAACCATGGTGAGAAGGGCAAGGGGGCAGGGTGTGTGGAGCATGGGCAAAATAACCAAAAGTACAAGGGCCTAGAAAAAGAAGTACCAGGGGTTAAAGGGACAGAAGGAGAACAAGAAGTGCTAGGAGGGACTCAGTGCACCTACCAGCATGAGAGGGATGAGGTTGACCAGGGCCAGAAGTAGCAGACCCTGGTGGACAGGCCAAAACGAACCAGAACCATGAGACCAATAGAAAGAAGGAGCAAAGACAGGAAGACCAAGACCATAGAGAGCAGATCAAGGAGGACCAAAGGGCCAGAAGCAAATTGACAAGGACCAGGAAGACCACAAATGGAAAGTACCCAGGCTAGCAGGGCTAGGAGACCCTGGATCAATAGGACCAGGAGAAATATAAACGGTCAGTAAGTCATTACCCAGTGGGATCAGGATTAGAAGGTCCATGTTGGTCAGACACATGTGGATCCTAGACCAGGGTCACAAGGACTATATGAACCATAGTGACTTGCAACATGTGACCTAGAAAAACCCTTCCAGAGGGATGAGGAAGAAAAGAACCATTACTAGGAGGAAAACGATAGACAGTACAGGTGGATAAAAGCAAGGAGAAACAGGCAAACCAAGGGGACTAGTAGGAGTGGGATCGGGCAGGAGGACTAGGGGACTAGGAGGGCTAGGCAAGGCCAGTGGGACCAGGACCAGAAGACTTGATACAGGGTCAAAATACCATTGACAATACTCACAAACAAACCCTTGCTTACTCACAGCACTGTGAAATGTTATGACAGTGTTTACTCTGCTAGATTAAAAGTCTGCATTACATGGATTTTTGCATATCAATATATTGTATATTTTTTACCCAGTGTGTCTCCTTTTCCTCTTTTGTTATGGTTGTCACTCACTTGGGGGTCACCACGCACTTTCAAAGATTTACCATTCTATTAAATTGTGACTTACAATGTGAAACAAATTCACTTGCATTATTGAACTGCTACAGGTATATATTTTGTTGTATCTGAAGCTCACAGTTATTTAGAGGTATGATTCAATATATATTGAGATAGAGTTCACTGTGATCTACTATATGAGCTGTATAAACACTTGGGTTGACCTGTCTTACCAAATAGGCAGGACAATAATCTCAGGTAGCGAGGTCAATCATCTCAGTTAGCGGGACCAAGAAAATGAGGATTAGATGTAAGAATGCCAATCAGAGAAGACCAAGGGAACAGGATGATAGAGGCCAGTAGGAGCAGGATCAAAATGACCAGGCTCAAGAGGACTAAACTAGGTAAACCTATATCTAGAAGGTCAGGATCAGTGTCTGTAGGACTAGTAGGACTAAGATAACAAGAAAAAGATTCAGGAGGGCTAGGACATCCCAAACCAGGCGGACAAAAACTAAAAAGGCCAGGGCACAAGAGGCCAGATAGACCAAGAGAACCAGCAGGATCAGGACCTACCTACCAGGGCTAGGAGGTTTAGAGTGAGGAGAACACGGGTAAGGTGATGAGGGTCAAGAGAACCAGAGAGCCACAGGGCCAAATGGAACAAGACTGGGACAACTTAGAATAGTCAGGATGGCCAAAAGACAAGGATTATGATAATCAGCACAATATTACAAGAAGGGCCAGGAAGACCAGGATTGAGGAGATCAAGACTAGGAAGGCTGGCAGTTCAGGCCTTGGAGAAATAGGCCAAGGAGAAATCAAACTTTAAAGACCAGGACCAAGAGGATCAAGGCCTATGGGCAAAGAATCTTGAGAAGGACAAGGACTAGAAATAAAAATAGGATGACCATTGCCAGGAGAACTAGGGAGGCTAGACATTTGATACAGGCAACAAAAGTCAGAAGGAAAGGTTGTATGAGGCCCAGGAAGCAAAGTACTAAGATGACCAGGGCAAGGAGCACCAGGACCTTGAGAACCAGGACCAAAACGAGCATGGTGAAAAGGAAAAGGAATATTTGTACAAGGAATATCAGGACAAGGATGGCCAAGTTCGGTGGCTAAGAAGAGGATGATCTGGAAAAGGGGGATTAGGACTAAATGGGCAAGTTAGTGCAGGATCAGAATGATAAAGAGCATGAACAAGGAGGATCATTTCCTCAGGCGTTTAGCTGTCTTTGACTCTTTCAATGAATATGGGCAGTCATTATGAACATGGCGGGAAACACCGCCGGCCGTCGTGGCGGCAGTGAATAAAATTCCACTTATGGTGGTGAATGGAAACCCGCCATGTATTGAACAAAAATTCCAACCCCGCCAAAAATCACCAGACTACCACTCCCCGCCATGACCCTGTCGGCGGGAATCCCCGACCTCCCCACCCAACCACCGCCAAGCACACCCACATCCCGCCCTCCAAATAATGATGCACAAATCACCTTGGTAGACATTGGAGGCCGAACAACAATTGGCGGCTCCGACCGCTACGGGCGGCAAGTGGACTTAACAACAAGAAGTGCACACATTGAATAAGCATGTAACCCACACACCTGACATACATCATAACCCCATAAAACACCCCCAGACATACCCCACAATCCTTTGCAACAATACCAGGCCAAGAAGACAGGAGCACCAGAGGCAGACATCCAACGCCAGCATACAGGAGACGAACACCGACCCACAGAAGAGCACCCTCACCTTGTTCCCAGCCCGACACCACTCACCACACTCACCATGTCACCCCCCAAACATCCACGCTTCACCGAAAGGGAGTTAAGGACCATGGTGGACGAGATCCTGAAGGTGGAGCCACAAATATTCGGGGACGAGGTGCAGCACATACCCATCCCAAGGAAGATGGAGTTACAGATGGATGTGAAAAGGGTTAATGCAGGGGGACACCATCCACGCACCAGGGACGACATCCAGAAGAGATGGAACGACCTGCTGGGGAAGGTCAGGGGCATGGCATCAAGGCACCAAATTGCAGTCCAGAAGACTGGGGGAGGACCGCCACCAACACCACCAGAATACACAGACTGGGAGGAAAGGGTACTGGCCATCTTGCAACCTGAGGGACTCACTGGACTCACTGGAGGAATGGACTCGGGTAAGTCAACAACATATACCCCATATACACCATACCTGTAATGCATGCACCACAACCACCCCACCCACCCCCACCAGGACCAACACCCCACCCAGGCATCAGCCACTAAATCCACCCCCCGCATTCCAAGAGGGACGTTTTTGAGAGTTTATGATGGAACAACTCAAGCACTTTCCACGTATGCCTTTACAGCGCAGTAACTAGAACACATGGTCATTGCCATGCATGCACTTACCACAAATGTTTTTACCACGCATATGTTTCACACATGCCTTTACCGTGAAAATTTTGTAGTAAAGGCATGGTTGGTAAAGGCATAAGCGTGGTAAAAAGTAGAGGTAAATATAATATGTCCATATATATATATATAAAAAATATGTATATAGAGAGATATAGGCGGTCATTCTGACCCTGGCGGTCAAAGACCGCCAGGGCGGAGGACCGCGGGAGCACCGCCGACAGGCCGGCGGTGCTCCAATGGGGATTCCGACCGCGGCGGTAAAGCCGCGGTCGGACCGGCACCACTGGCGGGCTCCCGCCAGTGTACCGCCGCCCCATTGAATCCTCCACGGCGGCGCAGCTTGCTGCGCCGCCGAGGGGATTCCGACCCCCCCTACCGCCATCCAGATCCCGGCGGTCCGACCGCCGGGATCCGGATGGCGGTAGGGGGGGTCGCGGGGCCCCTGGGGGCCCCTGCAGTGCCCATGCCACTGGCATGGGCATTGCAGGGTCCCCCATAAGAGGGCCCCTAAATGTATTTCACTGTCTGCTGCGCAGACAGTGAAATACACGACGGGTGCAACTGCACCCGTCGCACAGCTTCCACTCCGCCGGCTCGATTCCGAGCCGGCTTCATCGTGGAAGCCTCTTTCCCGCTGGGCTGGCGGGCGGCCTGAAGGCGACCGCCCGCCAGCCCAGCGGGAAAGTCTGAATTACCGCCGCGGTCTTTCGACCGCGGAACGGTAAGCTGACGGCGGGACTTTGGCGGGCGGCCTCCGCCGCCCGCCAAGGTCAGAATGAGGGCCATAGTGTTATATAGATAATAATGATATACAGATATATATAGTTATGGGATTATATAGATATATATTTCTCTCTCTCTGTCGCTCTCTCTCTCTCTCTCTCTCTATATATATATGTATACATATATATATATATATATATATAATACACACACACAAAACCATACCTACCATAAACCATAAAAATGACCTTACCACCTCAAATGCTCACCCTAAACCCTGCAAATGCCTTTAGCACCCCAAATCCCATACTCACCCCAAAACCTAAAAATGCCCTTACCACCCCAAAACCCATACCTAACCTAAAAATGCCTATTACACACTAAAACCCTTTCCAACCCTAAAGCCTAAAAATGCCCTTACCACCACAGATCCCATACCAACCCTTAAACATAAACAGCCCTTCGCATAGGTTTTCATTATGCTAAAGAGGCTACTGGATTTGGGTGGTAGGATCACATGGATTGTGGGTACTGAGCACAATTTCACACCAGGTGACACCTGTCAGTCTAATCCTGAGTTTCCGGCTAACTAGTAGCGTCTCTTCTCCGGCTGAAATGATTGTGGCAACCGGGCACATGGCAAGATAGACTCCTCAGGGAATCATGGTAAATCCGATCGCATCCCTTTCTCTCAGTTACCAAAAAGTCTCACACAGGGAAAGAAAACAGAGGCAGAATATAATTCAATAAGCATTTATTGAAATAACTGCATCTTAGATAAAAGCGTGTGTATATCAATAACCAAGATGATAAAACATGGTCAAATCAAGCATGTGACTAAATGTGACCACAAACCCACTAACAGGTCCACATCCCTCTCCCTGTGCATAGTCACCTACCCCTGCAAGTCCCCACAATGGAACAACACCCCCCACCACAATGGGCCAAATGGAAAGCACAATGTAAGAATTCTATATTTATCCTGAGGTCCCGTATGGGAAAAAACTGCCTCTAGTGCATGTTTTTGTTTTTGAGCTAGCCAAAACAGAATTTTCTCCCGCTTGGCGGGTACCTTACCCATGATCAAATGTACAGTAGCAGGATTATTGACTGGCGTTACTGCGTGTGGTTGTGCTGGAGCAGCTTGTGCTGGGTTTGTGTTTAATGTTTGCATAACAAACTGTACTTACAGTCTGTATATTGTTGTAAGCTCTCTATAGAAGCGGTGGACCTCAGCTACCGCCAAGTTTGCTGTATCAGGATGAGGTCTATATGTGGCCAGTAAAGGCCAGGTTGATTCATTATTACTCAAAGGACCTAACCTAACGGATAGTATTATATGGGGTAGGGCGCCATCAAGCCAGTTATTATGGCCTTGATAAGATAAATGTATTTCTAAATATGCATGAGCTCTGTGTTGTGCAGGTGCATTTGCAGGTGTGTAGTGATGAAATGTATTTGTGTTCCCATCTACTGCTGGAAAAGTGACCCAAGAATAAAAAGAATCTGTTCTGTAGGCTACATGAGCTTCAACAACAAATGTAACTGGACCCCCTTGGACCGTTATGTTGTCTGCCAATAAATGTGCAGCAAGAGGTGGTCTCATATTTACTGCAATTGCTACCCGTTTAGGGTTCGCCATATTGCTGGTATTTATGTGTTTAGAGAAAAGGATACCAACTGGGGACAGTCCTTTAAGGTTCAAGCTTGAACAACCTACAGCTCAAGATAGGTCCTACCTACCTAACAGAGGAGGAAATCATCAATACCACGGACGTCTCCGTATATAGTATTGAGGTGTCTTTAGCCTTCAGTTAGACAGAGATACTTAGGAGAATCCGAATATTAGTACTTGACTAAATATTGGTGGTGCCATGTCGCGTAGGTTCTCATCATGCTAATGAGGCTACTGGATTTGGCTGGTAGGATCATGAATTGTGGGTACTGAGCACAATTACACATCAGGTGACACCTGTCGGCCTAATCCAGGGTTTCCAACTAACTAGCAGTGCCTCATTTCTGGCCGAAGTGTTTGAGGCAATCAGGAACATGGCAAGAGAGACTCAGGGAATCATGGTAAATCAGATCACATCCGTTTCTCTCAGTTCCCAAAAAGTCTCACATAGGCAAAGAAAAAATAGGCAGAATATAGTTTAAAGCATTTATTGAAATAACTGTATTTTAGATAAAAGTGTAGGTGTAGCAATAACTAGGATGATAAAACACGATAAAAGCAAGCATGTGACTAAAAGTGAAAAACAAAAAAACAGTCAAAAGGGGATAGATCCATAATCCTCCTGCCTACGTGATGTAGGAGCACAGCATACTAAGCCTAATCTGTCCCTTCTGTTTCCCCCTGGGAGAACATCATCGCTCATACCTGGAGAAAGAAGCCAGGGGTTCAGCCGTCTAAGCAAGCAGCTCTAGCGAACCAATCAATAATCCACATACAATCGTGGTCATCTGGCTGGAATCTCCCTCTAACGTGCTTGGGACAAAGGAGTGTTTTTATAATAAAACAGCTGACATTCTAAGAAATAGTCCCCGCATATGAATGCGTCTTTTCTGTGTATGTTGGAGACACAGCGTACCACGTTTGCTAAGAAATTAATGCTTTCCTGGGTGAAAGAATAATGTGATAGAAATAATAAAACAGCACCACAAAAGTGGCTCTTGCTAGAAAAATAAAACCATGCTGAAGAAAATGTATCTAGGTGAAAGTGCACAGGTGCAGGCCTAGGTAGCTAAAATAACTTATATAAAATATTGCTAAAATAGCTATACAACAAGCCCTTACCACCCCAAATCCCACAACCACCTTAAAACCTAAAAATGTCCTTACCAGACCAAAATCCATACCCATCCTAAAACCTAAAAATGCCTATTCCACCCAAAAACCCATACCCACCCTAAAAAACTTAAATTGTCCTTTCTACCCCAAATCCCATACCCACCCTAAAACCTAAAGCTGCCTTTACCACCAATAACCCTAAACATCATTCATTCTTGTGTCTTGGGATTTCTGTCCCCCCTGGGGTCAGATCGGCCTAATTGTATTAGGCCGATCTGACACCAGGGGGGCCAGAAATGGCCTAAAAATAATTTCCCCCCCTGGGGAGCAGCCCTTGCCCTAGGGGCCACTCCCCTTATGCGCAAGTATGAATAAAATAAATAATCCCTGGTGTCTAGTGGCTTCTGCCTCCCGTGGGGGCGGATCGGCCTAATAATATATTATTTGGCCCCCCAGGAGCGACCCTTGCCTAAGGGGTCACTCCCCAAACATAAAAAAATAAAAATAAACAAAAAATAATTATCCCTTGTGTCTAGTGTTTTTCTGCCCCCAGGGAGGGCAGAAATGGCCTAAAAATAATTTGCCCCCCCTGAGGAGCAGCCCTTGCCCACAGTGCCGCTCCCCTTATGCGCAAGTACGAAAAAAAAAAAAAATCCTTGGTGTCTAGTTTTTTCTGCCCCCCGGGCAGGTCGCAAGGCTGATGTGCCCCCGGGAAGGGCA
Source organism: Pleurodeles waltl (assembly GCF_031143425.1). Lineage (NCBI taxonomy): Eukaryota > Metazoa > Chordata > Amphibia > Caudata > Salamandridae > Pleurodeles > Pleurodeles waltl. The sequence continues at coordinate 473,645,116 of NC_090451.1, forward strand.
GATATGGCCTAATTATAATTTCCCCCCCCCAGGAGTGACCCTTGCCTAAGGGGTCGCTCCCCAAACATAAAAAAAAAAAAATAACAATAAATAAAATTATCCCTGGTGTCTAGTTGCTTTCTGCCCCCACCACCCCCCCCCCCGGGGCAGATCGGCCTAATAATATTAGGCCGATCTGCCCCGGGGGGGCAGAAATAAATTGCCCGCCTAGGGAGTAGCCCTTGCCCAAGGGGCCCCTCCCCTTATTTCATAAATACAAAAAAAAAATCCCTGGTGTCTAGTGGCATTTCTGCTGCCCGATCGAAATGCTCAGAGAGACATGAATGCCTCTCTGCCCCCTCCATATGATCGGATGAGAAATGCTTTTGCACTTCTTCTTCGATTGCCGCTGGGCTTCCAGTGCAGAGGGAAGGCCTTTGATGAGGTCAGCGCACAAAAGCGTGCTGACATCATCAGACGCCACAGGGGGTTCGGGGGGGCGGGGGTGGAAGGGGAAGCGATTCCCCCTTCCATCTCTGCCTAGTGGAGGGGGGTGCTTGGCCCGGGGGCCCATAGCAGGACGAGCTGGACTCATCCTCGGCACCGGGCAACTGGTGCCGAGGCAAGACCAGCTCGTCCTGGGCGCCCTAGGGGTTAAAAAGAAGTAAATTACTTTTGATTTTTACCAAAGTGACTTTTAAAGGTATGACCCCTTTTTCATTCTAAATGTTTAAGTAATTCAATACAATTGCCAATTTATCCTGTTTTTAAGTCTGCTGAAATGTAATATGTTTGTCACCTATCTTTCCTGACCTTTCCAAAGTAAGGTGAAGTAGATTTGACTTTGTAAGAACTGCTCTAGGGTCCCTGCATATCGGCAGGACTATTCACTGCTTATGATTTCAATGGAGATCCCCTAAAAGAAAAGTACATTTACACCTTTCATCTTCTCCTCCCTTGAACTCCTTGTCTTTGTTAGGAGGTTGTTACCACTTGGGAAGCTTCGATGTAGCTGTATTTTCCCTGCTAGAGTAAAACTGCCCCTCCTGCTGGATATATGCATTCCTTTAGAAATACCAGTCTGTCTGTAGCCATATTGCATACTACCTGAAGCTACTTAAGTCAGTCTCAGGAGCTACCAGATCAGGTCACTTTCAGGTCGTACCCCTCCACAATTGAAGAGATCCCAATAACTTTAAAACTGTCAAGCACCAAATTATGAAGCACTGGCCTTCAGAGAAAGATTGATTCTGGGATTATAACCAGTGTTTTGTTTAGTATTTAGATATGCAACGAGGTGCTGCAAACCCATTTAGAATAAGAACATGGAAGAACTAAGAATGGGATAAATTGTGCCGCACTACTTCACATTCTGTCTGGATGTTAGCCTAGGAAAGATTGCAGAGCTGTATAGCTGTTGCCCGGTGAGGAGAAAAAGGCCTACCTGTGTGTGTGAATGGCTGGACTGTGACGATCAGGAGCAGTGAATGATCAGTAGCCAAAAGTAGACCTTTGCTGACTAGAATGACCTCCACTGAAGTAAGGCTAATATGCAGAGACTTCCCCAGAGCCACGTGTTTGACCCAGGCATCTGTGCAGAAACACTGAGTATGACAACATCAGGATATGAGGAGGATTCATGAATGACAGATTTAAATAGAGACGGCCGTGGCCCATCCCTAGCCCTTTCCATACCTGAAGGGAATGATCTCCAGCATATGAGCTGTTCTTGATAATCTAGAGAAATCCTGACTTTGGTCCTTGTTGTGGTGGTGTGTCCCAAGGTGGTTTCCTAATTCCTAAACTCGTTTATATTATCTATGTTACCCAAAAGGTTCTCACAATATTGCAGTTTAATACACAGTTAAGGACCCTTTGCCATTCCAGTCCCTAACTGGCCGCTGGCCTCTATAGTGTCTGCTGTGAATGTTCCTAGTCCTGTGGTTGGACTACCACTGGACAAAAAACTTAGCAGTGAATAATGGTTTCTGAGCTACAACAATTTATCTCCCTCACCACCCAAGGTACACTCAAAATAAACAGTACCTTGAACCGCCCAAAGACTTTAGTCACTCTTCCCCAAGTATAGAGCCAAGATGACAGTACACCAGTCACCAAAACCATACATCCTGATTACCCCCAAATAATTGTTTAACTAATCAAAGGACAGATGGCACTTTGTTTTGGGATGGTAAATTTGTTTCTTACTTCATAGCAGATGGATCAATTGCATTCCACAACGCATACCAAAACTCTCAAGAAAACTATAGCATTGCTTCTGAAATCTCATTATTTTGACCTTTTTAAAATATCTACTGTTTCTTATTCCCTGGGCACCTCCGAGGGGATGTAAGGATCTCAGAACCTTCTTCCATAGAGCAGCACGAGTCATAGATCTCAATGCTGAATTAATTTCTCGAATTTACTGTTTAGGAGTTTACTAAGAAAACTGTAACTCATGTCAAAGAAACAGAAAGAAAGAGGTGGAAAAGGAGCGAGACAGAGAGAATGGAATATAAGGTATGAGTATGTGTGCGTGAGAGCAAAAGATACAGAGAGGACAAAAAATGGTGGGAGAGAGAAACAAAAAGAGATGTGAGTGAGAAGGGAGCAGGAAATTGAGGTAGAGAGAGACACAAAAAGAACCAGAAAGAGAGAGAGGACAAATAGTTGGAACGTCAAGTAGAAGAAGGAAGCAACAGGAGTGTAGTAGGCCCCCAAAGCCCCTGCAGAATTGGTGGCGCCCCAGGGTTCCATGGTTTGGGTGGACCCCCTCGCCCTTACATTGCATACCTTGCAAAATGTGTGCAATGGCATGGAATAAGAACTAGTTGAACTCCTGGAAACTCTTGGGAAAGCCACTGTGCTTTCTCAAGAAGGTCTGTGCAGTATAGGATGGGCCTAACCGCTCAAGGCCCCCCGCCCACCTTGAGCCCAATACCATTAAATGTCTGTGCAGTCTGGCAGACTCTGGGATCCTTCATATCATTCTGCAGGGGCGGGGGGTATCATGTTGTGTTACACCACTGGGAACAGAGCGAGAGACAAACAGAGAATAAAGGTTGACGCTCGAGCACACAACATTCATGGTCCCATTTCAAGTATGTATATCTGGATTTTATTTTAAGTATATATATCTGGATTTCATACACAAATCATGCTTTTTTAAAATAAATTCTCAGTATTGTAATACTCGACTGTGGTCCACCTCCTAGTATTTAATGCAGTGCTTGGCAAACAATTACACAGACAATGCAATTCTTCCAATAAATCGGCGACCGCCAGTTTCGCATTCTGACCTGTTATTCATGTGCTTGACATAAGTGACCCTCAATTCAGTGTGGAGTATCTCACCTCTGTAGGAGCTGCTCCCTGCAGTTCTCATAACGTATGCTTGACAAACAATATGAAACGAAATAAAGTACTTTATGTATAGCAAAAGCAAATATCCATTTCTAAAATAATCTAAGCTTTTTCGACAATGTTTGACGTTTAATTACATAATTATTAAGAAAACACACATTTAAACCTAGTTTTCTTTTCTCGTGTACTAATTCTACATGGCACCGCTTTATCTGTATGATGCATAAAATAATTCAAAATAGTTCAAGCATGAGTATTATTAAAAGGTTTCCCATTATGACTAAAATTAAAAGTCAATAGTGATATGCAACGCTACACCACATATTTTGACTACACTGCAATATTTCTTGGAATTCCATGAAAAATGTATTCATGGTTTATGAAAAGAACCATTTTCCGGCTAGGCAATTTTATTTTGCTGTTACTCGATACACTTTTTGGACACTTGGGAAATCAATGCTACATTTTACTTCTCTTTTTCATGTCCAAGTACGAGCTCTCAGGTTACTAATTTAATGTAGGAAATCCGTAAATGCAGGAAGCATTCAGTGCTTTTTAGGTGCCGACTTTCAGCAGTTTGTTCTGAGTTTGAACATGCACATGTTCGTAAATAATTGCAGCTGAACGAGTGCTGTCTCGTAACAGGCTGGGTAGGAGGACTGTCGCGAAGGGCAATCAGGCAATGCCAAATGGGCTGATCTTAAAGGGCAGCGAAGCCTGCTTTTTGGTTGTTTGTGATCCTGCTTCATGGCCTCGTGGGCCGGGGTTTTTGTCCAGTCCACCAGATAGTGCACCTGTCTGGTTGGGAAAGACACATTAGCTGTTTTCCAAGAACATAAAAGTGCCTGGAGCCCAGACAGTTTTTCCATTGGTTGGTGTTGGAGAGTTAAAGTCCTCCACATAGTAAAGACTTGTACTCCTACCCTGGGTGTCCAACTGTTGGGCACTGTTGTCTGGATCCCTAGTGTTGATTTTTTTGTCATAGGTGAACATGGATCCGGCATTTATGCCATGGTGTAGGCCTGTCTCAAAGACTTCGCTATCCTCCTATTAGTGATGGAAGGCTACCACTTCACCACGAGTTAAGCAGCGCAAGTGTGGTGGTGGCAGCATACATTGTAGTGATCATTAGTAATGAACAGGACCATTTTACCTCGTGTCACTGGAGTGAGACTTAGATGCTCACTCACCTTTTTAAAAAATTCTGCTGATGTGTGCTTAATACATGCTTGGGCTACACCAGGTGAGTGCTGCATAGTACAGGATTAGTGACTCTATCCTGGATGTATCTGTGACTAGGAAGGGTACAGTACAGGAATAGAGCAGTACTGTGCAGTGGCTGTGTGTATAGTACATATACTGGGTGTACGTATGCCTGTGTGGAGTGCAAGACATGAGAGATGTAGTGCTGTGCTTTGTGTGTGCTATAAAGGTGTGCTAGGTGTACATGTGCTTACATGAAATACAGTACGCGAAGGGTGAAGTATTATACAGCTTGAACATGTGTGTGTGTGCTGGCAGTGTCTGTGTTTATAAATCGCACATCCTGGTTAAACATAGAAAATCTTCAGTGCACACGGACGGAGTGTGTGTGCTGACTGCATGTGTCCATCTAACAGTACAATGCATGGCAGAACAGCGATGGACAGAAAATGTGTTGTGAATGTACACAGAGTAAGTGTGCCTGCAATGGTACATAACATGGAGGACTCTGGATTACATTTTTGGAAGCCCAAGTCGTCTTAGTAATGACATGAGGAGGAGAAGAATTCCCACAGACAGATGTGTATCTTGCTGCATTCCTGTGAGGTGGGTGAGACACACACACACACACTGGAGGGGAAAGGAAAAGACGCCCTTTATACGATTCTGTGATAGATCACAAGGAAGGGGCCTGGACACATCTCTGGATGGGAGATGGGGCAAATAAGGAAACTATAAAGAGTAGGGCCTGGGGTCTGGGATTGGCCCTTTGTTGCAGATATCACTGTGTTTGACAGTCAGGTGGGAACTCTGGTCATTCCCATGAATTTTGTTGTGGGACAATCAGTTTTAGAGTCTTGTCTGCTGTGACAGAAGTCTTTCAGGAGGTGCGAAGAGAAACTGTAGTACCCACTTCAAAATAAGCATAACAACCATAAAACCCCAAAGTCTCAGACTCTAAATTTAATTTTAGATGTTTGGCAATGCACCTTAAGAAGGGGAGGCTGAGACCCCAATCTTTGTCATCTGCCATGCAGCCAGACTGGCTATTTGAAATGGAGAAGTCTTTAAGATTTATCCCTGTTTTTAGATATAGGAACAAAGGCCTACTAGGCAACCTGATGGGTGAAGGGACATCATCCAAGGAAACATGATCACTTTCACTGGAGCATGGAGCACAAGCGTCTGCTAGCTTGCCAAGACCATTGGACCCTGTGAGGAGGAGGAGAGCATTGAAGGGAGCAAGCCCCAGCAGGGAGCCCTAATATGTTGACTCCCTGTGTGACGTATGAGGATTGATTCAGCTGTGCCACTATCCTCTTTACAGGGCTGGACTTGGAACACAAATCAGCTACACTAAAAATGAAGGACCATGCCTGCAAGTGTAGTGATTTAACGTAAAGCTTTGTATTTGTTTGGTGGGGGCAGGTGCTACCTTCAAGAATTTGTTAGAGAAAACAGGCAGATATTACCATGCAGTTTTTCAAATATTTAGGCTAAGAACTTTCAAGGCTGTTTTATGGCAGTCCATTCAGCCTCAACATCAGTCCATTTGGTTGCAGCATGGTGGTAAATTGCAAGAATACTCAACATGCTACTCCAGGTCTGCCCTTAGAGAGTGCTTATTAAGCCCATTTAATAATTCACTCCCCATTTTGTAAACCCTCAAAAGACTACGCTTCCATATGTCAACTATAAAAATCATGTTAAAAGAAGACATAGGTTTCATAGTAGACATTTGGGTGTCTCATACACATTTAACTAGAACTCATTTACAATGGAGTTTTTTGGAGCACTTTGTCACTCCGAACAAACCCTTAGACCTTTCATTTTATTTGAAATACTTTCTGAAGGACCATGTTTGTGCTGGTGGGGCATTCACAGTGGTTGAGTGCTTTCTTGTTAAAGGTAGGTGATTGATGGTCAGTCTACAGAAAGCTCCTCTTTATTGGAAAGCCTGGTAAGTATTACAACAAAGCCATTTCACATTTGACTACTTATGCATTTTTGTCCTCTCTCTCAGTACCAAATTATTTTTGTTTCTTGTCTCTCAGTACAGAATTGTCATCTTTTTGTTATTGGTATGCACTCAGAAGTGAACAAGCAAATACAGGGTATCAGACAGCTATTAGGCAGGCAAGATAGCTGAGCACAACAATACATTGACTACTGAATTCTGTATTACATGAAGATCATTGATTTGAATTGTGATGTGTCCATTCAGAAAATTACTCATTTGAGGTCACTGAAAGGATCTGCAATGGATTGGCTAGTAATATTAATATTACTGGTAGCGATAGTAATAGTAGCATAATTAGAAATATTTTCATCTTTATAGTAGTACAAATGTATAGCCTTCAAACCCAGTTTTGTTTTGCACTGAGGACTATACAAGATAACCTTCAAGTGCCCATTATGTCACTTGGAACCCCAATGTTGAAAACTCCAGTTTACCTATAATACCCTAGTTTCAGTTTTATTGTATATTCCCCACATATTATCTTCCACGGGACAACCTATTCTAAGCATTTAGCTACCCAGGAAAGGAATAGTCATGGGTAAGACCAGGCCTTCAACCTCGTCTCCAGAGAGGTACATTAAAAATAACATTTACCTTGTCTCATGCAGCTGACCGCCATCATCATTACTGGTGTCTTCCTCTTTGCCAATACACAAATGTGTGTGGAGTCCCGCCATGCTTCCTAACCACCCTCATTGCTGATAGTTTGGGGTTTCTTAAATCTCAAACGTCGAGTAAAATCATCATACAAACTCTGCCACAGGTAGTATGGACCTTTACTAGTCGAAGAGGAGAGGATGTAAGAAGCCATCATTTACATCTGTTTGACAAAGAGAATTGAAGTGTGTTACAAGGGATTTATTAACAAAATTTAGTCATGTTAGGGAAATTAATAATCATATATTTAACCCTTAAGAATTATTGTTACAAATTAATTTGTCCACAAAATTATATCTTAGTATGAGATAGAACATGATAGGAATCAGAATTATATAAAGCATACATAGGTGGTCATTACAACCCTGGCGGACGGTGTTTAAGCGGCGGTAAAACCGCCAACAGGCTGGCGGTAAAAAAATTGGAATTACGACTGTGGCGGAAACCGCCAACAAAGACAGCCACTTTAACACTCCGACCGCCACAGCGGTACAAACAAACAGCGCGGCGGTCACCGCCAACAGACAGGCGGGAGACAATGTACCGCCCACACTATTATGACAGGCGAATCCGCCACCTTTTTTCCGGGGCGGATTCACCGCGGATAAAAACACGGCAGAAACAGGAATCCCAAAGGAAAAACGCTCACCTCTACACACCCCACGAGGAACGAGGACGCCATGGACCCGAACTCCACATTCTCCCTGCGATAGTGTTCCTGCTCCTCTACTGGTAGCACGAACGCCGGCAGCTAAGACCACGGTGAGTACTGCACCTACAACACAGGGGAGTGGGGAGGCAAAAAACAGGGACACACACACGCAACACCCCCACCCTCACCCACTACAACACACACAAATGCATATCAATACATCACAGTTACACCCCACGGAAGAATGCAAAGACAATAGAAAATTAGTGTAACCATTGTAATATACTAAAAACAAGTAGGCAGAAATATATATATACCCCATGTACAAAATAAATACCAAGCATAGTAGTCCAGGTAGTGCACTAAGATAGTCCGTGGAACACTGGGACCACACGGTATGGGCGAGGCCCACACAAGATACCTGACCATGATGGAGAGAACACTGCAGGGGCATCAGATACCAAGAAAACAGGCAACTCAGGGGGGGGGGAAAGGGGGCACACCTCAGCCAATTGAGTGCACGATGCCAGATCCACGAGGGGGCCACATGCCCACTGTTACATCCTGGGGAGTGCAAAGCCACAGTCTCACAAGTCTCTACAGTGGGTTGTCTGCCCACTGTTCAATCCTGGAGAGTGCAAAGCCACAGTCTCTCAAGTCTCTACAGTGGGTGGTCTGCCCACTGTTCAATCCTGGGGAGTGCAAAGCCACAGTCTCTCAAGTCTCTACAGTGGGTGGTCTGCCCACTGTTCAATCCTGGGGAGTGCAAAGCCACAGTCTCTCAAGCCTCTACAGTGGGTGGTCTGCCCACCGTTCAATCCTGGGGAGTGCAAAGCCACAGTCTCACAAGTGGATGACAGTCTCCACTGGTTCTGGAGGGGGCAAGGTGCCCAGAGTGCTTCATCCTGTTAAGGACAGAGGTAGTGGATGACAGTCTCCACTGGTTCTGGAGGGGGCATGGTGCCCAGAGTGCTTCATCCTGTTAAGGACAGAGGTAGTGGATGACAGTCTCCACTGGTTCTGGAGGGGGCATGGTGCCCAGAGTGCTTCATCCTCTTAAGGACAGAGGTAGTGGATGACAGTCTCCACTGGTTTTGGAGGGGGCATGGTGCCCAGAGTGCTTTATCCTGTTAAGGACAGAGGTAGTGGATGTCAGTCTCCACTGGTTATGGAGGGGACAGGGTGCCCAGAGTGCTTCATCCTGTTAAGGACCAGAGTGCTTCATCCTGTTAAGGACAGAGGAAGTGGATGTCAGTCTCCACTGGTTCTGGAGGGGGCATGGTGCCCAGAGTGCATCATTCACCCCGTGACGGACTCAGTTGCGTCAGTGCCCCTGCTGCTCATGGGCTAGCGCCGCTTGAGATGGCGGTGCCCTGTTCAGCGGTGCTTGAGATGGCGGTGCCCTGTTCAGCGGTGCTTGAGATGGCGGTGCCCTGTTCAGCGGTGCTTCAGATGGCGGTCTCCATTGCAGGGTCTCAGCTGCTGGCGGTCCTTCATGGAACAGCGGGGCTGGCGGTCCTTCATGGCCCAACGTGCCTTTTTCTGGCAGTCCTTCATGGCCCAGCTGGGCTGGTGCTGGCGGTGGCCTCCTGGGCAGCTGGGCTGGTGCTGGCGGTGGCCTCCTGGGCAGCGGGGATGATGGCAGTCTTCTCCGCAGTGCAGCTCTTCACAGACTTGCCGGGTTTCTTGTGGCCCTTCCCCTCCTTGGAAGGTGTCACAGCTGACTCCACACTCCCAACGGGACCCCTGGGAGCGGCTTTGGTGGCTGGAGTCTTCCCCCTCTCATGCCGGGCACTGGCCAACTTCTGATGCTTCACAGGTGGGGGACTGTCTGTGCTGTGGCTCCGTGCCACACTGGGTGCCCTGGTGGCCGGTGCACTCTACATTCCGGTGACTACAGGCACCACTGGTCCCGGAAATGTTGTGGCTGAGGTGCTAGTTCGGGACCTATGAGACGGACGGGGTGGGGGAGGTGTGGGAAAGAGGTCAAGGTTGGACAGGAAAAGTTTTTTGGACACAGTGTGACGGGTAGCTGGAGGAGGTGTGGGAGTGGAGGAAGAGGTGGTGGTTGTAGGAGGGTACGGTTGGTGACTTTGGGTGAAGGTGCATGCGCTGGAGGCTGTCGTGAGGTGGATGACTTTTGGGTGGGTGTGTGCCTGCGTTTGTGTATCTTGGGAGGGGGCGTCACAGACACACTGGGAGAGGACACGGGGGCGTGTGAATTGTAGTGGGGGTGGTGACGGCACGTGAGCGGGGTGTGGTGGTGGGTGTGCTGGAGAGGGACGTAGTGGCTGTAGAGGTAGTGCATGCAGGTGTGAGTGTAGACGAGACTAGAAGGGAGACGAGGAGGAGGGGGACACAGTGGAGACAGTGGATGTTGGTGTGTCTGCATGTGTGTGATGCTTGCGTGAGTGCCTATGGGATGTGTGGTGCTTATGTTTGCCTGAGCTTCCCTTGGGTGTTGACGTGTGTGCCTGTTGGTCTGTAGGTGTGCTTGGGATAGGCTGAGGTACAGGGGATTGGGTCGGGTTGAGGAAGTTGGAGGGGAGAGGCTAGAGACGTGGACAATGGCTGCCATCAGTGCTGAGGCCAGAGTCTGAAAAGCTCGGTGAAGAGCCGCCTGACCAGAATGAATGCCCTCCAGGAATGCATTGGTTTGTTGCAACTGCCTCTCTACACCCTGGATGGCCTTCAAAATGGTAGACTGCCCAACAGTGAGGGACCTGAGGAGGTCAATGGCCTCCTCACTGAGGGCAGCAGGGGTGACTGGGGCAGGGCCTGAGGTGCCTGGGGCGAAGGTGATGCCCACCCTCCTGGGTGAGTGGGCACAGGGCAAAGGCTGAGGGGCTGCTGGGAGGTCAGTGCTGGTAGGGGGGTGGCGGCTGTACCTGTAGATGCGGAGGCACAGATGTTGCTGCCACCACAAGGGAGCTCCCATCAGAGGACAAGTCTGTGTCGCTGGTGTCAGCTCCTGTACCCGCCGTGGAGCTCCCCTCGCCCTCCGTCCCACTGGTGAATTCAGACTCCGTAGTGTCGCCCTCCAGGGCCATGTGGGATGCAGCTCTAACAGCTGTCCCGCACCATTTGCAGGTGACTCTAGTTACCCCAACCTGTCATGGCTACTGACCCCAGTGAGGAATCCCAGGACAAGGGCAGAGGAACGCTACAATGAGGCCCATGGGCGAACTAGGAGGGTGATCGAGCGGACCTTCAGCCTCCTGAAGGCCAGGTTCAGGTGCCTCCATATGACACGTAGATCCCTATTCTTCTCACCAAAGAAGGTGTGCCAGATCATCGTGGCCTGCTGTATGCTTCATAACTTGGCTTTGCGACGACAGGTGCCTTTTCTGCAGGAGGATGGTCCGGATGGCGGTGTTATTGCAGCTGTGGAGCCTGTGGACAGTGAAGACTGGGAAGCAGCGGAAGAAGACATGCACAACAGGGACTCAGTGATTCAGCAATATTTCCAGTGAGACACAGGTAAGAATACAAACCTGCCTACTACATGTACTTTAACACTACTACCTCTCTACTGTGTGTCGTTTTCACCCAGTGTATGGTCACTGAGTTGTCACTTTCCCTTACGATTTCACAGATCTGGGTCCCACTGTGTGACATCTGCTTAGATTCCTCATGGACTAGAGCTGTGTGACATAGGTATGTTGACATTAAACTTGAAAGAGCATTTTGTCACTGTAATTGCTAATACACTATTTCAAAATCACAGACAGACTCCAGATTGTTTTGTGTTTTAAGTGTGTTTACTTTAGTGCTCAATATTGGAGGGGGTAGTGAAATAGTGAGGAGTGATGGTGGAGGAATGTCCATGGCAGAGTCCAGTCTATTAGTCTAACAGGTGCATTGCCCATATGGGCATAGGAAGTGGAGCTGGGGCAGTTTCAGTTTGGACAGGGTGACAAAGTGGGACAGTAGGATGACAATCAGGGTGGTCTCATTTCTTGCCGGGGGTCTTGGCATCATTCTCTGTCTTTGTCCTGGATCTCAGGGACCGTTTGTGGGGTGGTTCTCCCTCTGCAGGGGGTGGGGTGCTGGTGTGGTGGTCCTGTGGCGGGGCGTCCTGTCCACTAGCGCCGGCGGAGGTGGTGGGCAGTTCATCGTCCATGCTAGTGTCAGGGGCCCTTGTAGTGCCACAGTGTCCCTCCTGGTGTTCACAAGTTCCTTCAGCACCCCTATGATGGTGCCCAGGGGGGAGCTGATGGTTCTGAGTTCCTCCCTGAAGCCCATATACTGTTCCTCCTGCAGGCGCTGGGTCTCCTGAAACTTGGCCAGTACCGTTGCCATCGTCTCCTGGGAGTGGTGGTAGGCTCCCATGATGGAGGAGAGGGCCTCGTGGAGAGTAGGTTCCCTTGGCCTGTCGGCCCCCTGTCGCACAGCAGCCCTCCCAGTTCCCCTGTGTTCCTGGGCCTCGGTCCCCTGGACCGTGTGCCCACTACCACTGCCCCCAGGTCCCTGTTGTTGTTGGGGTGGTGGGTTATCCTGGGTTCCCTGTAGTGGTGGACACACTGCTGATTGACGTGTCCTGGGGACTGAGGTATGGGCCCGCTGGGTTGGTGCTGTGCTGGTGTTTCCAGAGGGGGGAAGGTCTGTAGTGGCCTGTGACTGGGTGATGGGAACCGACTGTCCCGAGGTCCCGAATGGGCCGGGCTGGTCATCTAGATCCAGTTGGACAGAGGTGCTGTCATCACTGTGGGCCTCTTCTGTTGGTGGTGTGGACATGTGTGGACCCTCCTGTCCAGTGACATTGGGTAGGGGTCCTGCAGGGGTATAAAAGGATGGTTATTACATCTGTGTGTGTCATGGTGTGCAATAGGTGGGTGACCGTGTACCCCAGTGCTTGCATTCCTGTGTGAGACCTTGTGTGAGGATGATTTAGGGGGTTGTATGGGTATGTGCAGTGGGCATGGTTTAATGATGGGTGTCCATGCTTTGTTGTTGCATGCAGGGCTTGGTGTTGGGATGGGTGGTTTGTGATGTTGGGACATATGTGAGGAGTTGGGTTGCTGGGGGTGAGGGTGAGGGTGGGGGTATGTGATAGCATGCAGGTAGGGTGGGGGTTGTAATAGTTAAGATTTGACTTACCAGAGTCCATTCCTCCACCTACTCCTGCGAGGCCCTCAGGATGCAGAATCTTCAAGACCTGCTCCTCCCATGTTGTTAGTTGTGGGGGTCCGCCGCCAGTCCGCTGAACCGCCAGGTGGTGTTTTGAGACCACGGAACGCACCTTCCCCGTAGGTCGTTCCACCGCTTCCTGATGTCCTCCCCATTTCTTGGGTGCTGTCCCACTGCATTGACCCTGTCCACTATTCTTCGCCATAGCTTCATCTTCCTTGCAATGGAGGTGTGCTGCACCTGTGCTCCGAATAGCTGTGGCTCTACCCAGACGATTTCCTTCACCGTGACCCTGAGCTCCTCCTCCGAGAACCTGGGGTGTCTTTGCCGTGCCATGGGGTGGTGTAGGTGATGTGTGGGGTGGAGTGTATGGTGAGAAGTGTGCTGATATGTAGTGGTATGTTGTGTGAGGTGTGTGGAAGTTCTCTGGGTGATGGTGTTGTGTGCCTGTGGATGCTGTTGTTCTTGCTGGTGCTCTCTCTCTGGCCTTCTTTCTGAATTTTTTGTTGTGGGGGTTTGTGGGTGTTGTGGGTGTGTGTTGTATATTGTATTGGGTGTGTGGGAGTGGTGTGTGTATGTGTATCAGGTGTGTGTATTTTGAATTGTCCAATGTGGTAGTGTTTTGTAAATGTGTGTGTATTTTGAGCGCGGCGGTGTGTACCGCCAATGGAATACCGCGGTTGAAAGACCGCCACGTTGATTCGTGTGTCGTGATAGTGTGGGCGTATTTCTGTTGGCGTGACGGTGTTGGTTTTGTTTTCGCCAGTTTATCACTGACCTTTGGTGTGGCGGACTTGTGTGGGTGTCTGAATTTTGTCGGATTCCGAAATGTGGGTCATAATAGCTGTGGCGGAATGAAACACAAGAGTTCTCCTTTGCTTTGAAGCTTGTGTGAATGTTTTTACCAACAGATTCATGAAACATGTCAAATTACGCACATATGCCTTAACACTGTCTGTTCGAGTAGAGGACCTAAAGAATTACCAAGCTTTTGTGAAAGAGGTACATGATGATAGATTACATCCTCAAAAGCTAAAGTGGATAAGTGTGTGCAAACAGCAAATTCATTTGCTTATTCTTGCTTTTATCTAAAATAAACGTTTGATATCAAATTGATTGATTCGAAAGCACCTGTAAATAAAACTCTAAATTATTCTGATCTTTTGCATGTATAGGTGATGTAGGTGTGGAGGTGGATCTAATGGTACCCCAATCTCAGCAGTAATACTCATACTTTATAAAGGTGTTACAGATACAATAACTGTTAATGTCACAGTAATGTCTACTGTACATTTAGGCCTTCATAAAAACATTGGCGGTCAATGCCGCCTACCGCTGCGGCGATGGCTGCTAAAAGACCATTGCCGAGGCTAACAGCCATCTGCCAAATAATGACCACAGCCGGATATCCGCCACAAGAAAGGAGGGAATCCGGCTGTGGCCATACTGGCGGATGGCATTAAGGTGGTGCTGCTATCACCAGCAGCGCCACACCAGTAGCCCACCACCAGCCTTATTAAGAAAAATAATACAGCCTGTTGGTGTTCTGCTGGTGGGCGCTTCTGGTGGTGGCAGCGCCCCTTCCCTTGCGGAAGAGCCCCAGGATTCAGGTGAGTCGGGTTTGTGACAGGGGAGGGTGTGTTGTGTGTGTTGGGGTGTGCATGAATGTGTGAGTGTGTGTGTGAATGCGAATGTATGTATAATGTTGTTTGCATGCGTGTATGCATGTCTGAGAATGCATGTATGAATCGATATGTGAATGCTTGTCTGTGTGTCAGTGTGAATGTGGTACATATGTGCGCATGAATGAATGTGTGCATGCGTGTATGAATGCATGTATGCCTGTGTGACTGAGTGTGTGTATGCGTGGTGCGTGTCTGCGTGTTTGTGAGTAGGGGGTGGGGGATTGGAAGGGGAGAGCGTGGATGGAGGGGAAGTGGGGGGCATCTGGGGAGTATTTGGGGGGGCTCCTATCTGTGACAGGGAAGGAATTCATGGCGTTACGAACGGCTCGAAAACCATGGTGGTAGGCAGGGTCAAAATGCCTGAGGCGGTACAATAGCGGCTGCCGGGCTTCAGATTATTATCTCCAGCCTGGCAGCTGCTACCGCCATGACGGTCGGAGTGGTAGATTGGTGGGTTGGCTTTAGCCAAACCCACCAATGTCATAATGTCACAATGTCATAATGCCAGCCTGTTGGTGGTACTACTGCCACATTACCACCGACTGCTGGGGTCAAAATGACCCCCTCAGTCTTTGGAGGAAAACCCATGTGTGTCTTCAGTCAGCTCTTAAGTAAAATATAGCAGCAAGCAGATTTGTAATATTCTGTGATTGATTCTACTTGTGCAAATGAGCAAAACTTGTTGTTAAGCTGCAGTTATTTAATTCAATTTATATACAGCAGTCTCTGTGATGCTTCACTAGCCCTTGTCCATTTTCTTCTACAAATCTTCTTGATTCTTTACTTTGTTGTTTTCTTTTCTTTTTCTTTACTTTTTCTTTGTTAGTAAAGGGGTTAACGTTTTGTTTAAGTCAATTGTCACAGTCTTCTTTTATAACTCAGTTAAGATACAATTCATTATTTGAAGAAACAATTATGTTGAGTTCAATCATTCAGATTTCAAATGAATCAAATTCAAAATAAATCCATTTCACAGATTTAAATAGTACTGCTGTGATGGTGTGGCAGATATCATGAGGGTTCAAGTGGTTCTGTTCTCAGTTCTTGCGTCAAAATAGGTTGCATTGTAAACACTCTCAGTCTAATAAGTTCATTCAGGTGCTGAATATCTATGACAAGGTACTCTTTGATTTTGGTGGTGTTGGCTGGTCTATGTCACTCATACCACTTAATTCTATTTCTCCAATGATGGTTTATGGTATGCACTCAGCTGATAAATTGGATTTTAGTTGCTCTCTGTTCTTTGGATATTCCTATCTCTCTCTGGTTCTGCCACACCTTTCACTTGTTTCTTCACCAGAGTCGCATTTCTACACCTGTGACTGTGTCCCCCTCTCTGATGTTATCTATTTTTCCTGTTCCAGAGGCAACTCCACACCACTCTGATATTTATGGAACTTGGATGGCTGGAGAATTCTGGTGTACAGCACCACCTCTGGTCCTCCCAGATTTCCATTTACGGACTTGCTTAAGGCATCACCACCTCTTAAACTGGGCATCTCACTCTATAGGTATGAGATGCATGTATCTAGTTAGGAAGTCCTCCACATTTCACAGCAGTGTTGGTGATTGGCACCTAATAGGGTCCTCTCCATCGCGGCTCCAAGCACAGCTTCCAATAGTGCTTCTTCACGAGGACCCAGTTCACCAGGACAAAAGTAATGGCACTGTTCCTGATGCAGAACAGCCGTTACAGGTTGAACCTGGTGAGAACAGAAGACACTATGGGGGTCATTACAACCCTGGCGGATGGTGATAAAGCGGCGGTAAGATCGCCAACAGGCTGGTGGTCTTTTTTTGAGTATTATGACCTTGGCGGTTACCGCCATGGTCATCCGCCGCTTCTCCATTCCGCCCGCCAGGGCGGAGACGACCGCTGAGCTGGAGACCTGGGTCTCCAGCCTGGCGGCCGTGACAATACCGCAGCCGGTATTTTGACCCGGTTTACCGCCGTGGATTTCCAGCGGTAGGAACCGCCATAAAATCCATGGTGGTAAGCACCATCAGTGCCAGGGAATCCCTTCCCTGGCACTGATAGGGGACTCCCCCACCCCCCACCACCCCTGCCACCCCCCAAAGGTGGCAGGACCCCCCTCCCCATCCCAACCCCGACATTACCTTACACATACACACCTGACACGCACGCAGGCACCACCAACACACATACACGCACACACACAGACAGACACGCACACCCACATTCAAACATACATGCACACATCCATACAGACATACCTACAGACATCCACGCACTCATTCCCAAAACACGCAACACCCCCGCAAGCATACACGCACTCACACACCCCCTCTACATACACAGACGCACAACCCCATGCACCCACACAACACACAACACCCCCCCACCCCGCCTCCCCTAACGGACAATCGACTTACCTGTTCCGTCAATCCTCCGGGAGGGGACGGGAGCCATGGGGGCAGCTCCGCCGACACCACACCGCCAACAGAACACCGCTGCGCCGAATCACAGGACGTGATTCGCTGGGCGGTGTTCTGTTGGCGTGGCGGTGGAGGTGGAGCAACCTCCACTTCCCCGCTGCCCGTCAGTATGGCTGTTGGCGGCTCTCCGTCGGCAAAACGACGGAGGGCAACCAACAGTCATAATACGCTGAGCGGCAAACCGCCACTGCTGGCGGTCTTCCGCATGGCGGTCCCTCGGCGGTCTTGTTAAAAGCCCGCAGAGGTTATAATGACCCCCTATAGGGGTCATTCCAACCCTGGCGGACGGTGTTAAAGCGGCGGTAAGACCGCCAACAGGCTGGCGGTCTTTTTTTGAGTATTATGACCATGCCGGTTACCGCCATGGTCATCCGCCGCTTCTCCGTTCCACCCGCTGGGCTGGAGACCTGGGTTTCCAGCCCGGCGGCCGTGACAATACCGCCGCCGGTATTTTGACCCGGCTTACCGCTGTGGATTTCCAGCAGTAGGAACCGCCATGAAATCCATGGCGGTAAGCACTATCAGTGCCAGGGAATTCCTTCCCTGGCACTGATAGGGGTCTCCCCCACTCCCCACCCCCACCCCGACTCCCTCCCCTACACCCCCCACCACCCCTGCCTCCCCCCAAAGGTGGCAGGACCCATTCCCCACCCCGACCCCCGACATTTCCTTACACATGCACACCCGACACACACGCAGGCACCACCAACACACATACACACACACACACCGACATACATGCCAACATCCACACACACAGTCAGACACGCACACCCCTATTCAAACATACACGCCCACATCCATACAGACATACCTACAGACATACACGCACTCATTCCCAAAACACGCAACACCCCCTCAAGCATGCACGCACTCACACACCCCCTCTACATACACAGACGCACACCCCCATGCACCCACACAACACCCCCCCACCCCCCTCCCCTAACGGACGATCGACTTACCTGTTCCGTCGATCCTCCGAGAGGGGACGGGAGCCATGGGGGCAGCTCCGCCGAAACCACACCACTTACACGCCGCCCGTCAGTATGGCTGTTGGTGGCTCTCCGTCGGAAAAACGACGGAGGGCAACCAACAGTCATAATAAGCTGAGCAGCAAACCGCCACTACTGGCGGTCTTCCACACGCCTGTCCCTTGGCGGTCTTGTTAAAAGACCGCTGAGGTTGTAATGACCCCTATAGTAGTAAGTCCTTTACAATAGTTGAGAATCTTGTCGTCTGTGATATTTACACGTGCATTTGAAGGCACTGCAGGAAGTCTTGTGGCTCATGCCATGAAGATTTTTGAGGTGACAATAGTGTTCTTCTATCAGGAGTGCTTTGAAGGCTCATCGGCACTGAGGGCAAGGCGTCTGCCCATTTCAATGGTGTGGATGCACACATTTGAGCTAAATGACACTTCAGTGTGCCATTAATCTGTTCCACAATTCATGAAGCTTCTGATCTGTATCTACAATGTAAACTTTGTTCCACTTGTAGTGCCACATAAGCATTTTAAGGATCTCATTATTAAAATCAGTCCCTCAGTCTGACTTCAAAGAAACCAGAAATTGAAACCGCAAAATGAGTTCTGGAAACAGCAATTTTACTACAGAGAGACTGGCATTTATCTGTGTTGGGCAGGCGTCCACCCATCAAGCGAAAATTCATACAATGACCAGGACATATCTCAGCCCATTACAGAGAGACAGCTTGATGAAGTCCAATTGTATTCTATGAAATGAATCACCTGATCTACCTATTTGACTGGTGTTCTTTACCTTAGATTAATTTGCTCCCAGGACAATCATCTATTGCATAATTCCTCAGTCATGACTCTAAATCAGGAATGAAACCAATTCTGTCTAAGCAATCCAACTATGGCATCCCTCCCTATGTGTGCAGGACCCTCACAATGTCTAGTCATTGGGCACAAAAAACTTTCAGGCTGCACAAGTCTTCCATCAGCTGAGATCAAAATCTAATTTGTATTCTTACATCCTGGTTTGATCCATCCTTGTTGTTCTGCTTCTGACATTTCCTGCTGCAGTCTCTTAACTTCTTCCTATGTATCAGCTACAGATAACAGTATAACAAAATTGGTGTTTTCATCATATTAATTTGTGGATTCTTCATTAAATGTGCATGTCACAATTGCACAATACTGAGCAAGTTGGTTGGTGTATCTATATCCAGAGACTACATAATTATTTCCATTTGTGTGGGCTACCCATTGAACCACAGCAATTTCTGGAGGCAATTGTAAAGCTCCCAACAATCTCATCACATATTCTGCATTCTGGATGGAAGATTAAGATGAAGTCATGGTTCTCCTTTGTAACTACACCTGTCCAAAATCATGGACCATACCAAAGCCATATTGACTGCTGGTATATATTGACACTCTTAGTTGGTCTGAAAGATAACGAGTTCCAATATTAGCGACCAGTTCTGCTACTTGAACAGAGGTGACACCTTTTAAACAAGGGCCATCAACAATTAATTCACAGTCTGGCTCATCAGGGGTTCATCCTTACTATCAGATCTTGGCTGGTACACATATCTGTGGCATCAAGACCATCATACACAACTTCCTCCCCACCAATTTCAATTTCATATAATGGAAGCAGTGTAGCTGGATTGAGGGTCTGACACCAAAGTAACATTTTCAGCAGCCAAGATAAATTGTTCATACTTTGTAATCCTGCTACTTTGTTGTTTGCTGGGTTTTTGTGTGTATAAGCAACATATCCACTGAGTGTGGAACCATCACTCTAAGAGGATGTCCCAAACTCTCACTTCTCTAAACACTGACAGCAACTGCTGCAACCACATTAAGGCAGCCAGGCAGTATTGCAGCTACAGAGTCAAGGGTAGTCAAAAAGTAAGCCACATGTGTTCAAGAGTCTCCAGACAGCCGAGTAAGCACTGAGAGAGTGCATCCCTCCCTCTCACTGCAAAACAGTGTAAACATTTTACTCTACTCAGTCATTCCTAGTGTCTGTACATGACAAAGATCTTTTCTCAACTCTAGGAACGTTTTTGAGAAATAGTTGTCCCATGTAAGTGTATCAGACACATTTTTGTGCATCAACCTCAGTAAAGGCTTAGACATTAGGGAAACGTTGGTTATCCAGGGTCTACAGGAGGCAACCAAAACATTCTGACTTTTCTCTGTGCATTAGGTGGATTGTTTATCAGGATAGCAGTGATTCTCTCTTGCGTGATCCCTCTCTGCTCCTTTCACAATACGATGCCCTAGATACAGGACCTCTTATCGACAATACTGCAGTTTGATCGTAGACACTGTCTGTCTGTTCTTAGCCAAATAATTCAACAGGGCAATCGTATCCTGCTTATAGGCTTCTTGTTTACTTGATGTTCCTAACAGGTCACCAATATATTGAACAAGAACAGAGTTACAGGGCATTTGTAAATACTCAGGCCCTCATTACAACCCTGGCGGTTGGTGTTAAAGCGGCGGTAAAACCGCCAACAGGCCGGCAGTAAAAAAATTGAATCACGACCGTGGCGGAAACCACCAACATAGACAGCCACTTTAACACTTCGACCGCCACAGTGGTACAAACAAACAGCATGGCGGTCACCGCCAACAGACAGGCGGAACACAATGTACCGCCCACAGTATCATGAGAGGCCAATCCGCCACCTTTTCCGGGGCGGATTCACTGCAAGCAAAAACATGGTGGAAAAAGGACTTGGAAGGGGAAACGCTCACCTCTACACACCCCACGAGGAACCCGGACGCCATGGAGCCGGAACTCCATATTCTACCAGCCATTGTCTTCCTGCTCCTCTACCAGGAGCACGAATGCCGGCGGTGAAGACCACGGTGAGTACTGCACCTACGACACAGGGGAGGGAGGAGGGAAAAGAGAGTGACACACACACACACAACATGCAGCACCCCCACCCCCACCCTCACCCACTACAACACACACACAAATACATTTTGATACATTACATTTACACTCCCCAAACCCCCTGGAAGAATGCAAGGACAAAAGGAAATGATTGCAACGATTGTAATCAATAAAAATCCAGTACTCAAAAATATATATACACTATTAACAAATATATACACCAAGAATTAAAGTCCATGTACTGCACATACATAGTCCTTGGACCACTGGGCCCAAAATGCATGGGCAAGGCCCACACATGATACCCGACCAAAATGGAGACAACACTGCAGGGGAATCAGATCAAAATAAAACAAGCACCTCAGGGGGAAGGGAAAGGGGGCACCTCTGCCGGATGAGTGCACAATGCCAGATCCACGAGGGGGCTCCATGCCCATTGATGTATCCTGGGGAGTGCAAAGCCACAGTCTCACAAGTCTTTACAGTGGGTGGATTGACCACTGCTGCATCCTGGGGAGTGCAAAGCCACAGTCTCACAAGTCTTTTCAGTGGGTGGTTTGCCCACTGCTGAATCCTGGGGTGTGCAAAGCCACAGTCTCACAAGTCTTTTCAGTTGGTGGTTTGCCCACTGCTGCATCCTGGGGAGTGCAAAGCCACAGTCTCACAAGTCTTTTCAGTGAGTGGTTTGCCCACTGCTGCATCCTGGGGAGTACAAAGCCACAGTCTCACAAGTGAATAACAGTCTCCACTGGTTCTGGAGGGGGCTTTGTGCCCAGTGTGCTTCATCCTGCCAAGGACAGAGGTAGTGGATGTGATACTCCACTGGTTCTGGAGGGGGCTTTGTGCCCAGAGTGCTTCATCCAGCCAAGGACTGAGGTAGTGAATGTGATACTCCACTGGCTCTGGAGGGGGCTTTGTGCCCAGAGTGCTTCATCCTGCCAAGGACTGAGGTAGTGGATGTGAATCTCCACTCACGGTGGGCCTACATGGAAGCTGTCCAGGCCCCTGAAACTGACCACCAACTTCTTACGACTGACCACTGGGGATGGCAGCCATGTCTGCGGTGGTGCCGCTGGCACATGATGTGGCGTGGCCGCTGGCTGTGCTTGTGGCGGCCTCAGTAGCGGCAGTGCTTGCGGTGCTCACTGGCCTGCGGTGCTAGTGGGTTGCTCAGTCAGCGTGCTGGTGGCGGCGGTGTCCTGGGAAGCGGTGCTGGTGGCGGCAGTGTCCTTGGCAGCGGTGTTGGTGATGGCGGTGTCCTGGGAAGCGGTGCTGGTTGCGGCGGTGTCCTGGCAGCGGTGCTGGTGACGGCGGTGTCCTGGGACATGGTGCTGTTGGCGGTGGTGTCCTGGGAAGCGGTGATAGTGGCGGCGGTGTCCTTGGCAGCGGTGCTGGTGGCGTTCTTGTCCACCGTGCAGGTTGGCGGCGACTTCCCTTTCTTTCTGTGCTCCTTCCCCACCTTGGATGGTGGCGCAGCTGTCTTGCCACTCCCAACTGTAGTCCTGGGAGACCCCTTGGTGGCAGGTGTTTTGCCCTTCTCCCTCCAGGCTGTGGCCAACTTCTTATGTTTCTGAGGTGGGGGACTATCCGTGGTCTGGCTCCTTGGCACACTGGCTGCCCTGCTGCTTGGCGCACTCCAGAAGCTGGTTACTGCTGGCACCACTGTTCCCGGTGATGTGGTGGCTGAGGTGCTGGGTTGGGACCTGGAAAGGCATGCCCTAGGGGACAGAAGGGGTGGGGGATGTAAGGGGAAGAGGTCAAGGTTTGACAGGAAAAGCTTTTTAGACACACTGGGACGGGTAGATGGAGGGGGTTTGGGAGGGGAGAAAGGTAGTGGTTGTAGGAATTGTACGTTTGCTGACTTTGGGTGAAGGTGCATGGGCTGGAGGCTGTCGTGAGGTGGAACGCTGTTGGGTGGGTGTGTGAATGCGTTTGTGTACCTTGGGAGGTGGGCTCACAGACACACTGGGAGAGGACACAGGCGATGTGTGAATGGTAGTGGGGGTGGTGAGTGCACGTGAGTGGTATGTGGTGATGGGCGTGCTGGTGATGGACGTAGTGGCTGAAGATGTAGTGCATGCAGGTGTGAGTGGAGATGTGACAGGGAGGGAAGAGGGAGATGAAGATGAGGGGGACACAGTGGAGGCAGTGGATGTTGGTATGTGTGCATGTGTATGATGCTTGTGTGAGTGCCTGTGGGATGTGTGGTGCTTATGTTTGCCAGAGCTACCCTTGTGTGTTGAGGTGTGTGCATGCTGGTCTGATGGTGTACTTAGGATAGGCTGAGGCACACAGGAGTGGGTCTGGGTGGAGGAAGTTGGAGGGGGAAGGCTGGAAACAGGGATAATGGCTGCCATCAGTGCTGAGGCCAGAGTCTGAAAAGCTTGCTGTTGGGCTGCCTGACCAGAATGAATGCCCTCCAGGTATGCATTTGTCCATTGCAACTGCCTCTCTACACCCTCAATGGCATTCAGAATGGTAGACTGCCCAACAGTGAGGGATCTGAGGAGGTCAGTGGCCTCCTCACTGAGGGCAGCAGGGCTGACGGGGCAAGGGCTGAGGTGCCTGGGGCAAAGGAGATGCCCACCCTCCTGGGTGAGCGGCCACGGGGCACACGCTGAGGGGCTGCTGGGAGGGCGGTGCTGGTGAGGGGGGGTTACAGCTGTACCTGTAGATGCGGGGGGCACAGAGGGGCTGGCCACCGCAAGGGAGCTCCCATCAGAGGAGGAGTCCGTGTGGCTGGTCTCAGCTCCTGTCCCCGCCGTGGAGCTCCCCTTGCCCTCAGTCCCACTGGTGCCTTCGGACTCCATTGTCTCGCCCTCCAGGGCCATGTGGGATGCAGCTCCCTCCTGCTCTGCTGCCACTGCTCCTCCGCCTGATGATGCTATTGCACACAAGAACAGGTAGACCACAAAAAGGGGGGGGGCAGAAGAAAGACATGTTCAGTGCATGCAATACTGCTACCGTTGGCGGACACTATAGACACAGCAGCCCTCTGCACTACGCCATGCACTTAGAGTTCCCTAATTAATCTTAGGGACATGGGGTACAAGGCCTATGCCTGATTGCTGCACACATGGAAGTCACAGGAGCCTGACTAGGTGTAGTTGGCTCTTAACACTGGTGGGGTGGTGTGCCACATAGCCTGCTTTACAAAGGGACCTTGCCTACAAAATTCGCCCTGGCCCACCTTCCCCACCCAGACGCCTCCAATGCGTACTGATTCAGGTGAATGAGAGTGTACTCACCCCCTTGTGGCTGCTGTAATGCTCTCAAGCGCCCATCCAACTCCGGGTACGCCACAGCCAGAATCCGGAACACCAGGGGGGTCACGATGTGACGGGCACCCCTCCCACGTTGGGAGGCCATCCCCAGCTGGGCCTCCGCCGTCTTCTTGCTCCAGCAGCGAATGTCCTCCCATCTTTTACGGCAGTGGGTGCTCCAGCTGTGGTGGACCCCCAGGGCCCGGACTTCCTTGGCAATGACACGCCAAATATCCTTCTTCTGGTGGGCGCTGACCTACAGGAATAGCACAGGTGAGAAGGAGAAGATATAACCGTCCAGACCGTCACAGTCATTGGCCTGCGTTCCTACCCTTGCCATGACGCACATACACTCACCATCGTTTCATGCACGCCTTATTCCCCCCTCCATCTTCCATACACACCACTCCACACAGGCATTGCCCATACAGCATGCTCACAGTGTACTTACTTGTTTGTCTGGAGGACTGTAGAGTAGCGTGTACTGGGGAGGACCTCCGTAGTGAAGGAAGGGGCCCTTTCCCCAGACACATGAGCCATGGTCTCTTCCAGACTGAGGTCACAGCAGCACTTGCAGTGTAGGTCCTCTTCTGTTGAAGATCAGGTACCAAGTGAGTGAACAGATAGAAAATGGCGGTCACGTCCACGGCGGTGCATACCGTCACTGCCGGCGTACATCGTCATTGGCTCCTGGGACCCATAGGGCCCAATGTTAACCAATGCAGGATTGCGCCGCGGTCTTTGACCGCCTACCGAGACAGAGTACAACGCCAGCGCAGTTACCTCATATCCCATTGTCCCACCTTACAGGTCAGGCAGCCGCCATTTCAGGGGGCCACATGGCATTATTTTTAAATGCGTCACACATATCTAGGCCTTGCATACACACTAAGGCAAACACATAGCGGGTTGAAAAATGTGTGCAATAAAGTGTTTTCGTACCTTAGTGTTGGCTGACCCTCTGCTCGCTGTTCTCCTCCATAGAGCACGTCCACTGGGGCAGGTGAGGAGATGGCGGCATCCTCCGGTGTACAGACCGCTGGTGGACCTGTTGAGAATGGAAGAGCGACATGTAATTGTCACCTACAGACTGGACCGTGCCACAATCCATGAACTGTGTGCCCAGTTGGAGCCAGACCTGATGTCAGCAATCCGCCATCCCACAGGAATTCCCCCTCAAGTGCAGGTGCTGTCAGTGCTCTATTTCCTTGCAAGTGGTTCCTTTCAGACAACAGTGGCCATGGCATCAGGGATGTCCCAGCCTATGTTTTCCATCGTATTGTACAGAGTGTTGTCTGCCCTGCTGAAACACATGCGCAGCTACATCGTGTTCCCTCAGGTGGAGGATTTGCCTACAGTGAAAGGTGACTTCTATGCTTTGGGACATATGCCCAACATCATAGGCACCATTGATGGGACACATGTGGCCTTGGTCCCCTCCCCCGCAGGAGTGAACAGGTGTACAGAAACCGGAAGAGTTACCATTCAATGAATGTGCAGATGGTGTGTTTGGCCGACCAGTACATCTCCCATGTGAATGCTAAGTTTCCTGGCTCAGTGCATGACGCTTATATTCTGAGGAATAGCAGCATCCCATATGTGATGGGGCAACTCCAGAGGCACCGTGTGTGGCTATTAGGTGAGGACATGGACCCTATACAGTGTGACTAGGTGTCTGGGTATGGGGTTGTCCCTAAGGGTTAGTGTATGTCTAACAGTTGTCACTCGACATTTGCAGGTGACTCTAGGTACCCCAACCTGTCATGGCTACTGACCCCAGTGAGGAATCCCAGGACAAGGGCAGAGGTACGCTACAATGAGGCACATGGGCGAACTAGTAGGGTTATAGAGAGGACCCTCGGCCTCCTGAAGGCCAGGTTCAGGTGCCTACATATGACGGGTGGTTCCCTATTCTACTCACCAAAGAAGGTGTGCCAGATCATCGTGGCCTGCTGTAAGCTGCACAACTTGGCTTTGCGATGACAGGTGCCTTTTCTGCAGAAGGATGGTCCTGAAGGAGGTCTTGTGGCAGCTGTGGAGCCTGTGGACAATGAAGACGAGGAAGCAGAAGAAGAGGATATCAACAACAGAAACACGGTGATTCATCAATACTTCCAGTGAGACACAGGCAAGAAGACATCACTGCCTGCTACATCTGATACACTTGTTCTACCTTTCATCTGTCTGTCACTTTCACCCAGTGTATGCACCCTGATTTGTTACTTTCCCTTTCGATTGCACAGATTTTGGTCCCACTGTGTGACCTCTGCTATGTTTCCTCATGGACTACATCTGTGTGACATAGGTATGGTGACAATACAATTGTAAGAGCATTTTGTCACTGTAATTGCTAATACACTATACACCTCAGATATTGCAAATACACATTTGTGAAAGCACAGACTGACTCCAGATAGTTTTGTGATTTAAGGGTGTTTATTTAAGTGCTAAATAGTGGAGGGGGTTGTAAAATGGTCAGGGGTGATGGTGGAGGAATGTCCATGGCAGAGTCCAGTCTATTTGTTTCACAGGTGCATTGTCCAAAGGTGCATAGGAAGTGGAGCTGGAGCAGTTGATGGATGGACAGGGTGACAAAGTGGGACAGAAAGATGACAATCAGGGTGGTCTCATTTCTTGGCGGGGGTCTTGGCATTGTTCTCTGTCTTTGTGCTGGATCTCAGGTACCGCTTGCAGGGTGGTTCCCCATCTGCAGGGGGTGGGGTGCTGGTGTCGAGGTCCTGTGGCGGTGCCTCTTGTCCACTAGCGCCGGCGGAGGTGGTGGGCAGTTCATCGTCCAGGCTAGTGACAGGGGCCCCTTGTTGTGCCACAGTGTCCCTCCTGGTGTTCACGAGTTCCTTCAGCACCCCTACAATGGTGCCCAGGGTGGTATTGATGGATCTGAGTTCCTCCCAGAACCCCAAATACTGTTCCTCCTGCAGCCGCTGGGTCTCCTGAAACTTGGCCAGTACCGTTGCCATCGTCTCCTGGGAATATTGGTAGGCTCCCATGATGTTTGAGAGGGCGTCATGGAGAGTGGGGTCCCTAGGCCTGTCCTCACCCTGTCGCACAGCAGCCCTCCCAGTTCCCCTGTGTTCCTGGGCCTCTGTCCCCTGAACCGTGTGCCCACTGCCACTGCCCCCAGGTCCCTGCTGTTCTTGGGGTGGTGGGTTAGCCTGGGTTCCCTGTAGTGGTGGACACTCTGCTGATTGACGTGTCCTGGGGACAGAGGTATGGGCCCGCTTGGTGGGTGCTGTGCTGGTGTTTCCAGAAGGGGGAGTCCTCTGTTGTGGCTTGTGCCAGTGTGAGGGGAACCGACTGTCCCGAGGTCCAAAATGGGCCGGGCTGGTCATCTAGATCCAGTTGGACAGAGCCGCTGTCATCACTGTGGGCCTCTTCTGTGGGTGGAGTGGACATGTCTGGAACCTTCCGTCCGGTGACATTGGGTAAGGATCCTTCAAGGGTGTAAAGGCATAGTTTTAGTATCTGTGTGTGCCATGGTTTGCAATGGGTGGGTGACCCTGTACCCCAGTGCTTGCATTCCTGTGTAGGACCTTGTGTGCTAATTGTTTAGGGGTCTGTGTGGGTATGTGCAGTGGACATGCATTGGTGATGGGTGTCCATGCTTTGTTGTTGCATGCAGGGCCTGGTGTTGGGATGTGTGGTTTGTGATAGTGGGACATCTGTGAGGAGTTGGAGTGATGGGGGTGAGGGTGGGAGTATGTGATAGCATGCAGGTAGGGTGGGGGATGTAATAGTTAAGATTTTACTTACCAGAGTCCATTGCTCCATCTACTCCTGTGAGGCCCTCAGGATGCAGTATAGCCAAGACCTGGTCCTCCCATGTTGTTAGTTGTGAGGGAGGAGGTGGGGTCCGCCGCTAGTCCTCTGAACCGCGATGTGGCGTCTTGAGACCACGGAACGCACCTACCCCCGTAGGTCGTTCCACCTCTTCCTGATGTCATTCTGTGTTCTTGGGTGCTGTCCCACTGCGTAGACCCTGTCCACGATTCTGCACCATGGCTCCATCTTCCTAGCTATGGTGGTGTGCTGCACCTGTGATCCGAATAACTGTGGCTCTACCCGGATGATTTCCTCCACCATGACCCTGAGCTCTTCCTCAGAAAACCTGGGGTGTCTTTGCGGTGCCATGGGGTGGTGTGGGTGATGTGTGAGGTGGTATGTGTTGTGATGTGTGGGGTGATGTTTAGAGGTGTGTGGTGTTTTGTGCGTGGATGTGTAGGTGTGATGGTGTTGTGTGCCTCTGTATGGTGGTTTTGTCTTTGCTTTGCTGTCTCTCTGGTTTTCGTCAATATTTTAGGTAATAAGGGTTTGTGGGTAATGTGGGTGGGTGTTTTATAGTGGTGTGGGTGTGTGGGAGTGGTGTGTGTATGTGTATCAGGTGTGTGTATTTGGAATTGTCCAATGTGGTTGAGTTTTGTAAATGTGTGTGTATTTTGAATGCGGCGGTGTGTACCGCCAATGGTTTACCGCAGTTGAAAGACCATTGTGTGGATTCGTGGGTCGTGATAGTTTGGGCGTTTTCCTGTTGGCATGACCGTGGAGATTTTGTTATCGCCAGTTTATCACTGACCTTTGATGTTGCGGACTTGTGTGGGTGTCTGGATTTTGGCGGATTCTGAGCTGTGGTCGTAATAGCTGTGGCGGAATTCCGCGGCCGCAGCGGTGTGTTGGCGGTCTATGCAAGGCGGTAAGCGGCATTTACCACCAATGTTGTAATGAGGGCCTCAGTATTTTTTGTTCAAGGGCTGATTAAAGATCAAAGAGCTCTCTGTATACCCTTGTGGAACTCAACACCATGCCAGAATGTTATTCTTGAATCAGAATCAGAAAAGGAACAGACTTTCCTTGTGCAATAGAAGAGAGAAAAATGCTTGACACAAGTTAACCACTGTCATCCAATCAGCATCACAGGGTATCTCAATATTGTAGCTGGATTCAGAGTGACAGGACGACATGGAACAAAGATGTTAATCTTTGAATGATTTTGCACAATTCTGTACTTGCCATGCGGCTTCTACAGTCTCATGATTGGTGAGTCTTATTATCCTTTAAAATCACCTATTGTATAATAGATTCTGCCACTGGAGTAATTCCAACTACTATCTCAGGTGTGAGATTGGAGGGTGGAGTTCTCAGATTCTCAACATTGTGTTTAATCATGATTCAGTCAGGTTCTTCACCTTTGATAAGTACGATATTGTTCCATGGGAAATCCCATACTTCGGGATTTACAGTCTCTCTTAAGTCATGAGGCAAGTCCTTTATCGTTTTCACAGGGACCAACCCAACCTCTGTCCTTTGTCTTGCAATTTGAATTCAACATCTTTAGCATGCGTTTGGAATTTAACACTATCCATTTTGCAGTAGACTGTGCAATTTAATGTGTACAAAAGATCTCTCCCTTACAGGTTTACTTGGCCTCAAATTGCATATAATGAATTGGCGATCCTCTACAAATGAGCCTATATTTACAAGGACTTCCTTCGACACAGGTTTAGTTATTCGTTTATTTGTAATGCTTGCAATGTGAATCTTCTTTCCTGAGAGCAGTAGGTCAGGGACATCTGCTTTTCGAACAGTGGAATGGGTAGAGCCAGTGTTGATCATAAATGACTCTCATTCACCATATCTTTTATGAATAGACCACTGTGATCTATCTTCGTAATGGGCATGCACTGATCCTTTTGCTTCCTAGGCCATTCTATTGATCTTAAGCCAGTCAATATCCCTTGCTGGGACATTTCCTTCCAGGAAAGTAATCATCTCTTCATACTTGGTCATCACCTTATGAGATGGTGCATGAGTGCGTGATCCGTTTTGGGTTCTGCAAATGGCCATTGCATAGTTATCCTACATTCAACTCATAAATCACTTGATACCACAATGTTGGAAACAGTATTCTGTCAAGCACCAACCTGGCAGTTGATCCTGTGGAAGCAACATGTACCTCCTGATGCTGGCTCTCAAGTACTCTCCTGTGCAACTGTTCCCCATGATTTTCATAAGCATGACCCCAGGAAGGGGAAGGGGAATGAGATTGGAGAGAAAGAGAGATTGGCACATGTATGGAATTTCTTCTGCACCTTACTGGTCCTGCAGGTGGTCTAGTGTACAGTGTCTTCCAGCTTTGCTGTGTGATGTCTCGCAAATAAGAGTAATAGTTTAGAGCCTCTTTGAGTTAATATTTTACTAGTGTCTGCCTTGATTAGTTATGTCCTCTACATACCCTTTACATATCCTCTTTTCACTTTGTGGTCAGTGAAAAAGCAGTGTTTCATCTAAGGTTTTCTAGCAACTTATATCCCCTACAAAAAGGATATCTTATTACCACAACATGTGACAGGAGAAACCTTGAATTACACTTATTAATATCTTGTTCACAACAGTACATACCAGGACATCGTGTTCTTTCTGTTATACATTTTCTCTTGATCACAATAATTAATGCACTCAAACTGAAAGAAAAGGCAACCTTTTGAACAGCAGTGAGACAATAATCATGCACAACCTTGAGTTTGCCTTTCGCAAATTATCACTGCATGATGTGTCATATAATAACATTCACATAAACAAGAGCTCTTTCAGATTCAGTTATCTGTAATTAACAACCACTGTAGTTTCTATAATGATAATGTCCCTTTTACATTTTGCAGGTGTGATCACAGATGGACAACACACCCAGGTAAGTATGCAGTTCTACACACAAAGGCGGTCATTCCAACCCTGGCGGTCCGAGACCGCCAGGGTTGGGGACCGCGGGAGCACCGCCAACAGGCTGGCGGTGCATCCATGGGCATTCTGACCGCGGCGGTACAGCCGCGGTCAGAGACCGAAAACCGTCAGTTTACCGCCGGTTTTCCGCTGCCCTGGGGATTCCTCCATGGCGGCGCAGCTTGCTGCGCCACCATGGGGATTCCGACCCCCATACCGCCATCCTGTTCCTGGCGGTTTCGGCCGCCAGGAACAGGATGGCGGTATGGGGTGTCGTGGGGCCCCTGGGGGCCCCTGCAGTGCCCATGCCAATGGCATGGGCACTGCAGGGGCCCCCTAACAGGGCCCCACAAAGATTTTCAGTGTCTGCCATGCAGACACTGAAAATCGCGACGGGTGCAACTGCACCCGTCGCACCCCTTCCACTCCGCCGGCTCCATTCGGAGCCGGCATCCTCATGGAAGGGTGTTTCCCGCTGGGCTGGCGGGCGGCCTTCTGGCGGTCGCCCGCCAGCCCAGCGGGAAACCCAGAATAACCACGGTGGTCTTCTGACCGCGCAGCAGTATTCTGGCGGCTCCAGCCGGCCCTGCGGTTACCGCGGCCGGCGGGAGTCAGAATGACCCCCAAAGTCTTGCATAAGTATCCAAGTTCAGTGCGAACGCTAGCATGTTACGGACTTAGGCGGTCATTACAACATTGGTGGTAAAAGCCGCTTACCGCTGTGGAGAAGACCGCCAACACACCCCTGCGTCCGTGGAATTCCGCCACAGCTATTATGACCCACATTTCGGAATCCGCCAAAATTCAGACACCCACACAAGTCCGCCACACCAAAGGTCAGTTATAAACTGGTGAAAACAAAACCTTCACCGTCACGCCAACAGAAATACGCCCACACTATCACAACACACGAATCCATGCGGCGGTCTTTCAACCGCGGTATTCCATTGGTGGTACACACCGCCGCCCTCAAAATACACACACATTTACAAAACACTACCATATTGGACAATTCAAAATACACAAACCTGATACACATACACACACCACTCCCACACACCCAATATAATATAAAACACACACCCACAACACTCACAAACCCCCACGACAAAAAATTCTGAAAGAAGGCCAGAGAGAGAGCACCAGCAAGAACAACAGCATCCACAGGCACACAACACCATCACCCACAGACCTTCCACGCACCTCACACAACACACCACTACATATCAGCACACTTATCACCACACACTCCACCCCACACATGACCAACACCACCCCATGGCACGGCAAAGGCACCCCAGGTTCTCGGAGGAGGAGCTCAGGGTCATGGTGGAGGAAATCATCTGGGTAGAGCCACAGCTATTCGGAGCACAGGTGCAGCACATCTCCATTGCAAGGAAGATGGAGCTATGGCGAAGAATAGTGGACAGGGTCAACGCAGTGGAACAGCATCCAAGAAATCAGGCGGACATCAGGAAGCGGTGGAACGACCTATGGGGGATGGTGCGCGCCGTGGTCTCAAGACACCACCTGGCGGTTCAGCAGACTGGCGGCGGACCTCCACCTCCTCCCCCACAACTAACAACATGGGAGGAGCAGGTCTTGGAGATTCTGGCCCTCATTCCGAGTTTGGCTGGCGGCGGTAGCCGCCAGCCAAACGGGAACCGCCACTTGGCCGCTCCGCAGTCAAAAGACCGCGGAGGCCATTCTGGCTTTCCCGCTGGGCCGGCGGGCGCCCGCCAAAAGAGCGCCCGCCGGCCCAGCGGGAAAGGCCCTGCAACAATGAAACCGGCTCCAAATGGAGCCGGCGGAGTTGCAGGGGTGCGACGGGTGCAGTTGCACCCGTCGCGATTTTCACTGTCTGCAATGCAGACAGTGAAAATCTTTCTGGGGCCCTGTTAGGGGGCCCCTGCACTGCCCATGCCAGGGGCCCCATGACACTCGTTCCCGCCATCCTGGTTCTGGCGGTAAAAACCACCAGAAACAGGCTGGCTGGAAGGGGGTCGGAATCCCCATGGCGGCGCTGCTTGGATTCTCCCAGCCGGGGGTAATCCGGCGGGAAACCGCCGGACCCGGCTGGGCGACCGCGGCTGTACAAAAGGAAGCACCGCCAGGGTCAGAATGACCCCCTCTGTATCCTGAGGGCCTCGCAGGAGTAGGTGGAGGAATGGACTCTGGTAAGTCAAATCTTAACTATTACAACCCCCACCCTACCTGCATGCTATAACATACCCCCACCCTCACCCTCATCCCCAGCACCCCAACTCCTCACATATGTCCCAACATCACAAACCACCCATCCCAACACCAAGCCCTGCATGCAACAACAAAGCATGGACACCCATCACTAAAACATGCCCACTGCACATACCCATACAACCCCCTAAACCATCCTCACACAAGGTCTCACACAGGAATGCAAGCACTGGGGTATACGGTCACCCACCCATTGCACACCATGACACACAGAGATCTAATAACCATCCTTTTATACCCCTGCAGGACCCCTACCCAACGTCACCGGACAGGAGGGTCCACACATGTCCACACCACCAACAGAAGAGACCCACAGTGATGACAGCACCTCTGTCCAACTGGATCTAGATGACCAGCCCGGCCCATCGGGGACCTCAGGACAGTCGGTTCCCATCACCCAGTCACAGGCCACTACAGACTTTCCACCCTCTGGAAACACCAGCACAGCACCCACCCAGCGGGCCCATACCTCCGTCACCAGGACACGTCAATCAGCAGTGTGTCCACCACTACAGGGAACCTAGGATAACACACCACCCCAACAACAACAGAGACCTGGGCGCAGTGGTAGTGGGCGCACGGTCCAGGGGACGGAGGCCCAGGAACACAGGGGAACTGGGAGGGCTGCTGTGTGACAGGGGGCGGACAGGCCAAGGGAACCCACTCTCCACGAGGCCCTCTCCTCCATCATGGGAGCCTACCAATACTCCCAGGAGATGACGGCAACTGTACTGGCCAAGTTTCAGGAGACCCAGCGCCTGCAGGATGAACAGTATATGGGCTTCAGGGAGGAACTCAGAACCATCAGCTCCACCCTGGGCACCATTGTAGGGGTGCTTAAGGAACTTGTGAACACCAGGAGGGACACTGTGGCACTACAAGTGGCCCCTGACACTAGCATGGACGATGAACTGCCCACCACCTCCGCCGGCGCTAGTGGACAGGATGCCCCGCCACAGAACCACCACACCAGCACCCCACCCCCTGCAGAGGGAGAACCACCCCGCAAACGGTCCCTGAGATCCAGGACAAAGACAGAGCACGATGCCAAGACCCCCGCCAAGAAATGAGACCACCCTGATTGTCATCCTACTGTCCCACCTTGTCACCCTGTCCATATTGAAACTGCCCCAGCTCCACTTCCTATGCCCATATGGGCAAATCATCTGTGAGACTAATAGACTAGACTCTGCCATGGACATTCCTCTGCCATCACCCCTCAACGTTTCACTACCCCTTACAATACTGAGCACTTAAATAAACACACTTAAAGCACAAAACAGTCTGGAGTCTGTCTGTGATTTCGAAATAGTGTATTAGCAATTACAGTGACAAAATGCTCTTTCAAGTTTAATGTCAACATACCTATGTCACACAGCTCTAGTCCATGAGGAATCTAGGCAGACGTCACACAGTGGGACCCAGATCTGTGAAATCGTAAGGGAAAGTGACAACTCAGTGACCAGACACTGGGTGAAAACGACACACAGTAGAGAGGTAGTAGTGTTAAAGTACATGTAGTAGGCAGGTTTGTATTCTTACCTGTGTCTCACTGGAAATATTGCTGAATCACTGAGTCCCTGTTGTGCATGTCTTCTTCCCCTGCTTCCTCGTCTTCACTGTCCACAGGCTCCACAGCTGCAACAACACCGCCATCTGGACCATCCTCCTGCAGAAAAGGCACCTGTCGTTGCAAAGCCAAGTTATAAAGCATACAGCAGGCCACGATGATCTGGCACTCCTTCTTTAGTGAGTAGAATAAGGATCCACCTGTCATATGGAGGCACCTGAACCTGGCCTTCAGAAGGCCGAAGGTCCGCTCGATCACCCTCCTAGTTCACCCATGGGCCTCATTGTAGCGTTCCTCTGCCCTTGTCCTGGGATTCCTCATTGGGGTCAGTAGCCATGACAGGTTGGGGTAACCAGAGTCACCTGCAAATGGTGCGGGACAACTGTTAGACATGCACTAACCTGGAGGGATATCCCCAGACCCACACAACCATTCCCACTGTCTTGCTTCCAGGTCCTCACCTAATAGCCACACACTGTGCCTCTGTAGTTGACCCGTGACATAAGGGAGGCTGCTATTCCGCAGGATGTAGGCGTCATGCACTGAGCCAGGGAACTTGGCATTCACATGGGAGATGTACTGGTCTGCCAAACATACTATCTGTACATTCATCGAATGATAACTCTTCCGGTTTCTGTACACCTGTTCACTCCTGTGGGGGGGACCAAAGCCACATGTGTCCCATCAATGGCACCTACGATGTTGGGGATGTGTCCCTGGGCATAGAAATCCCCTTTCACTGTAGGCAAATCCTCCACCTGAGGGAAAACGATGTAGCTCTGCATGTGTTTCAGAGGGCAGACAACACTCTGTACAATACGTTGGAAAACATAGGCTGGGACATCCCTGATGCCATGGCCACTGTTGTCTGAAAGGAACCACTTGCAAGGAAATGGAGCACTGACAGCACCTGCACTTGAGGGGGGATTCCTGTGGGAATGGTGGATTGCTGATATCAGGTCTGGCTCCAACTGGGTACACAGTTCCTGGATTGTGGCACGGTGAGCCTGTATGTGATAATCAAATGTCGCTCCTCCATTGTCGACAGGTCCGCCAACGGTCGGTACACCGGAGGATGTTGTCATCTCCTTACATGTCCCAGCGGATGGTGCCTAAGAAGGACAACAGCGAGCACAGAGTCAAACAACTCAGAGGTACGTACCCACAGTTTACACAGAACACCTATCTTACACAAAAGGTGGCCTGTATGTGTGTTGAGTCTAGGATTAGGTATGAGTGACGCAGTTGGAAATGAAGCCATGTGGGCCCCTGAAATGGCGGCTGCCTGACCTGTAAAGTGGGAAAATGGGATGTGAGGTAACTGCGCTGGCGTTGTACACCGTCGCGGTAGGCGGTCGAAGACCGCGGCGCAATGCTGCATTGGTTAACATTGGACCCTATGGGTCCCAGGAGCCAATGGCGATGTACTCCGGCAGTGACGGTACGCACCGCCGCGGACGTGACCACCATTTTCTATCTGTTCAATCACTCGATACCTGATCTTCGACAGGAGAGGACCTACACTGCAAGTGCTGCTGTGACCTCGGTCTGGAAGAGACAATGGCTAGAGTGTCTGGGGAAAGGGCCCCTGCCTTCACATCGGAGGAGTTGGAGAAACTCGTGGATGGGGTCCTCCCCCAGTACACGCTACTCTATGGTCCTCCAGACAAACAGGTAATTACACAGGGAGCATGTTGTATGGGCAATGCCTGTGTGGAGAGGGCTGGATGTAAGAAAGAAAGGGTTGAGAGTGCTGCGTGCATGAAAGACGGTGAATGCATGTGCCACATGGCAAGTGTAGGGATGGGGGCCAATCACTTTGATGGTGCAGTTGGTAATAACTCCCCGGAGTTGCATGGGCGCTTGAGGGCATCACAGCAGCCACAAGGGGGTGAGTACACTCTCATTCTGCTGACTTTGCGTGCATTGGAGGTGTCTGGGTTGGGGAGGAGGGCTGTGGGTTTCCCTAGGCCAGGGCGAGTTCTGTAGGCAAGGCCCCTCCGTGTGTCAGGCCTTGTGGCACCCCAGCCCACCTCTGTAGAGTGCCAAGTACAGCTAGTCATGCCCCTGTGTCATCTATGTGTGCAGATGTCATCATCAGGTGGAGGAGCAGTGGCACCGGAGCAAGGGAGAGCTGCATCCCACATGGCCCTGGAGGGCGACACTACGGAGTCTGATTTCACCAGTGGGACGGAAGGCGAGGGGAGCTCCACGGCAGGGACAGGAGCTGACACCAGCGAGCGGACTTGTCCTCTGATGGGAGCTCCCTTGTGATGGCGGCAACATCTGTGCCCCCCGCATCTACAGGTACAGCCGCCACCCCCCTACCAGCTCTGCCCTTCCAGCAGCCCCTCAGCCTTTGCCCCGTGCCCGCTCACCCAGGAGGGTGGGCATCACCTTCGCCCCAGGCACCTCAGGCCCTGCCCCAGTCACCCCTGCTGCCCTCAGTGAGGAGGCCATTGACCTCCTCAGGTCCCTCACTGTTGGGCAGTCTACCATTTTGAATGCCATCCAGGGTGTAGAGAGGCAGTTGCAACAAACAAATGCATTCCTGGAGGGCATTCATTCTGGTCAGGCGGCCCTTCACCAAGCTTTTCAGACTCTGGCCTCAGCACTGATGGAAACCATTGTCCCCGTCTCTAGCCTCCCCCCTCCAACTTCCTCAACCCCGACCCAATCCCCTGCACCTCAGCCTATCCCAAGCACACCTACAGACCAACATGCACACACCCCAACACCCAAGGGAAGCTCAGGCAAACATAAGCACCACACATCCCACAGGCACTCACTCAAGCATCACACACATGCAGACACACCAACATCCACTGCCTCCACTGTGTCCCCCTCCTCCTCGTCTACCTCCTCCCTCCCAGTCTCGTCTACACTCACACCTGCATGCACTACCTCTACAGCCACTACGTCCCTCTCCAGCACACCCACCACCACACCCCGCTCACGTGCCGTCACCACCCCCACTACCATTCACACAACCCCTGTGTCCTCTCCCAGTGTGTCTGTGACGCCCCCTCCCAAGATACACAAACGCAGACACACACCCACCCAACAGTCATCCACCTAACAACAGCCTCCAGCGCATGCACCTTCACCCAAAGTCACCAAACGTACACCTCCTACAACCACCACCTCTTCCTCCACTCCCAAACCCCCTCCAGCTACCCGTCCCAGTGTGTCCAAAAAACTTTTCCTGTCCAACCTTGACCTCTTTCCCACACCTCCCCAACATCTCCGGGACCAGTGGTGCCTGTAGTCACCCGAATGTGGAGTGCACCGGCCACCAGGGCAGCCGGTGTGGCACGGAGCCACAGCACAGACAGTCCCCCACCTGTGAAGCATCAGAAGTTGGCCAGTGCCCGGCAGGAGAGGGGGAAGACTCCAGCCACCAAAGCCGCTCCCAGGGGTCCCGTTGGGAGTGTGGAGTCAGCTGTGACACCTTCCAAGGTGGGGAAGGGCCACAAGAAACCCGGCAAGTCTGGGAAGAGCTGCACAGCGGAGAAGACCGCCATCATCCCCGGTGCCCAGGAGGCCACCGCCAGCACCAGCCCAGCTGCCCAGGAGGCCCACCGCCAGCACCAGCCCAGCTGCCCAGGAGGCCACCGCCAGCACAAGCCCAGCTGCCCAGCTGCCTAGGAGGCCACCGTCAGCACCAGCCAAGCTGCCCAGGAGGCCACCGCCAGTACCATCCCAGCTGGGCCATGAAGGACGCCAGCAAAAGGCCCGCTGGGCCATGAAGGACCGCCAGCAAAAGGCCCGTTGGGCCATGAAGGACCGCCAGCAGCTGAGACCCTGCAATGGAGACCGCCATCTGAAGCACCGCTGAACAGGGCACCGTCATCTGAAGCACCGCTGAACAGGGCACCGCCATCTGAAGCACCACTGAACAGGGCCCCGCCATCTGAAGCACCGCTGAACAGGGCCCCACCATCTCAAGCACCGCTGAACAGGGCACCGCCATCTCAAGCACAGCTAGCCCATGAGCGGCAGGGGCACTGACGCAACTGAGTCCGTCACGGGGTGAATGATGCACTCTGGGCACCATGCCCCCTCCAGAACCAGTAGAGACTGTCATCCACTACCTCTGTCCTTAACAGGATGAAGCACTCTGGGCACAATGCCCCCTCCAGAACCAGGGGAGACTGTCATCCACTACCTCTGTCCTTAACAGGATGAAGCGCTCTGGGCACCATGCCCCCTCCAGAACAGTGGAGACTGTCATCCACTACCTTTGTCCTTAACAGGATGAAGCACTCTGGGCACCATGCCCCCGCCAGAACCAGTGGAGACTGATATCCACTACCTCTGTCCTTAACAGGATGAAGCACTCTGGGCACCATGCCCCCTCCAGAACCAGTGGAGACTGTCATCCACTTGTGAGACTGTGGCTTTGCACTCCCCAGGATTGAACAGTGGGCAAACCACCCACTGTAGAGACTTGAGAGACTGTTGCTTTGCACTCCCCAGGATTGAACAGTGGACAGACCACCCACTGTAGAGACTTGAGAGACTGTGGCTTTGCACTCCCCAGGACTGAACAGTGGGCAGACCACCCACTGTAGAGACTTGAGAGACTGTGGCTTTGCACTCCCCAGGATTGAACAGTGGGCAGACCACCCACTGTAGAGACTTGTGAGACTGTGGCTTTGCACTCCCCAGGATGGAACTGTGGGCATGTGGCCCCCTCGTGGATTTGGCGTCGTGCACTCAAGCTGCTGAGGTGCCCCCCCTTTCCCTCCCCCTGAGGTGCCTGTTTTCTTGGTATCTGATACCCGCAGTGTTCTCTCCGTCATGGTCGGGGATCTTGTGTGCGCCTCGCCCATACCGTGTGGTCCCAGTTTTCCACAGACTATCTTAGTGCACTACCTGGACTACTATGCTTGGTATTTATTTTGTACATGGTGTATATATATATTTCTGCCTACTTGTTTTTCATATATTACAATGGTTACACTAATTTTCTATTGTCTTTGCATTCTTCCTGGGGGTTTGGGGGGTGTAACTGTGATGTATTTATATGCATTTGTGTGTGTTGTAGTGGGTGAGGGTGGGGGTGTTGCATGTGTGTGTCCGATTTTTGCCTCCCCCTTCCCCTGTGTCGTAAGTGCAGTACTCAACGTGGTCTTCGGCGCTGGCGTTCGTGTTCCTGGTAGAGGAGCAGGAAGACTATCGCAGGGAGAATTTGGAGTTCCGGGTCCATGGTGTCCTCGTTCCTCGTGGGGTGTGTAGAGGTGAGCGTTTTCCCTTTGAAATTCCTGTTTCCGCTGTGTTTTTATCCGCGGTGAATCCGCCCCGGAAAAGGTGGTGGATTAGCCTGTCATAATAGTGTGGGCGGTACATTGTCTCCCCCCTGTCTGTTGGCGGTGACCGCCGCGCTGTTTGGTTGCACCGCCGTGGCGGTCGTAGTGTCAAAGTGGCTGACTTTGTTGGCGGTTTCCGCCACAGTAGTAATTCCAATTTTTCTACCGCCGGCCTGTTGGCGGTTTTACCGCCGCTTTAAAACCATCCGCCAGGGTTGTAATGATCACCTTAATGTGAGGCTCTCCTTGTCTTAATTCTTTCTTTTCTTTTTCGTCAGGAATTATGGTCAGACTTGTGGAAGATCAAAAGGAATTCGGATGCAGCAACCAGAGCAGGAGTACAACCATGGATATGCTCACATGGTGAGTGCCTGACGGCAAGCATGTTGTAGCAAGGGCTAACTAGGGACCGAGCCCAAGATGGGTGCAATTTCTCCTGAGAGTTCTCATTCTCACGAGAGTTCAGGATTTGTACTGTCTGTGAAGACCCTTTTTTCAGTGTGGCTGAAGTGTCTAGAATTATATCTTTTTCCCCACTTAAGGTGCTAATAAGTTCTTTGATAACTGCATGGTGATTTCTCTGAGGGTGTGGGAATAAACACATTAGGCTGAGGGTTTTTGTTTATGTTCCTTCTTGGGCCACCAGGCTCGACCTGTAGGCCTTGCACAAATCTGTTCGTATAACTTTTGAGATATTAACACATTTGTCAAACTTGGTGTATCAATGGACAGGATCCTCTCTTAATTTAGGGAAATGGTTTGTAAATGCTGCAAGATCACCTCTAATCCAGGGTAACTGGACATATCCTCCACCTGGTATGTCTCTCATAGGAAACGTCTAAGTATGATCTCTGTCTTGGGGGGCTGGAGGCTGTGTATTATCCCCCTTTACACTATCTGTTTGCTTCTTTTTCTTTCCCTCTGTCTTTGCTCCCTTACTCCCCAACTTGTCAAAATCACTTTATTCCCCAAATTAATTTAATACATTCAGCAATATGTACCTTAATTCCTGAAAATCACATAATAATATTCACTTCCGCTATTCGCTGTACTCTGTAGCTCTTCTGCAAAGGAAGACTTTTAAAAGGATCTCTATCATATTTCTCATTCGTCTTGGTTGCATTTTGTTGGAAAATGGCTCTCTCTGATGGGTCACCCCAAACGTTTTGCCTTTCTCCTCCACTCTTTCTTTTCTCATTTTGTTGACTTTAGGACTTTGAACACTTTACCACTTTTAACCAGTGCTAAAGTGCATGTGCTCTCTCCCTAAAAACATGTTAACATTGGCTCATGTCCAATTGGCATACTTAATTTACTTGTAAGTCCCTAGTAAAGTGCACTACATGTGCCCAGGGTCTTTCAATAAATGCCACTAGTGGGCCTGCAGCACAGATTGTGCCACCCCATAAGTAGCCCCTTAACCATGTCTCAGGCCTACCATTGCATGGCCTGTGTTTGCAGTTTCACTGCCACTTCGACTTAGCATTTACAACTACTTGCCAAGCCTTAAACTCCCCCTTCTCCACATATGTAAGCCTTAGGTAACTCACAGGGCAGGGTGCTACGTAAGTAAAAGGCAAGACATGTTCTGGTAGTGAAAAACTCATAAATTAATTTCTTACTGTGAGGCCTCCTCCTCTCATAGGCCAGCATTAGAACTGCCCTTACATGCTTTTAAGTGGTAGATTCATATCTAGAAATAGTAGCGCTGTCATGTTTAGTATGGTGAGAATGATAATAGAAAACCCTGCTTACTGGTGAAGTTGGATTGAATATTACTATTTTAGAAATGCTAGTTTTATAAAGTGGGCATTTATCTGCACTTACTGCCATCTGTGCCTTACAGCCTGTCTCCAATCCACATCTGATCTGTGCTGGTTGACTCCTCTCTTTATGCATTCAATCCAGACAGCCATATACACAGGACACTCAGGACCTCATTATGAGTTTGCCAGGCGGCGGAGTCCGCCCGCCAAACTCACACCGCCACTAGACCACCATTGCGATCCAAACCCCACTAGCCCTATTTTAAGTTTCCCGCCAGCCCATCGGAAAACATGGCCATAACAATACAGCTGACTCGTAATCGAGCTGGCTGCAATGTGGGGGTGCACGGGTGCAGCAGCACCCTTCGCGCTATTATAATAATTTGGCAGTAGAATGCACGATGAGGCTGTGCATGGGGGCCCCCGACACCCCCATTCCACCAGCCTTACCATGCCGGTGGAACCACCATGAAATGGCTGGCGGTATGGGGACTTGTAATACCCAAGGTGGCTCTGCATGCAGTGCCACCCTGACATATTACAACTGCCGGGACTGCCGGGACTGCCAGGCTGCTGACTGGTGGCAACCTGCGGTGTGGGGGTCAGACCCTGGCAGCTCCACCACGGTCATAATCTGGCAGTCGGACCACCACAACCGCGTCGGTCTGACTGCCACTGTGGGTCTGGCAATCTGAAGACTGCCAGACTCATAATGAGGCCCTCAGTCACATCTGCATTCATCTGCATACTGAATGGGTCTCCCTGGGCAGGAAAGGTGGTGGGGCTCTCTCTTACATTTCAAAGGCCAGTAGCCTGCCCTCACACAAAGGACTGATGACCCCCCATAGGGATCATGACAGGCAGTACTGGGCTGAAAGGGGAACATGTGCACTTCAAAACCACTCTTTGAAGTTTCCCCCACTTCAAAGGCATTTTGGGTATATATACGTAGTCTTTGACCTCACCAAATCAGACACTTCTGGATCTGCACCTGGAATCTGTAAGATGGTCTGCCTAACTGCTCAAAGGACTCATCTGGACTGCTTTGCTGAGAAAGACTGCTGCCCTGCTTATTGCCCTGCTGCTTGCTGACCTTTGACTTTGCTGGAAGGACTCTGCCTTCCCAAGTGCTCTCCGAGGGCTTGGATTGAACATGCCTCCTGTTCTGAAGTCTCAGGGCCAACAAATACTTTA
This sequence comes from Pleurodeles waltl, assembly GCF_031143425.1. Taxonomy (NCBI): domain Eukaryota; kingdom Metazoa; phylum Chordata; class Amphibia; order Caudata; family Salamandridae; genus Pleurodeles; species Pleurodeles waltl. The sequence goes on from NC_090451.1 coordinate 473,688,239, forward strand.
TCTACTAATTTCAATTTAGTTCACCAACTTCAGCAACTCCAGCACCAACAGTGCTGTCTGATGTCGCACCGCTGCCTGCACCTGCTCTGTGGTCCTCACTGCAGGCAATGACCGCAGCCTGCAATGCAAGTCCTACACCGCTGCAATACTGCTGACGTCCTGCAGTGTGATAGCGATACAGTGAAGTCGACTCATCACGTCTTGACCGACTGGATTCATAGACCCCACCGGGTCGCAAGGAACCGATGCCTTGCCACTGATGCTGCATTAGCTCTCCTGCAACTGGATGGAACCCACACCTAACCTACCCTGCCTCACAATACTGAACCAACACCTCACCTCCCTGGACTCAGTAAGGGACTGACACCGCACCAGCTTCAGCGACGCCTCACCTCCCCGACTCCGTGCAACATCTTTGTATCTTTGTTTTCAAAGGTACTGTGTCTGGTGGTCCATGTGACTCCGTGTCCTGCGCCAATTGATTCTGACTATTGGGAATGATTCCGTCAAAGACGTTGTGATAGCACCAGTTGGAGCTGATGTGTTTCTAAGAGTTTTAATTGGGATTTAACCTTTAAACATTCAGAACATCGTGTGTGTACATTGGATTTTTGACATTGTGACCTTATTTTATCCAGATAAAGATTATTTTTGCAAACTGGTGTGGTGTAAGTTTGTGGTGTTTTCACTGTGTTACTGTTTGAGTTATTGCACAAATACTTTACATATTGCCTTCTAAGTTAAGCCTGACTGCTCCATGACAAGCTACCTGAGGGTGGGCACAGGATGATTTGGATTGTATTGTGTCTTACCCCGACTAGTATTGTGGTCCCTACTTAGATAAGGGTGTATACCTCTGCCAACTAGGGACCCAATTTCTTAAACACATCTAGTGATTTGTTTTACTCGAATATATTAGCTCACTTTCCCGGTACTGATTCCAATGTGAAATATCTCATCATCGCCTAATCATTTCTTCCAATTCCACCTTCGGTTTTGATGTATCTAAGGGTCTCATCTGAGCTTGAATCACTGATGGTGACTCATTCCCATGTGTGACTCTACTCATGGGGGACTCCTCAAACTATGGAGGCAACATGTTATTGTCAAATTATCCCCTCCCACTGTGGGTAATTGGTCTCTTGAAAACCTAATTTCCTTCCTTTTTTCAAGGATTGTCTGTTCTGTTGTGGGCTCAACGTAAAAATCTGTGAATTCTGCAATACTGGTTTAAACTCTGTCACAGCCACTCCACACATCTTGTGATGGTAGCATTCAGAGCAAGAGATACTGGTGTAGCTACAACAGGACTAGCTAAAGCATGAACTGATACGACTGGTGACATTAGTGCTGGAACAGACACAGCAGAGGCAGAAACACCTGGGTCAACTATAGTAGCAGCTGTCTCAGTATATGCAGCTGCAACTGAAAGAGTTGATTTCATGTCATATAATACTCCACTTATATTCTCAATGAACCTCAAATTAAATGTTTCACACTTTCTTTGTGGTCTTATGCCATTGACAAAGCCACACACTACATTTGTCACTATATAGTGGCCTGGTGTACCTTCTGGTGGAGCTTCATTGCCTTTACAGACAGAAACTCTCACATCACCCTTAATCAAATTTCTAAGGGCTCTGGAACAGTTCATGATTACAAAGATATATGAAAATGAACACATCTCAACTCAAATGCGAAGTGTTTTAATATGAATCACAATTCAATACAGATTGTTACCCGCATCCAATCCCACCACAGTCCTTTTCCTCATGAACCTATCACAGCATGACACTTGATGACACAGTAGTCAATTCCGATGCGACACTTCCCACAACCTACCTCAGCACAGTACTCACTTTTGGAATCCTCTCTCCTTGCATCCATTCACCCTCCCTTATAGCTACGTGCTTGTCAGCTTCCACAAACTCTAAGCCAAGCACAATATTTAAATAACTCTTGTTTGCCTCACTAAAGAATTTACAGTAGTCACTCACACAAGAAATAGCCAGAAATAACAGTTTACAGCAGCCGCAAACAGACACACACAAAATCTCAATCAGCGGGAAATCATCCTAACTAATGCAGCTTCCTCTTTTGATCAGTAGGGTCTGCTTGTGCCATGCACTGTTATCTCACTCACAACCATTAGTTACCAATCCCTATCTGAATTGTGATGTTGATGGCAGCACAAAAACTAACAGCTCGAAACCTGGCTGACAATTGGGCCCTCATTACAACCTCGGCGGTCTTTCAAAAAGACCGCAGAGGCTGCGGGAGACAGAATACTGCCAGTGCTGGCGGTAATTCTGGCTCCCTATTATGATTTTTTTGCTGGCCCAGCGGATGGTAACAGTGTTACCGTCCGCTGGCCAAGCGGAAAAGTCACATTAACATTGCTGCAGGCTCGTAATAGAGCCGGCAGCAATGCTGATGTGCAGCGGGTGCAGTGCAGTAGCACCCGTCGTGCATTTCATTGCCCGAAATGCCACGTGCATGGGCAGTGCAGGGGCCCCCAGAGGCACCCCAAGTCCCCCTTACTGCCAGCCTTTCCATGGCGGTGTTTACCGCCGTGGCCAGGCTGGCAGTCGGGGACTCATAATACCCAGGGCAGTGGGTGCAGTAGCACCCGTCGTGCATTTCACTGCCTGAAATTCAGGCAGTGAAATGCGTGACGGGGCTATGCCTTGGGGCCCCTGCACTGCCCATGCCAAGTGCATGGGCAGTGCAGGGGCCCCCAGGGGCACCCCAAGTCCCCGTTACCACCAGCCTTTCCATGGCAGTGTTTACCGCCGTGGCCAGGCTGGCAGTCGGGGACTCATAATACCCAGGGCAGCGGTGCCTGGCGGTATAGTGGAGGGGCCGGCGGTATGGCCATGGTTATTGCGCCACGGTCACAATAGCTGGAGTAACACCGCCAGCCTGTTGGCGGTGCTACCGCCAGCTTACTGCCGCCCGGCAGGTTCGTAATTAGGCCCTTTAAGTCACAATGATGTTGCAGGAGTAGGGTTGGGCCTTGGACTATGTGATGTGGCCCTGTGGCCCACGGACATTGATGACTGGGCAGTGTCCCTACATTTGTAAATATGTATATAGTTTTTGATTTTGAAGTACATATTTATACTATTTTATCTTATTACACTCACTTTACTCAATTCCTTTTGTCCTTGGATTATTCCTGAGGGGTACGGGGTATATATGTAATGTTAGTGCATCTGCTTGTGTGTATGGTGTTGGGGGTGGGGGTGTTGCGTGTGTGTGTCACTCTCTTTTTCCTCCCCCATCCCCTGTGTGCTAGGTGGCAGTACTCATTGTGGTCGTCTTCACCGGCGTTGGTGTTCGTATTGGAGCAGAAGGTAAAAGACCGTGGCGAACACGTGCAACTCGGGATCCATGGTGCTATGGTTCTTCCCTGAGTGTTCAGAGGTGAGTCGTTTCCTTTCTGTGCAGTGTTTCTGCCAGGCTTTGGATGTTGTTGGTATTGCCCCGCAAAAGGTGGCAGATTGGTGTGTCATAATACAGTAGGCAGAACATTGTCTTCCGCCTGGCTGTAGGTGGTTTCGCCTTGGAGGTCGGTGTGTTAAAGTGGCTGTCTGTCTGAGTGGTTTCTGCCTAGATCATAATTTCATATTTATTACCGCCGGCCTATTGGCGGTATTACCGTCACTTTATCACTGATTGCCAGGGTCGTAATGAGGGCCTATATTCTTCATACAATTCTGGTCACTGTCATGTTCAACCTCATGCTAACATATTTCCTTTTTTACATTTTAAATTTGTAGCAAGAATGCTTAAAATGTAAATATCTGATTAACATTGACCTTAACCTGACTACATTTTGTTAATACATCCCTTTAAATGCACCTCAATTCTCTGTCATGTTCTGTGGAGGCCCATTGGAGTCACTGTTATGAAAATGTATGCAAATGATTGCTCCTAACATTCTCTCCTTGTCAACTAGAAAAAGGTCCATACGACCAGTGGCAGGTTTGTATGATGATTATATCCAACGTTGGAGATTTCAGACTCCCCTCACCATTAAGTGGTAGCAGAGTGACGGTTTTGTCAGAGGAGTGAAGGAGATTGAAAGGTCCACATATTTCAGACCTGATTAGACCTTGATCCAGCCCTAGTTTCCTATGTCCTTAGATTCCATTGCCCAACTTTTAAAGATTGATACTTTTTGGTGGTTTTGAAGGTGTTTGCAGTGATGGAGAAGTGGGGACTAATACGTTTGTGTATCAAAATTGTTTATGCCAAGCTTACGGTGTTGTGTTGAAGTTGTGTGTTTTGCGATGTGAGGGATCCTATGTCTATGCTTTTGATTCTGAACAGTTGAAGCTATTATCAAGCTCACTGCTTACCAAGATTCCGGGATATATAAACAGAAAAGATAACAGTATATTGGGGGTTATTACAACTTTGGAGGAGGTGTTAATCCGTCCCAAAAGTGACGGTAAAGTGACGGATATACCACCAGCCGTATTACGAGTCCATTATATTCTATGGAACTCATAATACGGCTGGTGGTATATCCGTCACATTTGGGACGGATTAACACCTCCTCCAAAGTTGTAATAACCCCTATTGTGACTTAAAGGGTCTCATTACGACCCTGCCAGCCGGCAGTAAGCTGGCGGTAGCACCGCCAACAGGCTGGAGGTGTTACTCCAGCAATTATGACTGTGGCGCAATAACCATGGCCATACCGCCGGCCCCTCCACTATACCGCCAGGCTTCCTTGCCCTTCCTTGTAGCACTTGGTGCAGGCACCCTTTCAGTGTGGCTGCCTGGTGCCGGGATCCTCTCCCACCTGGAGTGGCTGTGGACCATATTATGCCCGTGGACAGGGTGACTGAGGTACTTGCCTGGGTTTTGACCGCCCTGGCCTGATGTGAGGGATGGGGGAGGGGTGGGAAAGAGGTCAATGGTGGAGATGAAAAGCTTCTTAGAGACATTGGGGTGGGAAGAGGGAGATGGTTTGGGAGTGGAGGTAGAGGGAGTGCTGGTAGGAGGTGCCTGCTGTGTTTGGGTGCAGATGCATGGGCTGAATGCTGTTGTGAGGTGGATGGCCTTTGGGTGTCTGAGTGCTTGCGTTTGTGTACTTTGGGAGGAGGGGCCACAGACTCAGTGGGAGAGGACACAGGGGACGTGTGCATGGAAGTTGGGGTGGTGACTGCCAGTGAGGGCGTGTGCTGTTAGGTGTGCTGGTGATGGGGGTAGTGAATGAGGATATAGTGCATGCAGGTGTGAGTGGAGACAAAACAGGGAGGGAGGTGGACGACGAGGAGGAGGGGACAACAGTGGAGGCAATGGATGTTGGTATGTCTGCTTCTGGATGGTGTTTGTGTGCCTGTGGGATGAAGTGTGGTGCTTGTGTTTGCCATGTCCACTCTTGTGTGTTGTCCTGGGTGCATGCTCGTCTGACTGTGTGCTTGGGATAGGTTAGGGTTGAGGGGAAAGGGATTGGGTACAGGAAATTGGACGGGGGAGGCTCGAAATAGGGACAATGGCTGCCATCACAGAGGATGCGAGAGACTGGATTGACCGATGTTGGGCCGCCATGCCAGTGTGAATGCCCTTCAGAAAGGCATTTGTCTGTTGCTTTTGGGCTGCCAGCCCCTGTATGGCATTCACAATGGTTGACTGCGTAACAGAGATGGATCACAGGAGGTCAATAGCCTCCTCACTCAGGGCTGCAGGGGTAATTGGGCAGGGCCTAAGGGGCCTGCGGGCGAAGGAGATGCCCACCCTCCTGGGTGAGCGGGCAAGGGAAACTAGCTGAAGGGCTGCTGGGAGGGCGGTGCTGGTATGGGATGGCAGCTGTACCTGTAGCTGGGGGGGGGGGGGCACAGAGGTGTCCGCCACAACCAGGGAGCTTCCGTCGGAGGAGGAATCTGAGTCTGAATTGTCCCCTCCTGTCTCCGCCATGGTGTTCCCCTTGCCCTCCGTCCCACTAATGCCCTCACCGTCCATGGATTCGGCTTCCTGGGACCTATCGATGTAGCTCCCTCCGTCACCGGTGCCTCTGCTCCTCCGCCAGATAATGCTAATGCACATAAGGACAGGGTGACAAAACAAAAAATGGGGGAGACACAAAGGGTATACTTGGTCAATGGCGCCAACAACACCACCATTGGCGTACACGACGCACTCACACATAGGGAACAGCCCCACGCACTAGGCAATGCACTACCAGTCACAATGCTGTCACCACGCCATGGATAGGGACACCTACCACCAATTGCAGCACACCTGAAACCCACAGACCCCTGCCCAGTAGTGGATGCCTACTAGGTTGGTTGGACTTTCACATCAAAACCCTGCCCAACATGGGACCAACCCTGCAATACCAGTCCTAGCTTAGGGGCACCCACAGGGCCCACACCCCCACCCGGATCCCACCCCACCAGGCACAAGTTGTATATTGGGGCACTGTAAAAATACCCTTGTGGCTGCTGTGATGCCATCCAGCTCTGGATAGGCCACCACCAGTATGCAGGCCATCTGGGGGGGTCAGGGTTTGACGCGCACCTCTTCCTCGTTTGGAGGCCATCCCCAGCTGGGCCTCCGCAGTCTTCAGTGCCCAGTGTCTTAGTTCATCCCACCGTTTCCGACAGTAGGTGCTCCGCCTGCCGTAGACCCCTAGGGTCCACACGTCCTTGGCGATGGCTCGCCAAATACCCTTCTTTTGATGGGGGCTGACCTGCAGGGAAATGGACACTGGGAAAGGTATTAGTCCGACCGTCCTGCCTGTTACACTAATGGCCCACCATGCCCCTTCCCATCCCCATTAGCACATACATGGCCCACCATTTAAGCTGCACGCTGCCTAGGGCCCATCCACCACCAACCCCCTACATGAGGCCTTCACACACAGCATTCCATGCATTCATGCACCATGCGTCGTACTCACAGTGTACTCACTTGTTGGTCTGGAGGCCCATACAGCATTCAGTACTGGGGTAGGACCCCATCCACCAGTCGCTCCAACTCCGCCGAGGTGAAGGCAGGGGCCCTTTCCCCAGTCACACAAGCCATGGCCAGTTCCAGACACACGTCACAGCAGCATATGCAGTGTAGGTCCTCTCCTGTTGAAGGTCAGGTAGCAAGTGAGTGAACAGATAGAAAATGGCAGTGACGTCCATGGCGGTGCATACCGTAACCGCCGGCGTACATCACCATTGGCCACTGGACCCCATAGGGCCCAATGTTAACCAATGAGGAGTTGTACGGCGGTTTTCAACCGCCTCCCGCAATGGCGCACAATGTCAGTGTAATTACCTCATTTCCACCTGTCCCTCCATACAGGACAGGCGGATGCCATTTCGGGGGGGGGAGGCCATGGCTCCTAACTGCGTCACAGTACACATAAGCACCATTTGGACATCTTCAACAAATTAGAGTTACAATCACAACATGCATTGAAGTGTGGTGGTTGGAAATAAGAGATACTAACCAGCTCCTCACCATTTTGCCCTCTAGATTACAACAAGGATGATTTGGAGATGGAGACATACCCCAGTGTACAGACCTCTGGTGGACATGGCAACAATGGAGGACAGGCACATTATCCTCGCCTATAGACTGGACAGGGCCACAATCACAGAGCTGTGTGCCTAATTGGAGCCTGACCTTATATCTGTTATCCATCAATTCACTGGGATACCCCTCTTGTGCAAGTGCTATCAGTGCTCCATTTCCTGGCAACTGGCTCCTTCCAAGTGACAGTGGGCTTGGCAACAGGAATATCTCAGCCAATGTTCTCAATAGTACTGACCAGAGTGCTGTCTGCTCTGATTAAACACATGTGCAGATAAATCGTTTTCCCCCAGGTGGAGAATTTGGCTACACTATAGGCTGACTTCTATGCAATGGGGCATACCCCCAACATTATTGGGGCAATTGATGGTACACATATAGCATTTGCCCCCCCCAGGCAAAATTAACAGGTGTTCAGAAATCGAAAGAGCTTTCACTCCATGAATGTGCAGATGGGGTGCCTGACGGACCAGTATGTCTTCCACATCAATGCAAAATATCCTGGGTCTCTGCATGATGCCTTTATCCTGAGGAATAGCAGCATCCCAAATGTGATGACTCAACTCCAGAGGCACAGGGTGTGGCTAATAGGTGAGCCCTGATTCCCACCCAGTAAATGTTGGCATATGGGTATGGTGTGGGCCTTAAGGGTTAGTGTGTGGCTAACAGGGTTCCCTTGATACATGCAGGTGACTCAGGTTACCCCAACCTATCATGGCTACTGGCCTCTGTGAGGAATCCCAGCACAAGGATAGAGGAACATTACAATGAGGCACATGGGCAAACAAGAATTGTAGAGAGGACCTTTGGCCTCCTGAAGGCCAGGTTTTGTTGCCTCCACCTAACAGGTGCATCTCTGTACTACTCATCCAATAAGGTCTGCCAGATCATGATGGCATGCTGTGTTTTGCAGAACCTTGCCTTGCGTCGCCAGGTGCCTTTTCTGCAGGAGGTGGAGGCTGGAGATGGCCGTGTGGAAGCAGTGGACCTGTGGACAGTGAAGATGAGGAGGAAGAAGATGAGGAAGAGGACAACAGAAGTGCAATAATTTGTCAATACTTCCAATGCCACACAGGTAAGACAGTGGAAATTCGCATTTAATTGACAGTTTTTTGTTTGGCATTTTCCCTGACAGGCTGTTTTTCCCACTTCTATGGCCACTCACTGTATCCTTTGGCATCTCTATTTGCAGATATTTGTGCCCCACTATTGCTGCTGTTGTGTTCACTGCAGCCAACTACAGGTCTTTCCTATGTATACCTTACTGTACAGTTGAATTGCAATGTTTAAACTTGGAAAAATAAATACATAGTTAAATCATTTGACATACTCCATACTTGTTTTTTTTCCAAAGGGTGTTTATTTAAGTGCTAAGAAGTAGATGGTGTAGTGGAATGGGCTGGGTTGATGATGGAGGAAAGTCGAGGATAGAGACCAGTCTATTTGTATCACAGGTGCATTGTCCAAGTCGGCATGGGAAGGGGAGCAATGGCAGTTCAAGGTGGACAGGGTGACAGAGTGGGTCACAAGGGTGACAATCAGGAGAGTCTTATTTCCTGGTGGGGGTCTTGGTAATAGTCTCTGGCGTCTGCCTGGATCACAGGGAATGTTTGCAGGGTGTTCTCCTTCTGCAAGGGGACGGGTGCTGGTGGCCTTTTGGTCCTGTGACGGGTCCTCCTGTCCTCCAGTGGCAGCGGAGGTAGAGGGCTGTTCATCGGTTTGGCTAGTGTCAGGGGCTCGGTGGTGTGCTACTGCCTCCCACATAGTGTCAGCCATGTCTGCCAGCACCCCTGCAATGGAGACCAGGGGGGTGGTGTTGATGTCCTTTAAGTCCTCCCTGATCCCCAGGTACTCTCCCTCCTGCAACTGCATGTTCTCCTGCAACCTGTCCAGTATCTGGCACAGCATATCCTGGGAATGTTGGTATGCTCCCCGGATCACAGTGGGTGCCTCCTGGAGAGTCGGTTCCCTGCACCTGTCCTCCACCTGTTGCACAGCAGTCCTCCCAGCTTCCCTGTTGTCCTGTGCCTCTGTCCCCTGAACCGTGTGCACACTGCCACTGACCCCAGGTCTCTGATCGTCCTGTGTTTGTGGGGTGGCCTGGGGTCCCTGTAGTGGTGGACACACTGCTGATTGATGTGTCCTGGGGACAGAAGTATGGGCCTGCTGGGTGGGTGCTGAGGTGGCGTTTCATGAGGGGGGAGGCTCTGTGGTGGTGTGAGAGTGTGCCTGGGTAACCGACTGTCTGGAGGACCCTGATAGGCCAGGTTGGTCATCCAGAACCAGGTGACCAGAGCTGCTATCATCACTGTGGGCCTTTTCTAGGGGGGGCTGAGTGTTGCTGGCACCTCTTCTCCGGTGACATTGGCTGGGGTACCTGTGGGGATGTGAATGCAGCGTTATTGTTTCTGTGTGTGACATATTGTGCATGGGTGTGTTGCCCTCTATGGTTGTTGTTGCTCTTGCAGATTTGCCTTTATGTGAGTTGCTATTTGGTGGTCTAGGTGATTTTCTCCTGTGTGCATGCAGTGGTGATAGGTGTCCATGCAGGTCTGTAAGGGGTGTCCATGCAGTGGTGTTGCATGCAGGGCTTGGTATTGGGATGAGTGGGTTGTGATGGTGGGGTATTTGGGAGCTGGTAAGGTGATGGGAGTGAGGGTAAGGGTGGGGGTTTGTGATGGCATACAGGTAGGGGGTGATAGTAATGGAGATTTGACTAACCAGAGTTCAGTCCTCCTCCTACTCCTACCAGGCCCTCAGGATGCATGATTACCAAGGGGAGGAGGTGGGGGTCCACCGCCAGTCCTCTGTACAGCGAGTTGGTGTCTTCCTGCCATGGAATGCACCTTCCCCCGTAGGTCGTTCCACCTCTTCCTGATGTCATCCCTTGTTCTTGGGTGCTGTCCCACGGTGTTGACCCTGTCCACGATTCTCCGCCATAGCTCCATCTTCCTAGCAATGGATGTCTGCTGCACCTTTGCTTCAAATAGCTGTGGCTCTACCTGGATGATTTCCCCCACCATGACCCTTAGCTCCTCCTCTGAGAACCTGGGATATTGTTGTGGTGCCATGGGTATAGTGTGAGTGGTGTGGGTGAGGGTGTGTGGGGTAAAGTTTTGGGGTGTGTGAAGTAAGGTGCGTGGATGGTGTATAGGAAATGGTGTTATGTGGCTCTGGTTGTGTGGGGTGGCAATTATTTCTAGTCGTATAGGGATGTGGGTAGTGTGGGTGTGTGGTTTTATAGTGCTGTGGGTGTGGTGTGTGTATGGGTGTCAGGTGTGTGTTATTCAAATTGACCAATGTAGTGTTGTTTTGTTGTTGTGTGTGTATTTTGAGCGCAGCGGTATGTCCCGCCAATGATTCACTGCCATTGAATGTCCGCCGCGGTGATTCATGGTCATAATGTGATGGGCGTAGTTCTGTTGGCGTAACGATGCGGGTTTTGCTACCACCAGTTTATGACTGACCTTTGGGCTGGCAGACTTGTGTGTGTGGCTGTATAGTGACAGATTGGTATGTGTGTGTCATAATATGCTTGGTGGTTATCCGCGGCAGCAGCGTTATGTTGGCGCCAGTCAGCATGGCGGTAAGTGGGTTTTACCGCCAATGTCATAATGAGGGCCATAGTATATACAGATAGTGTGTTCTGTAAAGGAAACCCCCAATTTAAATTAGGCCAGAATAGGTCAGAAATTGTATTTTATTTGGAGAAAATTAGGTAAGGTGTAGGCTTCAGAAAACCAAATTAAGGTTTCTGCTGAGAGAAATATGAATGCTTCATCATAAAATCTTTGCACTCAAGCAGTGGAGATCATCAAAGCTGAGAAGGGTCGTCTCAGTTTGAAGTCAGCAAGCATCTCTGTTAGACTTTTCATCCTTGGCGTGGTCTCCCTTAACTTATTGCCTCTGTTTGCCAGGTTGTTGATCTGTGATGGACTCTGATGTTACTGTTTTTGTTACTCTGGGCACTTTACCACTGCTAACCAGTGCTAAAGTGCAAGGGCTCCTTTACAAAATGTGTATGTAATTGGCTTATCCATGATTGGCATATTTGATTTACTAGTAAGACCATAGTAAGGTGCACTAGAGGTGCCAGAGCCTGAAAATCAAATGCTACTAGTGGGACTGCAGCGCTGGTTGTGCCACCCACATAAGTAACTCTGTAATCATGTCTTAGACCTGCAATTGCAGCATCTGTGTGTGCAGTTTTAACTGTAAATTCGAGTTGGCAAGTTAACCCACTTGCCAGGCCTAAACCTTCCCTTTTCTTCCATCAGACACCCCTAAGGTAGGCCCTATGTAGCCCCAAGGGCAGGTTGCAGTGTCTGGTTAAGGCTGGACATATGGTAATGTGTTTTATATATCCTGACAGTGAAATATTGCTAAATTGGTTTTTCACTGTTGCAAGGCCTGTCCCTCTCATAGGTCAACATGGGGGCTACCTTTAAATCTGATTAAAGTGTAGATTCCATATAGGAGTGGATGGACATGTGGAGATTGGGGTCTCTGAGCTCACAATTCACAAATAAATCTTTTAGTAAAGTTGATTTTAAGATTGTGTGTTTGAAAATGCCACTTTTAGAAAGTGAGCATTTTCTTGCTGATACCATTTCTGTGATTCTACCTGTTTGTGGATTCCCTGTCTGGGTCAGTTTGACAGTTGGGCTGGTTGCACCTCACACTAGACAGTGACACAAAGGGAGCTGGGGTGTAGCCTGCATATCCTGATGAGCCATCTGTGTTAGGAGGGAGGAGAGGAGGGGTCACTCACACCTGAAAGGGCTGCGCCTGCCCTCATACAATGCAGTCTTCAACCCCCTGGTGAGTGTCTGGGGCCTGGCCTGGGCAAGGCAGGATTTCACATTCAAAAGAGACTTTACTTTGAAGTAGGCCTACTTCAAAGGAGAAATTGGGTATAAGAAGGGCACCCAAAACCACAGACTTTAGAACACTTCTGGAAACAAGAGGAACCATTGCCTGGAGAAGAGCTGAAGAGCTGCCCTGTCTGTGACTGTGCTTTGTGGAGCTATCCTGCAGTCGCTGCTTCTGCCAAAGTAAGAGGGCGAAGACTGGACTTTGTGTGCCTTCCATCTTGAGAAGAACTCTCCAAGGGCTTGATTTAGAGCTTGCCTCCTGTTGTTTGAAGTGTTAGGGACAGCAAAGACTTCTCTTTGCCAGCACCTTGAGTCTCTGGAGAGACTCCTACTCTGCCCTGTGGAGCCCATCCAGTTCCTGGGACCCTGAAAGGAGAAGCTGGCAGCCTAAGAGGAAGAAATCCACACACAAAGCGCTGTGCAGGGAAAAGATCGACTCAACTCCGATCTGCGGCTGAAGAAACGACACGCCACCGGCTCCGCGGCTGAAGATCGACACTCGCCAGAAACGCAACCGAAGAATCGATGCACGGAGCTGGAGAAATAACACGCAGCATCGCTGATGGAGCTGGGAGATCGCAACCCGCGCTGCGTGGTTTTCGGATCATCGTCCGGCAGGATTTCCGACACAAGCACCACTGGGCGTGTAAAAACAACCCAAGGCCTGCCTGGACCAGAGAGTGCTGACCAGATAAACGCATTGCTCTCCTACAAAGAGAAGAAATGACTCGCCCCTACCCGACGAAAGGAGAAACGACATAAGGTCCCGCTCATGAGTGGAATCGACGCATCGCAAGCCCTTTTTGACGCACACTCACTCGTGTGGGGTTATTTTTGACGTACCCAAGGCACATTTTCACGCTAACAGTGTTAGTGTGTGTTTTAAACTACATAAAGACTCTTTTTGCTTTTTAATTAATAACTTGACTTGTGTATTGTGGATTTTTGTCAGTTTGGTCTTGTTTTGTTTAGATAAATATTTCCTATTTTTCTAAACCTGTGTTGTGTCAATTTGTAGTGTTTTCATTAAATTACTGTGTGTGTTGGTACAAATACTTTACACCTAGCACTCTGAAGTTAGGCCTACTGCTCTGCCAAGCTACCAGGGGGATAATCAGGGATTGACTGAGGGTGATTCTCTTTACCCTTAACAGAGTGAGGGTCCTTGCTTGGACACGGTGTAACCTGACTGCCAACCAAAGACCCCATTTCTAACAATCTCCATTACCAAGTCTAGGGTCTAAGGAACACACGCTATTATAATTCGATAAAACAGTGATTTGAAATATTACAGCTAGTTTCCACTGTCATGAGTCAATTATCTCTTTTCTGGATTCGGGGGCAGGTAAACTCCCCTTGTTCTAACGGCATTACAAAGGTCAAATCATGTCTATGTCCTTGACTTGTTAGCTGGATAGCCTGGAAAATACAAACAGGTTTTCCCATGAGTCACACTGCCACCCTGGCATCTTCCTCTCCTTCAGCAGAGTACCTCACTATCAGTCATCTAATACATAACAGAAAGCTATTCGCTAACCAGTAGCAGGCATTTGGAAAAACACATCATCTGCAGTGGGAAGAAAAGTAAAACATGCACAACAACCGGAAAGGAAAATTACAGGCCTGTTCACCTTAAATGTATAAATATGACATGTTGAATGACATGGGAACATAGGGGGTCATTACAACCTCGGCGGTCTTTTAGTAGTGGCGGTTTGCCGCTTGGCGTATTATGACCGTTGGCTGCCCTCCGTCGTTTTTCCCATCTCCACCACCACGCCAACAGAACACCGCCCAGTGAATCACGTCCTGTGATTCTGCGCGGCGGTGTTTTGTTGGTGGTTTGGTGTCGGCGGAGCTGCCCCCATGGCTCCCGTCCCCTCCCGGCGGATCGACGGAACAGGTAAGTCGATCGTCCGTTAGGGGAGGGGGTGGGTGGTGTTGTGAGTTGTGTGGGTGCATGGGGGTGTGCGTGTGTGTATGTAGGGGGGGTGTGAGTGCGTGTATGCTTGCGGGGGTGTTGCGTGTTTTAGGAATGAGTGCGTGTATGTCTGTAGGTATGACTGTATGGATGTGTGCGTGTATGTTTGAATGTGGGTGTGTGTGTCTGATTGTGTGTGTGGATGTTGGCATGTAAGTCGGTGTGTGTGCGTGTGTTGGTGGTGCCTGCATGCGTGTCGGGTGTGTATGTGTAAGGTAATGTCGGGGGTCGGGGTGGGGAGGAGGGCCCTGCCACCTTTGGGGGGTGGCAGGGGTGGTGGGGGGTGTAGGGGAGGCAGTTGGGGGTGGTGGGGGAGACCCCTATCAGTGCCAGGGAAGGAATTCCCTGGCACTGATTGTGGTTACGCCATGGATTTCATGGCGGTTCCTACCGCTGGAAATCCACGGCGGTAAGCCGGGTCAAAATACCGGTGGCGGTATTGTGACGGCCGCCGGGCTGGAGACCCAGGAACGGAGAAGCAGCGGATGACCATGGCGGTAACCGCCATGGTCATAATACTCAAAAAAAGACCGCCAGCCTGTTGGCGGTCTTACCACCACTTTAACACCGTCCGCCAGGGTTGTAATGACCCCATAGTCTATTTATGTTATACAGCATGTTAACATGAGTGCTGCTTTTGATAGCGAAATGTGGTCACCTACAGCAAGTTATATGATTAATTTGTCCCCATTAATAAGGAAAGCCCATTTTTTCTAATAAATGTGTTAATTATGTAAAAGTAAAATGTTGCTCTCCCATTGCTAACCTTGTCTTTCCTCAACATACAAAATATACTTGGAGCCCTGCCAGCCTCCCACTCCCATCAGGAACCACCATCCCAATATTTGGGGAAAAAAAAAACCTAAACCTGGCATGTTTCTACCCTTCCTCATTTACCTTGGCATCTCCATAGCCATTTTTCCTAATATTAAAAACCATAGACCCAGTTTTACAAGTAGCTTGTGCCGCATTAATGCAACAATGTTTGGCTCAACAGTGGCAAAAAAATACCACTCTATTTACAAGGTGGCACTAGTCCTGTTTAGCGCCACTTTCCTGGACCTTGCCCCTTTTGTCAGTAGCACTGCCTAACACTGTGCCGTTTTATGAAAATGATATGCAGGGAAGACATACCCTATGAAAAAATTGCTTTAGTCACCTAATGCCATATTTACAAGCCTCTCGAAACATTGCGTATGGATCGTAAGAACGGGGCAAAATACCCATTAGCACTGAAAAATAACGCCTGCTCAGGCCAGATGTTAAAATGGTGAAAAGGCAAAGGTATAAATGGAAAACACTCATTAAGCAACCACCAGACAAACATGGATCTATTACTGCTCCAGCTAGGCACAAGGAAGACAGCGATGACGCCAAGCACTGCCAGCCTCACCGCAGGACCCTCCATCACCACAAAGGCAGCGCAGGAGGAGAGAGCGCATCTATAGGCAACAGATATCCATCATTGGCCAAAGAGAGGAATCTGTCATCAGATACTATCGGCTGAAGCCAGAGTCCCCGGTGCAGCTGCTTCATGACATAGCACCAGCAATCACACCAAGGATTCATGGGCCAACCAACATACCACCCATGACTAAGCTTCTGGCAATGCTGCACATGCTGGCCTCTGGCACTTTCAAGTCAACGGTGGCAGAAATGAGTGGATTATCCCAGCCCTCCCTCTCAGCCCTACTGCCAAGTGTGTTGGATGCCATCACCCACCTCATTCATCGCCATTCCCTGTTCCCCAACACCCAACAACTGCAGCAGGAGACCAAACATGTATTTTATGCAGCTGCTGGGTTCCTACATGTGCTGGGTGCCATGGACTGCACACATGTGCTACTTGCCCCTCCTGTGAAACTGAATACCTGTACATGAACAGAAAGCACATGTATTCAATCAACATGAAGGCAATTGTGGACCAAAAGGGACTAATCACCAATGTGCGGGCCAAGTATCCTGGAAATGTGCATAATGCCCACATCTTCCTGCATTCCACCATCAACCAGGATGGACAATATGGAAATAGCCTACTAGTAGGTAAGCAGAAAGCTGTCACTTAAAACCTACAACACACAACATACATGGTGCAAACTTACACACACAACACTACCCACACATGGTTTAGGACACATGGTTCAACAATCAGTAACACACATGCAATATGCATCACAGCAAACTTGCAATATGCAGCTTAAACACATAAGGACCACTGTACAAGCCCCTATTGCCACTTGAGTGCCCTTTACAATGATACTCCTGTATGACAGTGCCAGCTCTCCAATCACAAGTTGGTGTTCAGCAGCTCATTTGGCACTATAAGCAGCTGTGTCAAAATAGCTGTATCACAACCACTCCTGAGTATGGAAGGGCCTTACATTGGTGCATGATGTGGGTGTGTCACCACATAATATATTGCATATTTGCTTTGGCACACATGTACAGCAATATGTACACCTGATGCAGCAGCACAAATTACGACCACCATAGTGGTGCAAATAGTAAAGTGCAAAAAGTAGAAACAGTCCACACTTCAAATGTTTCCCATCTCCTACTGTGTACACCAGTCTACATCACACATAGAAATAGCCAATTGTCTACATTGGTATGACATGTGCAGAAAAGTCTTTAACACAAACAATCACATCTGCAATGCAGGCATCATGGTATCAAAGTGGCAGGGTGCCAGTGCTGCAATTTGGCAGCTGCACATGTTTCAGCACTTTAGCTGAGGACAGCAATGCTCCATAACTAGTAGTCATGGCACACTGCTGATATGTCCCAGTGGCGTAGGGTGGGGTTTCAAAACAACTCCTGTCTACTTGAGAAACCACAGACATGCATGAGAGTGAGTAATATGGAAATAGTCATTTGGGCAGGGGAAGAGTACCATGCCCAAGGGGTTGTGATTTGCATGCTACACACACGGCACAACACCTGTCACATGTCACAAAAAACACCCAAAAGAATCAAACTCACACAACATGGCTCTTTGATAGGACATTTGTAACAATAAACTTCATCTACATATATCCACATCATACACATCCTTCATGGGTGAACTGGAAAGCTGTTCAAATGACAGAATCCCCATGCCTCTGTGACTGCACACTCGACTGGAAGGAGTGCCACTACACACTTATATAAATATGGATGCAAATAAGACCTCATGCAATGTTTGAAGTAAATCTCAACATCAAAACTATGCGCCAAGACTGTGCCAGGCCAGTCAAAATGATACATAAAGGCAAGTCTAACACTGTCTCTCCTCTCCAATTGCAGCAGACCAGGGATCAGGCATCCACCCATGGGTCTTGACCCCATTTGCCTCCCAACAAACAAACTTTGAGAAGGCGTATAATGAGGCACACAAAAAGACCAGCAATGTGGTTGAGAGGACATTTGGCATACTGAAGGGCCACCTCCGATGCCTTTATTTGTATGGAAGCAAACTGTTGTACTCACCACCATTTGTGTGCAAAATCATTGTTGTGTGTGCCATATTGCACAAAATATGTGTGAGGACCAATGTTCCCTAGAAGGAACAGGTGGAGGTCCCCAGGGAGGAAGATGAGGACAATGAAGCTCCACCACATGATAGAGGAATACTTAGGCCCTCATTACAACATTGGCGGTAAAAGCCGCTTACCGCCGTGCAGAAAACTGCCAATACACCGCCGCGGCCGCGGAATTCCGCCACAGCTATTATGACACACATCTCGGAATCCGCCGAAACTCAGACACCCACACAAGTCCGCCACACCAAAGGTCAATGATAAACTGACGAAAACAAAACCTCCACCATCACGCCAACAGAAACACGCCCATGCTATTACGACCCACGAATCCACGTGGCGGTCTTTCAACTGCCGTATTCCATTGGCGGTACACACCGCCGTGCTCAAAATACACACACATCTCCAAAACACTGCCACATTGGACAATTCCAAATCCACACACCTGATACACATACAAACACCACTCCCACACAATCAATACAATATAAAACACACACCCACATCACCCACAAACCCCTACTACCAAAAATTAGAGACGAAGGCGACAGAGAGACAGCACAGCAATAGGCAACCCCACCACACAGAGGCACACAACACCATCACCCACACAACATCCACGCACAAAATACCACACACCACTACACATCACCACACTCATCACCACATACACCCCACACACATCACCTACACCACCCCATGGCACGCCAAAGACACCCCAGGTGTTCGGAGGAGGAGCTCAGGGTTATGGTGGAGGAAATCGTACGGGTAGAGCACAGCTATTTGGATCACAGGTGCAGCACACCTCTATAGCTAGGAAGATGGAGCTATGGTGGAGAATCGTCGACAGGGTCAACGCAGTGGGACAGCACCCAAGAAATCAGGAGGACATCAGGAAGAGGTGGAACGACCTACGGAGCAAGGTGCGTTCAGTGGTCTCCAGGCACAACATCGCGATTCAGCGGACTGGCGGCGGACTCCCACCTCCTCCCCCACAACTAACAGCATGGGAGGAGCAGGTCTTGACCATTATGCATCCAGAGGGCCTCGGAGGAGTCAGTGGAGAAATGGACACCGGTAAGTCAAATCTTAACTATCATATCTCCCACCCTACCTGCATGCTATAACACACCCCCACCCTCACCCCCTCCCCTATCACTCCAACTCCTCACTAATGTACTAATAACACAAACCACCCATCCCAACACCAAGCCCTGCATGACACAACAAAGCATGGACACCCCTCACTAAAGCATGCCCACTGCACATACCCATAACACCCCCCCAACCATCATCACACAAGCCCCCACACAGGAATGCTAGCACAGGGGTACACGCTCACCCACCTATTGCACACCATGACACACACAGATGCAATAATCATGCTTTTACACCCCTGCAGGACCACTACCCAACGTCACCAGACAGGAGGGTCCAGACAACTCCACCCCACCCACAGAAGAGGCCTACAGTGATGACAGCAGCTCTGGCCAACTGGAGCAAGATGACCAGCCTGGACCATCGTGGGCCTCGGGACAGTCGGTTCCCCTCGCACAGGCACAGCCCAACACTGACCTTCCACCCTCTGGTAACACCAGCACAGCACCCACCCAGCGGGTCCATTCCTCCGTCCCCAGGACACGTCAATCATCTGTGTGTCCACCACTACAGGGAACCCAGGATAACCCACCACCCCAACAACAACAGGGACCTGGGGGCAGTGGCAGTGGGCACACGGTCCAGGGGACGGAGGCACAGGAACACAGGGGAACTGGGAGGGCTGCTGTGCGACAGGGGGCGGACAGGCCAAGGGAACCCACTCTCCACGAGGCCCTCTCCTCCACCATGGGAACATACCACCACCCCCAGGAGACGATGGCTACGGTCCTGGCCAAGTTTCAGGAGACCCAGCGCATGCAGGATGAACAGTATTTGGGGTTCAGGGAGGAGCTCAGAACCATCAGCTCTGCCCTGGGCACCATCGTAGGGGTGCTGAAGGACATACAGAAGACCATGAGGGACACCGTGGCACTCAAAGTGGCCCCTGACACTAGCCTAGATGATGAACTGCCCACCACCTCCGCTGGCGCAAGTGGACAGGACGCCCCGCCACAGGACCACCACACCAGCACCCCACCCCCTGCAGACGGACAACCACCCCGCAAGCGGTCCCTGAGATCCAGGGACAGGACAGAGCAAGATGGCAAGACCCCCGCCAGGAAATGAGACCACCCTGATTGTCATCCCATTGTCCCACTTTGTTACCCTGTCCAGATTGGAACTGCCCAAGCTCCACTTCCTATGCCCATATGGGCAGTGCACCTATGAGACTAATAGACTGGACTCTGCCATGGACATTCTTCCACCATCACCCATCACCATTTTGCCACCCCCTCCAATAATTAGCACTTCAATAAACACCGTTGAACCACAAAACAATCTGGAGTCAGTCTGTGATTTTGAAAATGTGTATTATCTATGACACTGACAAAATCCGTTCGAAAATGTAATGTCAACATACCTATGTAACATATCACAAGCCCATGAAGGATGCAAGCAGATGACACACGTTGGTAACCACACCTGTGAAACCGTAATGGAAACGTACCACTCAGTTAGCAAATACTGCTTCAAATTGACAGACAGGATAGAGGTAGAAGTGTGCAAGTAAATATAATAGTAAAAAAAAAAATTCTCACCTGTGTGTCACTGGAAATATTGCTGTATGACAGAGTCCCTGTTATCAATGTCTTCTTCCTCTGCTTCCTCCTCATCACTGTCCACAGGCTCCACAGCTGGCACAACACCGTCATCTGGACCATCCTCCTGCAGAAAAGGCACCTGGCGTCGCAAAGCAAGATTGTGCAGCATACAGCAGGCGATGATGATCTGGCACACCTTCCTTGGTGAGTAGAATAGGGAACCACCTGTCATATGCAGACACCTGAACCTGGCCTTCAGGAGGCCGAAGGTCTGTTCGATCAGCCTCCTAGTCCGCCAATGGGCCACATTGTAGCGTTCCTCAGCCCTGGTCCTGGGATTCCTCACTGGGGTCAATAGCCATGACAGGTTGGGGTAACTAGAGTCCCCTAATAGCCACACACGGTGCCTCTGGAGTTGACCCATCACATAAGGGATGCTGCTATTCCGCAGGATGTAAGCGTCATGCACTGAGCCAGGGAACATAGCATTTACCTGACAGATGTACTGGTCTGCCAAACATACCATCTGTACATTCATCGAATGATAACTCTTGCGGTTCCTGTACACCTGTTCACTCCTGTGGGGGGGGGGGCAAAGCCACATGGGTCCCATCAATGGCACCTATGATGTTGGGGATATGTCCCAGGGCATAGACGTCACCTTTCACTGTAGCCAAATCCTCCACCTGAAGGAAAATTATGTAGCTCCTCACGTGTTTCAGTAGGGCAGACAACACTCTGGACAATACGTTAGAAAACATAGGCTGGGACATCCCTGATGCCATGGCCACTGTTTTCTGAAATGACCCACTTGCTAGGAAATGGAGTACTGACAACACCTGCACCTGAGGGGGATAGCTGTGGGATGGCGGATTGGTGACATCAGATCTGGCTCCAACTGGGTACACAGTTCCTGGATTGTGGCACGGTCAAACCTGTAGGTGATGATTAAATGTCGCTCCTCCATTGTCAACAGGTCCACCAGCGGTCGGTACACCGGAGGATTCCGCAATCTCCTCACATGTCCCAGCTGACAGTGCCTAGGAAGGACAACAGCGACCACAGAGTCAACCAATTGTAAGGTATGTACCCACAGCTACACGGAACACGACACAAAATACAAAAATCTTCCTGTATGTGTGTTGAGTCCAGGCCTAGGTATTTGTGACGCAGTTGTAAATGAAGCCATGTGGGCCCCTGAAATGGCGGCTGCCTGACCTCTAAAGTGGGACAATGGGATGTGAGGTAACTGCGCTGGCGTTGTACACCATCGCGGTAGGCGGTCGAAGACCGCGGCGCAATGCTGCATTGGTTAACATGGGACCCTATGGGTCCCAGGAGCCAATGACGAAGTGCGCCAGCGGTGATGATACGCACCGTCGTGGACGTCACCACCACGGACGTGACCGCCATTTTCTATCTGTTCAATCACTCGATACCTGATCTTTGACAGGGGAGGACCTACACTGCAAGTGCTGCTGTGACCTCGGTCTGGAAGAGACAATGGCACGTGCGTCTGGGGAAAGGGCCCCTGCCTTCACTCCACAGGAGTTGGAGAAGCTCGTGGATGGGGTCCTCCCCCAGTACACGCTACTCTACGGTCCTCCAGACCAACAGGTGGGTACATTGGGTGCAAGTTGTATGGGCTATGCCTGGGTGGAGAGGGCTGGTTGTAAGTAGGAAGGGGGCAGAGTTATGCGAGCATGAAGGACTGTGAATGCATGTGCCACATGGCAAGGGTAGGGATGTGGGCCACTCACTTTGATGGTGCAGGTGGTAATGACTTCTCTTCTTCCCCTGTACATGTCATGTAGGTCAGCGCCCACCAGAAGAAGGATATTTGGCGTGCCATCGCCAAGGACGTCCGGACCCTGGGGGTCCACCAGAGACGGAGCACCCACTGCCGTAAAAGATGGGAGGACATTCGCCGCTGGAGCAAGAAGACGGCGGAGGCTCAGCCTGGGGATGGCCTCCCAACGTGGGAGGGGTGCCCGTCGATCCATGACCCCCCCGATGTTCCGGATCCTGGCGGTGGCCTACCCTGAGTTGGATGGGCGCATGAGGGCATCACAGCAGACACAATGGGGGTGAGTACATTCACATTCTCATGACTTTGCGCGCAGTGGAGGGGGCTGGGTGGGGGAGGAGAGCTGTGGGTTTCCCTAGGCCAGGGCGAGTTCCGTAAGCTAGGCCCCTCCGTAATGCAGGCAATGTGCCACTCCACCCCGCCTCTGTAGAGTGCTAAAAACAGGTATACATGCCCCTGTGTCATCTATGTGGGCAGATGACGCTCATAGGCAAGTAGGCCATATCCCAGGAACTGCATCTATAGAGGACAAGAGCACGGTGTAGTGCAGGGGGCAGCTGTGTCTGTATTGTCCGCCAACGGTAGCGGTAAGCCATGCACTCAACCTGTCTTTCTTCTGTTTCCCCACCCCTTTTTGTGCTCTCCCTGTTCTATTGTGCATCAGCATCATCAGACGGAGGCACAGGGGCACTGGAGCACGAGGGGGCTGCGTCCCACATGGCCATGGAGGGCCACACCACGGACTCCGAATACACCAGTGGGACGGAGGGTGAGGGGAGCTTCACGGCGGTCAGCGGATCAGCAACCAGCGACACGGACTCGTCCTCCGATGGGAGCTCCCTTGTGGTGGCAGCATCATCTGTGCCCCCCACTTCTACATGTACAGCCGCCACCCCCCCTACCAGCACCGCCCTCCCAGCAGCCCCTCAGCCTTCGCCCCGTGCCCGCTCACCCAGGAGGGTGGGCATCACCTTCGCACCAGACACCTCAGCCCCTGCCCCTGTCACCCCTGCTGCCCTCAGTGAGGAGGCCGTTGACCTCCTCAGGTCACTCACTGTTGGGCAGTCTACCATTGTGATGCCATCCAGGGAGTAGAGAGGGAGTTGCAACCCACCAATGCATTCCTGGAGGGCATTCATTCTGGTCAGGCTGCCCATCATCGAACCCTGCAATCTCTGGCCTCAGCACTGATGGCAGCCATTGTCCCTGTGTCTAGCCTCCTCCCTCCAACTTCCTCCACCCAGACCCAATCCCCTGTACCTCAACCTATCCCAAGCACACCATCAGACCAGCCTGCACGCACCTCAACACATAAGGGCAGCTCAGGCAAATATAGGCACGACACATCCCACAGGCACTCACACAAGCATCACCCACATACAGACACAGCATCATCCACTGCCTCCACTGTGTCCCCCTTCTTGTTGTCTCCCTCCTCCCTCCCAGTTTTGTCTACACTCTCATCTACATGCACTACCACAACAGCCACTAGGACTCGTACCAGAACACCCAGCACCACACCCCGCTCACCTGCACTCACCACCCCCACTACCATTTACACGTCCCCTGTGTCCTCTCCCAGTGTGCCTGTGACACCCCCTCCCAAACTACACAAACACGGGCACACACACACCCAACAGCCATCCACCTCACAACAGCCTCCAGAACATGCACCTGCACCCAAATCAGAAAAAGTTACACCTCCTACAACCACCTCCTCTTCCTCCACTCCCAGACCCCCTCCAGCTACCCATCCCAGTGTTCGTCAGAAACTTTTCCTGAGCAACCTTGACCTCTGTCTCATCCCCCCATCCAATTCTTAGGTCCCGTAGTACCACCTCAGCCAAAAAGATTCCGGTACCAGTGGTGTCTGTTCCAGGTACGTGGAGTGCACCGGGCACCAGGGCAGCCAGTGTGACACAGAGCCAAAGCACTGCCAGTCCACCCCCTGTGAAGCACCAGAAGTTGGACAGTGCCCGACGGGAGAGGGGGAAGACACTTGCCGGCAAAGCCGCCCACAAGGGTCCCGGGGGGAGTGTCGAGTCAGCTGTGACTCCTCCCAAGGTGGTGAAGGGGCAGAAGAAGTCTACAAAGTCTGGGAAGAGCAGCACGGCGGAGAAGGCCGCCATCCTCCCCGCTGCCTAAGACGCCACCGCCAGCCCCATTGTCACTGGTCAGGAGACCACTGACGGAGTCAGTGCCCAGGAGGGCAGCACTATCGTCACTGGTCAGGAGACCACCGCCGGAGTCAGTGCCCAGGAGGGCAGCACTATCGTCACTGGTCAGAAGACCACCGCCGGAGTCAGTGCCCAGGAGGGCCCTGGCAGCCACAGCCCCGCTGGGCAATGAGGGACCGCCATGGCACACACCGCTGCACAGGTCAGAGACAGCAAAGTCAAGCACCGCTGAACAGGGCAAGCACCGCTGAACAGGTCAGAGACTGCTGAACAGGGCAAAGACCGCCATGGCAAGCACCGCTGAACAGGGCAAGCACCGCTGAACAGGTCAGAGACCGCTGAACAGGGCAAGCCCCGCTGAACAGGGCAAAGACCACCATGGCAAGCACCGCTGAACAGGGAAAGCACCGCTGAACAGGGCAAAGACCGCCATGGCAAACACCGCTGAACAGCGCAAGCACCGCTGAACAGGTCAGAGACCGATGAACAGGGCAAGCACTGCTGAACAGGGCAAAGACCACCATGGCAAGCACCGCTAAACAGGGCAAGCACCGCTGAACAGGGCAAAGACCGCCATGGCAAGCACCGCTGAACAGGTCAGAGACAGCAAAGTCAAGCAACGCTGAACAGGGCAAGCACTGCTGAACAGGGCAAAGACCGCCATGGCAAGCACCGCTGAACAGGGCAAGCACCGCTGAACAGGTCAGAGACCACTGAACAGGGCAAGCACCGCTGAACAGGGCAAAGACCGCCATGGCAAGCACCGCTGAACAGGGCAAGCACCGCTGAACAGGTCAGAGACCACTGAACAGGGCAAGCACCGCTGAACAGGGCAAAGACCGCCATGGCAAGCACCGCTGAACAGGGCAAGCACCGCTGAACAGGGCAAAGACCGCCATGGCAAGCACCGCTGAACAGGGCAAGCACCGATGAACAGGTCAGAGACCGCTGAACAGGGCAAGCACCGCTGAACAGGGCAAAGACCGCCATGGCAAGCACCGCTGAACAGGGCAAGCACCGCTGAACAGGGCAAAGACCGCCATGGCAAGCACCGCTGAACAGGTCAGAGACAGCAAAGTCAAGCACCGCTGAACAGGGCAAGCACCGCTGAACAGGGCAAAGACCACCATGGCAAGCACCGCTGAACAGGGCAAGCACCACTGAACAGGTCAAAGACCGCTGACCAGGGCAAGCACCACTGAACAGGGCAAAGACTGCCATGGCAAGCACCGCTGAACAGGACAAGCACCGCTGAACAGGTCAGAGACCGCTGAACAGGGCAAGCACCGCTGAACAGGGCAAAGACCGCCATGGCAAGCACCGCTGAACAGGGCAAGCAACGCTGAACAGGGCAAAGACCGCCATGGCAAGCACCGCTGAACAGGTCAGAGACAGCAAAGTCAAGCACCGCTGAACAGGGCAAGCACCGCTGAACAGGGCAAAGACCGCCATGGCAAGCACCGCTGAACAGGGCAAGCACTGCTGAACAGGTCAGAGACCGCTGAACAGGGCAAGCACCACTGAACAGGGCAAAGACCGCCATGGCAAGCACCGCCAACTCAAGCACCGCTAGCCCATGAGCGGCAAGAGCAGTAACGAAACAGGGACTATCATGGGGTTAGTGATGCACTCTGGGCACCAGTACCCCTCCAGAACCAGTGGAGACTGTTATCCACTTGAGAGGCTGTCACTTTGCACTCCCCAGGATGGTACAGTGGTCAACCCACCCACTGTAGAGACTTGTGAGACTGTGGCTTTGCACTCCCCAGGATGGTACAGTGGGCAACCCACCCACTGTAGAGACTTGAGAGACTGTGGCTTTGCACTCCCCAGGATGGTACAGTGGGCAACCCACCCACTGTAGAGACTTGTGAGACTGTGGCTTTGCACTCCCCAGGATGGTACAGTGGGCAACCCACCCACTGAAAAGACTTGAGAGACTGTGGCTTTGCACTCCCCAGGATACATCAATGGGCATGGAGCCCCGTCGTGGATCTGGCGTGGTGCAGTCAGCCGGCTGAGGTGCCCCCCTTTCCCTTCCCCCTGAGGTGCCTGTTGTATTTCTATCTGATGCCCCTGCAGTGTTCTCTCCGTTCCAGGACAGGTATCGTGTGTGGGCCTCGCCAGTGCATTTTTTGCCTAGTGGTCCACGGACATTGAAATGTGCATACCTGGACTACTAATCGTGATGTATATATTTGGAATGTGTATATATTGATGTATATATGAGCTTAATGTTTTTGTATACATTACAATGGTTGTACTCATTTCCTTTTGTCTTAGCATTCTTCCGGGGGGGTTGGGGGTTGTTACTGTGATGTTCGGAAATGCATTGGTGTGTGTGTTGTAGTGGGTGAGGGTCGGGTTGGGGGTGGGGGTGTTGCATGTGTGTGTCCATGACTTTTGCCTCCCCCCTCCCCTATGTCGTAGGTGCAGTACTCACCGTTGTCTTCGGCGCCGCCGTTGCTGATGTTCGTACAGGAGCAGGAAGACAAGCGCATGGAGAATATGGAGTTCCTGCTCCATGGTGCCCTCCTTCCTTGCGGAGTTTGTTCAGGTGAGCGTTTTCCCATTGAAATGCATTTTTCCGCCGTGTTTTTATCCACAGTGAATCCGCCCCGGAAAAGGTGTCGGATTGGCCTGTTGTAATACTGTGGGTGGTACTTTGTCTTCTGCCTGTCTGTTGGCGGTGACCGCCGCGCTGCTTGTCTGTACCGCCGTGGCGGTCGGAGTGTTAAAGTGGTTGTCTATGTTGGCGGTTTCCGCCACGGTCATAATTCCCTTTTTTTTTCCGCCGGCCTGTATGCGGTATTACCGCAGCTTTAACACCGTCTGCCAGGGTTGTAATGACCCCCTAAATGCTGCTTGGGCAAACAGAAGGGTAGCATTAGTACAAATGTTTTTTTCTTGAATATTGGCAACACATGTTCACTATGCGCCATTGCTATAAATAAATCACTTTTCATCACAATTGTTTTGGATTAATTTTAGACATTAGTATGCAACAGTAAATTATCCACAAATCTCATTCCATGAGTAGTCTGCAAATGTTGGTAGACAAGGACTCACACACTCTAGAACTCCCAACATATACACAAACTGCAATGCTGAAGAAATGTGCAAGTCAAATGTATACCCTTAAATTTGAACATAGTTATCATATAGCTACACTCAAATGGTACACGAATGTCAGAATGAAACATGACTTCATAAAATATTGAAATCCAACTGATGTATGCCATCCATAGGTTGGCCAAAGGTAGGACAGCAGTAGT
The DNA here is from genome assembly GCF_031143425.1 of Pleurodeles waltl. Classification (NCBI taxonomy): domain Eukaryota; kingdom Metazoa; phylum Chordata; class Amphibia; order Caudata; family Salamandridae; genus Pleurodeles; species Pleurodeles waltl. Next base: position 473,716,115 of record NC_090451.1, read on the forward strand.
CAGTGCCTGCACCAATGGGTCACTGTGAGCTATGTGACAAATCTATGTCTGACTAGCACCATTACAGGTTAAAATTACCAACGCACCACTCAGTGGCATCCATATGTGTAACATATAGTAACTGAAATATAGAGGACACAGCACCTCATTTTCTAGCCCTTTCACACTCAAGTCAGTTGTCATCTTGCATGTATGTAAAAGTATGAGATTTCATGTTCCAAATCCAAGGAAAATGCATTTGGAGCACAGGACTCAAACATATAACTATAAGCATGTTTCATCCATATATGTCAGAACTTATGATACATGCTATCCCAAATAATTATGCATCTGACAAAGGATGTTGGCTGTAGCTGTGTGGGAGTACACAAGTGAAACCGACACATTTTGAAGGACATATAAAACACTTCTCTACTCAACTGGCCCAGCCACTTTCCACTTTGTTGAGCCCACTCACAGACTGCATAAGTGTTGTGGATAATGTCTGTAATTGTGTGGGGGTCAGCCACCACTCATGTTTACAATGGAAATGCCACAGCAGACAGAGATAGTCCTGGATGTGAACAAAATTGTATGAGCAAGTTTTGTGTCAAGACATATAGGGGGTCATTACAACATTGGCGGGCGGCGCACTCCCGTGGTGCCCATTACAACATCCCCGCTGGGCCGGCGGGCGCAAACCTAGTTTACGCCCGCCGGCCCAGCGGGGATGCGGCCGCAACATAGGAGCCGGCTCCTAATGGAGCCGGCGGTGTTGCGGCCGTGCGACGGGTGCAGTTGCACCCATCGTGCTTTTCACTGTCTGCTATGCAGACAGTGAAAAGCTGCATGGGGCCCTGTTAGGGGGCCCCTGCACTGCCCATGCCAGTGGCATGGGCAGTGCAGGGGCCCCCAGGGGCCCCAGGACTACCCTTATCGCCAGCCTCTTCATGGCGGTGCAAACCGCCAGAAACAGGCTGGCGGTAGGGAAGTCATAATCCCCAGGGCAGCGCTGCTTGCAGCGCTGCCCTGGTGGATTATCACCACTGGGGCTAAAACGGTGGGAAACCGCCGGCCCCGGAGGTGCGATCGCGGTGCTACTGTTGCGGTCGGAATATGGGTCTCCGTACCGCCAGCCTGTTGGAGGTACGGACGCCACTTTAGCCCTGGCGGTCTCAGACCGCCAGGTTCGTAATGACCCCCATAGAGCCGTCATTACAACTTTTTAGGACGGTGTTAATCTGTCCCAAATGTGACGGATATACCACCTACCGTATTACGAGTTCCATAGGATATAATGGACTCGTAATACGGTAGGTGGTATATCCGTCACATTTGGGACGGATTAACAGCGTCCTCCAAAGTTGTAATCAGGCCCATAGTGTACCATGCATGAAGGAATTGGATAGTGTGGATGAGGAAGATGAAGAGCTATTTTAAAAGCTGGAAGCAGTGGTAGTCAAGTGACAACAGACACCTACACCACACATGGTAGCTGCAACGACTGGGAAGCATCACAAAATGTCAAACTGAGTGTACAAAACAACAATCCAGCCATGTGAGCCTACACACAAACTTACACATTGTGTATGCAACTTTAGATCACACTCCCACTGTTAGGCAGTCCCCCAGTGTGATAGGCCAGAACTAACAAGTATGAATGAAGCATGCTGGCACTGACTCTCCCTGTCCTAAAGTCTACCAATGAAGTGTAACAGCGCAGACGGAAGGCATGAAAACCACGTAGTACAGTGTCCTATAAGTCCGTAGTAGATAATAGGGCATGACTACAACCAATTCACCACTGAGACCCAGAAGATAATGTGTATGGCTGACACTAAACGACCTGTAAGTCCCTAGTACATAATAGGGCATGACTACTACAAATTCACCACTAAGTCCCAGAATATAATGGGTGTGGCTGAAACCAATCGACTTGTAAGTCCCTAGTAGACAATAGGGCAGGGGAGTACAGGCAATGGTTTAGTCTCACTGTACATCATGGTGAACTGATGTGTAGCCTGCATTCCTTGTCTGACAACAGCCCTCCCATACAGATTGTGTGTCAAAAGTAAGTCAGTGAAATGACACGTGAAGCATAAGCTCACAGTCAAAGTGTATGTGTAAGGTACCTTTCCACAAATTACTACGTAATTATACTCCCTTATTGGCCCCTGCATTGTGTGTATAACTATTTTGACCATGCGCAAATGCAATGATGCAGCAACAGACCTGGGGTGTGGTCAAACCATCTCTGCACACCTAGATACAGAAGAGATGTCTCAACATTTGACAACATGTAATATACCATAATAGGCAAAGAAACTGCACAGAAGGACTGCATTGACCCAGCATACAGTTAAAGCATTGTTACATTTTACTCCCAGAACACACATCTCTTGTTTGCAGAAGATGAAGATCCACGAACAACAATTGTCATGCACATACATGTCATGTCAATAATAAAGAAACCATTGAAATTGTCCGTCCATCACACCCCATAACATGTGTGCACCACTAACTGAACCCACTCACCCACCCAACAACCTTGCATGACAGTATACACTCGGGACTTCATGAATTTAGTCATAATATGTGACGTATGGACCAGTCTATTTTTTTATATAACAATCACATTCCATGTCAAGAACATCGTATCCATGGGTGTGACCTGGGCATTGTCATCTGATAACACCACAATACCAGCACATGAAACAATTATCTGTAGTTTACAAGTACAATACTATCACAAAATGTAGATTTAACATCTACACATCCTTGTTAAGCATGTATCATTACCACTGTGAACAGTTGTCACAGACATTGTACACGGGTATAGAGGAGTATGTGCCATACAATCTTACATACGCAGGACATACATCCAAAAGGTATGGAAATAGTGAAGATGTATACTACATGACACCATACATCTGCAAACACACATTACACATGTGCTTTTTACATGTTTCCCGTGACAAATACGAAGCATATCATGTAATGCATATTTACTACCTTATGTTTTGTTATTGTAACTTCATGGAAAAATTATACATTTGATTGTTGTGTCAAAACAATGGTGCATTTCCAAAAATGTGCAGCATGTGCACAGAAAGTATGTTACACATCTGGCATGAAGCTGTGTTGGGGGAACGTTCTGGCCCATATGAATAGGATATTTAAGGTGGAGAGGATGGTTCTTCAGCTGAAGCATCAATGAGCACACCTGATTTTGTGTGAGGCTGATCTACTGGAGATCCTCGGAGTTGAGGTCAGTGGAACAGTGGGTGAGTATGAGGATTTTTTAAAGGTTAATCCAGTTGTGGGAACGCTACTGCATGTCTGTTTGAAAGTCCCCATTTTTTTTAACCAAAGCATCTGGGCTGCCGAGTGTGTGAAGTCAATTCTGTACATGTGTAACCATGAAAAAGCCAGTGAAGCAACATGCTGTAGGAATATATCTAATAACTCATATTTTCCCCAGTATGGTATGTTAGATCTCTTTGACACTGAGATGATGTGCAAAAATGTTGGTACCACTGTGTCATGCCCACCTGAAAATATGGACGATAAGGAATTTATATATTTCGTATGTTGCTTAGTCTTGTACATGTGATGGTGGAAGTGATACAGGAGTCAAGTGTGTCCGTTGAGTCAGGTGTGTACTAGGTGACATGACTATTGCCCATATTTGCTAACTGAAGCACTGATGAGACCTATGCAAAACTGTGTACAATGTGGCTGAGACACGCAGGTATCGTCCTTGCACACATGTTACCATGCCAAGCTGACCTATGAACTGTTTTGTACATTGTACATCTCAATTGGCTTATTTTAGGGTTACCTTCATCCAAGGTCCCCTATGTACTTCATGTAAATATGTGTGATGTGCAATATGTAACCATGCTGTTAATTGTTCAACATCCACAAAGCAATGTCTCATGCTTATTCTTGCAGGTGATCCAAGTCCCTATACCACTGAAGAAGAATCCACTTTTGCTGACTCCGAACATTCCAGTAAGTGTCACAATACAGCACATCTTATGTGCTGATAGCATGGTGTGAGGTGTGGCATGGTCAGCTTTGATGATCTTGAACTTTTGCATGTATGCCATTACAGTCCTCCTATGCAAAACATGGATGTGGATTTATTCATTGTACATGTGTTTGAGATGAGAATCACTATTACTATATACTCTGCTGTCTACATGTACCGGTAGAGACAAGTAAATATTGGTCATGTTATAAGAGTACCAAGAAAAGCGGTAACTGTTGGTAAATGTCCATGTTTTTTTCAGTCAGACATACATTTGGACAATGTTCATGTGTCGTTTGCTAAATATGTGACTGCATTGTGTGTCCCACATGGCACACATCGACTACCTACAAGGTGAGATTTCTAATGCTTTAATTACTACCCAGATGATGCTGTATGGTGGGCAGGGTGCAACAAATCAGTACTACACATATCACAACCAGGATGTCGGTGTCATATTCTATACTCATTGTTAGTCCCTACATTGGCAACACATGTGATCCTCAGATAATGTGACTTGTGTGTGGGCTGAGGCTTGTCCATACAACCTTGGCAGACCACATTTCATCCTGTCAAACATTAGCTGTTAGTGAAGGACCTTTAAGTGTCCATGATGGGACTCAATGAGCTTCACAATGTGTACAGCATTAGTCAGTGCTGACCCAAATTCCCAAAGCAGAAAAGGTCTTTGACATGTGTACCCCCTCTTATGCGAATGTGGCTCTGAGTGCTGTAGTGCTACATGCAATGAATATGTTTAGGACCACTACACAAGGTATGCTAAACATAGTGCTAGGCACAAAGGTACTCTTTGATTATCCCATCAGTTATGGCATAGGGAACCTGGTACAGAGCTGTGTTTAAATTTGGAATGTGTCACGCTCCTCTGTGTGACATGTGTGACTGGTGTTCCCATGACATATGTTTGTTGGACCTTTGCCTTGTAGCAAGTTGTCTGACAATATCCCTGCCAGATTAGACAAAAAACTGTTGTGAGCCTACCTGTCGGTAGTGCTCTTTGCTCAGATGGAATTTGTACATGCAATAAGAGCATGTGTCTATGTTGCATGAATGAGGGTCAAAGAAGAGCTATCCCACATGATGAGTATTACATACCATAGACAAAGGGATGCTATGGGGGTCATTACGACCCTGGCGGCCGGCGGTAAGGTGGCGGTAACACCGCCAACAGGCTGGCGGTGTTCCACCAGCAATTATGACCGTGGTGGAATTGCCACGGCCATACCACCGGCCCCTCCAATATCCCGCCAGCATTCCACCTGGCGGTCATAATCCCCAGTGCAAGCACCGCTGCCCTGGGGATTATGAGTCCCCGACCGCCAGCCTGTCCGTGGCGGTAGACACCGGCATTGAAAGGCTGGGGATAAGGGGACTTGGGGTGCCCCTGGGGGCCCCTGCACTGCCCATGCACTTGGCATGGGCAGTGCAGGGGCCCCCAGGCATAGCCCCATCGTACATTTCACTTCCCGAATTTCGGGCAGTAAAATGCGCGACGGGTGCTACTGCACCCGCTGCACATCAGCATTGCCGCCGGCTATATTACGAGCCGGCAGCAATGTTGATGTGACATTTCCACTGGGCCAGCGGACGGCAATGGTGGTATTCTGTCTCCTGCGGCCTCGGCGGTCTTTTTACAAGACCGCCGAGGTCGTAATGACCCCCTATATGTGTTAACAGTTGTCAATGGTGTCATGGTCCTTAGGAGATGTAAAAGGACAGTGTTTTTCTATTGGTCCACAGTTGATAGCTGGAACACCCAGAACAAATGCCATTTCAAGGAAAGTTTATTATGGGCCACATTGGCCATACTTTGTCCATAAGACCACATTATTGAAATGCTTACATCAACGTCATAGCTTTTCACTGCATGTCTATTTGTCATTTGCCTGACAGACTGTAGCCTAACATGTCATTTTTTTCCATACTGCTGCCAACAGCCCAGAAGGAAATCAAATGGCTGAGCGTTATCACCACATCAGAGTGGTTCGCAGGGGGTACAAGAAGATGGAAGCCCTGCATGACCTGGAAAATGGCTCATTGAGGAGGAGGGCTTTCGCTGTAGAGGGACAAGGAAGTGACATTGTGAGTTCTGCCACCCAACCAGCAGGCAGGTCAGCAACAGGAGATGTTGGAGGACCATCTGGAGCAGGACTATCCTTGGCACCTATGAAACAGAATGTCTAGCCAACACCGGCAGGATCACAGTCAGGGCAACACCATACAGGGCTTGGGCACAGAACTGGCCGATCAAAAATACTGACTTGTGAGGTTTGAACATAAGGTGGAACAGATATTAGGTATTATTAAGGACATACAGGCCAACCAACAGAGGAAATGATCTTGTGGATTTTTGATTTTGACAGTTTTCCCTTCCCCCTGTTCAAAATGTTAATTGTTATTTTTTTTAGTTAGTTACTATAGGTAGGTTAGTTTAGTGTAAGCATTTCTAGGCCATAGTTGTTCATTATAAGAGTGGTGGGGTTGGTAGGCATCATGGTGATAGTGGGGAGTGGAGGGCTGATGTCTTAGGTCAATGTTCCATGTTAAAAAAGATATATATATTTCTTTGAAAAAAAACAAAAAATATATATTTGTTTAGCATATATATAGTTAGTCAATGCTTAGCTTTAGTCACTGTTGTCTTTGTCAATGGATGTGATTAAGGTGGTCATTAAGACCTTGGCGGTATAAGGCGCTTACCGCCGTGCAGAAGACCGCCAATACACCGCCGCGGCCGCGGTAGACCGCCACAGCTATTATGACACACATCTCGGAATCCGCCGAAATTCAGACACCCACACAACTCCGCCACACCAAAGGTCAGCGAGAAACATGCGGAAACAAATCCTCCACGCCAACAGAAACACGCCCATGCTATTACGACCCACGAATCCACGCGGCGGTCTTTCAACCGCGGTATTCCATTGGCGGAACACACCGCCGCGCTCAAAATACACACACACTTACAAAGCACAGCCACATTGGACATTTCGAAATACACACACCTGATACACATACACACACCACTCCCACACACCCATTACAATATAAAACACACACCCACATCACACACAAACCCCTACAACCAGAATTTCTGAGAGAAGGCCAGAGAGAGACAGCACAGAATATAGAACCCCACCACATCGCGGTACAGCGGACTGGCGGTGGACCCCCACTTCCTCCCCCACAACTAACAACATGGGAGGAGCAAGTCTTGTCCATCCTGCATCCTGAGGGCCTCACAGGAGTCGTTGGAGGAACGGACACTAGTAAGTCAAATTTCAACTATCATATCCCCCACCCTACCTGCATGCTATCACACACCCCCACCCTCACACCCTCCCCTATCACTCCAAATCCTCACCTATCTACCCATGACACCAACCACCCATCCCAACCCCAAAACCTGCATGACCTAACTGATCATGGATATCCATCACTAAAGCATGTCCACTGCATAGACCCACAACACCCCCCAACTATCACCACACAAGCCCCCACACAGGAATGCCTGCACTGGGGTACACGCACACCCAAACATTGCACATCATGAAACACACACATGCAATAATCATGTACTCATACCCCTGCAGGAACCCGAAGGAACGTCACCACACCAGAGGGTCCAGACAACACCACTCCACCCCCAGAAGAGGCACAGCTGAACAAGGCCAAGACCGCCATGGCAAAGCACCGCTGAACAAGGCCAAGACCGCCATGGCAAAGCACCGCTGAACAGTCCATAGCCAGCCATGGCAAAGCACCGCTGAACAAGGCCAAGACCGCCATGGCAAAGCACCGCTGAACAGTCCATAGCCAGCCATGGCAAAGCACCGCTGAACAAGGCCAAGACCGCCATGGTGAAGACCGCTGATCAGGGCAAACACCGTGTGGGTATGAATAGGCCGCCACATCAGGCATCCTTCTCCCATGTGCAGCTGGGACAGTGACAGGACAGGAACTTTCACGGGAAGACTCATCCAGTCTGGCCACCAGTCCCACCCAGTACCAGTTGAGAACTGCATCTACTTGCATCAATGTGGCTTTGCACTCCCCAGGATGGTCCAGTGGGCGAACCACCCACTGGAGAGACTTGAGAGACTGTGGCTTTGCCCTCCCCCGGATAAAACAGTGGGCAAGCCACCCACTGTAGAGACTTGAGAGACTGTGGCTTTGCACTCCCCAGGATGGTCCAGTGGGCAACCCACCCACTGTAAAGACTTGAGAGACTGTGGCTTTGCACTCCCCAGGATACATCAAATGGCATGGAGCCCCGTCGTGGACCTGGCTTTGCAGTCATGTGGCTGAGGTGCCCCCCCTCCCCTTCCCCCTGAGGTGCCTGTAGTGTTTCAATCTGATGCCCCGGCAGTGTTCTCTCTGATTTTGGTCAGGTATCTATTGTGGGCCTCGCCCATGCATTTTTGGACTGTTGGTGCACGGACATTGTTGTGTGCATATCTGCACTACTTCTTGTATTGTATATATAAATATGACAGATTTCGAGATATGATTCAGTATATTTTTATATGACATGTATATTGGCACATTACAATATTTGAACGGATCTCGCTTTGTCTTTGCATTCTTCCGGGGGGATTGTGGGTTGTTAATGTGATATTTTTGACTGCATTGGTGTGTATGTTGTAATATGCGAGGGTGGGGGTGTTTGGTGGGTGTCCCCCTAACTTTTGCCTCCCCTCTCCCCTGTGTCGTAGATGCAGTACTCACCGGTATGTTCTGCGCCTACGTCGCTGTTGTTCGTACAGGAGTAGAAAGACAAGGGCAGGTAGTATTTGGAGTTCCGGCTCCATGGAGTCGTCGTTCCTCGTGGAGTGTGTTGAGGTGAGCGTTTTCCCATAGCAAAGGCTGTTTCCGCCGTGTTTTTATCCACGGTGAATCCACCCTGGAAAAGGTGGCGGATTGGTATGTTGTAATAGTGTGGGCAGTACTTTGTCTCCCGTCTGTCTGTTGGCGGTGACCGCCACGCTGTTTGTCTGTACCGCCTTGGCGGGCGAAGTGGCTGTCTTTGTTGGCGGTTACCGCCAGGGTCGTAATTCCCTTTTTTTTTCCGCCGGCCTGTTTGCGGTATTACCCCACCTTTTACACCGTCCGCCAGGGTTGTAATGACCCCCTAAGTGTGAATGGGGTTTGATTTTCAGTTGTGGTATCGGATGTTCAGAATAGGTTAGGCTAAGCTAATATAGTTGTAGTTATAAGATAGAATAAGTTAAGACGGGTTATCATAGTTTAATTAGGTATCATAATGTGTGCGTTACTTCAATTAAAATTTGTGTTAAATAAATATTGTTGTACCATACAGCTTCCTCTCTATCATGCCTATTGTGTAGGTGATAGCATGTTAATTCAGGTACATTTTGGTACAACTCATTGACCTGAGCAGCAGTATTTGACAATGTCTATTACCTGTGCTGAGCTTCCTGTCAGGTTGCCAACAGTGTGATGCCAGCTAGTCATGACAAATTTCTGCAACGTATGTGGCACTCTGGTTGTGGATGGATAAACATCCTGACATAAGTTTTCTAATGTAAATTTACAGTATGGTCTGAAGTTATGTGATTGGCATTGTCAATGGAATATTTGTCAATGGATTCCCGTACATCAAGGTTTTTGGACAGGGCCACTCATGCCTGCCCCTCACAATCTTACACATGCATCATGTCATTGTCATATGGATGGTGTGATGTAACAAAGAGACTTGCATCGCCCATCCACAAGTGTGTTTTTTTAATCAGGTGTGACGATACTTGTATGATACAAGACACATCCCATGCTTGCATGGCTCACATATTACTTGCTTCTCCTCATAGTTCTCAGTGACCATTATCATATTGCAGTCAGTGTATGTGGGATTGTTCCAGACACATTGGCACACAAATCCCTTTGATAGGTACTCTGTGGCATGTGTGCAATGCAATGACACTACCATGCCATCATGTATTGCGACAATGCTGTGGTGATGATTTCGTTCAAATAAGTGATAATGGCAACTGTGCACTGCGGCTGCCTCAACACAAATTTACATGAGTAGCTCCCCTGCAGCAGGGTGATGCAGTTGAGGGGCATTAAATGGGCGGTGATTTGGTCAAACACAACCAAAATTCATGACGTTTAACATAGCATCAGTCATACCATGATACGTCTACCTAAAGCAATGGGTAATTTACTTACCCCAGCCCAGGGGTGTCGGTTGCATGGCACATTTGTGACTAAGACAATTCTTTCTTTACAGATTGGCTTCCAATATGTATGCCCAATGTTCCCACATACATGAGAAGTGCCAAGATACATTAGGAGCTTTTGTCACTCTGAAAGGGACAATTTCCTGCACATACTGCAACAATCAGCTGTAGGCCTACCACACATTGCAGCATGGTGCTAGGATGTCAGCATTGGGGTTGGGCTGTAGAGCATACACTTTGAACTTGTTCTATTTTATATGTCCCCGTCCTGCACTTTGTATAAGACACACTTCAGTATATTTACTTCATTTGTAGAAATGCACAGCTCCATTTCCTTGTACATAGACCCCGCATTGTTTCAAATCATATAATACATTCTGTTCAAACACTTTTGTCTTCAGACATAGATTGACACAGATCATGTGTAACATGCATTTAATTACATTTGCTATTGTGACGTATTCATTCAGTTCAATGCACAGGAGATAGACTCCATGAAAGATCCCAATTCATTGGATGCCGAGAGAGATACAATAGGTAGGGCAGCATGTAACCAAACATGTGTGGAAGAGGAGTGATTCACTCAGGAGGTTGACAGTCCATAGGTTTGATTGGTTAACAGAGGGTACAAGAAATGGGGACGTAGATTGTAGTAGCGGCACTGGCACAATCTTTAACACAGAGCTAAAGAGAAACTGTCCATGGGCCACAGATTGTAGCTAATGGGATGTCTTATGAGTGATAATTGTTTCTTCCAAACCTTCATCATATGATGTGTGAAATGTCACCTGTGCCAGGAATTGTGCTGGACTTGGTGTTGAGGTAGGCATACACACATCAGGGGCAGAAGAAGTGGAATTGAGGGTCCAAGTACTGTCATCTGTAGGAAGATGTGAGGCATCACTGCAGCAAGGAGGAACTGCTGGTTTCTCAACATAGCAGCAACATCACAGTGGTAGGCAGCCAAGTACTCCTTGATGGATACCAGATCCTGCTGCTTGGACTGCATGACAGTGGGTATTTCCCCCAGCCTATTGGCAACCTCTCTGGTGCCACTTTAGTAGGGCATTTGTTTGTGCTTCTGCCTAAAGACACCAGCTGCTTCAGTCCACCCTGCGGAGAGTGGGTATCTCTGATGGTAGCTGAGTTGGCCCTGTAGGGACTGAGGCACCTCTGTACTTCAGCTAAGCTGCCCGCTATGGTCTCCATCCCCCCCCCACACACATTTTGAGCAAGCTCCCTCTGGACTCCTACTGCTTGATTTTGGAAAACTATGTCAGGATCTTGGGAGTCCAGGGCTATGTTTGAGCTGGCAGGTGGTATGTGTGCTCTGTTTGGTCAGTCATCTGGAGACCCTGCAACACTGTGTGTTCCCCTTGCATCCGGAGATGGTGACCAGATGGAACCCAGAATCTGCTGGATGGTGTCTGGATTGAAGGTTGCTAGCTGGTCAGCAAGATCATCTTGGAAGTCCAGGACAGACAGCTGGACAGAAGGGATTTCTTCAGTCTCTGCAATGAGATGAATATATGTCACTGTTGCCCTGTACTAGCTAGTCTATTTAGTCCTAAGTTGGAAATTCAATTTTTCCTAATTTTGATGGCACTGAACCACACATCAAGTCCACAAGTCACAAGCCCCAGGCTGCACACAGCACTACCAGGGCATGTATTTGGATAACCCTTTGTTGACATATTGTGCAAGTCCACATGTCCAAGTCATGTCATCTCTCAGGTAAGCAGCTGTGCATTTGCAACTGCATGTGACCCATTTCTTGCCATACATTGCATGACATTTGGATGCCAAGGGTATTGTTTGTGGTGTACCCATGCAGGGCCTTTAGAATCAGGGAGAATCTGTGGCATTGTCAGATCTGTATTTTTGGGACTGTGTCTGGTCCCTATGCCAACCCTTTTGCATTGTAGAAGTGATGCCAGGGGGGTTGTATTCAATGTGCATCCTCCATGTGCTCACTTGTTTTGTGTGCATTATACTGCACCATCCATAATAAGATGTGCCTACCTTGTGTGTATGTGTCCATACAAGGATGTGTCCCTTCATTCCCAAAAGTGATCATCCCCTCAACACAGGCCCCCTTGAAGCTGATGTGTCTGCATAGGGACATGGCAGCAAAATGCGCAGCAGCCTCAGTGGTGATGAAATTGGAGCCCCATCAGTTGTGTGCAAGTTACATGTGTCCCCTTTCCCAGTGGTACAGGCAGGCCTTTCCTAGCTCTTGGTGCCCCCCAATTCCAACATGCCTCGTCCATTGTTGCCCATTGTGAGTCAGAAATGGCTAGATGGTACAGTTGACACAGTGAAGGTAGTGGAGTGACAGTAGTGTGGTGGTCTGTGTGTATAGTGGGGTCAGTGGTTCTTACATGCATTTGATGTTTAGCCATTAGTGTGCCCCATGCAACCCATTAGCATGCATACAGTGTCTTAAAAGTGCCTCCCACCTTATGCCATTTGTGGGTTACAACATTGCCCCCCACTGCTCCTTACCCTTTCTTTATTGTGGCTTCTGAATTGCTGCACTGGACTCCTTCGACCTCCTCCTCTAGGATGACTGCTGCCCCTACTTCTTCCAGCTCATGGAGCTGCTCCTGGGGTGATGGGCTTCCACCTCTGGTCTGTAGTGCTGCCTTTCTGTTGCTGGCCAGTTTCTCTTTAGTTCTGCACTTGCAATTGTGCCAGTGCTTTTTACAATCCGCCACAGTTCTTCTGACTTCTGCCACACTGTTGACTTTATCAACTATGATCTGCCAAATGGCCTCCTTCTTACCTATTGACAACTTAGAAGAGACAAACAGCTGGTGTTGGTGCTCTGTCACCTCTGTGATCAGCACTTTATTTTCCTCCTGACTGAACCTGCACTTCTTCTTCCTTTTCCCCTACTTCTGTGAGTCTGCATGGACATCCTGGCTGGTACCTGGCTCATTGAGGTTTCTAGTGGGTCTCTCCTGTCCAAAATTCTCAATTTTCCTAGTTTCAGGCACTATTAAGATTAGCGTCACATAACGTGCTGCAAATCAGATTTGCTCCACTTTTCCAGCAATAGCAACATTTTCTTTCACGACACACCACTTAAGTTAGCAATTTTTTTTGGTGGTAAGCTTCCCTTACTTCTATGTAGCACCATATTGTAAATTTGGTGCATACATGGCACAAGAAAATGTCATAGCGCAGCGTTATTTTTTTGGTGCAAAACTGCGCTGGTGCAGTTTTGCGCCGTTTCTTGTAAATCTGGGCCATAATATCTGCTTTCCTGCCATTCTGTGCACTCCTTCTACCACCCCATCACCCCATTATGATCAGAAAGCAAGCATTCTCTGGCAAGATATCTAGGAGAGACACTCAAAAGTGTGTTCTGGAATGCCCAGCAGATCCACAGTGACAAGGGGGGCACTGATTATCAGTCCTCCAACTTTTTTCACATTGCAAGGGCCTGCGAGAGGCAGGAGAGACAGTAGATTACTAAACCCCATTCCACTTCCTTGGTTGGCTCATTGGCGACTCATCAAGAGAAGCTTATCAACCTCCAGCATCCAAACCCTTTTCTGCTTTTCTAACATCAGAGCAATGATAGAAAAATACTTGTTACTTAACTACTCTGAAATCAGAACAATGAATAACTGGTAATTTTAAACGTGTAATGATGATAATAATAATAATAACAATAATAATAATAATAAGACCTACAAAAAGACGAAAAATAATATACATTCACTTTCACCACACTGCATATGGAATGTTTTTCTAGACTTCAGGAGTGCTTTGAAGTATACGATTATTTATCAAAAGTCGAGCTATCTATGATACAGGTTTAATGAGTCTAGTTGTCCAACTTTTTAAGCATCCTAAGAGCTGTTACAGTTCATTAGTGTGAAATGAATCGATGTATTCACTGTGCTTTGAGCACCTTTTATTATGGTAGTCTATACCATGGTCATTCGACTAATGGGTTGAATAAGGAACGTGACCCACTCAGTATAATGAATGCACTTAGAGCTAGATATACACATTAAAATGCAGCACCAGGAAGCAAGAACATCTACAAACAGCATGGAATGAGCATTGCAAACATAATTCCTCGATTGTCTTTTAAAGAAATGCCAATAAGCCATGCTTACTTGAGTAACGTTGATATAAAAAGGGGATATTTGGAAGAAAACATGATTGGGCCCGATTCACACAGAAAGCTGTACATCTACACTTACTTATTGATACATTCGTGAGAGTGTATATGTAGGGAAACGGTTGCTTAATAAAGCAAAAAAAAAAATGAGCAAGTGTGGCTAAAAGCAGGACTTTTTTAAAGTTATGTAATCCATGGAAACCAAAAGTCTGGATAAAAAGGAGGACTACAGCAAGCACATAAGATATGGGAAACGTGAGGCTTAAACGACAGGGCAGGAATGTCATCTCACCATAGCAGGGAAAGACATATTGGGACCTATTAACAAAGGTGAAGTGAATATGGTTGTAAATTGCTGTCCAAATTTACATTACTTACATCTGCCAGGATTCCTGGCAGGAGTAAGCCCATTTCCATAGGATGAGATCTCCACCATGAGTGAGGAGTTCTCTGCACCCTCAAAACCCACTGAAGGGGTAAAAATAAATGTTCCCTGGCGTGTTTAGCCTTAAATGTTCGTGAACTCATGTAAACATGGCTAAATGTCAGCATTCGCTAATGCCTCTCCGTCCCCTAAGCACCCTCGAAAGAGGAAGAGGTTTCCTACTGCCAAGGATTGAAGTAACTCTTCTTCAAGAAAGGGAAGGAGAATGGATCCCCCCGCATTTGTTGGGGTATTGGGGATTGAGTTTCACCCTGTGGAGAAAAAATAACTTAAAAAAGTGTACTTTCACAGCCATTCAACCAGTGGGAAATTCTCCTCTACAGAGTTCTACTACATAAGGGATGATGCACTTCAGGATTAGGATCCCACGGGAAGTCTCATATGACCTTTCCAGGCATGCGCCTGGAAATTTATGGCTATTATATCTTTCAATTCGTATTCCCGATAATGTTTATGAATTCCAGAAAGTCATTACTCTACACTTGTATGTAGGTGAAAATATGCTAGTGCAGATGTTTGTGACTCTCCCTCTTGTGATTTGGAGAAAGTGGGTATGATACAACTTCCAAGTAAGGAAGATCAAACTTGAGTCATATGATTAAAAAGTGAGATTTTACTCCAAAGACAGGAACTGCATGGATGGAACACAGAACTCTTGAGAAAACTTCACAAAAAATGGGTCCATTTAAGATCAATCAAGGAGAGATGGGTTTGCGGAACGGAACATTTTCAGATAGGGGATAGGAATCACAATTTAAAACGGAGAGGATAATAGGACATCAGGAAAAGTATTTAAAATACTTCATATAGCAGGTAAAGACCATAGGATGCTTGATTATATCATAAATATTCTTAAAACAATGTTGGAAGAACAAGAGAGGGCATTCGGCACACGTGATCACTCTTGTTCTCCAGAGTCATAAATAGCAACCATTAGTTTAATCTTTAGTCAGTGTCAGAGTTTGGAAAAATTAGTATAATTTTAAATGGCAGGTGCACAAAAGCATGTAGAAAACAATTCTCTGAATTTTGGAACCCCTCTGTCGCTAATCATATAGCTTAATCATCTAGCTCCTGATGTGACAAGTCTTACTTGTTGGTTTCATGGTCAAAACCTTTGCACAGGTGTCTAAGAATGTGGATAATATGCATTCATATGCCTTCCATAATGTATTCAATATACGGTTCAGGCTTATGATGAGGGACATCTGTTTCATTTGATAGTTACAAAAGCAACAACGGTGTTGGGAATTTTAATTGACTTACTTTCTAAATAGAGACAGCAAATCCAACTGTTCATGAAAGTAATTTTGAAAAAGAAAAATAGCATGCATTTCATTGTTATTGTAAAACTCTCAATAGGTTTAGTGTTCATCATACAGAAGGTCTACCATTGGGGATTACACAATATACACAAAAGGAAGGTATGGCAGTTGAAAATGTACTGCTCCCTCTATAAAGTTTCTCTAAATACAAGAAATATTCATAAAATATAAAAAAGTAAAAATGGCTTGGAAATTCTGCTTGACAGCAGTGTTGCCCAGTCTACAGAAAATCATCAGCTAGTAAAGAAACATACTTACTGTTCCACACCAGGTCTATGAAGGGAGACAAACTTTACTAGGCTGAAGTTTTTATTATACACACTAAGGGCCATATTTACAAGTGGCTTGTACCGCCAGTGGTTCACTATTTGTGTTGCCTTGAAGGCGTAGTCTGCGGGACCGTATCTACAAGGCCACGCAAAGCCACTTTGCATGACTTTTCATGTCCTTGTAGACTTGGCGTAAGGCAACTCTTTGCAAGTCGCTGTTTTGCCTTACTCTGCATCAAATATGATTTTCATAGGTGTTCCAGTGGGTACTTCCACTCAACACCCATGGATTTTAACACATTCCCAGATTTAAAAGGATTTGTAAACCTGCAAATGCATAAAAAGCCTACGCCTCCTCAATGGAGGCCCAATAAGGAGAAATACCTTCAATTATCCTTATTTTTTCAGTTTTCTATAGAAAGAAGAAAACGTCGCATGTGTTTGTTTTCCTGCACAAAAAAATACATCTCCATAACGTAGACACCCTTGCACTATGGTGCAAGGGTGCCTGTGTTAGAAAAAGGCAGCCCATTGTGCACCATCGCAGGAAAAAAGGACAGGAATGTGCCATATATTGTAGATACGGCACATTCCTGACCTTTTCTTTTGACCAAAGCAGCGCCATAAGAAGACTTGTGGTGCTGCCCTGCATCAAACGATTGTAAATATGCCCCAAATTTCATGTAAATCACAGATATTGTATATAGCTTAACCTTTTTCCCCCCGCTTACCCTTTTTTTCATAACTTTCACGTATGCATGCTTGCTCAAACTGTGAAACTGAACATGTGCCACAGCTGCACTCACTGCACAAGCCACTTTTACTGTGTTAGTTTGGAATATTGAAGGATAATACATTGACTTATGTACATGAATTTTGTACATGAAGGCATACCATGTGTACAATTTTTGCACAGATGACCTCAGGTGCATTTTACGTAATATGCATAATATTTGTGACAATTAAATTTATTTCACATGAAAACTAAAGATGAAACACAATGTACACGATAGCCAGTAAATGAACTGCCAAAGCCACTAATTTAAATGAATATTAGTGGATATCTCTGCGACTCCTACTGAGGAGCGCCGTAAAAATGAATTGTGCATAGAAATGGGAACCCTGAATTTCTTGTTCCATCTGTTTACAAAATAATTGAACTCAAAAGATGAAACCACAGCACCGAGACCACCCTCCTCGCCGCCACAGATGACATCAGAAGCCATCTCGACAATGGAGAAACATCAGCCCTGATCCTCCTAGATCTGTCAGCCACCTTCGACACTGTCTTCCACCACACTCTGAAAATCCGCCTCCTCAAAGCAGGGATCCAAGACCAGGCCCTCGACTGGACCACATCCTTCCTCTCCGGAAGAACCCAGAGAGTCCACCTCCCCCGTTCCAATCCAAAGCCACCAACATCATCTGCGGCGTACCCCAGGGCTCATCCCTCAGCCCGACGCTGTTCAACATCTACATGGTCCCCCTCACACAAGTGGCCCGACAACACAACCTCAACATGATCTCCTACGCCGACGACACACAACTCATCCTCTCCCTCACCAAGGACCCACACACTGACAAAACCAACCTCCACAAGGGCTTGAAGGCCATCGCCGACCGGATGAGAAGCAGTCAGCTGAAATTGAACTTGGACAAAACAGAGGTTCTCATCCTTGGGCCCACTCCCTCTGCTTGGGGCATCTCATGGTGGCCAGCCTCGCTGGGCACTCCACCGACACCAACCGACCACGCACGAAATCTCGGCTTCATCCTCGACTCATCCCTCTCCATGTCAGAACAAGTCAACGCCATCTCCTCTTCCTGTTACAACACCCTCCGCATGCTTCGCAGAATCTACAAATGGATCCCAACCGAAACAAGAAAAACAGTAACTTTAGCCCTCGTCAGCAGTAGGCTCGACTACGGCAACGTACTCTACGCAGGCATCCCGTCCAAACACCTGCAACGCCTCCAACGCATCCAAAACGCCTCCGCCTGGCTCCTCCTCAACATCCCTCACCACAGCCACATCACCCCCCACCTAAGAAACCTACACTGGCTCCCAGTCGACAAGAGGATCACCTTCAAGCTCCTCACCCACGCACACAAAGCACTTCACAACACCGGACCAACCTACCTGAACAGTAGACTCAGCTTCTACACCCCCACCCGGCAACTTCGCTCCGCCAACCTCGCCCTCGCCTCCATCCCCCGCATCTGGCGCAGATCCTCCGGTGGCAGATCTTTCTCTTACCTTGCCGCCAAGACCTGGAACACCCTCCTGTCTGACCTTAGACAGATCCAGGACCTGCTCACCTTCAGAAGACACCTCAAGACCTGGCTCTTCGAGCAGTAGCAGCACCCCCTTCCCCCCCAGCGCCTTGAAACCCTCACGGGTATGTGTTGCGCTTTACAAATAGACTGATTGATTGATTGAAAAGATGAAAATCAGCAATATTTCCAGGTATAAATCACCAGTTTTTGGAACACTGACAACTATCGTATAAATCCTTTCTTCAAGATCCGCTTTTCGAATCAAAGGCCTTACTATATATTCTCAGAAATCCCAAGGCATCACTAGGTACTACATCTTCAGCTTTTACTGGAATTGAATGCTGATGCAAGGATCTGAGGATTCATGCTCAATCGTTCTGTAGGACTGTCCTGCTGTTGTCTCTTTTTCTACGAGGGACATGCCAACACACTGTCTTCTAGCTGCTCTTTTAGTCTGTCCTCCTCTTTTCAATCTCTAATATCCCATCCACGCTGCCCATTGCATACTCTTTGCTGTGGGATTGATTCCATTAATAGTTGATCAAATCTTTTTAAAACTGGGATATTGATCCGTTTTTTCAGAGCTCTACGTTCTAGACTCCAACAGGAGCTTTGTGGCTTTGCCCATTTCGAAGGTAACATTGTGATTCTTTATTTGCATTTGCTTGGATTGCTCCTATTTGTTTTCCAATTAGATGCACTGATGGTTTGTGTATCCGAGTCCTGCATCTTCTGAGCCGCACAAGAATAGCAGATTGAGTGTTTGACATGATTTGCTTCTTGCCCATTGCCCATAAGACTGGCAGTTGCAGAAGCCTTGGAGCATCTTATATGTACTTATACATGCATGAGATTCTAGGAGTTAATTCCTTAATGCACAGATTGCCTCCTTTTCTTATGAAATTATTATTTTCTGCCAGGGCTGCACTGTTTTTTTCTTCTGTGGCTTTTCCAAACAATTCCAAATGCACTTTAATTGTCTGAGATAGATGGTTTGGTTCGATTTTCTGGAGAGCACTTTTTAACACTGCCTGTGATCAAAATAGATGTGCCTATGTCCTCAGGCCCTGCAACGAAGTTTACCTTTAGAACAAATGGACATGAGAATCCTGAGATTGGAGGGTCTCTTGTGTTGTATGTTACATTGGGCTTTCAATGTGTACTTTTATTCCTGTGCTGCTTTTCTGGTCTTACCTTCCATGGAAATCACCCTGTTCACAGATTTCCTTTAGGCGGATTATGATCATTGCATTGTGGGTAGAGTACAGGATATGCAAACACCCTTACTTTAGTGTGTCGTCTGTTTTGTTTTTTCCTAGCTGGTCTTGGGCAGCCACCTTTTTCTACATAGTTTTCATGATTGTTCCTTTTGGAAATGTGTGTTTGTCCTTTTGTACCTGCTAGATGAGAAGACTGTAATTTACTCCTCTCCCTTGAAAAGCCTATTAACGTCATCAATGCTCTCACATGTGTCCCATCCATTTTGTAGCCAAAACCTTATTTTTGCTCACCCTCACTGAATTATGTTTTCTCATTTTCACCCACTGTTCCCCTCTCATGGCAGTTCTTGTTGAAAAGAGATACAAAATAAATCATGTTACCAGAGGTAGGGGACTCTTTCAGGAATCACAGAATGCATTTCCCCTGGCCTAGTATCTTTTCCCCTCTCTTCTTAGACACCTCAGCATGCCGACCCCAAGACAACGTACCTTGGAAAAGTAAAAACTGAATTCTGCCCCACTTCACTTTGCAGACCTCTGCTTCAGATGCTTCTTTAATTGAGGCAAGAAAATTGAGGGTTGAAGAGGTCCTTGAATAGTGTTCTGATTAAAAATTTTAGAAAACTAACTGACTTCGATCATCAGTATTTTGTGAGATGAGCAGAATTCATTCACCATTGGCAGGAAGAAGATGCCTGTGTTCATTTGTTCTAGACCATTATCATTTGGCTTCACCCACCATGTAACTTGCCTGTCATCTGGCATCATTTTGACTAAAAAAACAAGAGTCTAATCAGTTCTATCCATCCACAATTGCTGGTCAGTAGTCATCCCCATCCCCGCTGTTCATGTAGAATAAATACATTTGGGAAGTTGTTCAAATGTTTGCCCTTCACATAGCTTCTGTATGCTGAAGTCTTTTTTCATTAGTAGATCAATCAATCAATCAATCAATCAAAAAAATTATAGAGCGCGCTACTCACCCATAAGGGTCTTAAGGCGCTAGGGGGGGTAAGGAGGGGTGGGAGGGCGATTACTGTTCGAAAAGCCATGTCTTGAGGGGTTTCCTGAAGAGCAGAAGGTTCTGAGTCTTGCGGAGGTTGGTGGGGAGGGAATTCCAGGTTTTGGGGGTGAGGTAGGAGGAGGATCTGCCTCCGGGGGTGGCTCGTTGAATGCGGGGGACTGTGGCGAGTGCGAGGTCGGCAGAGCGGAGGGGGCGAGTGGGGGTGTTGAAGTTCACTCTTTCGTTGAGGTAAGTTGGTCCAGTGTTGTGGAGGGATATGTGTGCGTGGATGAGGATTTTGAAGGTGATCCTTTTGTCGATTGGAAGCCAGTGAAGGGCTCTGAGGTGTGGGGAGATGTGTTCATGGCGTGAGAGGCCCAGGAAGAGGCGGGCAGCTGCATTCTGGATCCTCTGGAGTTTTCGCTTGAGCTTGAGTGTGGTGCCGGTGTAGAGGGTGTTTCCGTAGTCTAGCCTGCTGCTGATGATTGCATGGGTGACGGTCTTTCTGGTCTCTATGGGAATCCATTTGAAGGTTTTTCGTAGCATGCGGAGGGTGTTGAAACTGGAGGCGGTGATGGCTTTGATTTGCTGGGTCATGGAGAGGGAAGGGTCTAGGATTATGCTTAGGTTGCGTGCGTGGTTTGCAGGCGTTGGTCGGGATCCTAGGGTGGTGGGCCACCAGGAGTCGTCCCATATATTTTTGTTGGGGCCGAAGATGATGATTTTGGTTTTGTTAGAGTTTAGCTTGAGGTGGTTTGCTGTCATCCATTTAGCGGTGTCAAGGAGTCCAGCGTGGAGGTTGGTTTTGGCTGTGGTATAGTTTCGGATGAGGGAGATGATGAGCTGGGTGTCTTTGGGTAGGATATGATGATGATTCCGTGTGGTCGGAGGATGTTGACGAGCGGGGCCATGTAAATGTTGAAAAGTGTGGGGCTGAGGGAGGACCCTTGGGGGACTCTGCAGATGATCTTGGTGGCTGTGGAGTGGAAGGGAGGGAGGCCGACTTTCTTGGTTCTTTCGGTGAGGAAGGAGGCAATCCAGTCTAGGGCCTTCTGTCGAATACCTGCGTTGTGGAGGTGTGTGCGGAGTATTTGGTGGCAGACAGTATCGAAGGCAGAGGAGAGGCCCAGGAGGATGAGTGCGACGGTTTCACCCTTGTCGACTCTGGTTCTGATGTCGTCAGTCTCCTGACATCTGCTGTTGTGGGTGTCTCTATGTGAGCAGTTTTGCACATGGGCATGATTGTGCCACCAATTCCTATAGCTAAATAAGTGAAGTGTTTGTATGTTTTTGTGCTGTTGGGAATCACTAGTGTGATGAGTACTAGTTAGGAGGATACCTACAGGAGCCCTCCATACAAGTGTTGGGATTGGTGACACTAGTTGACCCATGAGTGAGCCATTCTTCTGCATTTTACTCGGAAGGTATTGGCTTGCTGTCAAGGAGCTTTGTTAGTGCATGTCCTTTTAGCAACTGGTCATCATGATTAATAGCAAACAAGAAAAGTGAAAAAGGTGATGTGGGAGTAAGTCTGCTCTCTGAAAGTTTGAATCAATCTCTTTTCATGTTGTTTCCTATCTCGGTTAGTGGTGTAGCATCTATTTAATATTGCTCTTGTTAAGGTACCCAGGACTCATGGAAATTCCAACACACGTGTAAGAGTGATTTAACTGGTATTTCCTCTGCAATAGTGGGTTGCCTGTAGAAGAGCTTAGTGCTTGTGCCTCGTGTCACTGCTGGCTGATTCTCTCAGCAGGGTGATATCTGTTAAGTGTTGTTGTTCCTTATATGTAGAGCAGCACAAATGAGTCAGAAATTATGGTAAATCAAAACTACTCTGTTAGTAAATTTGCTGATAAGCATGTTCATACTACTCCAGGCGTCTTGATAGTTTTAGCTCTTATTAAGTGATGGTTGCTTGTTGTGTAATTTCCTACATACGGAGCCGTTAGTAAATCTGATCAATCAGCCTTCACTTAGCACACAGCTAACACAACAAATATGTCTTGTGCTCAATCATAGTGGATTTCACTCCACCTCTTGAGTGGATGAGTAACTGATCCTCCAAAGGTATTTGGATAACATTGTAAACAGGTGCTGCGGAATTTTCAGTTCCAGAACTGAGTGACCACTGTTGCTTCCTGAGATGAGAACTGTATTTACAGTAGATTTACTATCAGTAAGTTTCCATGTTAGTGGCAGTTTATTTGGTGGTCAGCATAAGTTTTATAGCTGTGTTGTTTGTTGCAAACTATTGCACAGCATAGCATAACTACACCATTCTGCCAACTGGTAAATTTTTGGGTCCAGGAGGCGCCAAGCTCCAATTGCATTCAACTGTTTAAGCATTACCACTGCTGCCCTACTTCTTCCCTATAGACACAAGAGGCAGCTTTTTTCAAACCCATGAAAAAACTAATCATTGAGATCACTTAGTTTCCGTGAAAGGATCACATAAATCACAGTGAGAGAATTATAACATATGGGTCTAACCTAGCAACTAATAGAAGATGTTTAATCTTTAATTATTTCTAGTGACAAAGGTGCCCCATGTGTTGTGTGCTAGTAAATCCACTTAGAGTGCCCAACGTGTAAAACTCACATATCTACATGTTTTCCATTTCCCATTCAATGCAAACATCAGCAACACCTGCACTAGCTCTTAAAGCCCAGTACCAGCTTCTTCATTTGTATCAACTTGAAACATATTACTTATTTACCTACGTTACCTACCAACGTTTACCCTTTGTCTTGGTTTCCTTATAAAGATAGATGCAATTAGTTCCACCCATGCACATATCCCAACGAGATACTCCTATCCAATTTGATCACTTTTCTTATGTGAAATAATACCCCTGAATACTGCTTTCTGAATTTCATCCATAATAAAACATGAAAAAGCCTCCAAATTTGAGTAAGTGATAGTTACCTGATATCATCTACTACTCATGCTAATGGCCCGAGGTCAATATTACAAAATGTGCTGATTTGCACTGAGTGGCAAGGTGTCCATTGTGTTGTAAAAAGTGCTGTTTTAGTGTGCCAACAATCAATGTGTCTGTTGTTCCTCTTTACCAAACTCATTGATGTTTGCCACTTCAAAATACACATTTTCTTTTTTCACAGCAAAGCAAAAGGGAAAATTTGAATATTACTGCACTATATAGTAATAAGTAGCAACTTGGTACTACTAGACAATATACAAGCATTTTATAAAATCCATCCCTCTTATCATTGTTTACAAATGTCTGTGTGTCACATTTGTAGGAATCTTTATTGGGTATTGTACTCATCCATACTTCTCCTTCTCCTAGAGAGGGAGACAGTAATCTCTTGCCCCATGAGTTCAAGTGTCCTTTGAAGAATTGTTAGATGGATCTCAAATGGTATGCAACCAGAATATTTCATATTTTCTCTTTCCTTTTCTTTTGAAGACTTATTCACCCAAGAGCAAATACTCCACCATATGCACCCAATGCACTCAGTAGAGCATCACTGTGCAGTTCTCTTGTCTTTTCTGGCTAAGTCATGCATGTCATTGTTTACCTTGCAGGATAATACCTTTTGAAATGTGTGCTGTTAACATCTTTAGTGACAGTTGTCTTGCCGCTTAGCATTTTTATTTATTATCATCATTATCAAATACTTTTCATGCTAGATTAATAAAACATACAAAAACAAGGACACAACAAAAAATATCAATGCAAGATGTGACATTATAGTTAATTACGTGTTCCAAATAACCATCTCTAAATTAAAACAAATAAAACATTTGCAGCCTTCTAGATACAAATATTGAACTGCAATTCCATGTTTATTCCTGGCTACAACTCTCACCCCTTCAGTGTATGCACATTTGTTTCCCCAAAAGTTAAGAATATAAGATGATATGCAAAAATGAACATACTATGATCTTAAGCAGTCTCGCTGCAGATCATCAATTATGACGTTCAAACACAATTAGAACTGGTGTAGCCTGTTAATTCTATACATTTGTGTACAGTGGGCATAGAAGAGGAGGTCCATCTCTGCTTTCATCATTTTAGATGTACAATAACAGTTCCTTTACTGAGCTTTTTCTCAGCTTGCTTTGAACGGCCTCAAAGGTAAAATTCCTAGACAAAATGTATATACAAAGCTCCCTTTTGTGGAGGACATCATCTGATCTAAAGATCGTTCAACACCAGGAAAAAAAATATTTTGGAGATATGGCTGACCAGGATAACAGTTTAATACAGAATTGATCACATTAAACCCAACTTCCTCCCTGATGTTTTCCTTAATATGGCATGGTTTGTTTAGTATAAGCCTTAGGATTTGTCCAGACTTCATTTAGTTAAGTGGAGGTTAAGGTATTGGGAGAGCGGAGAGTCCATACCTGTATAAAACCTCTCCAAATCCTAAAACACTTAATTGTGGACCTTGGAAATTAGTTGGGTAATAGGAAGTTGAATCCATTTAGAACTCTGTAGTCAATAATGACAGTTGTGAATACATTTTTTAAAGTTTTATTAATCATTAGTTCTCAGATCTTTTTCGTTATCTTTATTAATCAAAAATAGGTTACAGAACATTGTTTAAAGCATGTCCCATAAATCTATCCCTGAACTATATTTCTACATCAGGAAAGAACATTGGAATCATATAACACCTAAAGAGTTTACGATCATCCAATGAGAACACCAGGGCGTTATAAGACAGGAACAGTTTCCATTGAGATGGTAAGTTCTAACAAAGCCTGCTACACACAAGAAACATTTGACTACATTTTTACCAACTTCGCTACACTCAAGTATTTTCACATTCATCTGGTTTCTGAAAGACGGAGCATTCATTTAAGTTTTATGCACAAACAACTTATATCATTTTGATACTCACACGTCTTCACACTAGAAGTCTATCATAAAGAAGCAAGTTTTAAAGATAATTTAAGCAAGTAGAGATTCCAATGCAGGTCAAGTGGTTAAAAAGAATAGAAAACATAACTTTTTTCTTTGTTAGCCAAGGAAATTTGTGTCATGAAAAGTCATGCAAAACGTCATGAAATAAACTTTTCAGCTGAGCTATGGCAGTATTCTTTATATGGTCAATCCAGGGAGGATCAAAGGCTCGGTCAGCATCCAGGAGATCAACCAAGGTTTCTTCCTAAATTGTTGTCTTGTTGTTATCACAGAGACCATGCCACAGAAGGATAGGTTTAACAGAGGCCATGTGTAGAACATTTTGCATTCCTAATGCCAATGAAGCAGGTGCACTGGGGTTGAAAGGATGAGACTGCACACTCTTCTGCAGAAAGCCGTTGTGTGATAGGGATTACATTTGATGTTTAATTGGTCTCTGCCATGATCGGGGACTGATAAAATTCAAGTGGGGGCAGAAAGAGTGCCACCAAATAACTTTGTACTTAAGGCAGCTGTTATTTGATCAAAGTTCTTCAGGAGTCAAGATTGTGATGCTGTTTGTCACTTTTCAAGAAGGCAAAGCATTTTGATAAAGAAACAAATGCACAAGTAGTTAAATACTTATGCCTGGTTTAATTTTGACAAATTTCAAATAAATTGTCTCCTTAACAGGTACCTATCACAATTATTTAACATTGAAAGCACTTTCCTTCAGCCTCTAATATTGGCTTTGACGCCTCCTCCCCCACACACACACTAAGCTGGGCAATGCATTTTTCGTTCAGGCTATTAAAATAATGTATTCAGCATATAAGCATACAAAAAACATGGGGAGGGTACTCGTCGACTGAAGGGCAGTCTGCACTAAGGTTTCATAGAAAACCCGAATGATCGTTTATAAAGATGTCAGGCAATGAATGAAGTCCATGCAAACTGAAGGGAGACCGAATAAAGTCATGCTCGACAACCAATCAGGTTCATTAACACCAAGAAGTGTTCCACAACTGTGGCACAACAATAGTGTGACGTAAGTGGCAGCCATTCATAACATATGTTCACTACTTAGAAAGGTAGACACTGTCTCAAAAGTTGCCAAAATATGATATTCTCCGCAATGTGATTTGACGTTCAAGAGTTACGTGACTCCGATATGTGTTGCTAGTTTTCTGTTTATCACGTTGCTCGAGTAATGATGCCACGAAAAAGAAGTAACATTGAAAAAACCATAACAGCGTGTTCTTTATTAAATTAGCAAAGCAGCGCCATAACCAGATGCCGAGGTTCTCAGTACCACTAAATACTACGAACAGTATTTCTTTAAAAAATGGTATGCAGGGCCGACATGCCACGGGTAATGTCTTTGACGGCACGATTGCTTAAGTGTGCTTTCTGATCAATTACTTCTCCCAGGGATCACTTGACAATACTGTGTTTAAATTCTATTTTCAGCATAGCTCTGTATATTTAAAGTTAATTAAGTGACCACATTGCAGCAACAGGTAGAAACGAAAAAATATAATTTTTACTGTAAACTACGTAAGTGTTTGAATTCCTCGGACGTCCGAATAACAATTACAATTAACCCCTTTTGCGCAAGATGGATTAGGAGACGACGTTAAAGAGCTTCCATCGATCCATGGTGTAAGTCACCAAAACGTAAGAAATACCTCACATGTTTCTTATGTTTCCTACCAAACGTTTTACTTCTTGGCTTCTGGAGGATTTTAGCCTTACTGTGGTATGTGACTCCTGACCAGGTCTCGGACGCTATTACCTATTTGAAAGGATGTTAATTTAACTCCTTAGTACAGAGCCTGTGTTAACATGAAACTAGCACGAAATTTATTCATGAATACGTAGGGAACCATAAATTAATAGCAGTGAGCATAGACACCCCCTGCTTTATCAAATGTTTAACGCTATGGGGCTATGTTCATAAATATCTTGCATGGCCACTGAATGAGCTGTGTACTCATCTGCTTCCAGCTTTAGCCTCCTCTTAACTATATGTTTTCATTTAGTAATCTTTTTCAGGGTGTATGGAGGCTCCATACATGATTGAAAATTATTTATGAACATTAATGCAGATTTTCCATATGGAAAATTGTATTTTAGTAAACCTAGAAAGTTAACTGTTTATGGCAGGGTTAGTTGTTTGTACTTTCTCCAGCCACGGTGGATTAAGAGTTTAGACCACACTTATGGGCTGGGAGAAAACCTGATTTAGATGGATCTGCCAGGGCCAACTGCCATTCCCAGCTTTAAAGGGTTTAAGGACAACAGATGGATTACGTGGAAAGACACCTCCTGGAAATGTAAACCAAGTGTCAGACAGACATTAACAGAGTGCATTCACGCTACAAACTCCACCAACACGTTTCTAAAAAAAAATTAAATTTTTCCAGCTGGATCAGGAATAACATGGAATGTGTGAATGCTACATTCGCAGTACCTCCCCAGTTTAATTACAGGGTGTGAATGGGCCGAAAAATATTACTATGGGTTTCGGGTACAGTCCTCCCAATTCCCACATAAATTACCCTTTGCTCATTCCTAGTTTTTGTTCTGTAAATACAGATTCTCTATTCCTGCAGTACTCATGATGGTGCCTTGAGTGTCGATTAACGAGGTATTGTGCCTCTTGTACGAGGCAGGAAAGTGTAGTGCCTTGGAGCAGGTCCCTCTTTTTCGACAGTGTGTGTAGGAGGCTGGACTGGCTTGTAGTGAGCACCAAGGGGTACTTGCACCTTGCACCAGGCCCAGTTATCCCTTATTAGTGTATAGGGTGTCTAGCAGCTTAGGCTGATAGATAATGGTAGCTTAGCAGAGCAGCTTAGGCTGAACTAGGAGACGTGTGAAGCTACTACAGTACCACTTAGTGTCATATGCACAATATCACAAGAAAACACAATACACAGTTATACTAAAAATAAAGGTACTTTATTTTTATGACAATATGCCAAAGTATCTTAGAGTGTACCCTCAGTGAGAGGATAGGAAATATACACAAGATATATATACACAATAGCAAAAATATGCAGTATAGTCTTAGAAAACAGTGCAAACAATGTATAGCTACAATAGGATGCAATGGGGAAACATAGGGATAGGGGCAGCACAAACCATATACTCCAAAAGTGGAATGCGAACCACGAATGGACCCCAAACCTATGTGACCTTGTAGAGGGTCGCTGGGACTATTAGAAAATAGTGAGAGTTAGAAAAATAACCCTCCCCAAGACCCTGAAAAGTGAGTGCAAAGTGCACTAAAGTTCCCCTAAGGACAAAGAAGTCGTGTTAGAGGAATAATGCAGGAAAGACACAAACCAGCAATGCAACAACTGTGGATTTCCAATCTAGGGTACCTGTGGAACAAGGGGACCAAGTCCAAAAGTCACAAGCAAGTCGGAGATGGGCAGATGCCCAGGAAATGCCAGCTGCGGGTGCAAAGAAGCTTCTACTGGACAGAAGAAGCTGAGGTTTCTGCAGGAACAAAAAGGGCTAGAGACTTCCCCTTTGGTGGACGGATCCCTCTCGCCTTGGAGAGTCGTGCAGAAGTGTTTTCCCGCCAAAAGGACGCCAACAAGCCTTGCTAGTTGCAAATTGTACGTTTGGCGTTTTTGGACGCTGCTGGGGCCCAGGAGGGACCAGGAGGTCGCAAATTGGACCTGGAGAGAGAAGGGACGTCGAGCAAGACAAAGAGCCCTCACTGAAGCAGGTAGCACCTGGAGAAATGCCAGAAACAGGCACTAAAAGGATGCGTGAAATGGTGCTCGCCGAAGTTGCACAAAGGAGTCCCACGTCGCCGGAAACCAACTTAGAAAGTCGTGCAATGCAGGTTAGAGTGCCGTGGACCCAGGCTTGGCTGTGCACAAAGGATTTCCGCCGGAAGTGCACAGGGGCCGGAGTAGCTGCAAAGTCGCGGTTCCCAGCAATGCAGCCCAGCGAGGTGAGGCAAGGACTTACCTCCACCAAACTTGGACTGAAGAGTCACTGGACTGTGGGGGTCACTTGGACAGAGTTGCTGGATTCGAGGGACCTCGCTCGTCGTGCTGAGAGGAGACCCAAGGGACCGGTAATGCAGCTTTTTGGTGCCTGCGGTTGCAGGGGGAAGATTCAGTCGACCCACGGGAGATTTCTTCGGAGCTTCTGGTGCAGAGAGGAGGCAGGCTACCCCCACAGCATGCACAAGCAGGAAAACAGTCGAGAAGGCGGCAGGATCAGCGTTACAGAGTTGCAGTAGTCGTCTTTGCTACTATGTTGCAGGTTTGCAGGCTTCCAGCGCGGTCAGCAGTCGATTCCTTATCAGAAGGTGAAGAGGGAGATGCAGAGGAACTCGGATGAGCTCTTGCATTCGTTATCTAAAGTTTCCCCAGAGACAGAGACCCTAAATAGCCAGAAAAGAGGGTTTGGCTACCTAGGAGAGAGGATAGGCTACTAACACCTGAAGGAGCCTATCACAAGGAGTCTCTGACGTCACCTGGTGGCACTGGCCACTCAGAGCAGTCCAGTGTGCCAGCAGCACCTCTGTTTCCAAGATGGCAGAGGTCTGGAGCACACTGGAGGAGCTCTGGACACCTCCCAGGGGAGGTGCAGGTCAGGGGAGTGGTCACTCCCCTTTCCTTTGTCCAGTTTCGCGCCAGAGCAGGGGCTAAGGGGTCCCTGAACCGGTGTAGACTGGCTTATGCAGAATTGGGCACATCTGTGCCCAAGAAAGCATTTCCAGAGGCTGGGGGAGGCTACTCCTCCCCTGCCTTCACACCATTTTCCAAAGGGAGAGGGTGTCACACCCTCTCTCAGAGGAAGTTCTTTGTTCTGCCATCCTGGGCCAGGCCTGGCTGGACCCCAGGAGGGCAGATGCCTGTCTGAGGGGTTGGCAGCAGCAGCAGCTGCAGTGAAACCCCAGGAAGGGCAGTTTGGCAGTACCAGGGTCTGTGCTACAGACCACTGGGATCATGGAATTGTACCAACAATGCCAGGGTGGCATAGAGGGGGCAATTCCATGATCATAGACATGTTACATGGCCATATTCGGAGTTACCATTGTGAAGCTACATATAGGTAGTGACCTATATGTAGTGCACGCGTGTAATGGTGTCCCCGCACTCACAAAGTTCAGGGAATTGGCTCTGAACAATGTGGGGGCACCTTGGCTAGTGCCAGGGTGCCCTCACACTAAGTAACTTTGCACCTAACCTTTACCAGGTAAAGGTTAGACATATAGGTGACTTATAAGTTACTTAAGTGCAGTGAAAAATGGCTGTGAAATAACGTGGACGTTATTTCACTCAGGCTGCAGTGGCAGGCCTGTGTAAGAATTGTCAGAGCTCCCTATGGGTGGCAAAAGAAATGCTGCAGCCCATAAGGATCTCCTGGAACCCCAATACCCTGGGTACCTCAGTACCATATACTAAGGAATTATAAGGGTGTTCCAGTAAGCCAATGTAAATTAGTAAAATTGGTCACTAGCCTGTTAGTGACAATTTAAAAGTAATGAGAGAGCATAACCACTGAGGTTCTGGTTAGCAGAGCCTCAGTGAGACAGGCACCACACAGGGAACACATACATGCACACCTATGAGCACTGGGCCCTGTGTGACAGGGTCCCAGTGACACATACATATAGGCCACAACCTTATGAGCACTGGGGTCCTGACCAGCAGGGTCCCAGTGACACATAACAAACATACTGAAAACATAGTGTTTTCACTATGAGCACTGGGGCCCAGCCATCAGGATCCCAGTGAGACAGTGAAAACAATGACAAACATCCTGACATACACTCACAAACAGGCCAAAAGTGGGGGTAACAAGGCTAGAAGGAGGCTACTTTCTCACAGTGTGGGAGCTCAGTTCTATTGTACTTTAAGACTGTAGGTTCTCTCTTTCAAAACTGCCAGTCAGCGGTTATCCCTACAGTGACAATTCTGTATCAACAATCATACATTGTATTTCGGTACTGCATAACGTTACAAGTGAATGTTAACACGCTGCCTTAAAACACAGGGTAGAGAGGAATATTCCATAAAGGCAAGTTGTGTAAATTGTGTATCAGCCATGATTCTGTGCAGTGTGTCCTCTACACAAACAGATGTGAGGGTGTATAGGCATGCCTTTTTTGCAGGGCTTTGGTGAAACACTCCCATGTTATTCTCAAAAGATGCACTCAATGAAAGAGCACTGTGTCTGGTAATCGGGAATGAATCCCTAGCAATTAGTCTTTCCTTGTTCGATGGTGGATGTCCAATGAAAATATGGGAAAGCTTCTAATATGAATGTACAGATGGAAACGTTTTGCTGCGATATTCTGAAATACACAAATGGTCACTGTCATATAATATCATGATACACAGGTCGCATTGGGGTTTGAACAGTTTTCTTATATGTCGTCTTTGGACAAAAAGTAATCTTATATCTTCTAAGAGCTGAACCAGCTTGGTAGCAGGGTACTTCTAATAGGAAACTAATACAAGGAATATTAATGGTTTGCCAAAATCCAAAATAAAGTGTGAATGCTCTGTCCCTCCACCAATACCTTCAGTTGGCGCCTAGCAAATTCATTGCAAACCAATTTTGCTGGTTTAGGGAGGAGTATTTTGCATATAAATAGCCACCAAGTTATTTTCTCAAATGTTATGAGTCCACTCTTAATCATGCATTTAACTCTAAAAGGTAGAATAGCGACTCCAAAAGTGCTCGTTTTCCAATTCACTACCTCAAAGTTGTTAAGGGTTAAATATGTACTGTTATGAAATTGTCAAACTTTGTGGACATGTTTTTTTTTTATTTCAAAAAAGTAAATTGAAAATACTTTTGGGGTTATTTGGACCCTGGACGTATTACTATTTGCAGAAGCATCCCAGCACATACAGGATTTACACTGGAAAACAGATGCATAATTCTCATATTTAGTCCATCATTAAGAGCCTTCCAGGAGTTCTCACGAGTGTATTTTTCTCAGATTTAGTTCATCATTTAGAACTTCCCGGAATGCTCCCAAGAGACAACAAAGTTTGATCAGGTTATAGTATAAAAGTTGGGTCTCGGAGCGCTACCAGATACACATATTTGCTGAAACTGTCACGGTTAGTCAATGTGCTTGCCTAGTTAACTTCTAAAACTGCCTGTGGTATCCTTGGTAAACCAGCCCCATAAACCTCTGGGCTAATTAATGATAAATAACATACCTGCCTTTGAGCCCATTTTGTATATGTGTGTTATTATGCTATTATTCATTTTTAATGCATTTATTTAACCATCATGGAATAAATCTTTTATTGGGTGTGACCAAGTGCAGACCAGGGTCACGCACCATAATGCAAAAAATGCAGTGTGCCCTGTGTAGGCACAAACTTGCTCCTGCACTGTGTGCAGCACAATGTTGAAACAGTGGCCGAAGGTTTTCAACCTCTGGTCTGTCTTTCAATGCAAAAGAATGGACTATTTGCAACAGTGATGACAAGGACCTCTCATGTTAGCGGGTGCACTGTGTGACTTCGTCCATCTGCAGGTAATGAAATGGGGAACCCATGGAGCTAATCTGAATTCTCCTGAAATGAGCTTTTGTGTGGGTGCGCAATATGAGCACCACTTCAAAATAGGTGCACAGTTGTTGCACCGTCAAAGTGCCTGTATGCCCCTCCACCTGTATAAGTACTACAGCTTGAGCAAAGTTGTTCCTTTATTCACATGGCATAGGGGCAAAATGCATGCTCACACGATTGGTACAATATATGAAGAATGATAAGCTTCTGTTTCTCTTTATGTAATACCCAAGGGCCACGGGGGTACAATATTTATGCACAACAAGTCTTCATGTGACCCCTTGTGAATCTTGTAGGTAACTACCTGCACTAATAACAAAAGTAATATCGTTTACATTCATATCATAGGAGGCATTACTTTTAAAATAGGAGTGAGGTTTATTTACACATGGTTCTAAAACAGGCACATACATCTAACTGTTCCATGTTCCATCAATGTTGGTAATACTGTTACATGTCCTCTAAATGTTTAAATCACAACTTAATTTTTTCAATGATAGAAAATCTCATAATGTTATCACAATAGTCACCGAACAGATCAAACTAGGTTTTTATGTTGCAGATCTATTATTAATTTTATGCTTTACATTATGCAGAGTTCGAAAATTAATACTTCCTAAACACTGTTTTCATTTACCATCAATACGTTAACCATGCTATTTCTAACAGTCTTTCTATGCTTGTGTGATAAGTGCGTACACATCCTTTCACCAGGGATTATTTGTCAAACATAAAGGTTTACCTAAGGCTTACTGCTGCATATACTGTACAAATACCATTTAGACAGTACTGAGGGATGCTGATATATGGGAAAATCCAAGGCTCTGAGATATCCAGGAAGGAAAAAAGTAATCTCAAATACCATAAATACTTCTATTATGAAATAGCGGAATATATCATTCTACTGCAAGTCCTCGCCCCTTACCTTTGTCCCTTGAAAACATGTTGATTCTCTTCACCATCTTTACTTCATTTCATTCATTGGGTGAGGGTTTTAATAAACTAGTATACTCTGTGATACACTTTCTGATCTCCTGAGACATGTAAGATTAATGTTTTTCTCCTTATTTTAGCCAATGGGTGACCTTGTACAATTTAGAGGATTGTAAATAGCCTTCTGGAGTTAAGCATTGAACAATAACCAATTAACCTCAGGATTAGGCCGATAAAGTTGCAGACCATCCAGCAATTTAAAAATGTCAAATTGCCGGTTCACTGATGATTTTCTATTAGAATATAGAGATTTTAATTTTAGCCTCCCATAATATTGTCTACTACAGTATTATGAATGTGGGATTATATAGATAGATTTATAGTTCGTTACTTCAAATATATGTACTTAGATGTTATATATCTCCAAGTTCCATAGTGGAGGATTTAGGCTAGTAAATCAATAGTTACCCTCATATACCTACATGGATAGAGTGGTAGTCAATATTATACCCATGATATTCTGGCAGGTCAATTGTTTTGTCTTCTATGTTCTGACATACAACTTCACAAATACATGTAGGCACAGTTTAAATCATTGCTTTGAATCTGCCCCCACAGAGCATGTAACTTACTTTTTGGCACAACATCTGGTCATCGCCATCATTCCACGTTTGGCAAATATCACGTGGTACATACCACCATTTTAAATTCGTAACCAATTTATGACAGCTGGGACCCTAATATTCACATAGTTTTACTAAGGGGCAACTGGGATAGTCCTGATGTGAAATCAAAGTATATTACACAATCCTACGATGATTCTCACATCTCCTTTGGTGGAGAAACGGTTCTCTTAGGAGTGCAGATGTTTATACACTCTATTTCTGAGATATCCTACACTTATCCCGAATATTCTAGTTCCCTGTTGATCCATCAATTCCCTTACATTTGTGTATTCTAACCCTGCAAAATATCTCTAGACTAGAGATATATACATGACTTTATGTGTATTGCTTTGGAAATATGACAACACCTTAATTCTAGATATTTTACAGATATGCCTATCTGTTATGTTTAACACAAATTATGTGTTGCGAGGCAGCACTTATCAATGTGTTAACTTGATTAATTGTATTCAGTGCAGCATTCACGAATGAAAACTGCCTTATTAGTACTTTGCAGATAGAATCCTGCACAGAAAACAATTTTTCCAAAAGTAATTGAGCAAATAGGTAATATTTTAGAATGCACCTAAAGATATAAAAGATATAGCAACGAGTTAACGCCAGATAAATACTGAATTATTCCACCTTTTAGCAACAAACATAAAACGTGCTTAGCATCCACTCCTGCTTTTAAAACTGGGAACTCGATGCCTCTTGTTTTTATTACTACAAATACCTTCTTTCAAGAAATATTTGTAGTAGTTGCACATAGCTCTGTGTTCTATGCATGCTTATTTAAAATCCACTCTTGATATTATCAGTCACCAGTGCCTGCCACAACGGCCTTTCAGACTTGCACATTCACCACCTCAAGCACAGCATATTTAAGGTTTATGACATAAATGTTTAAACATTGACCCACTGTTACCAGGGCATGCATGCTTAAGCCCATAGTGTGGCCCCGCCAATAATCTTTTTGAATACTCCAGATTGAAGGACAATCAGAAGGTCTGTATCCACAGCCTTAAACACATAATTTAAAAGGGGAATAGGACAGACATTACGCAAATCAAATAAGTAGTAAATTTCAGCTCAAGAATCCTCACATTTTGTGTGTTTACGAGCAAGGTACCAGTTTCACAGCTGAAAGTCTCAGAGAGGAAAAATGGCATCCGACTTTAGCTGTGCATGAGCTTAAGGGATTAGAAAATATGTTAAATTAGTAAAATCCATCTAAATAATAGATGGATGTTGCTCAAGCCTATTGTGAAAAAAGAAAACCTACAAAAACTGCAAAAGTCCTGTTCCAGAATATCAATCTGCTACAATTCCCAGTGAATATAGTTTAATCTGCTCTTTCTGCCATGGAGACTTATTCCTGGTGGTAATGTTATATCCCAAGTTGATAGATAGGATGCCAAAAGGAAGGAAGGAAGATAGTTTCAATTGGTTAATATTTTGCGATGCTAGAGAAAAAAAAGTATATTTAATGTATTTGTCATGGTACTAAAAGCAATAGATTGTCGCCTCCCATTAATTGATGTAGCTGGGAAAATCTGAGAGGTGATGTGTCTTACATGATTAACCCCTTAGCTGCTGGGCCTTTCCCCCCCCAGTGCTGAGCCCTTTTTTGGCTATTTGGGGTAGTTCGCGCTTAGGGCTTCATAACTTTTTGTCCACATAAGCTAACCACGCCAAATTTGCGTCCTTTTTTTCCAACATCCTAGGGATTCTAATGGTACCCAGAGTTGGTGGTTTCCCCTGGAGGAGACCAAGAAAATAGCCAAAATACAGTGACAATTTAGTTTTTTCCAAAAAAATGGGAAAAAAGGGCTGCCGAAGAAGGCTTGTGGTTTTTTCCCTGAAAATGCCATCAACAAAGGGTTTCTGGTGCTGAAATCACTATCTTCCCACCTTTCAGGAACGGGCAGACTTGAATCAGAAAACCAAATTTTTCAACACAAATTTGGCATTTTACTGGGACATACCCCATTTCTACTATATTTGGTGCTTTCAGCCTCCTTCCAGTTAGTGACAGGAATGGGTGTGAAACCAATGCTGGATCCCGGAATGCTAAACATTTCTGAAAACTAGACAAAATTCTGAATTCAGCAAGGGGTCATTTGTGTAGATCCTACAAGGTTTTCCTACAGAAAATAACAGCTGAAATAAAAAAATATTGAAATTGAGCTGAAAACAACAGCCATTTTTCTTTATGTTTTACTCTGTAACTTTTTCCTGCGATGTCAGCTTTCTGAAAGCAATATACCGTTTTGTCTGCTGGACTCTTCTGGTTGCGGGGATATAAAGGGCTTGTAGGTTCATCAAGAACCCTAGGTACCCAGAGCCAATAAATGAGCTGCACCCTGCAGTTGGTTTTCATTCTATACTGGGTATACAGCAATTCATTTGCTGAAATATGAAGAGTGAAAAAGAGGTATCAAGAAAACCTTTGCATTTCCAAAATGGGATCAAGATAAGGTTTTGAGGAGCAGTGGTTATTTGCACATCGCTGAATTCCGAGGTGCCCATACTAGCATGTGAATTGCAGGGCATTTCTCAAATAGACGTCTTTTTTACACACTCTCTTATATTTGGAAGGAAAAAATGTAGAGAAAGATAAGGGGCAATAACACTTGTTTTGCTATTCTGTGTTCCCCCAAATCTCCCGATAAAAATGATACCTCACTTGTGTGGGTAGGCCTAGTGCCCGCGACAGGAAATGCCCCAAAACACAACATGGACACATCCTATTTTTTTTATAGAAAACACAGCTGTTTTTTCCAAAGTGCCTACCTGTAGATTTTGGCCTCTAGCTCAGCCGGCACATAGGGAAACCTACCAAACCCGTGCATTTCTGAAAACTAGAGACCTATTGGAATCCAAGGAGGGGTGACTTGCGGGGCTCAGACCAGGTTCTGTTACCCAGAATCCTTTGCAAACCTCAAAAAGTGGCTAAAAAAACAAGTTTTCCTCACATTTCGGTGACAGAAAGTTCTGGAATCTGAGAGGAGCCACAAATTTCCTTCCACCTGGCGTTCCCCCAAGTCTCCCGATAAAAATGATACCTCACTTGTGTGGGTAGGCCTAGCGCCCGCGACAGGAAACGCCCCAAAGCGCAACGTGGACACATCCAAATTTTTGGAAGAAAACAGAGGTGTTTTTTGAGAAGTGCCTACCTGTAGATTTTGGCCTCTAGCTCAGGCGGCACCTAGGGAAACCTACCAAACCTGTGCATTTCTGAAAACTAGAGACCTAGGGCAATCCAAAGATGGGTGACTCGCGGGGCTCGGACCAGGTTCTGTTACCCAGAATCCTTTGCAAACCTCAAAAAGTGGCTAAAAAAACAAGTTTTCCTCACATTTCGGTGACAGAAAGTTCTGGAATCTGAGAGGAGCCACAAATTTTCTTCCACCCGGCGTTCCCCCAAGTCTCCCGAAAAAAATGATACCTCACTTGTGTGGGTAGGCCTAGCGCCCGCGACAGGAAACGCCCCAAAGCGCAACGTGGACACATCCAAATTTTTGGAAGAAAACAGAGGTGTTTTTTGAGAAGTGCCTACCTGTAGATTTTGGCCTCTAGCTCAGCCGGCACCTAGGGAAACCTACCAAACCTGTGCATTTCTGAAAACTAGAGACCTAGGGCAATCCAAGGAGGGGTGACTCGGGGGGCTCAGACCAGGTTCTGTTACCCAGAATCCTTTGCAAACCTCAAAAAGTGGCTAAAAAAACAAGTTTTCCTCACATTTCGGTGACAGAAAGTTCGGGAATCTGAGAGGAGCCACAAATTTCCTTCCACCCGGCGTTCCCCCAAGTCTCCCGATAAAAATGATACCTCACTTGTGTGGGTAGGCCTAGCGCCCGCGACAGGAAACGCCCCAAAGCGCAACGTGGACACATCCAAATTTTTGGAAGAAAACTGAGGTGTTTTTTGAGAAGTGCCTACCTGTAGATTTTGGCCTCTAGCTCAGCCGGCACATAGGGAAACCTACCAAACCTGTGCATTTCTGAAAACTAGAGACCTAGGGGAATCCAAGGAGGGGTGACTTGCGGGGCTCGGACCAGGTTCTGTTACCCAGAATCCTTTGCAAACCTCAAAAAGTGGCTAAAAAAACAAGTTTTCCTCACATTTCGGTGACAGAAAGTTCTGGAATCTGAGAGGAGCCACAAATTTCCTTCCACCCAGCGTTCCCCCAAGTCTCCCGATAAATATGATACCTCACTTTTGTGGTTAGGCCTGGTGCCTGCGACAGGAATAGATCACACAACGGTCAATGTTGGTCCTTACGTGAGGCAGCTGTTGACCCTGGGGTGATCCATTCCTGACACAGGCACTAGGTGTAGGCACTCAAGTGGGGTAGTGTTTTTATCAGGACAGGTGAGGAGTCACTGGGTGGAAGGAATGTTGTGGATCCCAGCATATTCCTGTAGTTTGTGTGACAGAAATTCGAGAAAAATAGAGTTTTTTTTCAACATTTCAGCTTTGCAGGGTATTCTGGGTAAGAAAACTTTGGGGAATCCACACAAGTCACACCTCTGTGGACTCCCCCGAATGTCTAGTTTCCAGAAATGTTTGGGTTTAGTGTGTTTCTCTATATGGCCGCCGAATCCAGGACCAAAAACACAGGTGCCTGCCTTATAAAACCAGTTTGTTTTGCCATAGACAATTTTGATGTCTCCACAATATGATTTGGGTGGTGGAATTTGGGGCTGAACTAAATTGGTGAGCTCCCAAGAGAGCACTCTCTCTCTGCTTGCCGCCGCATTCACCTGCTCTCTGGGTTGGCCTAACCCACTATTACCCAGTTGCACGAACAGCTTGCGAAGGGACAGCAGGACTGTCCTCATCACCTCCCTCATAATGTACTGGAAGAGGAGATTTCGAATGGGACTCCTCTGACTGAAAAATCACTCCCAGAGTCTGCGCCATTGTCCTATCCCTCAGATGCTGTCTCAGTATCTGATGTCTCAGTCTCTGATCCTATGTCAGAGTGGTCCTCTATAACCCGAGTGCAGGCAGCAGTCATCCATCAAGATGCCATCTCTGCTATTGGCTAAACTGTTGATCTAAAACACTAGCCTACGTAGACAGTCACAAAATCGATGGTGTGTGTGAGATACGTGCAACAGTAGAGGCCACCTTACCTGCGCTTCTTCCCTCAATCAGCACGTACTTTCAAGACACTCAAAAAACACCTTGTCACATACCATTCGTCACAGTCTTTAGCACCTCCTGCGCCCAGCCCAACAATCATTATTGGTGCTCCCAC
The DNA here is from genome assembly GCF_031143425.1 of Pleurodeles waltl. NCBI lineage: Eukaryota > Metazoa > Chordata > Amphibia > Caudata > Salamandridae > Pleurodeles > Pleurodeles waltl. The sequence continues at coordinate 473,756,337 of NC_090451.1, forward strand.
TCCCTCCTCCTCGGATTCCCTCATTACCACCCAGCAAAAGTGCCCTTCATCTCTCCATAGACTTTACTAATGTACTCAGCTATTTACATAAAATACAGATGTGCTCTTTGCAGTAGGCATATAAACCTTCTGCGCTTCTTTATGGCACTAAAACTGCCACTAGACAAGTCGGACCCTTTTCCCCCCAGGGACACCACACACATATTGACAAAAGTGATGTATATATGACAGCCAACCACCTGAAACTCAACTCAAGCAAAACCGAAATAATCCTCTTTGGCCCTCACCAAAAAAACCTGGGACACCCCATGGTGGCCCACCACGCTAGGCCCTGCACCCGCCCCCGCCAACTACGCACGCAACCTCAGCATCATCCTAGACTCCTCCCCCTCTATGACCCAACAAATCAACGCTCTTACCTCCTCATGCTTCAACAAACTCCGTATACTGAAAAACATTCAAATGGATCCCCACAGAGACCAGAAAAACTGTCACTCACGCACTCATCAGCAGCAGGCTTGATTACAGAAACGCCCTCTACGCCGGCACCACTCTAAAACTCAAGTGCAAACTACACGCATCCAGAACTCAGCAGCACGACTCATCCTCGACCTCCACCGACACGAACACATCTCTCCACACCTCAGATCCCTCCACTGGCTCCCCATTGACAAAAGGATCACCTTCAAGATCCTCATCCTCGCACACAAATCACTCCACAACACAGGCCCTGCCTACCTCAACGAGAGTCACCTTCCACACCCCCACACGAAACGTCCGTTCAGCTGACCTCTCTCTCGCCTCTGTCCCCCGCATCAAACACACCACCACCGGGGGCAGATCCTTCTCCTACATTGCACCCAAAACATGGAACGCACTCACAACCCACATTTGCAAGACCCAAAACCTACTTCTTTTCAGGAAGGGCCTCAAAACCTGGCTTTTTGAACAGTGAACCTCCTAGCCCCTTTCCCTCCCCCCGTCCCCCCCCCCAGCGCCTTGAGACCCTCACAGGTGAGTAGCGCGCTTTATAAATCTCTTTGATACAGATCTACCTATATATATATATATATATATATATATATAAATATATATCTACATAGATATATCTATAGATATATCCATGTACCTAGATATATCTATCTACATAGATATATATATATAGATATATACATATATATTTTTTTAGTTGTTGTATGGTTTCCTTGGGGGCCAAAATGGCCCCCAGGGAAACCCTACAACATCTAAAAAAAAAAATTGCCCCCACAGGGGGTCACCCTGCCCACGGGCGACCCCCTGTCATTTCATTTTTTTTTTTTTTTTTAGAAAAAAAAAAAATCCCCTGGGGGGGGCGCCCGAAAATTATGCCGTGGGGGGGGGCGGCCCATTTTCCGGGGGGGGCCGCCCCCCAAAAGTGAAATCCCTGGTGTCTAGTGGGGTTTCCTGGCCCCCGATCGCAGCTGTGCTGCGATCCGGGGCCAGGAAACCGTTTCAGAAGGCCTCGTAAGAAAGGGGAGAGTCTCCCCTTTCTTACGAGGCCTTCTGAAACGGTTTCCTGACCCCCCCGATCGCAGCTGTGCTGCGATCGGGGGAGCCAGGAAACCTGAAAGTGTTTCCTGGCCCCCGATCGCAGCACAGCTGCGACCGGGGGCCAGGAAACACTTTCAGGAAGGCCTCGTAAGAAAGGGGAGTGTCTCCCCTTTCTTACGAGGCCTTCCCGAACGTGTAAAAGGCCGTTTTCCCCATGAAAGCAGGAAGCGGCCGCAAGGCTGCTTCCTGCTTTCATGGGGAAAACACCTTTGCAACGTCAGCACGCCTCACGGCGCGCTGACGTCACAAAGGGGCGGGTGGGGGGCGGGGGGAGACACAGTAGCTTCCGTGTCTCCCGGGGGGGGTAAAAAATAAATAACAAATCCTCGGGTGCGACGCACCCGAGGATTTATTAATGCCCTTCCTGGTGTCGGCCACTGGTCGTGACCCGCACCAGGGAGGGTGTGTGGGCGTCGGCCAGTGGCCGACGCCCGCACTTAAGAGGTTAAGCCTGTGCCTTACGTTATTCCTTATGAAAAATGTCTGTAAATGAAACCGAAAAGAACAAAGGTGATTTGTGTGGTTAATCAGCTGTATATGTTGAGCAGCTGCTATTTTTTAAAGGTGACTAATACACATTTGGCCATTAGTGAGTTTGATGGTTGACACAGGCAAAGGTAGCGCCTACCCACTAAAACCTCATTGAATAGATTGTCTGGTTCCAAGTTGCAATTGCAACCAGTCCATAGGCCTTTCCAGGGCTTTCACAAATGGGGCAGCCTATGAATTAACTGTAAATAAATTACCAATTATTTGTTTTATTTACCAACTGGTGATGTTAAAGAAGACAGTCCAGAATATTCACAAGTGGGCCTACAGACCAATTGATCTGCCTCAATGAAGGTTTGTCAAAAAGGAATATTGGGATGATTGCTCGAATACTTAATGTGTTTTTCTTCTGTTCCGTTGCATGATTTGATATTGTTTTGCTGACAAAGGTAGGGTATGCAAAAGTCTTGAGGCAATGAACTTGAGAATTGTTTTTTAATTCTAACAGTTTCTAGCATCTATTGAAACGTGTATCCAATACTTCATCTCTTTTAAGGTTGCAGGGCTTACTAAGTGCGTGTCACATCAACCAACACTATTTGTTGACAACTCATCATCAAATGAAAGATTAATATAATAGTCAGTTTCTAGGCCCATTGTCCCCACCACAGTAATGGCAACTTCAAATTATAGGACATCCAGTGCTAAGCATCACCACCAGGGGACTCTAGGACTTATTTTGAGTCACACATAATGAATCATGAGCCCGAGCTAGTCTTCCACAATTGTAGAAACAGTTTACTTGTTCCTTTTTGGTTGTACTCAGCTGTGAGGGTTATGGGGCTCTGTTTTCAGCCACTCATGCTGATATATCAAAGAGCTGTCCACAGGCATAGCTGTAGATTAGATACTTCAGAGTTCCAATCAGCTACAACAGGCATTATTAGTCCTTTTTGCTTGTTTTACTATGGTTGAGTTAACATTGTGTCGATGCTCTGGGTATTCCATGGTTGTTTTACATATTTAGTCCCCACTCCTAATCGCAAATGGATCCATCACCTGGGTGGGGAATTGAATGACAGAGTAATGGGATTCAGAATCCTTCATGTCTCATACAGTAGCATGTGCAGAAGTGTCTCACCAATGATTGTCCCAGGTCAAGAAGGTGATGTTTGATGCATGTAACATAAAGGGCAGAGGCAGCAATAGAGCCACTCACTGCAATCACTGCAAGACAGCACAAGTAATATTAAAATGCACTTAATAAAGCAGATATGTTCTACATAAATGCACATGCCCCTGTAATTTTTTTTTTTTTTAAAAACAACACTCAGTGTGTGCTGCCCAGCATCACTTTGGATCTTTAACCCTAACTGATAACTGGAAAAGAGGACAGGAGGCACTGCCCCTGCAGATGGATAGGCTAGCAAAGTTGTGGGACTCAGAGTCCCTTGAAGCCCGATATGGTGGCATCTCCTAATCCGAATGTCGTTCCCAATCTTCTCCCAGTGCAACATGTCAGACAGCATGAGAGGAAGCCACTCACTGCAGACTCCAAGAACACTGCAGATGTGGTTTAAAATGCACCAAATAAATCAGCAGTGTACTTTATCAAAGTAATACATGTGTGCAACACTTGAACATGCATGTGCAGGTGTTTTTAGTCAAGAAATCCTACCTGACAGCAATTATTGAGGTGCAGCTGAGATCTGTCTGTTACCTTTTGTGTAACAATGATGATCTATACATGATAAGTTTTAATTATATTGTGTGAAGCTCTAACAAGTTAACTGAAAAGTGGTGAGCTAAAAGCCCACATTGAAGTGAATTCACTATATGCTAGTAATATGATGTAATGTGGCAGAGCTACTTTAAACTAAGTATGATCATTTGTTTTAATTTCATATGTTCCCTTATGTTCTTAGAGAATAATTTTCATTGAAACAATCATGAATTTATAAAAGAAAATGTTTTAAATGTCACATTCTAATGTCAAAATGTGTAGTTTCCGATTATAGCTATAGGAATGTATTAGCAACTTGTTTCACTTTTCAATTGACTGCAACATGAATTTTGACAAATCTTATTAATGACAAATTTACAATTGCAATATTTATATTTTCTTAACTACTCATTGAGAATATAGTCAGCCATTTTGAATTCTATTATGCTTTAGCTAGCCTAGGGTAGACCGGCTAAGTGCTGTTTTATTAATTTAATTGGAAAGTTGTTTTCATTTGTTTACGTCATTTCTTTACAGAGGTTGTTCACATGAAATGTTAGTTTGGAAATAGATGAGTTATTCTCTTATTCACAGAGAGCTTGAGAATGTATCCTTGAAACTGGTAAATCGAGGACCAAACAGTGTAAAGATGGATTCAATTTGTTATTTGTTGCAAAGTCATATCGGAAAGCAAAGATGGATGTCTTTCCATGACGGAAGTGAGCATCTTTCCTGATGTTGGAGATACATGTTTCATGATGTTCTTTGATTGGACAATTAAACCTTCCAATCCATGTTGTGTGGGTGATGGGCATATCGCCATTCACTTTGGACTTTAATTTACGGTTCCCCAGTTGGATTTGGAGCAGATTTTCATTGGACTTTGAGAGGTCCTTGCCTCTAACCTTGCTAAAGACTGCTAAGACAAAACTCTTGACTAAGCATCTGAAATGCTGAAACCTTCCCTTTTTACTTACCTTTTGCCGACTTTAGTGAGCTTCATCCTGTCCCAAATGTCATTTTCCCAAAATCCCTCTATCCTTTATTTCCTTTTTAATTATTGTCCTCGTGTGTTGTAGCCCAGCACATATCAATCTGAAATTTGATATCTTTTAGGGATCCCCGGTGTTCAGTTAACTATTCAAATGATCTTTGGTTGCACTAGTGCTTAGAAGACTTGGACAGTGTTTGTTTACTGATCATCATATCTTATTAATACTGTTCTGCATAGCTCTGGTTGAGTGCCTAGTATGTTATGCTAATCAAACTTCAACAGTTTAAGCGCTTGAGACATCTGATGGTAATATTGTATATTCATAGCCTTGTATTGAGAGTTATTTACATTAACCTGAGTATGAGTTTGTAATAAAGCCCTTTAACTTAACTTTATTTCCTGACTTGGGGTTTCCTTGTGTGGCCAAATTGGTCATACTGAAAACTTAAATGTTGCTTTGATTAGTGGTGCTGGATTTTCTCCTATCCTTTTTGCTAGGGAGAAGAGATCTGTCAACCTTGATTATAGCATACCTGAAATGCTCCACCAAATCTGGTAGCAGAGGTCTGGTTACTCCCATGAGGGGGGAGAATAATCAAACATAGAAATAGGGAGATAGTGATAGAGAATTAGGGATATCTGTGGACATTATGCAATTGTCTAGACCAAGTCCAGATTCTGATCCCATGGTTTATTCAGAAGATTACTGGAGTTCCAGCATCATTCCTTTGCAGTGGATGTGTGAGTATTAATCTCCTTGATGCTAGGCCTTTATCCCCCGTGCTAAGCCTTTTTTTGGCTATTTGGGGTAGCTCACTCTTAGGCCCCCATAACTTTTTGTCCACATAAGCCATCCAGGCCAAGTTTGTGTCTTTTTTATCCAACTTATTAGGGATTCCAAAGGTACTCAGGGTTTGTGGATTTCCATGGAGGGGACCGTGAAAATGAGCAAAATATAGCTGCATTTTTAGTTTTTTGGCAAACATGGTAAAACGTGCTGCAGAAGTAAGTGTCTGTTTTTTCCCTGCATATGCCATCAACAATGGGGTCGCAGAGCTAAATTCACCACCCTCTCAGCTTTCAGGGATATTCAGACTTGAATCAGAAAAGCAAAAGATTCAATACAGTTTCATTTTACCTGGACATTGTTCATTCTCCTATTTTCTGTGCTCTTAACCTCCTTGCAGTTAGTGGCTGAAATTGGTGTGAAACCAATGGTGGTTCCTGGAAAGCTATACATTTTTGGAGATTAGACAAAATTGTGAATTCAGCAAGGGGACAATTGTGTAGATCCTCCAAGGCTTTCCTATAAAAAGTAACAGTTGAAATAAAAAAATCTTGAAATTGAATTGCTAAAAACAGCCTTTTGTGTCTACGTTTTCATCTGTAAATTTTTCTAACTATGGCAGATTTTCAAAAGCAATACATCCTTACGTCTCCTGGACACTTCTGGTTGCAAAGATATATAGGGCTTGTAGGTTCACCATGATCCCGAGGTACCCAGAGCCAATAACTGAGCTGCACCTTCCAATGGTTTGTCATTGTGTACCGGGTATAGAGCGAAAAGTAGGTATCAAGGAAACCAATGTATTTCCAAAATGGGCACAAGATATGGCATCTAGAAGAAGGGCTTATTTGCATGTCTCTGAATTTGTGGGCACCCATAGTATCATGTGAATTGGAGGGCTTTTCTCAAAATTACTTCTTTCTTACACATTATCTTACATTTGGAAGGGACGAATGCAGAGAAATACAATTGGTATTAACACTTGTTCTACTATTCTGTGTTCCCTTAAATCTCCAAATAAAAATGGTACTTCACTTGCGTGGGTAGGCCTGGTGTTTGCAATTAGAAATGGCCCAAAATGCAACATGGATACATCACATTTTTCTATGTAAAACTGACCCGTATTTTGCAAGGTGGGGAGCTGTGTTTTTTGGGCCCTAGCTCAGCTGGCACCTAGGGAAACCTGCCAAACTTGTACATTTTTTAAAACTAGGCCAACGCAATTGTGCGTCAAAAATGTTACCGCCGGCTAACGCCATTCCAAAGCGCCATGCGGGCACCCTATTTATTGAATGACGTTAGCCGGCGCTGCGGACTGGTGTGCGTCAAAAAAAATGACTCACACCAGGCAGCGCCGGCGTAAGGGAAAATGGATGTTGGACGTCAAAAAATGGGGCAGGTCAGGTCTGAGGCAAAATTCAGGCCTCAACCCGATTTGCGCCATTTTTTTTGACGCTCAACCTCCATTGACATGACTCCTGTCTTAGCAAAGACAGGAGTCATGCCCCCTTGCCCAATGGCCATGCCCAGGGGACTTATGTCCCCTGGGCATGGTCATTGGGCATAGTGGCATGTAGGGGGGCCCAAATCAGGCCTCCCTATGCTACAAAAAAAAAAAGAAAAAAATACTTACCCCAACTTACCTCAACTTCCCTGGGATGGGTCCCTCCATCCTTGGGTGTCCTCCTGGGGTGGGCAAGGGTGGCAGGGGGTGTCCCTGGGGGCATGGGAGGGCACCTCTGGGCTCCTTCTGAGCCCACAGGTCCCTTAACGCCTGCCCTGACCCAGGCGTTAAAAAACGGCGCCCATCAGGCTGGACGCCGTTTTTTAAGGCCTGCCCCCTCCTGTGCGTCAAAATGACGCCAGAGTATAAATATGGGGCACATGCCTTAAAGTCATTTTTTGGAAGGGAACGCCTACCTTGCATATAATTAACGCAAGGCTGGTTCCCCCTTCCAAAAAATGTGACGCCCGCGGGGTCGGACGTCAAAGTATAAATATGGGGCAGGGTTTGCGCCGATTCTGCGTCAAAAATTTTGACGCACATTCAGCGCAAACAGAGTATAAATATGCCCCTGAGAGCCTTTGCGTGGGAACTCCTATTGACATTGGTTGGATCCGTTCCTGTCACTGGCAGTAGGCCCAACCACACAAGTGGCACGCATTTTTGTTGGCAGACGTGGGACAATGCTGGGCGGTGGGACTTTTGTAGATTACTGCGGATTCCCGAAGTTTCAATCATAGAAATGTGAGGAAAAAGGTATGTTTTTTTTCATCATTTGAGGTTTGTAGGGCATTGTCGGTACGAAAATGGTGTGAAATGGCTGCAAAGCACACCACCCTGGACTCCCCCAGATGTCTAGTTTTCAGAACTGTCTGAGTCTTGTAGGTTTTTCCAGGTGGCAGCATACCCAGGCCCAAAAAGTGAAGCTGTTTACCATTGCAAGTGGGATGATACTGGGAGTTAGACAAACTCTCCTGGCCTAATTTGTAAAAACAACACCCAATACAAACAAATATCCTCTTGCTTGCCATTGGAGTGAAATGCTTTAGTATGCAGGGGAGCAGAAAGACTGTTTACCCATTTTTGAGAGGAGGAGGCATGGCCATGCCCATGATGGGCAGCCCCCCAGCCCTACAAAAATTTGTGGTATCTGGTGGCCATCCTGCCCCACTGGGGGGCATATAGGGTAATTGCCTCATCTGCCACCTATGGGGGAGAAAGTCTATTTCCCATTTTGGGTAGGGGGCATTGACATGTCCATGTTGGGCAGCCCATACTAATACAAATAAAAAAGTAATACCTGGTTTGCAGTGGCCTTTATACCCCCGTGGGGAGCAGAAAGGATATGTTCCTATTTTGGGGGGATGGCATGGCCATGCTCATGGTGGGCCGACCCCACCGATACAAATAAAAAAAGTAATCCCTTGTTTCCACTAGGCTTTCTTCCCCCATGAGTAGAGCAAATGTGGCTAATTGGCCATCTGGCTCTTTGGGGGTGGGCTGTTCTCATTTGTGTCTGGGGGTGGGGGCATTGGCATGCCCATTATGGGCAGACCCGTATCCCTCTTTTATTAAACCAAATCCCTAGTATCTAGTGGGCATTCTCCCCCCCTAGGGGGGCAGAAATACTGTTCCTATTTTTGTCTTGGGGTGGGGGCATTAGCCTGCCAATGTTGGTTAGCCACTACCCCTCTTCAATAAAGAAACAAATCCCTGGTGTCTAGTGTGCTTTCAGTCCCTGGGGGTCAGATTGGGGGTAATAACCCCATCTGCCTCCTGGGGAGGGGGGGCAGAAAATGTGTTATTAGTGTTTGGGAGTGGGGGCATTAACATGCCCATTTTGGGCAACCTCCACCCTATGTATGTATATAAAAATATCTCTGGTGCCTAGTAGGCTTTCTGACCCCCAGGGGGGGGCATAAAGACTGAATGGGTAAGGAAATGTGGGGGGGGAGCAAAAGCCCTTACTCAAGTGGCCTCTCCCCCTTCCCTAGTGCCTAGATCCTTGCTTAGGAATTGCCCTCCTGCAGCAATCCCCAAGCACGGATCCACCCTGGAAGGGTACCATTTGAAAGGGAGATTCTCCCCTTTCCAATGATGCTCATTTCACATTGGCTATTAGTGAAATGACTTCAGCGTGCCATGCACACTGCTTGTGATTTCACTGCAAACAAGGAACGGCCTTGGAAGTTGGGAAAGCTCTATCACAGCTCTCAAGGCTTTTTTTTAAAAAAAACAATTTCCTCTGCTCTAAACAGCAGAGTGACTTGCCACTTTTGTGATGAGGACAGAATGGTTCCGTCCTCAGCACATGAGCACAGGTGCACATGACGGAACCATTAATAGGAGGTTAATAGGGTTTGCGCTAGCTTTACTTTGGCTAAAGATTGTGGTGAAGTGTGATGTTGTGAAGTGTTTTGCAGAGTTTTAAAAGTTTTGTGTAATTGTGGTGCTTTCTACTAAGAGGTTGTGTTGGTTAATGGGTCCATCATGGCCTAAGATCCTGGGAAAATGCACAAGTGTAGCAGACACTTGGTTAATTTATTTTCTGCAGTGTAAGGTGTTGGTCCTTTGACGTTGTCAACGGTACCAGTAGGATTGCTTGAGTGAGTATGGGTGGTTGGTATTAGTGAATCCTGAGTGCACATGGAGGAAATGTACCAATCAGAGTGAGATCTGTTGGTCAAATCGCATTCATTATGTAATTGTGAAAGCCATAGTCAGAAATGGATCTCTGTACTCCTATGAAGTGTTTGATTATCCTATCCTGTCATAAGAAGACAGTTGTTGTTGGTTTCTGCTTGCATTATTTTGCATTATGTTTGCGTGAAGAGTGATTGTGAAAGAATTATAAAGGAGGTTGAGTTGTTGCAAGGAGTGAGATTGACGTCACACTGTGTCGTGCAGGTATAGGTCGGTTGGTGCGAAGCAGCACTGGTATTGAGAGACTACATCCTAGAGTGCTGCACTGCTATTGGTTTTAAACATGGAAAAAAAGGATTGTAGGAATGGAGTTACTTCCTGATTGTGAATGAAAAGTCAATTGTAAATTATTGAAATCTGATTGAAAAGGAAGTTAAAAGTTTAAAGCATTGACATTTTTTATGAAAGGTGATGTATTCCTCCCGGTTAGAGAGGGAGTAGAGGCTCCACCCAAAGTTACTCCAGGTCATTATGTATTGTCCGAATTAGGTCTTCTTGCATGTTTGTGGCTTGAACAGTGCATAAGATTACAGAGAAAGAAGGTGCATTAGCATTACCATACTTTGGATTTTTTTATTTGAGAATTATTGAGAATCTGAGGTGAATGTTGTACAAGATGAGACTCTAAGACCCACAAAGTTCAAGTGCTAAATACATGGGAACACATAGCTCATCGGAGAAAGAAAGAAAAGTATGAGGGTAGAATGAAGACAGCAATAAGAACAGTTGCAGAGGTGAGATGGGATGATCAAAAGAAAGCTTGGAGAGCAGATTTAATTGAGGGAACTAGATTGTATCCAGTCTAAATGAATTGAGAAGGAGACACTAAATCACAGAGCAGAACAGATAAGGCAGAACAGGTAGCAGAGACAGAAAATAGATGAAACTTGTTAGAGTAATTTACATGATGAATTTGTAAATCAGTTATTGCTAAATTGTCTGCTTCCACACAATTCTGAGCGGATAGGAGTGTCAGGTGAGGCATTGAGAAATGTGACTTTTGATGTGCCTACTGCACCTGTTGAACAGAACTCTAATCAGCGTTGAAATGTGAATCCTATTACACAGACTTTTAATTCAAATCAGACACGATTACGTTTTCAATCCCAATTTCACAGGACAAAGCATAGGATTGTCAGTGCAACACAATTTAAGGAATTTTGCTAATCAAGATGCATTAATAGCCCAATATTTAGTAGCCCAATATTTCCAGGTTTTCCCTTACATGGTTCAGTTATGACAGGAAACAATGCACATGCATTAGACGCTCCAAAGGTTCAGAATATTTAAAATTTCTGAATGTCCCGAATACCCCAGTTCTTCCAAATGGTCTTGCTTCAACAAGTGCCCAGGGATTTGTTAGTCAAAGTGGTTCACAGGTAGAAGGAATCCTTTCACTTTTGCGACCTTTGACCCCTACACACATTTCAGATCTGACTCCAATGACAAGTCAAACAGGATTTATTCCTGATGTGAGGTTTCCTCAGAGATCCTCACCATAGGCGACATGTAGCAACTTTCAGAATTGCGACCCACAAATTGCGAGTCAGAGCGACTCGCAATTTGAGAGTCGCAAATCCGAATGTTGGATGGTGTCCGTGACACCATCTGCGATTTGCAAGGGGGTCGCAAATGCCCACCTCATGAATAATCATGAGGTGGGTCGCAATTAGCGACCCCCTTGCGAATGGCGGCCCTCACAGGGATGGTGGCCTGCTGAGGACAGCAGACCACCATGTCTGTGACTGCTTTTCAATAAAGCAGTTTTTTTTTTGTAATGCAGCCCGTTTTCCTTAAAGGAAAACGAGATGCATTACAAAAACAAAAAATGGAACGTTGTTGTTTCATTTTTTCATAGCGGGCAGTGGTCCGTAGGACCACTGCCTGCTCTTTAAAACTATTTACAGTGACATTCACAACGGGGAAGGGGTCCCATGGGGAGCCCTTGCCTTTTGCATATGAGTTAGCACCCATTTGAAATGGGTGCAAATTGCGATTGGTTTGCGATCGCGTTCGCAGTAACAAAACAATCCTACATTGCACTGCGAGTCGCAATTAGGAAGGGAACACCCCTTCCTAATTGCGAGTCGCAATCCCGTTTTGCAGTTCGGTAACCAGGTTACCGAATCACAAAACGGGGTTTGTGCATTGTGATGTGCTTTTTGCATGTCGCAACCAGCAAAATTTGCTGTTTGCAACGTGCAAACGGCTACCTACATGTGGCCCCACATTCTGTGCACAGATCAAAGTCTGCTATGCAAATTTACTACTGTACCCCTAACAAAAGATTGCTCTTTAACACTTTGGAAGAAGATATGTCTAATGTGTCTATTTCAAATACCCCAGATCAGGCAAATGTGAATTCTTCAAGAGGAGAAGCATTGTTGAATCCTCCAATACGTTTGAGACGTTTTAGTTCCCAAGAATTAAAGGAAATGGGGACAAATAAATAGGAATTGGGAGATAATGACTGAGGTGATACAATCACAGAACATTAGGGTTTTTTGGTAATTGATAAGGGAAGGGAAAACTACAGGAACCATGCAGTGCTTATTTGTAGAAGAAGACTAGAATAAACATCTGTGTAATGTATATGAAGGAACTGATGCAGAGGAAGAATACGGAGTTAATAGGAAGATAGGTAGAGACATGAGATCAGCATTTGCCCTACAAAAGATAAAATAAACTATTGTAGCACTTAAATTAACCAAAGCTGCGGGCCCAGATAATCTTCCAGCAATAATAATCAAAAATAATATTGATTGGTGGACTACATTCTTTCACGCTACGTTTCATAAATTCTTTGAATATGGCTGTTTCCCTGAGAACGGGAAGGGTGCTATTATAAGACCAATTCATAAAAAGGATGACCCTACACAACCAAAAAACTATTGCCTAATAAGTTTATTGGACGCAGGTGGAAAGGAATTTAGAAAGTTATTACTGGGGTTATTTAAATTATGGACAGAGGAAAATGATTTGATACCAATATAGCAAGGTTGTTTCAAAGTAGGCCACTCGGCAGTCCACCACTGTTTCAGCCTGTGGTCATTAGCAAAAAAATCAATTGAGATGCGAGGAAGTCTGTTTTGCTGCTTTAATGTTTTGCATTTCATTTGTTAGATAGAAAATTACTATGGGACATGTTAAAACAGTTAGGGATTGATTCGGATTTATTATTTCTTCTTCAGGGTTTGCACTCACAAAACTGGGCCGAAGTAATTTTAGATACGAGTGGCTCACTTTCAAAGAAGTTCCCAATAAGGAATGGCTTACGCCAAGGGTGTGTTCTGGCTCCATTATTATTTACTATATTTCTGTCAGACTTACCAGGGTTGATGAAGGAGGCTAAAGGTTTATGCCCAAAAATGAACGGAGCACATATTTCCTGCTTATTATATGCAGACGATATAGTGATAATCGATATGACGGAGCTAGGTCTACAAAGAAAATTAGATGTGTTTAATTCTTATTGCCAAAGGAAAAAAATGGTAGTAAATATGGATAAAACAAAAATAATGTCAGTATGGAAAAAGAAGAACAAATTCACCTACTATTTGGGAGGAGAAACAGTAGAGAAGTTAAGAAATATAAATATTTAGGTATGTGGTTTGATTAGGAATTGAGATGGAAAGATCATATTGAAGTTCTCACTCAAACATCGGTTTGGGGATTGAAACAGTTTATTTGTAAATATGGGGGACCTTCCCTTCAGCCGGTTATCTCTGCTTTTAACACTATGGTATGTCTTCAGTTTCAATATGGGGTTTACTTTTTAACATTCTCTGGGAAATTAAATTGGGAGACAGAAGAATGCACATGTGTAAAGTGTATGCTATCATTACCTCCTACAAGCATGATACAAGCTATAAGAGCAGAATGTCAAATGACAGCATGGACTTACCAGGGACTGCAAGCCTCGTTGAAATTTTGGATAAACATAAGAGATGAGGGAACAGCTAAGATTGCAAGAATGTGTAAAAAAGAAATAATAACAAGTGAGTTACACTGGGCATCACAAGTGACGGTTAGAAAGCTTTGCATCCTCTTAGGGTTTTCTGGTAAGCAGTGGTGTGAAGATCCAATTCCGAAGCAAACTTTACATATAATGGTAAAGACGAGGGCAAGAGAAGCAGATCTGAAGTACCTTGAATGTAAAATCTCTACCAAGTTTAGGTGGATGGAGAAACTCCATTAGTTTCCCTTATGTAGAGGCCCTACCCAACCCACGACTAAGGAACGCAGTGCTACAGTTTAGAATTTGGTTAAACCCAGGATATAGGGACTGTAAATCAAAAGCTATTCTTAAGGGTGTACAGGACCTCTGCACATGTGACTTACTACAGAACTGCAGCACTCAACATATACTTTTGGATCACCAGTGGTTTTTAGAAGTGCGTAAGAAGTTTTTAAAACACATTTTTAAGAAATATAATATTATAAATCAGGATCAAGCACTTAAATTACTATTAGACATGAGATCCTTGAATGTAACATGCACGCTAGGCAGATGTTTAATTGGATTACAAGAGTTTTTAACTGGTCTTATAGGGTGCTGTAAAATGTAAGAAGTGAAGCTGGATAAGAGATGGTATCTTTTAGATGAACGAAAAGTCTATAAATTGATTGTTTTAAAAATTATAAGGTTTGATCATAATATAGGACATTGGTTTTGTTATAATGAGGTCCAAAACAAAATGCCGTGTCACTTTACTTAGGATTTGCCCTCATGGAAATTATGAGAACTAAAGGCTTGGCAGAATTATTAACGGGATAGTGAGTATGCACAATGCACTTTGTAAAAATAGTAAAAAAATGAAATTTGTTTTTGAGGTTAGAATATTTAGCTGAATTATGTAAGGAGGGTATGGTAAAAATGAATTGGAATGAACCAAGAATATTGCATGGGAATGTATTATGTAATAGATAATGTTACTGAGTTATTGTACTATTTATTGTGTTTTACACTTTTAAGGTTTTAAGCCAAATAAAGAATTTATATCACTTATCAAATTGCAGTGGAAGATCAGTACAAACCCCAGAGAGGGAAAGGCCACTTGATGTTTCCAAGTTAAAAGTAGAATTGAATTAAATGATATTGGGAAATTTAGACAACGCCCAGTTAGATAGTTACAGAGAGGATGAACTGCGATACATATGCAAAGATATTACAAAATGTGGAGGACAAGCTTATGAAAGATTAGCTGACTCAGCCAGGAAATATGATGTGGATTTTGAGAAACCAAAGCCTTTGAAGAAGAGCTATCATTTGGAATTCAGTGGCAGGGATAACATGAACAAGGGACTTCCGGGAATGAGATTGCAGTTCAAACAATTAATTTTTTATATCCCAAAATGTGCCAAGCATTTTTCTCCATACTGTTGCATCTGGAAAGCCAGTTTCTCTTTGCATTTTCATTTGGCAGTCACCTTTTGGCATGATGCCATGTCTCACAAGAGTATACTGAGAGTACCTCAAACTTCAAGCAGATCTTGAAAAATAATCTAGAGTCACTTAAAATGCCATAGCACTCAGTCCTGATTCAGTATATAGATGATCTGTTAGTGGCAACAAATAGAAGCAGGTAGAAAATATACAATTACCCTGTTCAACCACAGAGCTGAGAATGGACATAAAGTTTTCCTAACAAAATTGCAGCACTGTAAGAAAGAAGTCTTGTACTAAGGACACCATTTTGAGAAGGGTTCAAGGAAGGTATCTTAAGAGAGAATCTCAGCAATTCTGAAAATTAATTCCCCAAAGTCTCAGAAGGAGGTCAGTATGTTTCTGGGATTAGTTGGCTACTGTCAACAGCGGATTCCAAACTTTTCTGTTTTGGCCAAGCCTTTACAGAGGCTGACCCCCAAGGTTGTGGCTGATGTGGTACTATTAGATGGCAACTTCATATGTGCCTTCACAGAGTTGATTAAAAATCTATTTTGTGCCCCTGCTCTGGGAATGCCTAATTACAACAATTGTTTACCTTTGTACTTCTGTGGGAGGGATGGATGCTCTCTGTCAGTTTTAGACTCAGTTGCATGGTAACGGAAATAGGCCAGTGGCATATTTTTCAGCCACTCTTGATCCTATATCTTTAGCTTTGCCCGGATGTCTTAGGTTGGCTTCAGCTGCTAGTGTCAGCATTGGACAGTTCAAAAGCATTGTTATGGTTCATCCTTCGAATCCTTTTGTGCCCCACTCAGTGGAAATTTGTTAACCCCTACCAACGCTCAACATTAGACTCATTATTCATTATGAGCAGGTGATACTGGCTGCCCCAAACATTACACTGAAGTGATGTATTACTCTTAACCCAGCCACCTTGTTGTCCCTACGTGTCAATGAGAAAAATGTAAATGACTGAATTGATGAAATCGAACATTACTTTCTAGATGTCACTGGATTATGCACCAACCCAAGACCTGAAATCCAAGATATTCCACTTTCCAAATCTGATTATGAGATGTTTGTTGTTGGCTCATGTTTGAGAGACCATGATGCAACAATGAGAGCAGCTTATGCTGTTTGCACTGTCTCAGGTGTGGTCGAAGCCTCCAGGCTTCAAGGAGTCTTTTCTGCCCAAGTAGCTGAGCTAGTTGCTCTTGCAAGAGCCTGCTGGGTTTCTGAACAGCTGAAGGTGACTATTTTCACTGATATACTATATGGATTTTATGACTTTGACCACTTATGGTCACAGAAAAACTTTTTAACCTCTTCAGGTTCCCCTATATGCAATGTACGCAATGGAGTAAAGGTGTATAATCTGTTGAATGCATTACACTTACCTTCCCAAATTGTGGGTGTGAAGTGTTCAACACACCGCAAAGCCACTGATTATTTACTCTCTGCAATAGTTATGCAGATGAAGTGGTGAGGTACTGTGGCCTAACTTCTACTGCCTTTAACAGTAAGTACACAAATGAGGGAAATTATGATACAGGTTACCATATTTTGTTAACTGCTACAGATACTTGAGAGGAACTTAAAATATTGCAGAAAGAAGTTTCAAAGGACGAAGAGCAAAGTTGGATTAGAGCAGGATGTGTCAAAAGAGATGACGATAATGTTTGGATTTCAAGTGATGGAAGAGTTATGATGCCTGATAGTTTGTTGCCACCTTTTGCAAGGCAATACCAGGGTCCAGCTCATGTCGGTTGTGAGGCTATGATGGAAATCTTTTGGGAAACTTGGTTTAACCTTTTAGATGCGGGCATCGGCCACTGGCCGACGCCCATACTCCCTCCCTGGTGCGGGTCACGACCAGTGGCCGACACCAGGGAGGGGGTTAAAAATCCTCCGGTGTATTGATTTTTTTTTTTTTTTAACCGTGGGAGACGCGGAAGAGCTTCCGCGTCTCCATCCCACCCCCCTCCCGCCCCCTTATGACATCAGCGCACCGCGAGGCGCGCTGACATAACAGTTTTTCCCCACCGGAGAAGGAGAGAAGCAGGTAAGTGTTCTCTTTTTCTCCGGTGGGGAAAAAAAGGCCAAAACAGCCTCCCCAGATACCAGGGAGGCATCGATGGAAAGGGGAGGCTCTCCCCTTTCCATCGATGCCTCCCTGGCACCGTTTCCTGGCCGTGGATCGCAGCGCGGCTGCGATCCATGGCCAGGAAACACCCCTAGGCACCAGGGTTCTTCTTTGGGGGGGTCGGCCCCCTCGTAAAAGGGCCGCCCCCCCCGGTGGCAATATTTATTTATTTATACGGTTTTGGGGGGCGATCGCGCCCCCCACAAAAAAAAAAAAAGTAAAAAAAAAAAAAAAATGAAAACAAAATGGCGGGGTCGGCCCTTGGAACACGGGGCGACCCCAGGGGGAAAAAAAAAGACATGTAGTTTTGCCTGGGGGGGCCGATCGCCGGCAGTGGAGTGTGCCGCCCAGCAACCCTTCAACCACTTTGTTTCTAAACATATATATATATATATATATATATATATGCAACACAAATTGGTTAAAAAGATTGTTGCGCAGCGCACTCCACTGCCGGTGCTCAGTGATGGAGGAGAGCAACCTCGAAAATATTTTGTGAACAAGAATCTCACCGCACTCCACGAGGTTCAAATTGACATGTTTTATTGCAAGTATAAACAATGAAAGAAAAGAGGGACTCATTTACTGTGATCAAGAATCCTTGAGAGTCGAAACGCGTACGTGGCTGTTGCTTGCAATAAAAGATGCCAATTTGAACCTCGTGGAGTGGGGTGAGAATCTTGTTCACACAATATATATATATATATATATATATATATATATATATATATATATATCTATGCATGCATGCATGTCTTTTCTGTAGTGGCAGTTGCCATAAAGTAGCTGAGTGGATTAGTAAAGGCAAGCGTTACCTGCGCTTTAAAACAAATGTAATGCCAGGGGGACTATAGAGATATGAGTGGCACTTTTGCTGGGTAGTACTGAGGGAATTAGAAGAGGAGGTAATGGGAGGCAGAGCACCAAAAATGACTGTTGCACAGGGTGTGTGGTATGGTGAAGTAATACATTCTTTTTTTGTTTTTTTTCAGTGTTTTCAGAGAATCTGCAGAATTGGAGAAGAAGCGAAGGTAAGGTGACGACATTTCCTGTAGTACACAACAAACATACCCACAAGCAATTTTGTGACTATCTGCCTTCTACGTAGGCTAGTAATTTAGAGGGACAGTTTAGCCAGTTGCAGAGATGGCCTCTCGTTGGATGACTGCTGATCAAGCCCTAGCTCGGGTTATGGAGGACAGTTCTGATGTAGGCTCAGAGACTGAGACAGCAGACACTGAGACAGCATCTGAGGGAGAGGACAATGGGGCAGATTCTGGAAGTGATTTTTCAGTCGGCGGAGTCCCATCTGACGACACCTCTTCCAGTGAGTCTGAAGGAGACAATGACGACATCCGTGCTGTCCCTTCGCAAGCACATTCTGGGCAGCGGGACCACATTGGGTTAGCCGAACCCAGAGAGCACTGCTTGCTGCCTCAAGCACAGAGAGAGTGCTCTCTTGGCAGCCCCCCTGTTTGGTTCAGCCCCAAATTCCACCTTTTACTGGTGACGCTGGATGTAAAGTCGATACAGCTAACTTTTTGCCAGTCGACTACATCTATCTGTTTTTGGATGTTGACTTTCTTCAGAAAGTCGTGCAGCAAACAAATTTGCGTGCAGGCCAATTTCTGAGGGAGTGCGGAAGCACTCTAGGGCCCCGTTCTAGGGCACGCCAGTGGACTCCCACTTCGCTGGCGGAGTTGAAGATATTTTTGGGCCTTACGCTCAAAATGGGGTTAGTACAGAAACCCACCTTGCAGTTCTACTGGACGACTCGCACGGTTTGGGTAACTCCCATCTTCGCACCATACATGAGAAGAGATCGTTTTTTGCTACTGCAGCGCATGCTGCATTTCAATGACAATTCTGCTGCATTGCCCCGGGACCATCCAGATCATGACAGGTTGTTCAAAATTCGACCTGTCGTGGAACATTTGTCTGCCAGGTTTCCAGAGATCTATTCTCCTGGAAAGAATATAGCAGTCGATGAGTCCTTGATCCTGTACAAAGGACGGCTGCTTTTCAGACAGTACATTGCGAGCAAAAGAGCTCGCTATGGCATAAAGCTGTACATGCTGTGTGAGAGCTCTATTGGCTATGTGTACAGCCTGAGAGTGTATACAGGGAAGGATTCTACCCTAAACCCTGTAGGTTGCCCTCCCGCGTTAGGTGTCACAGGTAAGATTGTATGGGAACTTGTCCAGCTACTTCTTCACAAAGGTTATAACCTTTATGTGGACAATTTCTATACAGGAGTAGAGCTGTTCAGTGAGCTCTACAAAGCTGGCACTGTGGCCTGCGGTATAGTTCGTTGTAACCGCAAAGGATTCCCGCAGGAGCTTGTTTGCAAGAAGCTCCAGAAATCACAGAGTACTGCATTGCATTCTAACGAACTGCTCGCAGTCAAGTTCCTAGATAGGCGTGATGTATACGTGCTCACTACAATTCATGATGAGAGCACTTCTCCCATCACGGTTTGGGGTCAGATGGCCGAAGTCCACAAGCCCATCTGTATACTCGATTACAATAAGTACATGGGTGGAGTGGACAAGAACGACCAGGTTCTTCAACCATACAATGCGTGTCGTAAAACTCGCACTTGGTACAAGAAACTGTTTACCCACCTGATTCAGATGGCAACATATAATGCGTATGTTGTTTACCGTCAGACAACAACAGGAAGACTCATGACTTTCCTTGACTTCCAGTTGTCTGTAATTGAAAGCCTCACTGCTGTTACAGAAGAAGCAGCATCCTCCACCTCATATGTTCTGGAGGATGTGGCAAGGCTGCAGGAGCGACACTTTGCTGATCGCATACCTAAAACACCCAAAAAGGATCGTCCATGTAGTCGCTGTAAAGTGTGCTCAAAGCATGGAAAGCGGCAGGAGAGTCGGTATTACTGTCCCCAGTGTCCATCACAACCAGGCCTCTGTATCCCTACTTGCTTTACGTTGTATCATACTAAAGCAAAGTTCTGGGAAATCGACTGAGGTTGAGCTGCTGTTGGGTAATCCTTTCAGTGGCAGTGCATGGATACCGAACGTCCATGGGCCACAGCTTCGTTAGGCAAGGAGCCACAGAATTTTACTTCATCATGGACTTCCTTTTGGCGTGGTCGGTGTTCTGTTCAATTAACATGCATTTTCTTCCCCCTAC
Organism: Pleurodeles waltl; assembly: GCF_031143425.1. Classification (NCBI taxonomy): domain Eukaryota; kingdom Metazoa; phylum Chordata; class Amphibia; order Caudata; family Salamandridae; genus Pleurodeles; species Pleurodeles waltl. Next base: position 473,776,818 of record NC_090451.1, read on the forward strand.
TGCATATACTAGTGGACAGAACATATGCCACATTGCCACGGAGTACTCTTTCTTCACCTGCATGTCTACCTTACTTTCAACGGTAGATATGCTCTCTCAGTTCGAGGAATCACTTTGTAGGGCATACTTGGAAACCCCCAACTTGCTTCCACAAACTAGTATAGGTTCACTTGGCTATTATACAGGATTAGCCAGGACTCTGATGAGAACAGAGACATGGATGGGTAAGGAATGCTTATGGTAGGAGTGCCTTCACAGGGTTATTGCACAGGTAGAAGGCAGATAGTAAAGGTAGTACAGATGTACATCATCTACACCTATGGATTCAAACCCATTGGTGCCATCCCAGCACTGAAGGAGAATGACTTGTATAGGTCAGTGTTTGACCTGCTTTTCATGTTCATCCTCCATCAGAACTTAGTAGATGTTCAGTTTGCTGTATAAGTGCATTATAGTCACATCACTGCACATAATGTTGGCTGGGACATATGCTACGTTCTCATGGACTCCCCTATGTACCAAACACTACCCTTTTCCATAGCCTATGACCTTCTTTTTAGGGAACATCATGAGAAATCCCCAGCATGTCTCCCTTAGTTTCAAAGGTAGATATGCTCACTCAGTTCGAGGAATCGCTTTGTACGGCATACTCGGACACCCCCAACTTGCATCCACAAACTGGAAGGAGTTGGATTTAGCACAGACAGTGCGTTAAAGGCGCATGAAAAACATGTCTTCCTGAGCCTCAGGTGGCTGTCACAGGAGTCATTAGTAAAGGTTTGTTACACATGCATTTGGTAATGTTAAGGAAGAAGGAGGCAGTTACTTGACAGGTGGTAAAATGAAGTCAAACTTATTCCGTTCTGTGGTGTGTGAATGTGATGGGCCCTTGTCTGGCAGCGGTAAGTTAATGTGAGTGGAGTGATTGGTTGGATTAGGCCCGTGGCTGGCGATATGAAAGGGTTGTTTGTTGTGCGTGAATGGCGTGTGAATGGACCATAAAGAGGTTGGTGCCTGGACGCGGCTTTATGGCCCACCTTCAAGAGGCTTGGTTTCAATATTCAGATACTTTGATAAGTAATCATGCTTTGAAACCATAATTTCTGGAGGTGCTAAAACCAACCAGTGTGAGTGGTAGTACCAGGGGAGTCCAAGGGTGCAGGACTTGCATGGCTCTCACCAGTTTTCCTTCACCAAGAATCCCCTTGAAATTACATTATGTGCTTAAAAGACACATTTTCCTTGCATTCCAATGAGCAGAAGTCCAGGGATCTGCAGGGATCCTCAAAATTCCTACCACCCAGTGTTTCCCCACTTGTCCTGATAAAAACACAACCCCGCTTGTGTGCCTGCGCCTAGTGCCTGCTTCAGGAATGAATCACTCCAGGGTTAACAGTAGACCTCAAGCAAGGACTACCATTGACCCTTGTGTGATCAATTCCTGTCGCGGGCGCTAGGCCTACCCACACAAGTGAGGTATCATTTGTATCGGGAGACTTGGGGGGAAGCTGAGTGGAAGGAAATTTGTGGCTCCTCTCAGATTCCAGAACTTTCTGTCACCGAAATGTGAGGAAAACTTGTTTTTTTTGCCACTTTTTGAGGTTTGCAAAGGATTCTGGGTAACAGAACCTGGTCAGAGCCCCGCAAGTCAACCCATCTTGGATTCCCCTAGGTCTCTAGTTTTAAAGAATGCACAGGTTTGGTAGGTTTCCCTAGGTGCCGGCTGAGCTAGAGGCCAAAATCTACAGGTAAGCACTTTGCAAAAAACACCTCTGTTTTCTTTCAAAATATTTGATATGTCCACGTTGCGTTTTAAGGCATTTCCTGTTGCGGGCGCTAGGCCTACCCACACAAGTGAGGTATCATTTTTATCGGGAGACTTGGGGGGACGCTGGGTGGAAGGAAAGTTGTGGCTCCTCTCAGATTCCAGAACTTTCTGTCACCGAAATATGAGGAAAACCTGTTTTTTTGCCACTTTTTGAGGTTTGCAAAGGATTCTGGGTAATAGAACCTGGTCAGAGACCCGCAAGTCACCCCATCTTGGATTCCCCTAGGTCTCTAGTTTTCAAAAATGCACAGTTTTGGTAGGTTTCCCTAGGTGCCGGCTGAGCTAGAGGCCAAAATCTACAGGTAGGCACTTTGCAAAAAACACCTCTGTTTTCTTTCAAAATATTTGATATGTCCACGTTGCGTTTTGGGGCATTTCCTGTTGCGGGCGCTAGGCCTACCCACACAAGTGAGGTATCATTTTTATCGGGAGAGTTGGGGGGACGCTGGGTGGAAGGAAATTTGTGGCTCCTCTCAGATTCCAGAAATTTCTGTCACCGAAATGTGAGGAAAACCTGTTTTTTTGCCACTTTTTGAGGTTTGCAAAGGATTCTGGGTAATAGAACCTGGTCAGAGCCCCGCAAGTCACCCCATCTTGGATTCCCCTAGGTCTCTAGTTTTAAAAAATGCACAGGTTTGGTAGGTTTTCCTAGGTGCCGGCTGAGCTAGAGGCCAAAATCTACAGGTAGGCACTTTGCAAAAAACACCTCTGTTTTCTTTCAAAATATTTGATATATCCACGTTGCGTTTTGGGGCATTTCCTGTCACGGGCGCTAGGCCTACCCACACAAGTGAGGTATCATTTTTATCAGGAGACTTGGGGGGACGCTGGGTGGAAGGAAATTTGTGGCTCCTCTCAGATTCCAGAACGTTCTGTCACCGAAATGTGAGGAAAACTTGTTTTTTTAGCCACTTTTTGAGATTTGCAAAGGATTCTGGGTAACAGAACCTGGTCAGAGCCCCACGAGTCACCCCATCTTAGATTCCCCTAGGTCTCTAGTTTTCAAAAATGCACAGGTTTGGTAGGTTTCACTATGTGGCAGCTGAGCTAGAGGCCAAAATCTACAGGTAGGCACTTTGGAAAAAACAGCTGTGTTTTCTATCAAAAAATGGGATGTGTCCATGCTGTGTTTTGGGGCTTTTCCTGTCGCGGGCACTAGGCCTACCCACACAAGTGAGGTATAATTTTTATCAGGAGACTTGGGGGAATATAGAATAGCAAAACAAGTGTTATTGCCCCTTATCTTTGTCTACATTTTTTCCTTCCAAATATAAGAGAGTGTGTAAACAAGACGTCTATTTGAGAAATGCCCTGCAATTCACATGCTAGTATGGGCACCTCGGAATTCAGAGATGTGCAAATAACCACTGCTCCTGAAAACCTTATCTTGTTCCCATTTTGGAAATGGAAAGGTTTTCTTGATACCTCTTTTTCACTCTTCATATTTCAGCAAATGAATTGCTGTATACCCAGTATAGAATGAAAGCCAACTGCAGGGTGCAGCTCATTTATTGTCTCTGGGTACCTAGGGTTCTTGATGAACCTACAAGCTCTTTATATCCCCGCAACCAGAAGAGTCCAGCAGACAAAACGGTATATTGCTTTCAGAAATCTGACATCACAGGAAAAAGTTACAGAGTAAAACATAAAGAAAAATGGCTGTTGTTTTCAGCTCAATTTCAATATTTTTTTATTTCAGCTGTTATTTTCTGTAGGAAAACCTTGTAGGATCTACACAAATGACCCCTTGCTAAATTCAGAATTATGTCTAGTTTTCAGAAATGCTTAGCTTTCCGGGATCCAGCATTGGTTTCACACCCATTCCTGTCACTAACTGGAAGGAGGTTGAAAGCACCAAAAATAGTAACAATGGGGTATGTCTCAGTAAAATGCCAAATTTGTGTTGGAAAATGTGGTTTTCTGATTCAAGTCTGCCCGTTCCTGAAAGGTGGGACGATAGTGATTTCAGCACCAGAAACCCTTTGTTGATGGCATTTTCAGGGAAAAAACCACAAGCCTTCTTCGGCAGCCCTTTTTTCCCATTTTTTTGGAAAAAACAAAATTTTCACTGTATTTTGCCTATTTTCTTAGTCTCCTCCAGGGGAAACCACAAACTCTGGGTACCATTAGAATCCCTAGGATATTGGAAAAAAAGGACGCAAATTTGGCGTGGATAGCTTATGTGGACAAAAAGTTATGAAGGCCTAAGCGCGAACTACCCCAAATAGCCAAAAAAGGGCTCAGCACTGGGGGGGAAACGGCCCAGCAGCTAAGGGGTTAATAATAATTAGAGGCTTTAAAAATCATGGAATATTCAGACAGCCATTTAAAGTGAGCATCCGTTTAAACACATTAGTATAATTCACCATGTTCTTCAATAAGTGTAAGTTTACTTTGAAGTGAAATGCTCTAGTTTCCTTAGACCGCCAAACCATCATCCTCCCCAGCAGCATATAGAGGTTTCCCTATCCTGTAGCTGTTAGGACGAAATTTCAATTAGTGTATTTGAGCTCTGTATCGCTAAAAGAAGGTGAAAATCAAGGTAAGTAAAACCAAGATATATTTACAGTTTTTTCACAAATTCCCAAATCTTTGAATTAAATTCACATCCTAGAAATTATAACGTCACTGCCAAAACAGAGGGCAATGTACAGAATACACAGAATGCCAATCGAACTCCTATAGAACAATTTTCATCTTTTTAAGGGAATAAGTGAATACTAGAAAATATGATAATCTTGCTGCTAGTGGATCTTAATTCCAAAAACGAGTTAAATTATCAAATAATTAAAAAGGGACAAAGTAGATTAACTCAGGCAGAGAGATATCTTACTTAGCAATAACAAAAACAGTATGAAACCGATCTAACACAAGCAAATGCAACAATGCCATAAAAATAAGAAAGATGAGGCAATCTCTTTCCTGAAAGTTCTCAGAATGGGGATTAAGAAAATATATTTAACATTTTTCCACTCCGTAGGCAAAGCCCTAACTGAAAATGCTATAGAAATTCTAGACCATGAAGAGGTCTCTTCTTTTATTATTTTGTTTAATTTGTCCTTTTCTGTTATGTTATGTTATGTTGTTATGTTATGTTATGGTATGTTATATTATGTTATGTTATGTTATGTAGAAACTGGGATGGTTGCATAAGCCACCTCACTAATTGCCTACATTTTTAGCTGCTATTGGTGTGTTCTGACTCGCACGGTGCCCTTGGCACTGCTAACCAGCCCCAGGGCCAGTGCTCTGTTTAAAATGGTATATGCAAATTAGGCCCAATTATAATTGGCGCTGACAACCTACCTAGAAGTCCCTTGTACATGGTAGGCATGTATGTTTAGGGACTCCAGTATAGTTAGTGCACCCATAGGTGCACTGCTGTGGTGTCCAGAGTCATTGTAAAGACAGGCCGGCCTTTTTGGTGGCTTTTAATTCAAAATTAACCCCAAAATCGACTTTGGAATTACAAGTACTTCCAAATTCTCAAACTACCTTCCTTTTGCATATGTCACCCTACGGTCTGCCCTAGGCACCCCAAAGGCTAGGTGCAGTGTAAAGATAAGCAGGGGCATTATAAAAGATGTTTTATAATCCCTGGTGAGGAGAAAACTGCCAAATTCATTTTCGCCATTGTAGTCAATGGGCTCCATAGGTTAACATGGGGAGACTTTATTTTTAAATAATGCAGTTTTATTTCTAATAAAGATGAGCTAAATATATCAGGTTTGGTACCAAATGAAACGTTATAATAAATCCAACAACTTGCCAATGTTGCATTTAGAAATACCTAGCTCAGGGAAAGAGTTGTAGAACTCTTTCTGAAAGTAACCAAAATCAGACCTGTAGTGCCCTTGACTGATTAGATAGACTCCGGCAGCCTGAGCCAAGCCACCTTAATGAGGTGTGAAGTGTTCCTGAGCTGAGACAAAGAAAGCATCTGGGGGGGTGGAGAACTGCTGTAGTAAATGGCAGAGCAGGATGAGGAAAGAGTAGCCAAACTGGTCTTCAAAGGAGAGAAAGCCACTTGGGGCAGAAACTGGACCTCACCCATTTCCTGCTCCCCCAGACAGATGGGAGCCCCACTGATTATATTTGGAGATGGGCTGGAAGGGGTGTGTTAAGGTAGACTTAGCCACACCAGTGGATGGGCTCAGCCAGATCTAACCTCCAAGGATGAATTTTTTGCCATCTTAGAATTTTAGGGAATGTTGGTTTCTGGGATTGATTTTTGCCACACTTCACTGGAAGGGGTCACAAGAGGATGCACCCTGCACCCCATTGGACAGGAGGACCCCTTGCCTCTCCACCCAGGAGTAAGGATAAATATGGCAGAGCTGCCCTACAATTCAGATCCTTGCTGGAAAAAGATACTAGAGAAGAAGGAGGACTGCCTTGCTGAACCCGTGGTCTGTACCTGAAAACCTGCACTCACAAGGACTACACCAGCTACACACTTTGGACTTCACCGAGAAAAGGACTTTGCCTTGCTTCTGCAACTCATGGAGTGGAATCTACATGTACAAAGGAGTTAACCAGCGTCCCCTGAACAAAGTCATGCAAGAGCCCAACTGACCAGTGTCCAATGGCCATTTGAGGATTCTGACCAGGAGCATTCTTGGAATTGTAGTCCTAACTCCCATGGAGCAACTCATAGATTCTGGAATTTTGGATCAAGGTTGTGGGAACTTCAAAGACGATCCGGACGTTTGGAGAAGTTTGGAGCAACTGTTGTAAAATGCTTCAAAGTTGAAGAGGTGCATTGTGGGAGTTGTAGTCCCAGACCTCAGGAGGCAAACCAGAGCCTCTGCACTCTTGGCTAGTGCTGTGGACCACTTTCCTGAATCAAGAAACACTTCTGAGAGTAAGTGCAACCGCATTAGATCATGGGTGTCGTGAACTTTGTCCCTGTCCAATGCGACCCTTTTTAACCCTTTTTAACCCCTTGAAAGCTATGTGTTTCTAGGCTCTAGTTTTACTTTTAATCTTTAAAAATTCATAACTATGGTTTCCTACATTGGATTGTTGCCTGGTGCCATTTTAAAGATGAAAATAGTTCCTATTTTTATAAATTGGTGTTGGAGTTTTAGTGTGTGTTATGTTTTACTTATTTACTGTTTTGTTGATATAAGGGGCCAAATGTATGAAGAAATGGCCTTGCGAATCGCAAATAGCGATTTTTAAGAAATCGCTATTTCCAAGTCGCAATAGGCCATGTATCATAATTGCGAATCAGAAATAGCAATTTCTTAAAAATCGCTAATTGTGATTTGCGAGGCTGATTTACCGAATTGCAATTTGCATTTTCGCAAATTGCGATTCGGTTAATTGAATATCGCAAATTGCACACCTGGAGGAGCCTGATGACATCACAAGCAGGAAGTGAGTCATCCCAGGCAGTTTCAGGTGCCACACCCAAACCAGCATCTAGAGAGAGCAGCCCAGCCACACTGAGAAACACTCTGAAGGAGGCAGCACACCTGAACAATGATGGACACCTCAGCCCAAGGAAAGGAGAAGGGAGAAAGAAAGAGGAAGCTCAGATTCAGCGAGCAAGAACTGGAGGTGCTGACAGAGGAGGTGGTCAGGAGCCATGACCGCCTTTTTCGTAAAAGCTCACTCCAGGTGCCGGAGAGTGAGAAAAGGAGACTCTGGGCAGAGATACAAACCAAGATCTGCGCAATTGGAGTGGCACAGCGCTCGGTCAACAAAATAAAGAAGAGGTGTTATGACCTGCGGTCCCGTGCGAAGGAGAGGGTGGCAAGAAGACTGCAGGAGGCCAGGGGCACAGGAGGCGGTCCACCCACAGAGGCCCCATCCACCCCATTAGAGGACCTAGTGGAGTCCACACTCCTCCCTGAAGCAGTGACTGGGGTCACAGAGATAGACATCTCCAGCACACCAAGTACCAGCCAAGGTAAGTGCAATATTGAATTATAACCCCATATGTGTAAGCACAAAAGCCCCTTAGGAATTAGCAAGTAATGTAAAACATTGTGAGAAGTAGTTCATTCCACATCTTAGAAGCAGCACAACAATGCATTATGGGAGTGGCAGTCCACAACCCAGAGCAGAAAGTAGCACATACAATCTAATTAAGTAGAGCAACACCTAGAGGAACACAACACCCACAACACAGTGAAGAGAAGTACCTGTACCTTTATTACCATTGTGTGACCTTAATTGTAACAAACATAACTGAAATGCTGCATATTGTTGTTGCAGGTGGGCCAGGCCTAGCAGCCACTGCATGTGCCAGCGTAGGGGAGACTGACACCCATCCAGCCTCAGACTCGAACACAAATGCGTCTCTCACCATTGGCCACTCCGACACAGGCACAGGGCACTTCCACTGCCAGAGCTCAGTCAGGACTCGGATGAGCAGCAGGAAGGGCCACATACACCATCCCCAACTGGCAGGCGCACACAGATGCAGGAGGTCAGTTTTCAGCAGACCACAGCACCCCACAGGATGGCGACAAATGCCGGTGTACAGGCGACTGAGGCAGGTGAGGGTCCCTCATTCTTTGATGGGCTTGAAACAGCTATGTTGCAGCAGCAGCGCCTACAGAACAAAAGGATAACTGGCTTACAAAAACAAATGCAGCAACATAACGCCAACATGGGGGGCCTGCATCGCCAGCTTGAGTCCCTGAATGTGAACATAGAACAGCTGCATGAGGGACAGGTGCAGGTATCCCAGGACACAAGGGACCTCACTTCTGCTGAGCGTGAACTATGCCAGGAGCTGCGCCATGACCGGGTGAGCCACCGCAGACAGGAGCGACGATTTATGAACAGGTTCGGGGGCTTCTGTCGCTCTGTCAACAGGCTAGCTACTTCAACCTCACTGATTGCACGTCGTGCAGTGGCTGCACAGGTGGAGGCAGCACACAGCAGCAGGGATGTGGCTAACGGACTTGTCCAGATCACTAAAGTGATTGGCAACATCATGGGACAGAGGTCAGCCACACCTAATGAGCTTGGACTGGTGGACACAGAGGACACTTCCAGCCTCAGCAGTCTAGCTGTACCCACAATGGACACCAGACGGCGCAGTGCCAGGCACAGCACTGCCACTGAGGTGTACAATCGAGGTGCCAGTGAGGCAACTGGGCACCCGAGTGGTGTGCGTGGCCACAAAAAGTAACTGTAGCGGCCAGAGGGGTAATGAGTTCACTATGAAGTAATAGTGCATTACTCTGAACTTCTATTGTTTCTAGTTTTTTTCACTCATTTCTTTTGCTAATCGTTGGACTAACATTACCTGACATTAAGGTAATAAATGTAATTCACTACAGGTACATTTGTCAGTGCATTTGTTTTATTCATACTTACATCTGAAATGGTTGTGTGTGATGTCAGCACACCTTTGCCTTCACTCTGCTGCACTGGTCCTGTCTGCTGGCTGTAGGGGTGGTATGGGATCATCATCCTCATCTGATTCAGATTCACATATTTCTACAGGTATGCCACTGGTGGTAGCTATATTGTGCAAGATTGCACAAGTAGCCACTATTCTACATGTGGTCTCTGGGCTGTACTGTAGTGCCCCTCCACTTTTGTGGAGGCACCGGAAGCGACTCTTCAGCAGTCCAAAGGTGCACTCCACCACATTGCGGGTCGCCCTGTGTGCTGCATTGTATCTCCGTTCAGCAGGTGTTGCAGGATTGAGGTAGGGCGTCATCATGTAGGTGCACACTGTGTAGGCACTGTCTCCTGGAAAATGAGTGACTGAGCCATCTGACATCAGCACACCATCAACGCGACATTGTATAGAGGTGCAATACCTAGTAGATATCCTTCTCCAAACTCCCCAGCTAGCAGGTTGTGTGAATGCCGCTATGGCGAAAGATGTACGAATCATGGGTGCTCCCTGGGTACCTGGATACGAGATCAGTAATGATATAGGAGGCATTGCAGATCACCTGTATATTCATTGAATATTGGTATTTATGGTTGCGGTACACATACTCTGTGGCTGATGGTGGACAGATTGCCACATGTGTCCCATCTATAGCACCTAGGACGTGGGGGAACTGTGTTATCTGGTAAAAATCAATTTTTGTCTGCTGTATATCCTGTGGGGTGTGGGGGAATCTGATGTACTGGTGTATCCTGTTCAGCATGGCGTTAATAAATGCATTGAAAAATCTATAGAGGGCACTCTGTGATACCCCTCCAGCTGCTGCTATGACCCCTTGATAGCTCGCTGAGGCGAGTAGGTGGAGGGAGCATAATACCTGCACATGGGTGGGTATGCTGTGAGTCCTTAGTGTTCTGCGCTGCAGTATGGGTTGTAGCTCAGCTATCAGATCAAGTATCATGGCTGAGTTCAACCTATACCTCTCAAATATTTCCTCCTCAGTCTGGTTAAAAAGTGTAATGCGCACTCTGAAAATGCGCTCCTGTCTCCTCCTCCCTCTCGTCAAACCTGCCAAGATCCTCATCCTCCTCGCCATGACGTACAGTGCAACCATTGTGGAAAAGAGTCTGAGGCATTCTGGGCCTCTTTACATAGGTTGCACCTGGTTACCACCTGGTTTCACTTAGTGATATTTGGCATGTGCAAAATGCCATTCTGCGAAAAATTGCAATTTGCGATTTTTTGGTGCATCGATTTGCGACTTGGATTTTGCGAATCACAGTTTGTGTCTCGTAATTTCCTACTGGAAATACCAAATCGCAAAATGCGACTTGCAAAACCAGGTCGCAACGCAAAAAATCACAATTTTTGTGATTTCTTATTTTTGGTCTGCGAATGCCTTTCATGCATTGCAGACCACGTTTTTGCACTCGCAAATGGACGAATTTTGCGATTCGCACCGTTTGCGAGTGCAAAAAAGTTTCATACATCTGGCCCTAAATGCTTTACACCCCTGTCTCCTAAATTAAGCCTAATTGCTTGTTTGCCAAGCAACCAAGGGTTGAGCAAGGATTAATTTACTGAGACCTGGACCTACTGGGTGGTTGTGGCCTATTGCTAAGTGTAGTTACCTACCTGCCTTTACCAAAAATCCTCTTTTCTACACTTCACGCTAGATTATGTTAGGTTAGTTATGGTTTAAAGGTTTGTTTAGCACACAATTGTCATTGGTATACTCATGCAGCGCTGTTGGACTTTAAGTGACCTCATGCTTGGTCTTAAGGATTCCTCCCAGACCCTGCCTTCACTGCATGTTATTTAGTCACCTGGCGATTATATGTAGGTGGTGACAAATAAGGATATGCCTGAGTGGATCAGCCCCAGGTTTCCACAAGTTGAGAAAAATAGCATTTGCCTATTTTCATGGATTTCAACTATATGTATTACCTGTCACCATCCTATGGACCATCTTCTTTTAAACTATGAACCACCCTCCCAACCCCAGACTCACAGGATCTCTACCATCTTATCACATCAATTCCACTGTACCACTTCAAGTTCTCAAGAGGTCTTGGAATGGGATTGTCAAAAATGTATTAATAATTTGGGAGGGTGGTACTTCTAATATTCACAAACTGCTCAGGTCACAACACAGTTCTGAGAGAATTTCTGTTTTATCCCTGGTTGCTGTGGCAAAAGCAGCAGATGGTAACCCAGATAAATGCATGTTAATTTCAAGTGGTGCCATACAACAGTAAAGGTAAAAACACAATACAATAAAATTCCAAATCCTACTTTGACAAAATGCTAATATTCATGAGGAAACAAAATTAATTAAAACTGATGAGAGAAAATGGAAATTTGGATTTTATTGAAATATTAATCAATATCACAAATAAATCACCAATTAAAAGACACAGTTCGCAGTAGACCAAGACCAAGGTTCAATTTCAGGCCCAGTGGAATAGATCTAGGCCAAATGGTCACAACAGTCAAAGATCAATTGACATGGAGGTTTTCTGGTTTTCAAGGTCCTCCGGTGGAGCAAAGCAAGATGCTAACACAGGTGAGCGTTCCTCAATGTTGGAAGCATCATCATTTAACTCTTGCTGAAGGCTTCAGATTTGGCACCAAAAACTCCTAGCAGGACAAAAATGAGTTCTGCAACTGCTGCATTAACTTCAATACTAAGGTAGTTTGCCACTTCACCCTGTCCCAAAATTAAACTTTTAAATGAGTCACTTTCTTGACTTTTGAAATATTCCAGTGGGGCAAGGTGTGATGTTAAATACCCTGACTGACATGTCCAAGTTAAAAGTTTCTTTACAGCAAAAAGCCCCACGCTAGACAAACCAGGATATCTTGACCGCAGAGGAAGCATCCTCCCATGTCCCGGATTTCCTGAGGTTGAAACAATGACTAAGGGGCTGATTTAGTCTTTGACAGAATAGTGTCCATTTTAATAGCAGGGCATGTTATCTTTGCCAACAGTACTCTTCATTAAATTTGTCACAGATGACTGTCAGTCGTTGTCTCTGTACTTTGAAAGAACCACCACCACAGAGGTCCCTCTCAAGGTACAAAAAGGTTGGTGGATGGCCGACATTGGTTTTGATGGCTGTTCACTAATCGTTTAACCTCTTTTTTTAAGAAACAAAATCCAAAAGCAGGGGTTAGTTTCTGAAAAAGAAAAAGACAAACAATCCTTACACCCTGGTAGCTTTTTCTAGGTTATGGTGGTTAATATTTGATATTTTTTTTCTGTTCCACACCTGCAAATTTGTGAAAATGTCTGTCACTGACTTGGCAAGGAGGGAAAGTAAATCTGTGTATAGGACTTTTAAAGCGTGTATAAGTCAATAATTATATTGGAAATCTAATGAAAGGGACTTTCTGGATAGTAAAATCATAAAGATTGTCTCACTTGCAATGCAATACTATGTATTTGTGAACATATAATCATAATTCTTTGGTTCTATTCCTCCATTCATGAAGGATTATGCAAGGCTGCACTTGATGTTATTTAATAGGGGGAATATCAGCAGTTTTGGAGAGAAAAGGTTATATTATCACAATGTGGGTTCTGAAGGAAAACAGAGGAGAATAAGCTGCAAACAATATGCGGTTGCCTGGCCTTTTACCATGAGAGGATTACATTTTTAAAATCTATTTCCAGAAGATTGGGCATTCACAGTTGCTTACAAGTTGTCCCGTAGTGCTTTATATTTATATGTATATTTGTTTATAGAGCACTGCTGCAACCAAAGGTACACTGGTGCAAGTAATTGAAGTGTTGGTTATTCACCTCAGTGTAATTAATTCCCAATATGGGAGTAGTCTTGAAAGTTGCAAGGAAAAAACAGTCTATAATTCATGTGCATTTGTTGATATCCAGCATTGGAGAAATCCTGACAGTTGCACGAAGAAACAGCCGACACGTGTTTCGCCCATTGAGGTGTGTTCACCTAGGGCTTTCTCAAGGCATTGCAATGTTCATCTCAATTGTTCATGATAGAAATATAGGTAGTCCAAGTTCAGCAAACAGAGTCAGGAAAATAAACACGGGCTTAGAAAGCAGCGTGTTAGTTGAGCTCTGTGTTGGATGCGTCTAGGGAAGAATGGGGTTTGTGCGTCAAAAAATGGTGCAAGTCAGGTTAGAGTAAAAAATCATGGCTCTAACCGGACTTGCGTCATTTTTTGACACACAACCCCCATTGAAATGACTCCTGTCTTAGGAAAGACAAGAGTCATGCCCCCCTGCCCAATGGCCATGTCCAGGGGACTTCTGTCCCCTGGGCATGGTCACTGGGGACAGTGGCATGTAGAGGGGCCCAAGTTAGCCCCCCCTATGTCACTTAAAATAAAAAAAAAAAAATACTTACCTCTACTTACCTGAACTTACCTGGGATGGGTCCCCCCATCCATGGGTGTCCTCCATCGGTGGGCGAGGGTGGCAGGGGGTGTCCCTGGGAGCGGGGAAGGGAACCTGTGGACTGCTTCCATGGTCAGAGACCATGGAAATGAGCCCACAGGTCCCTTAACGCCTGCCCTCACCCAGGTGTTAAAAATTGGCGCAAATCTGGCTGGGCGCCATTTTTTAAGGCCCGCCCACTCCTGTGCGTCAAAATGATGCGGGAGTATAAATAAGGCACGCAGGCCTTAAAGTCATTTTTTGGACGGGAACGCCTACCTTGCATGTCATTAACGCAAGGCTGTTTCACGCATCCAGAAAATGAAGCAAACTGCTGAATTTTGACATGGGGTCGGGTGTCAAAATATAAATATGGTGTTGGGTTTGCTCGACGCAAACAGAGTATAAATATGTCCATATTGTTTTGGAAGTTTGCGCCGATTTTGCGTTAAAAAACAACGAAAAAGGCAGCGCTAAAAAAGTATAAATATGGGCCCGAGATTTTTATGATAAAGAAAATAGTCAACCTTTTAATGTTTTGTTGAAAGCCAGTATGGACACGAGTACCCGAAATTAAATAGGTAGGGATTTCCACTGTTTCACGGCATCAACGGAAAAGGCTCTTCTGCCTAAAGTCAGCACCGAATATTCCGTTGGGCCTTTCCCTGTAGGTCTCGACCTCTTGGGTGGGAATTATGAAAGCTCTGGGCCACTCCTGTTGCTTTAGTTGACTCTGTCACATTTCCCAGAGTCCATAGTTCAACTGCAGCAGGCATCAGGAGCTTTCACGGTGAGGGAGGGAGGAAAAAGAGAGAGAGAGAGGGCAGAAGGAGAAGAATAGATTGAATGGATGGGAATAGATTGTGTGAGGAGACAGAGGGAACAGTACGGCCCTACGGTGGTGTCGTGCAGCCGAAGTTAAGGGTGTCCAATAACTATGGGAGAATTTCTGAGACCAAGGATTAAAATGACGGCCTTGGAGCACCCTATGTACTAAACAGAGTTATTTAAAGATAACTTCCTGTTTCACTGGTATCAAGTGCAAACCTGACAGGGTAGAAGATACAGAATCGAAACGTCGGAGGTTAAGTGATCATTCTAGCAGCTGCATTCTAGATCAGTAAAAACTTTCTAATCACTTTTGCACGAACACCTAGGTACACAGAGTTACAAGAGTGCAATCTGGACACAATAATATCATTTAAAGTATGGACTTTTTGAGAGTGAGTGATTTTATACATTACCATCTCTATGTCCTTATTCTGAATGTATAAGAATCTGGGTGCTTTCTAGTGCAGCAGATAAATAACAAAACCTGGGGTATTTTAGATATCTGGTTTGATCAAAAGCACCCATTTTTTAGAAATAAAAAGCGGATTTTGATGCCTTCTGCACCAAAATCACATGGTATGGTAAACACTGTATGTTTTTCCTCTGTGAAAATCCAACAGGCTTGGCCTGTAGAAATGTAATGCAGGGTGGGCTATTTAACACACCCAGTAATCACTGGATTCTGTATATACAACCCAACATGTGAGTCCAAGCCTTGAACAGGGGTTCAGGCATGGTTCTGAATCTAGGTAATCTGGACCGTAGAGCGCATAGTTGGAAAAATCATGCACTCACAATTGAGGTAATATGTTCAGACATGATTAACTAAGAGTCGCTATTGACTGCAAGCCTTTATACACATTTTATGTGTGTGGGTGTATCACCCACATTAACAGGCTAGAAAGATAGTTCTTAGCTTTGTAACAATTTAAAAGAGTCTGAAATTTCAGTTTTGTCCCATTGAGGTCTTTTTTGTTCATGACTGGGCACTTTGCAGGACTTATTAGTAAAATTTCAGCTCTTTGACTAGAATCATAACCAATTTTAAAGATTATTTGAGTGTGGTCATGATGCATGAATGAATCATATTAAAGTACAGAAAGAGGAAAGTTAAGGAAACCATGTGCAAACTACACAAATGTATGACAAACTCGATCCCAACTAGACAGTGTACAAGACAGTTCTTTCGTCAGATAAATGATGGCCCAAATGCACTCAGGGTGATCTATTCTTTAAAATGCTCTGAAACCAAGCGTGTCTTTAATTGTGGCCTCATTCAAGCGTTCAAGCAGATTTTAGTGCCCTATGGTTTTGAATGCAGTGGACACATCAAACAAAATGAATTCAGCTGGGCTTTCTTGATTGGCACAGCATCGAGATTATCAAGCGCAGACAATTCCTGTGCTGCAGCCATGCCCAAGACTGTCCTGTAATGGATATAAAAGATCTTAGGTGATGTGGTTCAACATTGCACATTCCAGGGCCTTGGCGATATAAGATGATTGTGAAATAGGCCTTTAATTGTTTGCTTGTATTAGGTGAATGATCTGTTTTTGCAGTGGGGGGTATAATCTGGGCTTTTTTAGGTTTATCTAGCACAATTCCAGTGATTAGTAAGAAGTATGTAATATTCTTAGCAAGTGCAGGCACTTCTATCACTTCTGTCATACCAGTTTTGAGTACATTCATTTAAAATTCCATAGAAATTCAAGATCATGGAGATTTTGTATCATTTGTCCTTTACCGTTATGTTATGTTACTTTATGTTACGTTATCTGGAAGAATGGCTAAGCTTCACTAGATTTACCAGTGGTAGTACCAGTAGAGAAAGCTGTGCTATGCTAAGCAGATTTATAAAGCGTGTAGCGTCCTAGGGCTCGGTGCGTCGAGACATGCATAGCGAACTAATGCTGAAAAAAATGCTAGCGAGGATATAGTCAGACTTTAAGCATTTTTCTAAAATTGAACTTGTTTGTTTTGGTTCTCACATCAATGGGCATTGAGTTCCAGAGAGTCACGGCTAGATACAAGAAAGACCTGGCTCCCAATCTGGCTCTTCGAATTTTTGACACTTTTAAAAGTTGCTTATTTGGGGATCTTAAGGTCCTTGAGGGAGTATAAGGTACCAAACATTGCATGATCAGCTTGGGCCCTCTCTGATTTACTCCTCAATGGGCCAAACAAAGTGGCTTGATCTTAATCATCTCAATTACTGGATGCTAGTGCAGGAAGGCCAGTGCATTTTTTGCTGAGGAATGTTTGGACAGTTTAAAAATCAACCTGGCTGCAGCGTTTTGGGTCAATTTCATCCTAATGATGTATTTGGTGAGCCTCAATATAGTGAGTTTCCCGTAGGATTCTGATTACACCAAAACAGGCCCAAAACATGATGATGTAAGTTTTTTCACTTGCACCTCTATGGATAGCGCACTATCCAGCCATACTCCCAACCTTTTTTTAGGGGAGGAAGTGGTTGATGGTGGTCCCAAATTCTTTGGCCATCCCATAGCATTTTGAGGGTCTGGCTTAGTTCCTAAAATCATCACCTCTTTTTTAACTCCATTCAGCTTCAGTGCATAGTTCGCCATCCACTAGGCAACTATCTCCAAACACGGGGCCAGCTATGGCTGATAGGTGTCCATTGCAGGGGAAAGGGAAATGACAAGTTGGGTCTTGTTCACGTACCAAACAACTGACACCCCAAATTCCTTGACAATATCTGCCAAGGGGATTAAGTAAATATTGAAAAGTGTAGGAGTTAGAAATGGGGTCTCTAGGTGGCAGTCGGTTTTCACCCTGTTCAAGTAGGAACCCTCACTCTAGTCACGATAAGGGAGATACCCACTCAGATAAACCCTGCTCACCCTCTTGGTAGCTTGGCACGAGCAGTCAGGCTTATCCCAGAAGCAATGTGTAAAGCATTTGCACATAACACAGTAATACAGTGAAAACACAACAAAAGGACACAACATCAGTTTTAGAAAAATAGCCAGTATTTATCCGTGTAAAACAAGACCAAAATGAGAAAGACCCAACATACAGTAATAAAAATATGAATTTTGCAAGAATTAACTTAAAATACAGTTCCTTGAAGTCGATAGCTCCACCAGGGGCTATCACGGCATCGTGATCAACAAAACCAACAGTTCAGGCCGGCTGCGGGATTGCGGGCCAGCTACGCTGTAGGGAAGATCCCAGGTCACTGTGCAGGCAGCGGCATCTTCATTGCTGCAGCACTGTCATCGGTAGGACCAAGTCGAAGATGCGGCACCGGACAGGCTCGGGCAGTGTCCACGGGTTGCGATGCAGACAGGGACATCTGCTGACCACACTGAAGTCAATGGTGGGTGCTGGTGTCAGTGGTCAGTGGACCGGGGCTGTGATGTGGGCAGTGACAGTGCTTTATGTTCCTCAAAAGCGGTATCCACAGGCCACAGTGCAGGCAGTGGCGCTGGTAACTAGCAGGAGTGGCGTTGTCGAGGATGCCCAGGCTGTAGAGTGAGCAAGGCGAAGCCGGAGTGCGGGGCCCACATGTCACGGTGCAAGCAGTGGCTCATGGCAGTGTCAGATGGCGGTGACGGTGAGACCAGGGTTGCCTGGCAAAGCGGGGCAGTGCTACTCCGTGTGATGTTAGCAGGTCCCGCTGCAGGCCAGCGGCATTGTTGACGGTATTGCTATGGTTTTTCTCCTTGAGCAGCACAAAACACACAGTTCTCAATGCTGTAGGCAGATGGAACTGACGTCTTTGATATCCCTGAGACTTTCAACAGGAGGCAAGCTCTACTGAGAGCCCTTGGAGAACTTTCTCAAGTTGGATACACCGCAAAGTTTACCCTTTGCTCTCTTTTAAGGCAGAAACAGCAACTGCAGGACAACCCAGCAAATCAACTCAGCAAAGGGGTAGTACTCTGCCTCCAGTCTTCAGCTCTTCTCCTTGGCAGAGGTTCCTCCTGATTCCAGAAAGATTCTAAAAGTCTGGGGTTTAGAGTCGACTACTTATACCCTTTTCTGCCTTCGAAGCTGCACAACTTCAAAGGAAAGTCTCTTCCTTGCCCAGGCCAGGCCCCAGACACACAACAGGGGGTTAGAGACCGCATTGTGTGAGGGCTGGCACAGTCCTTTCAGGTGTAAGTCACCACTTCTCCCTCCACTCTATCTCAGATGGTTCATCAGGATATGTAGGCTACACCCCAGCTCCCTTTGTGTCACTGTCTAGAAAAGAGGTGTAAACAGCCCAACTGTCAGTCTGACCCAGACAGGGAATCCACAAACAGGCAGAGTCACAGATGGTTTAAGCAAGAAAATGACTACTTTCTAAAAGTGGCATTTTCAAACTAACAATCTAAAAACCAACTTCACTAAAAGAGGTAAAAGGTATTTCCTGTTTGTTTCTACCGAGGCAAGGAGAATGCAATGTTTCGGTGAGGTTGAGAGGGAACACAGAAACTGAACGGTATCGCTGATCACACTATGGAATAGCATTTATTTAAAAATGATATTGGATATTATTGGTTTTTAGCTTCCCTAAGTATAGGATAAGAACCAAAGTGGACAGCATACATCAGACACGGTGCAATTTCATTACAGGAAGCGCCAGGTAACAAGATGCAATACCTTCAGAGTCAACAAGTAAGGGAAGCAGTAGTTATCGGCTGGGTGTCACCTTCATCTTGCGTGCCTGCCCAGTAGTCCATGAGTAGACCGAACAGACATCGTGAGTCAAGCCGGCCAACGTCTGCCGCAACCCAGCCTCACTTGCAGGTTCGTCCCGCTGAAAAGCTTCGGAGCCCCAGATTTCCAGGATTTCACCAGGCGCTTGTGGAAAGGCAATCCGACAAGGTCACATTGAAATTGGCTTGCTGTGAAGGGTTGTCCGACTTTGGGGGGAAAAAGCTCCAAAAAAGTTTCTAAGTCAGAAGGTAAACATTTGACCGAGGCCTCCTGCACAGTGTATCCGAGGAGGGCTCCAGCAAGGTCAGCTTCAACTCCGACTTGGTCCTGGACAAAGATTTCTGTCCCTAAAAATTGTTTAAGTCTGAAAGTAGAACTCTTGACCAAGGCCTCCCGTGATGCGTATCTGAGAGGGCTCCAGCGAGGTCGGCCTCAAATTGTGACTTCACCCTGTTCAGTGAGAGATCTTAAAAAACATTTCTAAGTCCGAAGGCAAAACTGTGACCGAGGCCGCCTGCACAGTGTAGCAGAGCAGGGCTCCATTGCGGTCAGCCTCAACTTTCGACGTTGCCCTGGTTGAGTGAGACCAGATGTGAAGATTGGCCCTTTTGCTTTCTCAGTGCTAGAAAACATATAGACCCTCATTATGACATTGGCGGTAAATGCCGCCTACCGCCACTCTGACGGTCACCAACATACCGCCGCGATGGCGAATAGCCGCTCGCCATATTATGACACACACACACACAAATCTGACAGAATACTGCCACATACACAAATCTGCCAGTCAAAAGGTCAGTGTAAAAGTGGCAGTCCCAACACCCATTCCATTACTCCAACAGAACAATGACCCACAAATCACCACAGTGGACATTCAACGGTGGTGAACCATTGGGGGAACATACCGCTGTGTACAGAATGGACACTCACATACAAAACAGCACCACATTGGCCAATACGGAAAAAAAACACACCTGATGCCCATACACACACCACACACACCCACCCACCCACACCACTATAAAACACACACCCACATTACCCACAACCCTTTACGATTACAAATCATTGCCACCAGACTGACACAAAGACCACTTACACAACTAGACACACACCACTTACACCCATACATCCCTCACGCACTCCATATTACACACCCCACCACATTACTCAGCACACTCTCACCAACACACAACACACAACACCCATGTCCCCACAATGGCACCCCCGTTTCACTGAGGAAGAGTTAAGGGTCATGGTGGAGGAAATTGTCAGAGTAGAGCCACACCTCTTTGGAGCACAGGTACAGCAAATATCCATTGCAAGGAATATGGACCTATGGCGGAGAATCTTGGACGGGGTGAACGCCGTGGGACATCATACAAGAACAATGGACAACATCAGGAAGATGTGGAACGACCTACGGGGGAATGTACATTCCATAGCATCCATTCACCAGCTCGCCATACACAGGACTGGCAGTGGACCCCTATCTCCTCCCCCACAGCTCACAGCATGGGAGGAGCAAGTCTTGGCAATAATGCATCCTGAGGGACTCACTGGCGTTGCAAGAGGACTGGACACTGGTGGGTCAACATTTACTACTTATCAACCCCCATACCTCCATGCCATCACACCCCCATCATTCTACTACATCCCAAACACTGCACCTACACATATGACTAACCCTAATGCCAAGCCCTGCATGCCATACCAATGCATGGACAGCCCTCGCAGCCCTGCATGGACACCCATCACCAAAGCATGCATAGCATAGGGAAACTAACAATCCCACAATACATCACCATACACAAGCAAAGGTGGCAGGGCAACACCAACGATAGAGACGAAGTCAGGGATGTACAATATATCATACACATGAAGCATAATACGTCACTTACATCCCCACAGGTACCCCAGCCAATGTCAGTGGATAGGAGGTGCCACCACTATCCAGTCCCCAAAAGAAGATGCCCCCTGTGATGACAGTAACTCTGGACTTCAGGATCTGGATGACCTACCTGGCCCATCAGGGACCACTGGACAGCTGGTCACCCAAGCCTGCTCACAGACCACCACAGAGCCTCTCCCTTCAGTATCCAACACCACAGCACCCACCCAGCGTACCTATACCTGTGTCCCCAGGACAGGTCAATCAGCAGTGTGCCCACCTGTACAGGGACCCCAGTCCACACCTCACACCCAAAACAATCAGGAACCTGGGGTCAGTGGCAGTGGGCACACCGTTCAGGTGACAGAAGCACAGGCCAACAGGGACACTGAGAGGACAGCTGTGCACCAGGGAGAGGACAGGACCAGGGAACCAACTCTCCAGGAGGCACTCTCTGAGAACCTGGGAGCCTACCACCATTCCCAGGACACGATGGGCCAGACCCTTGCCAACGTGCAGGAGAACAGGCGGTGGCAGGAGGGACAGTATCAGGGGATCAGGGAGGACTTGCAGGCCTGGTCTCCATAGCAGGGGTGCTGGCAGACATGGCCAACATCATGAGGGAGGCAACAGCACACCAGCAGGCCTCTGCCACTAACCAGTCCATTGACCAGCCCTCCACCTCGGCTGCCGTTAGTGGGCAGGAGGCCCCGTCACAGGACCGACAGACCACCGGCACCCCTCCCCCTGCAGAAGGTGAACCACCCTGCAAACGTTCCCTGCGGCCCCGACAGAAGCCAGAGACACTTGCCAAGACCACTGCCAGGAAATTAGACTCTCCTGATTGTCCCACTCGTGTCCCACTCAGCCACCATGTCCACCTTGAACTGCCGTTACTTCCCTTCCTATGTCCCCTTGGACACTGGACCTGTCCTACAAACAGACTGAAACAATACCCTGGACTTTTCTCCATCATCACCCCATTCCATTCACCTTCCCCTAAATTTCTTAGCACTACAATAAACCCTTCAATACAACTCAAATACTTGTATGTCATGTGTTGAAAATGTGTATTTATGGAAACAGTTTCATCCATTGCAAATGAACTGTGCATTGTGAGAGCATAGATATAATGACCTGTAGCTGGCTGTAGTCAGCACATCAGTACACAGTTGTTCTAGCACCAACATCTGTAAAATGGCAAACCATAGGTGACAGTAAGTAGAGGTGAAAGGAAGTTAATGCCATCATGCCACAGCCACACAGAATACACCAATAGTCACAGAAATGTGAAGTTGCACTGTCTCACCTGTGTGTCATTGGAAGTACTGACGGATGACTGATGTTCTGTTGTCCTCATCCTCATCCTCAGCCTCTTTATCCTCACTGTCATCAGGGTCTACTGCTGCCACAGGGGCATCTCCTGTCTCCTCCTCCTGCAGAAGAGTACATGGCATCTGAGGGCCAGGTTGTGCAACATGCACCATGCCATTACTATCTGGCAGACCTTCTCGGGTGAGTAGCACAGGGATCCACCTGTCAGATGGAGGCACCTGAACCTGGCCTTCAGGTGGCTGAAGGTCCTCTCAATGATCCGTCTGGTTCACCCATGTGCCTCATTATACTGTTCTTGAGCCCTTATCCTGGCATTCCTCACAGGGGTCAGCAGCCACAATAGATTTGGGTAACCAGAGTCACCTGAAGGTGCTGAGGGACAACATTTAGCCACACACAATCCTATGGGTCAACAACAGAGGCATACACTAACATACAGTGGTTGGGGACCAAGGCTCACCTATTAGCCACACGCTGTGCTTCTGTAGTTGGGCCATCACATTTGGGATGCTGCTATTCCTTAGGACGAAGGCATCCTGCACTGACCCCGGATACTTAGCATTGACGTGGGAGATGTACTGGTCAGCTAGGCATACCATCTGCACATTCAGTGAGTGGAAACTCTTCAGATTCCTGTTCATTCTGGCAGAGGGGACAACGCAATATGCGTACCGTCAGTCGCCCCAATAACATTGGGGTATGTCCCATTGCTTAGAATACGGCCTTCAAAGTGGCCAAATCTTCCTCCTGGGGGAAAGCAATGTCGCTGCACATGTGTTTTATCAGGGCAGACAACAGTCTTGCCAGCATGATTGAGAACATTGGCTATGACATTCCTGCTGCCAAGCCCACTGTCACTTGGAAAGAACCTGTTGCCAGGAAATGGAGCACTGATAGCACTTGCACAAGAGGGGGGATCCCAGTGGGATGACCAATAGATGAGATCAGGTCAGGCTCCAACTGGGCACACAGCTCTGTGAAGTATGATGTGCCTGTCCTCCAGTGTAGCTAAGTCCGCCAGGGGTCCGCACACAGGGGTATGTCTCTACCTCCTATTCATCCGCAGTGGTAGCAATCTAAGGGACACAAGAGTGAGTAGGCTGTCACAACTGGAACAACAAAACCACAACTGCAGTCCACATGGTGCACTTAGGTATTGGGACAGTGTTAATGGCAAAGTATGTGCCAAACTAATCTGTGACGCAGTAATTGTCAATATCCCTGCCCCCCCTGAAATGGCGACCGCCTGTCCTGTATGTAGGGACAGGTGGAAGTGAGGTAACTCTGCCGACGTTGGGGGTCGTGGCAGAAGGCCGTCTTGTACCGCCATGCAATTCCTCATTGAATAATATGGGGCTCTATGGAGTACAGTGGCCAATGGAGATCTATGCCGGTGGTGATGGTGTACACCACCACAGACATGACCGACATTTTCCATCTGATTCCTCCCTTGTTTCCTGACCTTCAACAGGAGAACACCTACTCTGCTTGTGCTGCTGTGACCTGTGTCTGGAACCTACCATGACCCGTGTGACCGGGAAAAGGGCCCCTGCCTTTACTTCAGAGGAGTTGGAGCGACTGTTACATGGGGTCCTACCCCAGTATGGACAGCTGTATGGGCCTCCAGACCAACAGGTGAGTAGACTTTGGGCATGATGCATGTGTGAAGGCTGCATGGAGATGTGTGTGCAAGCATATTGTCATTGGGGGGTGGGGAAATGTATTGTGGTGGTGTACATGTTGTGCGCTGGGCTATGTGTGTGCCAATGGTGATGGAAACAGGTATGGTAGGCCATTTGTGTGACAGGCTGGACTGTTTGTTTAATGGTGTTCTCCTGTCTGTATTGCCTCTGCAGGTCAGCGGTCATCAAAAGAAGGGAATATGGCATGCTATCGCCAAGGACGTGCGGATCCTGGGGGACTACGGCAGGTGGAGCACCCAGTTTCGGAAACGGTGGGAAGACCTGAGACGCTGGACACGGCATCCCAGCTGGGGATGGCCTCCCAATGAGGAAGGGGTGCCCTTTGGACACTGACCCCCCTGATAGCCTACATACTGGATGGTCACTTGAGGGAATCACAGCAGCCACAAGAGGGTGAGTACAGAGGGTATTAATACATATTTTGGCTGGTGGGGTGGTATCCGGGTGGTGGATGTGTGCTTGTGGGTGCCACTAAGGCCAGGCCAGACATTGCAGGTTGGGTCATCTGAAGGGTAATGGGTGTATGGCAAATACAGGTAACCTAGCTTGTTAGCAGTCCTTTTCAGCCAGGGCATAGTGGGTCCCAGGAGTGCTGCAGTTGGTGGTGTGTGCTCCTCATCTTGCCTTAGTGACTAGCCATATCACTGGTAGTGCAATGCATAGTGCTTAAGCCTGTTCCCTGTGTGTGACAGTGATGTTTATGCCAATAGTGGTGTTGGTTCAGTCATTGCCCCAGTGTATCCTTTGCCTCTTCCCCCCCTTTCTTGTTTTGTCATCCTGTCCTTGTGTGCATTAGTATCATCTGGCAGAGGAGCAGAGGCACCGGTAACAGTGGGAGCTGCATCCCACAGGACCCAGGAGGTCCACCGACGCCAAGGGAACCATTGGGATGGAGGGCGAGGGGAGCACCACAGCGGGGCCTGGAGGAGACAACACAGACTCAGATACCTCCTCCGATGGGAGCTTCCTGGTGGTGGAGGACCCCCCGGTAACTACCCCAGCTGCAGGTACAGCCGCACCCCTGTACCAGCAATGCCCTCCCAGCAGCCCCTCAGCAAGTTGCCCGTGCCCACTCACCCAGGAGGGTGGCCATCTCCTTTGCCCCAGGCACCTTAGGCCCTGCTCCAGTGAGCCCTGCTGCCCTGGGTGAAGAGACTATTGACCTCTTGAGATCCTTCTCTGTAGGGCAGTCAACCATTGTGAATGCCATCCAGGGGCTGGCATCCCAGATGGGCATTCACAGTGGATTGGCAGCCCAACAGAGATCGATTCAGGCTCTGGCCTCCTCTCTAATGGCAACCATTGTCCCTGTTTCTACCGCCCCCCCTGCAACTTCCACTTCCCAGTCCCATTCTCCTCAACTCCAACCCATCCCAGGCACACATACAGAGGAGCATGCACATAAGAAAACACCCAAGAGTGTCACATGCAAACACAAGCACCACACTTCATCCCACAAGCACTCACGCAAACACCATGCCGTTGCAGACATGACAACATCCACTGCCTTCACTGTCTCCCCCTCCTCCTCCTCCTCCTAACTCACAGATCTCCACACTCACACCTGCATGCACTACATCAACTTCCACTACCAGCATCACCACACCAAGCAGAACACACACCTCACTGGCAGACACCTCCACAACCATGCACATCACCCCTCTGTCCTCTCCCACCCTGTCTGTCCCCCCCACTAAAGGACACTAAAGCAAGCACTTATACACCCAACAGCCGTCCACCTCACATCAGCATACAGCCCGTGCACCTGCACCCAAATCCAGCCGACATACACCTCGTACAACCACTCCCTCAACCTCCACTCCCATCACTCCTCCCTCCTCCCGCCCCAACATCCCTAAAAAGCTTTCACTTTCCCAACTTGACCTCTTCCCTCCCCCTCCCCCCATCCTGTCCATATGAGCCGGGCACCAAAGACCCAGCCCAGCACCTCAGCCAAACAGTTCACAAGGAAGGAGCCTGCACCACCAGGCAAGAAGAGGAAGGAGCTTGCACCTCCATCCAGGAAGGGGAAGAGGCCATCCACCCCTGCCAAGAAGGGAAAGGGATCCACTCCCCATGTAATGGAGGAGATGAAGCCCTCTACTCCAGCAGAGGTTGTCAGGGTGACACCTCCAACACCACCATCAGCTGTCACGGGGCCCCCACCGCCAGCTGATGAATTGCAGCCATCTGCAACTTCAGAGACTGCCCAGGAGGCACCTCCATCTGCCAACACACTGCAGGCGTCACCGCCAGTGGATTCCATGTAGGCCACCCTCCAGGGGCTGCTGTACAAGTTGCCCCCTCCAGAACCAGTGGGGAAGTCACCCACTCCAGAGACTGTGGACTTGCACTCCCCAGGACAGAGCAATGGGCAAGTTGCCCCCTCCAGATCTGGTGGGAAAGTCACCCACTCCAGAGACTGTGGCCTTGCACTCCCCAGGACAGAGCAATGGGCAAGTTGCCCCCTCCAGAACCAGTGGGAAGGTCACACCCTCCAGAGACTGTGGCCTTGCGCTCCCCAGGAGAAAACACTGGGCATGGAGCCCCATCCAGAACCAGTGGGCTTGTTCCCACATCCGGCTGAGGTGCCCCTCCCCTCTCCCTGAGATGCCTGCCCATTTGCAAACTGATGCCCCTGCAAAGTACTATCCAGATGAGGTCAGGATTCAAGTTGGGCCTTAGACTGTGCCCTGTGGCCCTGTGGGCCCTTTGAACATTGAACTGGGCAGTGTCCCTTTGTGTACATGTGTTCATATCTGTTTCATTAACAAATCGAATACGTTTTTAAGATGTTGAAATGATTACAATCACTTTCGTCCATTTCTGTTGTCCTTGCATTATTCTGCCGTTTTTCGGGAACAAATTGTTGTTGGTGTGCAGCTGGTTGTGTGTATGGTGTGTGTGAGGATGGTGTGTGTCATGCATGTGTGTCTCACTCTCGTTTCCCTCCCTCCCTCCCTTGTGGGTTAGGTGGCTGTACTCACCGTTGTTGTCGTCTTCGTTGGCGCTGGTTTTCCAGATGGAGCAGAACGTAGAAGATCATCTGGAAAACTTGCAGTTCGGGTTCCATGGCAGCGTTGTTCTTCCCTGATTCTCCAATGGGGAGTCCTTTCTCTTCTGTGATGTGTTTCCGCCAGGCTATTGATGGCGTTGGTACCTCCCCGGAAAAGGTGGCAGTGTGGTGTGTCATAATATGGTGGGCGGTACTTTGTCTTCCGCCTTGCTTTTGCCAGCTAGCGCTGTGGTGAGCGTTGTTTCCGCCCTGGCAGATGGTGCGGTACATTGGCTGTCTATGGGAGTTATCACCGCTGTGGTCATAATTTGGCTGTACCTACCTCCAGCCTGTAGGCAGTATTACCGCCAATTTATTACTCACCGCCAGGGTCATAATGAGGGCCATAATCTTTAAAAATGAATATCTACAGTTCCCTTTATTGGAATATTTGTCATTTAAGTGTCATTATAAACATAAAAATATAATCTATTTCTATGAATTAGTGTTGGATTTTTATTGTGTTTTGTGGTTATTAAGGGCCAGATGTATCATTTTTCTCAATAGCGATTACCTAATTGTGATTTTTAGCGAATCGCAATTAAGTAATCGCTTTTGGAATGTGTGAAGCTCCAGGAGTTTCATACTGCAATTCGCAATGGCTTGCAAATGGACCTACCTCATTCATATTCATGCGAATTGCTACAATCACAGGCATGGTGGCCTGCTGGGCTCATTAGACCACCATGTCTGTGATTGCTTTTCAATAAAGCAATTTTTTTTTTTTTAAATGCAGCCCATTTTCCTTAAAGGAAAACAGGATGCATTTAAAAATAAAAAAATTAAAAGTTTTCTTTCTTTTCATTTTTTCAGAGTAGGCAGTGGTTAGTGGGACCACTGCCTGCTGTTAAAAAACATTTTCACATGAATTCAGAAAGGGGAAGGGGTCCTTTGGGACCCCTTCCTGTTTGTGAATGGGTTACCACCAATTTGACATTGGTGGTAACGGCAATTGTTTTGTGACCACATTCGCGGTCACAAAACAATCATGCATACCACTGCGATTCTGTATTAGGAAGGGACACCCTTGACTCGCATCTTACTAATACCGAATTAGTATGTAGTCGAAAATCCAATTTGTGATTCGGTAACAAGTTACTGAATCGCAAATTGGACTTGTTACATTCCAAAATGCATTTTTGTGATCGCAAAAATGTTTGATACATCTGGCCCTAAATGCTTTACACACCTGTCTCCCAAGATAAGCTTATCTGCTCATTGCCAGGCTACCAAGGGTTGAGCTGGGATTAATTTATTGAGACCTTGACTGGACCTAGTGGGGGTTTGTGGCTTATTGCTAAGTGTCGGTACTTACCTATAATCCACTTTCCCAAATTTGCCACAAAGCTCTGTATGATTCAATCAGTTTTCCCTAAATTAAACTTTGGCTCATTCATTTGAACCACTTCACCACTATTCTTTATCAATCCATCTCCTTATATCACTTTTCTGCCACCAGGTTTAACTTTTATGTACTCAGTGTACTGAAAAATGTGTATAATCAACAGTCAAAATGAAAGGAGCATTTATGCACTTGCAAATGTTATGATTATCTTTTTAAGTCAGGTCCAGTATTCAGGGTGAATATGTGAAAAATTAAACAGTGTTGTATGAGTAATAAGTATCAATGAAATAAGTCTGCGGGGTCAGTCAAAAAAGTGAAAAGGTCATAAGAGAACAAACTGAACCATTATAAGAAACAGTATACACACCAAAATACAGGCCACAATGTGTGGGTGTGAAAAGTGTGCAGTCAAAATAAATAAATACCTTAATGTTGTGTTTTTTGACATCCATTGTGTTCAGGTATGTTCAAAAAGTATCCAACATAATATAGATACACTGATTTATTGTTTTCAAAGGTTTGTGTCTTGAAGAAGTCCAAAAGAAACAACAAATGGGTAAAAGTTGCGTCATCAAGAAACTGCATGCCATAAGCACTAAATAAAGACAGGAAATGGGCGTTCATATAAATTCCCCCTTTATTTGACTTTGAAGCATATTTATATAAGTAAATTGGACCCAGAACAAATTGGTGCTGCTAGATATAACAATTTGCTTTTATAAACTCAAACCCAGCATTAATGTCAACCCCCGAATAGAAAAGAATGTGTGCAACAAAATAAGGATAATCTACGATAGGATTCCTTACAACTTTATCTGCATAAAAGTTCTCTATTGTGTGTCTTTCATTCCTCCCTCTTAACTTTACACTTGATGTTTGTTTTGGAGTATCATTAGGATTGCAGTACCTATGACTATAAATAAATTGTTACCAGCAGTTTAAAAAGAAATACAAGATCAATCTGTGCAAAAAAAATGTATATTCAGAGAAGAGAGTGACAGGAAAGAAATCCAGAAATATATTTAGGCCCATATTTATGGAAGGTTAGCGTTGCCTTAGCGTCATTTATTTTGATGCTAAAGCAATGCTAACTTAACTCCACATTTATATTTTGAAGCTAGCGTCAAAATATTGGAGTTAGCACAATTTCTAGGAAGTGCCAACTCACCGTGCATCAATGAGATGCAAGGTAGGCATTCCCTTCCTAAAAATGCCGCTAGCCCCCAGCACCAAATGTAATACCCGATGCTGAAACGATGCGCAAGTGGGAGGTGGACCTAGATTATGGCACTAAGCCCACTTAGTGCCATTATTTAACGCCTTTTCAAACCTGTGCACGCAGGCCAATTTCCATTGGGAGACACCATGGAATGGGCACAAAGATGCCCACCACAACCCCCACCATCCCCACCGCCAACACCACAGGGATACTACAGGAGGAGGAAGCCCATATCCAAGGTAAGTTGCAGCTAAGTGTATGTGTATGTGTGTGGTGTGCCCCTGGGGGCCCCTTACATGGGGCTCCCTGGCTGGCCCTTGGTATTTTGGGCTTGCCCTGGGGACACTGGTCCCCTGTGGTGGGCATTGGGGTGGAGTTAATGACTCCGGTCTATACTTACACAGGAGTCATTTTTTGGCTGCTAAAATGACACTAGGCTGACTAGCTGTAGATTGTTTGCCTCTAATCTGCCTATCATCATTTTTACCCACTAGCGCCATTTGCCCTAATGCCATGCCTCACCGGCTAGTGTCTTTTTTTAAACGTTAGCCATTCCTTAGCACCATCATGTGTCATTTCCTAAATATGTGCACGGATGGCATTAGCTTGCGTTAAAAAAAATGACACGCAACTGCGCCACCGCTGTTGTGCGCCATTTTTCATAAAAATGGGCCTTAATTTTTCATTGTAAGTGATTATGGGCAATTTGTGGTAAACGACAAGCTTGAGCCCACCCGGATTTACTCATCGATGGACCAAATAAAGTGGCTTGATTCATTGTGATTCGTTTCAACAAATTAACAATTTAAAACCAAAAATCCCACAAATGTACCACTTTGTGTCACTCAAGCAAATATCACTTGGCATTAATTCTTAACTGAAGTATTAGGATTTTAATTTTTCATCAACATACCTAGGAAAATAATTCCTTTCCCAGCCATATCTGCAAAAAAGTTTACTGTTTGGTATCTTTCATTCCTCTATGCTAACTTTAAACTTGACATATTTGTATAAAAACAAGACTATTCCTACAAAGGTCTTGATTACTACTATCAATGTATTCTGTGTCATATAGCACTTCACATGGTAAAATATTAGGGGCTATTCACAAGGGTAATTTACACATGTAAGTAATTCACATCAGTCATTTATTCTTACACTTTTGAGTAACCTTACTACTTTGGCTTATTCCTAAAATCCATGTCTAAAGTTACTCAGAACTGTAGACTCACACTTCTCCACACCCTGAAAAAAGGTGTGGAGCCACACTTGTGAGTGTTAATTGTTACAGAAACATGACAGTGGTAAGTAAAGTACCATACATGGCCCACCACTAGTACTGCAACACCCTCCCATAGAGAATAATGAACAGAGGGTCTTAAATTTAATCCTTGCAGGAAATTATGTCACAATTAGTTCACAATATTTATAACATGTAAACATATACATAATTCTAATTTGATGTTAAAAATATATGAACATAGCACATATTTCTTAAGCAATTATAACATAGTTTAATTACCTTTTTTAAATTAACCTAACAATAACTTTAAATAAATATGGTTAACTTTTGCTTTAATTAATTTTATATATCACTTTTAATAAATATCAATGTATAAAAAATGTTTCTTAATTTAGGTGGGAATTTATTTTTCAATTTAAACTTCAGAAAAAAAAATATAACTGTATTTCAAGTTTTAATTAAAATTCACATCAATAGTGGTATAGCATTTTTTACATTTAAAATACATAAGTAAAATAATATACAACAATATTTAAAATAAAATTATTTTTCATGAACTTTTTCCAACTTTAATACACTTTTTAGATTTTACCTGGATTTTACCATACAGAGATCCCTGCCATCGGGGTAGGCATTTCCTTATATTAAAGTATTGGGATAGTCTCTCTATACTTTACTTTATGGAGATCTAAGCCACAACTACGGAGCAACCTTATGTTAAACTGTAGGGAAAAGTACAAATGTTTATTTAAGTAACTGTTAAAATAGCTTTATGCTGAACATTATTGTACATTCATTTTTTAATTTTTATGTTAAATGTGTAACTAAATAAAAACTGCCACACCACAATTAGTGACTATTAACTTAATTTTGAATTGAAAGTTATATTACAACTACATTAAATTAATTACTGGGATCCAAGATGGCGCTGGGAGATTCGGCTGATTCGGACCAGCCTTCCAGCCTTGGCCCGCTTGCTCGACGATACCACGGCAGCCTCCATTTCCAGCCAGGTGCGCTTTGAGGGATGATTGCAGGCGGAACTGACATCGCAACTGCGCTTTCATGGCTTTGCGTGACACGACAGTCTGGAGGGTGGAGCACAGCCAGGGGTGCTGTATTCCGCTTGGTTCGACCTGCGGCTGCTCGAGCCTCACCGCGGTGGTCGCCGCTTTTTTTTTGCTGTTTGCCGGGATTAGCGTCCGCACTGGAGCTGTGGAGGTGCTCGGCTGGCTCCTGATGGCACCCAAGACCTCAAGGACACCCCGAATGGTACGGGGGAAGCCCAGTCTGGAGGCCAACGCAGGGAGGAGAGACAAGAAACAACCTGCTGCCCCCCCTAAAGACCGAGCCAGCGCACAAGGAAAAGGAGTACAGCAAGGCGCCCCTGCGTTGGAGAAATTAGAGGGGAATGTTACACAGGTCCCCGCGATGTTCAAGCAAGTAGCGAGGGCAAAGCAGACCCCCCCCCCCAACGAAGGCGCTAGGCCCTCAGGAGGCAATGGTGATTTGGAGGTTTCCGCAGGGATGGTGGCCGGGGGAACAGACAGCAAGGACGGGACAGGTATGGCTCTAATATATGGGGGTCTGTGGGCTAGCGATGTGGACCCTCGCAGGATGTAATCAGAACAGACCCCTGGCAGTTGATGGAGGGGTATGCTGACTTGGGGGAGACTCTCAGAGGAGCAGGGACTAGCAGCTTAAACCTACATGAGGCACTACAATGGACTATTGATGGGGAAAAGATCTCCCCAATATCTAAATCTAAGGTGGAAGTATTGAGCACCAGTCGAGGGGATAAACTACTGGGGGCTACTGGTGATAATGGACAAGCGGAAACTGCAGAGAGCTTTTTCTCTCTCTCTCTGATCAGTCAATGGAATCAGATGAAGAGATCCCATTAACAGACATTGATTCAGAATGAAACTCTGCTGCTAGTATTTGGGGGTCAAATAAGCTGACTTGCAGAAGGAAATCAATTGATCGATTCAGCAATGGTGGTAACCTTGGGACAATGTCTAGGGGGCGCAGCCGAACGACCAAGAAGGAGTAGGGGAGCTTCAGTGAGACTACACGGCCACCCAGCAGGCAATTTAAAAAATCAGCATTGCTGATGATATCCCAGAAGGATTAGCAACTGGGCCCTCAGAACAGCCGGGGTCCCCTCGTTGGAATTATTTACCGTACCATGGTACACAATCACGAGCAAGCACATAAGGAGAGTAGGAAGGCTAAAATTGTGCATAAACAACTACAGTCCTCCATTAAAAGAGTGGTGAAGTCCTGCCATGAGATAAGCACATGTATTACTTCAATGGAGACTAGCACTGATGCGCTGGAAACAGAGGTTAAGGCTACAGCTAAGCAGACAGCTGCACAGGAACAGCAGATCTTGGGCAGGCAGTGGAAACTAGAAGATGCAGAGAACCGTCAGCGACGGAACAACCTCCGGATTCTGGGCATAGCGGAAGGGCTGGATGGACAAGACACCAGGGCTTATATAGTGTCGCTATTCAAGAGAGCTTTCCCAGACCTTCCTGGATGGAATTGGGAGACAGAGATTCAGAGAGAACATTGATTTCCACTTTTTAAGAAAAAACAAGTGCTGGATACCAACGGAGGGCATAACTACCCTATGGCCATCATTATATACTTTGGCAATTTTTTGCTGCGGTAGTCAGTGTTTGAAAAAACTCGCCCCAATTCAAGGACAAATGTAGATGGGGTATCCTTTTTCTCAAGACCAGACTTTGCACATGTTACTGTAGAGAGACGATGGCGGCTGAGACAGATGATTGCACCTTTTCAGGAGGCGGGCGGAGGCGTATCTTCTAAGCCGCGCTCGGTTAAAAATCATTTAAAAGATACAACACGGACCTTCTTGTCCGAAATTAAAGCTGGGGAATATTTGTGGCAACTAAGAGGCAGCAACAGTTGCGGAAAATTAAGCTGAACCATGGGTTTTTGATATTAAAGGGGGGGCAATCGAAGGTTAAACACAGTTTGATGTTCTTTTTTCACCAAGGGCTTTCCCTCCACCTGTCTGTATTGTGCTATTTTCATTTTTTTTTCTTTTTTTTTCCTCTGCTTTGCTGCCATTGTGGTTGGTGGGGGCTGCTGTGGTGAATATGAGTTTGGATTATATTTGTTGTATAAGCAGGCTGGTTTGGGGGTTGACGACTTCCATCTTACGGGCCAAGCGGCCTGGTGATCCCATTTGTTGGGGTAGGGGTAGGAGGGTAGTTTAGGGATGGGAGGTCTATTGTTTCTGAGGGGAGGGCTGGGGCTGATCATGGTGGGAGGGGAGATGGTGTAAAGTGGCACACAGCGAGAATGATGGTAGTAATGCCAGGGTTTCTGTCAATGCAAAATTTGGAAAAACTAGGTGGTTCGCTCAAGCAGTGTATAGAAGAAGATGGATAATATGGGTCAGGAAAGTAAAACGTGTATAGCTACAGTAAATTTTTGCGGGCTCAATGATGGCAAAAAACGTCAGTTGGTAAAGGAAGGCTTTAAGGCCTTTAAGGCCGACATTGTCTGCATGCAGGAGACACATATTGCTGGCACACAGAAACATTTAATGGAATTTCCGGGATGGAAACTGGTGGTGTATACAAACCAGAATACAACCACTAGAGGGGTAGCTATACTTACGCACATCATGTCTCTGGTGGTTTTAAAACGATTTACAGATAAAACTGGTCAGGTGGTCTTGCTGGAGTGTCTGGCCAGAGGGTCAAAATTTACAATCTGCTCAATTTATAGATCAAATGTAGATGATCCGGAAATTTTGGATCTAGTTAATTGGGCGATCCCGATAGTAATATATGGGGACTTTAACATACATTTGGATAGCGAAACCCCCATTGAAGCGCAAACGACATACCAGGGGAGAAAAACCAAAGTTTTCTTGGCACTCCAGACATTAATATTAAATTACGGCTTGATCAATGTCTTGCAGAGGTGCAGGCCGCTAGAACTAGGTCATACGCTTTTTTCTTTTCCACATAAGAAATCAGTAAGGTTAGATTATTTTTTTGTGTCAGCATCTCTGCAACAGGGGCTAAGGATTGAGAGATATCCTAGAATAATGTCGGACCATAACCCGCTGGTCTTGATGGTGGGTTTAGGGAAGGAAGGTTCCCAGGTTAGGTCTTGGTCGTTTGATAGAGCAATACTAGCCAACCCAACATATGTGCAACAAATAAGGGTGTGGATCCCGGAGTTTTTTTAGATAAATCGGGGCACTGCCCCAGCCATATAGTATGGGACACGTTTAAAGCTTCTGTTAGAGGAGAGACGTTTAGGTACGCAGTGAGAAAAGAGAGACTGTGCATTGAACAATTGAAGCTAATACAGAGAAAGCTGATTGCAGCTGAGCAACGACTAGGGGAGGCGGTAGTGAATACGGTAGAGATTTCAGATATTTTACACAAAATAACTGTTACAAAAGCAGAGACTGTAAAAATATATGTGGAAACGGCCGCGGCTAAGTTCCTGTCACATCGTCAGAAATGCTATGAATATAGCGAGAAAGTTGGTAAGCAGCTGGCTTTCAAAATGAGGCAGAAGATAACCCATGGCAATATTAGCGTACTTGAGAATGAAAATGGGCAATTAGTCAGCGGCGGCCCCGAAATCTTAGAAGTGTTTAGAAGGTTTTATCAAAAACTCTACTCGCAAGAAGTATATCCCCAGGAGGGGGAAATATCCCAGAACATGGTTAATATTTCGTTGGGGCAGTTGCAGGATGGAGATAAAAGCAAGCTGGAAGCCCCTCTGTCGGATAAGGAAATTGGAGCAACAATCAGTGCTCTTGCAAGTGGGAAAGCAGCAGGCTCAGATTAGATTCCCCTTGAGTTTCATAAAATCTTTTTTTGGGAGTTAAGGAAGGAACTTCTAAGCCTATTTCTAGGAGTACAGACAGGGTCCCTACAGCCAACCTCATGGGAAGAGTCTGAAAAAAGGCAAGGAACAGGATTTACCAGGCTCATATTGCCCGATTTCTTTAATCAATAGCGATGCCAACATCTATGCAAAGGTACTTGCTAGTTGATTAAGCTCAGTAATTTCTAATCTAGTATCTCCGTGGCAGCATGGGTTTATCCCTGGGAAAGGCACAGACGATCAAATCAGACGTGTAGTCACATTATTGGATGCCAAGGCCGTGGCTAAGCTTCCGATGGCAATAATACTGCTTGATGCGGAAAAAGTGTTTGATCGGGTGCAGTGGTCCTTTTTATGGACAATTCTGCACAAAAACAATATTGGTCCTGGGTTTATTAAGGCTGTTCAGCAGCTTTATCAAAACCCTATTGCCACTATGCAAGAAGCAGGGCTAAAGTCAGCCCCCATTATCATTCAGAGAGGAACAAGACAGGGATGTCCGTGTTCACCGCTGCTGTTTGCCTTATATATTGATCCATTGATTAGAAAATTATTAAGCAACAGTTTGATCAGACCGGTGGAACTGATAGGGGCAGCACTAAAATATTGGCTTACGTGGATGATATTGCGGTTGTTACAACTGACCCTGTGGCTGCTTTAAAGGAAATAAAATATGAAGCGGAACGATTTGGAAGGGTGTTTGGTTATCTGCTGAATAAAACCAAATTTCAAATATTAGTTAATGGCTGGTCAACTATTGAGGACGAGCGTAAGAGGACCCAAGTTTAGTATCTAGGAGTTAAGTTGACATCAAACCTTGATGAGAGAGTAGAAATAAACCTGGCTCCAGTTTTAACAAAGGCTAAGAAGGATCTGCAGCATATCAATAACTTACAACTCTCGTTGGTGGGACGCTGCAACGCCATAAAAATCACCTTTCTACCTAAAATGCTTAACTTTTTTAGAACTATACCGTTAGAAATAGGGCAAGATTGGTTTAAACAAATGGATGGATTGACTAGCAATTTTATATGGTCTTACACTAAAACACGCCGGGCTCTCCGCTATTTAATACTCCCAAAGGAGAGAGGGGGGTGGGCGCTTCCTAGCTTCAAATTATATTACTTGGCCACCATACTACAATATGCACAGACATTATGTTTTATGGGCAGAACCATGTAAGACACTCTCCCCTCAATTTATACACTGATCTGGGGTTAAGAGGCTGATGCAGTTTTCTTGCGAATACTAGAACCCAGTTACTTTAAGAAAGTTAAATTTAAAACGATGAGAGCTGCTTTTAAAGAATGGGTGCAGGCCAAGCGCAAGATAGGTATGGGACGGGTTTGCTACTACACGCCGCTCTGGAACATGCCTATGTTTCCAGAGATTTTTAAAGACAGACATTGTATAAGATGGGGTAATCTTGGGGTCCAGAAAGAGAACGGCCACCTAAAGACGTTTAAGGATCTGAAAGCAGAGTTTGCCCTAGATATTAGAGATTTTTTTTAATTCTTGCAGATTAGGAATTTCCTACTGACCACTTTTAAACACAACCTGTGTGGGGGAAGGATTAGATTGCTGGACACCATGGGTAAAGCCACAGGCTGCACTATCAGGAACCTGTACCCTCTTCTCCTAGATTTAGTACAGGATGATGTAGGGATGCTTGTCAAGAAATGGGAGCAGTGGGTAGGTGCTAATGAGTCTGCTGTTCATGAATCTATAGACATGGCTTAAAATGTTTTATTGTCAGCCGGTCCACAAGTTCAGCATTATAAGGTTCTATGTAACCTATATTACACACCGGCTAAGATTGCTAGCTGGCGAAGGACAGAGGGTAGCACCTGTCCCGGTGTGGGAGTCCGGAGGCAGATCTCTGCCACATGTTTATTAACTGTGGGAGATTGAAAAGAGACGCCTTAGGCAAAGCACAATAGGGTAGTAAGGGTGAAAGGCGCCGCACATCTAGGCAGTAAAACAATAATTTTAGACAAGTATCAAAGTAACCGCAAGATCAGGTGCAAACTGGCCCAGTGCCTTACTACCCGGTAGGCACCAAAAAGGGTATTGGAATACCCGAAGACAAAATTGGGCAAAATGGCCACAGCACACAGATAGTATAGTCCAATAGTGTGGCAGGGATGAGTGTCCCTTATCTTATGTTGCTATGAAGCAAAGTTGAAAGGAGTCTCAAGTCCTGAACTTGAGACTCCTTTCAACTTTGCTTCATAGCAACATAAGATAAGGGACACTCATCCCTGCCACACTATTGGACTATACTATCTGTGTGCTGTGGCCATTTTGCCCAACTGTGGGAGATTGTCTAGGCTCATTAACGATATATCGGAATTCTTGAAAAAAGTGCTGAAACAGGATAGTAATGTAACACCCCAACTGGGGTTGTTGGGGGTTGATGCGTCTCTCTGTAAGAATCAATCGCAATATTTTCTGTTTTTGGCAATGTCGGTATTACGCAGGTGTGTGGCGTCTGATTGGCGGGAATCTGGCCCCCCTTCCTGGAATCAATGGATTACAAGGTTTTTATCTGTATATCATTTGGAATATTGCTTATATAGAATAAAGGGTGCCGCATCTAGAAACAGAGGCTCTAGAATCTGAGCACCCTTGCTTTCATGGTTTCAGGGCCCAGAGAGTGGATAGACAGAAAGCTAAGCAATCAATGAATTTTCTCTCTTCCTTTTTCGAATTATCTGCCTTGTCTATGAATAATATTAATAATTTAATTGAACATTATTTTCTATAGGGTTCTATTTTCAGTTCCTACCTCCTTTGATTGCTATGTGAGGGTGTTTCAGGGCAAGTGGTCGGTCATTTGACCTGGAGTAATTTACTACCATTTGGGTCCCTTTTTGGATGTAGTATCTTTAGAAGGGAAGTTTGTGAATATCACTGGGCTTACTTTTTTATAGTTGAATAATTTTATATATATATATATATGGATTCACACTCTCCTTTTATGTGAACCTATATATGGGTTGGTGGGAAGAACAGGTGCTCAACAACCCTCCGTTACATATATGGAATGATCATATTATTATGTGGCTGAGATATATTGATGAAATTTTTATTATATGGAAAGGGGATGTGGAAAGTGCAAGAAAATGTATTCAAGAGGTAAATGTCAACGACTTGAATTTCAAATTTACAGGTAATATAGAGACACAAGTGATTCAATTTCTAGACGTTAAGATCAGAATAGATAAAGGTAGATTGGAAACTACAGTATATAGAAAACCTACTGCAGGGAATAGTATATTGCATGCAGCAAGTTTTCTTCCCCAACCGTTGAAGGAGAGCATTCCGTTAGGGGAATTGTTAGGGGCTAAAAGGGTTTGCAGTATGGAAAATGACTTTGAGTCAGTACAACATGAGATATTTG
The DNA here is from genome assembly GCF_031143425.1 of Pleurodeles waltl. Classification (NCBI taxonomy): domain Eukaryota; kingdom Metazoa; phylum Chordata; class Amphibia; order Caudata; family Salamandridae; genus Pleurodeles; species Pleurodeles waltl. Next base: position 473,816,006 of record NC_090451.1, read on the forward strand.
AGAGGCTGACACTGAGAGGTTATTCTGATACAATATTGGAAGTGGCAGAAAGAAAAGTGAAGGCACGTTCTACAGATTCTGTCTTATTTAACATAACAGATAAGGAAAGGAAAAAGGGTAAGACAGGAGCAGGTACTCATGGATTTGAAACAACATATAACACTGCCCATATGCAAATTGGAAGGATATTGCAAAAACTTTGGCATGTGTTGAAAAGTGATCCTGTGATAGGGACAGAAATACCCAATAAACCTCAGCTGACATACAGGAGGAGTAAATCTATGAGGGATATATTGGTAAAAAGTGACATTAGAAATAAGAAAGTGATGACATCTGATTGAAACAACAGGATGGGTTTTATATATGCTCCAAATGTAGAGCCTGTAAAAATGGTGAGAGTATCAAATCATTAGTGATAGAACATAAAACGGTACATAAAATCAGGGGATGATATACATGTAAGAGTGATTATGTAATATATATTTTAAAGTGTGGTTGCCCCAAAATGTATGTAGGGAGTACCAAATTACAGGTACATAAATGGATTTTGCAACATTTGAGAGCCATTCAAAATAAGGATGATACGTATCCTGTTGCGCACCATATTCATGAAAGACATACTGGAAAACTGGATGAAATAAAAAATAGTGTGATTGATGGAATAATCAAAGATATTTGAGGTAGAAATAGGGAGTTGAAATTAAGAACATTGGAATCGAGGTATATAATTATGTTGGATACCAAAGAACCTAATGGATTAAACAGTAGTGAGGAAATGTTCATACGCTTACAATAATATTTAGTGTTTAGAAGCACTAAGTAGGTGACAAGTAAATTGAGTTATAGAGTGAAGATAATAGATGCAGGTTATCTAGTAATGATTGCATGTCATGACTCCAAAAAGCTGAATAGTTAAATTCAGATAATTAAGTTTAGGATTCTAAGAAAATGAATTGGGCATTTCTGGGCAATCATAATTAAGTTAAATTATAATGGACAGTTTAAATGTGGATATTAAGATCATAAAATCATATTAGTAATATCATGCATGAATCAATGAACCCTAGAAATTATTTATTACTCAGGATATATAGTGTGTAGTATTTATTTAAGCCTTAGTAATTGGTATTTATCGTAATTGTGATGGGAATAATATGAACATTTTTACGACTATCCATATCGTTATGTTGTTTTGTTTAGATGGATTTGCGAGTGATGTTAGAGATGTGCCGAAATAATTTGTAATGAAGTATCATTATGTGAGAAATGAAGCACAGTATTATTGATTGTGAAGATTGGCTGAGTTATAAAAATTTAAGGAAATTTAAGAAATAAGTTGATACGAAGAAGTGATCATGTGATATATAAGGGGAATCCAATATGGCGGCCGCAAGGTTGACAAAGGCTTAAACTCCGAAACGCATTCCTTTGCGTGTCAATAAATGAGTTTTTAGCAACTGTGGAGTGCTGTATCCTTTTTGAAGAAGAAAAGGAGAGTGTGATTATTTGACACAGTGGTGCATGTCAGATATCGGCACCACCGGCGATCAGGAGCGGAAGAGTCATGCTGGGTAAAGTGATTATATATATATATATATATATATATATATATATATATATATATATATATATATATGTTTGTTGGTATTTTACATTAAAATAATTTAGGGGGTATACTTTATCTAAATAATTTAATTTAGTTCAACATTATTATCTATAGGACTTTAATCTTCAGTCCAAACTGGAACGGCATGACAAGAGATCCCGTGATTGCTATGCCAATAGATTCAAGCTAGACTGGTTGATGAGGGGTGATACCCCGAAACTGGCCCCAGGATGTTGGTTTCTTGTCCAGGATGGACCTGGCCTTGCAGCTCGGGCTCGACCATTCTCATGGGGAACAGGGTCAAGACAGATTTTCATATGGCTGGATCCAAACTGGAATGGCATGGCAAGGAAAAGAACTGCTGGGTAAACCCAGATCTGTGACTGGGGGTGAATGTTTGCTTTGCTTTGCATTCCGTCTATCATATGTTGTTTTTTGCAATGGTCGCCCTAAGTGGGAAGGGTATGCCCACACGTGGGTCCCGTGCTTACTATGCCACCAGATTTGAGCTAGCCTGGTTGTTGAGGAGGGATACCCTGAAACCGGTCCCAGGATGTTTGTTTCTGGTCCAGGAAGGACCTCGTCTGGCAGTTCAGGCTGGATTGTTCCCATAAGGAGCAGGGGCAAGTCTGATTTGGATATGGCTGGTTTCAAACTGGAATGGCATTGCAAGCAAAACAACTGATGGATTCAACCCAGGTCTGTGAGAGGGAGTAAATGTTTGATTTGATCTCCATTCCGTGGATCATCTGTTGTTTTTGCAGTTATTTTCAGTTCTATGCATTATGTGCATAATACAAAGCAAAACATTTGTTTGCATTCAAAGTAATGCGAAATATGAGCCATTTGATGTCAAACATTCTTCTGTATGAATGAGTTTGTACCTTGTAAAACCTCTGCTGTGAACCTGCCCTGCAGCAATGGTTATAATTCCTCTTCTCAGCTCTCTGATTTAGGTATGTATTAATTTAAAGTTCACCATAAGTTTAAGCTCCTTTTTGATTTTACAATTAGTATGTGTTGTTTCAATTTAGCAACTGTTTTGTCTGGTTTTCTCTTTATGAACCGTACTAGAGGCAATGTCTGCTTTGTGCAAGAAAATAATTATAGCTGTACCAAGAAGAACATTGGAATTGCAGTACCGGTGGCTGTAATGAGATTATGAGCAGCAGCTCAGAGTAAAAGCCTAGGGAATTCTGTGCAAAGAATGATGTATATTTGGAGGGGTGGTTAAACAGAAAAAATACAGAAATAAATCACATTTTAACTGTGATTGTGGAGGAAAGGGGTTGTGACAAACTTGCTAAAATATTTGGGTTTATTGTGCTTTCTTCTGATAACTTTACGATTTAAAAATATATATATATTGCCGTGTGGGAACCAGAATGAATAGTAACATATTATTATTCATTATTTGAACAGGTCAGTTCTGTTGCTTATTCATTTATATATTTTTTCATTTCGAGGAACACTTAATGAATATATAATTAATTCCCAAAATAGTTATAAAAAGAGCACCATACATTTGCCTTCAGTTTACAGTACCTTGAGTTTCTAAATAAACATATAGGGGATCATTAAGCTAGGGTAGGGCCACCACATTCCTGGCTGTCCAAACACCAAATTATGACCCTAGCAGTCGGACCACCAGGGTACTGCTGCTACTACCATGATCATGGATCCCGATGGATTGGCGGAGATCAGAGTCATGGGCAGCCACAGCAGTGCTGAGTTCAGCGCCACCATGCTGATCACAACTCTCCTTTCTGCCAGCCTTTTCATGGTGGGGTCCCTGACATGAATAGGCTGGTGGAAAGGCAGTACTCGGGGCTACAGGGGGGCCCCAGGGTCCCCATTGTCCAGCATCCTCGAAATGCACACTGTCTGCTACAGCAAGCAGTACGCATTTTGTTTGTGCTTGGTGGACCCTCTCTAGGACGGCATTGGTCTTGTCTCCATGAGAAGCCAAGGCCAATGCTCCTGCATGGTTCCATTGGGCTGACTGGTGGAAACCTCCTAATGCTTAGGTTTTCACCAGTCAGCCCAGTGGAAACATTGTAATTGGGCTAGGGAGAGACCTCCAGCTCCGCGGCAGTCTCCTACCACGGATCTGGCAGGCCCACGGTTGGCCCACCAAACTCGTAATGAGGCCCTTAGTATAACAGAAAATTAATTCATCTTATTCTAATTCTGTTTATGATCACCATATGTGATTTGTTAATATTGTATATGGCATAACTGCATAAGCTAATATTGCATGTGATTTCAGTGCAAGTGCAATGTTTGAGTGTGTGCAAAAATCCAGATTTCAGGTTTCCAAGTCCTGTGGACATAAAGATATGTGCAAGAGCACTGTGGTAGCATCACTTGGCTAAGGTCAATTACTAGGACACTTCAGAACACTGGTGTACCTTCACTGTGCCCTATAAGCCTGAACAGCCTAGTAAGTGGCCATTTAGAATTGAGATCCTCTCAAAAAAACATCAGAAAGGACAAACGCTATCCTCAGCTCCAGTTTGCTGAATACATTTAGTCAATCAGTACGCCAGGTGGACCTGAAATGTCATCTACATCTGCCAGTTGGCAGCACAAAAAGAAGCTTGTGCAACAAGAACTTGAGATCCTGGTAGAGAAGGTGGTGAAAAAGATGTAAAAGCTCTTTGCCCAACACAAGGCAAAGACCTCCAAACCTGTGCAATCAAAGCTGTAGGGAAATATCACTGATAAAGTGAATGCCAAATTTGCTTAATCACAGAAATGGATGAGGCAAAAAACTGGTGAAATGATTTGAAGTGAAGGGTCAGGCACAAAGTCACTGATTCCAAGCTGAATGTTATTGGGGTGCAAGTTAACCCATATACGATTTTAGTGTTAAACTCTGATAAAATTGCCCTTGTATACTGTGAAATTACAAGTAGAAACCCCTGGAATAAGGAATTACTGTGTGGTCCCACTTTGTCCAGTTATAAAACCACAAAGATTTTCCATTCAAGGATGTTTTATTATGAAAATTTGCAACCTACTCTGGGCAGGTGACAATGTGTGTGCATGCCTCTGAGTGGGTTGAGGCTGATGGGATGGGGATGAGGTGGGTAGCGGGAGGGAAGAAGAGACTTTTTTCCAGCAGGAGGAGTGTTGTTTGCTCACACCTGTAAAAAAAAAAGTGCAGAATGAGGTTTCGCTGCATGACATTTTTTAAATGACTTCATGTTGCATGAATCTGCCCAGAAAAGGGATGTGGTATGCCTCCTGATGGAGTGGTACAGTGGTGTCTTTACAGTAAAAGTCCTTCCAGAGGGGTAGGCCAGCCACAGCTTCCGGAACCTATCAACGATAAGTGAAAGAACATGGGCTGCAAGGAGATTGTGGCTAGCCCCAGCCTTTTGGTGTGTTATCTTGTCATTCTCAAGTGGGCCTTGAGGTTTCCTTGGACCCCTTCCGTGGATGGGAAGAGTTCAGTGCATTTGTCAGACTAAACAGTGGGAAGCCCAGACTACATAGTCCCACTTGGGATCTGGCAGGGTTCTGGTGTGGTCCTAAGTTATGTTGAACCAAAGAAAACGTAACTACAAATTGTCAGAGTCACCAGATCCTAGGGGTCTGTGCACGTTCCCAATACTTCCACCACAAGACAGCTCCAATACTCCGATTAGATTTATCACAGAGTCTAAGAGAGTCCATGTGGGGAAAAGGGGATTAGGAAGGGAACAGCTAGGAAGGAGACCTGTAGGAAGCAAGAGGTTAAAACACAACATCAAAATTACATCTCATGAAATCAGTACCATGCTACAACTCTAAGCTTTGTCATTTCTGAAGAAACATGAACAACCCTAGAATAGTTCTAAAAACTGACTAGGCTTTAGATGACCGAATACCTGAGGAGGAAACAAGAAAAGTTAAATTGAACTTTCAGATTCAAGTACTTTCTTTAGTATGAGAATCATGAAAACACTCTGAGCAATTTCTAAACAATCATATGAATCTCCATTTAAGAATACATATCAGGAACACACAGCATTACATCTAGAACTCTGGTCTTGTTGTGTTCTTCTCAAAAAAACATTGGAAAGTAAATTGTGCACATTGCAGGTTTTTATATGTGTACTAAACACCATAAAGGATTGTGCACCATGAAATCACACAATATAGATTCAAGGAATAAATCACGCAACTTGTCAACTCGAAATGCTACCAAGGAAATGTCTTAGAATGGTAGCGAACAGTAATTGACATTATTTATACACAAGAAAAGAATCGCGCGTCTTGCCGATTCGAACACCACCGTGACACTGCCAAGAAATGGTAGCGCGCAATGAATATCATGAATTAACCACAAAGAAAGAATCATGCATCTTGCCGATTCGAATGCCACCATGAAAAAGCCTCGGAAATGGTAGCGTACAATGAATATCAAGAATCACACACAGGGAAAGAATCGCGTGTGTTGCTGATTTGAAGGCCACCATGAAAATGCCAAGAAATGGTAGCGCACAATGAATAACATAAAAAGCACTCAAGGAAAGAATCGCGTGTCTTGCCGATTCGAATGCAACCATTAAAATGCCTCGGAAAAGGTAGCGTACAATGAATACCAAGAATTTCACACAAGGGTAGAATCGCGCATGTGGCCGATTTGGATGTCACCGTGAAACTGCCAAGAAAATGGTAGCGTACAGTGAATATCAAGAATTACACACTATGAAAGAATCGCGCGCGTTGCCGATTCGAAAGCTACCATGAAACTGTCAAGGAATGGTAGCGTACAGTGAATATCAAGAATTACACACCATGAAAGAATTGCGCGCATTGCCGATTCGAAAGCTACCATGAAACTGTCAAGGAATGGTAGCTCACAATGAATAACATGAATTAATCTCAAGGAAGGAATCGCGCGCCTTGCCGATTCGAATGCGTGCAGAAAAATGCCATGAAAAGTTTAAATGCACAATTGCACTTGCATGAGCAAAATGTTATTAACGTCAGGAATTAGGCCCAAGAATTAGAGCGTCATCGAATACGGGGTTGGGGGCCCAGCCCAACCTCCGCCTTACCGCCCTGACTAAGAATCACCACTGAAGAATGAAGCACAGAGGACTGGAAGGTCAAGGGAGGCCACCGGAACAGGAGCTCAGGAAGTTGCTGCTGCTCTGCACCGGGACCTCTGAATAGTGAGCACGTGGAGCTGGGCTGACTCCCTTTTATAGAGTCTTGGCCCAGCCCACAACCACACCCAGGCATGCTGCAGGGAAAGCTTCTAGAAGGTCCTGGAAAGGGACCACACCCTGACTCACTCTGAAAGCCTGCAGCAATACATTGGAAATGAACAGTATTTATAAGCACCTTAAGAATGAATCTTCTGGATTGAATTCTGCACTGCATAAGTTTAAACAATAACATATCATCATAATGCATAAATTACATTATCTTGAGAGTGTTGAGTTTTTGCATTCTAGATGCCCGTAGAGCGCGCACTGTCCTGGTTTTGACACAAATGTGTGGTTTCTGCTGTGGACCAAAATAAAACATTTGAAAAAAAACTGTGTATATGTGTGTTAAAGAAAACATATACTAAAAATATATAAAGTACATAGATATGTTAAAATTAAATAAAGATCTAACTAAAACTGCTAAAACAAATAAATGCTTTTAAAACATTCAAATAAAAAATACCTATGCATTATCACAAAAACAGAAGAAGAAAGAACAACCTAAATTTATGAAAACAAATATTTGCAATTGAAAAACAACAATTTTACACACAGTTATAAAAGCAAGCATGCCATTGTAACTCCGAGCTAACAAAAGGCATACAACACCTACATCAAATTCAAATTATTACTCAAACTCCAACTAAAGCAACATGCAAGGGTAACATTTACTATTCCCACTCCCAATGTAAGCAACAGTATGCAAAGTTGTGGACCTTGGAGGGGTGAGACTTACTATACCAATCCAACATGAGCAACAATATAGAAAGTGTTGCATTTCGGGGGGGTCAGATTTACCATCCCAACTCCTTCATAAAAAAACAGTAGGGAAAGAGTCAGACTTTGGAAGTGTCCGATTTACTATAGCTACTCCAACTTAAACAGCAGTAGAGAACATGTCGGACTTCAAAGGGGTAAAATGTATTATTCCTATTCCAAACTGATCAACAGTAAGGAGAGTGTTGGACTTTGGAAGGGTCAGATTCACTAGTTCCGCTAAGCATAAGTAGCAGTATGGAAAGTGATAAACTTTAGAGTGGTCACTCTAAACTGATCAACATTGGTAAAAGTATTGGACGTTGCATTTACTATTCCCACTCCAACCTAAGCAACAGTATAGAAAGTGTTGGACTTTGGGCTTTGCAGGTGTCAAATGCACTATTCCCACTTCATACTGAGCAACAGCAAATAAAGTATAAGACTTTGGAGGGGTTATGTTTACTATTCCTACTCCAATGTGAAGAACAGTAGGTAGAGAGGCCTCGTTATGACTTTGGTGGTAGGGATGATCTGACTGCGGAAGCTGCAGGTAGGAGGCTGCTATTATATCGTCCGCCTCCACCCAAGGAGTATTACGATCTTTTCACTGGGCTGACCAGTGGAAAACATTGTATTACGACGTTTCAACCAGTCAAACCGGTGAAAACAGTGCCTTGGCATTGCCCCCAATGCCGTGGCACAACTGCACCCTCTGAATGTGCACTGTCTGCCCTGCAGACAGTGCACATTCTGAGGGTGCTGGCATGGGGGCCTGCACTGCCCATGCCATGGGCAGTGAAGGGGCTCCCCTGTGGCCCCCAGCACTGGCTTTCCTCCAGCCTTTTCATGGCAGGGACTCCTCTATAAAATGGCTGGCAGAAAGAGGACACATGATCAGCATGGCGGAACTGAATTCAGCTCCACCATGGCTGGCAGCGACTCTGACTGCCACCACCCCACTGGGAACCATGACCCTGATGGTGATGGTGGTCCAAATGCCAGGGTCATTATCAGGTGGTCGGACCACCATGAGTGCGGCGGTCAACTGCCACCACGAGTTTGGTAGTCACAAAACTGCCAAACTCATAAAGGGGGCCTAATACTTTGAAGAGTTCTAACTTACTTTTTTCAATCCAACCGGATCAGCAGTAGAAAAAGTTTAGAGTTCTAAAAAACTCACATTAACCTTTCCCAAAATTGACATAGAATCAAAATATAATATAAAAGAACATATCTTTTGTCTGCTAAAACACAACAAATGTACTTCACTGAGTCAGTCACAATAGTTTATTTCTGAATATAATCACTTCAAAACACAAACATAAAAAATATCAAGTTTAATTTGTTATAGGCTAAATAAGGTGGTCATTTTGACGTTGGGGGCAAAAACCGCCCACCCCCACGGTGACGGCCGCCAAAATACCGTCACTGTGGCTACCATCCGTCCGCCATATTATGATCACTGCCGGACTTTCGCCACAAGAAGGGCAGAAATCCGGCAGTGATCATGCTGGCGGACGGTGGTATGCTGGCGCTGCTACCACCAGCACCAATGCGCCAGTTGAACACCGCCAGACGTATCATGACCTGTGATATGGCCTGGCAGTGTCCTGCTGGTGAGGCGCTTGCGTGGTAGAAGCGCCCCTTCTCGTTCCTTTACAGAAGACCTCCTTAACAAAGGTAAGTCGGGCTTTCTACAGGGAAGGTGGGGGTTGTTGTGTGTGTGTGTCTGGTTGTGTGCATGAATGTCTGAGTGTGGGTGTTAATGCATCTGTGTGTGTTATATTGTTTGTGTGGTTGTATGCGTGTGAGTAAATGAGTGTAAGAATGGTGAAGTGAGTGTGTCTGCATGTCAGTGTGATTGTGTGTAAGAATTGTGCGAGCATGTCTGGAAGTATGCATATATGAATGTTTATGAGTGATTTGGTGTATGCGTGGTGCATGTCTGCGGGTGTGCACGTTTATGGGGTGTGGGTGTGTGTTGCTCGGAGGGGGTTTGGGTGGAGAGGGGGTGGGAGAAGTTTGGATGGAGGTGGGGTGGGGGGCATCTGGAAAGTGTTGGGGGGTGGGGGAGCCGCCTACTGATGACAGGGAAGGAATTCCCTCTCACCAGTAGGGCCTACCACTATGGTTTTCGTGGCATTGCTAACGCCACGTAAACCATGGTGGTAGGCAGGCTCATAATTCCACTGGTGGTACTGTGCAGCTCCCGCCGACATTAACACTCACCGCTGGGGTCGTAATGACCCCCATAGTGTCTTTAAAAGACACAAAATATAAAATCATCTTAATTGTTCAAACCATCATCAGTTATGTCTCTGTAAAGCACAGCACTTTCCTGGAATCCATGCATAATAAGGAAACTGGCTATTGGAATGATAATCACATAATTTGTCTCTGTTTTAAATAACTGAAGGTTTTCAAGATAACACCTTAGATCTTCAGATAGGAATAATCATTTTTTTCATCAAAGGGGCATAGCCCTTACAGAAAAAATAGAAAATACTCTTCAATTTCAACACAGAATTCTCAAACTGGGCATAGGTTTATCCTACCTTCAGTCGAGGCCCATTTACAAGTAAAGATGTTCAGTGGGAATATTCCTAGATTACATTTTATACAAAGGTTTTTAGCACATGGTGGAGTGATTCCATCCCTAGAATTCTCAAAAACAGGTATTCAGTTGCAATCTAAAAATGGTTTAGAATTCCATTTGTTTTGGCCTGCACAATACAGCTTTCTTTTACAAACTACTAAAATATGTTTTTGAGGTCAGTAGTTTTTCATGCAGTGATATTTACATGAGCCCATAGTGTATTCAAGTGAAATTTAAAGATACAAGATTTTACAAAAGATAACTATGGGATTCTCGTATAGCTTTCTGACTTATGCAATTGCTTTAAGAAATTAGTATTGTCCTAGAGTTCCGGAGTCGATCTGATACAAATCCAGTAAAGTAATGGTCTTAAAGAGGATATAGCACGTCTGTGTTCATGCGTAGATCACAATATAAAGGCCACATGGTGGTGCTCAATGGAAGACCAAAACAGGATCAAGAGAAACTCCAATGAAAGAGATGAAGCATTATAGTTTCCCCAAATCGCTGACCCCTGGAGCAGCACTCCTAGACATTAAACATGATAAGTTTGTAACATGGAGGAACACAATTCTAGAATATGTAAACTATTAGTAATGATGAAACATTATGCTTCAACAACAATGAGTTTTTACAAATCTGCAGAGCCCAATCAAATAATCAAAATCTTTGACTCACTCTACTGTGATCCCATTCAGAATAAAACCTCCTTTAAAAGAGGATTGAATATCATACACTTTCATATCATTAAAGTATTTGCTCATTGCTTAAGATTAAAAGAGCAATTAACTAGGTAACTAGCCTTTTAAGTATCTCCTAAGTGCGTTCAGTGGCTGAGGCTGTGGAGGGTTTGAAAAGAACTATAGGTGCTTGCAGAGGACTCTTCCCCTTTTTTATATATGCGGGCAGAATCACTTCTTCTGCTTACTGATTTAATTTCCTGATTGGTTTAGAGGGGTATAATTCTGCCTTCACTTAACTGACCAGGGTGGGTGAGGCAGCTTTTGATACAGTAGAATATCCAATCAGACAACTTGACCTATGGCTCTGGTAAGTATCATCCTATGCCCTTTTGAATCTGAGATCTGAGCAGCACTTTTTGACTACTATTTTAGGATTTAAGATTGCAAGAGTCAATGTATTTTTTTAGAAACCGTGTGCCATGCATAGTACCTTTTGAAAACACATTTTAGACCATGTCCTACTACTCCTAAATGTGAGTTTAGTCTTGTGTAGGTTTAGGAAGTTTAATCTCCTACCTAAGCAACTGATTTGTCCACTATGCATGTAACAATTGTATACAGTCATTCCTCCGTATAAATGCAATTATTGATTTCCTTTTTTCTTCAATGTAGATATAACTGTCACTTCATTTTCCCCCACTTAATCCTTAATCGATTCCTCCTTCAGAACTACTTCTCTTATAACATCTCCTAAGAAATCCTTAGGACATGTCCGGCCTTCTGCATCCTCAGGGATCCAGACAAGTTCTGCCTACTTCAGCAATTTCCTAGGTCAAAATTCTTTCTTAATAATTTTCTCAGATAATTCACATGCTCTTTCAATTTAACTCCATGGCAGTGATTTTCTTTCTCATCTGCTGAAATCCTGGTGGTGAAGCTTTCATTTTTTCAAATCCACTGGTTCTACCATATCCCTGATAAATTGAACATCCTCTCGTATTTCATCCTGTAGGATATTGAAGTATTAATAAAGTACCAGAATTTGATATAAAATATTAGAAATATAGTTACAGCTACCTTACATTTGTATTACGTTCCTCTAGTATTTCTTGCCTTTCTTCCCCATCATCAATCACAGCTTAGGGCTTATTGATGTCTCCGTAGGGGGAGCTATGTCAAAATGATTTTCAGTTACAGTAATCTATCCTCTGTAAGTTGTCACTTTCTGTCTGTACACGGACTGTTGGGAAGGCTCTTCCATATAGTTTTTCAAGGGTGTGATCATTTTATTAGAGTTGAGTCCCAGCACACTGATAGAGGGAACTTTGTTTGTTGAATTTCTACTAGTTCAGATTCAGAATGTCTCTAACTTTTCACATCTCACGTAACACTTTAAGAGCAGTGTGGCAAACTGGAAGATTTACCTTTCTACCTTCTGAATCTAGCAGCCTTATTGCGGTTGGGTTATGATTCTGAGTGGCAGGACGGTAAGGCTTCTTTGCCAGTGCTGTAAAATGTATCTCTTTTGCCTGGTACCCCATTTTCTGTTGTGTTTGAGCTTAAAGTAGGCGTGCTGTCTGACCTATATTTGTCAATAGCATTCTTCCTATATTGCTCCTGCCTGGCTTCTGTTATCAAATCATCCTCCTCAAGAATATTTTTATGCTGATGCTGTGTGACAAATGCTGTGGCTGCCTCTACCACTTAATCAGTTGTAATGCCTCTCTGATTTGATTCCCTGAGATGAGGCCTGGACTGAGTTTGTGCTGTAAATTTATTTTTTTGTGTTGTATCTCTGCCCCTCCCCCACTGTCATTCAGTTTTTTTGTCTTTGTCTCTAGTGAACCTGCATTATGTTTGTCTCTAGCACTGTGGTTTAACTAAATCCTGGGGCCACAAGGACAGCAAACCTTCTTATTTCTACCAAAGCACATAGGCTGTACATTCCCAGAGGGGGGTGTGGGCATTACATATAACAGTAAGCACTATTGCTATGTGTGGGTCATACTTGTATGTTCCACCAGTAACGCTATTTCCCATTCTTTTAGCTGCACATTCAATTCCAGTTGGTTGAATTTGGTGAAGGTGCCCCAAATCTTTTGACCTGATGAAGAGTCACAGGTTTCTCAATACAATTCTTAGATAACTGAATCAGTTCCATTTTTTCCTCAATTAATTTCTCCTCAAATGCTCTGCTTTTTGTTCCTATTGGTCTTTTTATATCTTCACCTGTTGCTTGCAAGATACCCATCTCAATGTGGATTTGTGTTGGGGTAGACTCACATTTGTCACTATTGCTTTCCACATGGTCACTTAACAGTCTGGCCTTTGATTGGTTCACCTTGAAACTTGCTTCACAAACTCATGCTCGCACTTCCACTGCTACTGTGAGCTTCACTTGCAGTTCCTATTTTCTTTAGGATCATTTTGGCAGTATCAACACTATTTGCTGATACATCCTCACAGTGTCCTCTTATTTTTAACTACGACTTCTGGAGGTTCATCACTGTGACCAATGTGACCCTGTTGTCTTTCCCTTCCTCACCCAAACATCTTGGGTCATCAATACTGGCATCGGGTCCTCACTGTTCACACCAATGCGGGGATATTTTTGTGATGCTCCCGGTCACGCAAACTGAAAAATCATAACTATGAGGCCATGCAAAGCCACTTTATGTGGTTTTGAATGGCCTCATAGATATGGAGTAAGGCAGTGCAATTTGTTGTGTTGCCTTACGCTGTGCTCAGGAGGCATACCATGGGCACTTCGGTTGGTGTTCCCACACTACATCCATGGATTTTGACACTTCCCTAGATTTACAAAACCATGTAAACCTTGGGATGTGCCAAAACCTTATGCCTCCTGATGTAAGGTGTAACTAGAAGAAGTAACTTTATTTCTCTTTGTTTTTCTTCTTTCTGTATGCTATTCTGCAGCACACATGGAAATTGGAAAACGCTTCACAGGATTGTTTTGTGCAGGAAGGTGCCCCTTCCTGCACAAAAACAATCCTGCCGACAGAACAGGCTCCCTTGTACCATGGTGTAAGGGTGCCTGCATTGGTGCTAGGCTGCCGAAATGATGTCAGTGCAGGCGAAAAGGACAGGAAGGTACTGTATTGCATAAATACCCTGAATTCACTTTGGCATGGGTAGCACAGCAAGGTGACTTGCTGCACTGCCCTACACCATATCCCCATAAATAAGGGCCTGAGGGTCTTAATCCAGGCCAATAAATATTCTGCCTCCTGAGCTCATTTGTGGAGTTGAGTCGTAGCAGCCTCAGTAGTTACCTTATATCAAGATCTCCTGATAGACTCCTAGTGAGTCAAGGTAATTTCAGAAGTGCAGTTCTCTTATCTTTCTCCAGTAGTAAAAGCAACAATTTCACAGTCTAGTTTTCGAATCAAGCTCCCACTGGTCTTTAAAAATTGGTAAATGTGTGCATAGGCACTTATTAACTCAATTGACTTACCAACAAATCTTAAGAAATATGAGGTTATATGGACTGCAAAAGCAATAGGATTTCTGTAGGTGTAGAAATAGTTTCATCTTTCTCGTGTTTATGGGAACTCTTTAATAGTTCCTGGACGTAGGCTAATCTCTACATGATAGACATTTACAATTGGCACAGAGTAGTTAGACTATAGATTTTTGGTCCATAAATGCGGTTCTAAAGCTACTAGTTCCATTATTAATATCTCTAATACTAAATCTGTTTCAACAGCCACAAGAGTCTGGTTCTATATAAATGCCGAATCAACTCAGATAGACGAGAACAATGTATTTCATACTTTGATTCATACGACCATAGGTTTTTCACCCTGACCGATTCTCCATAAAATACGATAGCCCTAGGTGTAATATATTAATCGTCTATGCATTGTGGATTTGATTACTGATAAATAAAAAAGATATATTGTCACACACCATAATTCAAAATGATTGAAGTCTGGAAGTGTCAACAGTTACTTATTTTACATTAAATCCACGTTGATTATATTGAAAAGTATACATGTCTTCAAGGATCTGGGCTTGCTAAGACTCACAACATGTCTATCAAACATTTCATGCTTGCTTGTTTCATGAACAAAAATCTATGTTTAAATGATCTATTACATGAAAGGAAGCATCAAAGAGTTCTTCTCATCGGGTAAAAGTGGTTATGCCTATTGGTGCATTTGACAATAGCTAAGATAATTTATCTTGTGACTTTGTAAAATTTGATTACACTATTTATGTGTCTTCTTGCAATGTTATCTGTGTATACAAATATACGCTTTGTTCTTGTATTATAAGAGGCAAGAAATAATATCTAAAACATCTTTCATGAGAGAATGATTTTAGGATCTGCAACACACCCTTCATGCAATGGTCCACTTTGACATCCTCATTGGCATTCTATACAATAGAGAGCTCTATCATGTCCAAGGCGCACTGCAGAGTTAGAAGCAAAAAGGTGTTCATGAAAATGAATAGCTTGCGGACAGTTTTTAGAACTCTGTTTTGGCTATTAGTGTATGGGCATTGGTGCTGATTAGTTTTATAGTTATTGCATGTTTTAGTTTTTTCTTTGTTTCTCTCTTTGTTTCCTTCTTTCTTTTATTCTTTCCGTATTAAAAGAAGCACAGTACATAAAGTTATATAAACTTTGTCATAGACAATTTTATCACTAACAAGCACAATAAATAGTCAATCTGAACAATAAACCCGCTATTCGATGAGGCAAATTCAGATTATAAAGGACTATACACAGGGGTAACCTCAAAGACAATACACAAATGTAACTTCTCAACGTGGTTCAACAAATCCCTCTACATTTCCAGCAAAAGCAGCCTTCTACATTGAAGTTCGAGCAAAGTGAGCAGTTATCAGTGCCAAAAGTGCTACAATGTGCTAAATTTGAATGTGACAAGGTAGGAACGCATTATTCAAGTGCAGTACACAAAACACAACATAATACGACCAGTGCAACTCCACCTCATTACATAATATCAGTCAGCCCAAACATGTGGCACAGTGGATCAGCTAAGACAACTGTTCTCCAGCTTGCTTTCTGGTATTTGAAATGTGATTCCTCAAAAGCTAGTCCACAAAGCATATTTCAAAGCTCAATGAGTGGGGACATCCTTAGAGGGCAAGGGACTCAAGTCTGGGATAGTATTCCAGAAATGAGAGACCAACAGAAATGGAATGTTAGAGAATGATTCAGAAAAACAAATTAACCACATCAGTCACAGGTGACACCCACAATAAGACGCCCAAATCCTAGGATAAGACCATTGAGCGCTCCTTGGGACCACCTAACGAAGGTGACCTGGAAGTACACGTGATGTGGACAGGTTGTATTAATCCAGATAGCACATATGAAAACAAAGCTGACCAGAAAAATTACTATCTTTTTTCTTCTTCCATTTGAGAAGGCAGTAACGGATTAGGATCATGATTTATAAATCAGTGCTGAAAAAATGGAACAATGAGTGGTTGTAAAGTTACAGATTGGAATGTGCGTACAGTCGTTTTGGACATATATATTCTACAATGTCATAGTTACACAGATCTAGAATGACTGCTGAACATGAATAACAATATATTTACGTCACCAAGGCATGAAAGTGAAGGGGGGAGATCAATATGCAGAGGCACCTCTGTGTAAAAAAAAAGGGCCTGAATTAAGAAAAGTGGAGATGCACCCAGTACAGCGCCACTTTATCTCCACTTTTCTTGTCACTCTTAGCGCCCCCCCTAATGCCACCATGTGTGCGCCATATCTAAGATATGATACATCATGGTGGTAGTTAGGGGAACTAGCATCAACATTTTTGACACTAGTTCAGAGCTTTGCAGGATTAGCATAAAAATGTTGATGATAATCCTGCAAAGCCCTTTAAAGCCCATTGAAAGCAATGGTGTGCCTCCTTTTAACGCCTGCTCTGAGCAGGCATTACAAGTGCCGAAAAAAATGCAGCAAAGGAATCTTTCAGATTGTCTTGCACCAGTTTTTTGCCCCTGCCCCCAATGGGGCACAGGCATAACGTAGCGCAAAGGGTTATAAAGTGGTGCACTGCATGCATTCCACCACTTTATAAATTTGGTGCTACTATTTAGGCCTCATTGGCCACATTAGCATAAAAAATTACGCTAATGTGGCACAAGGAGGTACTAGGGCTCGTAAATCTGCCCCTAAATTTGGTATTGGTAGATTATTCTAGTGCCAGTTTTTACTTCTGTAATTAATATCCGTTGTGCATTCATAATGTGTTTAGATTAGCAACGTCATTTTACAAGTTGATAGTTAATCATGTGTTTTAATAAGGTGCATAGGCGTAAGTGGCATGTTCATTTTGCAGGGGGAAGGGAGGCGCGTGAAGCAATTAGGTTAACAGAATAGTGAAGACAGGTTACGCAGAAAATTCACAATGTGCATTGCAGATCAAGAAGGCATTTAATTTAAGAAATGTGTTCTGATAAATTATACTGTTAATTAATAAAAAGCAATCATGGGTTAAATGAGATTTCTTCCTAAATTTGCCGCAGATTTGATGCCACTTTTTACTTTCTCAGATATTTTGAACTACCTAGCTAATTCCTAAACCACCAAAGTCAGTGGCGCTTCGATAGGTAGGCTCAGTACTGCACATGGAAAGCCTGCACTATGTGCACTAGTACAAACTCGATTTACAGCATCCTGACTACTGGGCAAGATGCAAATAATTTAGAATCAGAATCTACGGATTTGGACAACAGGGGATCAGAGGCAAATCGGAAAACATGGATTGTTACAAGAGAGGATTAGGGCAAGCAAAAACCAGAGCCCAATATTGAAGCAGAGAATACATAAGAACAAAACGATTATAACACTTCTCTGAGCTGATGTTGTGCCTCAGAACAGCGTTATATGCACATTGCTTCCATCTCAGAAAGCACAGAGGCTATCACAATTAAGTGCTAAATGTAGCAGGGCAGAAAGGAAATGCCCCACAACAAAAGAGATACGTGTATACGAATGACTGCATCTAAAAGATATTTGATTGGATTATAAAAGCTACAATATTGACAAAGTATCACTAAAACCCTGTGCATACCTGTTTCTGTATTTTTTTCTAAATAGTGATTCTCTTCCCCCAACGTCTTTTCTTTTCATGGAACAGCAGCCTTCTTATCTGTTAAACAGAAGTGGATGGACTAAACCTATAGCTGAAAATACATTTTGGGGGTCATTACAACATTGGCGGTAAAAGGCACTTACCACCGTGCAGAAGACCGCCAATACACCGCCGCGGCCGCGGAATACCGCCACAGCTATTATGACCCACATCTCGGAATCAGCCGAAATTCAGACACCCACACAAGTCCGCCACACAAAAGGTCAGTGATAAACTGGCGAAAACAAAACCTCCACCTCCACGCCAACAGAAACACGCCCATGCTATTACGACCCACGAATCCATGCAGCGGTCTTTCAACCGCGGTATTCCATTGGTGGTACACACCGCCGCGCTCAAAATACACACACATCTCCAAAACACCGCCACATTGGACAATTCAAAATACACACACCTGACACACATACAAACACCACTCCCACATACCCAACACAATATAAAAGACACACCCACATCACCCACAAACCCCTACGACCACAAATTAGAGACGAAGGCCAGAGAGAGACTGCACAGCCAAGACAACACCACCATACAGAGGCACACAACACCATCACCCATACAACATCCATGCACAAAACACCATACACCAGTACACATCACCACACACATCAACACTCACACTGCCCCACACATCGCACACACCACTCTATGTCACGCCAAAGACACCCCCGCATCTCCGAGGAGGAGCTCAGGGTCATGGTGGAGGAAATCGTACGGGTAGAGCCACAGCTATTTGGCTCACAGGTACAACACACATCAATATCCAGGAAGATGGAGCTATGGCGAAGAATCATGGACAGGGTCAACGCAGTGGGACAGCACCCAAGAAATAGGGAGGACATCAGGAAGAGGTGGAACGACCTACGGGGGAAGGTGCGTTCAACGGTCTCCAGGCACAACATCGCGGTTCAGCAGACTGGCGGCGGACCCCCACCTCCTCCTCCACAACTAACAACATGGGAGGAGCAAGTCTTGACCATCATGCATCCTGAGGGCCTCGCAGGAGTCGGTGGAGGATGGGACACTGGTAAGTCAAATCTTAACTATCATATCCCCCACCCTACCTGCATGCTATCACACACCCCCACCCTCACACCCTCCCCTATCACTCCAACTCCTCACTAATGTACTAATAACACAAACCACACATCCCAACAACAAGCCCTGCATGACAGAACTAAGCATGGACACCCAGCACTAAAGCATGCCCACTGCACACACCTATACAACCCCCTAAGCCACTATCACACAAGCTCCCACACAGGAATGCTTGCACTGGGGTAAACGCTCACCCACCCGTTGCACACCATTACACACACACACATGCAATAATCATGCTCTTATGCCCCTGCAGGAACCCGAAGGACCGTCACCACACCAGAGGGTCCAGACAACACCACTCCACCCCCAAAAGAGGCCCACAGTGACGCAAGCAGCTCTGCCCTACTGGATCCTGATGACATGCCCGGACCATCGTGGGCCTCGGGACAGTCGGTTCCCCCTTGCACAGGCACAGCCCAACACCGACCTTCCACCCTCTGGTAACACCAGCACAGCACCCACCCAGCGGGCCCAAACCTCCCTAAACAGGACAGGTCAATCAACGGAGTGTCCACCACTACAGGGAACCCAGGATAACCCACCACCCCAACAACAACAGGGACCTGGGGGCAGTGGTAGTGGGCACACGGTCCAGGGGACGGAGGCACAGGAACACAGGGGAACTGGGATGGCTGCTGTGTGACAGGGGGCGGACAGGCCAAGGGAACCCACTCTCCACGAGGCCCTATCCTCCATCATGGGAGCATACCACCACTCCCAGGAGACGATGGCGACGGTCCTGGACAAGTTGCAGGAGACCCTGCGCCTTCAGGAGGAACAGTATTTGGGGTTCAGGGAGGAGCTCAGGACTATCAGCTCCACCCTGGGCACCATCGCTGGGGTGCTGAAGGACATACAGCAGACTTTGAGGGACATTGTGGCACTCCAAGGGGCCCCTGACACTAGCCAGGACGATGAACTGCCCACCACCTCTGCCGGCGCTAGTGGATAGGATGCCCCGCCACCGGACCACCACACCAGCACCCCACCCCCTGCAGACGGACAACCACCATGCAAGCGGTCCCTGAGATCCAGGAACAGGACAGAGCAAGATGGCAAGACCCCCGCCAAGAAATGAGACCACCCTGATTGTCATCCCACTGTCCCACCTTGTTACCCTGTTCATACTTAAACAGCCCCAGCTCCACTTCCTATGCCCAGATGGGCAGTGCACCTGTGAGACTAATAGACTGGACTCTGCCATGGACATTCCTCCACCATCACCCATCACCATTTTACCACCCCCACCAATAATTAGCACTTCAATAAACACCCTTGAAACACAAAACAATCTGGAGTCAGTCTGTGATTTCGAAAATGTGTATTAGCAACGACAGTGTTATAATGCATTTCTCATTGTAAAGCTAACATACCTATGTCACACATCACAAGTACTTGAAGGATGCAAGCAGATGACATGTTGTTAACCAAACCTGTGAAACAGTAATCGAAAGGTACAACTCAGTTACCAAATAGTGGTTGAAACCGACAGACAGGATAGAGGTAGACCTATGAAAGTTAATGTAATGTCAAACATGAAAATGTTCTCACCTGAGTGTCACTGGAAATATTGCTGTATGACTGACTCTCTGTTGTCGTTGTCTTCTTCCTCAGCTTCCTCCTCATCACTGTCCACAGGCTCCACAGGCCCCACAGCTGCTACAACACCGTCATCTGGATCATCCTCCTGCAGAAAAGGCACCTGGCGTCGCAAAGCCAGATTATTAAGCATGGAGCAGGCGATGATGATGTTGCACACCTTCTTCGGTGAGTAAAATAGGGATCCACCTGTCATATGGCGGCACCTGAACCTGGCCTTAAGGAGGCCGAAGGTGCATTCGATCACCTTCCTAGTCCGCCCATGGGCCTCATTGTAGCGTTCCTCTGCCCTGGTCCTGGGATTCCTCACTGGGGTCAATAGCCAGGACAGGTTGGGGTAACCAGAGTCTCCTAATAGCCACACCCGGTGCCTCTGGAGTTGACCCATCATATCAGGGATGCTGCTATTCCGCAGGATGTAGGCGTCATGCACTGAGCCAGGGAACATAGCATTTACCTGGGAGATGTACTGGTCTGCCAAACAGACCATCTGGACATTCATTGAATGATAACTCTTCTTGTTCCTGTACACCTGTTCACTCCTGTGGAGGGGGACCAGAGCTACGTGGGTCCCATCAATGGCACCTATGACGTTGGGGATATGTCCAAGGGCATAGAAGTCACCTTTCACTGTAGGCAAATCTGCCACCTCAGGGAAAATTATATATCTCCTTACGTGTTTCAGCAGGGCAGACAGCACTCTGGACAGGACGTTGGAAAACATAGGCTGGGACATCTCTGATGCCATGGCCACTGTTGTCTGAAAAGACCCACTAGCAAGGAAATGGAGCACTGACAGCACCTGCACGTCAGGGGGGATCCCAGTCGGATGGCGGATTGGTGACATCAGGTCTGGCTCCAACTGGGTACATAGTTCCTGGATTGTGGCACGGTCAAACCTGTAGGTGACTATGACATGTCGCTCTTCCATTGTCAACAGGTCCACCAGCGGTCGGTACACCGGAGGATTCCGCCATCTTCTCAACTGTCCCAGCTGACGGTGCCTATGAGGACAACAGCGACAAATCAGTCATAATTCCTACAGGTATGTACCCACAGTTACACACAAGACTACACCACTCACGAAACCCTTCCTGTATGTGTGTTGAGGGTAGGCCTAGCTATGTGTGACGCAGAGGTAAATGAAGCCATGTGGGCCCCTGAAATGGCGGCTACCTGACCTCTAAACTGGGACAATGGGATTGTGGGGTAACTGCGCTGGCGTTGCACACTGTTGCGGTAGGCGGTCGTAGACCGCGGCGCAATGCTGGATTGGTTAACATTGGACCCTATGGGTCCCAGGAGCCAATGAACAGGTGTGCCGGCGGTGATGATGCGCACTGCTGCGGACGTCACCACCATTTTCTATCTGTTTAATCACTAGATACCTGACCTTCGACAGGAGAGGACCTACACTGCAAGTGCTGCTGTGACCTCGGTCTGGAAGCGACAATGGCTGCTGCGTCTGGGGAAAGGGCCCCTGCCTTCACTGTACAGGTGTTGGAGAAACTGGTAGACGGGGTCCTCCCCCAGTACACGCTACTCTACGGTCCTCCAGACCAACAGGTTAGTACACAGGGAGCACGTTGTATGGGCTAGGCCTGGGTGGAGAGGGCTGGGTGGAAGAGGGAAGGGGCCAGAGTTCATAGAACATTAATGCATGGGAATGAATGGGCCACATGGCCAGAGTAGGGAGGGGGCCACTCAAAACGACGGTGC
The DNA here is from genome assembly GCF_031143425.1 of Pleurodeles waltl. Lineage (NCBI taxonomy): Eukaryota > Metazoa > Chordata > Amphibia > Caudata > Salamandridae > Pleurodeles > Pleurodeles waltl. Next base: position 473,838,442 of record NC_090451.1, read on the forward strand.
AGTTGGTAATGACTGTTCCTCTTTCCTTGTGCATGTCATGTAGGTCAGCGCCCACCAGAAGAGGGACATTTGGCGTGCCATCGCCAAGGAGGTCCGGACCCTGGGGGGCCCACCAGAGACGGGGCACCCACTGCCGTAAGAGATGGGAGGACATTCGCCGCTGCAGCAAGAAGACGTCGGAGGCTCAGCTGGGGATGGCCTCCCAACGTGGGTCGCACCATGACCCCCCCTGATGTTCCGGATCCTGGCGGTGGCCTACCCGGAGTTGGATGGGCGCTTGAGGGCATCACAGCAGACACAAGGGGGAGAGTACAACCTCATTCTGCAGACTTTGCGTGCAGTAGAGGGGTCTGGGTGGGGGAGGTGGGCTGTAGGTGTCCCTAGGTCAGGGCGAGTTTGGTAGGCAAGGCCCCTCCGTAATGTAGCCCATGTGGCACTCTACCCCACCTCAGCAGAGTGCCAAGTCGAGGTATAGTTGCCCCTGTGGCATCCATGTGTGCAGATGTCCACCATTGCCATGTAGGCCATATCCCAGAAATTGCATGTGCAGAGGGCAGGAGAACGGCGTAATGCAGGGGGCTGCTGTGTCTGTCTTGTCCGCCAACGGTAGCGGTATGCCATGCACTAAAACTCTCTTTCTACTGTCTCCCCCCCTTTTTCTGCTCTCCCTGTCCTTTTGTCCATCAGCATCATCAGGCGGAGGTACAGTGGCACCGGAGCACGAGGGAGCTGCATCCCACATGGCGATGGAGGGCCACACCACGGACTCCGAATGCACCAGTGGGACGGAGGGCGAGGGAGCTTCACGTCGGCCACCGGATCACCAAGCAGCAACACGGACTCGTCCGCCGATGGGGGCTCCCTTGTGGTGGCGGCACCATCTGTGCGCCCCACTTCTACAGGTACAGCCGCCACCTCCCCTATCAGCACCGCCCTCCCAGGAGCCCCTCAGCGTTCACCCCGTGCCCGCTCACCCAGGAGGGTGGGCATCACCTTCGCCCCAGGCACCTCAGGCCCTGCCCCAGTCACCCCTGCTGCCCTCAGTGAGGAGGCCATTGATCTCCTCAGGTCACTCACTGTTGGGCAGTCTACCATTGTGAATGCCATCCAGGGTGTAGAACGAGAGTTGCAACACGGTAATGCATTCCTGGAGGGCATTCATTCTGGTCAGCCTGTCCTTCAGCGAACCCTGCAATCTCTGGCCTCAGCATTGATGGCAGCCATTGTCCATGTGTCCAGCCTCCCCCTCCAACCTCCTCCACCCAGACCCAATCTTCTGCACCCCAGCCCATCCCATGCACATCTACAGACCAGCATGCACACAAGTCAGCACACACAGGTAGCTCAAGCAAACATAGGCACCACACAACCCACAGGCACTCATGCAAGCCTCACCCACGTACAGACACAGCAACATCCACTGCCTCCACTGTGTCCCCCTCCTCCTCTTCGACCTCCTCCCTCCCAGTCTCGTCTACACACACACCTGCATGCACCACATCTACAGGCACCATGAATCGCACAAGAACACCCAGCACCACAAGCCGCTCACCTGCACTCACCACCTCCACTGCCATTTACACGTCCCCAGTGTCCTCTCCCAGTGTGTCTGTGACGCCCCCTCAAAAGTACACAAACGCCGGCAATCACTCACCCAACATCCATCCACCTCACGACAGCCTCCAGTACCTGCACCCAAAACACCTAAAGTGACACCTCCGACAACCACCTCCTCTTCCTCCAGTCCCAGGCTCCCTCCAACTACCCATCCCAGTGTTCGTCAGAAACTGTCCCTCTGTAAAGTTGACCTTTTTGCCCCCCCCTCCAATTCATCAGCCCCATCGTAGCACCTCAGCCAAAAAGCCTCCAATACCAGTGGTGCCTGTTCAAGGTTTGTGGAGTGCACTGGCCACCAGGGCAGGCAGTGTGACCCGGAGCCAAGGCACTGGCAGCCCACGCCCTCTAAAGGCTCTAAAATTGGAGAGTGGACGATGGGACCGTGTGAAGAGTCCTGATGGGAAAACAACTGACATGGGTTCCAAGGGGATTGGAGAGTCAGCTGTGACTCCCCCAAAGGTGGTGAAGGGCCAGAGGAAGTCTGCCCAGCCTGTTGTGAGTGTCATGGCGGAGAAGTGCGCCATCATTTCTGGCGGTCGAGACACAACCGCCAGCACCGTCGTCACTGGTCCAGAGACCACCGCCAGAGTCACAGCCCAGGAGGGCCCAAGTATCGTCACTGGTCCAGAGACCACCGCCGGAGTCATTGCCCAGGAGGGAACACGTATCGTCACTGGTCAGGAGACCACCGCCAGAGTCACAGCTCAGGAGGGCCCAAGTATCGTCACTGGTCCAGAGACCACCGCTGGAGTCATTGCCCAGGAGGGCACACGTATCGTCACTGGTCAGGAGACCACCGCCGGAGTCACAGCCCAGGAGGGCCCAAGTGTCGTCACTGGTCAGGAGACCACCGCCGGAGTCACAGCCCAGGAGGGCCCAAGTATCGTCACTGGTCCGGAGACCACCGCCGGAGTCACAGCCCAGGAGGGCCCAAGTATCGTCACTGGTCAGGAGACCACCGCCGGAGTCACAGCCCAGGAGGGCCCAAGTATCGTCACTGGTCAGGAGACCACCGCCGGAGTCACAGCCCAGGAGGGCCCAAGTATCGTCACTGGTCAGGAGACCACCGCTGGAGTCACAGCCCAGGAGGGCCCAAGTATCGTCACTGGTCAGGAGACCACCGTCGGAGTCACAGCCCAGGAGGGCCCAAGTATCATCACTGGTCAGGAGACCACCGCCGGAGTCATTGCCCAGGAGGGCCCCGGCTGCCACAGCCCAGGTGTGCTATGATGGAACGTCATGCCACACACCAATGCCCAGTGTAGGGAACGTCATGCCACACACCAATGCCCCGTCTAGGGAACGTCATGCCACACACCAATGCCCAGTCTAGGGAACGTCATGCCACACACCAATGTCCGTACAGGAACCGCCATGTAAAAGCACCGCTAAACAGTCCAGAACCGCCATGGCAAAGCACCGCTGAACAGTCCAGAGACCGCCATGTCAAAGCACCGCTGAACAGTCCAGAACCGTCATGGCAAAGCACCGCTGAACAGTCCAGAGACCACCATGTCAAAGCACCGCTGAACAGTCCAGAACCGCCATGTCAAAGCACCGCTGAACAGTCCAGAGACCGCCATGGCAAAGCACAGCTGAACAGGGCAACGACCGCCATGGCAAAGCACCGCTGAACAGGGCAACGACCGCCATGGCAAAGCATCCGCAGAACAGGGCAACGACCGCCATGGCAAAGCACCGCTGAACAGGGCAAAGACCGCCATGGCAAAGCACCGCTGAACAGGGCAAAGACCGCAATGGTGAAGATCGCTGAACAGGGCAAGCACCGGGTAGGAATGAATAGACCGCCACATCAGGCATCGTTATCCCATGTGCAGCTGGGACAGTGACAGGACAGGTACTTTCACGGGGAGACTTATCCAGTCTGGGCCCCAGTCCCCCTCCAGAACTAGTGGAGACCTGCATCTACTTGAGAGACTGTGGCTTTGCACTCCCCAGGATGGCACGGTGGGCCCCCCACCCACTGTAGAGACTTGGAAGACTGTGGCTTTGCACTCCCCAGGATGGCACAGTGGGCAAGCCACCCACTGTAGAGACTTGAGAGACTGTGGCTTTGCACTCCCCAGGATGGCACGGTGGGTACCCCACCCACTGTAGAGACTTGAAAGACTGTGGCTTTGCACTCCCCAGGATGGCACAGTGGGCAAGCCACCCACTGTAGAGACTTGAGAGACTGTGGCTTTGCACTCCCCAGGATGGCACGGTGGGCACCCCACCCAATGTATAGACTTGAGAGACTGTGGCTTTGCACTCCCCAGGATACATCAATGGGCATGGAGCCCCGTCGTGGATCTGGCTTTGCGTTCATCCGGCTGAGGTGCCCCCCCTTCCCTTCCCTCTGAGGTGCCTGTAGTATTTCTATCTGATGCCCCGGCAGTGTTCTCTCTGATTGTGGTCAGGTATCCTTTGTGGGCCTCGCCCATGCATTTTTCGACTGTTGGTGCACGGACATTGTTATGTACATTTCTGCACTACTTCTCGTAATGTATATATTTATGACTGATTTTCATATATATATATCTGTATATTTTTGTATGACACGTATTATGCCACATTACAATGTTTGACTGAATTTCGCATTGGCTTTTCATTCTTCCGGGGGGGTTGTGGGTTGTTACTGTGATTTTTGTGAATGCATTGGTGTGTATGTTGTATTATGCAAGGTTGGGGGTGGGGGTGTTTGGTGGGTGTCCCCCTAACTTTTGCCTCCCCCCTTCCCCATGTCGTAGGTGCAGTACTCACCGTTGTCTTCGGCGCCTACGTAGATGTTGGTCGTAGAGGAGCAGAAACACAAGGGCAGGGAGTATTTGGAGTTCCGGGTCCATGGAGTCCTCGTGGGATGTGTTCAGGTGAGCATTTTCCCATTGCAAAAGCTGTTTCCACCGTGTTTTTATCCACGGTGAATCCACCCCGGAAAAGGTGGTGGATTGGCAGGTTGTAATACTATGGGCGGTACATTGGGTTCCGCCTGTCTGTTGGCAGTGACCACCGCGCTGCTTGTCTGTACCGCCGTGGCGGGCGGTGTGTTAAAGTGGCTTTCTTTTTTGGCGGTTTCCACCAGGGTCATAATTCCATTTTTGTATCCGCCGCACTGTTTGCGGTATTACCGCTGCTTTAACACCCTCCGCCAGGGTTGTAAGGACCCCCTATATCTTTTAGACCAATCCCTTGGTTGTTTTTTTCTCATGTTGCTAGGTATATGTTTTGGTAGTAAATGTGAAGGAGTCTGTTGGAGTCAATGGGAACTGCTGAATATATATTAATAAATGGGAGGAAATTAATGAGGGATTAGGAGGGACTGGGGGAGGGTAATATGCAAATACGTACACACTCCCACAAAACAGAAAGTTGATTGCTATTCAAAAGGTGCACTTCTAAACTTTTAACAGCCAAAAGACCCATAATGTAAATGCACTCCTCCCCAGGCTTTGAGTAATTCCAGCACCACAGATGGCCTATAAAAGGTACTGCACCACACCCCATGAAAATAATGGAGGGAAACAGGGACCTACAATTACAAATTACATCACAATATGTATTTCGAATTTAATTTTTAAAAGTCATATATATGTACGTTTTTTAAGTGTTAAATGTTATATTCAATTTAACATTCTGATTAATAAATACATTAATATTTTGCATGTTGTTTAGGATTATTTTAAGTACAACTTTAAATAAAAATGGCAAACTAAATACAATTACTGAAATTATTATTACGTAAATAAATGCATTCTGATCAAATGTACTTAATAGGTAAAATATGAAAATGATTGTTACGTTGAAATTGTTTTCATTTTTTTAAATGATAGCTATTAATGTAATGACTATTTATTTACTTAGGAATTAATTAAATAATTAGGGCCAGATTTACAGTGCCCTATCGCCACCAGAGTGTCACTTTTTGCAACGCTCCGGTGGTGCTAACCACTACTCTGTATTTACAAGGAGGTGCAGCACCATTTTTTGTAGCATCATGCCTCCTTGTAAATATGGGACTCCCGGATGCAGTTTTCTGCATCAGATGGGAGTGCAATTGGTGTTATAGTAAGTATTCCATTGCAAAATCTATTGTTTTTTACGCTGCCCCAGATTTACAAGCAAGACAAGGAGGAATGCTTTTACTCCTCCTCATTTGTTGCTTCTTCTATGTGTGCTGCATTCTTCAGCACACATAGAAGAAGCAAAACACCATGGATATTTGTTTATGTGCAGGAAGGTGTCCCTTCCTTCACCTAAACAATCATTCAAAAATGTTGCTTTTGTACTTCTTTGTGTCCTGCATTCTGCAGCACACAAAGAAGTGCCAAATCGCCATTGTAGATTGTTTATATGCAGGAAGGGATACCTTCCTGCACATAAACAATCACTGCCCTCAACGCAGACACCCTTGCACCATGGTGCAAGTATGCCTCTGTTGACTCAAGCAGCTTAATTGAGCACTGGGACAGAGGGAAACATGCTGTACTCTTGTGAATACGGCGTAGCCCTGAGTTTCAAAACTAGTGTAGTGTGGCACTGTTGATTTTGGGGCAGCGCTCCACTTCGCCAGTTTCTTTTCAATCTGGCCCTTAATTTGATGGATTACAATGCTGTAACATTTAGTTTTTTTATTATTTTTCTATAATATTTATTTTAAGTTTTTTTTTTTTAACATTTTTATTATGTCTTTACATATTCACAATATTCTGTTTAATAATTATTAAATTTCATTAAAAAATGTTCTCTTTTTAGCATAGCAAGCACTCTGACCCGGTGATCGAGAACTCAACATTCATGTAAAATTATACTAACATACTTTGGGAGGTGGAGACATGCAAGTGTGCATCTTCAAGTAAATTTATGCTCAGAAATGATGACAAGAAAAAGCTGTAAATGTACTATTATGTTCAGTAGTAAGTTTACACATCAGTACATATACATTTGTAACGAGGCCCCACATTGCCTGAAAGCTAATCAACATCGGTTCATTGCAATAAAATGAGGTCATATTTTTTTATTTTAATACCGTCTGTACTGTTAGGTTCAGCTTGGTAAATTTTAACACATTGGCACCGTAATAGTAGTTAAAGTTTATTGTTTCAAGTTATTTAAAACCATAACAATTTATCAGAGAAAACTTAAGAACAGCTAAACAAGAACGAGATTATAATTGTCCAGTTCAGACCATACAATTAACTATCCTTTACGCCATGAGCTGTGGCCTTCAGTCCACTGCATCTGTATTCGCGAAATTACACATCTAAAGACCTACGCAAAATGAAGTGCATTTTCTTTACATCTTTTCTAATCAACTCTACAATCACTATGGAAAAGAAAACTTTTAGTGGATAGAGTATTGTTCTACCAACTCAGCTATTTCGCAACAACATTAAGGGGCAAGAGGGTAAAATGCGTTATGCTTTAGATGTTTACAATATTTAATCAACAAAGAAGGGGAGATATATCAAGTAACATCATGCAACCATTGAAACTCAACCATTTTGACATTTCGTAATCGATAATCATCAATCATAAAACATTTATTGCTAGAGTCTTAGATCACTGGACATCAAGCCATAAGAGAAATTAATAAAGTTTACTGTACATTATGTTACATTAACTTGTGTTTGCTTAATAATTTTTCCAGTGAGGTTTGTAAAGTGCATTTTACAATATCAATGAGCCTGCAAAACCTGTCATGCGCTGGTCTTGGCCTAATATTGGAAAGATGAGAACATTCTATAACTTTGTCCACCAGCAAAGCACAGCAAGATTACAGACCAATTATTAAAGTGCACTGTGCAACAAAATTAAGCAGCAAAACCTGCAGCTGACTATTCTTGGGCTTGTATCAAGAAGGCAAAAATATTCAGGGGCAGATTTATGAAAAGTGGTGCTGCACTTACTGCAGCGCCACTTTCCTTGCGCCCCTTAGCGCCCCCTTAACGCCACCATGGAAGCTCCGTATTTAAAATACGGTGCACGGTGGCAGTAGTTAGGGTGACTAGCGTCATAATTTATGCCCCTAGCCCGGCGCTTTTCAGGATTAGTAAAAAAATGAAGACGTGAATCCTGGAAAGCACCCAGAGGCCCACTGTATTCAATGGGACTTCGGTTTAACACCTGCTCTTAGCAGCCATTAAACACTGTTTTTTATAGATTCCATTGTGCCATTTATATGGCCTCCCTAGCACCGGCACGCCCCCCTTGCATACATTATGCCCGGCCCAGGCATTATGTGGCGCAAAGGTTGACAAAGTGATGCAATGCAAGCATTGCGCCACTTTGTAAATATGGTGCGGCATTTTTTCCCTTCCAACGCCACATTCGCATAACAAATATTACGCTAATGTGGCGTTGGAACGGAGCAAGGCCCACATAACTCTGGCCCTCAATGACTGTAACTACCCAAACAACTTGTGTATATTATCTTGTAGTCTTCCATAAGAAATGTAACAATCGTGGCTGAGAGCTGTGATTTAACTCCACTCAGACATTTAGCTATAGTTATTTTACACTGCTTAACACATAAGTGGTGAAATACTGGTTTTATCCAGTTACACCTTCAACTCTTTACACTAGAGCAGAGACACCCAACATGCTTTAGCGATTGTTACTTGTAATTACACAGACTAACCTTGTGGTGAGAGGATTGTTCTAAGGGCCCACATTTGTATGCTTTTAAGGGGATTAGGCTACATCTGAGTCTCATAAATTCTTCTTTGTAGCCATAGTTCAAGGGGTCAGATAGGTATGAGGCTTTACCCAGGTCTGCACAGGTCCAGATGTGCCCTCAGTGCTAACTCTTGCTGGTCATCTTCACCCGATTTTATGTTTCTATTTTTGGCAAGGATTTTGGCATTTAGTTTCAGCTGCAAGTTTTGTTCAAGAACAAAAAATTCAATTGAGTCCACGTAGGGCTCCCTTTTGATCTTTTTGTCCTGAGTGTCTAACCTTATCATGTCCTTTAGAATCCTGTGGGGGACCTGCTTCATTTTAATGTATTATACCAAAAACCGAGCTTTAACCATTGTTGATTGTTTTTTGACAGGCCAAATTCCAGTCGTGCTTGGGAAGAAGGCATGGCATTTGGCAACTGAAACAAGCTTCGGTAGCATTGAGGTTGGGCTTTATCCAGCCATTTTGCAAGGCGATCTTTGAATGTCAACAAGCCATAGGTCAAAGTTGTCATGAACTTGGTATCAATGACTCTCCAAATGCCAGTAAGATCTGGACCGTGCATCTTTTTAAATGTTTTTTGAAAGCTTCTAATCATGAATAAGGAAATTTCTTTCAAGGTGGACAGATGAGGTTGGTGCGAGCCACGCTGATTAAAGTGGATGCCGCGATACTTTATGCTTGATACTCTAGCCTTACATCATCCATAACAGATCTGACTTTGTTGATGCTTCTAGATCCACAGACCATTATTTTGCACTGATTGAAGGTATTTTACCGGAGGCCTTTGCTGATTGAATAATCAAAGTGTGAACATTGGAATAATGCATCTTTCCATGAGAAATTGTCAAAAACACATTACCTGTGCTTAGGCATTGTCTGAATTTTGATATTTGAGTAAGAAATCTAAGTAATGTGAGTGTTTCTTTTATGGTCACATATCATGTGCTCTGCTTAATTACATTTATAGGTAATATGGTAATGTGGGAATGCTCTCACTATGTGTGGATTTTAGCAGAAACGCGTCAAATTAGCTGTGGTACTGGAATAAAGATGGAGTTTATGATTGGATGCTGAGTTGTTTCAGAGCCTGTTTTTATCTTATGAACAGGTTGTGGATAGAATATATATATATATATATATATATATATATATATATACATATAAATCCAAAAGAAAGAAACAAGACTCTTCGAAGTTGAAACGTGTTGGTTGATTTTTGTTGGTATGGATTAAAAAGCTGGTAATTATTTCTGGAGAAATGGAGTGCAGTGGTTTCTTTCTTTTGGATTTACATACTGAGGAGGATTGGTCTACCTCTTACCACTGGCATCGGACGTTGGAGTGCACCGTGTCTGGTCCATGACCTTTTGTTTTGATGTATATGTATATATTTATATATCTATCTATATATCTATCTATATCATATATATATATATATATATATATATATATATATATATATATATATATATATATATATATATATATATATATATATATTCACCTATAATACCTAGAGTTATCTCAAGTAACTATAACTTGTGCCCTAGGTAACTATAACTCGCGACCCCGCCATGTACAGTTTTTTTGTCAAACATGTTATTGCAAATATTCCGATGATATTATGAAATAATGTTATCAATGTTATCAAAAATTTCATGAATGCTGTAACTTGTGAGGTAATTATCAATGCATGGTGAGGGTGCAAGTTATAGTTACCTTAGGGCATGAGCCTTTGTTTTTGCCTGTGTGCAGCAGGGGTTGCACACATCAGTGTCTTAGTGGGTGCGTCAGTGCCTGTGCAGGTCTGTGAGTGGGTGCATGAGGGAATCAGTGGGTCTGTGAGTGGGTGTGTGAGAGTCTGAGTGGGTCTGTGAGTTGGTGTGTGAGTGTCTGAGTGTGTCTGTGATTGAGTGTACGAGGGTCTGACTTGGGTTGTGAGTTGGTTCACAGGGTCCGAGTGGGTTTGTGAGTGGGTATGTGAGTGTCTGAGTGTGTCCGTGAGTGGGTTCAGGAGAGTCTGACTGTGGAAGTGAGTGAGTGCACAAGGGTCTGAGTGGGTCTGTGAGTGGGTGCGTAAGGGTCTGAGTGGGTGTGTGAGTGGGAGAAAAAGATTGAAAGCGAAAGAGAGAGAGAGAAAGAGTGAGAAGGAGAGAGACAGAGATTTTTTAGGCCTTGATGGGTGATATACTTAGAATTAGATAATTCTGGACAAATTGAAAAGAAAAATGTATTTTCCAATTAAATGTATTTATCTTTATGAGCCTTAAACATTTGAAGTATATAAAACATTTAAGGGGGGACATGATCACGGACACAACTGGAGTAGAACTCTCAACGTTCAGTGTGAGGGTCTGAGACTTTAACCATTAGGCTACTTTTTTTTATTTTTTTCCATTTTTGGGGCTTTACAGGCTAAATGGGACCCGGAGGGGCCTTGTTTTATATTTTTAAAAATGTTTTGGCCTTAACGGGCTATTAGGGACTGCAGGGAGAGCTTCAAGGCCTCCCCCACAGTCCCAGCCAGATTTGTGCCGGATTTGCTCCAGCAAGCTAGGAACTCCTTTCAATAGCAGCTTCCTGCTTGCTGGAGCAATGTTTTCATCTGTCTTCCCTGCACACATATATCAAGACAGATGAAAACTCTGCTTTCTGACAGCAGGACCTGTATGTCAGAAAGCAGAGTTATGTTTACTTTTGCTTGGTGGGAGCTTGGTGGGAGTTGACAGCTCCCACCAAGCAAAAGCAAACAGCTATGTCCCGGGGGTGGGCAACCCAGAACATAGCAGGAACTGGATCTGGGGAGTAGCTGGGAGGTAGCAGTTCCCAGGGCCACCAGTGGTTCCTTGAGGAGAGCCGCATTGCCCCTGCCCAACATGGAAATAGCCCCCGGGGTGGAGATGGTCCTCATGGCTAATGGGGTCTGAAACAAACCCCCTTTAAATTTTTTTATATTTGGGAGGTGGTGGTCCCCGGGGCTGCAGGGGGCCACGCAGCCCCCCATCCAATTTCCTAAATGCCCCAGTGAGATTGTGGTCCCCGTGGCTACGGGGGGCACACAGCCCCCACACCATATCAGTTAAGAGCCCCAGGGAGGTGGTGGTCCCAGGGCTGTGGGGAGGACCTTGAGCCTCTCCCACATGAGAACAATTGTTTTGCCTCTGGGAGCTTTATTTGCAGTAAAGTTTCTGCTGTGTGTGGTGAGGGAGCAAGTTATAGATACCTTAGGGCGCGAGTTATAGTTACTTGAGATAACTGTAACTGTAACAGGTGAATTTCTGTGGCTTGGTACAAGTAAAATGTGAGTCTAACTATAACGTCCCTGTAACCTTTGTTTTTTTAATGTGAATTTTATCTTTTTTTTATTTTATTTCCTAAATATAATGTCCCTGTAACCTTTGTTTTTTTCAGTGAATTTCAAGAATAATAATTTTCATTACTATACGTTCATCAATCAATAGTTTATTCGGTCCAGGTTTGGACCATTTGAGAAATTAAAAAAATAGTCATACATACAGAAGGATAAAAACCATAGACCATCAGATAAAAAAGGGACATTTAGCAATTAGTACACTGCTTATATAGAAAAAGGGTTCATAAAACTACATAAAAAGTTTCATATATAGTTAAGACAAGACTCTTAAAATAGTGTCTGGATCTAACCCTATACAAGACGCTAAGTGCTAAAATAATACAAATCAATTGTTAAAATGTGTAAACTATTCTAAGACAGATTTATACATAAAATAAAACATAAAAACTACATACAATCGCTCCTATTTGCGAAAGTTAGACTTCAACCAGTGGAAAATGGAGCCCTAAGTTAGTCAGTTCTCTTAAATACGTTGATCAAATAAATTGCATCTTGCCATTTATAAAATTATATGTGCTAAGGAGCTATGAATCACGTCAATTGGGGCGACCCACTAGACAACATGCTCGGAGATACAGGGGGTCATTCTGGCCAGGGTCGGCGGGAGCACCGCCAACAGGCTGGCGGTGCCCCGCAGGGCATTCTGACCGTGGCGGTTTGGCCGCGGTTAGAAGAGTAAAATCGGCGGTCTCCCGCCGGTTTTCCGCTGCCCACATGAATCCTCCATGGCGGCGCAGCTTGCTGCGCCGCCATGGGGATTCAAACACCCCATACCGCCATCCTGTTCCTGGCGGTTCGCCCGCCAGGAACAGGATGGCGGTATGGGGTGTCGTGGGGGCCCTGGGGGCCCCTGCAGTACCCATGCAAATGGCATGGGCACTGCAGGGGCCCCCGTAAGAGGGCCCCACAAATAATTTCAGTGTCTGCTTTGCAGACACTGAAATTCGCGACGGGTACAACTGCACTCGTCGCACCTTCCCACTCCGCCGGCTCCATTCGGAGCCGGCTTCCTCGTGGGAAGGGAGTTTCCCACTGGGCTGGCGGGCGGCCTTTTGGCGGTCGCCCGCCAGCCCAGTGGGAAACCCAGAATAACCGCAGCGGTCTTCTGACCGCGGTGCGGTATTCTGAAGGGGGAACTCTGGCGGGCGGCCTCCGCCGCCCGCCAGAGTTAGAATCACCCCCACAGTCTTATATCCTCGATAGATCACATTAATGATTTTATTTAAAATCCCAGACTATTGTGACAGGGTACTAATTTGCTAACTTCTAGACCGTTCTTCAGCCGATGGATTAAGATCTGTAATGATTCTACTGCGGATTTTCCATGCTGCTGCCAAGAATTTAGAAACAGAACTCACTATCAGCAAGGAAGTGTCATATTTACACATTCTGTATACACTGTTTCGATTTTGTGTTGACAGTGTTTTGCACAGAGGAATAATCCACTTCCCTCGGGGGCATTTATACAAAGGACAGAAAAATAGGACGTGCTCCGAAGTTTCCTTGCATAGATGGCAGTTTATGCATTTGTCAGATAAAGGCCTATTAGTCGACCAGCAAGACGTAAAGCTATTAACTGCCAATGTTCCATATCTGAACTGAAGTAGTAAAGAGCGGGCACGGGCTGGTATAGGGAGATCCAGGAAGCTTTCGGGCGAAGGTTCGTGCTTGACCAGCAGAAACTCTGCTGTCAGCCGACCTAACCCAATTGAGCCGAAAGATTCCTCATGGATTTTTTCCCAATATCGGTCTTTGATCAGGCGTCTAGCGTTGCCAGGAATCATCTCGGGATTCTCCCAATAATGGGATAAATTCAGTTTGACCCAAGCCGCTTTCATCTCCCTCAGCCACCGTACTTTTTCCCATCCGTAGCAAGGTGGCAATTTAACTGCTGACATGAAGGGTTCGAGTTCTTCCGTTTTCCATAGTCTAACCCAGTACAGAAGTGGTCTTAAGAATGCTGTATCTTTAATACTATTTAGACCCAGGTCCAGTCTTAGGGGGAGCATCGGCGTGCCCTTCCCTAGTCTGGATATTTGTCTAAGGAAATTATTTTCTTTAATTTGAAGAGTGTCCAGTTGTCTGTGAGATCCCCAAAGTTCCGCTCCATATAGGGCCGCGGCACGGATTTGGGCTTTGTAAATTTCAGAGATAAGGATCAGAGGGGGGCTTATTGCAGTGCAAGCCTTACGTCCTATCACTCCACATCTTTGGCTAATGGTTAGTGCCCCTTTCCTTATGGCTGCATCCCAGCTGCCCTTATCAGATAGTCTGATGCCCAGGTAATCGTATTCCATTACCCTCTCCAGGTGAATTGAATCCATCTTTATATTTGCTCTAAGCTTCTTGTTCGGGGCACTGTATATCATGAGTTTGGTTTTCTTAACATTTATATCTAACCCGTAATCTCTGCAGAATACCCCGAACTGGTTAACCAGATTCTGGATTCCCATGGATGATTGAGACAGGAGGATAGTGTAATCTGCATAAAGTAGGCATGGGACTTTGATCCCGGCCAGCTTTGGGGAATCATTAATGCAATTTGCTAAATACTTAATACAATTATTTATGTATAAAAGAAAAAGAGTGGGGGCCAAAACACACCCCTGTCTGACTCCCCTCTCAATAGCCACTGCTTCTGTTAGATCACCATCCTTACCGCTCTTGATTTGTGCATAAGTATTCTCGTGTAGTCGGGGGATAAGTTTCAAGAGACCGTGTGGGATACCCATGTTGGCTAGTGTCAGCCATAGCTGGTTTCTGGGGACCAAATCAAACGCGACTCTGAGATCAATAAAAACTACAAAAAGGTTGCCCCCTCCTACTTCCACAGTCTTCCATTTTATTGTTAAAAATCTTAGCACCTGATCTATGGTGCTAACTGCTGGCCTAAACCCAGCTTGTAGATCAGAAATGGCATTGGTTTCCAGAATCCATTCTTCTAAACGGGACAAAATTTGCTTTGCAAAAGGTTTTTGGAAGTTGTCAAGTAAGGAGATTGGGCGGTAGTTGACAGGGTTAGAGGGGTTACCTTTCTTAAAGATGGGAACTATCTCTGCTCCCATCCAGGAACTCGGGACAGGTGCTCCTGCAGTTACCGCATTGGAAATGAGGTTTAGATATGGGGCCCATATATCTGGGTTTGTCTTGTATAAATCGCCTGGTATTTTGTCAAGGCCGGGGGCCTTTCCCCATTTCAGTGAAGCGATCGCAGCCTTGGTTTCAACCAGGGTAAATTCAATTTTGGGGGTCTCAGTAATCATGATATGGCTCAATTCCCTGGTAGTAACACCGGTGAACCCAGAATATAATCGGGAAAAGTGATCTGTCTACTCTACAGGGAGTATTGAAGCACCAGGCGAACGATTAGGTTCTTCACTGGCATCAGCCACCAGTTTCCAAAATTTCGAGGTGTCATTTATTTTAGCAGACTCCAGGAGGGAAACCCATCTCGATTCATCCCATCTCCTACAGGCTCTATTTGGTTCCTGTTTATAATCTTTCCTGGCTTCCCTTATATGATCTGACTGGCCTCCTCTTAAAGCTCTCAGCAGTTTGTGCTGTGCTTCCCTGCATGCAGCGTTAAACCACCTTGCGTTGCACTTCTTTTTAACTTCTTTTGCAGACTCTTTAGTAAAAAGATTTTTTAGAGAATTAAAGAATTGTGTGTGGGCTACTATAAGCCCATCACTATCTTCTAAAGGCTGGGATATGCGATCCATGTGATCGGCCAACTGCCTGTACACAGATGCCAAGATGACTGCGTCGGTGCTCAGGGATTCCCATCTAACATTTCGTCTATTGTTGGTCAGTGCAAGCTGTTGTTCGTAAGTCTTGCAACTGGAGACTTCAAGTAGGAGTAATAAATTCCTAAGAGATAAAATCAATGGTTCACGGTCGCTTTCCTCATGTTCTACAATATTCATGTCAACCATATGGCCCCACAAGCGGATGTCGAGCAAAATATAATCTATCTGGCTCTTCTGTGCCCCGCGCCTAAATGTAGGGTGAAGATTAGGGTCCGAGCGGGAACGACCATTGCAGGCCCGCAGGCCATGTGCCAGTGTGATATCCACAACCTGATGTGTTAATCTATTTATTTTTGGTCTTTCGCTTGATACTAGTTGAGGGATACCCCAGTAGGCGTCTTCATCTTTATATAGTTCCTGGGCCAGCAAATAGGGTTCAAAAGTGACATTAAAATCTCCTGCAATAAGGATAAAGTGGGAAGGTGATTTACAAGAGAGAAAGCTGTCCAAAATAGTCAATGTGTCGGACTCATATTTGCTACCCAAGCTCCTATTATAAATATTGATTATTAAAAGTGGTTTCTCACTAAGGGATGGTATTGATAAACCCATCAAATCGGGGCAGCCAGGTCAATTGTTTCGATCCGACATTTAAGGGAACAGCTAAGCCATATAAGCAGCCCACCTGAGGGTCTCCCTGAATTCACCTTAGTTGCAGGGACCCAGTAACTTTTATAACCAATTCTGTATTTGGGCTCCAGTGCCCACGTTTCTTGGAAGAGACATATTTTATGTTCGTCTATGAATTTGCCCCATTCAAGGTTGTTCATTTTATTCTCCAACCCTGCAATATTCCAACTAAGAATGGTAACTAGGCCATCTATTTTGTCTTGGGGAGCTTCAGCCACAAGATTCTCTCTTGCAAATGGAGTGCCGTGGGGAGGTTTTATACCCTTTTCAGACATATATATACCAGTCACGTTTGGATTACCCACTACAGTATCGCCCAAGATATTTCTTGCACCATCTAAATCGGGGGGTGGCGTAAGCAGTTCGAGTATCTGAGGTGGTGGTGAATAACCATGCTTACTGGGGTCTATCAAATCCCTGGCTAGATTGGTCTCAATCACCTTGCCCTCCTTATTTGCACCCCCAATACAAATTTCAGAACTCTGGACACAAGAGGAAAGCCAGATACTAGTTTCCACCTTAGAAAGATCTGGCTGAACAAGTGCGGAAATTGGCGTAGGGTCTCTGGTGTATGCAGTAGGGGTTTGTTCGACCTCAGAATTACCTTGCCCTATTTCGTGTGTTTCAATATTTCCAACTATAGGGCACTTCTTATCCCAATTTTTTGAACCTTGAGGCTGAAATGAACTGTACATAGTACTGGCTTTTAGTCAATCAATGTCAGAAAGCGGGAGCGAAAGGGGGCTACGTCTCAGCTGGAGGTCAGACTGCATCTGCACCCTAGTGGGACCTCTGAGTGGCATTGTTGCCCCCTTAGTGGCTGGTACAGCTTTATGAGGATAAAAGGCCTGGAGCCTACATAGAGAGGTTACTCCCCCTAGAGGGTTAGATTGGCACACATTCAAGGAAAGCTGTTGAACAAGGGAAGGCGCATCGAAGTTAATAACAATACAGTCCCCTGCACCAGGGTTTTTGAGTGGACCCACCCAACCCACCCTCCTCACCATTAGTATTGAGGGTATCATATGAAAAGCAAATCTAGCGTATCTATGTAGCCAGTTAATGACCTTATTTTTCAATTCTGTGAAGGATTCCGAGATGTTAGGCTTAAGCTTAGGAACATTTGTAATAACAAGCTCGTAAGGGCAAGCTTCCGGTGGTAGGTGTAAAGTTCTCATATTGGATCCTAGATCTCTATGCATCCGGTCTGCTGGAGGGTGGGTCTGATCCTTGTGCTGTTTTGTGCCCGTATTCATGGAAGAAGCAATTTCATCAGTCCACCTTGGGAAGAGGGGGTCGCTCTTTATGCGCTTAGTTTTAGGGGAATTGGCCAGTCTAGCAGTTGGAGCCTTCACTGGTTGATGCGAAGAATCAGAGAAAAGTGATTGAAAATTGTGGACCGTTCTTGATGATAGGGGAAGGCTACTAGCACTGTTGACTGGAGGGCATGGGGGAAAATATTGTTGGGAATAATGTGAATCTAGTGAGGAAGAAATAGTCGGCTGATTAAGTTTAATGAGACCGTCAAGTTTCTCCTCAATAGCTGATAGGCGAGTTGTTATAGGGTATAGCTTTTTGGCGAGCTCGTCTTTTATAAAATCTATTATAAAGGTTATGTCTGGGCTGCCATTATTAGTAGCTTGGGCAGGTGTGCAGTCCTTGGTCCGAGTAGGCACTGCATGATTGGGGGAGTTCAAAACACGGGCCCGTTTATTCTTTAAGTTTACTTCCCCTCGTTTCCTTTTGCCCTTTGAGCTATGCTCTGGGGAGTGTGCAGGCCTATCTGGCATAGGCTGTGTAGTTTCAGGAGAATGTATAACCTTTTCCAAGGGCTCTGCAACAGACATTCTGGTGGTTTGGGTAGTTGGGGATGGAGTTGCCGAGGCGGGCTGAAAAGCGGGTGGGTAAAGAGGTTGTGGTGGAGTTTTCGGTGGAGCCTCCGTCGGTGGGGGGGCAGTAAGACGGCGCTCCACCAATTCAATTTCTTTTTCTAATGCCCAAACCGCTTTTTGGAGGAAACCATCTAGAGTCTTATTGTTGCCGGCCTTTTCCAAAGGCATCCCCCCCTTCCGTCTACCAGTCTTGCTTTAGTAAGCTTTAATAAGACACTTAAGTCCAGCCCCAAAGTTTGACAGTCTATTCCATAGGTGCTCTTCCTCTCCTGTTCCCACCCTGTTTTCGCTCTACTGGGGCTTTTATTAGGAAAAGCTGAGACACCAGGAGGGCCTAAAGTACTGCTCACCTATATTGGGAAGGTATCCGGGTAGCTAAAGTATATTCGTCCACTGGTCACCAACCTCGGAAGTCAGGATGAAAATGGTGTGGCCCTGCCCGGCCTCCCCCGGTCGCTGACGGGCGCAGGACGGGCCCGCCCTTGGCCCGTGCGCGTCCCGCGAGGCGGGAGCGCTTCCGAGGATTTAAAGGGCTCCTGCCCGAATCAAAACTGCCTCCGCCGGTGTTCTTAGCGCGTCCCGCGAGGCGGGAGCGCTTCCGAGGATTTAAATGCCTCCTGCCCGAGTCGAAACTGCCTCCGCCGGTGTCCTTAGCGCGTCCCGCGAGGCGGGACCGCTTCCGAGGATTTAAAGGGCTCCTGCCCGAATCAAAACTGCCACCGCCGGTGTCCTTACGTTAATCCAGCCACTGTCGTGCATGGCCTTCGCCATGTGCAGTGGAGGTTGGCCGCAGGGCCTGTTCTGCGCCCAAACCCTGCCGCCAACCCCTTTGTGTCTGGACAAAGCTAAACCTTTTTGAGGAGCTATAATGATGAAGAAACAAATGTTAGGGATTGCTTTTGCTCATTCCAGGTTGGCTTGGATAGTATTTTACCAATTCAAAGCTTTAATACTGTTCCTGGAGTGGTGAAAGGCTTTTGTCATTTACAGTTTGGAAAGGATGGCACTGTGCTAATCCTATGGTTGAAGATTTTGCTGTATAAATGGCAAAAGTCATTTACAGCTAGGCAAGGATGGCACTGTGCTCATCCTATGCTTAAAGACTTTGCTGTATAAATGGCAAACCACTTTGTCATTTTCTAGCTCAGCGTTGATGGCACCGCACTAATCCTATGCTTAAAAACTTTTCTAGAGTAATTTGAGGTGAGCAAATCTAGAGTGTTTCTGATTTTTTAGGGTTCTCTGTACTGGAACTGCTCTCCACCTACACCTGGGAATTACCCAGAGTACTCTTTCCCTTTGCACAATGTATACATCACTCTAACCCCGAAAGAGTTTTGTTTTGACTTATACTGTGTGTTCCCTTGAGTCTGGACAAAGCTAAGCCTTTCTGAATAGCTATAATGATAGTGATTCATGTGTCAGGGGTTGCTTATGCTCATTCCAAATTGGCATGGAGGGTATTTTACCAATCCAAAGCTTTAATACTGTGCCTGGAGTGGTGAAAGGTTTTTGTCATGTACAGCTTGGCAAGGAGGGAACTGTGCTAATCCTATGGTTGAAGATTTTGCTGTATAAATGGCAAACGTCTGACATTTTCTAGCTCGGCGTGGATGGCACTGTACTAATGCTATGCTTAAAAACTTTGCTAGAAAAACAGACATTTGAGGTGAGCACATCCAGAGTGTTGGTTGTGTTTTGTAGGGTGCTCTATACTCAAGTTGCTCTTCATCTAAACTAGCGAACTAACCAGAGTTCTCTTACAGTTATAGTTAGGCTCACATTTTAAATGTTCAAAACCATAGTAATTCACCTGTTATAGTAAGGATTATATCAAGTAACTATAAGTCATGCCCTTAGGTAGCTATAACTCGTGCCCCCAACTGCACAGTTTTTTCATCAAAAAAGTTTACTGCAAGTATTACATTGATAATCTCAATTATGTTTTCAAAGATTTCATGAGAGCTGTAATTTGCATGCCCCCTCCTTCTTAAAAAAAAAACAAAGCTCACTGCTCCATAATAAAATCCATCTTGGGAAAGTGCTGGTCTCCAGGGCCCTGGGTTTTCAAGTGCCCCCCACCCATTTTTTTTTTGTTAAAACCCCAGGAAGGTAGTAGTCCCGGGGCATAAAAATGACCTAGGAGGGGGGCACGGTGTGCCACCCTCCTTTATTTTCTTCATGTGCCCAGGACTTGGCCCACCCATGGACTTTGGTGTAAACAAGGACGGGTGCACTTTTTTTTCATGTTTGCTGAAAATTTGTCACAAATTTGCTAAAAAAAAATGTAAGTGCTTCTTTGCCCTGGTGGGGTCCCTCTGGTACACCAGCATCAGAGCTAAGGGGTTAGGATGTACCTAGCCTGGCCTATTTTCTTTCTTTTACCTTTTTTAAGGGACTCAGCTTAACACGAGTCCCAAGATGGCTGCTAACACTTCCTGGTTGAGGTGCCGGTAGCCAATCATATCTCTGCATGAGATCAGGAGTACTTGCAAAGTCTTCGAGCTTCAAGACATCTTTATTTAGTTTTCTTTTAATATTTCAAAAACTACTGAATTGATTTACACCAAATAACAAAATTTACTATTTCTGTACCAAGAGCTACATTCCCTCCAAATTTGATGTAATTCCCTCCAGTGGTTCAGCTGTGTTCATGTCGAAGATCCCTATGGGGATTAAAATGGAAATGTACCTTTTTTGAGCAGCCCTCCCCCCTTTTTCTCAACCCCGCTTGACAGATCATCCCTAATCTTCCATGCAAAAGAAGAATTACTGGCACACTTTTTTGCAAAATTTTGTGAAGATCGGACAAATGATGCCAAAGATATAGGCAGGTAAAAAATACAAAGGTTAAAGTAGAGTTATACGGTTATACGTAAGTCTAATAATAATAAATGGCTTACTGTTTTAAAATTAAAAAAAATAATGGAATTCACCAGCTATACTCATCTGAGTTAAGTGTAACTTAAGTGCAACTTTCACAACCATAGATTTCAGGTGTCATCACTGATGTAATATATGCAGTCATATGCAGTGCATGTAGCGGTGCAAGTAATACCTATGTCAGTTTCATATAACTGATTACTTTTCTTGTTTTAAAAAAAAGATTTTCTTAATATTACAAAACCGACATTTAGCTCCACATTAAACTTTGTTTTTTTGAGGTTAATTCTTTTTATTTTCCATAAAATAATATCTTATTACAATATGTCTGCTGTCAACATCCCCCAAAGCAGGGTCCTCCACTCATTGCCCCACTGCACACGGACTGCTGTGAACAGCAATGTCAAATAACAATATAAAAGGAGTCATTTTCAATAAGGCAGACCTATTGGATTTCTCAAAAGGTCAAAATATCAACAATCTGAAAAGAGGTAGCCCTATCGGCACATCAAATCAGCATAAATAAAGCAGGCCTACTGACTTTGTCACAAAAATCATCAATAACTGTAATCAAATGTATTTTTATTAAGTCAGTCATTGCAATGTTTAATAATAGTGACTAACTAAAATTATTTTTAATCAAGGATTTAAAAAGAAAATGCATTAAGCTTGTCTTTGTGTCTTCTTTTAGCACTTTTCAAGCCACAAAGTGAAGCTGCAGAATTATTCTCAAGGGGGTTCTGCGCTCCAGAAGAAAAGCATGCAGCTCTAACACAAATTCTTTAAAAAATACGATAAGTTCTCCTGGGGTCATGGACTCAATGACTCAGAAGAAAAACTGTGTTTTTAATATTGCTGGCAGGATGCTTCACTCCCTGCAATCCACCACAACATTAAAAACTGTTGGTGGTGCCCCTGCCCCTTGTACAGGCAACATCAGGAATACAAAATATTGAAGAAAACCGTAGAGCATTATGCAACACTCCTTGCATCGAGCAGTGAATAATAAATGAGCTGCTCTTAACGCTCATTTATTATTTAGTTTTGGTATTTTTCTTCTAAAATGGGTGCCCTGGTGACCACCCACAGCATATTCCCCTTTTGGGGACCAAAGGGGGAGCCCAAGACTCCTGTGGCCCCTGCCAGCCCCAGCTGGCACCCATACCGGATGCCAGCGGGACCTTGCATTTTTAGATCAGAGCATAGAGATATCTTGGGGACTTTTAGAAAGTTGATCTAGGAATGCATTCCACTCATGACTAACGATGGCTTTGTGGTTTGTAACTCACACTTTCTGCCTTTCCATTTGCTGGCTTTATTTGCATTAGGCTGTCCAGATTCAGTTCGTTCCTTCCATTGCCTAAACTGTGTTTTTTGTATCCTTCCACAATCTTGCTTTCTCAATCAATTACTCAGGATTTATAAAGGGTGGCAAATCACCTGTCCATTCAAACAGCCATATCGTGAGACCTTTTCTGAATTCGCGTAGCAATGCAGCATTCCTGAGGTGTAGGGGAAGGTCGTTCCAGGCTTTGGCTGCCAGGTGAGGGAAGTAGCATCCTCTGCTATAGGATCAGTGTATCCAGGGTCTGTCTACGAGGAAGAGGGAGATGGATCATCAAGGGTGTCTGGTTGGTTGGTGGAAGGTCATTAGTTTGTTGAGCTATGTTGGTCCTTCTTTGTGCAGGGCTTTGTATGCATGGGTCATCATCTTGAACTGGTATTTCTTCTGGATCAGGAGCCTCTGTAGCTTCTTGAGGTGCTGAGGTGATATCAGCCCATCTGGGGAGATCAAGGATGAGTTTTGAACAGTCTATAGTCTCTTTAGGAGATGTCCATTGACTCCTACTAAAGGGTGTTGCTGTAGTCCAGGCTGCTGGTGATGAGGGCTTGAGTGACGGTCCTTTTGGCGTTGATTAGGAGCAACCTGAAGATCTTACAGAACATGTGTAGGGTGTGGATGCAGATGTACAATATTGCCTTTTGCTGTTTCTACATAGATAACTGTCCAAGATGATGCTGAGGTCATGGGATCTGTCGGGATAGGGAAAGTCTGAGTTCAGCAGGCAACCAAGTGCTGTTCCATGGTGAGGTGTTTTTTTCAAAAGATGAGGACTTCCGTCTTGACTGTGTTGAGTTTGAGACATTTGTCCTTCATCCAGTTGGAGACATTGATCATACATCTGTGGAAGTTGGTTCTGGTGGTGAAGGAGTATTCTAACAGTGAGAGGATGAGCTGAGTTTGATCGGCATATGAGATGAAGTTGAGTGCATGCAATCTGACAGTGCTGACCAGGAGAGTTATGTGCATGTTGAAGAGGGTGGGCTGAGGGACAATCATTGTGGGATGCTGCAGATGATCTTCTTGGGTTCTGATGTAACTGGTGGGAGATGGATTCTCTGGGTTCTTACGATGATGTATGAGGTGATTGAGGGCATCTCCCTGGATTCCAATGGGGGTGTTTGTTGATTAAGATGTGGTGGGAGAACTGTTGAAGGTGTCTGACAGGTCCAGGAGGATGAAGGCTGCTGTTTTGCTACAGTGTAGGATAGCCCTGTTGTCATCAGTGGCTGCAATCAGGACTGTCTTAGTGCTGTGGTTGGCTTGGAATCTGGTTTGGGAGGGTCCAGAAAATTGGAGTGTTCCAAGTGTTTGATGAGTTGCTGGTTGATTGACTTTTCAAGAACCCTCACCAGGAAGGCTAGCAATGAGTTTGGCCAGCATTTCTTCAGATCTGCTGGGTTTCTTCAGCAGGGGTCTCACTTTAGGGTGTTTCCAGTCCTCAGGGAAGAAGGCCATAGCGATGGAGGCATTCAGGACTTTCTTGAAGCATCACCAATTGTCTTGCTTCCCAGCTTGAAGATGTGGTGGGGACATGATTCAGTGTGCTCCTGAGTGTACGGAGTTCATGATGGAGATTGTGGCTTGAGTTATGAGAAGGTCCCAATGGGTGAGAAGGTGTTCGAAATTTTTGTTTGAAGGTGTCAGTAGGCCAATCCTGTCAGTTGTAGGGGCTTGGGTTCAGAATATCTGGTAAATGGCTGTGACCTTGTGATGGAAGCTGTCCGCCTGAGTGTCAGACAGTTCTTGCAAGGGGGTGATGTTGTTCCCAGTGGCTGCAGGTTGGAGAATTCCTTCACGATGGTGAAGAAATTCTTGCTGTGGTTTGTGCTGGCTTCTATGTGGTCTGCTAGAGCGTTCTTCTATGTTTCTCTCAGGAGACTGTAGTACTGGCTAAGTGATGTGTTGAAGGTGTTGTGGTCTTCTGTCTTTTCACTAGTACACCACCTCCTTTCTAGTTGCCAGCTGTTTGGAAGATTTCAGCTCCACAGTGAACCATCTGGCTCTTCTGGCCGGTGCTTTGGGTTTGGTTGGCTAGGAAGGGCGATTGTGTCAGCGCATCACATGATTCACTGGGAAACGTTCTTTGCAGCCTGTTCTCGGTAGCGTGATGTGTTTGGGAGATTGGATTGAGAGTATTGTTCCACTGGTCTTTTGACACCTTTTTCCAGTGTCTGCATGTGGTGCCAGTGTTGGTAGATCCTGAGATGGTGAAGTGGACGCTGTAGTGTTCGATTCAGGTGAGCTGTGACATGTGGTTATACTTGACTCTGTTGCTGAATGTGTAAATGGGGTAAAGCATGTGTCCTGCGATGTGGGTGGGGGTGTTGACAAGTTGTTGGAGGCTGATGTTGCACATGCCTTCCAGGAGGTCAGTTGTGTTGGTATTGTTGGGATCATCTGAGGAGGTTGTGCAGCTATGATGTCCTTGAAGATGAAGGTAATTCCATATCCATCTTTGTTGATCCAGTCCCAGTGTGCTATCTTGTAGCCTTCTGTTGTGGCGATGGTGATGTCTGGAGTGAAGGCAGGTTCAGCCAGGTCTCTGTGAGGAAGATGACATCTGGGGTGTAGGATGATATTGTGTCCCAGATCTTTGTGCAGTGTTTGTCAAGCAATCGTGCACTGAGTAGAATGCATGGGAGTTATGCTGCGATGGTCTAAATCGGTTTGGTGGTTGAATTGTGGTTGCGATGTCTTCAGCGTTGTTGGTTGATTTGGTATTGCAGGTGAAGTGGCAGTGTTGACAGGAGAATGGTCCTCTGGTGGTGCGTTAAGATGTGTGGCAGCAGTTGTTGTCGATTCATCTGGGGTTCAGGGCTCAGAGGCCTGCAGCAGTGTAGCTGCACAGGGTGGAAGAACCAAGGTTCCCGGTGTTGGGCACGGTCCAGGTGCAGACAGGTGCAGATGGGCTTGACTTTGTCGCAGCTTCAGTACACACCGGCCACTTAGTGGCCTCCATTAAGTAGGTCCTGGGAGGAGGGAGGCAATCTGGGAGGTGGTGGGCCGGGCAAAGAGGGAGGCGGAAAGTAGGCAGGAGTGGTAAATGAGGGAAAAACAAGGAGAAGCAGTGAAAGCGGGGGAAAAGTGGGGAAAATGAGGTAAAAGCAGGGGAAAGCAATCAGAAAACAGGGGAAAGGGGGAGAAATCAGTGAAAAATGAAAAACGTCAGTAAACAAGGAGAAATGACTAAGAAAATGGGGGAAAGGTAGGAGAAAGCACTGAAAAATGGAGAAAAGCTGGAGAAGGTACTCAGAAAATGGTGAGGAAGCAAAGTGATGCAGTATCATGGGGGAACTTTCTGTTACCAGGACTTTAAATTTTGTTCTTATCTCCTCACATTTGCTGTGCATTCATAGACTGGAGTCAAATGCCAGGTGCTGTGTTCCAGGGGTGCTTGGTTACTTGTTCTTTCTCTGACTTCGTAGTGAGGGGGTTTATGTAACAATCTTGCTGGATACTGAAGGTAGGAAAGAGTTTGTTTTACAACATGACAACATTTAAATGAACTGTGTAAGTATATCAGAATATATCAGAATTATGAAGGCACAAATGCACAAATGAAGCACATTTTTTGTTATTTCTGAAGTGTGTTGGAAACAAACACTTTAATATGATCAAACAAATCACTAAGCTAGGTGATGCAATTTCCACATATTTTTGTCTGTGCACTGTATAGTTCTATTAGTAAAACTGTATTTCTGTGCAAATGGAATGGTCATTTCAATTGAAAATGTATTGTCTGCAATGGCAGTGTGCTACCACACCATGAATAATCCACTCTATGCCACACCACTCTACTCTGCACCACTCACACAGCTATACTCTACTCTGTAACACTTCACTTTACACCACTCCATGCCACTGCACTCTGCATCTCTTCACTCTACACCAATGCGGACTACACCACTTCATACTATGCCTTTCTACTTTATGCCAATGCACTCTTCGCCACTCTACACTAGTGCCCCCTTCAACATTGAACTCTGCACCACTCCAGTCTGGGCCAGACTAATCTACTCTGCACAACTCTACTCTATGCCACTCTACTCTGTACCACCCTGAACACTGCACTCAATGGCACTGCACTCTATGCCAATGCACCGTATGCCAATGCACTTTACTCTGTAACTCAACTTTATTGCTCCTGCACTCTACTCCAGTCTGTATGCCACTCTAAAACACTCTGAAACAATCTACTTTACTCCACTGCACTTTACATTAATCTACTCTTAACCACCGCACTCTACACTAATGCACACAACTGCACTCTATGTCACTGTATCTATGCCACTGCACTCTACTCTGCATCCCTATATTCTATGCCACTGCTCTCTATGCCACTCTACTCCACTGCACTATATGCCACTGCAGTACATGGCACTATACTCTACTCTGCACCACTCTATGCTACTTTACTGTGCACCACTCTACACTACTACGCTCTATGGCACTTGAGTCTACTTGATGCCACTGCCCTCTGCATCATTCAGCTCTATGCCACTCTACTCTGCACTCTTCACCACTCTATTCTCCTCAACACCATTCTATTCTATTCTGCATCACTCTACTTGTGCAATTCTACTCTGTACCACTACATTCTGCACCACTCCACTCTGTGACACTCCACTCTGCACCACTTCACTCTGCACCACTGCACTCACCTATACACCACTCTAATCCATGCCACTGCATTCTACGACACTGCATTGTATGCCGCTGAATTCAGTGCCACTTCCATCAATGCCACTGCACTCTATGCCACTATACTCTGCAACACTCTATGTCAATGCACTCTACACCAGTCCACTCTACTCTATTCTTCTCCAGTGTATAGCACTCTATGTGACTCCACACAATGCCACTCCAATACATGAAACTCTGTGCCACTCCACTGTACAACGCTCTACTCCACTCATCCCCCTTCCACTCTACGAAACTCCACACCACTCTCCTCTATGTCGCTAACTTTTACTGATTGCTGAACAGCAGCCACACTGGTAAACAACATTGCGAAAACACATTGGCAAAGCCAATAGATCTGGCATTGGAGAGATCTATTGGCTTTGCTAATGCTTGTTTTTTAAATTTGGGCCCTGTGTCCACCTGTGGCACTCACAAAATATTCCCATATGGGGAAGTGAGAGGAGCCCCAGGGAATTCCCTCACCCACTTGGACAGAAAACAGCAGTGTCCATGAGGATAGGGTTCCAGGGACACTGCTCACATTGGGCCCCAGGGGAAGGGGTACCCGTGCCGATTATCAGCTTGGGGCCGCATGTCCCCTTTCCAAAATGTAGCTTTCTATCCCAGGGGATGGGATCCCTGGAGACTCTAGAAGAATCAGGGAGGGGGGAACATGTGCCCCCCTCCTAGCTATAATTAAATCATTCCTGGGAGATGGATTCCATGAGGCCTAAAAAAGGCTTGCAAAGAGGGCTGTGCACCCCATCCCTATAAAAAATAATACTAGCAACCCCCCGACCGTGGCCAAACTCAGGGGGCTCAGTTTGAAAAAGGGCAGGAGCCTGCATTCTTTTTTATCCTCTGCAGTTCTACTGCACCATTAAAACAATGTTACATGTTTGGCCAAGGGGTACCAGGCTTTGAGGGTAGGGTATCACTGCTTTGCCCCCTATATGTTTTTTTTTTTTTTACTCAGGGGAGGGTATGAGTCCACAAGTCCAAAAATGCCTCCTACCATATCTTTGTTGATGTAGTGACCGCCAATCAGATCATATCTTTTGATTTGTTCAATCCACTGATATTTGGTGAAGTGAAATATACAATTATTTTTTAGCTTTATTTTCTCAAAAAAGTACTGAACAGATTTACACCAAATCATAAAAAACATGCTCTGTGGTCCAAGACATACCTTTCTGTCAAATGTCTTGATGATTGGGTTTGAGGTATTCTCCCGAGAGTCCATCTAACCCAAGTTTAGAAAACAGAGTGTACTGATTAACCCAGGGGAATTTTTACCGTTGGGTCACTTTGCTTCCATGGGAGACAGCTCTATGATTGGTTGCCAGCAACATGAGAAAAATTTTGCCACCAGCCATTACAGGGACAGAGGGTTTGATTTAGTGTTTGGAAGAGGGGTTATTCCGTCACGCCAGTGACGAATATTCTGTCCATCTAAATATAAATCCCATAGGATATAATGGGATTTATATTTCGCCAGATGGATATCCGTCACCGTTATGATGGAGTAACCCTCTGAAAAACTAAATCAGGTCCTTAGTCACTGTTCTTGAAGTTAAAAAAAATAATATGTGGAGAGGACCCAGAGGAACCCTCCCAGGCCATTTTTTTTTTAAATCTCCAATTTATGTCATGATCCCATGAAAGTCCTGTGGCATCACCGCAAAAAAAAAAAAAAAAATAGCAGCCAATCATTTTGTATTAAGTATTCTGAGAGGGCAGCGTCAGTAGGCATTTGGACTAAATTAGTGAAAAACAAAGGGAAGGGGGACGCATGTCCTCCTTCCCCAAGCCTGCGAAGGTGTTGGAGACCCCTTCCCCATGACTGTTTTTTTTAAATGGTAAGACAGCCACGTGACCCCACTTCCTGAACCAACGTAGGCCCTGGTAACTGCATCCTCCAGGGTCAAAATGTAAGAAAAGGTGGGAGGCTTTGTGGAGCCCCTCCACAAGCCTTGAAAAGGACCTGGAGACCCCATCCCTTAGGGCCTCCTCCCTGAGCTTTTAACGGCCACAGGGACCTCATCCCCTTGGTCTGGCTCACTTACTATGTCCTAGGTAGCCCATCTCCAGGACATAGTAGTTTCCCTGCCCACACCACCCTGCACAGGGAAACTTATTTGCTCTGGTCTTGCTGGAGTATTTTAAGATCTCCGGCCAAACAGGAGCAAGAACAATACTGACTCCCATGCCATGCAGGGGCCAGCTGGGGGTCAGTGGGCTCCCATGTTCCCCAATATGTTGCTAATAAAGAGAGGCCCCTTGGGATGCAGTACCCAGGGCCCAAGATGGCTTGAGGAGGGGGTTGTGCACCCCTCCCCTTTTGATAAAATACAGCCCCAGGGTATGGGGTCCCTGAGGCTTATGAAGGCTTGTGGAGGGGTACTGCACACTCCCCTCCATTCCCCTTTTAAAATAGATATGGTCTAATAAGGCTCAGGTAGGGGGGTTCTGCTGCCCCCTCCCCTTTTTTTATTATAATTGGTCTCTGGGGATGGGGCCTGTTGGACTTTTGCCCCTTTTCAGGGTCATCCCCAATCTTTGTGCCTCCTGCCTCCTACTTTTTCTGACCTTTTTGCTGTTGGCTTTTGAAACTCTGAGCATTTTACCACTGCTAACAAGTGCTAAATTGCATATGCTCTCTGTGTAAATTGTATGATTGATTGGTTTATCCATGACTGGCATATTTGATTTACTTGTAAGTCCCTAGTAAAGTGCACTAAAGGTGCCCAGAGCCTGTAAACCAAATGCTACTAGTGGCTCTGCAGCACTGGTTGTGCCACCCACCTAAGTAGCTCTATAATCATGTCTCAGACCTGCCACTGCAGTGTCTGTGTGTGCAGTTTTAAACTGTAAATTCAACTTGGCAAGTGTACCCACTTGCCAGGCCTAAACCTTCCCTTTTCTTACATGTAAGGCACCCCTAAGGTAGGCCCTAGGTAGACCCACGGGCAGGGTGCAGTGTATGGTTAAGGTAGGACATAATTGGTCATTACAACCCTGGCGGTCGGTGTTAAAGCAGCGGTAAAACCGACAACAGGCCGGTGAAAAAAAAAATGGAATTACGACTGTGGAGGAAACCGCCAACATAGACAGCCATTATAACACTCCGACCGCCACAGCGGTACAAACAAACACCGCAGCGGTAACTGCGAGCAGACAGGCGGAAGACAATGTACCGCCCACAGCATTACAACAGTCCAATCCGCCACCTTTTCCGAGGCGGATTCACCGTGAACAAAAACACGGCGGAAACGGGACTTGGATGGGAAAACGCTCACCTCTACACATCCCATGAGGAACCAGGACGCCATGGAACTTGAACTTCAGATTCTTCCAGCCTTTATCTTTCTGTTCCTCTATCAGGAGCACGAACGCCGACAGCGAAGACCACGGTGAGTACTGCACCTACGACACAGGGGAGGGGGAGGGAAAAAACAGTGACACAAACACGCAACACGCAACACTCCCACCCCCACCCTCACCCACAACAACACACACACTAATACATCATGATACGTCACAGTTACACCCCCCACACCAACCCTGAAAGAATGCAAGGACAAAAGGAAATGAGTCGAATGATTGTAATATATACGAAGACAGTAATAAAAAATATATACATATATTAAGATATTCACACTATAAACAAATATATACACCAAGAATACAAGTCCAAGGTATTCCACTATCATAGTCCATGGACCACCGGGCCCAAAAGGCATGGGCGAGGCCCACACTCAATACCCTAACAAGACTGAGAGAACACTGCTGGGGCATCAGAGAGGAATAAAACAGCCACCTCAGGGGGAGGTAAAGGGGGGGGGGGCATCTCAGCCGGATGAGTGCATGACGCCAGATCCACGAGGGGGCTCCATGCCCACTGTTCAATCCTGGGGAGTGCAAAGCCACTGTCTCTCAAGTCTCTACAGTGGGTGGTTTGCCCATTGTTCAGTCCTGGGGAGTGCAAAGCCACAGTCTCTCAAGTCTCTACAGTGGGTGGTTTGCCCACTGTTCAATCCTGGGGAGTGCACAGCCACAGCCTCTCAAGTGGATAACATTCTCCACTGGTTTCTGGAGGGGGCTATGTGACCAGAGTGCTTCATCCTGCCAAGGACTGTGTGAGTGGATGCTGTTCTCCACTGGTTCTGGAGGGGGCTTTGTGCCCAGAGTGCTTCATCCTGCTAAGGACAGAGGTAGTGGATGTAACTCTCCACTGGTTCTGGAGGGGGCTTTTTGCCCAGAGTGCTTAATCCTGCCAAGGACAGAGGTAGTGGATGTATCTCTCCACTGGTTCTGGAGGGGGCTTTGTGCCCAGAGTGCTTCATCCTGCCAAGGACTGTGTGAGTGGATGATGTTCTCCACTGGTTCTGGAGGGGGCTTTGTGCCCAGAGGGGGCTTTGTGCCCAGAGTGCTTCATCCTGCCAAGGACAGAGGTAGTGGATGTATCTCTCCACTGGTTCTGGAGGGGGCTTTGTGCCCAGAGTGCTTCATCCTGCCAAGGACTGTGTGAGTGGATGCTGTTCTCCATTGGTTCTTGAGGGGGCTTTGTGCCCAGAGTGCTTCATCCTGCCAAGGACAGAGGAAGTGGATGTATCTCACCACTGGTTCTGGAGGGGGCTTTGTGCCCAGAGTGCTTCATTCTTCCAAGGACATAGTTAGTGGATACTGTTCTCCACTGGTTCTGGAGGGGGTTTTGTGTCCAGAGTGCTTCATCCTGCCCGTGGCGCCCCAGTAGTGTCGGAATCATTGGCGCTCATTGGCCTGCGTTGCTGCTGGCAGCGGTGTCCTGGGAGGCGGGGCTGGTGGCGGCGGTGTCCTGGGAAGCTATTCTGCTTGCGGCGGTGTCCTGGGCAGCGGTGCTGCTGGCGGCGGTGTCCTGGGCAGTGGGGCTGCTGGCGGCAGGACAGAGGGCTGCTGGCAGCAGGACAGCGGGGCTGCTGGCGGTGGTGTCCTGGCAGCGGTTTTGCTGGTGGCGGTGTCCTGGGCAGCGGTGCAGCTGGCGGCGGTGTCCTGGGCATCGGGGCTGGTGGCAGCAGTGTCCCGGGCAGCGGTTCTGCTGGAAGCGGTGTCCTGGGCAGCTGGGCTGGTGGCGGCGGTGTCCTGGGCAGCTGTTCTGCTGGCGGCGGTGTCCTGGGCAGCGGTTCTGCTGGCGGCGGTGTCCTGGGCAGCGGGGCTGGTGGCGGTCTTGTCCGCCGTGCAGATCTTCCCAGACTTGCCGGTTTTACTGTGCCCCTTCCCCACATTAGATGGTGGTGCAGCTGTCTCCACACCACCAACTGTACCCCTGGGAGCGGCTTCGGTGGCTGATTTCTTTCCCCTCTCACGCGGGCACTGGCCAACTTTTTATGATTTACAGGTGGGGGATGGTCCGTGCTCTGGCTCCTTGCCACACTGTCTGCCCTGCTGCCTGGTGCACTCCAGAATCCGGTTACTACGGCACCACTGGTCCCGCAGATGTTGTGGTTGAGGTGCTGGGATGGGACCTGGAGAGTCGGGCCCTAGGAGACTGAAGGGGTGGGGGAGGTGAGGGAAAGAGGTCAAGGTTGGACAGGAAAAGTTTCTTAGGAACACTGGAACAGGTACATGGAGGGGGTTTGGGAGGGGAGGAAGAGGTAGTGGTTGTAGGAGGTGTACGTTTGGTGACTTTGGGTGAAGGTGCATGCGCTGGTGGCTGTCGTGAGATGGATGGCTGTTGGGTGGGTGTGTGGCTGCGTTTGTGTACCTTGGGAGGTGGCCTCACAGACACACTGGGAGAGGACACATGGGACGTGTGTATGGTAGTGGTGGTGGTGACTGCACGTGAGCGGGTGTGGTGGTGGGTGTGCTGGTGATGGACGTAGTGGCTGAGGATGTAGTGCATGCAGGTGTGAGTGGAGACGAGACAGGGAAGGAGGAGGGAGATGAGGAGGAGGGGGACACAGTGGAGGCAGTGGATGTTGGTGTGTCTGCATGTGTCTGACGCTTGCGTGAGTGCCTGTGGGATGTGTGGTGCTTATGTTTGCCTGAGCTTCCCTTGTGTGTTGAGGTGTGTACATGCTGGTCTGATGTTGTGCTTGGGATAGGCTGAGGTACAGGGGTTTGGGTCTGTGTGGAAGAAGTTGGAGGGGGGAGGATAGAGACAGGGACAATGGCTGCCATCAGTGCTGAGGCCAGAGTCTGAAAAGCTTGCTGATGGGCTGCCTGACTAGAGTGAATGCCCTCCAGGTATGATTTGGTTTGTTGCAACTGCCTCTCTACACCCTGGATTCGATTCAAAATGGTAGACTGCCCAACTGTGTGGGACCTGAGGAGGTCAATGGCCTCCTCACTGAGGGCATCAGGGGTGACAGGGGCAGGGGCTGAGGTGCCTGGGGCAAAGGAGATGCCCACCCTCCTGGGTGAGTGGGCACAGGACACATGCAGAGGGGCTGCTGGGAGGGCGGTGCTGTTAGGGGGGGTGGTGGCTGTACCTGTAGATGCGGGGGGCACAGATGGGCCCACCACCGCAGGGGAGCTCCCAGCAGAGGAGGAGTCTGTATCGCTGGTGTCAGCTCCTGTCCCCGCCGTGGAGCTCCCCTTGCCCTCCGTCCCACTGGTAAATTCAGACTCCATAGTGTCGCCCTCCAGGGCCATGTGGGATGCAGCTCCCTCCTGCTCCGGTGCCACTGCTCCTCCACCTGATGATGCTAATGCACACAAGAACAGGGGACCACAAAAAAGGGGGGGAAGACAGAAGAAAGACATGTTGAGTGCATGCAACACGGCTACCGTTGGCGGACACTATAGACACAGAAGCCCCCTGCACTACCCCGCGCACTTGGAGTTCCCTATTCAATCCCAGGGACATGGGTTGCAAGGCTATGCCCAATTGATGCACACATGGATGTCACAGGAGCCTGACTAGGTGTAGTTGGCACTGTACACAGGTGGGGTAAGGTGCCACAAGGCCTGTCTTATGAAGGGTCCTTGCCTACTAAACTCGCCCTGGCCTAGGGGAACCCACAGCCCACCTCCCCCACCCAGACACCTACAATGCACGCTGAATCAGCAGAATGAGAGTGTACTCACCCCCTTGTGGCTGCTGTGATGCCTTCAAGCGCCCATCCAACTCCTGATACGTCACCACCAGGATCCGGAACATCAAGGGGGTGACGGGCACCCTCCCACGTTGGGAGGCCATCCCCAGCTGCGCCTCTGCGGTCTTCTTGCTCCAGAGGCGAACGTCCTCCCATCTTTTCCGTCAGTGGGTGCTCCATCTGTGGTAGACCCCCTGGGTCCAGACTTCCTTGGCAATGGCACGCCAAATGTCCTTCTTCTGGTGGGCGCTGACCTACAGGAATAGTACAGGGGAAAAAGAGAAGTTATTACCATCCACACCGTCACAGTCATTGGCCGGCATCCCTACCCTTGCCATGACGCATCTGCATTCACCGTTGTTTCATGCATGCCTCATTCTCACCCCTCCTATCTTCCATCCACACCACTCCACACAGGCATTGCCCATACAGCATGCTCACAGTGTACTTACCTGTTTGTCTGGAGGACCGTAGAGTAGCGTGTACTGGGGGAGGACCCCATCCACAAGTTTCTCCAACTCCTCCGTGCGGAAGGCAGGGGCCCTTTCCTCAGACACATGAGCCATTGTCTCTTCCAGACTGAGGTCACAGCTGCACTTGCAGTGTAGGCTCTCTCCTGTCGAAGATCAGGTATCAAGTGTGTGAACAGAGACAAAATGGCGGTCACGTCAGCTGCGGTGCGTACCGTCACCACCGGCGTACATCATCATTGGCTCCTGGGACCCATAGGGTCCAATGTTAACCAATGCAGGACTGCGCCGCGGTCTTCGACCGCCTACCGCGACGGTGTACAAAGCCAGCGCAGTTACCTCATATCCCATTGTTCCACTTTACAGGTCAGGCAGCCGCCATTTCATGGGCCCACATGGCATTATTTTGGACTGCGTCACACAAATCTAGGCCTTGCCTAAACACTCATACAGGCATATGTCGATTTGCTAATATTTCAGAGTAAGCTGTGTTTACGTACCTCAGAGTTGGTTGACTCTCTGCTCGCTGTTCTCCTCCATAGGCACCGTCCGCTAGGGCATGTGAGGAGATGGAGGCATCCTCCGGTGTACAGACCACTGGTGGACCTGTTGACAATGAAGGAGCGACATGTGATCATCACCTACAGACTTGATCGTGCCACAATCCAGGAACTGTGTGCCCAGTTGGAGCCAGACCTGATGTCAGCTATCTGCCATCCCACAGGAATCCCCCCTCAAGTGCACATGCTGTCAGTACTCCATTCCTAGCAAGTGGGTCATTTCAAACTACAGTGGCCATTGCATCAGGTATGTCCCACTGTGTTGTCCAGAGTGTTGTCTGCCCTGCTGAAACACATGCGGAGCTACATCAAGTTCCCTCAGGTGGAGGATTTGCCTATGGTGAAAGGTGACTTCTATGCTCTGCGACATATCCCCAACATCATAGGTGCCATTGATGGGACACATGTGGCCTTGGTTCCCCCCCGCAGGAGTGAACAGGTGTACAGAAACCGGAAGAGTTACCATTCAATGAATGTGCAGATGGTGTGTTTGGCAGACCAGTACATCTCCCATGTGAATGCCAAATTCCCTGGCTCAGTGCATGACGCTTATATTTTTGAGAAATAGCAGCATCCCTTATGTGATGGGGCAAATCCAGAGGCACCGTGTGTGGCTATTAGGTGAGGACATGGACCCAATACAGTGTGAATAGTTGTGTGGGTCTGGGGTTGTCCCTATGAGTTAGTGTATGTCTAACAGTTGTCCCTCGACATTTGCAGGTGACTCTGGTTACCCCAACCTGTCATGGTAACTGACCCCAGTGAGGAATCCCAGGACAAGGGCAGAGGAACGCTACAATGAGGCACATGGATGAACTAGGAGGGTTATAGAGAGGACCTTCAGCCTCCTGTAGGCCAGGTTCCAGTGCCTCCATATGACAGGTGGTTCCCAATTCAACTCACCAAAGAAAGTGTGCCAGATCCTCGTGGCCTGCTGTATGCTTCACTACTTTGCTTTGCGATGACAGGTGCCTTTTCTGCAGGAGGATGGTCCAGATGGAGGTGTTGTGGCAACTGTGGAGCCTGTGGACAGTGAAGACGAGGAAGCAGAAGAAGAGGACTTAGACAACAGGAACACGGTGATCCTGCAATTCTTCCAGTGAGACACAGGTAAGAAGACAACACAGCCTGCTACATCTGATTAAACTCTACTACCTCTCATCTGTCTGTCATTTTCACCCAGTGTATGGTCACTGAGTTGTCACTCTCCCTTATGATTTCACAGATGT
The DNA here is from genome assembly GCF_031143425.1 of Pleurodeles waltl. Taxonomy (NCBI): domain Eukaryota; kingdom Metazoa; phylum Chordata; class Amphibia; order Caudata; family Salamandridae; genus Pleurodeles; species Pleurodeles waltl. The sequence continues at coordinate 473,874,690 of NC_090451.1, forward strand.
GGGTCCCACTGTGTGACTTCTGCTTTGTTTCCGCATGGACTAGAGCTGTGTGACATAGGTATGTTGATATAACATTTGATATAGCATTTTGCCACTGTTATTGCAAATACACAATTGTGAAAGCACAGACTGACTCCAGATTGTTATTTGATTTAAGGGTATTTATTTAAGTGCTCAATAGTGGAGGGGGTTGTAAAATGGTCAGGGGTGGTGGTGGAGGAATGCCCATGGCAGAGTCCAGTCTATTAGTCTCACAGGTGCATTGTCCAAAGGGGCATAGGAAGTGGAGCTGGGGCAGTTGATGGATGGACAGGGTGACAAAGTGGGACAGAAGGATGACAATCAGGGTGGTCTCATTTCTTAGGGAGGTCTTGGCATTGTTCTCTGTTTTTGTCCTGGATCTCAGAGACCGTTTGTGGGGTGGTTCTCCATCTGCAGGGGGTGGGGTGCTGGTGCTGTGGTCCTGTGGCGGTGCCTCCTGTCCACTAGTGCCGGCAGAGGTGGTGGGCAGTTCATCATCCTGTCTAGTGTCAGGGGCCCCTTGTTGTGCCACAGTGCCCCTCCTGGTGTTCACGAGTTCCTTCAGCAGTCCTACAATGGTGCCCAGGGTGGAATTGATGGATTTGAGTTCCTCCCTGAAGCCAAAATACTGTTCCTCCTGCAGCCGCTGGGTCTCCTGAAACTTGGCCAGTACCGTTGCCATCGTCTTCTGGGAATGGTGGTAGGCTCCCATTATGTTGGAGAGGGCCTTGTGGACAGTGGATTCCCTGGGCCTGTCCTCCCCCTGTCGCACAGCAGCCCTCCCAGTTCCCCTGTGTTCCTGGGCCTCTGTCCCCTGAACCGTGTGCCCACTACCACTGCCCTCAGGTCCCTGGTGTTGTTGGGGTGGTGGGTTAGCCTGGGTTCCCTGTGGTGGTGGACACACTGCTGCTTTACATGTCCTGGGGACAGAGCTATGGGCCCGCTGGGTGGGTGCTGTGCTGGTGTTTCCAGAGGGGGCAAGCTCTGTAGTGGCCTGGGCCAGTGTGAGGGGAACCAACTGTCCCGAGGTCCCAGATGGGCCAGGCTGGACATCTAGATCCAGTTGGACAGAGCTGCTGTCATCACTGTGGACCTCTTCTGTGGGTGGAGTGGACATATCTGGACCCTCCAGTCCGGTGACGTTGGGTAGGGGTCCTGCATGGGTGTAAAGGCATGATTATTGCATCTGTGTGTGCCATGGTGTGCAATGGGTGGGTGACCCTGTACCCCAGTGCTTGCATTCCTGTGTAGGACCTTGTGTGATCATGGTTTAGGGGGGTGTATGGGTATGTGTAGTGGCCATGCATTGGTGATGGGTGTCCATGCTTTGGTGTTACATGCAGGGCTTGGTTTTGGGATGTGTGGTTTGTGATATTGGGACATACGTGAGGAGTTGGAGTGATGGGTGTGAGGGCGAGGGTGGGGGTATGTGATAGCATGAAGGTAGGTTAGGGGATATAGTAGGAAAGCTTTGACTTACCAGAGTCCATTCCTCCAGCTACTCCTGCGAGTCCCTCAGGATGCAGTATAGCCAAGACCTGCTCCTCCCATGTTGTTAGTTGTTGGGGAGGAGGTGGGGGTCCACCGCCAGTCCTCTGTACGGCGATGTGGTGTCTTGAGACCACGGAACGCACCTTCCCCCGTAGGTCATTCCACCTCTTCCTGATGTCATACCGTGTTCTTGGGTGCTGTCCCACTGCGTTGACCCTGTCCATGATTCTTCACCATAGCTCCATCTTCCTAGCTATGGTGGTGTGCTGCACCTGTGATCCGAATAGCTGTGGTTCTACCCAGATGATTTCCTCCACCATGACCCTGAGCTCCTCCTCAGAAAACCTGGGGTGTCTTTGCGGTGCGATGGGGTGGTGTGGGTGATGTGTGGGGTGGTGTGTGTTGTGATGTGTGGGGTGATATTTAGAGGTGTGTTGTGTGTGGTGTGTGGATGTTGTGTGAGTGATGGTGTGGAGTGCCTGTGAATGCTAGTTTGTAGATGGTGGTGTCTCTCTCTGGCCCTCAGTCGCACATGTTGACGTAAGGGTTTGTGGGTGATGTGGGTGTGTGTTTTATATTGTATTGGGTGTGTGGGAGTTGTGTGGGTGTATGTGTATCAGGTGTGTGTATTTCTAAATGTCCAATGTGGTTGTGTTTTGTATGTGTGTGTATTTTGAGCGTGGCGGTGTGTACCGCCAATGGAATACCGCGGTTCAAAGACTGCCGCGTGGATTCGGGGGTCGTGATAGTGTGGGCGTATTCCTGCTGGCGCGACGGTGTCGGTTTTGTTATCGCCAGTTTATCACTGACCTTTGGTGTGGCCGACTTGTGTGGGTGTCTGGATTTTGGCGGATTCCGAGCTGTGAGTTGTGATAGCTGTGGTGGAATTCCGCGGCCGCAGCGGTGTGTTGGCGGTCTTCTACACGAAGGTAAGCGTCTTTTACCGCCAATGTTGTAATGACCCCTATAGTTATGTATTTTAGATGTCCTGACAGTGAAATATTGCTAAATTTGTTTTTCACTGTTGTAAGGTCTCTCCCTCTCATAGGTTAACATGGAGGCTACCTTTAAATATCGGACAGACATGTGGAGTTTGGGGTCTCCTGAGCTCACAATTTAAAAATACATCTTTTAGTAAAAGCATGCATGTGAAGACTCGGGAGTCACTGATTATTGGCTTTCACAAATTTGATTACATAAATTACCTGAGAAATGGGTCTTGGTATTTGGAAAGAGTGAAGAAGCTAGAAGTGGAAAAACCATACCTCTACAGAAGATTAATCCAAAGAAATTTGTGGTGAAAGAAAGAGAGGGAAAGTTCAATTCGGTGGCTCCAGATATTAAACTGGAACAGACGATCCAAAGATCACAGAAAAGCTCCAACTGAATTGTTGGTCAGACACATAGGAGAATATGTTGCTCAATGGCAGCTAGTGTACCATGAAGTCCTTTCTACTTGCATGTTTTCAGAGAGATGACAAATTCAAAATTAGTCCATTGTGAAACAGTTCCTCACCACAAACCTGTGGGAAAGAGAGGGGGACATTTTAATAAACATATTGACAGCCTTCTTCATCTCATTATTATTGAAAGAGAAAAAGTTGTTTGACATAATCACTATAGCTAAACTTTCATGCATTAATTGCCATAGTAAGAGTTTTATCCAATTAGCTAATACATTATAGGCTACAAAAAAAACAACCTTTGGAAGCACATAGTGAGATGGATGTAGAAAAAGAAACGGGTGATTTTATCAAGGACATTCTGTCACTTGATCTTTTTTCCAACAATTGCATTTTTTGATAGAGATGCTGCAACTACACCAGTGAAGGACAAACTCATACAAGAGCTCGAAAAACAACTTTCACCTGAAGAATTTCAAATTGAAGGTATCCTCATTAAAAGCTGCTTTTATTGTGCACCATATGTCACAATTGGGAATGGTCAAGGTTCCATCCATGCAAAACTTCGGAGGGGTCCTTCAGACTGTTCTGCAGATAAGATATCAAAGTCAGTGTGCACTTTGCAAGAACTGCACATTGTCTTTGACAGTTATCTTGAACTGTCAAAGAATGCAAGAGAATCAGATGAATGTCTACAAGCGAAACAATTAACCTTACCTACATCAAAACTTTGACACCTATACCTGTGCAACTTGATAAATTCTGATCCTCACATCTAACAAGATGTACTTGGAGATGTTATCTTGCCAAAGCATTGCTGATGCTTAAGTGAATACTGAATTTCCAATTATTGCAAGTAGAATGATTGTCAATTAGAAGTTGGTGCCTGCAGAGATATATTTAAGAGGTGCAGGCCATATTGTTCAAGATTGTAACAGCAGATGTATTCAAAAGGTACTGGCCAAATTTTTCAAGAATGTAATAGCAAATTGGAGGAAGCTGACCTTCTTGTTGTCCACAAGTTGAGTGGGCTGTTTGAAATAGCTCCAATTGAGTCACTGTACTGTCAAATGACACTGATGTTATTTTTGTGCTACTTAGATTTGTTGCAATGTCCAAAATTCAAGAATTGTCGGAGTTATGGTTATGTTATGGATAAGGAGAGAAAAACCCACTTAAACCCACTTCATATTCTGTACTAGAAACCTGACACATGGAGATACCCAGTGTTCTTATCAAGGCAAACTTTCACACATTTGACAATTTTTAGTGCAGTGAGTTCAAGAGATCAATCCCGCAACGTCACTAAGGCGTACTATACTGATTGTGAAAGAGTCTTTGAATCTTGGCCCAGGGACCGCATCCCGAAGGTCTAGCCTAAATACATTTTTTTTATGGGACGGGGGCAGCGCTCCCCAGCCATGCACAATTTTTTCATAAAACTTTTACTGTAAATATTACAATTATATTATCAATGATGTTATCAAAGATGCATTGTGTGCCGTAATTTGTGGGGTAATTGGCAGTGCATGGCAAGGGCACAAGTTATAGTTACCCTAGGGCACGAGTTATTACTTGAGATAACTCTTTGGGGCTGATTACGAGTTTGCCGGTCCAAGAACTGCCATGTTGGCGGTCCAACCACAAATGGGCTGCTGGAGCGGATCACTGTATTACGAGTCTGACAGTGGAACAAATAGAAGACCGCCAGTGGTTTGCCACCACAGCCACTACCTGGCAGCATAGACCACCGTGGTCTTCTGGAAGCACAAACAGGCCAGTGGAGATCATGTTTCCACCGGAGTTATTATGAGGTTGCACACCGCCAATGTGACATGGCTGTCCAACCACTACCTACAAGCTGGCGGAAACAGACAGTATAAAAGGAGACACTCACCTGCAGACAACCATACAAGTTCAGAGCCACCATGTATCCCTTCACAAATGTCATGTCGCTGCTCCTGCTCACTGAAAGACAATGAAATGAACGCTGATGTGGACAGCAGCAACCATAAGTGCACACACCTACCTGTGTAAAAACATCATCCCTTTAAAAACAGCATGCCACGCCGGTGGCACACACACACTCACATAATGCAACATAGACACCCACACATTTACAACATGCACACTTCAGTCAGCACACACACATAGCACAGCAACACTACACATTTGCACACTTCTACACAGCACAGGCCCAGGGACACTGAAGGCCACACAACATTCACACACGCAGCAACAACAACACAACTGCTGCACATATACAAATACATTCTACACAGTCACACCAAACACTGGCCAGTGACTGTCCACACATACAACACATATATACATCAATGTGCCATGGCACTCACACAACAACACCATCAAACAGCCCTGCAATGGACACACACACACCACACACACATAGCACAATGGAAGCACATTGCTATGCACAATACACAGAGAGATAAATAGACAAAAGAGACATAGCGTACCATGACAACAATACTTACACAGCTGGGATGGGATAATCATGACAATAGATGGAAGGAGGCTGCACTAGGGCACATATCATGTTGAACAGGGCCTCAAACAACATGCACACAAGAATTGGCCCTAATTGGATCTCAGGGACAAGTAATACCAACACCAATTGTCATGCATATTTACACAACAGGGAAGGGCAAGTCAACAAAGCACACATAACCCACACTCCATGGGACATACCCCTACACCAACCAGCTGCAAGGGATCCAGACCTAAATGGACATATGCACACTCAAATGCAAACTAAACTATCACAGCTCAAAACACTCCATGTCTGCACTGACAAAACTCAAGAACACAAACACCACATGTAGACAACAGCCATATCAGGGGGACAAGATGTGCTGTATGTAGTCACATCTGTGGTATCTGTGGGTGATGTGACTGGGGTAGATTTCTGAGGGTCTGCTGGGGTGATGTCTGTGGGTTGGATTGGTTTTATGGCTGTACCAGTGACTGTTGTGGTGGTGTCTATAGGTATACCGGATGTCGTGTGTGTGATGCTGGGGTTGGGGGTATCAAGGCAAGTCGTGACTGTTACTGTGTCTGTAGGTGGATGTTGTTTGTGTGCGTGCTGGTGTGTCTTGTGGTGCTTGTGTTTGTGTGCGCTACCCTTGTCTGTTGAGGTGGATGCATGCAAGTCTGTTTGTGTGCTTTGGGTAGGTCGGGGAAGGGGGGATTTGGACTGGGAAAAGGAAAGTGCAGGGGTAACAGAAGACAAGGGGTGACTGGGTGCTGTCAATGTGAAGGCCAGAGCCCAAAAAGATCTCTATAGGCTAGCCATTGCACTGTGAATGCCCTCCAGGAACGCGTTGCTCTGCTGGACTTGGGTTGCAAGTCCCTGGATGTCATTCACAATGGCAGACTAACTCACAGAGATCAACCTCAGGAGGTCCATAGCCTCCTCACTGAGGGCAGCAGGTGTACAGGGGCTACGGCAGAGTTATCTGTGGAAAAGGAGACGTCCACTCTCTTGGGTGAGTGGGCACATCTAACTGGATGGGGAGCAACAGTGAGGGCGGTGATAGAACGGGGCAGACAAGTATGGTACTAGGGGGTCCTAGCCTCAGCTTGGCCTCCTCCACTGAAGAGTCCCCCTATGAGGAGGATTAATCTACTCCCTTGGTGGAACCTACACCTGAGGAGCTGAAAGCTGACACAGCTGAACTCTTAGGTGCAGGGGGGCCTGCCAGAGAGGAATGTAGTATTGCACAGAAAATGGTCCCACGCTGGAGGGGTTCAGGCAGCAAGCTGGCCTCCAAGAAGCAGGGGATGTCTGTGATACCTGCAAGGTGTACTGGGAAGACAACCTCTTATATTCAGAGCCAAGGGAACCCAAACCTGGTGCCACCAGGAGGTTGGTAGTACCTCTGCAATATAGAGAATTTTTGTTGACCCTTTCACATGACATTACCCTGGCAGGTCACTTAGGGCAAAGCAAGACTTGGACCAGGCTTGTCCCTCACTTTCACTGGCCCCATATGTCTGAAGAAACTAAGGAGTTTTGTTGCTCCTGTGTCAATTGCCACGCCCGTGGCAAGACAGGTGGCACCCCAAGGGCCCCCTTAATTCCACTTCCAGTGGTTGGGGTTCCCTTTGAGAGGTTAGGGTGGATATTGTTGGCCCCCTAGACCCACCCACAGCCTCTGGGAACAGATTTATTCTGGTGGTGGTAGACTATGCCACTAGGTACCCAGAAACGATTCCTCTAAGGATCACTAAAGCTCCTGCAATGGCAAGAGCCCTCCTTGGAAGTTTCTCAAGAGTGGGCTTTCCTAAAAAGGTGGTATCAGACAGAGGTACCAAATTTATGTCTGCATACCTAAAGGCAATGTGGAAGGAATGTGGTGTTCCTTACAAGTTCACCACCCCTTTTCACCCACAAACCAATGGTTTAGTAGAAAGGTTTAATAAAACTCTCAAGGGCATGATCATGGGACTGTTTAAAAAAACCTAGAGTACCCATCACACACCAGGCCAGCTTCCTACATGAGGCAACTCTTGACACAAGATGTTATCAGTGTGTGGTCACATGTGATTGCATGACAGCAGGAGGGCTGATGCATGTTGTGTGTGTCAGTTAACTGCTATTTAAGCTCTGTTTATGTTGGCACAGTAATTTCAGGCCATATCAGGCCTTGGTGGACTGTTGTCCAGAAGCTAGGTAATGACTCGCTGTGCCCCTCAGCTTTGCACATAGACACCCAATGGCAATTGGCTGTAGGCTACATGATGTACTGTGATACACATGATTGCCAGGTATGGAGTTTTGTGTAGGTCACAGGTAGGAGGTGGCTCACTGTCCTCTGCCATGTGTCTAGGCATATGTGTAGGCAGACATCTGCCACCCAGGGGCAAGTTTTTTCCATTGTATGTTGGGGACTGGTGGCTCAGAGCAGTTTGTGATGCATGGGTGTCCATCATACACGTGACATGACTTACATGGCTGAATGTGGGCAGCTGTAGCAAACTACTTTCCCTTGGTAAGTGGGGAATGTGCATTGTCATGAGATATGTGTCATCACTGTAGCTAACATTCCTTGTGCCTACCAGTCTGAATGCACTCCAGTCCCACTAGGATACATATCTATGCATTAGATGGTGGCATTGCTGAGATGTGGGTAGTGATGTTGCTTCTCATTGGACAAAAAGTTGAGGTCCTTCTGTTAGTGATTGCAAGGTCTGTCACTCCTTTCTGCACGGTATGGTTGTCTACTACAAACACTCAGATATAAACATGAAAATGTGTGTGATACATTGGTAGGTGCTATCCTGAGCCTTACAGGATCATTCTTGTGTGTATTCTGGAGACATCTCTCAATTAAGTTTATGACCTGACTTCATTGTTGTTCTTTGCAACACCACATGTGGGGCACACCTGAGTGTCCTTGCTAATACCTCCTTGATTAATTTTTGGCAGGTTGTCACATGTGGAGCTGTACAGTGTTGGGATATGTCCAGAGTGACATAGATGTTTCCATGTCACCTAAACCAGGTATGACACGCTTGTACCAGTGTTGTCTGCATTTCCTTAGAAACATCTGTTTTTACATTATGTAAATTGCGTCAGTGCATTTCATATGTATGCATAGGTTTGTGTACATTACGTCAGTGCATTTCATATGTGTGTATAGACTTTTGTCTGGTAGGGTACCTTACCTTGGGATCCAATTGTTAGCTACTGGTTCACTGGGGTGTGATGCATGTGGCACAGGTTTGGGAGGGGGCGGTCACCTAGTTGTGGTATGGTTAGTGTGGTAGTTAGACTTCATCCATGCTATTGTAGTTGTCTGAGACCAAGGTTTGCTCATGTGTTACTTTTGTAACCCCAGATGGCATGCATGGCTTTGTATTGGCACATGATTGTGCCATGTTGCTGCTACTTCATGCGAGGGGCCACTTGAGATGATGGTATGTTTTGTCCTCAGAGTTGTGAATGAAGTGTTTTCATGTCCATGTTATGACCCTACTTCACTTTCTTTTGGCAGCATCAGCACCAGCAGGCAAAGGAGTGGGGAAGCATCTGGTCATGGGACAGCGGGTCAAGACACCACTGACACAGAGAGACCAAGTGGCCCAAAGGGTGAGGGAAGGGTCACATGGGAGACTGGATCTACATCATCATCCTCCAATTCTGCCTCCAGTGGCCACTCCCTAGTGGTGGCATACCCATCTAGGATTCCCGTTTCTACCCTTGGATTTTGGAAGTTCTTGGGTCATTGTTCCAGGTTCCAAGTATCCTTGCCCTTTCTGCTTCTTGGCCTGTGCCCTAGTCAGAGGAAAAATATGCCCTGGAATGCCCAGCATTATGGCATGGACCTCCAACTCTATCTCATCCCAAGTTGAAGTCTCCAAGTCATTCCCTAGTAGACACTCTACAGGTACGTCTGTGGACACAACAACTTTTTTAAGACCAGTAACCCCCCTCCTGCTGAAATCAACAACTACCATGGGGCGGCACACAGTATTAAATGGGCATCAGTCACTTGGTACTGGTGACCAGGTAGGTGTTGCTCAGGAGACACCAGTTTTTCAGTCACAACAATGACACTGGCCCTGTAGGCCTCTGCCTGAATACCATTTATCAAGGGCTGCTGCATGTACTTATCCATATTGAGGAGACAGGCAGCAAGAGTGGCAAGATCAATGCCCCCATCAGAGACTAGAACAGCCTCTGTCATCTAACTAAACCAGCACCCACTAAACTCCCTAAAGTGAGCCCAGCTACACCCTTGGATTGGTTATTACTACCAGACCCCTTATTACTGATATTACTAGGGGTACTAGTGGTAGAGGTGGGGGTTGTAGTGGTGGATGGCTTGGTGCTTTTCTAAGGGCAGTAGCTATCTCATGTCCTATGTCCTTTGTTTCTACAAACAAAGCACCAATACTTTTTGTTCTGGGAGGTAAGAGGTTTTAGACCCACCCCAGAGGAATTGTGAAGGTCTGATGAAGACTCTTTGTTTTTATCTTTGTCCTCACCCTTGTCCTGAGACTTACCTGCTTCCTTTTTCTTGTTGTCACCCCCTGTATTAGCTTTTCTGCTCACCCTAATTCTGACCCATTTCCCAATTTGTGGGGAGAGGTCAGATCTGAGTCAACCAAGTATTGGTGCAACAAGTCAGAAACACAGTTGTTCAAAATATGCTCTCTCCAAATTAGATTATACAAGGCCTCATAATCACTGACTTTTCTGCCATGTAACCAGTCTTCCAAAGCTTTGACAGAGCAGTCTACAAAATCAACCCAATTGGGGGAGGACTCTTAACTAGTCTCCTTGAACCTGATCTTATATTGTTCAGTGGTGAGACCAAACCCATATAAATGTGCACATTTTAGAACAATATAATTGTAAGCATCCTCCTCTCTGACAGTGAGAAGTCTTTCTCTCCCTTTGTCAGAGAAGGAGAGCCAGAGGGTAGCAGCCCACTGTCTCTGAGGGCCCATTGTACTTTACAGGCCCTCTCCAGAGCAGTGAATCACTTGAAGATGTCATCCCCCACCTTGTAGGGGGAGCAACCTTATTCAGGTTTCTGGAATCAAGAGTCATCCCTGATTATAGGGTTCCTTAAACTAGAGTTGTTGCCACCATGAGGTGCTAACCGCAACCCTTGCCTCTCTCTCTCACCTACAAAGGCCTCCCTATCTAGGGGCAGCTGTTGCTGCTGCAGCCTCAGCTTGGCCTCCTCCAGTCTCAGTTGCCTGAGTTCCCTGTCTAGGTAATCTTCCCCTGAAGTTGAACAGTGGGTCTCCTCAGATACTGAAGAGCATTGAGAATGGGCAGAGGAGGATCTGTTTTGACCCTTGGACACCCTCTCAACCAGCGCTCTAGGGACGAAGGTGGACCTACTGGCGTGACCCCCCTTTGCACTGCTAACAGTGCTCCTAACACAATGGGGCTGAGAGCCCAGAGAAAGCAGTGACAACGAGGGAAAGGCAAGCAGCAGCCATGCACAAAACGGTGCTGAGAGCCCAGAGAAAGCAGTGAGGGTGAGTGTATGGCAGGCAGCAGGCATGCACACAACCGGCTGAGAGCAAGGAGAAAGCAGAGAGTAGGAGCAAAAGGTAGGCAGCAGGCACACACACAATGGGGCTGAGAGTGAGGAGAAAGCAGTGAGAATGAGGGGAAGCCAGCAGCAGGCACACACCAATGGTGCTGAGAGCAAGGAGAAAGCAGTGAGAAGGATGGAAAGGCAGGCAGAAGCCAGAATAAAACAGGGCTGAGAGCAAGGAGAAAGCAGTGAGAAGGATGGAAAGTCAAGGATCAGGCATGCAAAAAAACAGAGAGGGAAGCAAGGAAAAACCAGTGAGAACGAGTGAAAGGGAAACAGCAGGCGCGCACCACACCCCTGTTTTTTGTGTGCCTTCTCCATGCTTTTCCCTCAAAGGCTGTGCACTGCATATGTTTGGATAAACGCACATGGGTTGGATGCAAGCCAGGGTTGGTCGCAGGGCCTGTGATCAACCTCCTCTGTGCATTTAAAAAAATAGAGAAATTCTCTGAAAAAAACACAGGTTACAGTGACGTTATAGTTAGGAAATATATATATTTTTTTTTACTTGGAAATTCACAAAAAAACAAAGGTTATAGGGAGTATTATAGTTAAGAAATAGAATAAAAAAACACCTGTAAAATGTACTGAAAAGAACAAAGGTTACCAGGATGTTATAGTTAGGAAATAGCATTAAAATCGTTAGAAATGCACTTAAAAAAACAAAAGTTAAAAGGATGCTATAGTTAGGAAAGAGAGTAAAAAATCCTTAGTAATTCACTGAAGAAAACAAAGGTTACAGGGACACTATAATTAGGAAGTAGAATTGTTTAAACCCCCTTAGAAATCCACTATAAAGAACAAAGGTAACAAGGACAATCTAGTTAGAAATACTGTAGTATTAAAAAAACCTTAAATATTCAATTAAAAAAACAAAGGTTACAGGGATGCTATAGTTAGGAAAAAGAATAAAAAAAAACCTTATAAATTCACAAAAACCAGAGGTTACGGTGAAGTTATTTTCAGAAAATATAATTTAAAAAACGTAAAAATTCCCTGAAAAAAACAAAGGTTACAGGGGCTTTATAGAGTTAGGTACTGAATTTACTCACACAAAACCATAAAAATTCAGCAGTGAGAGTTACCATCCCTAACTACAACTCATCTCCCTGCAATACACTGCCTATGACCTCACATATTACATCACTCATGACATGGTCAGTGTCATCACTAACCACTGTTTCTTTCCTTTGAATTTCAATAGTTTTTAATTTTTAATAAAAATGTTTTCCAAATTGTAGAGTCATTGGGTGGAGTCTAACTTAGTAAGTGTGGTATAGTAGCATGGAGGAGGTTGTTGTACAGTGTACTGTTGGGCGTGTACTGAAATAGAGTACGGTGGAGTGGTGTAGAAGGGAGGGTTGTAATGTAGAATGTGCTGAATGGAGAGTAGTACAGTTGAGTGGAGTAGAGTAGAGTGGTATAGACTGAAGTGGAGTAGAGGGGGTGTCTTAAGGTACAGTAGAGTACAGTGGATTGGAATAGAGTGGAGTGGCATAGTATACTTTGGAGTAAATTGTTATATAGTGCAGTGACACTGTATAGTATACTGGCATATAGTGCACTAGAGTAGAAAAGCATAGTGTAGAGCCGAGTGAAGTGTTATAAATTGGAGTGGTGTCCTGTACAGTACAATGGAGTGGTGTATCATTGAGTGTTGGAAAATGTTGTAGAGTGGAGTAGGGTATTGTACATAGGGGTGTAGGGATATAGAGTGGAGTAGGTGGTTATACAGTATATTGTAGGGGCATAGAATGGAGTACAGTTGTGTTTAGTGGCACAAAGTGTAGTACAATTTTATAGAGTGGGTTGCATAGAGTGGATCAGAGTGTGGTGCAGTGAAGTAGTGTAGAGTGGAGTGTTGTACAGTGCCATAGTGCTTGGTAAAGTGTTGTTTGTCATGACACTGGGTTCCCATAGTCCTTCCGGTATAATTTGAGCATTGTGTTGGCCTATGGATCAAGGGCACCTGTTGTCATACTCTTGTGGTTCCTGTTGTCCTGTAAGACCCTGTGATTTTGCTATTGCCATCCCCGGTGCCCGAAGGCTGCTTGGTTCTCTTTGTACTGCAACAAATATTATGTGCTTTCTAAGTGTCCCCAGGGCCAGTTCCTATGGTGTTCAGATTTCCCCAGGTCCTTTTTATACTTATTGTGCAAGAGTAAAGCATGTTGTGAGCAATGCACGTGCCTCTCCCAGAAGCCCAGTCTTTAGATACCTGTTTCCACCTCTTATCGCCCAAAATCTCATGAGATTTCAAAGTGCACATGTTTATTGTCCAGTTAGGTTTCGGGTGTGATATGTAACCCTTACCCAAACCAATATGTGATGCTTGGACTCGCACCCATTGGAAAGAACTTGTCTTTCCTGTTCCTGCTCTCCTGGAGACCTCTCGCCTAGCTTCTAGGACACCGGCCAGCACCCAGGATATCACCCAGCACTGCAGTTTATCTATGTCTCCTGTGAACTCCCATGACAACTTCCAACAGTTCGGTGGTTTCAATCCTCGAGTTCCACTTCTCAACTCTGAACACCTACAAGAAAGACAAAGAGAACATGGTTAAATACAAGACTCAAGGTTAGTGCACAGCAAAAAAAAATCTTAGAATGACTATAATACTGCCACATTTCTAGACTTTGTTTTTGGGTGCAATGATCAACACATTTGGTGCACATTGTGCAAAAATTCTGAAACTTATTTTGCCGCATTATGAGGCACACTTATTACCATTAGAACGTGTGTGTGACAACTCAAACTTTTATAAGTGTTTAAGTAGAATGTTTCACATGTGCTTTTATGAATAATACATGTGATGATGTTATTGCAGTAAGTGGTATCACTGAGAATACACTAAAGAGTACCACATCTACTGGAATATTAGACACAGATTGCTTTCCTTTGGATTCTGTGTTGTTATAGAATTGTCCACATGTTATTGAACACTCATGAAGGTCATTTGATATGTACTCTGCTGCATGCATAAACTCATGGAAGTAAATTGATATGCAATATGATCGGAGTGCATGTTGGTCACAAACTCTTAGTAACACATTCTTGTTATAGTTTTTAATGCAACTCGCTGCACTGCTCAGAAGATCTTGTCCAGGGGCTTGAGAGCTCATTAAGTAGGCACTTGTTAAGGAGTTATAGGAGGTTCAGCATTGTCTCTGCAGACAAGAACTCCAGGTGAATGGTGTGACATGGTGCAGTGGAATGGAGTACAGTGGAGTGGTATAACGTAGAGTGGAGTAGTATGTTCTGCAGTAAAGTGGCATGTAATCAAGTAGAGTGAAATGCCACACTACAGAGTAGAGCACATTACTGTAGAGTATAGTGGGGTGTGGTACAGTGGAGTTCTAGTGTAGAAAAAGCTATAGGTCTGGTAGGTTTTGTGGAGATTTGTCAAGGGGGTGTAAAGATAAGGGGGGGGTCCTAAAATGTGTTGTGATGCATTTCTATTGCACTATGTGCTATTCAACTGTATGCCACTACATTACACGTCACTCCACTCTACACCAGTCAACTCTACACCACTATACTGTTCCAGTTTATGCCAGCCAATTCTATGAAACTCCATTCTATGCCACTGCATTGTACACCACTCCACTATATGCTATTCCACTGTATGCAACTTCACTGTATGACACTGCAGTCTATGTCACTCCAATGTATGTCACTCTACTGTGCACCAATACACTCTATACTATGCCTCCATGTGCAACCCCACTGTATGACACCCCACTCCTCGCTATCCCACTCTATGTCACTCCACTCTACTTCACTTCACTGTACCCTATTCTGCTTTATGCCACTCCATTCTATGCTACTCCACTCTACACAACTTCACTCTATGCCATTCTACTCTACTCCACTCCATCCTATGCCATACCATTCTATGCCACTCTAGTGTATGCCACTCCATTCTATGCCTCTCCTTTCTACACCACTAACTGAATGCTACTCCACTCAACGCTATTCCATTGTACACAGCTCCACTCTCGCTACTTCACTCTGCGCTATTCCAATCTACACCACTCCACCCGATGCCATTCCACTGTATGCTGTTCACTCCACTCTACTCTATGCCATTCCACTATGTGCCACTCCACTATACACTGTTCCTCTCTGTGTCACTCCACTGTTCTATACTACAATCTGTGCTATTTTCACTGTATGTCACTATACTCTATGCTACTCCCCTACATGCTATCACACTTCGCAACACTCCATTCTATATCTCTCCATTCTTTGCCTCTCCACTGTACGCTATTCTACTGTATCCCAATCCACTCTATGCCACTTGACTGTACAAAACTCCACTGTATGCTATTCTGCTCTACACTATTCCAGTCTATCCCAATCCACTGTACCTCACTCCACTCTGACACTCCATTCTATGCCATTCAACTCTATGCTGCTTGACTGTATGACACTCCACTCTATCCCACTCCACTGTATGCCACTCCATGATATGCTATCGCAATGTACTATGCTCCACCGGACCCTACTCCACTGTACACCAATCCACTGTATGCCACTGCACTCTACACAACTCCACTGTACGCTATTCCAATCTACGCTATTGCAGTGTATGCCACTACATTGTATGTCACTCCACTGTATCCCACTGCACTCTATACTACTCAATTGTATGCTATTTCAGTGCATGCTACTCTACTGTCTGTTATTCCACTGTGTGCCACTCTAGTCTACACCTCCCCACTCTATGCTATTCTACTGAATGCAACTACACCGTACCTCACTCCACTGTACACCACTCTAATGTACTCAACTGCACTCTACGGTACCCCACTGTACACTCTACCATATTCCATTCTATTCCACTCCAGTATTCCCCACTCCACTGTATAATATTCTGCTATACATCACTCCATGCCACTACATTACACAACACTCCCGTGTATGCTATTCACTCTACTGTTCACTTCAGTGTATCTCATTCCACAGAATGTCACTCCAAAATATTCTACTTCACTGTACGCTAATTGAGTGTATATTAGTCTACTGTGCACTAGTCCACTGCATACCACTCCACTCTACTCCAAGTCACTACACTTTACACCAATCCCCTGTACGCCACTCCAATATAATCTATTCCACTGTATGCTACTCCACTCTATGCTACTCCATTGTATGCTAATCCACTGTATGCCACTTCAGTCCACTAGATTCCACTGTACAATACTTCATCCTATGCCAATCTGCTCTATGCTATATTGCTGTATGCAACTCCAATCTATGCTCTTTCTCTTTACCCTACTTTACTGTACATCACTCTAGTGAATGCTGCTACAGTTTATGCCTCTCAGCGGTATGCTAATCCACTTTCTGCTGTAATGCACAGTACTGTGACAATTATTGTGAGAAGAATGTGTACAGAGGTGTGTGACAAATACTAAATTGAAGGTGGTGCGGAAATAATATATCCATATTTTAATTAGTTATGCATATAAGTTATAACTTCCAGTTTGTACAATTTAAGTTGAATTTTTAGAGAAAGAATAAATACAGTTTTCCAAACTTTATCTTAGTTTCAACCTTTGTTTTTTAAATTAAATATATAGATTAATGTGATTAAGAGTTTCCTAGGGAAGACAGATTTTTTATTTTGCTAATAACTTATGTGCCATCTCACAACCCTTCATGAAACTTTCTAAAAAAAAAAATATCCTCCTCTGTTCTTTCTGGAATGTTTCAGGGTAGAATTGCAAGAGTGGGCAGAGAAAACATTATTTTGCCCCCTGCTGTTTTCATAGGGAAAATTAGGCAGAGATACAAAGAGTGGTTGAATAGAATTACACCAAATTTGGCAAAAAGCTAACTATTTAGCCAGAAAGTGTGCTTTCTGTGATTTGCTGTAAATCTGTTCAGCTACTTTAGATAAATTAAAGTTTAAAAAATAGTGATATCTAGTGACTGAGAACTCTTACACAGGCCTTACTGCATTCTTGCTCTTTTCCTATTTTCACTTTATCTTAACCATTTGAAAAGAATCATAATAGCTGAAGGGAGAGACTTGCCCTGTATGGGGACATGCCAGATTCTGGCATTAACATATACAGATGATGCACTCTTACTTGGAAGAAATACTTTAGACCTGCAATGGATGTTTTTGTGGCATGCATGAACAATTTAGACCTGAATACTATTTACAGAAAATCTCATGTTATGATGGTAGGGCCTAGAAACACAAAATCAAGATCTTCTGAGAACAAGGTTGCAACATAAGGAGGGTAGATTAATTCTCACATTTGGGTGTTGCAAGAAATTGGGCTATTGATTGGGGGGATAACCCTTCTCAATTAACAAGTAAAGTCTTTGTCAGGATGAACCACAAAAGGAAGTAAATTAGCCCATGCTTATCCCTCTGGTGGCTCAGAATAAAAACAATCTGCCTTAATTTAGAGGCTGTGTGTAATGTATTTATGCAGCACAGAAGCTGTAATAAAGTGAAAACACAACACAAGAAAAATGTGAAACTAATTTAGAAAAATAGAATAAATAAATAAAGTGACACCAAATAAAACTAAATCCAATCAGTAGAATTAGAGTTATGAATTTTTAGTGCAAAATAACACCTAAAATATCAAAGCCTGGGTATCTGGTTACACAAGACCCGGACAAGGTCACAAGTTAATTCCAACTGAGATGGAGCACGGATCAGATACATGAGGTGGATTGGGCCCAGTCTTGGCTTACCTTTGAGTATAGCAGAAATTGTGGAAAAAAAGTTCCTGAGAAGTTAAAGTTCTGCTGGGAAAGGCAGCAGTTGCTGTCAAAGGGAGAGTTGTTGTTACTGTGGAGCCACTGGATAGAGTTGCATTTCAGATTCCTATATTTGGACCTTGCCACTATTTTGGAAATTGAAAAGCTCCAGCCGTATGAAGATGCAGGCTGTAGTTGACAAGGGCTCCACAAGGCCGGATACCTTCACCAAGAGAACCCACTGAATACAATTTGTTGCTGCAGCGAAGAATGTAGTGGAAGCTACTGCACAGTCAGGCCAACCTTCGAGACACCTTTGGCATATCAGCTGGCAGGTAGGTCCCAGTCTTCTGTCAGTTTTCAGGCCAATTTTTAATTACAACTTTTCTAACGCCCACATTTAGGGTTCGGCAGGAGTAGCACCTATGACACTACTTCCAAGGGTCCAGGATTTGAGGGACAATAATTTAGGTGGGGGTGGTTAGGACACTTTCCAGTAGAGGCCAGGTACAGGGCTCAAGGTCTTTGGAGTTTGTTATGTCCCTGTAGTTCATACCCGAGGCCAGCTAACTAGCCTTTGCAGTCACTATGGTTTTCCTGGGTTCAAGCAGCAAATCAGACCTTAAGTAGCAGGGCAGCCTGCTGGGAAGTAAGGCAGGCATCTCACAGCCGGGCAGTCCTCTGCGGCATGAGGCAGTCCTTCTGAAGCTTTCCACAAGTCCAGAAGTGTTCTGAGGGTCCATCATTTGTACCAGGTGCCCGCCTTTGAAGCAGAAGAAACATCTAGACCACACTCACATCTTGTTCAGGAAAGTTCTTCCCTTCCTTCAAGGATTGAAGAAATCTGGGGTGACAAAAAGCTAGTTTCAGGCAGTGGCCTAAGGAATCCTTAGGGGCCCCCTGATAATACCCAAACACATGAGGTGACAAGTTATCCCTTTATGCATAGAAGACTTCTCCCCCTGCACAGAGGGGGCTGCAGAGGTGTTCATTACACCCATAGTGGCAGGTACCTTTGTGAGTGTGCTGGAGGCACTACTTGAAGTTTAGGTGGGGCAGGGAACAGCTGGACCCCAAGTAATCCAAGCAGGATGGTTAATTCTACCTATGTCCAGTCCCCTAAGACTTACGGCCAGGCAGGAATGAACAAACCCCAACAGCAGAGCCATCCACATTTATGAACCAGGACACTGGTAGAACACGAAAATGGTTAGGGAAGAAGTGTGACTTAAAATACAATTTACAGTTAAGGAAGATTTTAAATTATAATTTACTTGAGTCCAAACATGCCCTTCCTACCTGTTCCCAATAGAGAGTAGGCACCCAATGTTATCCTATAGGAGAGATGGTCTTACAATAGTTAAAAATAATTTAGGAGTTTTTCACTTCAAGCAAATGTAAAACTTAAAACCACTTGTCCTACTTTTTAATTACAATACACCCCCCCTCTGGCTCTTTAGAGCCTAACTTATGGGTGACTTGTATGTTTTAAAAGAGAAGGTTTTGGTCTGGTAAAAACTTTATTTTGTCAGGTCAAATTGGCAGTTTAAATCTGCACGACAGGCTGCAATGGCAGGCCTGAGGCATGTTTCAAAGTGCTACTTTAGTGTCTAACACAAAGAGTGCTGCAGGTCCTCTAGTGTTGTAGTTTGACTCATGCTCTAATCAAGACTGCTGGTTTAAAGATGAGAGGACTTATGTTTGTAGGAGGCTATGCCCGTTTTACAACAAGTCGCAACTGTCGTCTCAACCCTCCCGGCTCATAAGCAGCACCTCACCAAAAGCCCAAACAGTAAAACGTGATCTGTGGCAACCTTTTCATGCATGGACTCAAGAGTGTGACATCTCAGGGAGTCTCGTGGTTAAACGGATATTACCCCTTTCTCACTTAAACACCATGGCCCTCATTCTGACCCTGGCGGATACAATCCGCCAGGGCCAACGGGCGCGGGAGCACCGCCGACAGGCCTGCGGTGCCCCTAAGGGCATTCTGACCGCGGCGCTAACGCCGCGGTCAGACAGGGAAAACTGGCGGTCTCCCGCCAGTTTCCCGCTGCCCTGGGGAATCCTCCATGGCGGCGCAGCATGCTGCGCCGCCATGGGGATTCCGACCCCCTTCCCGCCGGCCTGGCTCTGGCGGTTCTTACCGCCAGAACCTGGCCGGTGGGAACGGGCGTCTTGGGGCCCCTGGGGGCCCCTGCAGTGCCCATGCCCATGGCATGGGCACTGCAGGGGCCCCCTAACAGGGCCCAACTAGGCTTTTCAGTGTCTGCGATGCAGACACTGAAAAGCGCGACGGGTGCTGCTGCACCCGTCGCACGCCTTCCACTCCGCCGGCTCGATTCCGAGCCGGCTTCCTTGTGGAAGGCGCTTTCCCGCTGGGCCGGCGGGCGATCTGAATCAGATCGCCCGCCGGCCCAGCGGGAAAGTCAGAATACCCCTCGCGGTCTATTGACCGCGGGGCGGTATTCAGGCGGCTTCCGACGGGCGGGCGGCAACCGCCGCCCGCCTAGGTCGGAATGACCACCCATGTCTCAATCAAACACAGGCAATGCAGAAGATGCAGTAAAGCTTTGATAGTTTTTATTTAGCCAAATTGTAATCTGCAATAAGCTGCCTGAGCTGCAATGATTTGGATAATGAACGGTGCAAGAAACAGAGTGGTAAAGACAAGAGTCATTAATACAAACACTCCCACATAAAGTATGAGATATTTCTTATACCTTAGCATAATGAGTCTAACCTCTAACCTAAAAGAGAGCTCTTTATGTTAAACCTAATCTGCCAATGCCATGTCCATGAGAAGAGCCCCCAACCCTTGTTATCTTGGAATTAGGTTTCTAGCTCAGACTCCATAGGGACACGAAGACTGGATCAGCGTCAAGCCGACGTGCAGCATTGATAGCAGCGATGGCATCTGGTCGGAATACATCTGACTATCTGTTTAAGTGAGGAGTATTTATACAGATCTGTTTGGACCCCTGACATAGGTCTGTTCCCAAACAATAGATAACAAGACATGCTTGGGACAGTAATTTATATAAACAATTCCCTCAAAAGCGTGAAGAGGGAAAGTTGCTCATGTGAACACCTACAGTTTGTTTATCTTTGTGGGTTGATATTGATGCCTTAGAGCGGTGGCACTGATAATGCAAACTAAAACATGGGCCTGACGAAAAACAAGGCAGCCATCTTAAAAGATTTAATTAAATAAATGTGCTAAAACATAGCAAGCTAAGTAGGGTAAAAGTCACTAGGTGACGGGGGCACAAGTCTGCAAGCCAAAGCCTGAGCTAACTCCTGTATCCCATTAAAACAAACTAGGATTCACTACACTAGTAGCTTTTAATTTACAGGCCCAATTTACTAGGCACAAGTAAATTAAATGTGCCAATTAGGAATAGGCCAATTTTAGCATGTTTTAAGGAGAGAGAACATACACTTTTACAATGGTTAGTAGTGGTGAAGTGCACAAAATCCTAATTCCAACAGAACAAAACATTCAGAAAACAGGAAGGTTAAAGTTAAGGATGTTAGGTCTAACAGGTGTACAGTTTAATCATGTGAGCTGCTGATCCTATTTACTAACAGTGGAAAAATATCCTTTCTTGAGGTCTAATACCTCCATTTTTGAGTTTGCATCCTGATTGTGACAAAAACTCATAAAAACAATGTTAATGATTTATCAGACCAAAAGTGCGCCTGTAGTGTTTTAAGGAAGTGATATTTGGGATTTTTCTCTCTACTTTAAAAATTGTAGAAAAGCAGCTACCAGGCGCACATTGGCCCTACCTCATAGTGTATAATCTAACATATCAGTTTTAGAATTAGGTAAAGGTTACATCAGAGATATATTATTTCTTTGTCTCATTTTGGGATGAATCTCACTCTGGTCAAAGATGGAAACCAAGTCAAATCAGGCTCGTTTACAGGACAGTCTTAGTTTAGACAGGGTTCTTAATATTTCCTGGCTGAATATTAAGGCAACTTTCACAGCCCCACAGAGGTCAGAAATCGTGTCCATAAGAACCCTAAGATCATCACTAAATATGATCTGGTTTGGACCAAAAACAACTTCTTGTCCAACCGACAAGACAATAGGGAATCTTGAGAATTGATTAAACCATCTGTTCATTAAAATTTACTTATTAAAATTGCTTTTCACACTGCACCATATCTCACCAGTGGTATCAAAATCAATCATTTTTCCCTCTCAATAAGGTTCAGGTTGAACTTGATACATTGATTACTTGCAGTTCCGAAAGTGTGGAGACAGGTATAAAATGTGAGCCCTTGTGGCTGTGACTTATTTTGCCAGAAGGACACCCTCCCTTATGTCATGTTTTGTGGGTAAACTTGTTGTTCAAACGGCTTACCTATACTCAGATCTGGCCAGCCTTGCTGTATCTGCAATTGTTACATGATGAATGTAGTTGTATTTTATCACAAGTTTTTTAAATGGTGTGGTTAAGAAAAGGTGGTAGTTAGAAATTGGGTTTCTGGTTGGCAGAGGTATACACCCTGTCCAAGCATTAACCACAATCCTAGTCAGAGTAAGGGCCTGATTTAGCTCTTGACGTATGGAATACTACTTCACAAACATGATGGATATCCTGTCTGCTGTATTACAATCTCCACAGGATCTAATAAGTTTGTGGAGGGAAGGCCAAAGACAGGCACCTCCATTTTGTGTTCCTCTGTGCATCTCTCCTGTGTCCTGATACAGCCCAGTGTTCAAGGATTGCAAAGAGACCTAGGTAAGGAGCCCAAAGATATTTTCTAGTCAAATAGTATTAATTGTTCAAAAAGTGTTTGTTTTACTGTGGACTCTCTGTGTTTTCAGGCAGTCTAGCCTCTTTTAAGGTGGTGTTTGTTTCAAAATCGTTTTTGCTGTGACTGTGTGAATTCCCTTGCTAGTTTGTGGCTTCCCCCCCCCTTTTTTCCCCACCCTCTGCCCCCCTTTTTTCACCCCTATTCTTAGTAAAAAGACTACATAGATCTTTCAGAGTGTGGTTTTAGGAGACTGTTTTTAATCTGTTTGTGTGATTTAAATTGTGCTTAAAAGCTGTCTGCCCCCCTGTATTTTTTGCCTTAAAAAAGCCCGATTTTAGAGTGTGCGCCCAGAACTATTGCAGTGTTTGTCTCTTAAACAATCTCCCCCTTACCTGAAAAGTAGACTCTGCTAGCTTGGAAGTGTGGATTCAGCCTGTCTGTATCCAAGGAGATACTGAATAGAGCAGCAGTAGCCTCCCCCCAGGCCCCAGGGACTGGACTTAGCTGATTGGCTCCCTGAGTCTCTACTGCACCTGAGACCCGCCCCCCCCACCTGCTCTGGCTCCTTAATTTTGTAGAGGGAAGGCCAAAGACAGGCACCTCCATTTTGTGTTCCTCTGTGCATCTCTCCTGTGTCCTGATACAGCCCAGTGTTCAAGGATTGCAAAGAGACCTAGGTAAGGAGCCCAAAGATATTTTCTAGTCAAATAGTATTAATTGTTCAAAAAGTGTTTGTTTTACTGTGGACTCTCTGTGTTTTCAGGCAGCCTAGCCTCTTTTAAAGTGGTGTTTGTTTCAAAATCGTTTTTGCTGTGACTGTGTGAATTCCCTTGCTAGTTTGTGGCTCCCCCTCCCCTTTTTTCCCCCCCTCTGCCCCCCTTTTTTCACCCCTATTCTTAGTAAAAAGACTACATAGATCTTTCAGAGTGTGGTTTTAGGAGACTGTTTTTAATCTGTTTGTGTGATTTAAATTGTGCTTAAAAGCTCTCTGCCCCCCTGTATTTTTTTGCCTTAAAAAAGCCCGATTTTAGAGTGTGCGCCCAGAACTATTGCAGTGTTTGTCTCTTAAACAATCTCCCCCTTACCTGAAAAGTAGACTCTGCCAGCTTGGAAGTGTGGATTCAGCCTGTCTGTATCCAAGGAGATACTGAATAGAGCAGCAGTAGCCTCCCCCAGGGCCACAGGGACTGGACTTTTAGTTAACTTGCTCCTTATATGGGTTCCTCGTGGTTGTTGCATATGCTGTTGTGATTGGTTTTTGGGAGATGGTGTTTCATTGGTTGCTAGCTCCAGGGATGCATTTATGATTGGTGGATAGGGCTAGG
Source organism: Pleurodeles waltl (assembly GCF_031143425.1). Classification (NCBI taxonomy): domain Eukaryota; kingdom Metazoa; phylum Chordata; class Amphibia; order Caudata; family Salamandridae; genus Pleurodeles; species Pleurodeles waltl. Next base: position 473,898,511 of record NC_090451.1, read on the forward strand.
ATTCTGATTGGCTGTTGGTTCTAGGGCTATGATTGGTGGATAGGGCTGGGATTCTGATTGGCTGTTGGTTCTAGGGCTATGATTGGTGGATAGGGCTAGGATTCTGATTGGCTGTTGGTTCTAGGGCTATGATTGGTGGATAGGGCTGGGATTCTGATTGGCTGTTGGTTCTAGGGCTATGATTGGTGGATAGGGCTGGGACTCTGATTGGCTGTTGGTTCTAGGGCTATGATTGGTGGATAGGGCTGGGATTCTGATTGGCTGTTGGTTCTAGGGCTATGATTAGTGGATAGGGCTGGGATTCTGATTGGCTGTTGGTTGTAGGGCTGGGCTGTGATTGGGGGTCAGGAAATAGGGCTGTGACTGGTGATTAGGGCTGGGTCTCCCATTAGTTGGCTAAATCAGGGTTTAAAATCGGATTGGCTAGGGTTAGGACCAGCTTCTTATTGGCCAGTAGGGCTATAAAAGGCTAGGATTCAGGGCGTCTGAGCCCGGGCGTCGAGGCAAAGGGCGGAGAGGACAAGGGCAGTTGCCTGTTTGGGCCTGTTCGGGACAGGTAGGGACTAGGGACTAGGACCAAAAATGCTGCCCAATTCTCATTCCACCAGGAATGGTTTCTACCCCAACACATCCCTCAACATGCAAACACATTATCTGCAAAGATATCCAACTCATGCATCACAAACTGACCACAGACATATTGCATTGCCCCACCACCCAACACAATACCCTACATACAACACATATACACATACACCCCATAACTACTACAGTCAAACACCTTCATACTCACAGCAAACACTCCTCTGTCCCCTCCCACTAACACTACCTGCCACCGCCCACACAATACAAAACTACAACATACAATTCTCTCAGTTTCAGTCTCCCAGATACACACTCTCTACACATACTAACCAAAAACACTATCCGCTGTTCGCTTCACACAGACCGCCTGAACTCATAACAATGCCAAAACCCTGCCTTCATAAACATCATCTACACACACTCTTCCCCTCTGCTCACCAATTACACACAACCATACAATCCCCACATTTCACTCCACCACACATATTACCTCTTCCAGTCATCTCAACTAATACTTATCTCCCTGACACACATCCATCACCTCATATACACCTCATACATTCATCTCCAAAACACATCAACACCCCATATAACACTCAAATTCCACTTAACAGCACTAACTCACATACAAGTCCCTCACCAAAAACAACTACACCAATAGCCCCTCTCATTATTCCACAAAAACAATACCAACCACAAACATCAGCACATCAAAGCAACACAAACTTACATTACACTCATCATCATACCCACTCTCACCCCCAAGACTACACAAAGGATACAAATTCCACCCTATCTCCACCCCTACCCCCCCACTCTTCACAAACACCTACCACAAGCACCCCATCCCAGCAACCTTCATTCAGTCGCCTCTCCTCCATTGCACAATTTAGAGCCTTACATCATGATCCACATGCTCCTCCACCACCCCTAACCCATACTCCATCCACACTAAACAAACGCAAACAAAATAAAAAACATGCCACTCATAGCAACCTCGCATCCCCTTGTTTGTTTCATAATAATACTACCCTACAAAAAACACTACACTCCTCATGGCTCTCTCAGCCACCAAGTTCACCACCCACACAAACAGACTCAACAAAATGCCTCCTTAACCTGCTGGAAGAGGAACACTATGTTGAAAAGCAAGACTATTGTGAGCCTCAAACAGTTAACACAACTAGCAACACTCCTGCTTCAAGCTCACATTATACTACTTACCCTTCTACTAAACAAAACAACACTACCACTAACACACCCTATCTAAACTGCCAGCTCATAAATGCTCGATCACTCTCAAAAAACAAGCACCACATCTACGACCTTCTCACAGACACACAACCTGACTTACTATTCATTACGGAAACCTGGTTGGGAGATGACATGGCACCAGTATTGCACGAAGCCCTTCCTCCAGGCTATCAAACCATCACACAAAACCGTATAGGCAAGAGAGGAGGTGGACTAGCTATTATATTCAAACAGGCAATAAACCTCAGTAAAACAGACAACATCTCCATACAAGGTTGTGAAGCCTTCCTTACCAGATGCCACCCTACTCCAACTTCCACCTGTAACTTTCTCCTCCTTTACAGACCTCCACCTAACAACTCCACTTTCCCAGATGCCTTTCTTGACATAGTCTCAAACCTTATTACACTATACTCCAATCTATGCATTCTTGGGGATCTAAACATTTGGTTTGACAAACCCAATATGCCCCATCCAAAAGCTATCACCACTGGCCTACTCGCATTGAATCTACATCAGATTGTACACAATCCCACACACATCGCTGGTCACATCCTAGATGTAATTTTTGCTAAGCCTGAACTTGTTACTATTCATAGCATCACACCAACCACCTGGTCAGACCACCATCTAATAACTTTCCGACAGACAACTCCACAAATCACCACACCCCACAACCACTTACATACATACACCTATCGACCATGGAGAAAACTCAATTTGGATCACTTAGAAACACAACTAACAGCAAACACAAATCTAGATACAATCAATTCTGTACCTAAACTTTATGAGTGGCTACAGGAAGCTTTTGATGTCCTAATACCACTCAGAAAAACTAAACATGACAAAAGAAAACCAACACCTTGGAGAAACACAGAACTTAAAAAGATAAAGAAACAAATCAGAAAGTTGCAGCGGACCTGGCTCAAAACAAACAACAGTCAAGACAAACTGCAGCTACACAAACTTAACAGGATATACAAATCATCAATCAAAAAAGCTAAAAAAAGATACTACTCAGACAGAATTCTAAATGCTCAATCTACAACCAAGGAATTTTACAAAATTCTCAATGAATTTCGAAAACCCACATGCATGGAAGGAAGTCATCCCACCACTCAAGATTTCACAAACAAATTGGCAACTCACTACACAACCAAGGCAGACACATTGGACTCCTATTTAAAACAGAAGAAAACCATCAGCACCAACCCCTTTACTAAAATACCCTTTAAGAATAAACCATCCCAACCTCTACAGTCCTTCAAACAAATATCCCAGGATGAATTTATGGATTTGGTCAAAGCAAGCAGACCTTCTGGTTGCCCTTCTGACCCTTGCCCACCACAGATCTTCAAGAACATCCTGCTATCTACTTCCGCTGCCACACCTGTAAGAAGAATCATCAACAACTCTTTAACTTCAGGAACTTTTCCTACAGACCTGAAAAAGGCATACATACGACCATTATTAAAGAAAACAAATCTAGACCCGCAAGACCCCAACAACTACAGACCTATCACAAATGGACCTTTCCTGGGCAAATTGATAGAAAGAGCAGCATTCGCCCAGATGTCACAATTCATTTAAGACAATTCTATACTTTCAGACTTCCAAACTGGATTCCGCCCAGGAAGAAGCACTGAATCGGCACTCATGGCAATCTGGGACGATCTTAAAAACACAGTTGACCGAAATGGAGTTGCTGCACTACTTCTCTTGGACCTCTCAGCTGCCTTTGATACGGTTGACCATGACACCCTAACTCAAAGACTCCACGAAGCCGGCATACAAGGGATTGCGCTCGACTGGATTACTTCCTATCTCCAAAAAAGAGCAAATATCATCCACTCACCCCCCTTCTCATCCGAACCCTACCTCACAAAAACAGGGGTCCCCCAAGGGTCAATCATCTCACCTTTGCTTTTTAACATCTACATGATATCTTTACCAGAACTGATCAATGATTTCCATCTCACATGCTACAACTATGCAGATGACACACAAATACTACTTCAATTAGAAGACCCCAAAAACATTGAAAACTCTCAAATCTTCAGTTGCCTCAGAGCCGTTGATCAGTGGATGACCTGGAGCCATCTCAAACTAAATACCTCCAAAACTGAAATACTCATATGTGGAGACTGGAAACATTATGACCCTCTGTGCGTCTGGCCTGACGATCTCGGACCACCTCCTCAATTATCCAAGGAAGTGAAAAACCTAGGAATCACCATGGATTCCAAACTAACTATGAAAGCCCAAGTAGACAAATTAGCACGCACAAGCTTCATCACCTTAAAGACTTTACAACGCATTTTCCCTCACCTCGGATTTCCACACAAGGTGCAAGCTACTATCTCACTTGTATTATCCAAACTGGATTATGCCAATAGCCTCTACCATGGATCATCTCTATCTGTTATGAAAAAACTACAACGTATCCAGAATTCCGCAGCCAGGCTACTATTACATATAAAGCTCACATCTCCCCTGCCTTGAGAGCACTACACTGGTTACCCGTTGCCAGAAGATGCACTTTCAAGCTGCTTTGTATCACCCACAAAGCTATACATGGAACAGGACTGCTTTTCATCAGAAAGAAAATTACCAAATACATCCAACAAAGAACCCTCCGCTCAAGACTGGCACCCCGCTTTAGAACACCACCATACAAGAAAAAGACTGTAGGTGTTACATCCTTCTCCGTCCAAGCAGCCAAACTATGGAATTCATTACCCCCAACTATAAGAGCCACAGATAACCATATGTTTTCAGGAAACTACTCAAGAGTTGGCTCTTTCCTTCATAACCACCTTTTTCAAACAACTATGAACTGCATATGCCTATGTGGATAATTATTTTTTTCAGATTATATGTATATTTCTATTTATTTATAGTTTCTTTGGAAACTAAAGCAAGGCTGTGCGCTCAGAGATCCCATAGCAGAAAAAGATCTAGAATCCATCCTGGAGGTGAACTGATGATGTACTGGAGCGTAATCTGTATCTGACTGAGACGCGCGGGTTCTATCTTTCTCTGCTGGAGACACAGAGTAGAAGGTTCTCCCTTTATAAAGCACCTGTAAGCTCCGCCCGCTGAGCCACGCCCCGTCCACCCTCGAAGTAGGTAAAGGAATTCCCGCCTTTTACCAGGATGATGGACAGCTTTCCAAAACGACCCCAATGCGTTTACCGCCGATTCCGGTGGTGCGTTGTTGATGCTCAGAAGCACAAGGACATCTCCACAAAGACGCACTAGTAACAATCATATTGCCAAAGGAACACAAGGTTGCTGGAGACGTTTACCCCGTGGCCCATCACGTACCCTTAGTGTACAATATAAACGGGGCGTATAAAACATGCTAGGTTACGCTTACTGACATACTCGTAGAAAATACTCCGGTTGGGTAGGCCACGATGCTCATTTTACAGAAACTAAACCTCAAAGGAAGCACTTACAAATATAATCGTAGCAGTTGCCACAGTTGAAGCTCAGCTTCTGGAAAGGACAAGCCACCCTAACTCTTGGGCTTGGCAAAGATAAAGCAAGGCTGTGCGCTCAGAGATCCCATAGCAGAAAAAGATCTAGAATCCATCCTGGAGGTGAACTGATGATGTACTGGAGCGTAATCTGTATCTGACTGTGACGCGCGGGTTCTATCTTCCTCTGCTGGAGACACAGAGTAGAAGGTTCTCCCTTTATAAAGCACCTGTAAGCTCCGCCCGCTGAGCCACGCCCCGTCCACCCTCGAAGTAGGTAAAGGAATTCCCGCCTTTTACCACGATGATGGACAGCTTTCCAAAACGACCCCACTGTGTTTACCGCCGATTCAGGTGGTGCGTTGTTGATGCGCAGAAGCACGAGGACATCTCCACAAAGACGCACTAGTAACAATCACATTGCCAAAGGCACACAAGGTTGCTGGAGACGTTTTACCCCGTGGCCCATCACGTACCCTTAGTGTACAATATAAATGGGGCGTATAAAACATGCTAGGTAACGCCTACTGACATACTCGTAGAAAATACTCCGGTTGGGTAGACCACGATGCTCATTTTACAGAAACTAAACCTCAAAGGAAGCACTTAGAAATATAAACGTAGCAGGTGCCGCAGTTGAAGCTCAGCTTCTGGAAAGGACAAGCCACCCTAACTCTTGGGCTTGGCAAAGATAAAGCAAGCCTGTGCGCTCAGAGATCCCATAGCAGAAAAAGATCTAGAATCCTTCCTGGAGGTGAACTGATTATGTACTGGAGCGTAATCTGTATCTGACTGTGACGCGCGGGTTCTATCTTCCTCTGGTGGAGACACAGAGTAGAAGGTTCTCCCTTTATAAAGCACCTGTAAGCTCCGCCCGCTGAGCCACGCCCCGTCCACCCTCGAAGTAGGTAAAGGAATTCCCGCCTTTTACCAGGATGATGGACAGCTTTCCAAAACGACCCCAATGCGTTTACTGCTGATTCCGGTGGTGCGTTGTTGATGCTCAGAAGCACAAGGACATCTCCACAAAGACGCACTAGTAACAATCACATTGCCAAAGGCACACAAGGTTGCTGGAGACGTTTTACCCCGTGGCCCATCACGTACCCTTAGTGTACAATATAAACGGGGCGTATAAAACATGCTAGGTTACGCTTACTGACATACTCGTAGAAAATACTCCGGTTGGGTAGGCCACGATGCTCATTTTACAGAAACTAAACCAATAACAATAAAATACACACACACTCTTTTAAACCTGTCTGACTAAGTATTTTTTACCCATGATTCTAATTATGTATTGTATGTGCATATGTGTGTGTATTCATGTGTGTGTGTGTATAAATATATATATATATGTGTATGTATATGTATATGTTGTTTCTGTGCCTGGCATGTTTGTGGATCATTGCATGGCTCCTGGTTTTTTTGGGTTGTTATACTAGATATCTATGAATTTCTGCTCTCTTTTTATCACACTTATCTACTCATCACTCTTATGTCATGTCTCTGTCAAACTATCCTCCATTCTCACTCGGACTCATCCCAAATCCCTTCGACCACTTTCATCTCCTAAATATCTCTGCCTAAGCTCTTCCCTCCACCTCCACATCTAACTCACCAAACCTCACTCTACCTCTGTGACCTCCCACACAACCCTACTAAATTTTCCTGCATTCATCTCACCCTGCTACTATGCTCTCCCTAACCCTTCCACATCCTCTTTCCCCTCCGCTCCCCTTTTATTCATCTCAAGCCTTTGGATTGAGTAAATGAAGGATAAACTCCCAATTAACACTTCTGGATTTCTTTCCTCCTCCACCCCTCCATTACTCCAGTCAATCTAACTAACAAACTCTCATATCCGCAACTCAAATTAACTCATAATAATACTAAAACTGTACTCCTTATTAAATTATACTAATCCATCACTAATTCTTGTTGGGTACCGGAGTAGCGTGCTACTCATTGAAAAGCGCTTCGACGCCTCGTCAGGGGTATTAAGCGCTATATAAATACGATTACAATTACAATTACAATAATAGGATTGTATTAGATCAGACGGGACATCTGTCATGCTTGTGACAGAATATTTGCCTTTGCCAAGATCTAAATCAAGTCCTCAGTCAGATACACACCGCAAATTAATGTGTGCTCACCCTCTGGTAGCTTGGCACAAAGCAGGCAGGTTAACTTAGGAGGTAATGGAAAAAGAGAGTGACACACACATGCAACATACAACACCCCCACCCCCAACACCATACACACAAACAAATGCAATAACAACACATATCTACCCTGTACCCCTCAGGAATAATGCAAGGACAAAAGGAATAGATTAAAGTGTGTGTAATAAGATAAAATAGTAGACATTTGTGCTTCAAAATCAAAACAATATATACCTATATACAAATGGAGGGACACTGCCCAGTCCTCAAAGTCCGTGGGCCACAGAGACACTACACATAGGCCAAGGCCCACTTGACTCCTGCAAAAACATGGAGGGCACACTGCAGGGGTATCAGGTCGAAAATACATAGGCACCTCAGGGTTACGGGGATCGGGGGGCACCTCAGCCGGAAGATGGTACAACACCAATGGTCCTGGAGGGGGCAACATGCCCTGTGTGATGTCCTGGGGAGTGCAAGGCCACAGTCTCTCAAGTGGGTGGTTTGCCCACGGCTTGGTCCTGGGGAGTGCAAAGCCACAGTCTCTCAAGTGGGTGGTTTGCCCACTGTCTGGTCCTGGGGAGTGCAAAGCCACAGTCTCTCAAGTGGGTGGTTTGCCCACTGCTTGGACGTGGGGAGTGCAAAGCCACAGTCTCTCAAGTGGGTGGTTTGCCCACTGCTTGGTCCTGGGGAGTGCAAAGCCAAAGTCTCTCAAGTGGGTGGTTTGCCCACTGCTTGGTCCTGGGGATGGCAAAGCCACAGTATCTCAAGTGGGTGGTTCGCCTACTGCTTGGTCCTGGGGAGTGCAAAGCCACAGTTTCTCAAGTGGGTGGTTTGCCCACTGGTTCTGGAGGTAGCCTTGTGCCCAGTGTGCTTCATCCTGGCAAGGAGGGGGTGAGTGGATGGATTCTTCCACTGGTTTTGGAGGGGGACTTGTGCCCAGTGTGCTTCATCCTGGCAAGGAGGGGGTGAGTGGATGGCTTCTTCCACTGGTTCTGGAGGGGGCCTTGTGCCCTGTGATGCAGCCCTTGGGGAGTGCAAGGTCACATTCTCTCACCTCGGTGTCACACCTACAGGATTTGCAGGGACCAGGACGCACTACAGCCCATGGAGGCAGGACTACACACTGCCCACCGGCAGTGACGGGTGCTCAGTAGTGGCAGTGGCGGTGCTGGTGTCGGGGATGCCTGTGGTGGGGGAAGGCTCCAGCCCTTCCCCTGCAGCTTTGGACAGCTGCCCAGTGGGACTGCGGCTGCTGGCAGTGGTGCTGCTGGCGGTGCTGGTGGGGGGGTGCCAGTGGTGGGGGGAGGCTCTAGCCCTTCCCCTGCAGCCACGAATGGCTGCCCACTGGGGCTGCTGCTGCTGGCAGTGGTACTGGTGGCGGTGCTGGTGGCAGTAGGGGGAGGCTCCAGCCCTTCCCCTGCAGCCTCGGACGGCTGCCCACTGGGTCTGCTGCTGTTGGCAATGGTGCTGCTGGCAGTGCTGGTTGCGATGCTGGCGGCGGTGCTGGTGGAGGTGCTGGTGTTGGGGATGCCAGTGGTTGGGGGAGGGTTCAGCCCTCCCCCTGCAGCCTGGGACAGCTGGCCACTGGGGATGCTGCTGCTGGTAGTGGTGCTGCTGGCGGTGATGGTGGTGGTGCTGGTGGCAGTGCTGGTGGCAGTGCTGATGTTGGGGATGCCAGTGGTGAGGGGAGGCTCCAGCCCTCCCCCTGCACATTAGGACACCTGTACCACCATGGTTGGTGGTGGGGGCTCAGAATCAGTCCCAGCACCAGGACTCCTGTCCTTCCCTTTCGCAGCTGGTGGTGCCTCCTTGTCCTTCCCCTTGGCAGCTGGTGCAGGCACACTGTCAGTGCTGATGGCTTGTTCCCTGGATGCTTTTCCCACCTGCAGTAGCTGCTGACACTACTGTGGCCGTGGACCGGGTGGCTGAGGTGCTCGCCTCGGTTCTGACCATTCTGGCCCGACGTAAAGGATGGAGGGGAGGGGTGGGGAAAAGGTCAACGGCAGAGAGGAAAAGCTTCTTAGGGACACTGGGGGGGGGGGAGAGAGTGAAGGTTTGGGAGTGGAGGAGAGTGGTTGTAGGAGGTGCCTCTCTGCTGTGTTTGGGTGCAGGTAAATGGGCTGGATGCTGCTGTGAGGTGGATGGCTGTTAGGTGTCTGAGTGCTTGCGTTTGTGTACTTTGGGAGGAGGGGGCACAGACACAGTGCGAGTGGACACAGGGGATGTGTGCATGGATGTGTGGGTGGTGACTGCCAGTAAGGGGTGTGTAGTGATAGGCGTGATGGTGATGGGGCTAGTGAATGAGGATGTAGTGCATGCAGGTGTGAGTGGAGACGCTACTTGGAGGGTGGTAGAGGACGAGGAGGAGGGGGACACAGTAGAGGCAGTGGATGTTGTTATGTCTGCATCTGGATGGTGTTTGTGTGAGTGCCTGTGGGATGATGTGTGTTGCATGTGTTTGCCTGAGCCACTCCTGTGTGTTGTCTTGGGTGCATGCAGGTCTGAATGTGTGCTTGGGATAGGTTGGGGTTGAGGGGAATGGGACTGGGTAGAGGTAGTTGGAGGGGGGAGGCTAGAGACAGGGACAATGGCTGCCATCAGGGAGGAGGCCAGAGCCTGTATTGATCTCTGTTGGGCCGCCATGCCAGAGTGAATGTCCTCCAGGAATGCATTTGTTTGTTGCAAATGGCCTGCCAGCCCCTGGATGGCATTCACAATGGTTGACTGCCCAACAGAGATGGATCGCACGAGGTCAATAGCCTCCTCACTCAGGGCAGCAGGGCTAACTGGGGCAGGGCCTGAGGTGCCTGGGTGAAGGAGATGCCCAGTTTCCTGGGTGAGCGGGCATGGGAAACTCGCTGAGGGTCTGCTGGGAGGGCGGTGCTGGTACGGGGGTTGGTGGCTGTACCTGTAGTTGGGGTGGGCACAGAGGTAGCTTCCATCAGAGGAGGTATCACTGTCCGAACTGTCCCCACCTGCCTCCCCCACGGTGCTCCCTTCGCCCTCTGTCCCACTGGTGCCCTCACCGTCGGGGTACTCGGCCTCCTGGCCCCTGTGGGATGCAGCTCCCTCTGTCCCTGGTGCCTCTGCTCCTCTGCCAGATGATGCTAATGCACATAAGGACAGGGTGACAAAACAAAAAGGGGGGGAGACAAAGGATACACTTAGTCAACGGCAGCAACAACACCACAGTTGGCTTACACGACACACACACACACATACAGGGAACAGCCCTACACACTAGGCAATGCACTAACAGTCACATTGCTATTCACCAACCCACAGACAGGAATACCTAATGCCAATAGCAGCATACCTGAGACCCACAGACCCCTGCCCAGTAGTGGATGCCTACTAGCTTGGTTAGAGGTATTTTACATCAGAACCCTGCCCAACATGGGACCTACACTGCAATGTCCGGCCTGGCCTAGGGGCACCCAGAGACCCAGAGACCCACATACCCCACCCGGTGACCACCCCACCACGCGCAGGTTGTATAAAGGGAAACTGTACTCACCCCCTTGTGGCTGCTGTGAGGCCCTCAAGCGGCCATCTAGCTCCGGATAGGCCACCGCCAGTATGCGGGCCATCGGGGGGTCAGGTTTCGACGGGCACCCCTTCCTTGTTGGGAGGCCATCACCAGCTGGGCCTCCGCTGTCTTCCTTGCCCACCGTCTTAGGTCCTCCCACCGTTTGCGACAGTGGGTGCTCCACCTACTGTGGACCCCCAGGGTCCTCACGTCCTTGGCGATTGCATGCCATGTACCCTTTTTCTGATGGGCGCAGATTTGCAGAAAGAGAAACATAGAAAAAGGTATCATCATACTGTTCGGCCTGTTACACTCATGGCCCACCATAGCCCTCCCATCCCCTTATGCACAGACATTGCCCATCATACATACATCATGCTGCCCAGAACCCTTCCACCAACCCCCCCACACATGGCCCTCATACTCAGCACTCCATGCATTCATGCCCCAGGCATCGTGCTCATAGTGTACGCACGTGTCGGTCTGGAGGACCATATAGCATTTGGTACGGGGGTAGGACCCCATCCACCAGTCTCTCCATCTCCGCAGTGGTGAAGGCAGGGGTCCTTTCCCCAGTAACACGAGCCATGGTCGGTTCCAGACACAGGTAACAGCAGCACTTGCAGTGTAGGTCCTCTTCTGTTGAAGGTCAGGTAGCAGGTGAGTGAACAGATAGAAAATGGCGGTCACATCCGCGACGGTGCGTACCATCACTACCAGCGTACATCACCATAGGCCATTGTAACTCATAGGGCCCAATGACAACCAATGAGGAGTTGCAGGGCGGTACTCGACCGTCTCCCGCAACAGCGCACAACGTAACAGCATTACCTCATTTCCACATGTCCATCCACACAGGACAGGAGGCCGCCATTTCGGGGGAGGGGGCAGGCCATGGCACCTAACTGCATCACAGTACACATAGGCACCATTTGGGCCTATCCAACAACATACGGTTACAGTCACAACATGCAATGCAGTGTAGTGTTTAGAAATGTGGAATACTGACCAGCTGCTCACCATTTTGCCACCTAGATTACAACAGCTGCGGATGAATAGGAGATGGAGACATCCCCCATGTACAGACCCCTGGTGGACTTGGCATCAATAGAGGACAGGCACATTATCCTCACCTATAGACTGGACAGGGCCACAATCACAGAGCTGTGTGCCCAATTGGAGCCTGACCTGAGATCTGCTATCCGTTACCCCACTGGGATCCCCCTCTGGTGCAAGTGATATCAGTGCTCCATTTCTTGCAAGTGGCTCCTTCCAAGTGACAGTGGGCTTGGCAGCAGGAATGTTTCAGCCAATGTTCTCAATAGTGCTGACCAGAGTGTTGTCTGCCCTGATTAAACACATGCGCAGCTACATTGTTTTCCCCTAGGTGAAGGATTTGCCCACAGTGAAAGCGGACTTCTATGCAATGGGACATATCCCCAACATTATTGGGGCTATTGATGGTACACATATTGCTTTTGCCCCCCCCCTCCCGGAGAAATTAACAGGTGTTCAGAAATCGAAAGAGCTTTCACTTGAAGAATGTGCAGAGAGTGTGCATGGCGGACCAGTACATCTCCCATGTCAATGCAAAGCATCCTGGGTCTGTGCATGAGGCATTTATCCTGAGGAATAGCATCATCCCATATGTGATGGCTCAACTCCAGAGGCACCGTGTGTGGCTAATAGGTGAGCCCATGGTTCCCACCCAGTATATGTTGGTGTATGGGTATGGCGTTGGCCATAAGGGTTAGTGTTTGGCTAACAGGTATCCCTCGATATTTGCAGGTGACTCTGGTTACCCCAACCTCTCATGGCTGATGACCCCTGTGAGGAATCCCAGGACAAGGGCAGAGGAACTTTACAATGAGGCCCATATGCGAAGAAGAAGAAGAATAGAGAGGACATTCGGCCTCTTAAAGGTCAGGTTTTGTTGCCTCCATCTAACAGGTGGATCCCTGTACTACTCACCCAAGAAGGTGTGCCAGATCATCGTGGCATGCTGAATGTTGAATAACCTTGCCTTATGATGTCAGGTGCCTTTTCTGCAGGAGGATGAGGCTGGAGATGGGCGTGTGGAGGTAGTGGTCCCTGTGGACAGTGAAGATGAGGAGGCAGAGGATGAGGATTAGGACAACAGAACAGCTATTATACGACAGTACCTCTAGTCACACACAGGTAAGACACTGTAACTTCACTTTGCATTGACAGTTTTGTATTTGACATTGTACATGGCAGGCGGATTCTCCCAATTCTATGGCCACTTACTGTACCCTTTGGCATCTCTATTTTCAGATATCTGTGCCTCACTCTGGCACCAGGTGTGTTGACTGCAGCCTACTACAGGTCATTCCTATGTATTTATTCCTCTACAGTTGTATTACAGTGTTTAAAGCTTGTTAAACTAATACTTTGTTCAATCAATTGACAGACTCCATTCTTGTATTTTTTAAATGGTGTTTATTTAAGTGCTAAGACATAGAGGGGTAGTGAAATGGGCTGGGTTTATGGTGGAGGAAAGTCCAGGATAGACTCCAGTCTATTGGTATCACTGGTGCATGGTCCAAGGGGGCATAGGAAGTGAGCAATGGCAGTTCAAGGTGGACAGGGTGACAGAGTGGGACACAATAGTGACAATCAGGAGAGTCTTATTTCCTGGCAATGTTCTCTGGTTTCTGCCTGGATCTTAGGGACTGTTTGTGGGGTGGTTCTCCTTCTGCAGGGGGAGGGGTGCTGGTGGACTGTTGGTCCTGTGGCGGGCCTCCTGTCTACTAACGGTAGCGGAGGTGGAGGGCTGTTCGTTGGTTTGGCTAGTGTCAGGGGCCCGCTGGTGTGCCACTGACTCCCTCATGGTATTGGCCATGTCTGCCATCACCCCTGCAATAGTGACGAGGGTGGTGTGGATGTCCTTCAGGTCCTCCCTGATTCCAAGGTACTGTCCCTCCTGCAGCCGCTGGGTCTCCTGCAACTTGTCCAGTATCTGGCCCATCGTCTCCTGGGAATGGTGGTATGCTCCCAGGATGTTGGTGAGTGCCTCCTAGAAAGTCAAATCCCTGCGCCTGTCTACCCCCTGTTGCACAGCAGTCCTCCCAGCTTCCCTGTTGTCCTGTGCCTCTGTCCCCGGAACCATGTGCCCACTGCCAGTGACCCCCGGTCCCTGATCGTCCTATGTTTGTGCAATTGCCTGGGGTCCCTGTAGTGGTGGACTCACTGCTGATTTGATGTGTCCTGGGGACAGAGGTATGGGCCCGCTGGGTAGGTACTGTGGTAGTGTTTCCTGAGGGGGAAGCTCTGTGGTGGCATGGGACTGTGCCTTAGTAACCAACTGTCTGGAGATCCTTGATGGGCCAGGTTGGTCATCCAGATCCAGGTGTCCAGAGCTGCTGTCATCACTGTGGTGGGACTGGGTGTTGCTGACACCTCCTTTCCGGTGACGTTGTGTGGGGGACCTGTGGGGATGTAAATGCAGTGTTTCTGCATTTGACATCTTGTGCATGGGTGTGTTGTCCTGTAAGGTTGTGATTGCCCTGTCAGCTTTGCCCTGTGTGAGTAGTGATTTTGTGGGCTAGGTGATTCTCTCTCATGTGCATGCTTTACTGATGGGTGTCCAGGCAGGGCTGTGAGTGATGTCCATGCATTGGTGTCACATGCAGGGCTTGGTATTTGGGTGGGTGGGTTGTGATGGTGGGATGTATGGGAGGTGGTGGGGTGATGGGGGTGAGGGTAGGGTTGGGGGTATGTGATGGCATGCAGGTAGGGGTGGGTGATAGTAATAGAGATTTGACTTACCAGAGTCCAGTCCTCCTGCTACTCCGGCCAGCCCCTCAGTATGCAGTATTGCCAAGACTTGCTCCTCCAATGTTGTTAGTTGTGGGGAAGGAGGTGGGGGTCACCCTTAGTCCTCTGTACAGCTATCTGGTGTCTTGCAACCATGGAACTCACCTTCCCCCGTAGGTCGTTCCACCTCTTCCTGATGTCATCCCTTGTTCTTGGGTGCTGTCACACGGCGTTGACCCTGTCCACGATTCTCCACCATAGATCCATTTGTCTAGCAATGGATATCTTCTGCACCTGTGACCGGAATAGCTGTGGCTCTTCTCGGATAACTTCCTCCACCATGACCCTTAGCTCCTCCTCTGAGAACCTGGGGTGTCTTTGTGGTGCCGTGAGTGTAGTGTGTGTGGTGTGTGTGTGAGGGTGTGTGGGGTGATGTGTTGGGGTGTGTGCTGTAAGTTGTGTGGATGGTGTATGGGTGATGGTGTTCCGTGGCTCTGGTTCTGTGGGTGCTCTTAGTGTCTCTCTCTCTCTCTCTCTCTGTTGTCAATTTATTTGAGTCATAAAGGGTTGTGGGTAGTGTGTGTTTTATAGTGCTGTGGGTATGTGGGTGTGGTGTGTGTATGTGTGTCAGGTGTGTTTAGTTTGAATTGTCCAATGTAATGTTGTTTTGTTAGTGTGTGTGTATTTTGAGTGTGGCGGTAGGTACAGCCAAAGGTTTACCATGGTTGAATGTCCGCTGCAGTGATTCCTGGATCATAATGTTGTGGGCATAGTTCTGTCGGCGTAATGGTGTGGGTTTTGCTACCGCCAGTTTATCATCAACCTTTCGGCTGGCGGACTTGTGTGTGTGGCAGTATAATGACGGATTGATATGTGTGTGTCATAATATGGGTAGCTGTATGCCGCTGCGGCGTGGTATGTTGGCAGCCGTCGGCATGGCGGTAAGCATGACCTATATGGTTAAAGTAAGAAAATGCAAACTTTCTAAAAGTGTCAATTTCAGAATTACAATTTAAAATCTGACTTCAACATAAATTGTGATTTTAAACTGTGTTTTCAGAAACACCAAACTTAGGGGTCTCATCTCTTCCCAATTGGAGATTACACTTGTAAAACATAATAGGACAATCCCAGTGTTAACCTGTGGACGAGATAGGCCTTTCAGGAGTGAAAAGGGAATGCACGTGTTTCTCGCAACCTGGATGTGTAAAACTTAAAAGTACATGTCCTCCCTTTTAAATACAGTGCACCCCACTCTTGGGGTTGTACAGGATCTATCTTAGAGGTGGCATATGTAGTAAAAAGGAAGGTTTTGGCCTGGCAAGATGGTTAAATTGTCAAGTCGACAGGTGAGACATGTTTAAAGCACTACTGAAGCAGGTGGCTCAATCATTTTTGCAGGCCAACTAGTACCATTACAGTTACAGTCCCTGGGCATATATAGTGCAACTTACTAGTAAATCAAATATGCCAGTCATGGAGAAACCAATCACCAATACATTTTAGACAGAGAGCATATGCACTTTAGCACTGGTTAGCAGTGGTAAAGTGCCCAGAGTCCTAAAGCTAACAAAAACACATTTTAACAAAACGGGGAGGAGGAAGGCATCACGTTTGGGTATGACTCTGCAGAAAGGGCCAGCTCAAAAAGTGGTTGTTTGATTACTAATTGTATTAATGTTTTAATTGACATGTTGTTTTATGGATTTGGTTAAATTCTGAAATGAAGGTTTTATGATGATTACTGTTTTCGTTCTCCTCACTATCGCTAATTAATCAACGTAAGTTTTACATCTTCAACAGCTGCAAACAAATTAATAGAATTTATAGAGATGCGCTCATGGCTTGGGAACTTGCATGCCATAATAGATCCTATGACCTGCAGAAAAAACACTGCCAACCAGTTATGCTACATATTAATCTATCTTCATTCACTACATCTATAAAAGCTCTGCTCTTAAGATGCTTCCCGAATTGCAACCTTTCTTGTATTTAAGGTACCTTCACTGAAGTACCATGCAGTCTTCAATCTGAATTAATAACTCACCTATTACATTTCTCTTCCTAAATCCTCTAGTAATTGCAATGGCTTTGTTGTCATGCCAATCAGTATGAAGATTAACATTTTACTGTGCTGTATTGTTCATTGCTCTTGTATATAGCTCTGGAATTAGGAAACTTAAGTGTCAGTCCTTCAAAGAAGTGAACTACATGGTTGTTGTTTTACCAAAATGGCAGAGGTAGCAGAAATGATAAGATTCATCCTTGGAACCCACAGTTGAGCCTTCAAGTTCCTCTGTTTTGCCGCTGAGAGTTAGTGAAAAGACAAGGCATTGAAACTGCAGAAAGTAAATAGACTCCTCAGAGCCCTGTTTATGTTAGGCTCTTATAATTACCCATACCTTTCCTGAGATCAAACTTAACAAGGTCAGTGAGAGCTTTTCCAAATGACATAAAAAGGTAGTACTGGCTTCTCCTGACTACACTCACTAGATACCCAGGTGAATAGAAATAAGAGCATTGACTAGAATTCCAGTTTAACAATACACCTCATTGTAACTAGAATTTTCCCCAAAGCTGCATCTATACATAAGCTTTTGAGAACGTCTTGTACAAATAGAGCTAAAACACAGACAGAAACAATGTGGGAATGAGATACTCGTGTTGTATTGCCAATTAAATTATGGGATAAACTTTGGGGTAAAATACATTTCACTACTCGCACAGCCAGTCTCCACTTAAAACATATTTTTCTCTTACAATAGACGTGTATACCCCTTTTTTCTTGTTTAAACTCAAATTTACACCTCATGACACTTGCTCGTGATATCAAACCCATCAGGGCACATTTTTTCACATGTTCTTTACCTGCCCAGTTGTGTTCCCCTACTGGGCCTCCATTTGGAACTGTACAGGAGAAATGACTCTGATTTCACCTCCTCTCTCGCATGATCTCCTGTTTCTAGGCAGCTTACATGAAATTTGGAATGCACAAAAGTTGCTTGGGAAACTGGTAGATCTTTTGATCTATATAGCAATTTCTGTCATTACTTCTCATTGGAAGTCTCCAGATAAAGTCACACCACCACAGTGGTGGAATCTAATTTGTTACCATCACAGATTGGTCAGTTATAATTTGGACTTGGATGCTACTCAGTAACTTTTTGACACACATTACAAAGGAAATTGATTTTTCTCCCCCAGTTATATAATGTGTTACATACTTAACTTTATCTATGCAATGTATAATTTGTATCTATATGTGCTGTTTACTTTTCTTGTTATTCATTATAAATATACGGATTTCACATGCTTATATTGTCTACGAACTCTCTTTCTCTTGTCTTCTATCTTTCATTTCCTTCCTTTTCTTGCAATCTCTTACACAAAAAAGGTTGAAGCGACCTTACACTGCCATATTTATTTATCAGCTATATATCTTTTTGATGTGACAAGTTAATTAACATATTAATTACACCATATGTGTATTGACTTGCTTTATGCACTAGCAATGGACTTTCATATTTTGTTGTATGCTTAACAAGGCATGTTGTTAAAAGAAACCAAGCATTTGCAATGCAATGGGTCTCACATTTGTTTGAGTTAGAGCAGTTGGGGTTGTGAATTTATAACTGGACTTTTCCTGCCACATAAACTGGTCAACCCTGCCTCATATTTTGTCTTTCCCTGCCACATAATTCCAGTGGCTCTGTATATAACTAAAGAACTTCCAGTTACCTTTTTCCTTTATCTGCAGCCAGAAATGAAAATGTTGACACTTAGCGTCCTAATTTAAATCTGCCCTGCTAATTCTAATAGAATACCACTTTCACCACCCCACCATCAGAGTTGCTGGCTGACAAACAAAGTGACACAAGACATTCACGGAGGAGTAACAAGAGAAATAAACAAGAAGGGTCACCCAAACATATCAAGAGTGTTCAAACAGTCATAGAGTAATAAGGATGCCAAGTTGACCTGAATCATGGTCATAACTGCAATAAGAAGAGATTAATAAAACAGATACAATTATCATATAAACAAAATAGAAATGTTTACCTGAAATAAACTTTTGGGATTAAACTATAATTCTCAAAACAACCTCTAGAGGTCACCACAATGAAATGAGTGTGTGCAGAGAGGGGACAATACAATGTGCTTTACACGCCATATTCCACACACCGCATGTTGTACAAACTGGAGTTCTCTAAATGAAGGTAGGCAGGCGAAGAGCCTAGGCAGACCCTCTTAATTTGCTGGCTCGCTCATGTCTAATTACAACTACATCGCCACTCCTACACCTCCACTTCAAACTTGTGCAGGGCAACAGGGTACATGCCTGTTGACCAATATATTCTGAAGAATACACACTTTTACAGTATTTAAAAATGTGCAAAGCGTACTAGACTTCTAATCTCCGCTCTCACCTCAGACAGTATTTGTCTGCTTTAGTCAGAGGAGAAGGGCAAAGATAGCATACGCAAGAGAGTGAGGCTAAGCAAGGGGGAGAAACAAAATCAGTGTGTGACTGCGTGAGAGAGCACCAGAGCGCGTGAAATGGAGGGAAAAAATTAAGGCGCTACGAGAAAGAGGGACAATAAGAGACAGAAAATGGACAAAGAGGTTAAAGAAAGGGAGGGAGGGGCATGGAGGGAGGGAATGAGTAAGCAAGAGAGGCAAAAAGGAAAGGGACACCTGGAGAGAGAAATTTGAGTGATAATGTGTACAGGAGAAAAGTGGAGACAAATTAAAGGGTCAAAAAGAGCGAGAGACAGAGAAGAGGTGCGCAAAGGAGAATGCGCAGGAGAATGAAGGTGCTAGTGAGATAATAAAACAGAGGAAAGAGAGGGCGCTAGAAAAAAAGGATGCACTGAGGGTGGGCAGTATGATATAGGCAGAACACGAGAGAAAGAGATAAGTGATTCAGACAGGTAACGTTTGAAAGTATAATAGACAGATACTAAAAAGAAGCAATAACTAATTGTGAGGTAGGCAGTGAGATGGAGAGAGAGAAACATTTGGAGGCATTGCAATGGAATACCCGAGGGTAACAAAATATTTCATTTGGCTATATAACAAACCAATGTTATCATCTCCACTGGTAGCATTTTTAATCAACGTGTCATGCAAATTATTCCACAGATACCAAGACTAGAGAGGTGACTTTTAAATCCGAAGTACATTCATCTAACACAGAATGCAACTTAATCCAAACAGACCGACAGGGGATCCCTCCGCTATTAATCAAAACATCTGAATTTTTGTACTGCTGAGACAAAATGCAAGTTTGCGCACTAAGTGGCATGGCCACCACGGAGCACCCTTAAACTAACGAGAGACTGAGACAAAATACAAGTGTGTGCTCTATAATTCAAAGCGGCATGGCCGCCAGTGAAACAACGTGATGTAACTGGTAAAGCTCTACAATACCGCCGATCCAGTTTGCGCTGTAAGAAAGTTCTAAGCACCATGGCCATCATTAAGTGCCAAGGGAAGGAGCTAAAGAAAAAATAAACAAGTTAGAGCTATTAGACTTGTAAACTCCTGACCAGACTTTTCTTGCCACATAAGCTGAAATTGAAAAGTAATACAATTTCACATAAGGGAGCTGATTTAAAGGACCACCTATGAGCATGAAGAAGACCAATCAGACCAAAAAGACTGGTTCAGTTTTGGCCTTGCATAGTAATAAAAAAAAAAACAAGTGTGATCTTGCTGTATAAAACCTTGATTTTGCGAAGGAACACTAGGATAAACAATAGAATTAAACTGGTAGTCATGATGAAAAGCACTCCCTTACTGCCAAGAGATCACGCTGCCTTCGAAATAAAAAGAAAAAGTAGGCCAGAAACCATATTGAAAATGTAGAGCCTCATATGTTTTCTGTAGTTGGCCGGTGCTCTAGAAGAGTACCAAACACGGAAAAGGCATGCATGTCTTTCGTATTGAAATGAAGTGAATTTTAAAAGGCAAGCTAGGAACCAGTGAAGCTTTAGGCGTGAGATGGGCATGGTTCAAAGCCCACAGAGAGAATACAACAGGGGCCAGAGCGCTCGACCCGAACAAAAAAAAAACAATGCAGTAGACTGGCTACAAGTGGCCAAACCAGGTTTTAGTACAACAACAATAAAACATCACACGTTTAAGTGTTCGGCTAGAACAACAGACTGCTAATGATCACTGGTATGGGAGAAAAGAAAGGAATGGACTGCAGGGAGTGAGGTGTTTACTACGTATATAATGTAGCTTTC
Source organism: Pleurodeles waltl (assembly GCF_031143425.1). NCBI lineage: Eukaryota > Metazoa > Chordata > Amphibia > Caudata > Salamandridae > Pleurodeles > Pleurodeles waltl. The sequence continues at coordinate 473,919,563 of NC_090451.1, forward strand.
CTGACTTAATGTACCTAATATCTAAAAAGGCAGTATATAACACTCTCCGCTCAAGGGGCTATTTCGTCAATTCCATTTGCCAATTTGTATATTACGAGTCCCCACATATGTACATTTTTTAAGAGCTGGATAATAAGAAAGACGATTCAGTAGCTGCCTATTTGACGACATCAGTCCTCCAAATGGGAATGGGAGGACCATATGTTGCTTTCCAGCTCGTTCCTAACCTGCATTTGGTAAGTACCACTGTCAGGTCTGCACATCTCTGTTTGTTTTTTATTCGTTTTGGGTGACTGAAGAAGTTAAACACTCACACTTCGGATGAGCTCTCAAAGAGGCCATCACTATTTCCTCCCAATATGAGTAAAGCTTGAGGGTATTCCAAGACCCTGTGGATTAATGTAACATCTATCGAAGAACATCTCCGGCATGCTCCTGATTTAGAACCAAAAATTTCACACAGTCCGCATAGATTTAAGTAGGTCGAATGTAAATATTTGAACTACACTAATTTTAAATGTTCATTTGTAGACACATCTACATATGCAAACTCCAACTAAAATTCTGAACATTTATCTCTTTAGCAGCATATACTCCTAATTTATCCCATCTTTATCAGAGGTCATGAGATACCTTCCAACAGTAATCTGTAAAGCGTTAAAACTGATATACGCGCACCACCCAGAAAAAAAAACCTTAATAAAGTATTTCATTCTACCACCTTTGCTGTGCCAATTTTCCAAGTTATTTTGGCAACTCAAGTTAATTGGCCGTAGGACTGGAATTGTAACTGTAATGCATTGCACTCCCTCCTGACCTTTGTAGATGTTCTTAGTAATTCAGTACAGACCATTGCTCTTAGTAAATATTAGTAAAAGGCAGCTGGACCATAACGTTACTACCACTAGCTGGGCAGGGTCTGTAAATCTGTCTAACCACCACAGTGGCAGGGCATGAGGATACAATGATGTCACCTCTTGTTTTATGTACCTGTTCCAGTTAGACTGTGCTATCACTGGTAGTCAAACCATAATGTGAATTTAATAATGCCCTTTCAGAAGCATTTCTTATAAGGTTTCTGGGCTCAACATGGCAATGAGGTAGCCATGTTCCTACAATGGTTTTGGAGAAGACCACCTAACCTTTTGTTGTATTTGAGCCCCTAAGTAGTATAACTCATGTCAGGTGCACCTAATACCCCTTCCCGTAGTGGGATGCAGACATTCTTTAATGATACTTAATATCAGCCGTCATTACAAATAAGTCCTATCAGTGTCATATCGAATAAGCTAAAATAATAATACAAGAGCTACCCAAAATGAAACTAGGTATATGCACGTATTAGAGAAAAAAATGATAACTGTTAACTTATTTAGAAAACAAAATTTGCATGTTAAATACATTGCACAAGAAAATGCCAGTTTAAGGTCAAAAATCATGGTGCTAGCCTCTCAATAGTAAAGCTCTTAATTGTTTGCAAGGAAATATAGAAAATACATGTTTCATTTTTTTTTGTTTTTTTTTTAATACACATATACAATAAGCAAGTGTTCGCGTTCCGCGTGTTTTTACAAGAACAATGATAAAAAGTAACCAAATGGTGTATACATTTAGAAACAACTGACCAATAAACACACAACGCACGGGTTGAGTATCACTTTAAAATTGTTTCCACAGTATCTGTCCATAAGATGTTATCATCGGATCCGATCCAAGATGAATTTAGCCACTTTTTCCGTGATGTCAGTGCTTGTTAAAATCATATGAAAGGAGGCAATTTTAAGTGAAAGATGTTTTGTAATACATTTGTTTTCATATTTGTTATTGCGCTCTTCATCAAACGAAAACATTTGTGCTCTTAATTTGGTTATTTGCAGCTGGAACTTTCTACTGCTTTCTGCTCCTGGAATTGTTCAAGGCTCTTTTCTCCTACTGGTTCCTCAGGAGGAGTTTGGTGCCTTGCTATTATCTTAATTTCTATTCTACATCTTCAAATAAGATTCATGGGATTTCCTCTTTGTGGATGTATCCTTCCATTTTGGACCCTCCCAAGGAGACACGTGATACCTTTCAAAGACACTGCTTTTTTGCAGGGTGGCACAGCAGACTCTTGGAGAGAGAGATGGTCTTCACTTCAGGCAATCTAGAGGGGAACTCAACAGACCATTTAGACGTTCAGTGTTTGACAAGTGACATTAGGGTATTTTTCCTTCCAAGGACCATGTAGTCACTGGTAATGTTAATACTCCCTCGATTGGTAGCCACATTTTCATTGTTTCTTCATTTCATGCCCTTCCAAGAAGGTCAGAGGACAAAATGACCAGTCTAACGATACATCAGTAGCAAAGTTAAAATCTCCCTACCTGACTACTGAATTCACACAAATGAAATCTAGCTGGACCCTCTGTGTTCCTTATTCAGGGACATAAATACATGTCAGCGGAAGTGGTATATTATCAAATGATCCATGTACTATACTTTCAGTCAATCAAATTCACATCGACTTAAGCAAAACCCTTGACCTTTCCAAATAAGCAAGTCTTGGGAAAGTTCTGAGCAGCCCATGGCATCTCTTGTTATGGTACATCCCCTGATACAATGTTACATGGTCTCCTCTCCTTATCAGTTAGGAAAACACCCTATGCCTTTTCCTTGCACCTGTTGTTCCACTCACATTCCAGTGCTAGTGGAAATGCTATTTAAATTAGGCCAGGAAATAAACGCGTATAATCCAAAGTCATCACATTTCATCAAACAGCCCCAAATATAAGCATATTCTCTACAAACATAACTCCATCAATAATGACTTGACAACAGAAAAAAGGGAAACCATGGACAAAGAAATAACAGGAAAATCAGAAGCAGGGCCAAACAATGCCTTTTGTCATGCAAAAGCAACAGAGACAAAAGAGATTGGAATTTAAAATACAACCTACTTCCTAATCATTAAAATGTCTCCTCAATAGAACACCAGACAAGAATATTTCCAAAAGGACATGATTGGTTGCAACCAATGGCAAAACAAAGGCAGCATGACGGAGGTAAAGAACCTGAGCCTGTTAAAAGATCTTAGTATCACTCTATTAGATGCAGAAGTAGGAAGCTGGATAGATGACACTAGAAATTTCGACTTTCATAAGGTACCAAAACCTGCTGGCAATCAAGGACGTGTTTCTCTACAAACACAAAGTTTATAAATTGCTTACTGTAAAGATGGGGCATGGGACAGCTCAAATGAACCATCAGGAATTCTGGAATGCTCTATGACAAAGGATTATGGGTAGTTTTGACACCTTCTAAGTGAGCAAGGGTAGAACAAATCTAATCAAATATATATGTGAAAAGCTGGTCCTCTCACTAACCTATTGGCTGAAAGTAGAGTGGTAAGTAGTCTACATCCTGCGGAGGACCTCACAGAGACAATCAGTAATATAAATCTGGTCACAAAAACAAAACCCTTAGTTCAACCACAGCACATCAAAAATAAAAAGATCAAATTGCGAACAGAAAACTCACAAAACTCATTGAAAACTAAACGAAATAGAACAGCCAAAATCACATCTGTGAAACTCTGCTGCATTGCTCGGGGAGGCACGTCTAGTAATCGTAATAGGTATAATTCTCCCTGAAACCACAAAAAAGTAGGAGTCTATCATCTGGCGACGAAAATAATGGACTGGCCACAAAAAAAACAAAGGCTGCCTACTGTGGCAGGGAAAAGATCAACTGTCCTATTTTCGGACGAAGCTGGGTTACCACGAAAATGGGGCTTTATCGAGTGAATAAACTATCTGAATGAACACAACGTTCTGGCCCTGTAAAAGACAAGGGCAGCAAACATAGTTACATAAATCACTCCAGATTTGCAACTTGAAGTCCGGCTCAAGAAATAGCTGCAGGCTTTAAATCGCGAGTAGGCAAGAACATTGTTATAAAATGACACTATGGCAAAACATTAAAGAGAATAGTTTGATGTTATTTATCACATCATCCGGCAACTCTTTTGTTGAGGATAATGAGTGCCCATGCACAATCAAAGAAGCGAGAATGCGTCTTCATTGTCGTAATTTCTAATAAAATAAACAATAACAAACCTGCAGAAGAAAACCCCTTATCATCATATCCAGAGATTTTAACTGTAAAATGGCCGAAAAGTGCAACGACAGAGAAGAAATAATTGAACCGGCATTTCAATAAAAACACTCATGAAGCTTGAGATTTCAACATTTCACCTCCAGTTAAGGTCTGATCTCAGCCGAAGGTTGTTTGAAAATGAAGCAACCTTAGTGCTAAAATACAATGCCAGTGGGGGTCAAGAAGTAATACACTACATCCTCTTCAGGACAGAAAATTGTTTCACTTTTGAAAACTTGAGTGCACTTGAAAACAACAACTCCCCCTCACAGTACATTCTGCGAAATATATCTAGTGAGCAAAGAAACAGAACAGACCTTGATAGCGCCAGAGAATTAGGCAGCCAAGTAAAAGATAAATGTGACAAAACAAAAATATGCCATAAATCTTAAAGACAACAATGAAGAACAATCAAACTGGTTGACCTTCACCAAACTTTTGCCACATCCACTCTCCCTTTGGTCAAGCTCCGCTGGTAAAAATACAAAATCAAACCTAATGGGCTCTGTTAGACTTTTCATCCTTGGCGTGGCCTCCCTTAACGTTTTCCTCCCCAGGTTGTTGATGTGTGCTGGACTCTGATTTTACTGTTTTTGTTACTCTGGGCACTTTACCACTGCTAACCAGTGCTAAAGTGCAATTGCTCCTTTACAAAATGTGTTTGTAATTGGCTTAACCATGATTGGCATATTTGATTTACTATTAAGTCCCTAGTAAAGTGCACTAGAGGTGCCAGAGCCTGTAAATCAAATGCTACTAGTGGGCCTGCAGCACTGGTTGTGCCACCCACATAAGTAGCTCTGTAATCATGTCTCAGACCTGCCATTGCAGTGTTTGTGTGCAGTTTTAACTGTAAATTGAACATGGCAAGTGTACCCACTTGCCAGGCCTAAACCTTCCCTTTTCTAACATGTCAGACACCCCTAAGGTGGGCCCTAGGAAGCCCAAAGGGCGGGGTGCAGTGAATGGTTAAGGTAGGACATACAGGCCCTCATTAAGACCTTGGCGGGCGGCATGATCGGACTGCCAGGCGGCCGCCAATGCGGCCGCACTCTGCCGCGGCCATTTGGAGATCCCTGCTGGGCCGGCGGGCGGAAACCTAGTTTCTGCCCACCGGCCCAGCAGGGATCTTGGCCACAACACAGGAGCCGGCTCCAAATGGAGCCGGCGGTGTTGCGGCTGTGCGACGGGTGCAGTTGCACCTCTCGTGCTTTTCACTGTCTGCCATGCAGACAGTGAAAAGCTGCACAGGCCCTGTCAGGGGGCCCCTGCACTGCCCATACCAGTGGCATGGGCAGTGCAGGGGCACCCAGGGGCCCGCGACTCCCCGTACTGCCAGCCTTTTCCTGGCGGTTCTAACCTCCAGGAAAAGGCTGGCGGTAGGGGGACTTGTAATCCCCTGGGTAGCGCTGCCCTGGAGGATTACTCCCGCCGGGACCACCGTGGCCATTAGCCACCGGGACCACCGTGGCGGTAAACCGCCAGCCTGTTGGCGGTGCAATCGCCAAAACAGCCCTGGCGGTCTTTGACCGCCAGAGTTGTAATGACCCCCATAGTAATGTGTTTTATAGGTCCTGGCTCTGAAATATTGCTAAATTCATTTTGCACTGTTGCAAGGCCTGTCCCTCTCATAGGTTAGCATGGGGGCTGCCTTTAAATCTGATTAATGTGTAGATTCCCTTTGGGATCAGATTGAAATGTGGAGTCTGGGGTCTCTGAGCTCACAATTTAAAAATACATCTTTTAGTAAAGTTGGTTTTGAGATTGGGTGTTTGAAAATGCCACTTTTAGAAAGTGAGCAGTTTCTTGCTTATACCATTTCTGTGACTCTGCCTGTTTGTGAATTCCCTGTTGGGTCATTTTGACAGTTGGGCTGGTTGTGCCTCACACTAGACAGTGACACAAAAGGAACTGGGGTGTAGCCTGCATTTCCTGATGAGCCATCTGTGCTCGGAGGGAGGGGAGGAGTGGTCACTTACACCTGAAAGGGCTGGGCCTGTCCTCACACAATGCAGTCTCCAACCCTCTGGTGAGTGTCTGGGGCCTGGCCTGGGCAAGGCAGGATTTCACATTCAAGAGAGACATTACTTTAAAGTAGGCCTACTTCAAAGGAGAAATTGGGTATAAGAAGGGCTCCCAAAACCACAGACTTTAGAACACTTCTGGAAACAAGAGGAACCTCTGCCTTGAGAAGAGCTGAGGAAGAAAAACTGCCCTGCTTGTGACTGTGCTTTGTGGAGCTATCCTGCAGTTGCTGCTTCTGCCAGAGTTAGAGGGCGAAGACTGGACTTTGTGTGCCTTGCATCTTGAGAAGAACTCTCCAAGAGCTTGATTTAGAGCTTGCCATCTGTTGTTTGAAGTCTCAAGGACAGCAAAGACTTCTCTCTGCCAGCACCTGGAGTCTCTGGAGAGACTCCTACTCTGCCCTGTAGTGCCCATCCAGTTCCTGGGACCATGAAAGGAGAAGCTGGCAGCCTAAGTGGAGGAAATCCACACACACAGCACCGTGCGGGGAAAAGATCAACGCAACTCCAATCTGCGGCTGAAGAAACGACACGCTGCGGGCACTGCGGCTGAAAATTGATGCTCTCCGTAAACGTGACTGAAGATATGACGCACGGAGCTGGAGAAACAACGCGCAGCATCGCTGATGGAGACTCAGAGATCGAAACCGGAGCTGCGTGGTTTTTTAATCATTGTGCGGCTGGATTTCTGACGCAAGTACTGCTGGGTGTGTAAAAAACATCACAAGGCCTACCTGGACTCGAGAGTGCTGACCGGATCTACGGATCGCTCTCCTGCGGAGAGAAGAAACAATGCACCCCGACCCGACGTAAGGAGAAAAGACGCAAGGTCTCGTGAGTGAGTGAAATCGACGCATCGCAAGCACTTTTTGATGCACACTCACCCGTCCGGGTTTTTTTTTGACGCACCCAAGGTTCTTTTTCACGCTAACAGTGTTAGTGTATTTTTTAAACTACATAAAGACTATTTTTGCTTTTTAATTGATAACTTGATTTGTGTATTGTGGATTTTTGTCGTTTTGGTCTTGTTTTGTTTAGATAAATATTTTTTATTTTTCTAAACCTGTGTTTTGTCATTTTGTAGTGTTTTCATTAAGTTACTGAGTGTGTTGGTACAATTACTTTACACCTAGCACTCCGAAGTTAAGCCTACTGCTCTGCCAAGCTACCAAGGGGGTAAGCAGGGGTTAGCTGAGGGGGATTCTCTTTTACCCTGACTATATTGAGGGTCCTTACTTGAACAGGGGGTAACCTGACTGTCAACCAAAGACCCCATTTCTAACAGCCTCTAAAAATCCTTCATGGTTCGAGGAAGTGTGTACATCTCCCAAAGACATTCCTAGTGCAATCAGAGGGAACCCCAGAAGAGATCAAGAAAGCAAGAACCTGCGATGAGTCAATAATTAGGAAAAAAGGAAGAAGCTTTGCACAATAACTTGCTCACATGAGAAGAATGTGGGACTCAAGTAAAACCTGCGGTCATTCTGAAGCAAAATGCCTTAGAGACCAACATATTTGAAAATGCCGGAATAAATCGTTTCTCCGCTATATTTAGCACATCAAACCAATCGAATAATGAGTCTAAATCATCCTTCAAGCCATCAAAGAATACAGCTAGGACAGAGATGGATGTAACAGCCAGAATTTATTTTTGTAAGATAGGTTTAAAGGAAAAAAGAAGAGCACAGCTATAAGGGAACTGGCGAAGAGGAAAGCACTGGGAGCCAACATAACTGGTGGAGGTTCATGAGTACAGCACAGAATGGTGGCAAAAAATCTAAACACCAACTTTTCTGGAGATCAGCTGTTTTTCCTCTACCCTGAAGAAACAGTGTGATAGTACCTCGGTACAAGAGGTCACTAAAAGCAGTACAAGATCTTACAGACTCATCAGTCTGATTGATGTTGCCTGCAAAATTTCTCTAAGACTCATTTTGTGCTAAAAAAGTAAACAAACCACTGCAAAAACAGCAGTTCACTATTTTCTGTTCCCATAAACCGTTGCAGATTTTTAACGTAAAATGATTACGCAACATTAGCATAATGGCGCTGTTTGAGGAATTTTGCATAATAAGCCTAGTGTAAAATTATCAAGATTACTCAAATTAAGCCAGTTTAAGTAAAAGCCCCATCGTCAAAAAGAAACCTAACTGGTCACAAAAATGTACCATTTTGGAAATTGATAAAAACACGAAACCCTGTAGAACCTTTGCCAAGCAGGGCAAGTTATTGGATATTTTGATGCATGTTTAACTGTACCTGGTAAAACTCACAAATCATTTAGAGAGAAGACTTTTCACACTAAGTAGAAGCTGAATTCTTCTCCTGAACTATGTGCTAAAAAACAGAAAACAATCTACCACAGCAAACTCTTTTAGTAGTAAAAGCAAAGACATCCTGCCTTTTCTGTTAAGATGCCCAGAAGAAGCACCATCCAATATATCTCAGAAAAAGAACATCTTGGATCCGATGATGTATACACTTCCTTTCTACTAAGTGAAAACTCTGAGGAGGTAACTAAAAGGATGGGAAGATACCTGGTCAAAACCAGTGTCCTAAGAGAAACTTTGAGATACAAAATTCAAGAACCCTACAAGCCCACAAATCCCAAACGCTCCTCCTCCCCAGAAAGTTAGTTCCAATTATTGACTGTTTTATTTCACATGCAATATGTTTAGTTTATATTGCCTTAAAGGTGCTCAAGGGCAGTTTTTATATTTGCTGTTGTATTTTTTTGTTTTGGTGATGTAATTATTTCCGGTGAAAAAGTCATTAGCGTCTTTATGAAGCCCTATTACCACTGTGCTTTTTCCCATCTTTCAACAGGCCACTTTGACCATTTCAACAGAAATCTCTATGACATTCTGTAAGAAATATGTCTTTTCTGCATGGTCACTCTAGATTTTTCACCTTTTCGATAATCCCTATTTTTTGCAGGTTTTAGAACTCTTTACATGTTACCATCACTGCTAACAAGTAGTGAAGTGTCAATGCTCACCATTTTAACATGATTCAATTAATATACTAGTAACTCACATTTTTAACTTACCTTTAAGTCCTTAGTATGTTATACAGATGTACACAGAGCCTGTAAGGTAAATGTCACTAGTGGACTGCAGCACCTATTGTGCCATCCACTTACTGTGACCGTTTAAACCTCACTTTAGGCCAAACATTATAGCATGATTGTAGAACTGTAAAAACTGCAATTTGACATGTCAAGACAAACCCTTTTGACATGTAAAACCTCCCTTTTAACTATTAATGTCACCCTTATGTAGGCGTAGTAGCCCACAAGGCAGGGTGGATGGTATTTAAAAGTAGGGCTATGAGGAAAGTGGTTTATTTTATGGTGTCCTTCTGCGACCTCACCGTGTAATAAGCTCACAAACCCATCTTGAGTCCAATCAGGATAATTTGCAAAACCTGAGCTGAAACCTCGTAGCTGTCTCTTTGTGGAGCATTTAGAAGTACCAAAACAGCTGAATAACACAAAGGAAATCCAACATCAATTTATAACAATAGCTCTTATTTTTATTTTTATGATTTATTAGACACCAAAACAAACAAGATCCATCAGGGAGTTCTGGACAAATAAATTGTTAAGTAAACAGTAAATCACTGGTTTTCACTCAAATCACAAACAAGCATTGGCAACTATCACAGCTAGAGGTTACTTTGAAAACTTTTGGAAACTTTTGGAAAGTTGTGTTCAGTAACTCTAGCCCACTTTGTCACAGGGGCCAATAAAGGTTGACACAACTGTTAATCTACAGTCAAAGCAGTCTGCAGTCCACCTTCTGGCTTTTCGGGGAAACCAGCATAGACTTCATCAGAGTGGTCCTTATAAAAAAAATAAAGAATTCTTTAGATACTGAAGGATGCCGATGATGCTGATCCATTGACTGAGCATTCCTGGGGCCTCCCCTCAGTCCACAAACACAGTGGGGCAACTTTGGCCCCAGTGGTCAATGTCATTCAACTCCAGTTGAGATTCAGTCAAAACCAGTTGCCACTGGTCTACTGGTCTCCGGGTACAGCAAAACCAGCCTTTCCCTATAACTGAGGCAAGTGTCAATCTTGGATGATCAAACTGCATTTCGATGACACTCCTGGATCCAGCAGACTTGGATGCACATTTTGAGCATCAAGACTTGCCTCTCAGGCTGCTCTCTGGTGTTGAGTGGAGGTCTAGAGATTATGACTGCCAACTTGTCAAAGCAGGCTTCTTCAGAATTTGTGGCCCTGTAGCTGTAGCAGGAAGTTAGTCTTATGACTCTTGGTGTCACTTCTTCTGTCTGGGGCTCAAGGATGACTTTTGTTCAAACAGGGCACCACAGTCCTCTCTGCTATCCCAAGGTTCAGCAGTGCCGCCAAGTCTTTGGTCAGCCCCTCCTTGCTGGGTCCAGGTATATATGAAGGGCAGTTCTTCTTCAGTCCTCTCTACAGTAGAGACATGAGCTTAGGTCTGGGTGCCCAGTGGTTCACTTATATGTCCACAGCTTGCCCATGGAGAATGTGACTGTTCCCAGCTAAAGGTCTATCACATTCCCTCCGGCTGATGATGACGTCTTGCAAAGTGTGGCATTTGGCTATCCCAGAATGCAATATTTTGCCCACTCCCAAGATAGCAGAACCCTTCTCTCCTTATGCAGAGCTTGATAGCCCACCCTATAGATGAGGTTACCTGAGGGCTACACATCCATGGGAAGACTGGTTTGGCAACTGTTCAGCCCCCTGTCCCTGACGCCAACCTGTCTATCATAAAAAAAAGACCAGCTCATCTTCAGTGTGTCCAAAATTTGCCTTTAAAGGTGGTTTCCCAATTGGATGTAGCCTTTGAGTCACACTTTGTATGGCCTTTCTACAAGGGAGATGTAACACCTCTTCCAACAGCAGGCCCTTTGTGTTCCTTCCTGAAAATCATTGATACCAACTGTCACTGGAAAACTTGGGCAACAAAGTGGCACCTTTCTAAAGTTGCCATTTCTTTAGAAGCTACATGAAATTTGTCTTGGCCATCAGGTTGGATTTAATGTAACAATTTTGTTTGACACCTTGAAGTGCCAACTTTAGTAGTCCCATGCAAAAGTTAGCACAGTTGAGTTTTCAGGGTATAACCATGCACTCACCAATGGGCTACTATCATTTCTATAGCAAAAATGACAATTTGGGTTTTTTACTGTTATGTCATATCAAACCACAAGTGCTTTTTTGATATAGAGCACCCTGTCTAAGGGCTTGTTAAGCTTGTCCTAAGGTGATATATATATATATATATATATATATATATATATATATATATATATATACATGTATATATTCCAACAAAAGCACCTCCTTCGTCGGGGGCCCCCAACCCTGCAGGGCGGCTTCAAATTGGCAGGGACGGAGCATCCTGCCCATTAAATCCAAAACGAAAGAAATGTCGAAGCCCAAATTCAGAGTCATCTCAGGCATTTAATCAAAGTACGGCCTGCACATCCTAACGCGTTTCAGCAAAAATGCCTTGATCACAGGAGAAAGATTTGAAATCATCGCTTTCAGGTACTTATAAACTCAAATGTCACGTGATCTTGTTAGTACTTTCCTACATCTCCCATAATGCACCGAACATGTTCTGTTATCGTTCGTATAGCACTGCACAAATCTTTCTCCTGTGATCAAGGCATTTTTGCTGAAACGCGTTAGGATGTGCAGGCCGTACTTTGTTTAAATGCCTGAGATGACTCTGAATTTGGGCTTCGACATTTCTTTCGTTTTGGATTTAATGGGCAGGATGCTCTGTCCCTGCCAATTTGAAGCCGCCCTGCAGGGTTGGGGGCCCCCAACGATGGAGGTGCTTTTGTTGGAATTTGAAGATGGGGGGCATGACCCGCTTGTCAAAAAGACACGGCATTTAACCGGATACTTAATTGTCATTGAGACAAGAAAGGGAGGAAGGAGAGATGATTTCACTCTCTCTCAACTTGTTCGGACTCTCAGACATTGCAAATAAGATTAATGGCAGCAGTGATTGTTTTAAATTTTGAATAGCGTCATAAGAATGGAAACATACAAATGCACGAGGCCACTTTATTTCGTATCAGATGCACCGTTGTATTTGGAATCTGTATAATGTGAGACACTGCAATGAGAAAGTGAATTATAAATAATATGTCTGGTATACTATGGATAACACTATTTCAGCGAGACTGAATGGAGTGTACCAGCCATTTGAATTATTGTGAGACATTACAGTGCTATACGAACGATAACAGAACATGTTCGGTGCATTATGGGAGATGTAGGAAAGTACTACCAAGATCACGTGACATTTGAGTTTATAAGTACCTGAAAGCGATGATTTCAAATCTTTCTCCTGTGATCAAGGCATTTTTGCTGAAACGCGTTAGGATGTGCAGGCCGTACTTTGATTAAATGCCTGAGATGACTCTGAATTTGGGCTTCAACATTTCTTTCGTTTTGGATTTAATGGGCAGGATACTCAGTCCCTGCCAATTTGAAGCCGCCCTGCAGGGTTGGGGGCCCCCGACGATGGATGTGCTTTTGTTGGAATTTGAAGATGGGGGGCATGACCGGCTTGTCAAAAAGACACGGCATTTAACCAGATACTTAATTTTCATTGAGACAAGAAAGGGAGGAAGGAGAGAGGATTTCACTCTCCCTCTACTTGTTCGGACTCTCAGACATTGCAAATAAGATTAATGGCAGCAGTGATTGTTTTACATTTTGAATAGCGTCATAAGAATGGAAACATACAAATGCACGAGGCCACTTTATTTCGTATCAGATGCACCGTTGTATTTGGAATCTGTATAATGTGAGACACTGCAATGCGAAAATGAATTATGAATAATATGTCTGGTATACTATGGATAACACTATTTCAGCGAGACTGAATGGAGTGTACCAGCCATTTGAATTATTGTGAGACATTACAGTGCTATACGAACGATAACAGAACATGTCAGTGCATTATGGGAGATGTAGGAAAGTACTAACAAGATCACGTGACATTTGAGTTTATAAGTACCTGAAAGCGATGATTTCAAATCTTTCTCCTGTGATCAAGGCATTTTTGCTGAAACGCGTTTGGATGTGCAGGCCGTACTTTGATTAAATGCCTGAGATGACTCTGAATTTGGGCTTCGACATTTCTTTCGTTTTGGATTTAATGGGCAGGATGCTCCGTCCCTGCCAATTTGAAGCCGCCCTGCAGGGTTGGGGGCCCCCGACGATGGAGGTGCTTTTGTTGGAATTTGAAGATGGGGGGCATGACCCGCTTGTCAAAAAGACACGGCATTTAACTGGATACTTAATTGTCATTGAGACAAGAAAGGGAGGAAGGAGAGATGATTTCACTCTCCCTCTACTTGTTCGGACTCTCAGACATTGCAAATAAGATTAATGGCAGCAGTGATTGTTTTTAATTTTGAATAGCGTCATAAGAATGGAAACATACAAATGCACGAGGCCACTTTATTTCGTATCAGATGCACCGTTGTATTTGGAATCTGTATAATGTGAGACACTGCAATGAGAAAATGAATAATAAATAATATGTCTGGTATACTATGGATAACACTATTTCAGCGAGACTGAATGAAGTGTACCAGCCATTTGAATTATTGTGAGACATTACAGTGCTATACGAACGATAACAGAACATGTTCGGTGCATTATGGGAGATGTAGGAAAGTACTACCAAGATCACGTGACATTTGAGTTTATAAGTACCTGAAAGCGATGATTTCAAATCTTTCTCCTGTGATCAAGGCATTTTTGCTGAAACGCGTTAGGATGTGCAGGCCGTACTTTGATTAAATGCTTGAGATGACTCTGAATTTGGGCTTCGACATTTCTTTCGTTTTGGATTTAATGGGCAGGATGCTCAGTCCCTGCCAATTTGAAGCCGCCCTGCAGGGTTGGGGGCCCCCGACGATGGAGGTGCTTTTGTTGGAATTTGAAGATGGGGGGCATGACCCGCTTGTCAAAAAGACACGGCATTTAACCGGATACTTAATTGTCATTGAGACAAGAAAGGGAGGAAGGAGAGATGATTTTACTCTCCCTCTACTTGTTCGGACTCTCAGACATTGCAAATAAGATTAATGGCAGCAGTGATTGTTTTAAATTTTGAATAGCGTCATAAGAATTGAAACATACAAATGCACGAGCCCACTTTATTTCGTATCATATGCACCGTTGTATTTGGAATCTGTATAATGTGAGACACTGCAATGAGAAAATGAATTATGAATAATATGTCTGGTATACTATGGATAACACTATTTCAGCGAGACTGAATGGAGTGTACCAGCCATTTGAATTATTGTGAGACATTACAGTGCTATACGAACGATAACAGAACATGTTTGGTGCATTATGGGAGATGTAGGAAAGTACTAACAAGATCACGTGACATTTGAGTTTATAAGTACCTGAAAGCGATGATTTCAAATCTTTCTCCTGTGATCAAGGCATTTTTGCTGAAACGCGTTAGGATGTGCAGGCCGTACTTTGATTAAATGCCTGAGATGACTCTGAATTTGGGCTTCGACATTTCTTTCGTTTTGGATACATGTAGATATGTATATATACATATATATATATATATATATATATATATATATATGTATATATATATACACACACACACACAAATATATATATATATATATATATATATATTATATATTTATATATATATGTATTATATAAATATATATATATATACACACAAAGAAGGTTTGGGCTTTGCCATTAACCTAAATGGCAAATTAGTCAAGTTTAGCAGTTCAAAAACTGCTCTGCCAGCCTGCAATTGAAGGCTGAGAGTCTTGCTTTGCTTTGTCACATTTGTGGTGAAACAATAAGTGCTGCCATCCACAAGGGACTCTTTAAGTTACAGGGCCTTGATAACTCTTCTACCATATACTAGGGACTTATAAGTAAGCAAGTTATGCCAATTGTGGGTGAACCAATCAGGCATACCTTTTAAGGGTCAGAGCACTGGTACTGAGGTCTTGATGGCAGTCCAAAAATTTGGGGGTGATCATGCAAAAAGAAGCATTTGTTTGTAAACATGTCCTTACAGAGATTAGGATTCAAATGATATTTTCACTGTGGTAGGCCTAGCTGTCCTGTGTACAAATTACAATACTGAAACTGCATTTTGGGAATAGGACCAGCTAGAAAAATAATTAAATAACTCATATTATTAGTCATTAAAAAAACGAATTGATGTGAAGTCAGATTTTAAATAAATGTTAGGGAAAAGTAACTTATATCATTTTTACCTTTTCCCTGCTGGAAGTTCCTGGGTGTAAATTTGTATTGGCTCTCTAGCTTTGCCTTGTCAGTAATTAACTCTGAAAAGGCATGAAGTGCCTCCCAGAAGCAAAACTAGTCTGATCAAAATGGGCAGAGACGACAGATCTGAGCCCCACATATTATATAGGATGCAGGCTGTGGGAATCTTTTTGACAATGTGAATTCCTGCTGGCAGGTCTATTGGGTTTAAATATAACCCTTGGGGCACTGGTGAAAGGGTAGAAACTGAAATACCGGGACAGTTCTTGAGAATCCCCAGACTGTTTGCTGAAGCACCCAGCTTTTGCTCTACCAAATTCTGTCTCTGGGCTTCTGGGTACAGTGGTTGCCTTAAAGTGGATCTTTATGTTAGATGTGGAAGGACACTAGCATTACCAAAGTACACTCCCCATATACACCATCAGCTCTCAGAGCCCAAGTTTAGTGCAGCCAACAACTTTCACCATCTTGAATATTCCCATAATGGGCAGGGTTGACCCCGAGAACTTTTACCCCATTGGTTAGGGCTTGCCCAGGAGTCTTTCCCATCCCCTAACTAGTGCTAGGTATAAATATGGCACTTCAAAGCACCCACCTAAGAAGACTTCCTGGGCCTGAGGAACATCAAAAGATGATTGGACCGAAGAGGAACCCTGAAGGACTAGACCTGCTCCCTTGTGCACCTAGAAGAAAGAAGAGGACTTCAAGAGTCATAAGACTGACCTCTGTATTGAAGCTACAGGAATACATTAAGCTACAAGAATCATTTTCCTGGATGTACTAAGATGTCCAGTGGCAACTAGACCTGGACTGATCCTTGATGTTGGCTTTGTCTGACATACAGCTGAGGTACTAGGGGGCTTTATAAGTGTAAGCCTGTGGTGGATTATGACTCATAGGAACTAAGTCAGTAGGTAAAACCTTTGACAAGGAGGAACCTGTTTGGTGTATCCAGAATACGCTCTAATGTGGTTAGTGTCAAATTGCCTCTAGGTCTCAGTCTACTACCACGATTCAATATTATCGGCACTTTGACCTATGTGGTGCTATTTCTACTTGAAACTTTAAAAATTCATATTTCTGATGTATCCTTTATTTAGTTTGTGTAAATGTTGTCGTATTGTTTATTACATTTTACTCTATTTATCTAATTCTATTTGGAATTTATATTTGTATTTCATTTTAACATTATTAATGATTTTGTACTGAATCAATACTTCACACATTGACACACATTAAAACTATCACCTCTGTGCTGTAGCTAATAGGGGGTTGAGCTCAGACTCATGTAGTGACTTTAAACATTCACCCAGACAGGGGTTGTGATTATTCCAAGAGCTGGAAAGTCACACAGCCCAAATAATAATCCAATTTCTTCCAACACCCATCTTCAGCAATCAGCTACATATGCCAAATGTTGTAATGTTTCTAATACTTACAAACTAACAACCCATGGCTGAGCTTCAAACTGACCATACCAAATAACTATCCTTATAAATCCAAGAATTAATAAAAATTGTAAAGTTAATTTTGAGCAATCCTACTTGCCGATAACTCAGGAAGTATGTTATCCAGCAAGCTACTCTTACAATGAAATAGAGGTGTCCACGAGTAGGATTCAGTAATTATGGCCGAGAAAATGCAAACAGATATGATCAAGTGAAAAAATTGTAGTAGAAAGGGCAAGATAGATGGTGTTGCTTGGTTTCTATTCATCCAATCATCACTTATGTTTCAAAAGAAACAAGACATCCAAATCCATTTTAGAATACTTTAATTTCAATTACTCAAGCAGATATGCATATTCTCCAGTGGTCATGTGCAATGTTCATCCATACAAAATGTATCATAATTTATCACCAATTACAACCTTTCATCACAACTCACTGCTCAAATTATACAATCAAAAACCACTGGGATAACTGCACAAATGTCTTCATCTTTCCAGGCAGTTTGTACAATTACTTCACAGTATCTGTAGTTCATTAGTTTGGTCTGGCGGGGAGAAGGAATCAGCACAAGGGGCCTGATTCACAAAGGTAAACTTAAATGTTTTTTTTTAAACTTAGGCCAAAAGTCTAAGGCGGTCATTCTGACCCTGGCGGTTGACTACCGCCAGGGCCGGGGACCGCGGATGCACCGCTGTTGGACTTTTGCTTATGCAGGGTCATCCCCAGACTTTTTTGCCTCCTGCCTCCTATATTTCTCTGACATGTTGCTGTTGGCTTTTCAACTCTGAGCACTTTACCACTGCTAACCAGTGCTAAAGTGCATATGCTCTCCTGTTTAAATTGTATGTAAGTGGTTTATCCATGCTTGGCATATTTGATTTACTAGTAAGTCCCTAGTAAGGTGCACTAGAGGTGCCAGGGCCTGTAAATCAAATGCTACTAGTGGGCCTGCAGCACTGGTTGTGCCACCCACATAAGTAGCTCTGTAATCATGTCTCAGACCTGCCCCTGCAGTGTCTGTATGTGTATTTTTACACTGTAAATTCGACTTGGCAAGTGTACCCACTTGCCAGGCCTAAACCTTCCCTTTCCTTACATGTAAGGCACCCCTAAGGTAGGCCCTAGGTAGCCCCAAGGGCAGGGTGCAGTGTATGGATAAGGTAGGACATATAGTAATGTGGTTTATATGTCCTGACAGTGAAATACTGCCAATTTCGTTTTCACTGTTGCAAGGTCTGTCTCTCTCTCATAGGATAATATGGGGGCTACCTTTAAATATGATTAAAGTGTAGATTCCCCTAGAGAGTAGATGGACATGTGGAGTTTGGGATCCCTGAACTCACAATTTAAAAATACATCTTTTAGTAAAGTTGATTTTAAGATTGTGCGTTTGGAAATGCCACTTTTAGAAAGTGAGCATTTTCTTGCTTAAACCATTCTGTGACTCTGCCTTGTTTGTGGATTCCCTGTCTGGGTCAGTTTGACAGTTGGGTTGTTTTTCACCTCACACCAGACAGTGACACAAAGGGAGCTGGGGTGTGATCTGCATTTCCTGATTAGCCATCTCTGCTAGGAGGGAGGGGTGGAGTGGTCACTCTCATCTGAAAGGACTGTGCCTGCCTCTGACAATGCTGTCTCCAACCCCCTGGTGTGTGTCTGAGGCCTTGCCTGGGCAAGGCAGGATTTCACAAGAAGGTGTGAGTCCCCTTTGAAGGAAGGTGACTTCAAAGACTAAAATGGGTATAAGAAGGGCACCCAAACTTACAAACTTTAGAAACACTTCTGGAATCAAGGGGAACCTCTGCCTGGAGAAGAGCTGATCGCTGAGGAACAAGTGCTGCCCTGCCTGTGACTGTGCTTTGTGGAGCTTTCCTGCAGTGCTGCTTCTGCCTGAGTAAGAGGGCAAAGACTGGACTTTGTGTGCCTTCCATCTTGAAGAAGAAATCTCCAAGGGCTTAATGTAGAGCTTGCCTCCTGTTGTTGAAGTCTCAGGGATAGCAAAGACTTCTTCCTGCCAGCACCTGGAGTCTCTGGAGAGACCCCTACTCTGCTCTGTGGTGCCCTTCCAGTTCCTGGGACCCTGAAAGGAGAGGCTGGCAGCCTAAGGACAAAAATACACGCACCGAGCGCCGTGCGGAGAAAAGATCGACGCGAATCCGATCGCGGCTGAGAAAACGACGCGACGCCGGCTCCGCAGCTGAGAAACGACGCCGCAGGAAACGCGACCGGAGAATCGACGCCCGGAGCAGGAGAAACGACGCGCAGCATCGCTGACGAAGGCTGAGAGATCGCAACCTGCGCCGCGGGACTTTCGGACCGTCGCGTGGCTGGCTTTTTCGACGCGCATCGCCGTGCCGAGCTGTTTTCGACGCATATAACCGTGCAGGGTTATTTTCGACGCACACCGCCCGTGCGGGGTTATTTTTGACGCAAACCAGGTACATTTACACGCTAGCAGCGCTAGTGTGTTGTTACAACTACCTAAAGACTCTTTTTATTTTTAAACCTTTTAAAAATCATAACTTGACTTGTGTATGTTGGATTTTTGTCGTTTTGGTCTTGTTTTGTCTAGATAAATATTTCCTATTTTTCTAAACTGGTGTTGTGTCATTTTGTAGTGTTTTCATTAAGTTACTGTGTGTGTTGGTACAAATACTTTACGCCCAGCACTCTGAGGTTAAGCCTACTGCTCTGCCAAGCTACCAAGGGGGTAAGCAGGGGTTAGCTGAGGGTGATTCTCTTTTATCCTAACTAGAGTGAGGGTCCTTGCTTGAACAGGGGGTAACCTGACTGTCAACCAAAGACCCCATTTCTAACATTGGTGACCAGCGGTCGGGATTGGACTTGTATTTGTACTTGACATACAGTAATTAAGTGTACACTACTGTTTTGATCTCAGACCACTACGTGACCACATACTACTTGTTTGGTGATCTTTTGATTTTTCTCTTAAGGACTCTTTTTATTCTACTTCCATGATTTTGCTGATCCCTTGACTGATTCTTTTTACTTCATTGGGAAATTATTTTTTTCTGCCTTTTGGAACTTTGCACTTGTGACCATCATGTTTCAATCTGGAGATGCAACAGCTGGAGCTGTGTTTAAAATGGAGAAACTGAAGGAGTACTCAGTTGCTCAATTGAAACCGTTCCTTAAAAATCTTGACTGTCCCACTGAGAGCTCCACCAGGGAGGGGGAGCTACAACAGGCACAGAGGGCTTGGGTGACAATCAAGAAGGCTGGAGGGCACACAGAGGAGGAGAATATGGGTGGGGAAGTGCAGAGGATACACAGTGGTGTAGTGGAGGAACCTGTTACGCCTGGGGGGAGGGTCCCCAGGAGGGATGGCAGGGTGTCACCCAAGGGTCTGACTCCTGAAGAGTTACAGGACAGACAGGCAGAGAGGGAGTTCCAATGGGAGATGAAAAAGCTCAATTGGGAGTTGGAAGAAAGGAGGAGGAACTTAGAGATTAAAAAAATGATTTATGCTTACGAGCTTAAATTGAAAGAGCTGGAAGTCATGAGGGCTGAGTCCAGCTGGAATGGTGGCAGCAACAATTGTATATCCAGTGATGCTGCAGAAGTGCACATGCCCAGAGAGGTGGTGCCCTACTTGAAGGAGGGAGTTAACACACGCCAGGAGGTTCAGGGGTATGAGGTAGCTCCAGTGATGCACAGGGTCCCTGAGGTGGATTGGGGAACTGGCATGGGGAGTCATATTCCTACTGGTGGGAGGGACACTCTACTGACTCTAGTTGAGAGTGACAGGGAGAGGGGTTCCCCCCAGGTAGAAGTCCTGGTTATGGAGTGTGAAGACATCCCAGAAGAGTGTGGGTTGAGTGTCAGGGACAGTCAGGTACTGTCTCACCAGTCTCAGGAGGGTGATGTGGGGTGCTTTGTCAAAGCAGAGTCACTGGATGGTTGGGTGAAGGGTACTTTGGTTAATTCATGTGAGGGGCTGAGTGATGTAATTGCTGGAGAGCATATGTCTAGTCCTTATTTTCCAGAGCTATGCCAACACCCGGTGGAGTGTGAGTTCTCTGACCCCAGGGAGCTTACAATGGAGGCAGACTTCTGGGTGAGTACCAGAGAGTCTGAAGAGGCATTTGGGGGTGCTCCTGAGAGGAGTGGTCTAGGTAGTTCCCAACCAGGTGAGGTAGGGAAGGATTGTAGTGTCCCAGGTAGGTCCCAGTGTAGTGGGATGGGTGAGGGACCCCATGTCCAGTCTCAGAGGAGAGGGAATGGGGATGGGTTGAGGCCCAAGGTGCCCGAGATCCGGTCCCAGGTCCTGGAGGGTTCCCTGCGGGAACACCAGGAGGGGAGCCTAGCCTGTACCATAGGGCCATCTGTTGAGGGAGACCCCACAGTGTCAGGAGAACTTGGGGGGGGCGGCTGTAGCCAGCGTCCCACCAGTTCTGGTGTCTGGCAGTACCACTCCTAGTGAGGGGGTGCAGAAGTCCAGACAGAGGGTTGAGAGGGGGTTGCGGACCCCAGTGGAGAACCTGGAGGGTCAGAGGTCAGCTCTGAGAGCAGAGCCCCCCATGAATGACCTTGGTGAGACCATTTCTGGGCTGGGGGGAATCCAGACTCTGTCACATGGGCAGAGGTCAGGAGACCTGCGCCAGCCAGACTCTTGTGTGGCCCTTCGGGACAGTGTGTCCCTTGAGGGGGGTAAGTGTGCCCCCCTGGAAGTCCTGGTGTGCCAGGCAGTGGTTCAACCACAGGATGGTGACTCTGGGTTGAATAATCAGGTTCAGGGGGTAAACTCTGACCTGATGGGGGGTAAGTGTGCTCCCAAGGAAGTCCTGGTGTGCCAGGCAGTGGTTCAACCGCAGGGTGGTGACCCTGGGTTGGATGACCAGGTTCAGAGGGTAAACTCTGACCTGGTGGGGGGTAGGTATGCCCCCCAGGAAGCCCTGGTTTGCCAGGCAGTGATCCAGTCTGTGGGTACAGACCCTGGATTGGGAGGCCAGGTTAAGGGTGTCCCCCCTGACCTGGAGGAAGGGGCTACTGCTAACAGTGCCCCTACCATGTTGTCTTCTGGGGGGGTCACTCCTAGTTGGGTGGTTCAGGACCCCAGAAGAGAGGGCAGGGGGAGGGAAGCCTCACCCCTGGCCCTGGTCCAACCTGAAGGTACAGACCCCAGGTTGGAGGATCAGTTGCAGGTTAACATCCCTGCACTGATGGAAGAATTGTGCAGGACTGCTTCTACAAGCACCCTGACAGTTTTTGACTCTGGGGGTGCCGCTTCTGCAGGGAGGGTACAGAGCCCCAGAGGGGAGGACCAGGGTCAGGTTGTCATCCCTGACCTGGTGGAAGAGAGAGTGGTCAAAGGGTGCCAGGCACCTGGGGCTACCACCCCCCACTCTCCACAGTCACAGTGGTTAGAGAGGCCTGAGGTCGGGCTCTCATCCCTGACAGTTGTCTGGGGCCACTGTGGCTTGCTGTCCTGGTGGACAGAGTTGCCCCTGGGGGGGGGAGGACGAGAGTCACACCCCGGGGGTGGAGTGGGCAACACCACTGTGTTGGCCCTGGTGGTACTATCTGCCCATTGCAATACATCTGTGAGCAAAGTAAAGTTAGGTGTTGCACAGATGGTGTCTGTAGATGTGGAGAAGGGTTCCCCAGGGGTTAGCTTAGTGGGCCCTGAGAGTATGGACAGAGGGATCCAACTGGAGTCAGGAAGGCGTAGAACTGGAACCTGCCCCTGCTGTTGTGGGCCTGGGTCCTTGTTCTATCGCCCCAATCAGGGAAGTACATCAAGGTATTGATTGTTCTCCCCTGGCTTTAGGCTGGTAGGGGGTCGTGTTGGACTTTTGCTTATGCAGGGTCATCCCCAGACTTTTTTGCCTCCTGCCTCCTATATTTCTCTGACATGTTGCTGTTGGCTTTTCAACTCTGAGCACTTTACCACTGCTAACCAGTGCTAAAGTGCATATGCTCTCCTGTTTAAATTGTATGTAAGTGGTTTATCCATGCTTGGCATATTTGATTTACTAGTAAGTCCCTAGTAAGGTGCACTAGAGGTGCCAGGGCCTGTAAATCAAATGCTACTAGTGGGCCTGCAGCACTGGTTGTGCCACCCACATAAGTAGCTCTGTAATCATGTCTCAGACCTGCCCCTGCAGTGTCTGTATGTGTATTTTTACACTGTAAATTCGACTTGGCAAGTGTACCCACTTGCCAGGCCTAAACCTTCCCTTTCCTTACATGTAAGGCACCCCTAAGGTAGGCCCTAGGTAGCCCCAAGGGCAGGGTGCAGTGTATGGATAAGGTAGGACATATAGTAATGTGGTTTATATGTCCTGACAGTGAAATACTGCCAATTTCGTTTTCACTGTTGCAAGGTCTGTCTCTCTCTCATAGGATAATATGGGGGCTACCTTTAAATATGATTAAAGTGTAGATTCCCCTAGAGAGTAGATGGACATGTGGAGTTTGGGATCCCTGAACTCACAATTTAAAAATACATCTTTTAGTAAAGTTGATTTTAAGATTGTGCGTTTGGAAATGCCACTTTTAGAAAGTGAGCATTTTCTTGCTTAAACCATTCTGTGACTCTGCCTTGTTTGTGGATTCCCTGTCTGGGTCAGTTTGACAGTTGGGTTGTTTTTCACCTCACACCAGACAGTGACACAAAGGGAGCTGGGGTGTGATCTGCATTTCCTGATTAGCCATCTCTGCTAGGAGGGAGGGGTGGAGTGGTCACTCTCATCTGAAAGGACTGTGCCTGCCTCTGACAATGCTGTCTCCAACCCCCTGGTGTGTGTCTGAGGCCTTGCCTGGGCAAGGCAGGATTTCACAAGAAGGTGTGAGTCCCCTTTGAAGGAAGGTGACTTCAAAGACTAAAATGGGTATAAGAAGGGCACCCAAACTTACAAACTTTAGAAACACTTCTGGAATCAAGGGGAACCTCTGCCTGGAGAAGAGCTGATCGCTGAGGAACAAGTGCTGCCCTGCCTGTGACTGTGCTTTGTGGAGCTTTCCTGCAGTGCTGCTTCTGCCTGAGTAAGAGGGCAAAGACTGGACTTTGTGTGCCTTCCATCTTGAAGAAGAAATCTCCAAGGGCTTGATGTAGAGCTTGCCTCCTGTTGTTGAAGTCTCAGGGATAGCAAAGACTTCTTCCTGCCAGCACCTGGAGTCTCTGGAGAGACCCCTACTCTGCTCTGTGGTGCCCTTCCAGTTCCTGGGACCCTGAAAGGAGAGGCTGGCAGCCTAAGGACAAAAATACACGCACCGAGCGCCGTGCGGAGAAAAGATCGACGCGAATCCGATCGCGGCTGAGAAAACGACGCGACGCCGGCTCCGCAGCTGAGAAACGACGCCGCAGGAAACGCGACCGGAGAATCGACGCCCGGAGCAGGAGAAACGACGCGCAGCATCGCTGATGAAGGCTAAGAGATCGCAACCTGCGCCGCGGGACTTTCGGACCGTCGCGTGGCTGGCTTTTTCGACGCGCATCGCCGTGCCGAGCTGTTTTCGACGCATATAACCGTGCAGGGTTATTTTCGACGCACACCGCCCGTGCGGGGTTATTTTTGACGCAAACCAGGTACATTTACACGCTAGCAGCGCTAGTGTGTTGTTACAACTACCTAAAGACTCTTTTTATTTTTAAACCTTTTAAAAATCATAACTTGACTTGTGTATGTTGGATTTTTGTCGTTTTGGTCTTGTTTTGTCTAGATAAATATTTCCTATTTTTCTAAACTGGTGTTGTGTCATTTTGTAGTGTTTTCATTAAGTTACTGTGTGTGTTGGTACAAATACTTTACGCCCAGCACTCTGAGGTTAAGCCTACTGCTCTGCCAAGCTACCAAGGGGGTAAGCAGGGGTTAGCTGAGGGTGATTCTCTTTTATCCTAACTAGAGTGAGGGTCCTTGCTTGAACAGGGGGTAACCTGACTGTCAACCAAAGACCCCATTTCTAACAACCGCCAACAGGCTGGCGGTGCATCCATGGGCATTCTGGCCGCGGCTGTCAGAAACGAGAAACCGGCGGTGTCCCGCCGGTTTCCCGCTGCCCTGGGGAATCCTCCACGGCGACACTGCTTGCAGCTCCGCCATGGGGATTCCGACCCCCTTACCGCCATCCTGTTCCTGGCGGTTTTCGCTGCCAGGAACAGGATGGCGGTAACGGGTGTCGTGGGGCCCCCTAACAGGGCCCCACCAAGATTTTCAGTGTCTGCCAAGCAGACACTGAAAATCGCGACGGGTGCAACTGCACCCGTCGCACCCCTTCCTCTCCGCCGGCTCCATTCGGAGCCGGCATCCTCATGGAAGGGGGTTTCCCGCTGGGCTGGCCGGCTGCCTTCTGGCGGTCGCCCGCCAGCCCAGCGGGAAACTCAGAATTACCGCTGCGGTCTTTTGACCGCGCAGCGGTATTCTGACGGCGGGACTTTGGCGGGCGGCGGAAGTTTATGACTTTGGGCATTCACACAGGGCATTTGCGAGTACTATCTTTAAGTCTGCACTTGGGGTGGGGTGTCTATCTTTAGATCTAACTTTGACACCTCCAGTTCTCTACTTGAGAAAGTGGGCACTCTTTTTAAATCTCTGTCTGCTTGCATGTGTCAGTCATCACCAGTTTCATTTCAGCCATTGTCCACTTCTGTATTACTGATGCTCTCTTTAATTGTATGTTGATTTTTAATGCACAATCATAGTGCAATGGCAAGTGTTTCAATTTTTTATTCTAGGCCTCACCTGGATTCCTTGAAGGCCTGTAGTATTTTGTTACATCTCTTTGCTGGGATCCCAAAAGTGACCTCTGTGTGTCATGTGTGGGCTGACAAGTTATCCCTCTTCAACCGTTACATATCAGTGATGAGATGCTTGCTTTGGCAATTATGTTTTTGTCATGCTATCACAAAAGTGGTTAACCTTCAGAGAGTAAAGGATGACTAATTCTGTAAGGTTATTAGAGTAGTGAAGGCTTAAACTAAAGGGAGCCGGCAGCAATCTTGGCAGCCAGGGTAAGGCAAAGAATCTGCAGATTTTAGTAGCATCAGACTATCATATATATATATATATATATATATATATATATATATATATATATATATATATATATATATAGCCACAAACCACAAATATGTTAGTGGGCTAATTTCCATCCACTTACTCCAAATGTTTGCCAAGTAACAACAGAAATACATCACCATTACAGCAATATACTTTTTTCAATGAGGGACGAGGGGGATTGACGAGATACTGTTGGTTCCCGTGATTCAGTACCCAGAGGGATCTTTATTGTGGATGTAGAGTCAGGCAACATTAATGTCCAATTTCCGCAGTGTCATAATTGTGACTGACTTTAAAGAAGAATATTAGAGAACAACCACCCACTGCACTACAGTTTCCATGATGACACTGTACCCCGGGGAAGCCACACTGTTGCACAACCAAAGAGGTCAGGGCAACCTGGGAAGATGCCACCAGGTTTCTTATATATTCCTTCACAGTGAGTACTCTAAGGGCCAAACCTGAGGTGAAGCCCTACTGTAAAGCACTTGGGCAATTCCCAAGCTGTGCAACCCACACCTGTTAAGTCTCAAAATGTCTTGGTCTTTGAAACACTAGGCTTTCAGTCAATTGTCGTCCCCTCCAACAGGTTAGAAGGATGCCAGTGCCTTAGAAGAGTCTGATGTATCACAGTACACCTGTTAGACTTAGCATCCTTGGCGTGGTCTCCCCTAACTTTTTGCCTCTACTTCCCAGGTTGCTTCTGTGTGTTGGACTCTGTTTTTGCTGTTTTGTTTGCTGTAGACACTTTACCGCTGCTGACCAGTGCTAACGTGTGAATGTTCCCTATATAAATTATATGTGTATATTGGCTTATCCATGATTGGCATATTTGATTAACTAGTACGTCCCTAGTGACTAGAAGTGCCCAGGGCCTGTAGATCAAATGCTACTAGTGGGCCTGCAGCACTGGTTGTGCCACATACATTAGTAGCCCTACAAACATGGCTCAGACCTACCACTGCAGTACCCACTTGCCAGGCTTAAACCTTCCCTTTTTATACATGTAAGACACCCCTAAGGTAGGCCCTAGGTAGCCCCATGGGCAGGGTGCAGTGTATGTTAAAGATGGAACATGTACTTATCTGTTTTACATGTCCTGACAGTAAAATACTGCCAAGTTCGTTTTTCACTGTTGTAAGGCCTATCTCTCTCACAGGTTAACACGGGGTCTGCCTTTAAATGAGATTACCTTTGGGAGCAGATAGAAATATAGAGTTTAAGGTCTGTGAACTCACATTTTAAAATGCAACTTTTAGTCATGTTGTTTTTTAGATTGTGTGTTTGAAAATGTCACTTTTAGAAAGCAGGCATTTTCTTGCTTAGACCATCTTGTGATTCTGCCTGTTTGTGGATTCCCTGTCTGGGTAGGTTTGACAGTTGGGCTGTTTGCACCTCTTCTCTAGACAGTGACACAAAGGGAGCTGGGGTGTAGCCTGCCTATCCTGATGCTCACTCACACCTGAAAGGGCTGTGCCTGTGCTCACACAATACAGTCTCCAACCCCCTGGTGTGTGTCTGGGGCCTGGCCTGGGCAAGGCAGGATCTTGAAAATAACAGAGACTTCTCTTCGAAGTAGGCCCACTTCAAAGGCAGAAATGGGTATAAGAGGAGGACCCAAAACCCCTGAAAGTCAGATTACTTCTGGAATCAAGAGGAACTTCTCCCCAGGAGAAGAGCTGGAGAAGCTCGAGAGGAGTACTGCCCCTGTGCCTATGACTGTGCTTTGCTGGGTTGCCCTGCAGTAGCTATTTCTACCTGAGAGAGGACAAAGACTGACTTTTGTGTGATGTCCTACTGGTGGAGACTCTCCAAGGGCTTGAACTGAGCTTGCCTCCTTTTGTTGAAGTCTCAGGGACAACAAAAACCTCCTTATGCCTGCACTTGGGTTTTCTGCTGAGTGTTCTGCCTGACAAGTGGTGCCCTAACCTGTCTCTGGGCCCTTGAAAAGAGCAGCTGATGGAAAAGGACAAGAAATTCACACAAAGACCGCTGTGCGGGGAAACTTTTGATGCCCTACCCGCCCCCCAACTGCTGAACGACACACCTTGTGGCTAAAATTTACGCTTCGCCTGCATCGCAGCCGGGAGGACGACACAACACAGTTGGAGAAATGATGTGCAACACCCACAGCAACTGCGGTTAACGACGCAAGCCCACTCAGCACGGTTTCTTGACACTGTGCGACCAAATTTCAACGCAACATCGCTTGGCGTGAAAAATCAATGCAAGCCTGCCCGGAACCGATGTAACTGTCCGTGATTGACGCATCACTCTCTTGCGGGAGGAAGAAACAATGTGCGCCGACCCGACTGGAGGACGAATGATGCACGGTCTCGCTTGCGAGTGAGAAATTCAGCCATCACTGGCCTTTTCAAACACACACTTGCCCCGTGCAGCTTTATTTTTGACACTACCCAGGTACTTTTGTGCAATAACAGTGTTCTCACTGTTTTTTCTAAGGAGTTAAGACTCTTAGCGCCACATTTGCATTATTTTTTGACGCAAAAGTGGCGCTAACTTACAAAATATAAATGTATTTTGTAAGTTTGCACCGCTTTGCGTCTAAAAATGACGCAAATGCAGCTCTAAAAAAGTTTAAACATGGGCCTTGTTCTTTTTAAAATTCACATCTTGACTTGGACTTGTCAGTTTTTTATCATTTTGGTCTTGTTTTGTTTAGATAAAGATGAACTATTTTTCTAAACCAGTGTTGTGTCACTTTGCACCATTCTCACTGGGTTACTGTGTGTGTTGGGACAAATACTTTACACATTGCTTCTGAAATTAAGCCTGCCTGCTCGTGCCAAGCTACCAAGGGAATGAGCGGGGGTTAACGGTATGCAAGAAAATAAATGCAGGACCAGATGGCTGTTCAATGCATTTCCAAGATCTTCCGGGCAAAATCTGGAGATTCTCAAGGTTGTCCATCTCCAGAAGCAGCGTTGGTGGAATATTATTGTATAGTTGTGGCAGGAAAATGGTGGATTTCTGAGGAAGGGAGGGAAAACAGCAACATCTCATCCTATTGGCAATCTTGTTGACTCTAAACTTTGAAATTTATATTTGTTACTTTAAGCTGTAGGTGTAATTAGATTTCTAAATATGCCACAGAGCTATAATATTAAAATGCTCAAATTGTATTGAATAAAAACAAATTGTCATGTAATTTTTTTTTTTTTAGATTTCTCTATAAACATTTAAATACGATACAACAGATTTGAAAGGTTTATGTACAAACCACGTACTACAACTGTTCTATCTAAAGATATATTGCCTTTATTTGATTAAAAATTGCTTAATCATTTGCAGACTGTCACTTAAGGAAGAACAAGATCTAAAACTCGTCAACAACAGGTAATGAATAAAAATTAACCGGAAATCAAGCATGCCTGAAATCAGTTGCCTTGTCCTCCTCTGAGTAATGTCTCAGGTGTCTGTTGATCCTTAAACTCAATACTGTACTCTTGAAACAAAATGGCTTTTTAGACATTGCAAAGGTAAAACAATTGTTTCAATGTCACTTGAAATGCCCGAAGATATAAGAGTTCTAATATAAAACTGGTGCTGAATAAATTATACACCATAAGAAATAAATTACACCTTTAGAATAAGTGTAAAAAATGCTTCCAATTTAGTATTTTAAATGTCTTGCTTTTGACATATTTCAGTTGAAATATATGCCTGTCACAAATTAATTCTTTAGGCACTAAACACTGAAGTCACAGTTCCATTTTAACTTCAGTCTATGTCAAACAGAGAATTAGCAGACAAATGTCAGAGCAATCGGTATTGCTAATTGAATGCAATAAAAAAACTACCAACAAATAATATATGCATAGAACTCGCTACAACAGATTCTACTGAAGAAAAGTTCTACAGTGCAATGTGCAATGCTAGCAGAAAACCATGGTAGATAACACTAAAACAGAGGACCTGATTTATTGTTTGGCAGGATACCCACAGCCCATCAGGGTGCTGGAAAACATTAAGTTCACCACAATGATGGACTACTTCTCACCCATTTGTGAGATCACTGCCAGCCTTGCGGTGATCTCTGTGCCTTCACAGGAAACACTGTTATGGTAGCTCCTAATAAGGCACACCATATTTGTTGAGTGACCATCATGTTTCAAAGCGGGAGTTTTTTTTTTAAAACAATATTTTAATGACCGTGACAACCTGGGGGTTTCTCCCAGGGTGATAGGTCATTAGTATTCTTTTTTGCTTAGGGCTGCCAGGTTTTTCCCTTTCAGCCCAGAAGATCCAACTGTCAACTCTAAATAGGACGGGCAGATGGTCTGATGTTCTTACAATATTAACCCCTGCATCGTCAGGCCATTGGTGGAAAGTGTCTCACAGCAGCACTAGTGAGGGCAGGCACCACCATCAGAAAACTGGCAGTTCACCCGAATCTAACTAGAGCAGAGATGTTTGTGGTAAAGTACCCTGTCCACTATCTATAATTCGGGCTTAGAATAGTTACTACTTCTGAGTGCCATGTACAACAAAAAGACTAAAGAAGAATACATATAATAAAACCTGTTGTACGCAGACTGACATAAGAACTTCACAGATTTCAGAGTCCATGAACATACTTGATTGCAGTTAAATTCCACCCTATACATATACACAAAGAAACACCTTTTTACCTATGTATGTTATTCCAAGTTTTAAATTCAGTTGTGAATACATCTTGTTGTTAAACATTCTTATCAATGAAATGCATTGCGGAAGTGACGTGAAATTGAAAACTTGTGTCTTAATATTTGAAATGTAGTTATTATTTAAACTATAGATACACGGTACGCATTAAACCTTCTGCACGTCAAAAAAGTGCTTGAAAACAGACATTGACTAAACGAATTTTTTAATTTGCATGATAATTTGATAATTACTCATGACAAGTGTTTTAACTATTCACTATCTTTAAAAAAACATTTAGGCCTTCATTACAACCCTCACAGTTGGTGTAAAAGTGGCGGTAATACAGCCAACAATTAGGCGGTAATGACCGCCAAATAATGACCATGGCGGTGAGAACTCAGATAGACAGCCACTTTACCACACCGACCGCTAGGGCGGAAACAACAGCTACCATGGCGGGAGGCGGAAGTCAATATCCCACCCACCATATTACAACACAATCCGCCACCTTTTCTGGGGCGGTACCAACGACATCAAAAGCCTGGTGGAAACACTGCACAGAGGGGAAAGGACAACCACACCACCATGGAGATCGAGCTGCATGTCTTCCCCATGCTCTTCTACGTGCTGATCCACCACAAACACCAACGACGGCGAAGACGACGGCGGTGAGTACAGCCATCTAGCACACAAGAGAGGGGCGGAGGAAAAAGAGAGTGACCCCACACACACACACCACACTTACCCCGCCCCCAACACCATACAAACAATCAGCTGCAGTACTAAAACATATTCACCCCATACCTCAGATGAATAATGCAAGGACAAAGGGAATTTACAAAAGTAAGTGTAATGAGATCAACACAGTATAAAAACGAAATATGCAATGTAACAGATATATACAATTGTATAGTTCAATGGACACTGGCCAGTCCTCAGTGTGCTTGGGCCACAGGCCAAAGTGTAAGGCCTCACTTGTCACCTGCAGGAACACGGAGAGAACACTGCAGGGGCATCAGTTTGAAAATAGGCAGGCATCTCAGGGGGATGGGGGGCACCTTAGCAAGGAGATGAAACAAGACCACTGGTTCTGGAGGGGGCAACATGCCCTGTGCTTGGTCCTGGGGAGTGTAAGGCCACAGTCTCTCAAGTAGGTGATTTGCCCACATGCTCTGGAGGGGGCAACATGCCCTGTGCTTAGTCCTGGGGAGTGCAAGGCCACAGTCTCTCAAGTGGGTGACTTGCCCACATGCTCTGGAGGGGGCATTGAGCTCTGTTGTTGATCCTGAGGAGGCTGGGGTTGGTGGGTGTCTGACCCACTGGCTATGGAGGGGGCATTGTGCCCTGTGCTCTTGACCCTGGGGAGGCTGGGGTTGGTGGGTGTCTTACCCACTGGTTCTGAAGGTGGCATTGTGCCCAGTGCTCTTGATCCTTGGGAGGCTGGGGGTTGGTGGGTCTTATGCACTGGTTCTGGAGGGGGCATCATGCCCTGTGCTCTTGATCCTGGGGAGGCTGGGGTTGATGGGTGTCTTACCCACTGGTTCTGGAGGGAGCATCATGCCCTGTGCTCTTGATCCTGGAGAGTGCAAGGTCACAGTCTCTCAGGTGGGTGTCATACCCACTGGATTTGCAGGTGGCAGGCCCATTCAGCAGCCCATGGAGGCCGGACCATCCGTCGGAGGTGATGGCTGCTCAGTGGTGGTAGTGGTGCTGCTGGTGGGGGGAGTCTCCAGCCCATGCCCTGCAGCCTCAGACAGCTGCTCAGTGGTGATAGTGGTGCTGCTGGTGGAGGGAGGCTCCAGACCATTCCCTGCAGCCTCGGACGGCTGTCCACTGGTGATGGTGGTGCTGCTGATGCTGGTGGTGGATGCTCCAGCCCACCCAGTGAGGCCCCAGATGACTGCCCACTGGTGGAGGTGGTGCTGCTGATGCTGGTGGTGGGAGGCTCCAGCCCATCCCCTGCAGACTTCGATGGGTGCACAATCATGGTTGGTGGTGGGGGCTCCGTCAGAGTCCCAGCCCCAGGCCCATTGTCACTCCTGCCTGCTGGTGCTGGCTCCTTGCTCTTCCTGCCAGCAGCTGGTGATGTCTCCTTGCTCTTTCTGCCAACAGCTGGTGCTGGCTCCTTGCTCTTCCTGCCGGCAGCTTGGGCAGGCTCCTTGCCCTTACTGGCAGAAGCTGGGGCAGGCTCCTTGCCCTTCTTGGTAGCAGCTGGGGCAGGCTCCTTGCCCTTCCTGGCAGCAGCTGGGGCAGGCTCCTTAGCCTTGAGGCTTCCTGGTACAGGCTCCTTTCCCCTCAGGACATGTGCCCTGGATCCTTTCCCACCACGAGTGGGGGTGGTGACTACTGGGCCCGTGGACTGGGTAGCTGAGGTGCTTGCCTGGGTTTTTGCCACCATGGCCAGACATGAAGGACGAGGGTGGAGGGGTAGGGAAGAGGTCAGTGGTGGATAGGAAAAGCTTTTTAAGGAAATTAGTGTCTGCTGATATTGGGTGTAGGTGCATGGGCTGGATGCTGTTGTGAGGTGGATGGCTGTACGGTGCCTGAGTGCTTGCATTTGTGTACTTTAGGGGGAACAGACACAGTGGGAGAGGACACAGGGGACGTGTGCATGGTTGTTGTGGAGGTGTCTGCCAGTGAGGTGTGTGTTCTGCTTGGTGTGGTGATGCTGATAGTGGATGAGGATGTAGTGCATGCAGGTGTGAGTGAACACAGAACTGGGAGGGAGGTGGAGGAGGAGGGGAAGACAGTGGAAATTGTGGATGTTGGTATATATGCATCTGGATGGTGTTTGTGAGAGTGCCTGTGGGATGGTGTGTGGTGCTTTTGTTTCCCTGTGCCACTCTTGCGTGTTGTCTTGTGTGCATGCTCATCTGCCTATGTGCTTGGGATAGGATGGGGTTGTGGGGAATGGGATTGGGAAGAGGAAGTTGGAGGGGAGAGGGTGGAAACAGGGACAATGGCTGCCATCAGAGAGGAGGCTAGAGCCCGGATCGATCTCTGTTGGGCTGCCAAACCAGTGTGAATGCCTTACAGAAATGCATTTGTCTGTTTCATATGGGCTGCTAGCCCCTGCATGGTATTCACAATGGTTGACTGCCCTACAGAGATGGATCTCAGGAGGTCAATAGCCTCCTCACTCAGGGCAGCA
This sequence comes from Pleurodeles waltl, assembly GCF_031143425.1. Taxonomy (NCBI): domain Eukaryota; kingdom Metazoa; phylum Chordata; class Amphibia; order Caudata; family Salamandridae; genus Pleurodeles; species Pleurodeles waltl. The sequence goes on from NC_090451.1 coordinate 473,953,308, forward strand.
GGGCTAGCTGGGGCAGGGCCTTAGGTGCCTGGGGCAAAGGAAATTCCCACCCTCCTGGGTGAGCAGGCATGTGCAACTCGCTGAGGGGATTCTGGGACGGCAGTGCTGGTACGGGGGTGACGGCTGTACCTTTAGCTGGGGTGGTCACAGAGGTGCACGCCACCACCAGGGAGCTTCCATTGGAGGAGGTATCTGTGTCTGAACTGTCCCCTCCAGTCTCCGCCGTGGTGCTCCCCTCGCCCTCCATCCCACTGATGCCCTCAGCGTCGGTGGACTCTGCCTCCTGGGACCTGTGAGATACAGATCCCTCTGTTACTGGTGCCTCTGCTCCTCCACCAGATGATGCTAATGCACATAAGGACAGGGTGACGAAACAAAAGGGGGGGAGAGACAAAGGATACACTTGGTCCAGGGCTGCACCAACACCACTGTTGGCGTACACACGACCTTCACACATAGGGAACATCCCTACACACTATGCATTGCACTACCAGTTTTATTGCTAGCCACCAAGGCATAGGGAGAGGCACACATCGCCAAATGCAGCACACCTGGGTCCCATCCCGCCCTGACCAGTATTGGATGCCTACAAGCTAGGCAGCAGGATTATCCCTTCAGGACACTTGCCACCAGGAGACCTACTCTGCAATGTCAGGCCTGGCCTAGGGGTACCCACTGACACACATCCCCCACCCTGATACCACCCTGTCATGCGTAAGTTGTAATGATGGGAACTGTACTCACCTCCTTGTGGCTGCTGTGATGCCCTCTAGCTCCCATCCAGCTCAGGATAGGCCACCACCAGTATGTGGGCCATCAGGGAGGTCAGGTTTGGACGGGCACTCCTTCCTCGTTGAAAGACCATCCCCAGCTGGGCCTCCACCGTCTTCCATGCCCAGCGTCTCAGGTCCTTCCACCGTTTCTGACAGTGGGTGCTCCACCTGCCGTAGACCCTAGGGTCCACAATTCCTTGGCGATGGCACACCATATACCCTTCTTTGGATGGGCAGAGGAAATACACACAGAAAAATAGTATCAGTCAGACAGTCCTGCCGGCTAAACTTTTGGCCCACCATACCCCTTCACATCACCATTTACACACACATGGCCCAGCACACAACCAATTTGCAGCCCAGAGGACATCCACCCACCCTCCTACGTGAGGCCTTCACACACACCACTCCATGCATTCATGCCACATGCATTGTGCCCACAGTGTACTCACCTTTTGGTCTGGAGGCCCATTCAGCAGTCCGTACTGGGGTAGGACCCCATCCACCAGTTGCTCCAACTCTGCCAAGGTGAAGGCAGGGGCCCTTTCCCCAGTCACATGGCCCATGGTAGGTTCAGTACACAGTTCACAGCAGCACTTGCAGTGTAGGTCCTCTCCTGTTGAAGGTCAGGTAGTAAGTAAGTGATCAGATAGAAAATGGCGGTCACGTCAGCGGCGGTGCATATCGTCACCACCAGCGTACATCACCATTGGCCACTGTACCCCATAGGGCCCATGGTAACCAATGAGGAGTTGCACTGCGGTTTCCGACCGCTTCCCGCAACGGCGCACAACGTCAGCGGAATTACCTCACTTCCACCTGTCCCTTGTTCAGTTTGTGACCGGCTCCTCACTCTTTTGTCCCTTAGATTGCTGCCTTTGCAGATGAATTGGAGATGGAGACATACCCCATGTACAGGCCCCTGGTGGACTTGGCAACAATGGAGGACAGGCACATAATCCTCACCTATAGACCTGACAGGGCCACAATCACAGAGCTGTGTGCCCAATTGGAGCCTTCCCTGATATCTGCTTTCCTTCACCCCACCAAGATCCCTCCTTGTTAGACCTGACAGCCTTAGGGCGGTCACCCCTAACTTTTTGCCTGCCTCCCTCCACTTTTTGGGCACTGTTTTTGCTGGCTTTTAGACCCTGCGCACTTTACCACTGCTAACCAGTGCTAAAGTGCATATGCTCTCTCCCTTTAAACATGGTAACCTTGGATCATACCTGATTGGACTATTTAATATACTTATAAGTCCCTAGTAATGTGCACTATGTGTGCCCAGGGCCTGTAGATTAAATGCTACTAGTGTACTTGTATAGTTTACATGTCCTGGTAGTGTAAAACTCCTAAATTTGTTTTTACACTACTGTGAGGCCTGCTCCCTTCATAGGCTAACATTGGGGCTGCCCTCATACATTACCAAAGTGGTAGCTGCTGATCTGAAAGGAGCAGGAAGGTCATATTTAGTATGGCCAGAATGGCAATACAAAATCCTGCTGACTGGGGAAGTTGGATTTAATATTACTATTCTAGAAATGGCAGTTATAGAAAGTGAGCATTTCTTTACACTTAAATCTTACTGTTCCTTACAATCCACGTCTGGCTGGGTTTCATTGACAGCTCCTTGTGCATTCACTCAGACACACCCCAAACACAGGGTACTCAGCCTCACTTGCATACATCTGCATTTTGAATGGGTCTTCCTGGGCTGGGAGGGTGATGGGCCTGCTCTCACACAAAGGACTGCCACACCCCCTACTGGGACCCTGGCAGACAGGATTGAACTGAAAGGGGACCTGGTGCACTTCTTAGCCACTCTTTGAAGTCTTCCCCACTTCAAAGGCACATTTGGGTATAAAACAGGGCCTCTGCCCTACCACCTCAGACACTTGCTGGAGAATAAACCTGAACCAGAACCTGCATCTTGCCAAGAAGATCTACCTGGCTGCCTAAAGGACTCACCTGACTGCTTTCTACAAAGGACTGCTGCCTTGCTGTTGCCCTGCAGCCTTGCTGAACTCTTGCCGTGCTGCAGAAGTGCTCTCCAAGGGCTTGGATAGAGCTTGCCTCCTGTTCCCTGAAGTCTCAGGACCAAAAAGACTTCTCTTTTTCAACTGGACTCCTTGTGCGCCGAAAGATTTGCCGCACAGCTTGTTCCGCGGTAAAAAATTCACCGCACACTCGACGCCGCTCGACCCCGCAAGGAAAAGACGCTTCGCCTGCAGTGTGACCGGAACTTCGATGCACGGCCCGCCTGGACAACGCCGCACGACTTCTAGAGAGGAAATCGACGCGACGCCTGCCGAGAGGGAGAAGATTCCACGCACAGCCCACCGGAACGACACGCAGCCGGATAACAAGCCCAGGATTCCACGCACAGACCCCAGGACATCTGGTAAACCCGCGACCCACAGAAGGAGACTGTCCACGCGCCGGAAAACAACGCACGTCTAGCCCGCGTGAAAAATAACGATGCAAGTCTGTGTGTGAAGGGGTGAACCCGACGCACACACCATTTTTCGACGTATCTCCTCCTCTGCGGCCTTTTGCGGAAATTTTCCACTCCAAACCAGGTACTTTGTGCTTGAAAAAGACTTTGGGGGTTATTCTAACTTTGGAGGAGGTGTTAATCCGTCCCAAAAGTGGCGGAAAAGTGACGGATTTACCACCAGCCGTATTACGAGTCCATTATATCCTATGGAACTCGTAATACGGCTGGTGGTATATCCGTCACTTTACCGTCACTTTTGGGACGGATTAACACTCCTCCAAAGTTAGAATAACCCCCTTTGTTTGCTTTTTAAAGACTTAAGACACTTTATATCACTATGCAGTGATATCTCTACAATTTCTTATTGCATCTTTTATCGTTTTGACCTGCAAATACCCATATATATTATATATTTTTCTAAACACTGTGTGGTGTATTTTTGTGGTGCTATATTGTGTTATTGTATGATTTATTGCACAAATACTTTACACATTGCCTTCTAAGTTAAACCTGACTGCTCAGTGCCAAGCTACCAGAGAGTGGGCACAGGATCATTTGGATAGTGAATGACTTACCCTGACTAGAGTGAGGGTCCTTGCTTGTACAGGGGGAACCTGAATGCCAACCAAAGACCCCATGTGCAAGTTCTATCAGTTGCTTTATTTCCTGGCAACTGGTTCTTTCCAAGTGACAGTGGGATTGGCAGCAGGAATGTCACAGCCAATGTTCTCAATATTGTTGACCAGAGTGTTGTCTGCCCTGATTAAACACACGTGCAGCTGCATTGTTTTCCCCCAGGTGGAGGATTTGGCCACAGTGAAGGCTGACTTCTATGCAATGGGACATATCCCCAACATAATTGGGGAGATTGATGGAACACATATTGCATTCCCCCCGTCAAAATGAACAGGTGTTCAGAAATTGTAAGAGTGTCCACTCCATGAATGTACAGATGTTGTGCTTGGCGGACCAGTACGTCTCCCATGTCAAAGCTAAGTATCCTGGGTCGGTACATGAGGCCTTTATCCTGAGGAATAGCAGCATCCCAAATGTGATGGGCCAACTACAGAGGCACAGGGTGTAGCTAATAGGTGAGCCCTGGTCCCCACCCAGTATATGTTGGTGTATTGGTATGGTGTGGGCCATATGGGACAGTGTGTGGCTAAATGTAGTCCCTCGATATTTGCAGGTGACTCTGGTTAACCCAACCTATCATAGCTACTGAGCCCTGTGAGGTATGCCACAAGGGCAGAAGAATGTTACAATGAGGCACATGGCGAACCAGAAGGATAATAGAAAGTACATTTGGCCTCCTGAAGGCCAGATTTCAGCGCATCCATCTAACAGATGGGTCACTGTGCTACTCACCAAAGAAGGTCTGCCAGATAATAGTGGCATGCTGCATGTTGCACAACCTTGCCCTGAGACACCATGTCTCTTTTCTGGAGGAGGAGGAGACTGGAGATGCCCGTGTGGCAGCAGTGAACTCTGTGGACAGTGAGGATGAGGAGGTGGAAGATGAGGATGAGGACAACAGAACAGCAGTGATACGACAATACTTCCAATGACACACAGGTAAGACAGTGTTACTTCACATTTCATTGTCATTATTTTGAAATTCTTTGGCAGTGGCATGCTGTTATTTCCCACTTCTATGTCCACTTACTGTACCATTTGGCAATTCATTTTACAGATGTTGGTGCCCCACTAAAGCTCCTGGTGAGATCGCTGCAGCCAACTACAGGTCTTTCTTATCTGCTCATTTACTGTACAGTTGAATTGCAATGTTTGTACTTGGTTAAACGTATACATACTTGAAAAATGTGACATACTCCATACTTGTATTTTTTCCAAGGGTGTTTATTGAAGTGCTAAGAAAAAGATGGGCAAATGCAATAGGATGGGGTGATGATGGAGGAAAGTCCAGGTTTTGCTCCAGTCTATTTGTAGCACAGATGCATTGTCCAAGGGGATATAGGAAGGGGAGCAATGGCAGTTCAAGCTGGACAGGGTGACAGAGTGGGACACAAGGGTGACAATCAGGAGAGTCTAATTTCCTGGCGGCGGTCTTGGCAACAGTCTCTGGCTTCTGCCTGGATCACAGGCAATGTTTGCGTGGTGGTTCTCCTTCTGCAGGGGGAGGGGTGCTGGTGGCTTGTGAGTCCTGTGGCAGGGCCTCCTGTCCACTAGCGGCAGCGGAGGTGGAAGGCAGTCCAGGTGTCTGGCAAGTGGCAGGGGCCCGCTGGTGTGGGACTGCCTCCCTCTTTACTTTGGCCATGCACCCCTGCTATGGAGACCAGGGTGGTGTTGATGGCCTGCAAGACCTCTCTGATCCCCTGGTATTGTCCCTCCTGCAGCCACCTGTTCTCCTGCACATTGTCCAGGATCTGGCCCATCGTGTCCTGGGAATGTTGGTAGGCTCCCAGGATCTCGGTGAGTGCCTCCAGGAGAGTCGGTTCCCTGGGCCTGTCCTTCCCCTGGCACACAGCAGTCCTCCCAGTCTCCCTTTTGTCCTGTGCCTCTGTACCCTGAACCGCGTGCCCACTGCCACTGACCCCAGTTTCCTGGTTGTCTTGAGTATGAGTTGTGCCCTGGGGTCCCTGTAGAAGTGGACCCACTGCTGACTGACATGTCCTGGAGACAGAGGTATGGGTACGCTGGGTGGGTGCTGTGGTGGTGTTTCCAGGTGGTGTTTGACTGTGCTTGAGTAACCGACTGTACAGAGGTACCCGATGGGCCAGGTTGGTCATCCAGATACAGGAAACCACAGTTGCAGTCATCACTGTAGGCCTCTACAGTTGGGGGACTGGATATTGCTGGCACCTCCTCTCCGGTGACAATGGCTGGGATACCTGTGGGGATGTAAATGATGTGTTATTGTTTCTGTGTGTGACATATTGTTCATCAGTGGGTTGCCCTATTTGGTTGTATTTGCCCTGGCAGCTTTAACTTGTGTAAGTTGGTATGTGGTGGGCTAGATGATTCTCTCTAGTGTGCTTGCTTTGGTGATAGGTGTCCATTCGGGGCTATGAGTGATGACCATGCATTGGTAGAGCATGCAGGCTTGGCATTTGAATGAATGGGATGTGATGGTGGGGTGTGTGGGAGGTGGTGGAGTAATGGGATTGAGGGTGAGGGTGGGGGTATGTGATGGCATGCAGGTAGGGGGGTGATAGTAGTAGAGAGTTGACTTACTAGAGTCCAGTCCTCTTCCTACTCTGGTCAGGATGCATAATTGCCAAGACTTGTTCCTCCGATATTGTTAGTTGTGGGGGAGGAGGTGAGGGTCCACCGCCAGTCCTCTGTACAGCGAGTTGGTGTCTTGCTGCAATGGAACGGACCTTCCCCTGTAGGTTGTTCTACCTCTTCCTGATATCACCCCTTGTTCTTGGGTGCTGTCCCATGGCGTTGACCCTGTCCACGATCCTCCGCCATAGCTCCATCTACCAAATAGCTGGGACTCTACCCTAATGATTTCCTCTACCATGACCCTTAACTCCTCCTCTGAGAATAGGGGGTGTCTTTGTGGTGCCATGAGTGCTGTGTGAGGTGTGTAGGTGAGGGAGTGTAGGGTAATGTGTTGGGGTATGTGATGTGGGGTGAATGAGTGGTGTATAGGTGTGAGTGGTGTGTGGCTCTGGTTGTGTCTGAGGTCTTGCTGTCTTTCTCTGGTGGCAATTGTTTGAAATGGTAAAGGGTTGTGGGTAATGAGGTGTGTGTTTAATGGTGGTGTGGGTGTGTGGGTGTGGTGTGGATATGGGTGTCAGGTGTGTGTTGTTTGAATTGTTCAATGTGGTGTTGTTTTGTATGTGTGTGTGTATTTTGAGCACGGTGGTATGTACCGCCAATGGTTTACCGCCCTTGAATGTCCCCCGTGGTGATTCGTGGGTCATAATGTGATGGGCGTAGTTCTGTTGGCATAACGGTTTGGGTTTTGCTACTGCCAGTTTATCACTGACCTTTGGTGTGGCGGATTTGTGTCTGTGGCTGAATAGTGACGGATTGGTGTGTGTGTCATAATATGGTGAACGGATATCTGCGGCGGCGGTGACAGTATGTTAGTGGCAGTCAGCATGGCAGTAAGTGGGATTTACCACCAATGTCATAATGAGGGCCTAAATCTCATGTTCTCAGAATTCCATGAATACTCTTTATGTGTTCATTTTAGGAATTGCGTTGGAGAAGAATTTTGAAGAGAGTGGCTTTTTCCTCAAGAACGGTGTTCTTACATTCTGTGCTTTCTAGCCTAGAATGCCACATATGTCACATGCAGGTGTTCACCATGTCTGCATCTCTCACACACATAATGCAGGAAACATAAAATGGTGTATCTCTGAAATATCTGCTGCCTTCATCAGATCCAAGTTTGACAATAGGGCTTTGGTAAAGGAAAGCATTTCTCATGCTTGAGTGCTGACTATTATCAACAGCTGCCACTGCATCACTAACAACAAATATTGATCTTTCTATCTGTTTTATATGGTGCATTTTCATTTTGAATGTTCAAGCATCACATTTGCCTCTTAAGGGACACTAATATGTGTATCTGTATTTATGATAACATTTGCTATCTCCCGAAATTGTATGCTATCTGTACTCTATGCATTTTGGCTACTAACACAGTCCTCTTGGTTTGCAACCAAACATGCATACCTGCTCTAGTGAGTGAGATACTTGGGTCAAGTATCTGTATATTCCTCATAGGTTTAGGGCACAGTCCTCATGGTTTTTACATGTATGTTATTATTCTGATACTTTTCATAACATTGTTATAACTCACTTTAACACCCTGAATCTATTTGTTGTTTCTCCACCAAATATATGCACATCAGTAGCTATCCCATGGGTAACATCTGTGACATAATGAGCATGCATCCATATTTCCAGTTCTGCACCCTCTTCTTATCTAACACACTTCATTTAGTTTTATTTGTTTCCTCTGCCTTGGTGAAAGTTCTGGCCATAATGTGCATTGGAAAAGCAAGAATCAGCAGATTCACTTTTAGTTACTAATTTCCAGATGGAATTCTTTGTTAGCCATTCACTGAAAGTCAAATAATAAAGAGCTTTCACCATAAACACTTGAACACTTTTAAAATAAATTCTTTGGGATTTTTGAAGAGGGTTTCAGGCACATTCTTCTTGCTGCAGCTTTATCAAATGGGCTTCAGTATCAACCCCAGAAAAGCTACAGAACCTCATTGTTTCTACTAAGGACACACCAACTACTCACAATCAGCTCCAGCTACTTTGTCTACCACAAAGCCAGTTTTGCAGCAATGATTGCCTAACTGTCACCAAACCTTTTTAAACCACTTCCAGGCACAACCTTTACAAAAAACTGTGGCAGCCACACTCGCCCTTTTGATCACTACAATGTTCTTCTCCTCTTGCGATAGCTCAGAGAAGATGCAGGCTCTTAAAGGTGCTCTTTATAATGCATTAACAAATGACAGCGGGACTTGGAGTTATCGGTATAAATTTCTATACCAAAAACAGTGCTTAATTTGTTATTGTTGTTATTTTTGAGGGCAGGCACTTCTTTTTCTGATTCAGCATTTACTGCGAGCAAAAGACACATATGGAAAAGAAGGGGGAAGAGAAAAACGAAAAAGCGTCACAAAGAGAGAAAGCAGAAAGCTGCAAGAGAGAGCTGAAGGGACGGGAAGTGTCTGAAAATGGATGAAAGTGGCCAGAGATGGCTTCAGGATTACGCTGCCTCAGTATTTCAAGTTTGCACATTTAATTGCAGCAGCCCAGTGTTTAAGAGACCTTTGGGCACTGGTACATTTTACTTACAAATTAAGCACTGACTAAAAACTCCCTTCCACTTGTGTTTAGTGATATTTCCCTGCTCCCCAGTATTCATCCTCCATTTGGGTCGTCATCAACCAGTTTAGTCAATGGATGAGAATTATCCTAGGTCTGGGGAACTCGTTTTCCTCTGGGAATTAGAAGTACCTTTTGTCTTTTGAAAAAAAACATATTTTGCAGATCTGTTGTTTTGATTTATCAGTCATTCCTTGAGTGTCTTCAGTAGTTTAAGAAAATAGTGCTGAGAGACAGAAATCATACTTCATGGTCCCCACGTTACAACATTACTGGGCCACTCATTCACTATTTCAATTACTCCCCCTCTCCACCACTACTTCATTTCAACTGCACCTGTGTATATTGAGTTTAGGTTTGAAGAACATGCCATGGAAGGATGTTTACAACATATATGATTTCAAAGTGAGTATGGGCTTTCTTTGTTGTAACTTAAATGTTTTTCACAATTATTCATATTACATTAAATGTTCTGATCAATTTAAGCAGCCGAGCAACGCTACACATTTCTTCTATGTGTTTTATGTACTTGAAACACATGGTAAATTTCAAACCTTTTAAAGTAGTTCAGGCAAAACTGACAGTGGCCTAAAAGGCTTGATAAAATAGGGTAGAGTCACAAATCATCTCTATGGTCTATGCCCGGTTCCTTTACTGCTGTTACAGTCTTAACACGCATTGGTAAAGCCAATAGACTATCTCTAGAATGCTGAGCTACTGGCTTTGCCAATGCTTTTTTTCCATATGTATGTATAGATGCATGTGCGCTCGTGGCTAGAAAACTTGAAATATGTTTTCTTATAAGGAATATCATTTCAAGATGGCCATCAATGTGCAGTCATGTAACATGAGGGGTGAATGCTCTTGCAAAATAATGCAGGCAGCTATTTTTAATTTATCAGTCTAACATGGCAGACAACCATGTTTGACGGGTAAATCTTTTTTTTTTTTTTAAATGAAGCAAATCATGGAAAGCACAAAAAAGTGGACCACAATAAACAAAAATAATGAAAACATAAGTGAGATGGGGAGTGGGAGGGAGGCAGGGTGGCAGCTTTAAAGAGATGAAAGAACAAGCGATCTAAGACATAGAGATCATGATGGGTGGCCAGCGCATCTAGGGAGGAAGAAGGAAAACAGAACGCCCTAGGACAGGGTTCTGCAAAGTCGGTCCTGCAGTGCCGGGTCCATGCCAGGTTTTTAGCATATCCACATTTAGAAAAAAGATGTTTCAGAAATCTACATTTTTCTAAATGTGGATATGCTAAAAATCTGGCATGGACCCGGGTCTCCAGGACCGACTTTGCAGAACCCTGCCCTGGGATGTACTGGGGTAAAGATAAATGAAACACATGCACTCCCAAGAATGGCTTCATACAAAAGGAAAAAATATTCCCCTTAGGTATGTAGTCGAGGGAAATAACTACTGTAAACAAAGTGGGATTGAAATGTTGAGTAGGACAAGAATAGGAAGAAAATCCATCAATTCTAGTGAAGGAAAATGAAATAGAGAATACAGGGCCACATGTACAAATAATTTTTCTGGTTGCAAATGGGCCAATTTGCAGAATCTGCTCCTTTGTGACTAGAAAGTACTTTTTGGGATGTTCATAGTCCACTGGTTCAGCAATTTGTTACCGAATCGCAATTTGGAGTTTGCCATTCTGTAATAGGAAGGGGCGTGTTGAGGTCGTCCCTTCCCAATAACGAATGGTAAAGGTATGTACAAATGTTTTGCCACCGCATTGAATTCTCAAAACATTCAGAGTTTACTGCCAATACAACGTTGGAGGTAATCCATTTGCTTTATTTAAAAACACTTGGTGGCTACTTAGCCCAGCAGGCCACCATCTCTGTGATGGCTGTAATTACTAATGAGTTGCAAAATTCAACCAACCTCATTAATATTCATTAGGTAGGTCCTTTTGCTCTCCACTACGAATCACAAATGAAACTCTGAAGGATTTGATACATTTGAATTAGTGGTTTCCTAATTGCGATTCACAGTATAACGCAATTAAGAAATCGCTAATACAAACATTGGTACATGTGGCCCAGGGTCATCTAATCACGTGCACACAGCTGACTGAAAACCTACTCCATGCATATTGGAAATAATAGGCCTGGAAAGGAAACAGATAAAGCTGTCTGTGGTTGAGACCTTTAAAATGATAGGGGCAATGTAAAAGGGGAGGAGGTTCCGATTGTTTGATTAGTTCTTCACCAGAAGCGTTTCTCTTTCTCCCTACCCAATGTTACGACACTCTAATAACTTTTGCAGCTTAGACAACTATCGTATTGAGTGGAAAATATTAGAAAAGTAATCTTTATACTATTAAATAAAATTTGATTTTTTTAATGTATCTATTTAAAAAAAAAATATTTGTGTTCGATTGACATAAAGTTGTATAAGTAACATATCAATAATATCAACTCTTATTTGAAAACCAAAACGTTTTGTCGTGCAGAAAGTGCAAATGTAAATATAACACCTGTTCTTTAATGAATGTATGTATATGGTATTTTTTATAGCATAAATCTAGTCAAACGACAGTGGATCGCTGTGCAAGGTCATTACAAAGCTTAACATACAAGCATTATTTCCAAGCAAATTAATGTATTTTACATTACCTTGGCTAGTATGCTTGATTCATACCTTTTTATTTTATGTTTATTTTCACTTCTTTACCCAAGTTGGGACAGATTATGAGAACCTTAGCTAGGGGCCGACTGGTAAACCCCATAGTGCAATTCTCCAACATTGTTTTAATATCTCTGGAAATCATTCTGATGTGCTATATTACTAAATCCTTTGTTTAGTGACAGTAATTTCTCACAGGTTTTCACATGGAAGCTTTAGCTAAGCTCAAAACCCGGGGTGAAAAAAATCTCTCCTAGCAGTTTAGTCTACCTTCAAAGCCTGTCCAGCCAGGCCACAACCATTTGGAATAACATTAGGAACTGGAGCTGAGAGAAATCCTTCTAACACTGTTCAAAGGATTGAAACCACTAGAAATCACATCACTACTGAGTAACTTATGAAGTACTGGAGGTAAAATATGTAAGGAATAAAGCCAGTCTTAATTGAGGCCCAGATTGGACAGTAGGTACATTTCATCTTCAGCTGCCCTCTGATTGCACTCCATATGTCACTGCGGCACTAGAGGACGTTCCTGCTTTGACAACCTGAAAGAGTGAATACTGGTCTGATTAAAAATACAAGGTGGTTCATTAGCCGCTAACCAATTGTGGTGTCGCAGGTGATTTATCTGGAGAAATGATTCTAGTAGGGAGGGAAGGATGGGCTGGTTATTGTCAGAATATAACAAAAGGGGTCTCTGATGTAGTTAACTCTAAAAACCTTTTGCAACACACAACCCTTTCTGGTGAATATTCCAGGCAGAGTGTGGTCAACCGCTAGGCAACTTTTATAGGCCATCCCCTTCAAACACACAATCATGTGTCGATTCTGTATCAAATCCACAACTGTATTGTCCCAAGCCATCAGTTTACAATATTAAAACCGGAAATCAAATTGCCCCTCTAAATAACTAAGAAGACATTGATTGATTCCCAACAGTAGGCACTATGATTGAAGTTTCGTTGTCACTTTAACTTAGTAGTGCACTAACCCAGGAGCAGGAATATTCACAAGATGTATTAGCCCCTACATTGTTTCCATGGATGAAACCCTGGCATAATAAACATAGAATGCTTTCCTGGAATTTAGCTGAAGCCCGCACCAAATTATCTAATCAAGATTGGTTGAACTTCATAAGAGATTATGATAATGTCCTCTTTAAAGAGACTTGGATGAAAGACACTTTCTGTGTTGATGGTTACCACACATTTCTGTAACCAGCCAATTCCATCAGCAATTGCCAGGGTGAAGAGGGGGTTTAGCGTCCTTAATCTTGGTTAAGATTTCATTTATGAAAGCAAAAGTAATCTGGTGTGTTGGAAATGAGCACTCTAGTTGGTAAGCAGTTTAAACTGTGTCCAAGTGACTGTCACTCTAATCAGGGTAAAGGAGATACCCAGCTTAGATAACCCCTACACACCCCCTTGGTAGCTTGGCACGAGCAGTCAGGCTTATCTCAGAAGTAATGTATAAAGCATTTGCACATAACAGACAGTAATAAAATGAAAAAACATTACAAAGGGACACCACACCAGTTTTAGAAAAAAAGCAGCGGCTTGGTGATGGCATCAGGTGGCGCCGTCAGTGAGACCAGGGTTACGATGCCAAGCGGTGCACAGCACCATGCAGAGTCATCAGGTCACGGTGCAGTCAGCGGTGTCGTTAACAGCGTTCCAGTGGTTTTTCTTCTGTTGCAGCACAAAACACACAGTTCCCAGTGCTGTAGGCAGATGAACCTAAAGTATTTGCTATCCCAGAGACTTCCAACAGGAGTCAAACTCTACTTCAAGCTCTTGGAGAAACCTCACAAGCAGGATACACAGCAAAGTCTAGTCTTTGTCCTCTTTAAGACAGAAGCAGCAACTGCAGGCCAACGCAACAAAGCACACACACCAAAGGGGCAGTACTCTTTCTCCAGCTCTTTGGCTGTTCTCCTTGGCAGAGGTTCCTCTTGATTCAGAAGTGTTCTAAAAGTCTGGGTTTTTGAGTCCACTACTTATACCAGTTCTGGCCTTTGAAATAGGCAAACTTCAAAGGAGAGTCTCTGTTGTCCACCAAATCCTGAATTACCCAGGTCTGGCTCCAGACACACTCCAGGGGGCCGAAGACTGTATTGTGTGAGGACAGGCAAAGCCCTTTCAGGTTCAGGTGTCAGCTCCTCCCTCCCCACTCTAGCCCAGGAGACTCATCATGAGATGCAGGCTACACCCCAGCTCCCTTTGTTTACTGTCTAGAGGTAATTCACAAACAGCACAACTGGAAGTCTGACCCAGACGTGGATTCCACAGGCAGGCAGAGTCACAGATTAGTTAAGCAAGGCAATGCCCACTTTCTAAAATTGGCATTTTCAAACAGACAATCTAAAAAAAATCTTTACAGAACAATGTATTTTTAAATTGTGAGTTTCTGGACCCCAAACCTCAGATCTCTATCTGCTCCCAATAGTAAACTGCACTTAAAAGATATTTAAAGGCAGTCCCCAATTTAACTTTTGTGAGAGATAGGCCTTACAATAGTGAACACCGAATTTGGCAGTATTTCACTATCGGGATATGTAAAACACACCAGTACAGGTCCCACATTTTAAAGACAGCTCAACCTGCCCATGGGCCTATGTAGGGCCTACTTTAGGGGTGCCTTACATGTGCCAAAAGTGAAGGTTTGGGTCTGGCAAGCGGGTACACTTGCCAGTTTGAATTGACAGTGCAAGACTGGACACACAGACACTGCAGTGGTAGTCTTGAGACATGCTTACAGGGCTACTCATGTGGGTGGCACAATCAGTGCTGCAGGCCCACCAGTAGCATTTTATTTACAGGCCCTGAACACACATATTGCACTTTACTAGGGACATACCAGGAAGTCAAATATGCCAATCATAGATAGACCAGTCACCGGTACAATGAACATAAGGAACACATGCACTTTAGCATTGATCAGCAGTAGTAAAGTGCACAGAGAGACAATAAACCAGCAAAAAACAAGTCCAGCACACATAAAAACAGGAGGCCAGAAGACAAAAACAAAGGGGAAAGACACCAAAAGATGCCAGGTCTAACATGGTGTAATAGTTGTTTTCATGTCTTGTGCCAGGATGTGTTGATATTGTGGCGATCAATTTCTACTACAATATTTTTGATGCTACACTAGTACAATAAGTCAATTTGAGGAGTTCATTGCTAACATTTTTGCCAGGTGCACACAACAAATCTTTTATGTATGGGCGAGGGACTTTGATATCTATGTTTAGAAAATACAGTAGCAAGTTGTTTTGTGGTTTTGGTGGTATGAATGGTGAGGAAATTACTTACTTTGAGCATTCCACTTTTGGGGATACTTTAAATGGGTTATTATATCAATATAATTTGGAGTTTGCTTGTAACCTAGATAAGGAGTGAGGTTCCACCCTCCGACATATCATGGAAATGGCAAATACTGTACAACTGACTTTATTTTAATATCAACAGATCTTATCCATCTGCTTGTAGGTTATAATGTCCCTGGCACTGTGCCAGTGATCATAATCCACTCTCTGTATCCCTCATCATTAATTTGTGAGGTATCTGTAAAACTAAGGAGGCGGGTCAGATTGATTATACAAAGTTTAAGGGATATGAATTAAATGGTAAAGGTTTGATCCTGAATACTTTATCACCAAGCATGTCAAAGTAATGAGGTTGTTTTAGAGACATGTTTAAATTAAGATGCAGATCTCTGTGCCTTCACTCATGATTTTGGTATATTATGTTCTTCTATCTTAAAAATCTTAGTAGGTCCCAAAGGTACAAATAGAGCACAGACATTTAAGTGGTTAATTTCTATTTGTACACAGCCCACAGACAATTGAAAACAGCACGTAAATCAACTTTACATAAAAAAAATGTGCCGCCTGTCCTGGACAGCAGTTGAAGTTTCTAAATTAGAAGTACTAAGTAAAGCTTGGAATGATCTTGAGATGGCCAGGAATGTTTAGGATAGCAGAGGGTTTTGGATTCATCCTTTTTTCCTCAGATGACTTAACTACCAGATTTCAGTGCAGATATTTGATTAGAACATTTTAGCAAGGTTTAAGTGGCAAATATATTAACCAACTATCAACAACCAGATGATAATGGGGACATAAACTTTGATTTTGCAGCAACATCAGTTTCAAGCCAATCTATAGATGTTAAAGAAGTCATAGCAACTATTAAAAAGAGCCCCTTAGGGCAAACACTAGCTCCCAATTGTGTCCCAATGTACGTCTTCAAAAAGAACATCTCCTTATGTTCTCCAATATTAACTAATGTGTTGAGAGCAGCAATTGTCATGGAAAGAAGCGTAATTGTTCCTATCTTAAAACAAAAAATAGAAACCAACCTTCTTGCTACCAACCCATTTAATTATTTGCTCCTTCAACTAAAATTTTGGACAGAATTCATCTTTCCAGATTGGAGACTTAGGTTGAAGATCATCACATAATGTCTGATATTCAGTTGAAATTTCGCCCCAGTGTTGGAAAAGTAAAGCAATCTTAAAACATTTATTTTATCCTTAGGAAGTATACTAAAGCCAATAAAGGAATCATCCACATGGCATTTATGGGCCTCTCCTGCGCTTTTGACACTGTAAAATGTTCCAAATTGTAGTCCATTGTGGAAAATCTGGGTTGGAGAACGAAATAGCTGAGAATGCTTCATTTGGGGAATATCTGCAAAAGTGCGTCAAGGCCACATGGGGAGTGTACCTCACTAATAAACTCTAACCATGGGGTACATCACTGATTCATTGTGGCTCTTTTTATGTTCCTTATCCATAATATTGTGCTAGAGAGTCATCCTGTGGCAAAAGGGAAGGATTTGTCACAGATTGGGAAACATTTTATCCCAATTCTTTCAGATGGGGACGACATGGTATTTATAGGGAGGATGACCAATAACCTCCAATTACTGCTTGATTTATTTACCTTCTATATCAATGACCTGAGCCTCCCAAGACGTTTATCTTTCTAAATATTTATTTGAACTAATGTTCCCAAACCTTTTAAGTCCAGGTCTTGTTGGCCGAGGAAGCCTCCGTTACCAAAGTCAAAAATTTAAATAATTTAGTGATCTCTTTTGATTCAACTTAAGTTGGGGCCACCTTCTGAATTTAAAATCTCTTCAGCTTCACAGAGCAGTTGAAGCAGCGTTCAGGTTTACTTTAACATTAGGACACAAACCAGTGAAATAATTATTACAGATATGCAGAGTAAATGTATTCTGATGGGGCTTTAAGGCACAGAAGTCCGGGGATATACCAACGTTAAAAGCCTACAAATGGTTGAAAACTGTTTTCGGTGTAGGATTCTATCTGTATCCCAGGGCACAGCTACTTATGTTCACCCTGTGGAGATGGGAATTAACTATTTGGAAGATGTCATTATCTGGTGCCTGGTGTTACAGCTTAAGATTTGTTCCAAACTGGAGGCTGTTTTCATGAGACAATTCCTAAGGGCTGCCTACTGCTGGATAAAGTGGCTTAGATCCTATGGTTACTCTAGGTGAGACAGACATTTGTAAATTTGGGTGTTCTACAGCTTTTTACTAATCATGACCTCGCAAAAGACACCTCCAAAAAGGTTGTAAAAACTCAATTCTTTAAGTTTAGCACTACAGTTAGCTGTAACAAGGTGAAAACCATGGAGTCTGTAGTTAAGCATTTTAAAGTGCCCCCTTCTCTGTCATTGAACCTTACCTTTCCCTAGTAAGTAATCCATAATATAGATTTTATCTTCTTAGATTGGGACTTAGCACATTGCACTTTTTGGAAGTGTTTTCTCTGCAAAGATTGTGGTTCCTGAACCTTCCAACGTGCCCACATGATAACTTTTTAGTTCAAAGCACAACACACTTTGTGCTTTTTTGCACTTTGTAAAGTGATCCCTGCAGACAATGTTTGTTCTCTATTTTAAACACAGCAAACATCAGAAAATATAAGAATTGTATGAGATATTTATAACAATGAAAGTCCACTCAAACTTTGTATGCTTTCTTTTAATTGAGTTAGAAGTTCTTTGACAAAGAGGAAAACTTATGGTCCATCTGATTTTTTGTAACTGAAGACTTTAAATATAGCTTTCGAAAATGTTTGTTTAGATTTAATTATGATGTGTTATGGTAATTACGTAATCCTTGATTTTTTAACTGTGTTTTTTGTAAACATTTGCATCACTGGTATCAGTTTACACTGGATATGCAATGTGGATTTTTACATAATATAGAGTAGGTTGTTAGGGCCTATTATTTTATTTCATATCTACACATATTTACATGTTTCAGGTTAGTTGCTAAACTATTCACAAGTCTTCCGGTCTAAAATTTTAAGTTATAAATAGGGCTGAAAGTCTTTATATTTGTCATGTTTAGATATCTGAAGAATGTTTTAATCAACTTAGTGTTTTCATTTTTATGTACCATATGTTCTTTTATTTAATTGTGTATTTATTTGTATTGTCTTTTATGTTTTTTAAGCCAAATAAAGCAATTTGATTGACTACTAATTTCTTTCATTTTATTAATTAATTACTTGTATTTATAAAGTTTTAAAATTATATTAAATTGCATTTTGAATAATGGCTGTTTTAACAAATGATCCTGTGCACCTTAGTTGAATATATCTGTCCATATACATTACATTATAAGAGAAATGTCATGTTTGGTATTCAGTAGTCATCAAATTTGTTTCTACGGGTAAAAAAAAATTTCCCCTGAAGAAACAACAATGTATATTTGTGTTTGTTTTTACCAATACGTGGAAACAATATTTATGTATTGTGTATGTATCTCTCTACATGTGCAATTATGGTTGGGTAGCTGTAACTGACACTGCTCCCTCTGAGTATTCCGGAAATTTCCTTGGATTCCAAAACAATTGTGTTATGCCCAGGCTCAAAAGAGATGGAACACAAATTGCTAATTCTGTATTACATACAAAGCATATAACAACAACCTTTACATTTACCCCAAACATATGCATTAGAGTAGATTTTATCAGTATCTCAGACCCATTGAGTTTATTACTTATTTTATTTTATATATTTTCAGAGCATTTTTTTTAACTGAGTCCATTATTCTAGGTACCAAACCAATATTTGTTTTTAAATAAATAAACCCTGCTTAAAATGTGAAGATATATGTAACTAATTGTGGAATATGGGTCAATTTTGAAAACATAAGATATATGTAACTAATTGTGGAATATGGGTAAATTTTTAAAATATAAAACTGTGCGTTCAAGAGCATTTTATTATATAGATACCTTTGTGTGTTAATCTTAACCACATGTTTACATTCACTTAATTTTCCTGCTGTCTCTGATATGCAAACAATATCAACTCTTATTTTAGTGAAGAAAATGATCAGGGCATGGACTGGTACAGAATATATTACACATATGGCACTGAACATGAAAGCCCATTCAATTATCACTGCTTGAGCGGATTTCATAACTTTTTTATCTGACAAAATTACATGTCCTTGTGGTATATATTGAAGGGTTTGATGCAAACTAATTTCACCACAATTTAATTCTGAAATGTATTTGAGGAAATCTCAAAATGAGAGGTATTTATGGTACCCAGTAATTGCTGTACCACTTTTTTAGCATTTAAAAAGTGAAAGAAACACCACTCCAGTTTCTGTCACACATGTAATCCAGATTTATGTTGGAAACTTTTGTATGAGACAGTGAGGACATTTAAGCAAATGACCTGCATTGATTACAGAAAAAACACCAACACAACACAGCACAATTAAAATACACCACCATATTACATAAATTCAACACTGTAGTAGCTCAAAGTGCAACACTATAACACAAAACAACATGACAATATAACAACAACATACAACATAGGAGCATAGGGACAATTGCTAAAGCACATTTAAATGTTGACAAAATGCTACAATTATAACGATGTGCAAAATGTATGTTTAAAACTGAAAATATTAAAGGCAAATGTGTAGTTTCTAATGTTTTGCTTTCTGAGAGACATGATTACTTAGATTTTTTTAATGATTTGCTGTTATTTTAGCAAAGAATACTTTCCGGCTATTTTGCTAAAGCTTCATCCTTATGCTTTTGAGTCATCTCATAAGAACTCTTCATGGGTATCTCTACTAAAACCTTTAGTGTCCCAAAAATATTTTTAATGTAATTTAGAATAGGGGAATTCTTTATGTAACATGAGTGTTTCATTATTATGGTACTGACTGCATTTATGAGAATTGTTTTGACTTAGATCATTATCAAATATTGATTGATAATATTAACTCTTAATGATGTTACATTGAGATTAATAATTTAATAAAAGGTGAATAACTAAAAGATTGAAAATAAAACCCTTTAATTCACAATAAACTCTCTTTATTGACTGTTACAACAATTTAATAATTGACAATGCTCTTGTGGGGGATCCATCGCACTGTGTACACGGGGTATGTTCAATGATTGAGGTAGAGGAATGACACCGTACTCCAACACAATACAACACATTACAATAAAAAAGCACAATTACAGACACTCCAACAAAACAACAAGCTTCACATCAGTTCCATCCAACAACACACCCCAACACAGCATATTAGCAAAACAATATTGACACAACATCATGCCATAAAACCATGCAAATCACAACAATAATAACACAATGTTCTTCCTACTGAATAGGCCGTATTGGGATTTAGCAGCATGTTCTGAAATCGCATTCGAATGTGGCTAGTTTTGGGTATGACATGAACAGGGAGGACTTGGGGATCACACCATCATTTTTATAGTACCCCTTACCTCTGTCCAATGCTTGTAATGAGTGCCGTAAAGTCTAGTGGCAGAACATTATTTCTTATATTTATAGATAGACACACTGTGAAATATTAGCGTCATTTTGTTCATGTCCTCTCATGGCTTTTTCACCTGAAAAAGTCATCATTCATCTGAGCCAGGATTTGTAAATATAATTCTGGTATTGGTCAGTCCATCTTACTTTGGGGAAGGCCTAGTGTGTCATAAAAATGTACATGTAGTGCCTTTCCTGTGGGGTTAAGAGGGCATGTGGGCAAAAAAAGTGGTAGAGGGATTCATAATGAGGGTTAGGAGCCTATGCAGAGAAAGTGAAAACAAGTTCCTCAAAATAGATATTGTGAGCATTTCTGATTCTTATTTCTTCATGAATTCCTGGAAAATCAAATAATTTCAGACAGGCGTATTGGATTTAGTCTATGGGATACAGCTGAGTATGAGTAAAAGGGAGGTCTCAATAGTCTCTTACAATGATTTTCATGTTCTGCATATTAGCCAAAAAAGCTGAACAGGTATTCAGATTGTAAGGCCTCAAGCACGTGAGGAAAGGCACTTGTGTACCATACCTTGAACTCCATCTCCCTAGACCTGGACTAGCTGTGGCTAGATGAGTGGTGATATTGATAAGATAAGTAGAGATGGTAATATAAATAGCTGCGTGAATAGAAATGATCTTAGTAGCCGGTGAGCAGCAGGAACCAACTTTATAAGTAGCAAGCTTGATTTTGGATGAGCGGGATACAATGTTTCTTCTTACTATCCAGATCTCAACAATGTAGTCCGTCTACATGTCTGGAAACTGGAATACCACCTAATCTGAACTTGAGAAAACCAGAAGGTGCCTTGCAAATATAAAAAATGAGTCAATACCACTCTTTTAGTGAATAGGCTTGATACGGACAAAATGTCAACTGCCATTCCAGGAAGGTGGCTGATCTGCAAGTTTACATAAAAAGGAGTCAGCAGAAGAGGCAATGACCGAGATGGTATGGGTGAATCATGAAAAGAACAAACGGAGAAAGGTACCTGGGGATATCATCACCATTAGAAATTAGTGAATAGCTTTGGACTTCTTTAGGAAATCACACTACTCTCAGAGGAAAGTAACAAATTGTTGATGAATGAAAAAAAGAACAGAAATACATTAGACCATGTGAACTAGAGAGTTTTGTGATAAATAATATTGAAAATGAAACATCTGACATATGTATTTTTCAATTTCAAGCAATAAATAACTGTTCATCTGCTATCTTAGGGGCTGATTTAAGAGCCACTAGCGCCTCCTTCTACCAGAATAACATAATTTCTTTTACACTAATGTGGCCCAATGAGGTCAAAATCACTGCACCAAATTTACAAAGTGGCGCTTTGCATGCATGGCAGGCATAATGTATGCAAAGGGAGCGTCCCCAGTTGGGGAGGGGGAAGTGCCACAAAGAAATCTAAAAGATTTCTTTGTGTCATTTATTTCTGCACTTTTAACGCCTGCTCAGAGCAGGCATTAAAAGGAGGCATGCCATTGTTTTCAATGGGACTCAATGGGCTTTTCAGGATTAGCATCAACATTTTTTATGCTAATCTCGCAAAGCTCTGAAAGAGTGTCAAAATGTTTGACACTAGTTCCCCTAAATACTGCTATGGTGCGCCGTATCCTAGATATGGCCCACACATCGTGGGGTTAGGAGGGCACTAAGGGGTGCTAGAAAAGTGTTGCTGCACTGGGTACAGAGCAACGTTTCTTAAAGCAGGGTCTCAGTTCTTAATAAACTGGCTCATCCCCCAATATGGATAAGAAATAAAACCAAGGTGGCCTGACCTCTGTTCCAAATCCACTTTTGCCCTCTTTTAAAGCAGACAGTGGTTGTCTTGAGGAATAGCAAAGCAAATGTGGGCTTTAAAATTGCACAAACGATTTGTAGGTTCAAAATATACACACATGACCTCTTGATCATGCATAAGAACTCATAAGCTATTATTAAACTATACAAAGAACTGGCAGAGTTCATGTCAATCTTGGGGATGTAGAGTAAGGTGTGATAAAACTGAAATTATGTTTTAGCAATGTGAAAAATACAGGACTGTTCCTAGCCAAAAGGAGACTCAGCAAATTAGGAAAAATAATTTCCAACCATTTGGAGGATTCACTACAATGGATTTCAGCATCAATTTGGGTATGAATTAGATAAATTTAGACCTTTATCCGCATATTCACCTTTCACTGACTAAGGGCCAGATGTAGCAAAGGGTTTTTCCCATTCTGTGTCAATAGGAAAATGTGGTCGTACATATGGCCCTAAGGGAGCTATCACAACAAAATGTGGACACTCCTCAAATTAATGTTTATTCTAACATTTGCCTAGTTAGAGTGAAAAGGTGTTTTTTTTACAAAGATAGAAACAAGCATAACTTCATTCGGGTGGGCAAATAAAACCCTAAGCATTTTGAGTAAGACATTGAGAATCAACAAAAATGAAGAGCTACCTAGGTCAAACATCAAACTTTATCTTTTGACCATGAGCATAGAAAGCATACATTTCTGCTAGGTGTCAGCAGCTTTTCCAGGACATTCAACCATTTTTATTTAAGACAAAATCAAGAATGTTTTCACTTGTGTGGGCAAATACAACTATAAGCCTTTTGGGTAAGACATTAAGGGAAGACACTAAACAGAGAGCTCTACCTAGATCAGACGTCAAACTTTATTATATAACAGTGAGCATAGAAAGCATGTAATTTCTGCTCGGTATAATGACAGCTGTTTAGGGATCTGAAGAACTATGTAATCCCGAAGTATATATTTGTTGTTTGAATACAACAGCTTTATAAAAAATGTATGTTTGAAGATCATGTCATTTATTTCTAAATGTACGCAAGAATGCCTGGCATTTCAGGACAGCGAATGATCAGTACTAAAGACTTCAGCAAATGAGGCCCTATTGGCATTACATTTGTGGATAGGAAGCATGTATCACAATGATAAAGCTAATCTTATACTTGCAGAAAAAATAAATAATAGAATTTCACAAAGATATATTGCAAAACTCTGCTTATCTATTGTGGACTTCCCTTAAAAACCACCTTGCTGTCAATCTGCTAAGAACTGATAGGCAAAGGAAGGTAACCACTATGGTGCCAAAACAGTCCTACAGGATAACGTTGTAGAAGTACAAGGGCTCTACCTCTGCTTCTATCTAGTTTAACACAAGTATGCTTCCATTTTCCTTCCTGATTTACAGCAGTGGCCTACACTGTCAGATGTAGGTAACACTCAAGGTGTTGTGGATCTTTGAGATAATCACAGTACTTGCTGTAGTCAAGACAGTATATATAATGCATTCAGTTGTCTAGGCAACTGAAATAGTTTCCAACTGGCACTGAATTGAAAATCACATTGCTAACTGACATTATAGTTGATATGATGTTGTTTGAATAGCCCCATTCATGTGCTTGTTTGGTAGATCAATAAAAGGACCACTCTATGGTGATTCACCACAAGAACATGTGGGTGATTTTTGATTCTGGGCTCTCTTGCACCAAAAGTAACTCTCTTAATCGCTGCTCTATGTCAATGGTTAATTCCCTGGCTGGACACACAGCTCTTGCCCACACCTCACCGTCCCATCATCATAAAAGCAGACACAAGTCCAGAGAGCTGCACAGGTAATGATCTATGGCCCATATTTATACTTTTTGACGCAAAACTGCGCCAAAGTAGTTTTGCATCAAAGAATTTAACGCCGGCTAACGCCATTTCTTTGTGCCGCTCGGGCATCAAATTTATACTTTGATGCACAGTGGCGCAAACCACTGGTGTGAGTCATTCTTTTGACTTAAACCAATGCATCACGTCGTAAAGAAAAACAACGTTAACAAGTCAAAAATGACTGTGAGCCGGTTTACGACATCGCAAACCGGATACGCGCTTTTTTGACGCAATTGCGTGAAAAAGCAGCACAAACACAACAAAATGTGCAAAGGAGAGCCAAAATGGATTCCAGAAGCTTGGACAGACCCCAGGAAAATGTCAACAGACCAGGAACCAGCCAGGAGGACCCACACAAGATCCAGGAGAGGGAGAAGAAGAAAATAAAGTGTTGCTATCCTGAAGAACCAGCAGCTCCTCCTTGCTGCAGTACTGCCCTTAATAGCCCCACAGTTGGCAGCTACTGGGATTTTTGACTCAATGTCTTCAAACATGGAAGACCCGTGTGTTGACCCTTCAAACCCACCACCACCAAGGGCAGAGGAGACGACACACACATCAGAAGATGAAGACATGGAACAGATCACCTTTACCCGTAAGGGTACCCAGTAGCACAAGTCCATGCCACATGGCCACTTATAACCAAGGTCCTGTACTTTGTAACATGCCAGTCTTGCAACAGCTGCTCACAAGCACTGTTCTCCAGCCCACTGTTTAGCTTGTCACTCTGCCCTATGATTGTCTCTCACTACCTCATTGGCAATTCATGTCCCTCTGCACTGTATGACACTTCACCACAGCATGTCCAATGACATGTCCCATTGCACTTGTGTAGGATCACAATGGAAGGTGTCACACTAATGGACTCACAATCCTGGACTATGTAAATATAGCACTACAGCCCTTTAAAATAAATAGCACTCACACAACCACTTTGTCTCTCTGTAATGTGACACATCAACCGTGAGTGAGATTAGTGATGTTTGCCTCATGTCAATGCCCATAGAATGTCAATACAACTGCCCTGAAAGATTGTAGGCAGATAACTAGGCACTGTGGTCTGGATTGTACCATCATTTACCCTTCCTGAGGGTTAATTCTGAGGTAACTTTAAACTATACAGTAAAATGCTGTGTTGTACAGAATAAGTCTTCTTCAAGGGACTTCTAAGCAGAAAAATATTGCCTTCAAATTATTGTTCCAGAAAACCTTTACGTATGTGACATTTGTCACAATTGTTTCCTCACACACCATACAGCAGGAATGGATGTGTATGATTGTATATACAAATACGTAACCTGACTGTACAATGTAACAAATGATAGGTGTGAGTTATGTATGCTATACTACATGAGGTAATACCATCACTCACCTTATCAGGGTTCACTTGAACATCAGACTACAGGCAGACGTAATACAGTGTCCTCAATACCAAAGTATGTCAGATTGAAAACACACATCAAAAATTAACAACACATTGGGATCCATATTAACCTTGAGTGGTGGGAACAATGGATGGCAGATTCCTAGCAAAATAGCTCTGGTGTAGCTGCCAATGTGACAGCTCAATTGGGATTTCGATGCAGGATGGGATACAAATGCAAATACTAAGTAGACACTGTTCACCCATGCCAAGGCCCTGATCCCCAAGCATATGACACATACTGTAAAGGAGTACCTAAATATTTATTTAACTGTAAAAAAGGATACTAAAACCAAGGGAAACACCTTAACTAACCTAACCTATCCTAACTACACATACCCACAACTGGCCCTAACTAACCTAAGCTAAACTTACTTATCACATTTAACTAAACACTCTAAACATCAACCCCTCACCCCATTATAAGGCGGGACACATGGAGGAGAACATATACTAACCTAAACTATACTATCTTATACTAAACATATATATTTTTTTTTGTATTTTTCATTTTTTTATATATATCTATTTATATATTTTTTTTTAAAACACATAAACCCCAACATCATCAAACACACATAAAACAATAACATGTAAAAATATCATACCCCCACTGCACAACCCACTAATACTAACTAAGCTAACAGCCTATTCTAACCTAACACTAAGCCCCCTAACCCCACTAATTAAAAGAACCAGGAAAAAGAGGGAGGGGAGGGGAGGGAATCATGGCAGAGGGTATAATAGTCACAAGTTCGCCCTCCGCATGGTCTTCTTTACGGCACGCACCCTCTTATTGATCTGTGACACCTCCTACTGCAGCCTGTCCAGTCTCCGCAACATACGTTGCATGTCATGTTGCATTGCTCTAAAATCACCAGGGTCAATGACTGCAGCAGGGGTGGTCTGAGTGCCAGTTGTTGACGTTTGTCTGGTTGGTGGTGCCATGTTTGGAGGGGGAAGTGCAGGTGCTGCTGTTAGTGGTCCTGGAGCAGTGGAAGTCGATGGTCCTGCAGTGGTGGCTGTCATCCTTGGTGCCACCTGGGCGTAGTGGTGGTGCTGGTGGTGGCGGCTGTTGTGGACACCCGAAGGGCCCCTTGGGCAAATGCCCTCCACACTCCTGAGGCTCTTTCATGGCGATAATGCCATTCAATGTGGCGGAACCCAGACTACACATCCAGAATGTGGCGCCCACCGTTGAAACTCATAGATCTGGCTGGCATCCATATTGGCTGCTGTTAAAAAAGATAAAGCCAAACATTAGGTACTTCATTCTGTGATATAGCTACTGATGAGAATCAGACAATATATCTAAGGTAGCTGAAACAGGCCATGTCATCATACAGATCACAGAATCTCTCTGAGGAAGTACATGCCAACGCAGCCTACACATGTCCTATCTAACAGTACAGCAATGCTCTAAAAGATGTGTACCAACTTAAATAACATATGCATCATTGTTCAGCAATTAGTCACGTAAAAAATGCTGCAAGTCCTCCACATGTGACAGGCCAACTAATGACCATCTTCTGGATGACAATCAAGGGCCACAAGATCTGTGATTTGTAAATGGAATTGCCAGGATGGTATGCAGTTGCTAATCATGAGTGGGTATCCTAGGTTTGGACAAGTGATTTACATTATTACGTGTCTGTGTACTAAACTTGGATCATCTTACCTAGGTACACATTTTATAACCCTAAGCCTGTGCCTCGGAGGGGGGGAATGGACAAGCAACACATACTTTGAAACATCAAGGACACCCAGGAAGCTTTGGACAGCTGTACATGGGTTTGGGCAGTCCACCACAGGCAACGAGGATGTCCAACTAGGATAGGCCCAAACTTTTGACAATCACATCCACATTTATGTTTGTAAATGCAGGCAATGGTCAACATCATTTGATACCATTAATACCAGTCTTACAACAAGCAGATAGATGCAAGCACACATCTGGCCATGAGCTGCATGCACACCTATGACATTGTACTCAAGTGCCACAGACACGTAGAACAACATGTGGAGCTACATGCTGCTAGGAAGTCAAACATACAGTCGGACATGTTCATTAGTGAACAGGGAGGCTCAAGTCTGTGGGTAAGACTTTGGCATCCCTACACTGTGAGATTCAGGGTCTGACTTTATGACTAAATCATGAATATGACCCTCTGCTATTTTTCTTTATAAACATTTCAAAAACAAATGTCACCCTCTTTACATGGCCATGCCTACAGGGCTGCACTACAATCCCAAAATATGACTATAAGCTACTGATTGTCCAATTCAAAGATGGAAAAAAGTGAAACTCCAGTCAAGTTACATATCAGATCATGTGGCAGCACATCATACCTTGCTATGTGTCCAACACACAGGAGTCAATCACACAACAGCTGCAAACACAGCACAGAACTGAAATATCAACACTTACTGGATATGTCTGGGTCCGCAAATCGAGCCACTTATCTGATTGTGTAAGGGGCAAGGGCAGGCCCACCTGTAAAGCATGGAATGGTGAAATGTGGTCAATGACTGTGCACTATACAACACTTTCAAATAAAATGACTGTGTGTAACATTAAATCTGAAAGTCCAGCCTCTGAGGCATAATGATACTTCAACATACATACCACTGCACGCATGTATAGACTCAGTCACTCCAGTGAGTGATACACACATATCTGCACACATGCAGTGGCCCTAACTATCATGTGGTGACAAACATGTTCCATCAATTGGTTGCAGACTCACTTATGGAGTGTACTCCTCTCGTCATTTGTAGTAATGAGAGGCATGCAAAGCCGCATTCCTGGAGCACTGCAATACCAGTCACTCAGGTATTGTGGCTTGTGCATCAAGGGACAATCATTTACTGTGTGACGCTCCTGTGGGTGGATTTAAGGTCATGATTTATCAAGCTTTCTATGGTCCCTTACATGTAGAGCCTGTGTTGTGTATAGGTCACATATGCTGCAATAACAGTGTACCCTGAGCCACATATGCCCCAATGACACCATAATGGCAGGGATCCTGTGGTTTAATTGGTGACAATTTGAGGCAAGACATGGATTGGCCATTTTTAATATTTTAATACAACAATGAGATAAATGCTGACAGTGTATATTGTGGTCATCCATGACAGACTGCATGGGCACAGGTGTAGTCATTGTACCTGAAATGTGTCACTCATTGCCCTGTGTACCCATAATGGGTTTTGGAAATCACAGTTAGCCACATTCATCATCTTACATTTGCCAAGTTGGGAGATCAGCGGGTATACAGCAAATTGACACTGTCACATTATTAACACATGGTTTAGCAATTGTACCACTGTGTCAATCATGATGATTTAGGTTTCAATTTGTATGTACCTTTGGAATGGCAGCAGTCACAGGAATGCTGGTCTTCTGTTCCTAGCATACATCCATGTCTGTGATAGCCTCCATACTGGGGAGTTAGTTATTTTACATATGCACTAGATCAGCAGGGGTGTACTAAACAAAATTAGCAAAATATTAGGGAACTTTATATGTATGATGGAATTGGTCAGGGGTCCATTGCACGACATGATGCACGTGATACATTGTGACCATGCATTCCCCAACGTCAGGTATCCCATGATGATCCCATAACTTATGAGAAGTGCATGGCTATAGAGTAACACAGATGGGAAATGCATTAGCTCTGTTCCAGCTATTGTGCCCAATACCAATTTAAAACACACAGGTAGAATGAACAGAGGGACATGGCTAGTTGTTATCCCTCACTTTGTATCATTTGCTTCATTTTATATGCTACAGCTATGGAAAGTAGCACCAAACATTTGGATATGAACCCGTATGCATTACGTTGGCATCCATTCCTAATTTAAGTGCGGCACAACCAAGTCAAACTATCAGCCTAAGATATTACCTGAGGTTAGAAAGAAATTGTACGTATGGGCCAGAATACAGTTCAGACATGTATGCAAAATAATTGGGGAACACATTAATTCTTGGAATTATCTGCTGAAAAAATCTCTTTCCTGGTACACTCACAGACCATGGCTAAAACATATGTTAGAGCAACATTTGCATCATCTATTGATGTGAAGGCAGCACTAATTTACAAGCTCCAGTTGTGTTTTGTAACTTAGTGCAGCTGTTGCGTCAACAAATGACGGTAATGTGTAGCAATTATTGTATAACTCAGGGCCACTGTATGTTTAACTTGCATTCCACATGTCGAAAAACATTGCCTGCAGCATATCAACAAATCTGCTACTGTCACTATAGAGAATTTAGATGTGCACATTACTCTGAATTGTACTCACCAACAGGGCCACCAATCACAATACCCAGGTGGTCCAGCAGGTCTTGCTCTCTGGCAACAAGGTCAGCCCAGCGGTGCTTTAGTTGGTGGTCGTTGCGAGGTGTGTTATAGACTCGGCGCAGATGGTACAAGACCTTTGACCACCAGAGCCTCCTCGTCTCTGTGTGATACCCCTGTATCACCCTGCCACCTGCTTCAATCATCAAGGGGAGGGAGTGGCACACCAGCCAAATGAATCCCCCCAGCTCCTCCTCACCCATTTTCCCCAGACGTGGCTTACCCAACATGACTGAAATAATAAGAACATTAAGGGGTACAGAGGATAATAAAGGGAAAGGAGGGAGGAAAATGAAATAAAAGTAACCCTAAAATAGCCCAACTTTCCCCAAAATAACAAAGCCCACAATAGACTCCCAACAGTTCAAAGACAAAATTAGACACCAAAAATACACTTACACAGGATACCACAGACACTTACAAAACACCAAAAGGCAAAATAAAGAGTGCACAGGAGACAAATTCACAATATTCACAGAGAGACAAGTCAAAACACAGCCACACAGTCTAGAAAAATCACAGACTGCAAAGTGAAAGTGAAAGTACACCTACTGTACCAATTCTGTAAACAGGATATCCTATTACATCACTTCCTGCCTCAAATGCGGTGTGTTTGTATTATGATGCATCAAAATCTCATGACGCTTACAGTCTGTTCATCATTTCTTTTTGACGCACATGCTTAAAAATTACCTGCATCCATAGTTCCAAATATTTTTGCATTGGTAACCAATTTCATGGGGTACAGTGTGGGAATTACCATGGCTGTGAGCGTCATTTTTCTATGCATATGCAGCATTTCTTGACGCATATGTATCTTTTTTGACACGTATGCATCAAAATTTATGTCTTTTACTGGGTTTGGGTAATTTCTCACATTTTTATAGTACATGACAGCTGTAACTATACAGAGATAGGCTGTCAGCACCTACATTGTGCATTCCAGTGTTTGGGCACATGTGGCAGATCACACTACTGCGGACCATTATCCTCTAGTTGTTGTACCAGATTTGCACTCTTCACTGATGCAATAGATAACCAACCTTTTGGAATACAAATTGGTATTATCCAGTTTGAGCAGATTGTGGATCAATAGAGGATAGCAAGGCTACACAACTTAATACAGTAACTCATTGCCAGTGTGTCAATGTCTGTGAATTGGCTATTTCAATTTTAGTTGGCCCTCTCTGTGAAGATCACAAGACGTGTTTTCATAAATGTGCTTGTATGCATGTGTTGTAAATGTGGATAACCGTCAGATGCTATTCTGTGTGGAAATGAGTCAGGAAATGTGTTTGTCATACACGTAGCAACATATGCTGTATGAACTTCCCTGAATTGTGGGACAAAATCATCTCACATAACAAACCATGCACAGGATAGATAGAGGACGGTTGATTGTGGCAATGTTACAAGACTAAGCCATCACATGTAGTGGAATGTTGGATACCACTTCCTGGTCACTTGTTTGGATACTTTCCATTAGTCAGGCATTTGAAAATGCTATGTAGGTACAGTGTTTGTGACACAGAGTCCCAAAACCAATCCAAAAATGAAATGTCACTCCATGGTTTGACTCATATTAATGATCTATGTTTCTCTTGTGGCAGTGGAGGACCAGCAGACCAAGCAGCATGTGTTCACATATTTCCAGTGGTTAATTGCACAAAGGTGTCCAGTTCAAGTGTGTGGCCATGTGTACCCTGTGTCTTTATTTGGGTCCATGTTGTCACAGTTACATGCAGGTCTAGTCATGAGTCTGTGGAGCCATTCCCTGCATTAACAAAGTATCCTTCACAGCAGAATTGAACGAAAGCCAAAGAGGAATTGAGAACACACATGGGGATAGTCCAGCTATGGCACTGCAGACGTTTTATGAGAATGACAACAGGGCAACCTTGGTGTGCTCACAAAGTTGATGAATCAGTAAGTTTAAACCTGCAGGTTTCCTCACAACATTTGTACACAGGGTGGCCTTTAAATTCCCACTGCAACCGGGAACATCAGTGCCTCTGTGCTGATTAATCTCACAGCTATTCACCACCAAGCCCCATCAATAGGTTGGGGCCGATGTGAATCAATGTGTGGACCGTCAGGGCACAAACATGTTTTGACATTTCATGCGCATTAGCAAACCTTGTTTGTTGTGCTGGAGGCACCATACCCAATCCATGCATACAGCCATGGTACACTGTCACTATTTGTCACTCTTGCATACATGAAACCCAGACAAGGGATGGGCCGTGATTAGGTTATTTGAAGACATGTCCCACCCCATGCTGTGATAAGTAAACTGATTACGCTATACAATGTATTTAAGTATTCATTGTAGACCTACCGGTCACAATACCCCAGGAGGAAAGTGAGGGCATGGAAAGCAACTATGAGATAAAAGTAGCCACATGGAACCTTTATGGTAACAGAAAGACAGGGACCAATCAGGCTAACAGTTTGGAGGCTCTGTCAGGAACTAACATGAACAAGGCAAATACACAGTGAGCAGACTGAGACTGGTCAAAGCTGGAACAACACTGTGGACAATGAAAACTGTATTTGTCCTGTGTGCTGCAACATTAAACAATCACCCAAAGCCTGTGTTACAAAAGTGATGTATACGGCAATGCATAACAGGGATATACATATAATGGCAGCTTCTAAGCCATTCCAGGCAGCAGCAAGGGCAGTGTAGGTTCAAATGGCTGGTCTGCATGGGAGTGCTCACAGGTGTGTGCAGCTTCAGTCTCTCACAAGTCCCGTAGGTGAGAATCAAGTTCAAAGGGCCAACAGTACCTTTCACATGGGAAGCAATAGACAGGTGATTACAGGTCCTACAGACTGATAGGCAATGCATTATCTGACCAGAAGTCCATGCAGACAGATGAACTATGACTATGGCATGCCATACTAAAGAGGGAAGCACACTGGAGTCAGAATGTGAGTCTGGGTGTGAGTAGATGAAGGATTATCTAGGTACAAATAGTCAATTTCCAGGTCCCCCTAGAGAAGGGTGGGGAGAGACTTAAAACATGGCAGTGGCAGGACTTATGACCTAGGATGGCATGTGCAGGGCATGTCTTGTGAGCAATGCTAGTCATACCTGGGGCACTTGTGCTATACATTTGCAGCTTCCATGGCCTTCTTGTCACACATACTCCTTGCAGAGATAGCTGATGTCACACTTACTGCTGTCAAGGGTCTGGTCATATAGTCCTGTTACCAATGTAAGAGCACATCCACTGCCTCATGTATGAGGCAGTTTTTTACCTTATGAATGATGGTGTCTTAGTTGTGTGCCATATGCTGCAATGAACCATGTTGCCAACATGTATGTGTGCCATGGAAGGGGGGTAGTAAGGGTGAGAGAGGCTGCACTCATAGGAAGGTAAGCACAATTGTTCAAATATATAGTATGTACAGAAATGGTGCTGGTGAACGTGATGCCCTACCACCCATGGGCAAAATCAAGTGTAAAAAAAAGGGGAAATGCTCTCTTTAAAACAAGTAGAGATAAGCAAGAATAGAACACCGTACACAAACAAATATTAGGTAAAGCATAAGTCCAGTTACAACAAGTGATGTCTAGTTTCCATTAAATAGACGGGACAAACAATACATTAATGTCCAGATCAGACAGTTCTTGGCAGGTGATGTTCTTTATTGACAGGAGTGTTGTGTTAGGGGTACACAAAGTACTTCACTGCAGACACCGCCAACACGTGTTTCGTCATGCTGGTGACTTTTTCAAGGCTATTTGAGTGTAATACTGGCACGACAAACTCAATAGGTCAATCAAAAAAGAAATATGAGTCCATGCGTCTGAAATCGGGCTAGTCCAAAACCAAGAGTTCTGTCACGCGAAAAACTCCAAAGTAAGTTCAGGTGTGTAGATACTATGGACCATGATAAGTCCAGGAACAAATTCATAGAGAGACAGCGATCCCAAGTACTGAATAGCGTGCCGACAAGCAGTCCTGTGTGCCATAGCTGTTGTCCTCTGATATTGACCTTCAAATGTGAAATGGACAGGATATATGTCATTTTCAGTGTGTGTGAATTTGGGTGTACATTCATACCCATCAAATGTGATGTGGATTTTTCAGTATCCTGATCTGTACTTCTGCAATGCTCCATGAGGCTAAACTCTGATTATGAATCCTAGGGATAATGTAATGCATAAATAATTGCCCAGACCATGATACAGTGATTAGAATAGGTGTTTAATGACATATAGTAAGACAGTGGTGATGGTGACTATAGTCAAAAGAAGTTTTGTACAATGTGTTGTCTCCGATGCAATCCTGCTGCAGTGTTTGTCTGGTCCCCCTCATGTTGATGTACAACATCCTCCTCTTCCTCCTCTTCAGGCATTTGTGGGTCTGGTTCATAGGGGGGAATGTTCCTCCTTACACAAATGTTGTGCAGGATGGCACAGGTCAAAATGATCTTGCAGACCATTTCAGGTGAGTATAGAAGACTGCCTCCGGTGATGTCGAGGCACCTGAACCTTAAAATCAGGATGCCGAAGGTCCTCTCTACCATGGTATGTGTCCTCCGATGTGCATCATTATAGGCACGCTCTGATGCTGTGCTTGGGTTTGCAAATGGGGTCATGATCCATGGCTGGATCCCATACCCCTGATCAACTGAAAGAGAAAATGAGGGAACAATTTTGAGGGAGCTTGCACCATGATTATCACTTTGCATGACAGTTGTTCTCTTGTGTTGTCCGTGACTCATCTGTGTTTGTGTTATTGTGTGGAATTCTAGGCTTCTAGGATGTACCATCAGCATTGGGATGTTTCATTATCTGAACTGGTGTTTGGCTGACTGACCGGATGTCAGCTGTATTTTTGTAGACTTGCAGTACATTGTGTACTCCCATGCATTATGTCATGTGAAAGAGGTGTCATGTGTCTTAACTGGGGGTGACATGATGCTTCCATACAAAGAATCAATTCCACAGTGGTGGTAATACGGTTGCATCTATA
Source organism: Pleurodeles waltl (assembly GCF_031143425.1). Classification (NCBI taxonomy): domain Eukaryota; kingdom Metazoa; phylum Chordata; class Amphibia; order Caudata; family Salamandridae; genus Pleurodeles; species Pleurodeles waltl. The sequence continues at coordinate 473,988,343 of NC_090451.1, forward strand.
TGGCCTGGACATCCCATCCAATTTAACATATGTAATAGAATTTGTTAAACATCAGTGAGGCCCTTTGATTTGGCTGGGTGACATTGTACAACACATCTCCATAAGTTGGCAGCACTGACGTGTTGACAAATGACAATGCACAAATATCCCATGTGTGACAAGTTCTCTGCAGACCTATCTATCTGCCCTTACCGAGTTGACTCATGTTCAAACGTGTACCTACACTACTGAACCTGGTCCAGTTCAGCTGGCTAACTTGGTTGTGGGGTTGACGGTTTAAGTGTCAGAAGGTCCATATGCCTGTATATCTGTTGTGTATATGTGAAATAGTCTTAAACCGTATGTGTAGCAATGTGCACTTTGCAATATTGTCACATCAGTATGTGTTCTTAGCACAGTCCACTTGCTTATTGGTAGTGGGCAATGTGAGACCACTAGTGATGTAAGATATTGGTACAGCCTCAATGATTCCATGTCCCATTAATTAAAGTAATCATCATCATGCTATGTGTGTCATGGTATTATGCCTGCAGTGAAAAACATTGCATACCTCTTACACTGTACATATTGTTTGGAAGGGTGTGTGATTGAGTGTTCTTGATGTGATATTGTAAGATTACTCTTCCAAGTTGTACTGGCAGTTAAGGCCATGTCATTGTCACCATGTGGTTTTAAATTGTTCCCTTATGTCTGGGGCCTGGCATCTGTTGTTATTTGCATCAGTCATTTGTCTCTAGGTGTGCATCCAATTGGGTGAGGATATCAAACATGCATTGTAGTGTAACAACCTCAGTGTCTTCCTGGCCACGTGTCAATGTAGTGGTGTATGTGTTGTGTGTCCTACAGTGTTGCTGTGCTGTGTGTATAGAAGTAGGTTTCTGTACTTACCAACAAGTAGGCCATTGACATATCATCCATCCTGGAAGTGTTGATTGATGGTGAAGTGGCGGAAGATGAATGAATCATGTACACTGCCAGGATACTTTGCTACGATGTTGGTGAACAAACCCCAGTGATCGACAATGGCCTGCACATTGATGGAGTGTGTGTGCTTCCTGTTGCGGTATAAATGCTCGGTTGCAGCAGGTGGCACAATGCGTACATGTGTGCAGTCAATGGCTCCAAGCATGTGTGGGAAGCCGTTGATTTGGTAGAAGCCCTATTTGGTCTTGTGCTGCTTCTGCTGTGTGTTGGGGAAGCTGATGTGGTGGGGTGAGAGGGAGATGATGGCATCCAATACCTTGCGTAGGAAGGCAGAGAATAAGGGATGTGAGATCCCGGCAACCAGGGCACCAGTGGTTTGAACCGAGCCACTTGCCAACATGTGGAGGTCAGCTAGCAGCTTGGTCTCTGGTGGAATGATGTGGGGTGTCTGCAAGCTGGGTGCCAACTATGGCTCAATGTTGCGCAGCAGCTGCTGAATGGGTTGCCAGTTTAGTCTGTACCTCTGGATGATGTCTTGTTGCCGGAGTCCCAGAAGGGTTGTCCCAGTGCGGAATTTCCTCTCCTGCCTTCTGCGTTGTCTTTGGGGTCTCTGCTGGTGTTGTGGAAGCTGCTGGTGTTGATCCTATGCTCTGCGTCTTTGTGCATGCTGGATGATAGCACCTCCATGTCTTCCTTTTGGAGCTCTGCTGTTGCTTCTGTGTGTGTTCCTTAAGTAGTTGTGTGTTTGCCCCATATTAACGCCTGCCCTGACCCAGGAGTTACTTTTTGACGCAAATCGGGCTGTGCATCATTTTCCGACTCTGCCTCCCCGCCGTGCAGGATTTTTGCACAGTAGGATAAATATGGCGCATGGGTGTTTAAGTCATTTTTCGGACAGGAACGCCTACCATGCATGTCATTAACTCAAGGCGGTTTCACGCATCCAGAAAATGACACACATGGCGGAATTTTGGCATTCGCGGAGTCGGGTGTCAAAGTATAAATATGGTGTAGGGTTTGTGCCAAATTTGCGTCAAACTTTTTGACACAAATTTGCCGCAGGCACAGTATAAATATGCCCCTATGTGTTTCCGTCATTTCCCTTCGGCTCTGTCACTTCCCTTGCACCTCCTCCACACCTATGAAACAGTGCCATTTAAATTTGACAAGTGAATGCTACATTGTGTGTGATGCAAATTTTTCCTTTCACCTTTTCCTTAGGGCATCAGAATTACTTTACAGTGACATAACAGAAATTGATGGTCCTCCTCTACAGAATGTGATGAGGGGCCATTGAGTCCCTAATATCTCACAGATGTACATTGGCCTCGGGCGGACTGAGGAACCCCTGAATGGTTGAGACCCTTTGAAGCGTTGAGGTTTTCCCCTTCACCGCAGGGGCTGCAGGGGCTTTAGTTACACACCTGCAATTTCCTTGTATACATGTGAAGGCTGCTAATGCTCCATGTAAATTGAAAGAAAAGGTATTTATTTTCTTTGTTTCTTGTGATAAATGTTTCTTAAATGTATCTGCTGCAGAACCAGTTTGGTTGCCTCTCCTTTCAAAGGTTCATGCCAGGCTGCTCTGCAGACACAGCTTTTGTGTAATGCCCCCCCTCACAACAAAGTGTGGGGTGCCCACAGCAAAGGCACAAAGATGTGTGAGATTTCAGCAATGCCCTGTCATCAGTCAAATTGAAAATACTGTCAAGAAATACAAAAGTCTGGGTCTTTCTTAAAGGTTCCTCTCCACCTTGCACAACAGAATATGTAGTCCCACCCTCACCTCTACCATCAAACAAAGGGCAGTGCTTCAGAAAGTCAAATTAGCAGTTATTTTAAAGAAAGCAACCCGTTTGCTGAACAAACTGGTTCAAGGATGACTCACTTCTCACATATATTTAGAACTATGCTCTTATGCCAAAGCGTCAAGTTATTCCTAAAAACCGCCTGCAAAAAGTAAATTAATATTTCAACTGGGCAAAGGAATTACGGATAATGAAATCAATATAATTCTATTACACTAGCAAGGACACGGGATTGCTGAGGAAATTGAAACACTAAAAAATAATCTTCGTTTGTTATCATTTGTGGTCTGATTTACAAAGTGTTTTGTTACAGAATTCACAGAAGGTTGTCTACAGTGGTATTTGTTTTTTCTCTTGTGAACAGTATAACTGCCTTTGAACCGTCTCTGTTAGCCTCACTTCGATGCTGTTGTATTCCTGATAAAAGGAGATGCCACTTCATATTAACTGTAAAATAAACTGTCTAAAACGAAATTAAACCATTTTAGTTGAAAAATATGTTTTCTTGTGTCGAGCTACTTATTATTCTTTTCAATGGAATATTCAATTGATGAATACAGTACTAATAATAGAAGTATAAAAACAAGAAATCCAAATTGTGTGTGAGCTTTTTTAATAGCAATGACTGTGCTATTAAACTGCTGGTGACCACTCCTGCCAAGCAGACGTGCTTAATGCTATTAACTACACAGTAGAACAATAAATGTGTTAGGCGTGATTTAAAGGTTTTTATAAACATGAATTGTAAATCAGATGATTTTCCACAGGTCACTTTGGTAAATTAAGCTGGTGGTGACTTGGTAACAACATGATGTGCTATACAAAGTGCTGACAGCTTCTCTCCAGCTTTACAATAACTTTGAAAGTGTGCTGGTATCTCAGTGCAAGAGGAAGTTGATAAGTTGTTTCTGTCATAATGGACACACAGGGCAATATTTACAAGAAATGACACATTACTAAATTATATCTCTGATGCGTCAATATAACTTGTGCTTTGGTACGTCAGAATCCTAAGTCATGGCTGCGCTTTATTTACAAAACGGTGCAACATAACGTAAGGATCGTGGCTGTGTTGAAATAAATGACACTTCCATGTGTGCCATGTAGTAGAGAAATCTTACGTTATTGCTCCAAAAGTGACGCAGGGCTGACTTGCGCCATGTAAAGTGACACAAATTGGCACTATGTCACGTTTGAGTGTGAAATGTATTAAAAAATACAAAAAATTATGCTTTGTAGGAAAAAAATGGCACTCTTCGCAGAAGGCAGCCATGGAGCTGGCAGTAGCAGCAGGGGCAACAATCCCAGCACCAGCCAGAATGTCCAGACAGACTCCCAGGAGAATATGAAATGTAACTTCAGTGAGGAGGAGAATGACATCTTGATCACTGAGGTGACTGAGCACCAAAATCAGCTCTTCATAACCTCTAAATAGCCACTAGGAAGAAAAGAGGACATTTGGAAGTTCATCGTGGAGAAGATCAACAGTGTGGGACAAGCAAAGAGGACTGTCACTGACTGTAAGCAGTGCTGGCATGATTAGAAGCACAGGAAAAAGGACAAACTGGCTAAGAACTTGAAGGCAGCAATGCAGACTAGAGGAGGGAGCCCTGCACCACAAGAGGGCTGGATGCCTTGGAGAAGCAAGTGGCAGCTGTCATCCCAGAGAAGCAGGTGGCTGGAATCCCTGGGCACGACAGTGCAGCACATGAGGAACCACCACAGACACAGTGAAAATATCAACAAGGGGCAATAGGTGCAAAAATGTCATGTTGTGCAGTTCAGCTAGCTATGTCCCTGTGCTCCACTGTGCTGTCTGCATGGCAAAGGCAATAAATCTGGATCATGTCCCATTAAATGCCACTGAAATGTCACTCACAATGCCCAGTAATATATCTCACAGCTCAGTGAGGCTCGATCACATTTATTCATTAGAAAAGTGAAGTGCAACACCAGTCCAGCCCAACCTGTGTATACTGGCACATGTAGTGCAATGCACAGCATGAGTCACCAGAACTACAAGTCAAACAATACAAAAAAAAAAAAAAACTTGGAGGTACAATCACAAGGCAAGTGGTGCAGGGCAGTGATGCGAGTCACCTTGCTGTGCTGCCCTACGCCACATGGAAAGGGGAGGAATGGCCTGTACCAGCAATATAATATGTATTCCTGCTCTCTTAAGCTGCGCTGATGCACAGTGGCTGCCAAGGGCCAGACCCAAGCACCTTGGCATCCACACTGCAAGGATGCCTGCATCCCAGACAGGATTGTCCCTGTGTATGAAGGGACACCTTTCTGCACAAAAACAATCATGTCAGGCTTTGTCCTCTTCCTATGTGTGTGGCAGAATGCAGCACACATAGAAAAAGGAGAGAAATATAGGATAATAAAATATATCACTCACTGGTGTGTTACAAAATGTGTTCTTCAATCATGCAAAATTAGAGAGGAAGGGGAAAATACAGAGCAGTCACATTACCCCTACAAATAAAGAACCAACACAATCAAATATGACTGCTCAACAAAAAAAACCTGATTCAGGTTTGTATGTGACCGGCTATGTGGGGTTCAATAGGAAAAGAAAAGGGAGGAAGGGGGGTCATTCCTTTTAGGGAAAAGGAAGCCTCACATGCCTCACACATCTAGTGGTGTCATTCTTCATCCTCAGATTCCTCTTCCCACCCTGGTAGAAACAATACTACCTGGGCGGACTCGAACCCCTGTCGCCTTAGAACAAGAGGGAGTTTTCAATAAATATTTACTGGATAAAAACTGGTATCCAGATTGCTATGTTAAAAATACCTTGTGTATTTGCCATTTTACCTTTATTAGAGGTGAACACAAACAAAAAACGGTGGTCCTTTACAAAATGTGATGTAGCAGCAGTGGAAGCAGCATCAGCATATATCCCATGGACTGGAACTACACATCCTGCATGGACACCTGATCCCTATACAACCTGACGTTAATAATTGAGACCACCTTGCACCATGAGGCAACTGGTTCTTATATGGGCCCATAAACATTAATATGCACTGTTACAGAAATCAAAGGCATGGGCTTGTTAAAGGAGAATCAACTCACCTGAGATGATGGTCAGTTGTGGGGTATGTGAAGTATAAACACATAGGAACATACCAAGATCCTCATTTACATTAACTGGAATGACAATACATAGCACACAGCTGCCCTGACGTGTATGGTGAAACAGCACAGGTGTCACCTGTCATGCTAGGGACTACCAGAACTCATGCCATGTGCTAAATCTGACTGGGTCAGGGTATATGCAAGTGATGCACATCAGAGGACCATCTGTGTTGAAACCAAAGATGATCTGTGGCCCTGGTGGGCCCATGGCTGTGCAGTAAATTGTAAGTGCTGGCTGAGTAGGTGGAATTGCCACTGTGTCTGAATGGGGAGATAGCAAGTAGGTCAGACGGAATGCATGTTCTGGAAGACAGCCTAACCAATACACATCCACTGCTGTGTTTGATAGTGTCACACTTGTGTTGCAGCTGGGAAGGGATGGCAGAGAAGAGCCTATAGGGGTATAACATCCTACATATCATGTGGTCCTTGGTAAAGATGTAGCATGTAGCAGGAGAGAGTTTTAAGGGAAATTATATCTCCTTGTCACATATGCATCAGATGGAGGATGTGAAATAGGGATATGTCAAGGGACATTATAAAAACACAAAAAGCATGAGTCATCGATGGTTGAGGACTGAGGTGGATGTGCCCAGTCATGTCGTAAAATTGGATAGATACATGTCACTAATCACAGCACTATTACCATGTGGGGTACAGATTGACCCATATCCCATAATAACAGCCAGACATGTCAGTACATTGAACATGGTCACACATATTTTGGTGTTGATGGTACATGAGAGTCAATGTATAACATGGGTTAAATCACTGTTTGGCAGTAAATTGAGTCCCTGGGCCTAAATGAGGAGTGGTGGAGAAGGCATGTACATGTACAAGTGAGTGAGTCTGAGTCGAAGAATGTGTCACCCTATGCAGATACTGAAATATGGTAAGTACTAACTGGGGTGTCAGTGCTAACAAACTACTTAGTGTGACATTGACCTTAACCTCCCACTTGATACACAGTGCCCACTGTCTACAATGATGGACCCAAAAGTGTATCCAATCATTTCAATTGAGGAGACAGAAATAGGAAATAAATGTAAAGTACGTGCCCTCGCACATTCCTGTAGTCTATTAAGGTTTTTTCTGTATATAGAGTTGTCCAGGATACATGTTGCAAAATCAACCCTTCAGCACATGACTGCATCAGGTGCATGGTAGACAGCACAACAAGGCAGAATACTATAGGTTACAGTGGGAAATCCAGAAGGCAGGATCATAACAAAATCATGAGCAGAGCCACGTCACATAAGCAGTGGGCTTAATAATGGCCACAGGGAACGCAGTCACCCTGGTGATTACGTACAATCTGAACAGTAGTGGGGCCAATATGTTAAAACACAATCACTATATGCATCATAAAAACCAATACAAATCATCTTGACCGATGTGGCCAGGATCTCTTTTCAAACGTCCAGGAATGGTAGTTCTAGTGACCTGTGTAACAGTGTTGAAATATTTGACGTGAGTCCAAATGTGTGCCTGGTCACACAATGGTTGTTGTAATATTACAGAGATACTGCCATATGAATGGCAACTACAGTACAACTTGGCATCAAAGATCCTGTGTAACAAACATCCTATGCAACAATGTTGTATTGAAAGTCAAACATAAGCAAGTCAGATTGTCAGATTTTCAAAATGTTTGCTTATGTCAGCATTTCACAAAGGAAGTCATTAACATTACTCTCTCTCATTGCAGAGGATGCACCTATTCCTCCTGAACAGCTGCATGTCTGGGATGACGAACAGGCTGAGGATGACAGCCTACCAGCACTTGATCAAGACACCCTCCAGCAAATCCTTTGCCACACCAGCTCCAGTTGCAGGAAGGACCTACAGTGTTGTGCGGTCTCAAGAAGATTCACCCAGCACATAACAAACACCACCTGCCACAAAATCCCAAACCCTTGACTCTGATGACCCCCTAGTAGATTTACAACACTGGGCGGTAGGAGTACAGGCAGAGATGTTAGATGTGGTATGGTTGGGGATGGAGACAATGGTGGGCACCCTAGAGGCAGTACGTAGGTGCTTCAGTGCAAATAAGGACACCTCATCTGCTATGCAAGGTACCTACACTCCCCTTTGTGAACTACAACAACCCCTGGCTGACATTGCTGGTGTTATAAGGCAGAGGCATGAACAACCACCATGACAAAGTGGCACTAGCAAGGTTGCAAGTGGCACTAGCAAGGTTGCTACACAGTTTGGGGAAATACACAAGATCCTGGCATCCATGGAGCGGAAGCAGGACACATACAGCACCACGATGGGTGCCTATCACCATGATATTGCTGCTATGCTGGCAAACTAGCAGGCCCTTCCCAGTGCAGTGCCGTCTCACTTGCTGGCACAGAGAAATGCTGCTGTAGGCTGGGCCTCCACGTCTTCAGTCCCTGATGTATGTGTTCCTCCTTTGACTCCAGCACCTACCATGCCCCCTCATGTGAAGCACCACACACATCAGAGGAGGAAGATGTGTATTTCACCTGTTTCCAACATAAAACTGCCCAGTAGTATGTTTCTGTGCCAAAATGCCTGTTTCTCTTTTGCCCAGTGCTGATGACTATGGCAGTAAATGCCACCACTGGTAATGTCCTCAATTAAACATAAACCTGCCCAGTAGCATGTTTCTGTGCCAAAATATCAGTTTCTCTTTTTCCCAGTGCTGATGACTATTCCAGTAAACATCACAACTGGTAATGTCCTCAATTTGCTGTCCTAATGTTGCCCTCACCCACTTGTGGACTGTCAATGTGGCCTATCTTCTCTACTGGCAATTTGTGGATTCTCTTCCTCACTTAAATACTCATCTCCTCCATACATCACATGCGGTGGAACACCCATGAATTCTGTCTGGACATTCAATGGCAAAACAAACTATTATTGGTTGTTGTCGCAAAAACTGTGCCTGTGATCCGACACATTTTGCACATGCAAATAAATGCACTGAGCCAAACATGTGTGTTGTAGGCCTGTAGGAATATGAATTAAATAGAACATGGTGGATTGTGTGAGACAAATACATTAAAAAAACACCCCAAAGGAATTCATCTGTAATGATGCCATGGACAAAGTTCCACAGGCTGAGGGAAAAGATTATGTGAACCCTGTGTGTATGTGGACTAGGAAGTAGTCACTCAAGATCCATGAAGGTGAAGTGCAACATGTAGCATGCAGTAAATGTTGATGGTGAATTAGATCACAGCACTGGTGGGGAGTCTATCCATGGATACTAGCCAACAAACTACACTGCTGTGGCAAGCAAATGATGGAAGGCTCTGTGTGTAAGGGCCTGCCAACCGGTTTGACCGCGGAGATCCTAGATCAGTGGCACTGCTTTTATATCACCACCCCTCCAATGCATGTGGCATGACTTACACACACTGAGCAACAAAATAGGAATACCTGTTTTTAGCTGTCTACCCTTTCACATTATGAGTGCCACTTACAGAGTACACCTATGTTTGTTGGTCTTAATGTCATTCCATGCCAATCTTGACAGATTCCTCTCCATAGGCCTTTCACCTACTCACACATGTCTAAAAACACTGCTAGCATAGACAAATAAATGTAGTTAACATTACATAGGCACATATTCTAACTCCTGCACAGTAAACATTGGGTAGTAAACCTCCAGAAACTAAAATGCACCTAAACTCAACTATTCTATCTAAACTACACTATCTTATCCTAAAAATATCTAAAAGTAATTTCTCTTAACTCCGCGTACTTTAAACATATAACACAACAGGTTAAATACCAACCCTGTACCCCTTGTTTATACACATCTTCATACAGAAACAGCAGAGGCTACACCGATACAAAATCTACCTACATGCATAATCCTAAACAAATATATATTTTTTGTATTTTTCACATTTTTTTTTAACACATATCCAACACATCAACTCCCACACCCAAAACATTTACCATTCCATATAAAATGTTATTACCGCTATACCTGCAATATATCTACTCTGACTAACCCTAAACTATGCCATATTAGTGAAAACAACAATAAACAGGGGAAAGGGCAGATATAGTCCCTGTGCTCAGTTTTCTGTAGTAGCTGAATAGCTGTGTCCATCTTGTACTCAAGCCCTGCCACCCAGAACTTGAGGTTGTATATGTCCTTTAACATCATCTGCTCAAAGGGGTAACCTGTCCTGGGGTCTGTGCCTGGGCAATGCTGGTCCTGTAAGCTGGCTATTGGATGTATTTAAAATAGGTTTGGCAGAACCACCCTGGTCCACTGCAACATCCTGAGATAGGCCCTGGGGTGTGATACCTCATGTTCTGGCTGCCCTCTCCTCCAAAAATATGTTGCCATTCTCTTGATTGCCTTGGCAACTAGACGGGTGTGGCGATACCGTTTGGCATGGATGAAGTGGGCCCTCTTTTGCTCCATGGTCATGTTGTCTGTTGAAGCAGAATGAAAATCTGTCATACAAAGGGTAACTAGGAATTGGTTCAATAATTATGATACATCATTTAGGCCCGTATTTATACTTTTTTTGCGCCGCATTTGCGTCGTTTTTTGACGCAAAAACGGCGCAAACTTGCAAAATGCCATTGTATTTTGTAGGTTTGCGCCGTTTTGCATCAAAAAGCGGCGCAAATGCGGCGCTAAAAAAAGTATAAATACGGCCCTTAGTATGAAGCATCACATGTGGCATTGCCAAACCTCAAAAATAATCAAAAATAATCATTAAGGATAAAGTGAGCATCTACCAAATACTTAGCATCTCCAAATTTGCTAAGGCCAAAGTACCAAGGGTACAAATATTTGACAATGCAATTGTATAAGCTTGGCACATCTAGGTATAACCATGTCAGTACAGAGTATGCTAAGGAACAATGCTATTGTGTACACATGGAATCATACACATGTCATTATTATTTATCATGTGTGGCCCTTCTGCAGCCTTCAATGTGTTACTACATGGCCATTATCCAAAGTAAGATGCACAATGTTTGCAAAGTACATGTATTGTGTCACAACAGTGGGTACCTGATATGGCAAGGACACATATCTGGAAATGTTGCTACATAGACTTACAATGTCCCAGGTATTAGAATAAAAAACAAATGGAGGGTGGATGGCTAACTCAAATCAAACAGCGATTTAGAAAATATCTCCTATGTAGACTAATGTAATTCCATTGTGGACCATACCATGGTGTACCACATGCAGCCAATGTAATAGCATGTGTCCCGCTTCATAGCCTAGTGTCTGTCAATAACTGTCAGGTATTAATGTCACCTTGCAGCACTAACAGCACTCAGCATATCCATGTGATGGGTGTGTGCATGCATGTTCTACATCTCGCCTGCCTAGGTATCATGTGATGAAATTAGCAATTGGTTGGGACAAATTCACCAAAGTATCATGGGTAACACAACCAGAAGGTGGGTTGTGTAATGGACCTTTGGATGACTATGATGTGCAGACAAGCCTCTGGTCAAACACTCCTTCGCATTTGTGTTAAGAAGACAGTGCAAATGTATGTTTATGTATCCAAAATTGAGTATGGGGCATTAAACAACATGAGTGAGGCCTTCAAATGCATTACCATGTGTGGAATATTGACACCTGGCCTTCTACACTTACTCCTTCTGTCTTCACTGCGGTGTGAATCCTTACTTCTTCTGTGGAATAGCCATACAAATTGGACATATAATTTAATGTGGGTACCTACAGTAGAAATGTACATCTGACATGCATTTGGAAGTTTAACCATGTTCACCTATGATCCAACATCACATATTTTCACTGACTATGGCATTTTGGCCATGGCTTTTCTGTCAGTACACCTATCCTGTCATCTGCCTGAGATTGGCAATATGTTCACCTTGAGATTAGACTGATGCTAATTTACATGCAACGTTTTACATTTTGATTTATAAAGTATCCTTTCTATAACAGATGATATTTTTGGAATAGGGACACACATTGAACATGGTGTTGCAAACATTATCCTCCATCACACACACTTCTGGCACTACACATTAAGCACTCAGAGTGACTTTCACTGACAACTTTAGGATCTTTGAAGCTCTCCAGCGCACCCATTGTGTATGGGTCTGTTCCACCTACAAGGCATAGCATGATACATTGAACTGTGAGTGTAGAACACATACACTATGGACAAGAGAAGCACAGTACATATAAATAGCAATTGGCTATATAAGTCTTCAGATTGATAATGAATCAAATGGCACAGCTGACATACATTAATGATACACATAGGTAAGGCTGTGTGAAGTGTACATACATATGATGAGCCAAATCATGCATCTGGTGGCCAGATTTAGGAACCAGTTCAAATACCTCACTACTTACAAAATGTCACAAGGGTGCCTGAATTTCATGGCTCATGAATTTGTATACCACACAATGGAAGGTATTACAATAGCTGTGCCTTTCTCATACCTCTACATGTCCATGACAATGCTATACACAACAGACAATAGCCATTGTTGTTCCTTGATCTAACTGAGGTCAGGACTTGTCAGTGCTGCTTAGTAACAGACATTGCCCATCCATTTATTGTGCAGGCACAATGATGAATTGTGAACATTTGAACAACAAAATGTATGTGATGTGTTCTGATGTATGTGTCTCAATAAGCCTGTCATACATTTGGAGATAGTTACATGTGAGTGGGTTCACCTGTAACATACATTGGTCCTCGATTACAAGAGGCTTACACAACTGGTGAGTTATTTATAATAATCAGTCATTTCTAAGAGGCATTCCTTGAGAGGTATCAAGTAAGACAAGGCAGTGCAAAACACGAGCTAGTCATACTCTACTTCAAGTGCATTGTAATTGCTCTCCAAACGCAAAATACATTTGTTTTGGCAACTTCTCAGATTTGCAAGACTATGCAATCCAAGGAAGGCATCATTACTGGGTGCCTACCCAGGGGAGGATAACCTGCAATTATCTTTGTGTTTTTTTTCAGTATTGTATGTGATGCAATCCACTGCACACATAGAAAAAGGAAAACATCTTCATTGATTGTTTTTGTGCAGGAAGGTGTCCCTTCCAGTACATAAACAATTGTGCCAAAAATGCAGACACCTTTTCACCATGGTGCAAGGGGGCATATGTTTGATGAAGGCACCAATTAGGATACCTGTGCAGGCAGAAAGGAATAGCATGCCCCATATGTTATGGTTACAGGCCAATCATGCACTTTCTGTTTGATGCTGGGGAGCACAACCAGAAGCCTTGTTGAACTCCCCTGCACTATAAATGGTAAATTGAGGTCCCACAAACGTTTGCACAAACATTTGTGTATCATTAATGATCTGTAATCTCTGGTGACAACACTACCAGCCACATTCTTGTGGTGCAAGAAGCATCTCTGGGGCTGCAATGCACTGCCTGAGTCCATAATATAGAAGTGCTCTGGAGGCTTAACAGCATGTGCAGCTGCTTTGTGCACCCTTAGGCCACTTTTATACTACAGAAAGAGCAGCAGATACTTGTGCATCTCTTTCTGTCGAACAGATAGCACAAGTTCACATATAGCGCCAGCACTATTACAAGAGAGTGTTCCCTCATTTGCATGGAGGTGTCGCCCCATGCAAATGAGGGAATTCCATTGTCTCTGTTATGGCACCATATTTTAGACATGGCTGCAAAGGCAGATGGCTGTACTTTTGAGGGGAAAAACGGGGCCCTTTGGACCTCCCAGACATCCCTTAGTAGGCAGATCATGTCAGTCGCTGCACCCACCTGCAAGGGGATCTCGAATCGCCCTTAAAATTGCAGATGACTTGCCGCTTGCACAGTGAAACACAGGGAGGATATTTTAAAGTTGCTTAATTTTTCTTTGCAGCTGCCTTGGAGGCAGCACTCTATATGAAATAGGGTGCTCTTTATTTGTTTGCTCATGGCACACCCGTTTTCAGGTGCGTCATGGCACAAAAAGAGAAAGCGCACCCTATGTATGATAAGACCACTGGTCTGAGTGGGCTCTTGACAGCCCAGTGTTTTAGTGCCTCTGTGGCATGCTTCGTCTTTTACATAGTTCAGAGGGGGCATGGAATTTCGACTCTAAAACATATGTGAGACATAAATACATTGAATACAAACTCATCTATTGGCAAATGAGTCACAGGGAAAATCTCACAACATATGTGTATTTACCAACATCTCCACCAACTGTGACGCCAAGGTAATTCAGGAGGTCTGACGACATCTATCCAGCGATGCTTCAGTTGGTGCTTTGTCTGTTCTACATTGAATAACCAAAACATGTGCTGCTGCATCTTCCCCATCTTGGCTTCCTCTCCTGGACTGGGTAGCCCTGTATTACCCCGCCACCACTAGCAATCATATTCAGAAGGTAGTGTGTGATAAGCCATAGGAACCCACCAAACTCTTGTTTCGTGCTCTGCCCATTCCAGACATGTCTCCCCCAAACAAAATCTTACCCCAAAATATCAAAAATATTAAAAAATATTTATAAAAAACGCAACTACCTCTAACAATACTAAAGACCCAAAAGGCAGACTCCTGACAACAGACAAGACAAAACCATACAAAAAACAATGAAACATTACAATTTAAACTTTAGGGACACAACAGGGACATCACACACTACAACAATACCAACATATATCCACACTCTCTAAATCAAAGACAACATACAACCTCTAGCAAGCACAGACACAAAGACTGTGAGGCAAAGTGAAAGTATCTTTATACTTCCTGGTATGGAGCACAGCAGAGCCATTGCATCATTTCCTGAGTGGATGTGTCACGTTTTCATCAAATGAGTCATTTTGTTGATGGTTCCAATGCAAAAATAGACAATGTGTGATTTTAACACAAGGCATGACAAGGCACAGTGTGTATTTCTGAAGCATTGGCTGGGAAGCGTCACATCTGCCTGCTGCAGTGGGTGCAAAAAATCATGCATTGCAATAGTTCATCTTTTTTTTGATGGATTATGGCAAATGTGTGTTTTACAGTGTCGTGTGTGTTGAAATGCCGGTGAACAATTACACGGATCAGTGTATTGCATGAGAATATTGGAGGTGACATGCTTGATGTGTATGAATTTGCTGCATGTGCATGTTGATAGTACGCATATGTGTGACATATTTTATTACTGGTAACCCATTATGTATAGTGGGCATTTCTTCTATTTATGTAACAGCACACCTTGCAAGAGGTGCGTCCTGCGCTAACTCTGAAAATCCACAAAATGTAATTATTGCTCTACTTCCAGGTTTGAGGAAAACTTGTAATGCCCTAGTGGCTGCACATTAACGTGTTGCATTGTGCATGCAGCACCAGCCGGCAATGTCTTGGGGTATCAAAGACTCTCTTGCAGGTAAGTGCTATGAGTGATAGCACTCATATGCAATTGAATGTCTGGTGGGGCCTTAAGACCCATTTTCATCCCTTACAGAGGGCTGCAATTGGGGGGGGAGGGGGGTGAAATGTCAGTGCACTGCATGAGATCTTCTTTGCCTCTGCACCAATGTTTTTAATCAAGCACAGACACAGAAGCAAAGTGATTTACTCATTTGCATAGGGTCACACCACCTGCAAAAGCGTGACCACACTTGATTTTGCTGCCAATATAAGTGTCCCAAGGCTATTGCTCCTTCTTGAAGGGCAGCACTAACATTTGAAACTCCTTCTGGCATTCCCAGTGCCCTGGGGGAGAACAAAGCCAGGACATGCACTCGTTCTGCCCCTGTAGAACTTCTATGATGCAGCCCCTGGTGTTAACAATGAAACACACAGGGTACCATTTTCCAATGTTCTGGCATGTGAATGGGCCTACTGACTAATAAAGTAAAGCAATGCAAGTTGATGCACTGCATTGCATGAAATGGAGAGGGCAGAAATCCCCCATGAACATGAAAATATATAGGTTATCAGGCGTTGATGCAGTGCAGGCAGACTAGCTCCAACCCAGAAACCAGTGCAGTATGGTGCAAGTGTGTCTGTGTTGCTTGCAAACTTGTTTATGTGAAGGAAGGGGTCCCAAATTAAGTTGCTTCCTTTTCCTTATGTGTGCTGCATAATGCAGCACACACGCAAATAGCCAATGACAATGTTACAGACACATTTTCTCATGGTCACACCATCCTCTGTGATGCTTTGAGAATAATTCAGTCCGTGGGGTACATACCTTGTCTAATTTGTTACTGCATGAAATCCGTGGGTAGATGCATGATAACGGCCATGTTTCCCCCATGGAACCCTACTGAAAGGAATGGTATGCTTTGCTGGTCTTGATGCAGATTTGCAGAAACCTTCTTTTTAGGCATACAGAAGATGTGTCGGATTGCCCCTTCCCTGGCTTTAGGATTCTGTTCAGACATTTTGTCTAATGAATGTGTAACAACAGTGGTGTAATGATGACACAAAATGGTAGGTAATCTAGTCATTGATGTTATTCATTTATTGACATTATGCTGTTCTGCCTCACAGGAAACTCTCTTTTTTTTAATATTGGGATGTGTGGATGCTCACTCATGCTGATGGTGCAATGTGAAGCCACCATGCTTGGCTATATATGAGCTCATGATTATTGGGTAAGGCAAGGAAGTGTAAAGAACAGCATAGTTTGAGTTGGAATCAAGGAGGTATGGCATGTGTGTTGCAGTGGGTGTTCACATTCAAGACCTATGGAGCTGGACACTGACCCAGGTTCTTAGAGTCACATGAACCTATTACAGGGCCAACATTTACACATCCCCAAAGGAGGAATAAGAAGGATATTTTTAAAAATTATCCTTGTATTTTCAATTGCCATGTGTGCTGCAACATGCAGCATACATGGAGCATACCAAACAAAAACATTTATGGTTTATGTGCCGGAAGGTGCAGAGATCACTTTGATTGAACTTGACATCAGACTGTTACAACATGTTTAAATCCAAAAATTTACATTAGTTATCCTGAAAACCCATGTGTGTCGGCTGGCAAAACACCCCGCTAGTCCCACACAACACAGACATTGCACAAAGTAGATCAAGGCAGTCTATTGACGTGCCTTGATTTACTTTGAATCTATGAGGTCTGAATGAGCCACACAGGGCGAGGTGACATGCCCTCATGGATATGTTAGAGATGCTTCTGCCACCTGAGGTCAATGTTGAGATGTGCATGCCAACAGGTACCAGAGAGTCATGTCTAACAACCACCATATCATGTCATGGTACACACACATCTGATGTATGAGCTTCGTTTTTGACTCACATCTTTCTCAACATTTTGGTGTCCACAATGCCAGCTTGGCAAGTCAAAAGGGGTCTGATTTATTCCAAGGAGGGATCTGTTTGCTTTTGGCATGCATCTCAATTTGATGCAATATTGAGAGCTTACTTTAACTTAGTATGTTGGTATGCATTCACACAAGATGTTCAGCTGGACATTTATTGTCACAGTTTGCCACTCTGGCATGGGATGCATCAGTGCGTGGTACCGTGGCTGGATTCAGCTTGCATTTAGTCATTGCCTCTGTGTAAAGGTTACGTGATAAGTCTCTTTGGCCCATATTTATACATTTTCACGCAAATCAGTGCCAGGGTAGATTTGCGCCAAAAAGATTACCGCCGGCTAACACCATTCCAACACGCCAGCTGGGTGCCTTATTTATGGAATGACGTTAGCCGGTGCTGCGGCCTGGTGTGCGTAAAAAAAAATGATGGTAACGGGCAGCAGAGGCAAAGGGAAGACTGGGGGTTGTGCGCCAAAGAATGGTACAAGTCAGATTAGAGTAAAAAATATTGGCTCTAACCTGACTTGCACCATTTTTTGATGCACAAGCCCCATGGAAATGACTCCTGTCTTAGCAAAGACAGGAGTCATTCCCACCTGCCCAATGCCATGCCAGGGGACATATATCCCCTGGGCATGGCCTTTGGGCACAGTGCCATGTAAGAGGGCCCAAGTTAGGCCCCGCTATGCCACTTAAAAAAAAAGAAAAATATACTTACCTGCACTTACCTGCACTCACCATGAATGGGTTCCCCATCCATGGGTGTCCTCCGGGGGGGGGGGGGGGTTGGCAGGGGGTGTCCCTGGGTGCAGGGAAGGGCAACTGTGGACTGCATCCATGGTCTCCCACCATGGAAATGAGCCCACAGGTCTCTTAACGCCTGCCCTGACCCAGGCATTAAAAGACAGCACAAATCCAGCTGCACGCCATGTCTTAAGGCCTGCCTCCTCCTGTGCATCATTTTGACACCGGAGGATAAATAAGAGATACATGCCTTGGAGTCATTTTTTGCACAGGAACGCCTACCTTGCATGTCATTAGCACAAGGTAGGTTTGACGTACAGAAAATGACTCAAACTCCAGAACTTTGGCGCTGGACGGGTCTAGCGCCAAAGTATAATTATGGAGTTAAGTTTGCGTCAAATTTGCGTAAAACAAAATGATGCAAATCAGGCACAAACAGAATAAATATGGGCCTTTGTGTTTTGTTTTAACATTCACACATGAAACGTACTTGTAGGAGTTAACCTATTGTTTGTATCTGAGTGCAACACAGAAGCATAGTATGAGATGACCCTGCTTGGTCCATTTGCATATCAGCCTAGTGGGGCAAGCATGGCAGAATAGCTAGTAGGTAGTCAATCCTGTACTGTCATATTTGTGTATTTTGCAGTTATATGTGTGTTGTGCTATGTCACAATGTATTTTAAATGTTTCTGCACACATTGATGGAGCATATGTAGACTGTATGGATTGGACTATGTTCCCATGCACATGCTATAAGCCTCAGCTGACAGGCATAAGACTATTAGTTAACTTTACTATCCTCCACAAGTATGAGGATGTAAAAATGGTTAGCTGAACAACACACACATAGTAATTGGACAATATTTACTTTATCAAAGAAGTGTTTTGTTTGTCTGACATTAATTGCACTGCAACAGAACAAATTATCATGAGTCATCCAAACTTTGCCACAGTGCAATCTTTGTTTGTGATCTATATTCCCAACAGACCTGCATTTGGCACAGGTCATGGGCATGCACACAATT
Organism: Pleurodeles waltl; assembly: GCF_031143425.1. Classification (NCBI taxonomy): domain Eukaryota; kingdom Metazoa; phylum Chordata; class Amphibia; order Caudata; family Salamandridae; genus Pleurodeles; species Pleurodeles waltl. The sequence continues at coordinate 474,007,264 of NC_090451.1, forward strand.
TTGGATTACGAGGTGTTGTCCAGCCCTGTTTGTTACACACTGCTAAATACCTTTGTTGTGTACCACTGACTAGCATATATGATTTTCTTTTTGTGTGGTTTATAGTAACTCAGAATTAAGATTGCTTACACATTGTCAGTGTTCCATGAATATTTGGCATTCTATTACCCTTTTGTCATGTAGTCCATACATTTGTGATGCCTTCAATAGTCTCATTCATCAGGAAAGAAATTGTTTACAATTTGGTCTTTCTGCTGTGTCCCAGCAATTGTTGCAACAATTTGAAGTTGGTTCTCATCTTCCTCTTCATCTTCAACAGGGGATTCATGGTCCGCATTTTCTCATCCCATTGCACATAGGTACACACAAAAATATCATGCAAAATGCAGAACAAAGGGATTATTTTACAAACCATAAGGGGAGTAGAGCAATCTCCCCCTGGACAAATCAAGACAACAAAAGTGTGACTTGAATAGTCCAAAAGTTCACTTAACAATGTTGAGTGCATGATGGTAGCTGCACAGTACCTCCCTCTGGGGCTGCGCATATGGGGTCATGACCCATGGCTGCAGACCATATCCTTGGTCAGCTGAAAAGACAGGAGGGAAACAATCAGACAATGGTCATGATTGTTGCTATGCCCACATTCATTCATTCACATACTGTTTTGTGTCCTGAATGACAAGCATGGACCAATTCTATGTTTGAATAAATATGTGGATTTATTCATATGTAGAACTGGTCTGCGCTTAGATTGGAGCATTAAGGCCCTCATTACAACCCTGGTGGTAAATTCTGCTTAACGCCATGCTGAAGGCCGCTGACATACTGTGGCAGCGGCAGAAATCCTCTACAGGTATTATGACCCACATCTCGGAATCCGCCACAATTCAGACACCCACACAAGTCCGCCACACCAAAGGTCAGTGATAAACTGGCGATAGCAAAACATACACCGTCACGACCCACGAATCAACCACGGTGATCCATTAGCAGTATACACCGCTGCACTCAAAATACACACACATTTACAAAACACAACCAAATTGGACAATTCCAAATACACATACCTGATACACATACACACACCACCCCACACACTCACAACACTATAAAACACACCCCCACATTACCAACAAACCTTCACAACAACATTTTTGGGAAAAAGCTGAGAGAGAGAGAGAGAATAGCAACTACAACACCAGCATCCACAGGCACACAACACCATCACTCATACAACAGCCATGCACCTCAAACAACACACCCCAACACAACACATCACACAGCACAACAAACATCACCTCACACATCACCCACACCACATCATGACACCTCAAAGACACCCCAGGTTTTCTGAGGAGGAGCTCAGGGTCATGGTGGAGGAAATCATCCGGGTAGAGCCACAGCTTTTTGGATCACAGGTGCAGCACACCTCCATTGCTAGGAAGATGGAGCTATGGCAGAGAATCGTCTACAGGGTCAACGCATTGGGACAGCATCCATGAACACGGGATGACATCAAGAAGAGGTGGAACGACCTATGGGGGAATGTGCGTTTTGTGGTATCCAGACACCAGAGTGCTGTACAGAGGACTGGCGGTGGAACCCCCACCTCCTCCCCCACAACTAACAACATGGGAGGAGCAAGTCTTGGCAACACTGCATCCTAAGGGCCTTGCAGGAGTAGCCAGAGGACTGGACTCTGATAAGTCATATCTTATTTACCATATCACCCCACCCCACCTGCATGCCATCACATACCCCTACCCTCACCCCATCACTCCAACACCTCACGTATGCCCCACTATCACAACCCAGCCATCCCAAGGCCCTGCATGCAACACCTATGCATGGAGCCCCATCACCAAAGCATGTCCAGTACAGATACCCACCCAAACCCCAAAACAACAATCACACACGGGCAAGCACAATAATGCAGCACAGGAGTAGAGGGTAACTCACCCAATGCACAAGATGGCACACACAGATACTAAAACTATGCATTTACACCCCAACCAGACCCATACCCAACATCACCAGACAGGAGGTGCCAGACATATCCTGTCCCCCCACAGAAGAGGCCCACAGTGATGACTGCAGCTCTGCACGCCTGGATCAAGATGACCAGCCCGGCCCATCAGGGACCTCTGGACAGTCAGTTCCCCTGCCACTGTCACAAGCCACCACAGACCCTCCCCACTCAGGAAACACCACCACAGCACCCTCCCAACAGGCCCATGCCACTGTCCCCAGGACACGTCAATCAGCAGTGTGTCCACCACTACAGGGACCCCAGGCAAACCCACCAATCCAAGACAACCAGGGACCTGGGGTCAGAGTAAGTGGGCACACAGTTCAGGGGACAGAGGCACAGGACTACAGGGAAGCTGGGAGGACTGCTGTGCGACAGGGGGAGGACAAGCCCCGGGAACACACTCTCCACGAGGCACTCTCCAACATCATGGGAGCATACCACCATTCCCAGGAGACCATGGGCACGGCACTGGCCAAGTTTCAGGAGACCCAGCGGCTGCAGGAGGAACACTACCTTGGGATCAGGGAGGACTTGAAGTCCATTAACACCACCCTGGTCACCATTGCAGGGGTGCTGGTAGGCCTGGCCAACACCATGAGGGACACAGTGGCACACAAATGGGCCCCTGACACTAGCCTGGATGATGAACAGCCCTCCACCTCTGCCGGCTCCGGAGCTAGTGGGCAGGAGGCACCGCCACAGGACCAACAGGCCACCAGCACCCCACCCCCTGCAGAAGGAGAACCAGCCCGCAAACTGTCCTGAGATCCAGGAACAAGACAAAGAACATTGCCAAGACCCCCACCAGGAAATAAGACCCTCCTGATTGTCACCCTTTTGTCCCACTTTGTCATCCTGTCCACCTTAAACTGCCATTGCTCCCCTTCCTATGCCCCCATGGACAATGCCCCTGTGAGACCAAGAGACTGAACTCTACCATGGGCATTCCTCCACCATCACCCAAGCCCATTGCACACCCCCTCCACTTATTTGCACAGAAATAAACACCCTTGAATCACAAATCAATCTGGAGTCAGTGTGTAATTGCAACCTCTCAAAAATATAGCAATGTCAATGTATATGTTCACATACCAATGTTACACAGTTGTTGGCCAGCAGTAAACATAGCAGAGGGCACAAAGTGGGAACCAGATCTGTGAAATGGAAAGGCAAAGTGACATGTCAGGGTCCATTCACAGAGGTAAAAAGGCAGATTTATACTAGGTCCTACAATAGTATGAGATGTGGGAAGCAGTGCCATCCGCCTACCTGTGTCTCACTGGAAGTATTGGATGATGATGTTGTTATGATTGTCTACATCTTCTTCTTCTGCCGCCTCTTCTTCACTGTCCACAGGCTCCACAGCTGCCACAAGACCACCATCAGGCCCATCCTCCTGCAGAAAAGGCACCTGGCGCCGCAAAGCCAGGTTGTGCAACACATAGCATGCCACGATGATCTGGCACACCTTCTTCGGTGAGTAGTATAGGGATCTACCTGTCAGATGGAAGCACCGGAATCTGGCCTTCAGGAGGCTGAAGGTGCGCTCTATTATTCTCCTAGTTCGCCCATGTGCCTCATTGTAGCGTTCCTCTGTCCTTTTCCTGGGATTCCTCACTGGGGTCAATAGCCATGACAAGTTGGGGTAACCAGAGTCACCTGCAAATATTGAGGGACAACTGTTAGACATCCTCCAAACATTAGAGAATCTCCCATACCCAGACACCTATTTAAACTTTGTGGGGACCTTGGGCTCACCTATTAGCCGCACACGGTGCCTCTGGAGTTGCCCCATCACATTAGGGATGCTGCTATTCCTCAAAATGTAAGCGTCATGCACAGAGCCAGGATACTTGGCGTTCACATGAGAGATGTACTGGTCTGCCAAACACACCATCTGCACATTCATTGAATGGTAGCTTTTCAGGTTTCTGTACACTTGTTCATTCCTGCGGGGGGGACAAATGCCACATGTGTACCATCAATGGCACCTATGATGTTGGGGATATGTCCCAGGGTATAAAAGTCACCTTTCACTGTGGGCAGATCCTCCAACTGAGGGTAAACGATGTAGCTGCACATGTGTTTCAGCAGGGCAGATAACACTCTGGACAACACGTTAGAGAACATAGGTTGTGACATCCCTGGTGCCATGGCTACTGTTGTTTGAAAATACCCACTTGCCAGGAAATGGAGCAGTGACAGGACCCGCACTAGAGGGGGGATTTCTGTGAGATTGCGGATAGCTGACATCAGGTCTGGCTCCAACTGGGCACACAGTTCCTGGATTGTTGCACAATCAACTCTGTAAGTGATAATGATGTGTCTGTCTTCCATTGTCGACAGGTCCACCAGGGGTCTGTACACCGGAGGTTGCCGCCATCTCATCACCTGTCCCAGCGGACGTGCCCTATGGAGGAGAACGGTGAGCAGAGGGTCATACACCACATAGGTTTTACAAGGCTGTTCTGCACAATCGTGAAATTATCTCTATGTGCCTTTGTCTGGCTGTATTTGTGGCCTAAATCGGTGTGACACAGTTAGTTGGCCTGCCATGTGGCCCCCTGAAATGGTGGCTGCCTGACCTGTAAGGAGGGACAAGGGGAAATGAGGTAACTGCGCTGGCGTTGTGCAGCGTCGCTGTAGGCGGTCGAAGACCGTTGCTCAATTCAGCATTGGTTATCATTGGGCACTATGGGTTCCAGGAGCCAATGGCGATGTACGCCGGCGGTGATGGTACGAACCGCCGCAGACGTGACCGCCATTTTCTATCTGTTCACTCACTTGATACCTGACCTTCAACAGGAGAGGACCTACACTGCAAGTGCTGCTGTGACCTGCATCTGGAAGTGACAATGCCTACAGTGTCTGGGGAAAGGACCCCTGCCTTCACTGCGGAGGAGTTGGAGAAACTGGTGGATGGGGTCCTCCCCTAGTACACCCTACTCTACGGTCCTCCAGACAAACATGTGAGTGAACCGTGTGCATGGTGGATGGGACATGATTGCATGGAGTGTCGTGGATGGAAGAGACCGGGGGGACAGGCCAGCATGTGAGGATGGTGAGTATATGGTTTTCTGGGACAGGGTGGGAGGTTTGTGGCCAATGTGTGAGAAGAACTGTACGGGAGAGTAACATCCTTTTTAACTTCACTATTCCTCTAGGTCAGCACCCACCAGAAGAAGGGTATTCGGCGTGCCATCGCCATGGAAGTGTGGACCCTAAGGGTCTACCATAGACAGAGCACCCACTGCCAGAAAAGATGGGAGGACCTGTGCCGCTGGAGCAAGAAGACAGCGGAGGCCCAGCTGGGGATGGCCTCCCAACGTGGAAGGGATGCCCGTCGCACCATGACCCCCCTAATGTACTGGATCCTGGTGGTGGCATACCCGGAGTTGAATGGGTGCTTGAGGGCATCACAGCATCCACAAGGGGGTGAGTACACTCTCATTCAGCTGACTCTGCTCGCTTGACGAGGTGTCTGGGTGGGGGAGGTGGGCTGTGGGTTCCCCTAGGCCAGGGCAGATGTGCAAAGGTAGATCCATTGATTTGCAGGCTCATTCCCACTCCAACCCCAAAGGTGGTATTTGCCCTCTACACCTAGTCAGGCTCCCATGGGTTCCAGCTGTGCATGAAATGGGTTTAGACAGAGTCCCCCTTGGGCATGTGCTTTTCCCCTGTACTGTTAGTGCAAGGCTTAGGGCTGCTCCCTGTGTGTTGTGTCTGCCAACGGTAATGGTGTTGCTGGCATTGACCATGTGCCTTTTCTGTCTTTCCCCCCTTTTTGTTTTGTCACCCTGTCCTTATGTGCATTAGCATCATCTGGCGGAGGAGCATTGGCACCGGAGCAGAAGGGAGCTGCAACCCACAAGGCCCTGGAGAGTGAAGTAACGGAGTCAGAAGGCACCGGTGGAACGGAGGTGAGGGGAGCTCCACGACGGGGACAGGAGCAGGCACCAGCAACAGCGACTCCTCCTCTGATGGGAGCTCCCTTGCGGTGGCAGGCACCTCTGTGCCCACCGCATCAACAGGTACATCCACCACCCCCCTACCAGCACTGCCCTCCCAGCAGCCCCTCATCGAGTTTCCCGTGCCTGCTCACCCAGGAGGATGGGCATCTCCTTCGCCCCACGCACCTCAGGCCCTGCCACAGTCAGCCCTTCTGCCCTCCGTGAGGAGGCTATTGACTTACTGAGATCCCTCACTGTTGGGCAATCAACCATTATGAATGCCATCAGGGTGTTGAGAGACATTTGCAGCAAACAAATGGCCTCAGCACTGATGGCAGCCATTGTCCCTGTGTCCAGCCTCCCCCCTCCAACTTCCTCCACCCAGACCATATTCCCTGTACCTCAGCCTATCCCAAGCACACCATCAGACCAACATGCACACTCATCAACACACAAGAGTGGACATGGCAAACATAAGCACCACACATACCACAGGCACTCACACAAGCACCAACCCCATGCAGACACACCAACATCCACTGCCTCCACTGTGTCTCCCTCCTCCACGTCCTCCTCCTCCCTCCCTGTCTTGTCTCCTCTCACACTGCATGCACATCTTCATCCACTACCTCCATCACCAGCATGCCCATCCCCACACACCGCTCACGTGGAATCACCTCCCCCACTACCATTCACTCATCCCCTGTGTCCTCTCCCAGTGTGTCTGTGAGCCCTCCTCCCAAACTACACAAACACAGGCACACACCCACCCAACAGCCATCCACCTCACAATAGCCTCTGGACCATGCACCTTCACCCAAATTCAGCAGACGTACACCTCCTACAACCACAACCTCTTCCTCCACTCCCAAACTCCCTCCATCTTCCTGTCCCAGTGTGTCTAAGAAACTCTTCCTGGCTAACATTGACCTCTTCCCTACACCTTCCCCCGTCCTTCCCCTAGGGCCAGGCTGTCCAGGTCCCAGCCCAGCACCTCAGCCACCAAATCCTCCAGCACTGTGGTCTCAGCAAGTCTGGTCACATTGCGGGCGGCACCCATCAGGGCTGCCAGTGTGACACCAAGCAAGGCCAAGGATCAGCCCATTCCGCCACCTGCCAAGGTGAAGAAGGTACCCACATGCCAGAGGGAGAAGCCGCATCAACCACCCAGCAAGGGCTCCTCCAAGCCAAAAGAGGACAGTGCCAAGGGACCAGCAGCAACATCAAAGGTGGGGAAGGGACACAAGGCGAAGGGCAAGTCAGGACAGAGCACGGAACCTCCAGCTGTGGGACCCGAGTCACCCCTTCTGTCAACCAGAACATCAACCTGTACGGCGGTGGACACCGCCACCTGCATCACCACCTACACGTCTGCTGCCTCAGCAACAGTCCCCAGCATCATCCCCAGTGGGCTGCCATCCGAGGCTGCAGGAGACGTCCTGCTCTGTCCCTTCACAGGAGCTGACACATGCATCACCACCAGAATCTCCGCCACAGGCACCACCGCAACCACCGCCACCAGCCCTGCGACGTGCTCAGACAGTGCCACCACAGCTGACATGGCTATCATCCCCAGTGGGCAGCCGTCGAAGGCTGCAGGAGACGTCCTGGACCCTGCACAGCATACATGAGGCACGACAACCAGCACTGTTTGTACCTGCAGGTGGCAGGCGAAGTTGCAGCAGGGTGGAGTGTGTCTCTGCCTCCATGGAGTATCATGCTACCTGTTCCCAGGCAATCTCGTGACACACACACCCAGGTGAGGGAATGGGACCTGCCACACTGCATGTGAAGCACTCTGGGCACAATGCCCCCTCCAGAACCAGTGGAGGAAAGCCTCCACTCCCCCAGTCCTTGGCAGGATGAAGCACTCTGGGCACAATGCCCCCTCCAATACCAGTGGAGAAAAGCATTCACTCCCCCAGTCCTTGGCAGGATGAAGCATTCTGGGCACAATGCCCCCTCCAGAACCAGTGGAGAAAAGCATCCACTCCCCCAGTCCTTGGCGGGATGAAGCACTCTGGGCACTAAGCACCCTCCAGAACCAGTAGAGATATGCATCCACTCCCCACTCCTTGGCAGGATGAAGCACTCTGTGCACAATGCCCACTCCAGAACCAGTGGAGAAAAGCATCCACTCCCCCAGTCCTTGGCAGGATGAAGGACTCTGGGCACTAAGCCCCCTCCAGAACCAGTGGAGATATGCATCCACTCCCCCAGTCCTTGGCAGGATGAAGCACTCTGGGCACTAAGCCCCCTCCAGAACCAGTGGAGATATGCATCCACTCCCCCAGTCCTTGGCAGGATGAAGCACTCTGGGCACTAGGGGCCAGATGTAGGAACGCCAAAAATTGCGAGTCGGAAATAGAGACTCCATGCGAATCACTATTTCCGATTCGCAACACGATATGCCAGGTAAAATTGCTATTCCAAATAGTGATTCGGTGCGGAGTCACACCGCAATTTGCGACCTCGCAAATTGCACGCATGTGAAACCCCATGGAATAGGGGGGAGTGAAGAGCCCACCCAGTCCAAACTTCAGAGCCACACCCAGATGAGAGGAGCTGCAGCAACAATTGCTACACAGGAGAGGGAGACACCCAGGAGAGGCAGAAAACGCAAACTTAAGTTTTCTGAGAAGGAGTTGGAGGTACTCACAGATGAATGCTGCCTGCAAAATGAGGAATTATTTGGCAAGGCAGCAATGAGTGTCCCTGACAGCCACAAAAAGAAGATCTGGCAGGACATCCTGAACAAAATTAATGCCATCGGTGTCAGCCACTGCACCCTGGATGAGGTCCTCAAAAGGTGGTATGACCTTTGCTCCAGGACCAAGGAGAGGGTGGCGGAGCGCATGAGGGAGATGCATGGCACTGGAGGAGGGCCATCTACTGTACCACCCCCTACAGCCATCGAAACCATGGTGGAGACAACTCTGGAGCCGGAGGATGTACTGGGCATTGGAGATGTAGACAGTTCTGCACCAGGAACATCAAAAAGTAAGTACCAAAATGAATGTATTTACACCAGCCTATCACCATGCACACAAACACAGTACATATCAGCAGTCACCTCCAGATTAGCTCCATTCCCAGTTTTGCGACCTATAGAACAGTGCATTATGGGCAATGTAGTACAGTAGTCCAAATATAGGGAAATGTTTATTCTGAGGCATCAAAAGTATGTGCGATACTGACAGTGTATCCCCTATGTCCCACAGGTCTCCCACAAGCCCCCCATCAGCGCCACTGTGTGGGGAGAGGATCATGGCACAGACACACAGGAGGAGGCTGCCACAAACACCGCAGGATAGTGCAGGACAACACCACCAGTCCAATCGGCACAGGAGAACATGGACGATCCTGCTCTGGGTATGGAGGCAGCCATTGGGACTCCGGGGCCAATGCTTAAGGAGAGCCAACCACGGGGAAAATCTGGTGCGGTGCGTAGACGACGAAGGACAATGCAGTCTAAGCGTGGGGAGGATGTTGACGATGATGATTTGTTGGGACTTGAGGTATCCTTATTGCAGAGTCAGCGCCTGCAAAATAGACAAATGTGGTTAATGAACCGTAACCTCTCAAGACTGCAGAACACAATCAGGCATGAGCTGGCAAATGTGGACAAACAGTTCACTAAAATGAACACTCACTTGGGTAACCTGACTACCTCCATAGACAACTTGGTCAGGGAACTGGTGGTTGACAGGGCACAGGCACGGCACAGGGAGCGCAACACTGCTGCTGATTTAGACAGGCTAGGTGTATCCACAGGGTGCCTGGCTACCGATACAACCTGCCTGTCAAGGCGCACTGTCAGCCTGCAAGTGGAACTAGGGCATTTTGCAGGAGATGTGGTTCGAGGACTTGGCGGCATCAGCCATGTGGTGGACCTGCTGGAGACCAGACAGGCAGCAAGGGGCAATGGGGATACCCCGCAGCACAGTGAGGAGGTCTCCAGTGTGAGTAGTGTGTCTGCCACTGATGCACATGTGCTGCGGAGTAGCAGTGCATGGCAGGGCTCGGGGGACCAACTTGAGTGAACCACGGTGGCCGCATTTGCAGGAGGCTATGAGCTACTGACATGTAGTGTAACAGAGGCACATGGACATAATGTGTCAGATTACACTTTCATTTTGCATACTGTAGTATAGTTGATAATTGTTTCCACATTATAGTCCTGCAATAAAAGGGTTAATTTGTTGAACTACACAACTGGGCAATGTGTGCCTTACATTAGTGAGTGTTGTCACGGTTGCTACGTACCTGCCAAAGTAGTGGGTTGCAATGTGGTTCCGTCTCTGTCTCCCCGCTATTGCGATGCTTCTATCCCCAGGCTGTAGGTGTGGTAGCTCTTGCTCCTCATCCTCCGAATCTGTGTCATCAGGGGTGAGATATAGCCCACGTCTGGTGGCAATTTTGTGTAGGACGGCACAGGTGGCAACTACCTTGCATGCTGTTTCTGGGGCATGCTGAAGTGCTCCTCCACTTTTGACCAGGCATCTGAATCGTGACTTCAGCAAGCCAAACGTTCTTTCAATTACAGCTCTGGTCCACCAATGTGCAGTGTTGTAATGCCTCTCATTCTGATTGCCAGGTGTTAGGTATGGGATGAGTATCCATGGTCTCAGGGCATATGCACTGTCACCTGTTTGACAAAAGAGGCAAATTTAGCAGGGCATCACAGGGTTACGCAGTAACATGTATGTAAGGCTTCAGAGTGTACTCGCCAGTACCTAATAAATATCCTTCTCCACACTCCCCACGTTCTAGGCGTTGGTGTATCCCACTGTGCCTGAACATGTATGCATCATGTGTACTCCCTGGATATTTAACCTCAATGTCAGTAATGACATGTATGTATGTATGTATTGGGTATTTATAAAGCGCATTCCGGCCCAAGGGCATCGAAGCGCTAACTGAGTGAGGCGAGTTGACTAAACAAGGAGACTCCCAGACTTATTGCGGAAAAAGCCAAGTCTTGACCAGTTTCCTAAATCTAAGATAGTTGTGTTCTTGCCTTATGTCCAATGGTAAAGAGTTCCAGATATTAGCAGCCGCAATAGTAAATGCTCTGTCTCCCCACTTTACTTTCTTAGTGCGGGATGTTTGAATTCGATAGGCACCGGCCGAGCGCAACAGCCGATTAGGCCTGTACCATTGCAGCTTGGTGGTTAAAGCCTTAGGCCCAATCCCATGGACAGCCTTATGGGTGATGCAGAGAGCCTTAAAAGAGAGCCGCTGGATTACCGGAAGCCAGTGTAGATCTTTAAGGCACCTCTTAGCAGAGGCCCCGCGAGGCAATTTTAATAAAAGCCTGGCAGCAGTGTTCTGCATCAACTGTAACTTGTTCAAAGATTCTTTATCCAGATTGAGCAAAAGCGCATTTCCATAATCCAATCTGGAAATGACTAAAGCCAAAATGACGGTAGTTCTGCAAGTTTGTGGAATAAAAGGAAGTATTTTTTTTTATTTCTTCATAGTCCACATACAGGTCTTGATTATCAGATTGACCTGAGGTTTGAATGACAATTGCTCATCGAACACTAATCCTAAGTTTCTTGAGGTAGACCGTGGAACAGGAAGCGTCCCACATTCTTCAGGCCACCAACTAGAAGACCAATGTTCCCTTCCAATTCCAAAGCACAAAATCTCAGTTTTTTCACAATTGAGTTTCAACCAGTTGGTCTTCATCCAGTGATTCACTGCTGTCATACAGGCATTGAAGCGAATGGCCACTTCTTCCAGATCTTTATTAATAGGGATGATAATTTGAGTATCATCTGCGTATGAAGTAGGAATAAAGCCGAAAGAGCAAACCAGCTCTGCCAGCGGTGCCACGTACACGTTAAATAGCGTTGGGCTTAGAGAAGAGCCCTGAGGGACCCCACACGGCAAGAGGTAGGCAGGGGATCTAAAGTCACCACTTCTAACTGTGGCCCACCTGTCTGATAAAAAAGATTCAATCAGCTTAAGAGCCTTTTCTCTAATACCTGCCTGATAAAGACGGTCTAGCAGAATGTGGGGAGCAATGGTGTCAAAAGCTGCCGATAGGTCCAATAGCACCGGAAAGACCCCCTGCCCCTTATCCACCAATCTGCGTATGGTGTCAGATGATGCAATGAGAGCTGATTCAGTGCTATGAGATTTCCGAAAGCCATGTTGCGTGCTGCCTAAGCCCTTAGAGGCAGACAGGAAATCGACCAATTCTTTATTAAGATGTTTTTCCAAGATTTTGGCCGCATAGGGGAGAAGGGCTATTGGGCGTAAGTTCGTCAGGTCATCGGGTTTACCAGCTGCCTTCTTTTTTAGCGGAATAATAGTGGTTTCTTTCCATGCCCTAGGATACAAGCCAGTTGCAAGAACTTCCTGAAAAATCGGGGCCAGCATAGAAACCGCTAGCTCTGGTACTAATTGGAGGATAGCAGAGGGGCAGGGATCCATAGGGGAACCTGATTTGACTTCCAAGAGCAGTTTACACAAAACCTCTTGAGAGGGCATCTTAAACCTTGAGAGTAAGAGTGGCTTGTCTGGCAACCCGTTTATTGTCACCACAGGGTGCAGATGTGTAATTAACCAGGGGAAAGGGTTGGCTTGTTCCTTGTCCAACCTAAAGCTGGAGTAGATGTCAAGGACTTTACATTAAAAAAATTTAGCTACTTTATTGCAGAAGTCTTGGGAATTTTCTACTTTGGGAGTGCCTAAGGGAGTGGTAAGATCATTAACGGTTCTAAATAACTCTCTAGAAGAGTTGGCTGCTTCACTAATTTTACGTGTAAAATAGTCCGATTTGGCAGCCCGACAGGCTTCTTTGTAAATGTTTAATGCGAGCTTTAGCTCCACCCTCTCGGCTTCTCGAGGGCTGAGTTTCCAGCAGCGCTCCTTCTGCCGGTATTTCCTCTGTAAAAGTTTGAGGGCTTGAGAGAACCAAGGTTGATTGGGTTTTTTCCTAGTACGAGGAACAGAGATCCTCGCCGGTGCTAGCGAGTCCATTGCCTGTTTAATGCCCAGATTGAATCTAGCAAGTGGTGACAACGTGGACGCCTTTAGATCATTCCAATTATGTGTTAGTGTTACTTTCAGTGGTTCTGCTTCAATATTTCTCCAAGATCTTGTCAGTTTTTTCTGGGGAATAGGTATTATAGGCTGCTACCTGGCCAGAAATTTAAACGTCAGGAGAGCGTGATCCATCCACTCTAACGGGGTCGTTGAGAGATACAATTCTTCCTCGGGGTGGGTGAAAATCCCATCTAGGATATGGCCAGCTCTATGAGTGGCCATCCCATCCTTTAGGACCCAATCCAGAACCACCATAAGGTTAAGGAATTCCGCAAACAGCAAGTCACTCGTATTATCAAAATGGATGTTAAAATCTCCCAAGATAATTGCTTTAGGGGCCATAATTAAAGGTTCCAATAATGAAGTCCATATCGAGAGGAACTTAGAGACGGGGCCGGTAAATTAACAGGCCTTCAAAGACTAGAGATTTGTCAAGGAGTAGTTTAAAGGCCATAGCTTCACAGACCTCTGGTATGTGCCTAGCACTATTCCAGGTGCAAGTAAACTCAGACCTGCAAATAATGGCCAAGCCTCCTCCTCTGCCTGTATTCCTGTCAACCCTATGAAAGGGGAAGCCGGTAGGGGCCGCCTCAATAAAATCGGGGTCCGAATCAGGCCTCGCCCATGTTTCTGTTAGGAAGAGACAGTCTATGTTGAGAGTAAGAATAAGTTCATTGATTTCAAATTTGTGTTTAGGGAGGGATCTAACATTTATAAGAGCGAAAGAGCCAACCGCTCTACCGTCCCTTACAACTCCACCCAAAACATGTTCTGAATTGTTCCCTCCTGCTCCCCGAACTCCCTGGGTTTTCTGCTTTCCCATCATAGGTGGTATAGGCACCATCCAATTACACTGCGCACACCTCCAGGCATAAGTAATGTCAGGGATAAGTGTGTGAATGCACCGGGGGCCAGCCAGATTCTTGAGTTCTGCTATGGTGTATCTAATTTTTCCAGTGCAAGATGTAAGATTCCTGGCCCTCTGGCCCGTTCTGGCGCGGACGGGCGCAGACGGGCTTGCCGCTGGCGCGCCCGCTGCGCGGCCGTGTTTGAGCCGTCATTTAACCCCCCTTGATGAGGCAGATCCACTAGACCGCAAACCGCGGTTTCTGCCCAGAAACAGGAAGTGGGCTCTAACCGGCCCAACTTCCTGCACCAAATGCGATCGGAGTCTCAGAACACCATTAGTAAAAATATCCCTTCCTCAAACGAGTATTATTCAGGTAAGGAGGGGAGGTGTTTATCTCAAGAATTAAAATTGAGGTACATTTAAATAAGTCCAAGTACTAAAAAGAACTTATTTATGAAAACAAGCATGCAGTAATTCTCTTTCCTATTAAAAAATAGACAGATTAATGAATGCAGATTCAAATTCATACATAGCAATAAAAAGCGGCAAGATAAATGGAACCTTTAGGCTAGAATGGGTAAAAATCGGCAGTGATCGCGAAAACGCGCTCACCTCAGTCTGCGCGGCCGTGTTTGAGCCGTCATTTAACCCCCCTTGATGAGGCAGATCCACTAGACCGCAAACCGCGGTTTCTGCCCAGAAACAGGAAGTGGGCTCTAACTGGCCCAACTTCCTGCACCAAATGCGATCGGAGTCTCAGAACACCATTAGTAAAAATATCCCTTCCTCAAACAAGTATTATTCAGGTAAGGAGGGGAGGTGTTTATCTCAAGAATTAAAATTGAGGTACATTTAAATAAGTCCAAGTACTAAAAAGAACTTATTTATGAAAACAAGCATGCAGTAATTCTCTTTCCTATTAAAAAATAGACAGATTAATGAATGCAGATTCAAATTCATACATAGCAATAAAAAGCGGCAAGATAAATGGAACCTTTAGGCTAGAATGGGTAAAAATCGGCAGTGATCGTGAAAACGCGCTCACCTCAGTCTGCGCGGCCGTGTTTGAGCCGTCATTTAACCCCCCTTGATGAGGCAGATCCACTAGCCCGCAAACCGCGGTTTCTGCCCAGAAACAGGAAGTGGGCTCTAACCGGCCCAACTTCCTGCACCAAATGCGATCGGAGTCTCAGAACACCATTAGTAAAAATATCCCTTCCTCAAACGAGTATTATTCAGGTAAGGAGGGGAGGTGTTTATCTCAAGAATTAAAATTGAGGTACATTTAAATAAGTCCAAGTACTAAAAAGAACTTATTTATGAAAACAAGCATGCAGTAATTCTCTTTCCTATTAAAAAATAGGCAGATTAATGAATGCAGATTCAAATTCATACATAGCAATAAAAAGCGGCAAGATAAATGGAACCTTTAGGCTAGAATGGGTAAAAATCGGCAGTGATCGCGAAAACGCGCTCACCTCAGTCTGCGCGGCCGTGTTTGAGCCGTCATTTAACCCCCCTTGATGAGGCAGATCCACTAGACCGCAAATCGCGGTTTCTGCCCAGAAACAGGAAGTGGGCTCTAACCGGCCCAACTTCCTGCACCAAATGCGATCGGAGTCTCAGAACACCATTAGTAAAAATATCCCTTCCTCAAACGAGTATTATTAAGGTAAGGAGGGGAGGTGTTTATCTCAAGAATTAAAATTGAGGTACATTTAAATAAGTCCAAGTACTAAAAAGAACTTATTTATGAAAACAAGCATGCAGTAATTCTCTTTCCTATTAAAAAATAGACAGATTAATGAATGCAGATTCAAATTCACACATAGCAATAAAAAGCGGCAAGATAAATGGAACCTTTAGGCTAGAATGGGTAAAAATCGGCAGTGATCGCGAAAACGCGCTCACCTCAGTCTGCGCGGCCGTGTTTGAGCCGTCATTTAACCCCCCTTGATGAGGCAGATCCACTAGACCGCAAACCGCGGTTTCTGCCCAGAAACAGGAAGTGGGCTCTAACCGGCCCAACTTGCTGCACCAAATGCGATCGGAGTCTCAGAACACCATTAGTAAAAATATCCCTTCCTCAAACGAGTATTATTCAGGTAAGGAGGGG
Source organism: Pleurodeles waltl (assembly GCF_031143425.1). Classification (NCBI taxonomy): domain Eukaryota; kingdom Metazoa; phylum Chordata; class Amphibia; order Caudata; family Salamandridae; genus Pleurodeles; species Pleurodeles waltl. Next base: position 474,023,274 of record NC_090451.1, read on the forward strand.
AGGTGTTTATCTCAAGAATTAAAATTGAGGTACATTTAAATAAGTCCAAGTACTAAAAAGAACTTATTTATGAAAACAAGCATGCAGTAATTCTCTTTCCTATTAAAAAATAGACAGATTAATGAATGCAGATTCAAATTCATACATAGCAATAAAAAGCGGCAAGATAAATGGAACCTTTAGGCTTGAATGGGTAAAAATCGGCAGTGATCGCGAAAATGCGCTCACCTCAGTCATGATGGGCGTCACATACCATCTGGATGTTTAGTGAGTGGGTACATTTCCTATTGCGGAACACATATTCCAGATTTGCTGGTGGGCAAATTGGTATATGTCTCCCGTTCACACACCCTATTACATGGGGGAAGTTGGCAATTCTGTAAAAGTCCAACTTGGTGCTGTTAATTTCTGCCTCATTTCTGGGAAGGTATATATATCTGGACATGTGTGTGAGTATGTCATCTAGGAAACGTCTGAAGAAACGTGAGAGTGCACATTGGGATACCCCACTTGTTACTGTAATCACCCCCTGATAGCTACCCGAGGCCAAGAGGTGCAGTGAGCAGAGCACTTGCACATGTGTAGGGATGGCGCTGCCGCGCATTGTCTGGCATTCGAGCTGAGGTTTCATTAGTTCAATTATCTCTAAGATAACAGCACTGCTCAGTCTGTATTTCTCATATATCTCCTCCTCAGTTTGTTGAAATAGTGTCTGCCTGGTTCAGTATATCATCTCCTGTCTCTGCCTCCTCCTTCTCTGCTGGGCAGCCTGGACTCTCCTCCTCCTCCATGCAATCATGTATAGTGCAGCCATTTTGAGTAGCCCTGAGGCCTGCTGGGTCTCCTTTTATACTTTAGCCCTGGTTACCCCCTGCTCTGAATCAGTGGTAATCTGGGTGTGCAAAACTGGCTTTTTGCGACTGGCTTTTTCATACAGTTTGCGGCTCGCAATTTGCGACTTCCTAATTGCGAGTGCAAAGTCAGGTCGAAAATTTTGCGAGTCGCTAATGGGTCGCATTGCTATTTGGTACTCTGAAATGGGATTTGAACATCCCATTTTGCATTTTGCAGTATCGCAAATAGCGCTGTGACCCATTTGCGACTCGGAAACATTTGCTATATCTGGCCCTTAGCCCCCTCCAGAACCAGTGGAGAATGACATCCACTTGAGAGACTGTGGCTTTTCACTCCCCAGGATAAAGCAGTGGGCAACCCACCCACTGAAGAGACTTGAGAGACTGTGGCTTTGCAATCCCCAGGATAAAGCAGTGGGCAACATGCTACATTTTTAGTTGCCTTTCCAAGTAGGGGGACTTGGGCTCATATTTATACTTTTTTAGCACCCCATTTGTGCTGCTTTTTGATGTAAAAGTTGTGCAAGGTTACAAAATACAATTGTATTTTGTAAGTTTGCGCCGCTTTTGCATAAAAAAATGACGCAAATGCGGTGTTAAAAACTATAAATAAGGGCCTTGGTGTCTAGACTTTCTTCCTTGCCACTGTGAAGCTCCACCAGCTCAACCTACTCTCCAAATAACTTTATGTTGCACATTATACCTTCAAGAAAGGAAACGCATTTTGTGCCCCCACTTGAGGGAAGTAGGTGTTAGATCTTATACTGCTGCATTTGAGTATCTACACGGATTGCGTAATGTAACCATGATTGAGGCAGTACTGAATTTTATTCTAAGTATTTTAAAAATGTGTTATATTTATCCATAACTTGTTGTGGTCTCTAATGGATGTCATTTTAATTGGCTGAAATTTTAACCTGTTTTTTATGATTTCCGAGGAAAATTTGGTGTAGTTTGTATTTTTTGGAAGAGTGACTGAGTTATTATTGAACTCCATACTAAGGGGGTCATTCCGAACTTGGCGGGCGGCTACCGCCGCCCGCAAGGCGCGGCCCCCATTCTGACATTCCCGCTGGGCCGGCGGGAATGAGGCCGCAACACAGGAGCCGGCTCCGAATGGAGCTGGCGCTGTTGCGGCTGTGCGACGGGTGCAGTTGCACCCGTCGCCCTTTTCACTGTCTGCTAGGCAGATAGTGAAAAGCTGGCCGGGGCCCTGTTAGGGGGCCCCTGCACTGCCCATGCCAGTGGCATGGACAGTGCAGGGGCCCCCAGGGGCCCCAGGACACCCCATACCGCCAGCCTCTACCTGGCGGTGAAAACCGCCAGAAACAGGCTGGAGGTAAGGGGGTCATAATCCCCAGGGCAGCGCTGCAAGCAGACCGCCAGGGTCAGAATGACCCCCTAAGTTCTTTAAAAAACAGTTTTATCTATTTGTCTATGTAATATAATATTTTCTTCTTTTTATACGGCCAATTTTTAATATGTGATACATATTGTATGTAACTTTCATGGCTTGCTGTAGCCGAATAAAGTATTTACTGACTGATTGAGTCAGAAAGACTGTTGAGAAAACGTTTGCAGATTAGGATGTATTCTATTAGATATATAATTATTTGTAGGAATTGTTTGTCCTTTTGTCTTGGCCCCCGCTTTGACAGACCACCCCAAAAATGTCAAGCCAGAAGCTGAACTTAGCACAGTATAAGTTTTGAAAATTTCGTGAACATTCATCAAGAGGCGCTAAAGTTATAGGCAAAACAAAATACACTCTTTCTATAGAAACTAGGTCCTAACTATAAGTACCTAGTGGTGACTGCCACTAGGTAATCTATCTATCTATCTATCTATCTATCTATCTATCTATCTATCTATCTATCTATCTATCTATCTATCTATCTATCTATCTATCTATCTATTTATATCTATATCTATACATATATATACATATATATATATATGTATAGATATATATATATAGTTTACCATGAATTAGGATTCTATATCGTTATATATATTCTATATACCGGGTATACAGCAATTCATTTGCTGAAATATAAAGAGTAAAAAATTGCTATCAAGAAAACCTTTGCATTTCCAAAAAGGGCACAAGATAAGGTGTTGAGGAGCAGTGGTTATTTGCACATCTCTGAATTCCGGGGTGACCATACTAGCATGTGAATTACAGGGCATTTCTCAAATAGATGTCTTTTTTACACACTCTCCTATATTTGGAAGGAAAAAATATAGAGAAAGACATGGGGCAATAACACTTGTATTGCTAGTCTATGTTCCCCCAAGTCTCCCGATAAAAATGATACCTCACTTGTGTGGGTAGGCCTAGCGCTCGCGACAGGAAACGCCCCAAAGCGCAACGTGGACACATCAAAATCTTTGAAAGAAAACAGAGGTGTTTTTTGCGAAGTGCCTACCTGTAGATTTTGGCCTCTAGCTCAGCCGGCACCTAGGGAAACCTACCACACCTGTGCATTTCTGAAAACTAGAGACCTAGGGGAATCCAAGAAGGGGTGACTTGCGGGGCTCGTACCAGGTTCTGTTACCCAGAATCCTTTGCAAACCTCAAAATTTGGCTAAAAAAACACATGTTCCTCATATTTCTGTGGCAGAAAGTTCTGGAATCTAAGAGGAGCCACAAATTTCCTTCCACCCAGCGTTCCTCCAAGTCTCCCAATAAAAATGATACCTCACTTGTGTGGGTAGGTCTAGCGCCCGCAACAGGAAACGCCCCAAAGCGCAACGTGGACACATCCAAATTTTTGAAAGAAAACAGACGTGTTTTTTGCGAAGTGCCTACCTGTAGATTTTGGCCTCTAGCTCAGCCAGCACCTAGGGAAACCTACCAAACCTGTGCATTTCTGAAAACTAGAGACCTAGGGGAATCCAAGGAGGGGTGACTTGTGGGGCTCGGACCAGGTTCTGTTACCCAGAATCCTTTGCAAACCTCAAAATTTGGCTAAAAAAACACATGTTCCTCACATTTCTGTGGCAGAAAATTCTGGAATCTGAGAGGAGCCACAAATTTCCTTCCACCCAGCGTTCCCCCAAGTCTCCCGATAAAAATGATACCTCACTTGTGTGGGTAGGCCTAGCGCCCGCAACAGGAAACGCCCCAAAGCGCAACGTGGACACATCCAAATTTTTGAAAGAAAACAGTGCCTACCTGTGGAGTTTGGCCTGTAGCTCAGCCGGCAACTAGGGAAACCTACCAACCCTGTGCATTTTTGAAAACTAGAGACCTAGGGGAATCCAAGATGGGGTGACTTGTGGTGCTCAGACCAGGTTCTGTTACCCAGAATCCTTTGCAAACCTCAAAATGTGGCTAAAAAAACACATGTTCCGCACATTTCTGTGGCAGAAAGTTCTGGAATCTGAGAGGAGCCACAAATTTCCTTCCACCCAGCATTCCCCCAAGTCTCCCGATAAAAATGATACCTCACTTGTGTGGGTGGGCCAGGTGCCTGCAACAGAATAAGGCCCAAAACTTGAAGAGATAGAAGGGATAGCACAGCGAGTTTATAAGGGCATATTCTTTTATACATCTTTAGACGGACTCTGCTTTGGGGACCCACATAAGTGAGATGTCATTTTACTTGGGAGACTGAGGGGAAAACTGGGGAGTAGGAATTTTGTGCTGGAGCGGTGATCCTACTAAGAAAAGTCAGGGAAATATGCTTTTTTATGCAAATTTTGAGGTTTACAGAGGAGTCTGGGTAAGAAAATGTTGGGGGAGCCACGCAAGCCACACCTCCCTGGACTCCTTGGGGTGTCTAGTTTTAAAAAAATTCTGGGTTTTGTAGGTTTCCCTAGATGGAGGCCGCACCCAGGACCAAAAACATAGGTGGGCCCTCCCCCCCAAACACAGGTATTTTTGTAATATATCATTTTGATGTGTGCACATACGTCCGTGATGTGCCAAACACTAAAATTGTGAAAAGAAACACACTTAGGTTATGTGAAGAAGACCCCTCACCCACCAATCAAGTTGGTGGCATGCTTCATCATCGGGATCCCACCCGAGGCTCCTAGCGTGTCACAGGTGTGCCTCGACGGCTGATTACAGCGGAGCAGGTTTTGTCATTTTTTAGCACACATACTGGTTGGATTTGGCACGAGGGTGAGTGATGATTCAGTGGATCAAATTTTATTAACAAGAGATTTCACAAAAATGAAATGCACTGCTAATAACTGAAAGGCAAAAAAGTGAACCAATGACTCACAGCTCGTGAGCTGTAAAGCCGCGACAAGGCACCAACCGCTTTACAGTCCAATCACACACCTTTCATACATGACACGCACAAGACCATTCACACCCCCAGCCACAGGCCCAGCACATTACAACACTCACATCGACAGACCGCGCCACTCAAGGGCCCATCACTTACATACGCCCACATGCCTGATACAAGAATCACACCAGCTGATGGGAGTGTGGACTGCCATTTGGCTGGCCCCGCCAGCCAAGCGCCACCCCACGCACACCGCCAGCCAAGCGCCACCCCAAGCACACCGCCAGCCAATCGCCACCCCACGCACACCGCCAGCCAATCGCCACCCCAAGCACACCGCCAGCCAAGCGCCACCCCAAGCACACCGGCAGCCAAGTGCCACCCCACGCACACCGCCAGCCAAGCGCCACCCTGCGCACACCGCCAGCCAAGCGCCACCCCAAGCACACCTCCAGCCAAGCGCCACCCCACGCACACCGCCAGCCAAGCGCCACCCCGTGCACACCGCCAGCCAAGCGCCACCCCACGCACACCGCTGGCCAAGCGCCACCCCACGCACACCGCCATCACTTTTTTTGTTTATAAACAACAAAGAAACCACTAATTATAAAATAAGCACAAAACTACAAACACAAAAGCTCTAACTAAATACACGACAGAGATGCCAACCGTGAAACATATGAAAATATAAAACAGACGGCTTACGCTCACAGTATTTCCCAAACGTTTTTCCTTGTGTGGTAACTTCTAAAACAGCTGGGCACACACAGCCCAGGCTTTGAAGGACATTCGGGGCAGTACATCCAGCTCTCCCTCCGGATTGATCTCCGGGCACATACTCTACATTTCTTTGTGGGCATGTCTTTTTTGGGAGTGGGAGGAATGTGATCTGGAAAGTGCTGATCTTTCAATTTAGCCACATCCTCCACCACTTCTACTCTAGGAACTCTTGCCGGCTCCACCACAATAAGGCTTTCTATCACCGACTCCTGAAATTTAACAAATGTCATCCTTGACTCAGGTGAACAATCCTTGTATACAATAAAGGCATTAAAAGTTGCCAAATGAAATAAATGTAGGGCCAACTTTTTATACCACACATAAGACTTAAGAAGAGCAGTGTAAGGTTCCAACCTCTGATCTACTCTATCAACACCACCCATGTGCCTATTGTAGTCCAAAATGCACGCAGGTTTGCGCACTTCCGCAACCTGACCCCAAACAGCCACAGGGGAAGTACTCTCATCATGGATGGTCGAATAGCATGTACACATCCCTCCTGTCTGAAAATTTCAGAGCTAGCAGCTCATTATTCCGCAAGGCACTGCACTGTCCCCTCTCAAGTTTTTCACAGACAAGCTCCCTTGGATAGCCTTTCCGGTTAGAACGGAATGTGCCACAAGCAACAGTGTCCACCCTAAACAACTCCTTGAACAACTGCACTCCAGTGTAGAAATTATCTACGTACAAATGGTGACCTTTGTTAAACAGCCGTCTAGCAAGTTCCCACACAATTTTTTCGTTAACTCCAAAAGTGGCCGGATAACCACGGGGGTCAATACTGGAATCCCTACCAGTGTAGACCCGGAAATTATACACATATCCTGTACTGCTTTCTGACAGCAGATACTATTTAATCCCATACCGTGCCCTCTTACTAGGAATGTACTGCTTAAAAACTAAACGCCCCTTGAAAAGGACCAAAGGCTCGTACACACTTATCTCTTTGCCTGGAACATAGACCTCTGAAAACCGATCCACAAAATGATCAAGGACAGACCTAATCTTATAAAGGCGGTCACAATCAGGGTGATCTCGTGGCAAGGCTAAAGCATTGTCTACAAAATGCATCATACGAAGAAGAAGCAAATACCGATTACGTGTCATAGTTGCAGGAAATATAGCAGTTGCCATCAAGGGACTAGTAGACCAATAAGAAGCCAGTGACGGCTTCCTGATCAACCCCATCATAAAAGACAAACCTAAAACCTTTTCATCTCTTCCAGATATGTGGGAACCCAATGAGTAGCCTTAGACTGAGGCTTAAGTCTGGCAGCGTTGTCCCGCAAATATTGCTCTGCATACACATTTGTCTGCTCCACAATCTCTTCCAAAAATACATCGTCCATAAACAAGTGAAAGAAATGGACAGGCAAAAAGTTTTCCATATTAACTCTACACCCTGGGAGACCAGTAAATGCAGGTAACTGTGGCTGCTCCATGTTTGGGGCAATCCAGGTGTCAGGTCTTCTAATGGGAAACCCTTCAGCCCCAGGCTGCTGCACTCTTGGCACATCAATGTCCTCCTCTAACACAGGCCCTTCATCTGCACTGAGAGTAGCTTCCTCATCAGAAGAATACTCTCGGACAGAAAACTCACTTCCAGAATCTCCTGCTTCCTCCTCTGCCTCAGATGCAGAGTCAGTGTCGTAATCATGGTCTGAAGACGACTCAAAGAGCATGCGAACAACCTGCTGAGGGGTCACTTTGCGGCTAGCCATGATCCTAACAACAAATGGATTGCCAACAACAACTAGCACTAAAATAAGTAATAAACAAAGTGTAGCTTTATCGCAAAGAGTTATGTACTACAAAAAACTATACCACTCACTTGCCTGAAAAAGCTACTCACCAAGCAACTACTCAGCACAGACACAGCAATCACCAATGATATCCCACTAAAAAGAAAAAAGAAAAAAGAAAATTAGACATATGACAACACAAACATCACTGTGCTCAAATCTAAGGACAATGTCAAACACACAATACTGCATTTAGTACACCACCTACAAACATGTCATTCATGCATGTCAACAATACTCCTTTGGAGTAAATTGCTTTCACTTACCTAAAACATGCAACTATGCAAACCGCAGGACAACTACTGCCAAAACCGCAAAGATCCACAGCAAAGGAAGCAAAAGCGTTGAACTAGAAGAAAAAGAAGAAATAAATTGTTATAATCACAAATACAAATACTTTGCCAGTTGACAAACACCCCACCACCAAGAACTTTAAGTTGTCCCTGGTACCTAAGTGGATCCTAGCCCCCTCGGGGGTAGATGGGTGTAAAAAATTGGCCAATCTGCCCCCAAGGGGGGTAGAAATGGGCAACACCTCTGTGCCCCCTTTAGGGGACCGACCCTTTCCAAAGGGGGCACCCCCAGCACAACACAAAACAAAAAAATCCCTGCCGTATTGGTGGTTTCTGCCCTCCTTGGGGGCAGATGGGCCTACAAAAATAGGGGCAGAGATGGCCAATATGAACTTTCCCCACGTTAGGGGGTCGACCGTTGCCCAAGGGGTGCCCCCAAACACACACCACACACACACACACCACACAATCCCTGGCGCCTAGTGTGCTTCCACCCCCCCCGGGGGCCAGATCATCAAAAAAATGGCTGGTCTGCCATCGGGGGAGCCGAAACAGAAAAAACAAAATAGCCCCCCAGGGGAGCGACCCTTGCCCAAGGGGTTGCCCCCAAAATAAACAATAAAAACAAAATCCCTGGTGTCTAGTGGATTTCGCCCCCCCCCCCCCTTGGCGGCAGATCAGCCCAAAAATTGGCAATCTGGCCCAGGGGGGGGCGAAATACTAAAAAAATAGCCCCCCAGTGGGGCGACCCTTGCCCAAGGGGTCGCCCCCAAAATAAACTTTACAATAAAAATAAATCCCTGGTGTCTAGTGGATTTCGTCCCCCCCTGGGGGCAGATCGGCTGAAAAAAAGGCGATCTGCCCCCAGGGGGGGGGGCGAAACACTAAAAAAATTGACCCCGGGGGGGAGACCCTTGCCCAAGGGGTCACCCCCAAAAAACACAATAAAAACAAATTCCCTGGTGTCTAGTGGATTTCGTCACCCCCTGGGGGCAGATCTGCCGAAAAATCGGCGGATCTGCCCCCAGGGGGGGGCGAAATACTAAAATAAATTGCCCCCGGGGGGGCTACCCTTGCCCAAGGGGTCCCCCCCAAAATACACACCCAAAGTAAAATCCCTGGTGTCTAGTGGTTTTCGCCCCCCCCACCCGGGGCAGATCTGCCAAAAAATCGTTGGATCTGCCCCCGGGGGGGGCGAAATACAAAAAAAAATTGCCCCCGGAGGGGGGGCAACCCTTGCCCAAGGGTTCGCCCCCAAAATACACACCAAAAATAAAATCCCTGGTGTCTAGTGGTTTTTGCCCCCCACCGGGGGCAGATCTGCCGAAAAATCGGCGGATCTGTCCCCAGTGTGGGCGAAATAAAAATAAAAATTGACCCCGGGGGGGACGACCCTTGCCCAAGGGGTCGCCCACAAAATACACACCAAAAATAAAATCCCTGGTGTCTAGTGGTTTTCGCCCCCCCCCCTGGGGGCAGATCCGCCGAAAAATCAGCGGATCTGCCCCCGGGGGGGGGCGAAATACTGAAAAAATTGCCCCCCAGGGGGGCGACCCTTGCCCAAGGGGTCGCCCCCAAAAGAAACCTAATTGAAAAAATCCCTGGGGTCTAGTGGAGATTCCTGCTCCACGATCGCGGGCCCTGCCCGCGATCGTGGAGCAGGAATCTTGTGAAAACAGGCACAGGGGGAAAGGAAAAACCCTTTCCTTTCCCCGTGTCTGTTTTTACCCCCCCACCCCCCAAAAACGGAAAGGAATCACCTTTTCGTCCTTTCCTCCTCGCGCGCTGGAAGCAAATGGCTTCCAATGCGCCCGGCAACACTAGATGACGTCGGCGTGCTGTGCGCGCGCTGACGTCATCAGATTGCCGGGGGGGCGGGGGTGGAAGGGGAAGGTCTTCCCCACCTTGGGGGAGGAGGGGGGTGCACGGGGGCGCGCTAGCGCTCCCCCAAGTTTCCCTGTGCCTTGGACGAGGTGATCTCGTCCAAGGCACAGAGGAACTGTAGCCTTGGACGAGATCATCTCATCCAAGGCACAGAAGCGGTTAATGTCAGTTTTAAGGAAAGGCAGCTTTTAGAAAGTTGCCACTCTGTTGCCCAGTTTATTTGTGGACTTTCACAAATGATGGACAGCAGATAGCTTTCTGTCCTCCTGGGGAGTAGTGTTAATGACTTCCTGGCTCAGGAACAATAGATACCTGTCACAGAGGTCACAGAGGGAGGTTCTACATCCTCCTAACAGGAAGCCAAAATATGTGTTGGCCCAAAAGACGACTTTCAAAGGGGAAGCTACTTTTGCTGGGCATATTGTGATCACCCTTGTGTCGGGTTTCCCCCTTGTTCAGATAAAGAGTCTGGCAGAAGGAACAAAGAGGGGATACAGTTGCCAATCCATTTTATCCATGGGAATATAGAGCAGTGGTAGCCACATCTCTGGGATTGGTTACCAAGCTCCGGTGGTCCAAATAAGGGTATACACATCTTGAGAGTAGGCAGAATAGTGAACACTGGGTATGCTAGATGGTACATATTGCCAGACGTCATCATAAAGCCAGAGGAATCTTGGTAGTCCATTGGCAAGTGACCGCACCATTACTCCACAACACTTTTTGAGCACAAATATGGTATTCCTGGCACCCACAACCTCAGATCACATCTGGAGTGGAGAGAGAACCGAAGGAGGACTGCCCTTCCCACCCCTGGACCTAGGGCCAGACTGGCCATAGCGGGCATCGGTGTTTTTCTGGTGGGATGGAAAGGTGAATGGCAGTTTTTCAGTGGTGGGGCCTGGTTTTGTTACTGGGGGGCAGTTTTGCAATATCAGCCCCCAGTTACAAAAGAACAAAAGCAGCAGTGTTTCGGCTCCCTCTCTTAACCCGGGGGCTTGTTTGACAAAAGTGCCAGGGTTGCTTTGAGTCCCAGTCCGGCCCTGCCTGGACCTGGCAAGAGAGACTGCACCAACTGCTGTATTGCACCTGCTGCTACTAGCAAACGGGGCACTGGGCCTGTGGTCCCTGGCTCAAGGAAAAGATGCTCCTGTGCCATAGACCATAATTGTGATGCCAAGAATCAGTCAGCTGACCCCCTGTTCGAGCACCAGGACTCCAAAAGCTGCTGTTGCCAGTCCTGGCCAGTTAGTAGCTACTAACAAGGAATTGATGCTGACACACAATGTGAGGCCAAGAAGACACTCCATCCCAGACTCAAAAATTGCACCCATGTCTGCCAGACCCTCTGGGCCATATTTATACTTTTTGATGCAAAACTGCGCTAACGCAGTTATGCGTCAAAAAAATTAGCGCCGGCTAACGCCATTCTGAAGCGCCATGCGGGCGCCGTATTTATTCAATGACGTAAGCCAGCGTTAGCCGGCGGCGCTGCCTGGTGTGCGTGAAAAAAAACGACGTACACCAGGCAGCGCCGGCGTAGGGGGAAAATGGAGTATGGGCGTCCAAAAATGGTGCAAGTCAGGCTGAGGCAAAAAAAACGCCTCAACCCGATTTGCGCCATTTTTTTACGACGCCAACCCCCATTGAAATGACTCCTGTCTTAGCAAAGACAGGAGTCATGCCCCCTTTCCCAATGGCCATGCCCAGGGGACTTATGTCCCCTGAACATGGTCATTGGGCATAGTGGCATGTAGGGGGGCACAAATCAGGCCCCCCTATGCCACAAAAAAAAACCAAAATTAATACTTACCTGAACTTACCTTAATGTCCCTGGGGTGGGTCCCTCAATCCTTGGGTGTCCTCCTGGGGTGGGCAAGGGTGGCAGGGGGTGTCCCTGGGGGCAGGGGAGGGCACCTCTGGGCTCATTCTGAGCTCACAGGTCCCTTAACGCCTGCCCTGACCCAGGCGTTAAAACCGGCGCTACTGCGGGTTTTTTAGACCCGCCCACTCCCGGGCATCATTTTTGCCCGGGAGTATAAATACGACGCATATGCATCGGAGTCATTTTTTAAGACGGGAACGCCTACCTTGCATATCATTAACGCAAGGAAGGTGTTCACACAAAGAAATGACGCTAACTCCATGAACTTTGGCGCTAGACGCGTCTAACGGCAAAGTATAAATATGGAGTTAGTTTTGCGTCGAATTTGCGTCTAAAAAAACTACGCAAATTCGGCGCAAACGGAGTATAAATATGCCCCTCTGTGTCTGGAGCTCAATAGCCCCACTGACTCAAAGAGGACTTTGAGGTATTTTGACCACTGTGGCAAAAGTCACCCCATCTTACCCATGGTCTGAGGAATGACCGCAGGAAGCCCTCATCGACCGCACAGTATTCAGTGCATCTTTCAGCATCCTCTGCGTCCTGCATCCCCAGCATGAGAACCACTCCTGAAGTCTAATGCGGACCCAATGTAAAGTATGAAACTGGACTTGAGACTGTTTTGGGTAACAGGAAACTGTCCAATTATTCCTTATTGGCCCTCATGACCTTCTCCTTTTAGAAATTGGTCACCCACCCAGGGCCCGAATAGCCAAACACAACTTTTTCAAATTTTTCAAACTTTATGGTTACCAAGCTTGTGTGCACTTTTTCTTTTTTGAATCTGTTTTTATTTTAATCATTACAACATATCAAACCAATGCAGTACTCTGGGTGCACATTATTCATGTAGGTACATAATAGCAAAGATTCATTGAGGAAGGGGAGAAGTCCAGATTTCCATTGGGGTCTGAGGAAAACAAATTATATTTCTCTATAAACACTAGTGACAACATGAACAAGTGCATATTCGCCCACTATCATAGTGCTAACTATAGGGAGTGTCAATTATCCGAGTAGTATGTGTATTATCGATCATCACAGTCATCAGTTCTGATTGTAGATGTGATGGTGCATTGCTGCCCGGTTTCTGCCCAGGTGCCTGGGTGTGGATGCAGTAGTCAAACTTACTGTGCTACTCAGGCACTGGTCGCTGTTGTGCATCATGATAGGCCATTTGTCTATGTGTAATATAGTCATTCGTGATGGGGCAGTGGGAGTACGTGTGACAAGTGTTTGTGCCATTTGTGGTAGGGCATGCTCCTGTACTGTATTGCAAAAGTCCCGGGTATTCCCTGTGTTGACAGTATCATGATTCAAGGGGGTGTAAATCATTTTTGACTTCAGTCCGGACTATGTAGGTGTCCCAATTCCCATGTCCCACCACAGCCACACCCCTGTCGCTAAGTGAGCAAAGCACTTGTGCCTCGGCCCATCACCACTGCAATACTCTTCTCAGCCATTTATTGACATCTGGAGTATTTGGTGTCTTCCATTACATTGCTATGAGGCATTTGAGTAGGACAAAGGCCAGATCTATGAATCTATGTAACTGTTTGTCACCCTTAGTTTTGGTGCGAATGACTAGTAGGCAGTATTTCGGGGTGGGGAGCAGTGGGTGGTTCATCAGTTCCACCGTTAGTGTAACAATTTTGTATCAGGCCCTTTGTATAAGTGGACAAGTCCACACTATGTGGTAGAAGGTGGCTTCTTGACAATAGTAAGTGAAGTATAGGTGATAATGAGGGCTCTGTGTCACCATTCCGCCATGTGTTATGTATGAGCTGTCTCATGGCGCAATAGGTTAGGACCTGTGCTGGGACTATATTGTAGGTGTTCTCTATGTCTGCTTATGTCATAAGCAAGCATCTCTAAAAAGGTCCACAACAGTGTTCAGGCCAGCCTCAAACCACAGCCCCAGTGTATGGTGTGGGTTCATAGCCCTAACGCCTTGCACGCCCAGCAGCGGGATCCTGAGGGAATAAGGTGGTGTTGGGCTCTCGTTCCATACAAATCTACGCCAGCATGTTCAAGCAGTGTCCATCAGGTTGTTGCCGTGCATGGGAGAGAATGTTTGGTCTGTCAGCCATGTTGACACATTCGCCTGACCCAGTCTGTCCTGTACCATTATCTTCTCTGCTGTAGGAGTTGAACAAAGCCATATAAACAGCCATTGTATGTTGTGTTGCTGCTTATAAAATTCATGGTTAGGCATGCCTAGTCCCCCTACCTCAAGCAGTTTATGTGTGGTAGCTGGGGCAACCTGATGTTGGTTGTTCCCCCATATTGATTCAAGAATCAGACATTTAAGAAAATGGTAAGATGAGTGGGGCAGCACCAATTGGAGTGCTGTGAAGTAATGTAGCAGTCTGGGGAGTATTATCATCTTTGCAATTGCCACTCGCCCTAAGGGTGATAGTGGTAATGAGCCCCAGAAAGGCAGTGATCCACACATTGAGCATACTGCCCATCCTAAATTGTCTTCCTGAAATCCTCTGTAGTGTGACATATTTGAATGCCTAGGTATTTGAAAGTGACATGACACCATGACAGACGGTAGAAAGGGAGAGCAGGCCTTAAATGCTCTGGAATCAGAGCCAATAGGAACAGACATGACTTCGCCCAGTTCACCCGCAGGCCGGATAAGTCCTCGAATAGATCAAGTAGTTGCATGACTTCCGGTAGTGTGGGTGCACTCTTGTGCAGATATATTAATGCGTCATCAGCATAAAGACAGATGTGAGGGATACCTAGGTCCAGGATCCCCCACTGCTTCCCTCATGTAACTGAATGTGGGCTTCCAGGGGTTCAATTGCTATCACAAATAATAGTGGTGATATTGGGCATCCTTCTCTAGTATCATAGCAGATTGGGAAACTCTAAGAGATATCTGGGCCAGTTTTTAAATGGGCTGTGGAATTAGAGTACAATATGCTACTCCAGTCCAGGAAACCTGCGCCAAAACTTATGTGTCACAGTGTCCCTTTTAAAAGGACAATCCAAAAGTGTCAAAGGCCTTTTCAATGTCCAGTGACACAGCTATTCTAGCGTGCTCCTCACTAGGGGTTCCGGTCACTTAGCATAGGAGCCTTCTGTTAATCAGAAAGATGTTCCGTCTCGGGATGAAGCTCAATTGGTCTTCATGAATCAAGTGACTGATCAGTGGGAGTAAGCGATTTGGCAAGCACTTTGCCCAGTAACTTACAGCCAAAGTTAAGTAGAAAGAGGGGTCTGTATGAGTGCACATACTGCAGATCATGAACTGGTTTAGAGAGAACCACACTCAAAGCCTCTTGTTGAGAGTCTGCATGACTAACTCGCTATTTTGCTCTGTGCAAAAACTTCCAAAAGTGGCCTGGCTAGGTGAGCAGAGAAAACGGAGTAGTACTCAGCTGGCAGTGTATCAGTTCCAGGTGTTTTATTTTGGGCTAGTTGGTAGTGCGGTACGGATCTCTTCTATGTCGAATGGCTCATCGAGCTCCATCGTTTATAGGGGGCTGAGTTGGGTCAAAGGAGGATTAGTGAAGAAGTTCTTTAATTGAGCCGAATTGGGTGCAGGCCCCTCTGCGTACAGTATACGAATAGTCCCGGGAGAAATCATTTATAGATGCCTGGGAGTTGACCACAATTCCAGACTCCAATCTAATGTCCCCTAAGGGGGTATGGCATTGGTTGCCGTGAGTCAGCCATACCAGCAGTCTACTAGATTGATTTCCCTCTGCATGCATCTTAGTAATATAGTGTCAAAAATCACATTGCAACCATGAGTCCTTGTGCCACGATTGTAAATCACCAAGGGCCAGATGTACGAAAAAACCAAATTGCGATTTGCAATTTGCGAGTCTCTGCGACTCGCAAATTGCAAGTCGCAATTTGGGATGCAGAAAGGTGTCTCAGACACCTTCTGCAAGTCGCTATGGGGTCGCAAAGACCCACCTCATTAATATTAATGAGGTGGGTCGCAAATTGCGGCCCCATAGCGACTATGGGCACTCGCTAACATGGAGGCCTGCTGACGTCAGCAGGCCTCCATGTTAGCGACCTGCTGCTCAATAAAGCAGGTTTTTTTTTTTTTTTAATGTAGCCCGTTTTCCCTAAAGGAAAACGAGCTGCATTTTTAAAAAATCCGAAACCTTTTGTTTCGGTTTTTTCAGGGCAGGGAGTGGTCCCTTGGACCACTCCCTGCCCTGAAAAACTATTTTTGGGTGCAATCACAAACTGGAAGGGGTCCCATGGGGACCCCTTCCAATTTGCGATTGTGTTACCATCCACTTGAAGTGGATGGTAACTGCGATGCCATTTGCGACCGCATATGCGGTCGCAAATGGTATTGCATACCATTGCGAGTCGCAAATAGGAAGGGAACACCCCTTCCTATTTGCGAGTCGCACATGCATATTGCGAGTCGGTAACGACTCGCAATATGCATTTGTGCATTGCAAACCCACGTTTGCGAGTCGCAAACGGCGATTTTCGCCGTTTGCGACTCGCAAAAGGGTTGCTACATCTGGCCCCAAGTGCGTTGGGGTCCTAGGTGCCTAGTGCCACATCCCATTCCAAGGTGCGCAGGTCTGTTTCTAGTGCAGTCAGTTCACGTGCCAAGATGCGCCAAACTCACCCTGCGGCTGAGAGGCAGTGGCCTGGTACAGCCACTTTGTGGGCGTCCCACTCCACAGCTCGTGATGAAGCCATTTCCCTGTTATGCTCTAAGTAACAAACAATACAGTCAGCCAACTCCTGGCGGAATGATGGATCAGTAAGTATTAGAGGTTGCAATTGCCACACTGGAATGCTTGTGCATAGTCTGCCCCATTGAAAATGAACCCTCAATGGACAATGGTCAGATAGTATCCTGGCCAAGTATTCTGCCTGCAAGACATCCTTCGCCAAATATGTTGATCCTAGAATCAAGTCTATCCTAGTGGGCAGTCTGTGTACTGGGGAGGAGGAGTATTCCTGCTCCTGTGGGTGTTGTAAGCGCCATATGTCATATAGTCCTCTGTCAGACATCCAGAAACTAAGCCCCTGAGCAGTGATTCTGCTAGGTGCACCAGGCAGTTGGGGTGGGACCTATCAATTTTCATATCCTGGACACGATTAAAGTCACCTCCCCACATTCAAGTGACAGAAGGATCCTGAAAGAGTGTAGGTGTGATGAATGTCAGGAATTCTTTGTATTTTGAGTTGGGTGTGTATATGCCAGCCAATGCCAGTGGCACACCATCCAGTGAGCCCTCTGCCAACACATATCTGCCCTCTTTATCTATGGTGAGGCACTTCTCATTGTAAGGGACCTCAGAGGCCACCCATATCAGAACCGCCTGATAAATGCTGTCAGTGTTGTGCTGTAGACTTGACCCCTTCATTTAGTTTTGAGGTTTTGCAAGGCCCCAGCTGAGAGGTGCGTCTCCTGGAGTATCCCTATTTGTGCATTGTGACGCTTAAAGAAGGTGAGTACCCGTTGATGCTTGATGGATGTTGCCGTGCCCCTCACATTCCATGTTAATATATTATACCGTGTGGCCCTCATGTGCATGTGAATGTATGTGTTGTATTGTGTACCTGGGGTCCGTGTCCAGTGTTTAGCGCAGTGTTACAATGTAGAGCCCCAGGTATGTCTATATATCTTCCCCCATGTCCCCTTCTCTTTGTCTCCCGTATCTGTAACGAGAACCTTGTGTAAACATGAAAACAGCATCAACCACCCTAGGCTGATGGCCAACGGGCCTACAGCCATCTCCCCCCTTCCAGCAGAACAAAAGCCAGAAGAATTGGTGGGTATACCAATGTCCATTTGGAAAGTCAAGCTGGGGGTGTGAGTGCTCAATGTTTTCGGAGGCACTCAGGCCCATTTCTAGATTTGGACGATCTCTCGCACTCCGCGCCCCCAGCCATCGTTGGGCTCCACGTGCATCCGATGACTGCCGGGACCCATTATTACAGTTATGATAGAGGTCTGCGATCGTGACTTTAAGTCACTATTGGTATCCATTGTCCACAGGTGAGGCCATTTGGATTCTTTCATTTGGTAAGGGCGATCATCCTTCTTTAGTCAAGTTGTTCGCTAATTCCTGTAACATACATAAATCAACACCCCCACATCCGTGAAGAGGATTCCTTGTCCGATTTCCCATCAGTGCCACCTCTTGTGCGTGGGGTAACATCTGGCCCCTGTCTAGAGATGATCCTAGTGCCGCTGGAGTGGCACTCTAACGAGTCAGTGTCCGAAGTGCAACCCTCGCGTAAGGTTGCATATTGGTTTGATGTGAGTTTCATGCCTTCAATTAATGCTTCAGTTTGGCCTTCCTCTGCTTGAGCCTTCGTTGGTTGCAACCTGGTCCCTGGTCTCCTCTTATGCTGGGGCTGGGAAGTCAGCCATCCCTCGGACAGAGGTTCCTCTTGGGTCAGTTGTGCCAGGCCCTTGGTGTGCAGCCATGTCCAGACATCCTCTGGGGATGGGAAGATGTTTTTTTTTCTCTCCATTCATCACTCTTAGCCTCGCTGGGAATAACAGTGCATATTTAATTCTGTGCTCACGTAGGAGTTGTTTGACCTTCATATATGAGTTTCTCCTGCACTGTACCTCCAGCGTGTAGCTAGAGTGAGCTGTAATGGTGGTATTTTCAAACCTCCATGCCTTTCGTTGCAACACAAGAAACCTACAACCCCAACCACCACCACGTCAACCAGCATCATCTCAATCACCGTCACATTAACCACCGCCAACATATTCTATGGGCCTCATTGACATTGACAAAGCATCTGGAGTTGTGAAACACGTGTTGGCTGGCTCTCTTTGTGTTTTGTGATTGGTGAAATTTAAATTTAAATTTATGAAAACGTTATCACCCTAATTTCTTTCTGTGTGTTGTATACTGAACTATAGTTCACAATGAATTAATTAAATGTTTGATCAATTCATGATAAGACATATGTTAACAATCTTGCATTCTGATAATCAATGTATTTTATGAAATTCAAATAACCTGTATTTGAATACTTATTTGAGGTACCTCCTTCATTTATTTTTAAATTTATACTTTCGGTGATAGTGGGCAACTACCACTTTGAGTGCACCTTTACACTGGACAGATTATCTCTTTCATTTGCCCAGAAAAACTAATATTGCTAAAAAAGTAGATACGGTGAAAGCAGGCCCATAAAAACAATCAATCATAAACATACCTTTAATGAATCATGATCAGACTGCAGGATGAAAAGTAAAAAATGCACCATTAGTGAACCCAATATTCTCAGAATTTCTCAGGATTTATTAAAAAATATGGGGCACCTGAAGGGACAACTGGGATATTCATAGAGCTTAATACTAATGTCTGTTTCAACAATAAAAAAACAGGTCTTCGTAAGGTGAGGTTGATATAATCCTTTCGCTTGGTCTTGAGAAGAATCAAAACGTGAGCAAACCTAAGGAGTCATTGTCATCCCAATCTGCCAAGGGATAGATGCTGAGACAGTCTGTAAAGTTTAGGGTCCTGATTTAGAGTTTGCAAAGCAGGATACTCTGTCACAAATGTGATAGACATCCTGTCTGCCGTATTACGATCCCCTAATAGCCTACAGAGATCGTAATATGGCAGATAGGATATCCGTCACATTTGTGCTGCGTAAATCATCTACCAAATGTTAAATTGGGCCCTATATCTTTATTACCCAAAGAAACAGTGAGTCACCCAGCACTTAAATATGCATGTGAAAGGTGTCAATTGTCTCTTTTCGATGGTCTGAATTAGGAAGGAAATAACACAATGGAAAGGAAACACCTTTTCAGTCACATATTTTTATATTAAAGCTAAAGAGGAATACAGAAGAATTTAGGCTAAGCACCAGACCATCACTGACATCAGGGCACAGGATAGAGACATTCCATAATCCAGACAAATATCCAAAATAAATGTAAATAGCAAAATACCGGGATAAAAATAGTATCAAGTAGGTGATGAAAATGAGAAATATAATGGAAGTAATGTATTGAAGTGTATTTTTGCATTGTTAATACCTCCTCTTATATATTGTCCAAACAGAAACTGACATTACGAGAAAAGAATAAACTTCCTCTTGGATTGACAACTTTACACAGAATACTCTGATCAGACCCCCATCTTGGACAGGGCGATTCAGAACACATTTTCACAAACTTATGATGGCGTAGTGTGCAAAGAACAAGCTCAAGTTTGACATAATTTGCCAATGGCTGAACTTTGCCACTGCTCCCACTGTCAAAAGTTCCTAGTATTCACAGAAAACAGGTCCAGCTGATAGCTTTTGTGGAAGTGGCAGCGCCATCCAGGCTTCACATGTGCTATCCATACACAGAGCTGCGCGTCCTGCTAGAAACCACCCCACTGCGCGGTTAGGCCAATGTCTCCCTCTGAAACTCCACAGCATCTCGTAAACTCTTAGTAAGCTCTTAGCCTCAAAATGACCGAAGTATTAATTACCTTGTTTACGTGTGAGATGAAAATTTATCAAAAATAGGTTGACAAAAAACATATTCTGTATTTAATTTTCAAGACAGAAACATAAGATCAACACTGTATCAAATAGCCATAGTATGCATTACAGAACCTATGTGAAGAATAGAAAAGACTATTTGTGGACGTATTTTGTATGGAAAACCAGACAACATCATCTACTGTCAAATGTAAAGCTTGCTAAACGGCACAACTAGAAAGTCGAGCAAAGATATATGGTAGGTGTAGGTCTGGGCCATGAGATGGATAATGGCTGACAGCAAGTTCTCATAGTGAGAAACACGTATCAGAGACTGACAATATTAACAGTTGTATAACAGTTGGTGTAATAGTTGGACAGTACACTCATAAAAGGAAATTAGGTCAACTAAGCTCTAATTCCTGATGCATTACGCTACTATAAGGGGCTCATATTTTTATCAATAAACCTTGTTGATATTCTAATAAGCAGTGTTCCAATATGTAATTACTGACTAGCCAGCTCATTCAGCAACAGCACTCCACACAGAGTGGTCACGTGTTAGATTAACTATCTACATTGCTGTGAAAAGGTTTGCAAATTTCAACCCTGTATATGTCTCAAGTTGTAACACATGTAGGTGCAATATGAGTGCACACATTCCTAAGTATTATATGCATTTGCCTACATTTGTTAACTGATTCAGGCAACAATCCACACATTCATGCAAATATTACCAACTGATTGTTATTCGAATAAATTGCCTTCTTATAAGAGTCAAACTTTAGCTTTTTTGTGAACCGAACGTCCAATATGGCACACTTGCTGGTCAACTGTGTTGTAAGTTGCAGATTAGGGCTACTGCCAATGAGTTTGCTAGCCACTTACATATTTTTTTGTTCAGCCTGTGTCTGTGATGATGTGTAGAAAAGGCAAGTTGGCTAAAAGGGTTACAGGTGAACCACAAATGTTCAATACTAGGGATGGGTGGAACTCAAGGAGTTTTACCTTATGGAATTCCACAGAGTTACATAAAAACTCAGCAAGGTTCCGCAGAGTTGCCCCAACAGGTGTAAATATTCATGTTGACCTGCTTGTGCTGCAAATTAGTGCAATTAGCAGAAGCAGAGCTGAATAATCAGCGTGAAAGACTCCATGCGGGGTGGAATAGTGAGAAGCCATTTCAGATGATTTTGCTGCCACTCTAGTAGAAAATCTACTTGAGTGGCAACAAATCTACTCAAGAAGTAGCCCTCTGCTCAGGGGTGGCTCCTCAGCTAAGATGGAGGAGCGTTACCCCCTGCCAGCAGCAGCAGCAGCAGCAGCAGCTGCAAAGCTTTAAAAATAGAACAATAATAAGATATGTTTATTATCATTTTGTTTTCAAAGGAGCCGGGCCGTGGGGGTGACAAGCACTGAGGGGAGTGCACTATGCATTCCCCTCAATGTGAATGTATGTTTGGCCGGCTGTCTTGGGCTGGCAAAACACACATGCACACAAGGGCTCTCTCCAACCTGGCACTGTCTTGCCGGGCTCGAGAGAGAAAGCCCTGGCTCTTAGTCTGCCTTGGAGCACCCAGTCAGGGTGCTTCAGCTAATCATAACACTGCTCTGAGCAACATCATGAATGGCTGCAGGGCAGGTTGGGAGCCTGTGCCTGAAGTGCGGTGGAGAAGGGCGGTGTGACGGGACGATGAAGATAAATTGTTTTTAAAAATATATATATTTTTTTGTTTTATTCCCCCCACCCCTGCCCTGCCACTTTGCTCAGCCACGACTGCCTCTGACCATCAATGGTTATGATCAACTGCAACCCCGCACATTAGAAAATGTCACTAGGGGACACCAAATCTCGTTCAGGCTTGCATTTCTGAAGTCTAGCGGGAAATAATCTGCCACGCTGTGATTTACAGAACTAGGCCAGAAACTCTGTGCTATAGGAGTAACAAGAAGTCGCTAAATTCAGCAAGAGCCATTGGCAGAATGAAACATATGCCCACATTTTGTGAAATTAATGTATTTGCAAATTTAATTTGTATATTTTTTGTGTCATGAGTAGGGTTTTATTTTAAAAATATGCTATTTGTCAGCAATTGCATTTTACTTAAGTGTTTTGTTAATATTGCAAGTGCAAACCCTGTGACCCCCAAAATCACAGGTTTGCAACTGTAAAGATCCTGTTTCGGAATGGACAAAACCCATTTCATTGATTAAATTGGATTTTCAACCCATACTGAATCGCAACATGGATGGGGCCTAAATGCAAGGATTCTACCTAGCTGCAAACCAGAATGCTATGTATCAATGGCTTGAGATGACAATTCAGATCACAAACAATTATACAGTACCTCAGGAATTCTATTCATACCCTTTTTGTTAGAAAGCCTCTTGCCTGTATATCAGGATTCAAACGGTCGGAGTGTGTGGTTTGCCATAGATTACTAGATTGATCAGAGGAGTCTGAGAGACTGTGCCACTAAGGTGGTGCTGTGCTAATGGACGCAGCACCACCTGTCTGATTCAAGAAGCACCATGTCTGGTGAAAGAGAATCTATAATGTCCTCCAAATCACTTAGATCGGGCAATTCTTATGTTTTTCTGTGCAGCATTATGACCATTTTTATTTTTCTAGAAGTCCTTATTTTCTGTACCACTTCCTAAAATGAAGTCTGAAGACCTCAAATGTCTTCCTTCTGAGATTTATTTTGAAATAGTATTTGTCAGAGATAGAGATAGTCCGGCCATCAGAAAGCAAGGAGCCAATGTTCTTTCTAGCTGCTTTTTGTATTAATCTTGCATGCTGATGTTGCAAGAGACACATGATAATGGATTGTGTGTATCCTGTGAACCCATTGAAATTTCAAGGGTTTTCAAATTAGACGCTCAAGAGACGTGGTGCAACATTCAATAGACTTTTAATTTATCTTTTGGGGAGTGGTCCTCCAGTTTGAAAAATTTGTATGTGATATGCCTTACTCCTCAAATCAGGTTCTTTGTTTATTCATTTCTCAGCAGCACCCAACCTCATTCCAGAAGAGTCCAGGCCTGTGTTGAAAGCCACAGTCTCTGTTCTTGAGGTCTTCACTTCTGTGGACACTCCTGTGACTTTGTTGTTCATCCTACTTATGACAGAGCCCATCAATAACATCTCTTTCATGATGGGCTTCAGGGTAACTTCTGCCATCTTCAGTGGGTTTGTGTGCACCATTAGTTTGCTAGAAAGTGCCTCCAAGAAAACCTGTAAGGACAGGTAGGATGAAGACATGGAAGTCACCAATTATGCAGTCCAGACAGTGGCCAAGAGTAGCAGCCCAGGAAATATTTGTAAGCAAGGGTGAGCGTAGTTTCCTGCAACAACAGGGTGGATAAGGCCACATGAGGAAACTACTAGAGGTTAACACACAGGCCCTATAAATCTCAGTGGGCCAGTTGGTAAGTAGAATCCACATAGATGCACCCTCACTGTAACTGCTTGAAAGCACACATCATGTCACAGCTGTTATCAGCATCTTCGGATAGCAAAGGAGTGGCACTGGTGGTAATGGTATGTAGGGTTGATTCTCTGGTGTATGCAGCATAAGGATATATTTTATGACTAGGGGCCTGATTTAGAGCTTGCCAGATGGGTTATTTATGCACAAATGTTTTGGATAGGCTGTCTTTCTTATTCAAAAGTGTTAAAGGATATAAAGCACCTGTGGTGAGGTGGACAGGATATCCACCACATTTGTGACAGAATAACCCACCAGTCAAACTCTGAATCTGACCCTAGGCTAACGTGTCTTTTTAGAGAATATATCTCTCCTGTGAAGCTGGGTAGATACCATGGTCATAGTGGTAGAGTGGAACCCTTAGAAAGTAATCATGCAGTATGTTCAATGATCAGTGCCATTGCAAAAGTCAGTCACTCATATCAATAATAATTGTCTGCGATTCCAAGATGTCACTGTGTCACATTGGAGTTGTGCTTATACAAAACTTTGATTTACAAACCTTTTTGTGCTGAGTTTTCATCACAAAAGTGACACAAACCGTTGCAAACCCTTTTTTTGTGGGAATTACTTTCCAGCGCAAACCTTTTTTCACTAGAAAGTTGCCTAAAAGTATTGCAAAATAACACAGAAAGCTGCTTAGTGTTACTCTGTGTCAAAGGGACATTATATGGGGGAGACATGGGCATTCCCATGCAACCACCCGTGCTGCTTGATGCAGAACTCTATCAACTAACAACAGTAGGCAGGATTTTGCACCAAAAATGAACAACACTTTGAAGCAGCCAGTAAAAGGAGAAATATTTGTATTTCTCCCTTCTGTTCGGATTATGCATGTGTGCTGCACTGTTACATTGTCACTGAAATTTCCAATTAACTATAATGATATCTCTCTCTCTCTCTCTCTCTCTCTCTCTCTCTCTATATATATATATATATATATATATATATATATATATATATATATATATATATATATATATATTATATGTATATGTGTGTGTGCATATATATATATAATACTAATAATAATAATAATAATAATAATGTAAGAATTGCAGCATGGAGGAGTTGAGGGATATATGTGACTAGAGCGGCCCCCTGCTTTGCCAAATGTTCTACGGCATTCGGCACACTTAAGCAGTATTGTGACATTTCTGATCGAAAAATTCCAACAGGTTGCTTTAGAAATTGCTTATCCACTAGCAATTTCATGCCAAAATCTGGAGGCGTCATGTTATGCATTGGAACGATTAAGTCTGGATTCAAATCAGTTGGGAAGCAAAAGATGTCAAAAAGTTGATCCCCTCCATGACAGAAATAAGCCTCGCTTTTCCTGCTGCTTTCACAGCAAGAAAACATTTTTCTGCAGTTTTTAGTAGGTACAATAGTATTACATATTATCGAAGTTCATAAGAAATCGATTTTCCATGGACTTATGATATTTTAATATGGCCCTGTCCTTTTTCTGTTGCTGGTCAGACTAGTTTATTCTTGGTGGTATGTGTTTCGCTTGCAGGAAAGATGCATTCTCTTTAGTCGTGTTCCTTTTTGTTGTCAACGTATTTTCCTTTTTTGTTATCAATGTAGCATTTTCACAAAATGTAGCTCTGCCTCTCATGTTCCGAAGACAACGCTAAACCTGGGGGCATAAGACGTGATTCGCAAAGCCACTTTTACAACAGAAAATATCTCCCTTTATGCACATCAGATAACAACAGAAGAGATCTTGCAGGCGTAAATGGATTTACCATTGAATAACTGGCTGCCACAACTGTGTACAATTACGCTTTTTTAAAACCCGCGTGAGAGATAGGGAGAAGGAGGATCAGGGTGTGGTTTGCGTTACAGACTTTGTGAATTGCACAAACTGAGAGAGATGTACTTATGTAAATGCCTGGAATAGACCACATTCCAGGGTGCGAAGGAGAGATTGGAACGCCCCTAACCTTCGTGGGACTGTGGTGGAAGGTATGTAAATCACAACATTTTCATTCGTTGTTGGACAGAGATCACATTACGTTGCTCACTGCAGTTGTGGAGGGACTTCAGCGTTGTTTCCCCTGTAGAAGCTGAATTGATTAATTACCCTAAAGAAGAGAATTCTGTGCACGCTGCAGACTTCATTTTTAGATCATACAGGGCGCACTCAGTTTATATATTTAGTTACATTTCGTGTGCTTGCATCCAAACCTGTTGGGTGCCGTTTCAACAAATATGACAATACAACGCAAATCAAGAATTCTAATTATTCATAAAAAAAATTAAAAAATCGATAGTGACTGGGAAACCAGAAATGATTAAAAATCGAAATGTTGTTAACAGCCCATTCAATTCTGTGATAGTTTATTAAGTATACCCACAAAATGTTTTTGAGAAAAGTAGTGACAGTAATCATAGGGCACACATGGTCAGATAGATACCACCACTGTATCTGTCATATGATCTATGTACTCCATCTAATTGTGGCTGGTCCTTTGTCCATCACAGCCATGATAAGAAACTGGGTGTGATATATGCTGCTGATATCAGCTTAGATGTATGAGAGGCAACAGTAATGTCTGCTTTCTTCCAAATGAACCTTCACCATTGATACTTCCAGAAAATCATGCTGTGGTGGCAGAAGCGCATGCCAACTCATTTTTGCGCCATGGCAGTGCCTTACATATGAAAAACCCACACATTGAACTTAATGCAACAGGTACAAAATGTAGCATTGAACCAAATTCATGGACAAATTAATGAAACAACCAGTATTATCACTCTTAACAAAACGTCACCTCCAAATACTTGAACGATCTGCACCCAAATATCTCAGAGACGATCAAAAACACATTGGAAAACCAAATGGGCTTTCTAGGAGGAGGCAATATTTGTTGTAATGGAAGCTACGTGGTGTGATAAGTGATGATGCTTATCTTAAACAATGGTTCAGTTAGGCACACGTCACAAGTGTTATATTACACGTATCACCAAAAAAACCTCAATGAATAACTAGATGACTGGAAAGGTTATCTGAAACAATTGTTGCAGATACAATAGTATGAGAGCTGATTATCACGTGCATGCAATGCCCTTTTCCCTAGAAGATACTGTGGCCAGTTTGATGATGATAAGAATGTAAATATTTATTCACCAAGCATATCAAATTATACCATTGCCCACAACAATAGAGATCATTTTATAAACCTCAAAAAGATGAAAGGCTAACTACCACTAGTCAGGATTCAAGCCTTTCTTCAAAGGAAAAATACTTTTGGATAGATTGGTACACCATGGGGGCTATTCACTTGGGTTATTTTGGACTGCCAGTTTACATACTTCAGATCTCTGTCTCTGTCTCTCCTATCTTTTCTGAATGAAGACCTATGCTCCAGTTGTGGAGATATCCACACACGTGGATATAGGATCTATTAGTTAATATGGAAGGGCCTGGGGAAGTCATTGAAAAATGGAGAATAATTATTATAAATTGGTTGAAGTAAGGAAACGATTGAGAGTATAGGAAGGGGCAGGCTAATAGAAACACACACCTACATAAGAGTAAAATAATTTAAATTCATAAACTACATGTGTAAATCTACTACAGTATTACTACTGACAAAACAGACTGAAATTTACTTCTTTCCAGCCTTCGAGTAAATCAAGCACCACATATCACCATCCACTGGTACTGCAACACACTCCTGTAGAAATCAAGGAAGGCAATAACATTTACACATAGGAAATTATCTAAAATTAAATTCTTATAATGAATATTTTAAATGTGACTTCATTTGAATAATGGTTAAGGTTATTATTGAATATTTTAGTAATAAGAACTTAAATGTTATTCTTTAATGCACATAGTTACATTTAGTGAAATGTATTGGAAACAATAAGTTATTTTTTGTATATGTAGTAATGTTGTAACAAAATATATTGTAAATCTGAACTTAGTTTTGCAAAATAACTCTCAAATAAAATGATAAAACAATGCATAACTTGCATCAAAGATTGTGGATACATTCAACACAAATGATATTGCAAATGAGGGGGAAAGAAAAAGTAATTTAGTTAATAAAAATGATTATAAAAATAAAACTCACTAAATTATGTTAAAATGTTATAATATGTTAAGATTTACTGCAGGTGTGTTGTCTTTTGTTTCTGGGATGGTTCTAGGTGAATAGGAGTTAGCAAAATGTGTTTTAAATATTCAATTAGAAATAACTACGGTATATTTATTTTAACTAAAATATACTTTCTAAAATTCCTTATAACTTTTGTAGGGAGAACTTGGCCCCTGTGGCAGAGATCTCTACAAACAGATGGATAGTTACTAATGGTAACTTTGCTGTCATAGATTATGTTCGACATGTCTCCAGCTCCTCATCAAAGGCCGTAGACACCCAAAATTCTCCTTCTAGGTGTAAACCTACTGGTGGAAATAATGAATTCCATCCATGAGGAGATTTACACTTAGGTGTGTGTGTAGATCTATATGTGAGGAGATCTATGCATGCAAACATACCTTTGTGAATAGGGCCCCGTGTGCTTTAACCCAGTGATCTGTCTTAAAATGGGACTGGGACTGGACAGTTGGCGGAATTAAAAGGCAAACCCTGAAAAATAATGTAAAGAACTCTCATCATTGCAAAATAAATGCTCCAAAAAAGCTGTCAAATGATACTTTATCATGATTGTAACTTTCCATCACTTCTGTTCTTTCACCTAACCACACTAAGGGGGAGATGTATCATTATTTCAAGCAGCTCAGCAAGCCATCTTGCTACACTGCATGGTAGAGAAAGGGCAGGAATGGCTTTATTAAACAGGGTACAGCACATTCCTGTCCTTTCCTTCCCTGACGCACAATGTGCTGCCTTGCACCAATGCAGGCACCCCTGCACCATGGTGTAAATGTGCGTGTGTTGCAGGCAGGAATGTTTTTGTGCAGAAAGGGGCACCTTTCTGCACAAAAACAATCCTCAAAGGTCTTTTCCTCTTTCTATTTGTGCTGCAGAATGAAGCACACTTAGAAAAAGGAAATAACAAGGAAAAATAGAGATATTGCTCCTTGCTGTGCCTCCCCCGGGAAGGCGTAACATTGTAACACATTCTGAGGTTGACCAGTGTTGGTAAACCTGGGAATGCACCAAAACCCATGGGTGCATGCATGGAAACACCCATGCTCAAACCTTGGAACATATCCCTTGGGCAGAGTAACAATAGGCAGCAATTTGCACTGCCTTGCGCTCCTCCAGATTTATCAAACCATTAAGGGCCTTGCAAGCTGGCCATGTGTGGCTTGATAAATCTCACTTAGGTTTTGATAAATACTCCCCTAGGCATATTGGGAATAATTTCTCACTTTTCTATACAAATTTGCAGGCTTAGTGATTTGGCTGCATTCCATTGATAGCCTAAATGTTGCATGCATAACCTGGGAGGGTAATTTTGTCAACTATACTACTACAAGAATACCCCTGCCACTACAAGACATTTCATGGATAACCATCAAGAACCTCATGTGACTCAGAACATCCTCAGGAGCCCATAGCTTATCAACAGAGTTTTCATACAGTCAAGAAACTAAACCTACATGTCCCAGAATGCAAAGTGTGTTTGGCTAAAAGGCTAGAATGGCTGAGAGAGTCACATAATAATGATCATTGAAATCCTTACCCCAGTACTACAAAAATACAATTTCCACTGAAGGAGAGATATTCCATTTTATGTGACAACCTCCAGCTCTACACTAGAGTTGCCCCAATGTCTGCAAGGTAAACGCTGCTCTTAGGGCAGAAAATTATCCAACATAAGAGCAGGATTTGTTGCAAAGAAGAAAGTGCACCACTGGTCTCATACTTCCTGACAAATAACCATGCTGAAATGGACTTCATATGGTAAGTGTTTGACCAACTGATTATTCCTCTTTGCGGTGGTGATCTGATACAGATACTGCAACGTTGTGAACGTCGTTGGAGATCGCAGTGTGACACGGTAAACAATGGCCTGAACACTGTGGATGAGTGGAACAATGCAGCCTTTTAAAGGACCCCTAAAAACTGGTGTCACAATTTTAAATTTCAAATATACCTTGCCCTTCGCACAGCCTGTAACAGCATGGACATTGGGAATACATCAATCAACACATGTTGGTGTCTTGGCTCGTTATGTTCCATTTCCATTATGTGCAGATAAAGGTAGTACCATACATATTTTGGTGTACATATAAATAATGAACTGTTTCATAAATGAAGGTGACTATTTTGGCTGGAATTGGCATGATATCCAATTTTAATTAACCCTCTAGTAGTTGTCATAAGGGTTTCAAAATGAAATTTACCTTTAAGGCCTCTTACTTTTTCTTTATTCCTTTCCTTTCTTTTGTCCTGTTTCTATATTTTCTTATCTTACAGCGATCACTAGGCATTATATATGCCCCCCCACACTCACTACTGATGAACCAAGAAGAATAACTGAGGTCATGAATAATTATAATGCCTTACACAGAAATTACGAGAAATTACTGATGTCTGATTAGTATTCCGTGGGGCAACAATAGGCCCGACGCAGAAGTGCAGTATTGTTTTTTCACGCATTCTGGTATGAGACGCTTTGCTGGGCATCTCTTTTTGGTGTCTGTAATAAAGAGGAATATTTGAGGTAAAAGTACACTGATTCCTTAGATCTGCATAGGTCTTAACAATTTTCCCTGACACAGAGGTGTGGTCTAGTTTTCCTGGTGGCTCATGCATTCTGGCATGAGAATCTTCACTGGGAATCTGGCATGAGACGCTTCATTGGGCATCACCATTTGGCATTTGTAACTAAGAGAAATATTTGAGGTGAAGTATACTTGTGTCCCTATATCCGCATGAGTTTGTCACTTCCCCCCGCGGTACTGTTAGACCAACTACACGAGGGAGAGGTCTATTTTTTTTCTAGTTGGAAGATTTAAATCAATTCTTCTATAAGACGCTTCACTTGGCGTCTGCGATTGTTTGTGGAGGTTCACTTGCATTCTATAGGTCAGCAGCTTTTCTTCCAATTTCAGGTAAAAGAACCACTGAATATGGATTGAGTTTGTGGTTAATTTTTGTCATGTTTGTTTTAATTTAGATTTAGGCACTTTATTCCTAAATAGGGAGTGGTTACTGATTGATTCTTCCATTTGATTTCCTTAGGTAATTGGTTAAAACCTCCTCCTACCCTTTCAAAGAGTAATAATTCTGGCAAAATACATTTGTTTTTCTTTATTAACATGAGCTTTCAATTGATTCAAGGTCCTAGTGTATGATTCGATTCCTGTCCTCTTATTATCCTGATTTTGTGAACATGGCTATTTCTTCATAAGCTACTCCAAGTTGTTAGGAGATCAGCATTATATTTATAATGGAAGCAATTATTGCTACTGAGATGCTTTCACAATCATTTTTTTAATGGTATTTTCTTTTGTTTGGATTATGGAGGTATACATATTGATTTCAAGACTAAATTGGCTCGAAAGAGGAACTTAATTAGTACATTTTGTAAGGTGAGTTTTCCTGATGTCTTTTGTTTCCCATGACAAATTCGATTGACCATAAAGGGATTACTAATACGTTTGAACTTCTCTTTAGATCAATAGAACTCCTCACCACCATCCAGAGGTCACTGAGAATTGTGGTATATAGTGGTTCTGGATGGGGTTTCTTGACTAATTGGTCCCTGTGAGGACCCTTTGTGGATTACGCAGGTTGCGCTAAGTATTCACCTTGTGGTTGGAATAGACAGCACTCTCACTAGGTTTCCACAGCAATATCAAGTATAAAGACATCAATCTTGGTAATTAGTGCTCAAGAAGGGAGGAAGACCATCCTAATTTTCCTTAATCAATTTAAAGTTTTAATAGTTTCGAGCACACATAAGTAAAGCCAGAAGATTTCTCATTTTTCATAGGTAATTGTTCCAAACTGTATTTTTTAATTCCACGTGTTTAGATAGTGCCATGTGATTTCGACAAATCAGTCAATATTTCATGATTAGCTTCACCCCGTTCTGGAATCATCAAAGACTTTGTGATGCACAAAACGAAGCCAACACGTTTTTCATCAATGCTGCATAAGTAGAAGCTGACTTCTTCAGGGCTAGCATTCGTCGTTATAAATGTATCCAAATAAAAATGAAAAATAATCCTTGAAACGAAAACAATCCAAACTGACATAGTCTATGTTTGTACCAAGTGCATCCAACCTATCCAACAAGCTCGTGAATGAAGGGGAGAGTACTCCCTGTTGTACTGGGCATCTGGCCATTCTTAAGAGGGGGCTTTAACATTACATTACAGGGATTATTTTTCATTCCTATTTGGAAGTGACACCACCCTCACCCTCATAAATTAATGTAGTGCAGAGGATACATTATGAAGATAAAAGGCCTTTGATATAACATGCTACAGAGCTGGAAAAATAATTATTTCACTGAGAGCTGTTAAGGAGATTAGCTACTTATTTCCGGATAAGGAATGTGCAGGTCATACCTGGAGATCACATCGCCAAACCTTTGGTAGATCATGCACAATATTACCTTGGATTTTAAATAAAATGAAACCCTTCTGATATACAACCCAACATTAATTCTGAAACCTTGTTCAACAACAACCTACTATCGCTTTTATGTTATTAAGCTTGCGGGTTACACACAATTTCACATCGCAGGCTGCTCGGTTGTTTTCAAGAGATGAAGTTTACTGATTACTTGCATTGAAACAAGCATTTGCATTATCTCAGTGTGAACGCAAAAACATTAAAATCAATATCCTGCTGTAAATGGGATTTGCAATCTGTAATGAAAAGTGCGGTTATTATAGAAAGCAGTTCAGAATGTTGGGGAACAAATATAGCATTGTTTTGTTTTCTTTAGTCCATGGCACTGATTGTTCATTTTGCTGTGCTTCATACTTCATGAATAGGGGTGATTGATTACAGCCAGAGTAAAACATTGCATCTCTTATCCAGCATCACCGACGCCAACACAAGCTCATCTAACTTCATTCATGGGGAATTGTTAAATTGTTTTTATGTCTTTATGAAAAGTAACACAGGGTTTCACATCTCTCTGCTAACTATGCTTTAGCTTACAGTTGCTGAATTGACAGATGCTCCTTTCTATTCGTTGTTCATTTGCTGAGTCCACAAGAAAATAATAGAACATGGGAACTGCGTGCGTTCTGTGACCTGGGTCTGGAAATCAGCATTTGAAACCAGCAACGGCAAACCTGGAAACTCGTGGGTGTATGCAACCATGATGTAACAGCAAAATGCTTTCTCAAAATGCAAAAAAAAACATTAATTTAAAATAACTTTTCAATACTTTTTTCACGTAATAGCCATCTTCTACCTGGCTGTTAACTTGCCCTGTACCCTTCCATTTTAATGCTTTATGTGCTCTACAACAATTTACAAGCACTTGGTCATTTAATAAACCACAATGAAAATTGTTTAAACTATAGCCGTTCTTATAACATCAGAATTTCACATTAATACTTGGAGAGGCAAGGAGTCTGCCCAAGTATTATCTTCATGACTTCGACAACATGGTCTGAGGAGATATGCTTCGAACTGAAGGGCACAAGGACGATAACATGGTGTGCAATGGATTGATGATAAGTCTAACACAATGTTCTTGTTTGTCTCCACCCAGGTGCTTCAAGTGACGCTTAGAGTGCATAAATGAATGTGCCAGAGAAATCCCATTGCACCTGTATGCTTCAGGAAAATGTGGAATGCAGGAGATCTCTCTATGCTCCTTGACCACATAGACATAAAGAAATTGCAGATATTCCATCAAATCTGCTGTGCATGCGGGAAATACACCACTAACAGAAAGAGGGCACAAGGTGGTTGTCAGAAACAGGATTATAAATTTGGGAGGTTGCACTCCTACTATATTATTAAAACCCTCTAGCTAAGTTAAAATAAAGTCCCTAGAGAACTACTACTCAGCCCTGATAACTGATAGATGTGGACAAGTGGCAGGCAACTCCACAGACAAATGCAAGTTAAGTTCAAGCAGCACCAATAATTTTAAAGGTCAGAAAACAAAATAATAACATTTCCAAAAACAAATGAAAGAAAAAGAGAACAAGGCTATTGGTTAAATTGCACAAGGGTCTGAGAATTAGATAAAGGCACCCTGTAAAACGAATTTTGAAATTTGTAAGGCAAACTGTGCCAAGAAAAAAGTACCACACTGATCAAAGTTCACTTTCATGGTTGACAAGCAGCTAGACACAATTTCAGGCTGATCTTGTTGGGGGAGAGGTCAGATGCATCAAGCAGGTCATCCCAGTCAAATATTCTGCCTTGTATCTCTAAAATATAAGTCAATATCTTCCAGCAGGGCGAGGTTCAAGGCCTGTGCAGGCAAGACTCCCTCTAAGGCTAATGCATCCTCATCAAGCTCCTGCTGAATCAATTGGGCTTGCCAACAAAGGTTCCCAGCGAGACAAACAGGATTGTGTCATCACTGAAGTCACTGTGCAGGTCAGAACAATTTGCCAGCTCGCCACAGCCCTAGGTTTTCCTTTCAGACATAGGGGGTTATTCTAACTTTGGAGGAGTGTTAATCCGTCCCAAAAGTGACGGTAAAGTGACGGATATACCACCAGCCGTATTACGAGTTCCATAGGATATAATGGACTCGTAATACGGCTGGTGGTAAATCCGTCACTTTTCTGTCACTTTTGGGATGGATTAACACCTCCTCCAAAGTTAGAATAACCCCCATAGTCTATTTTCTGGAAGTAAAAATCCTCCAGGGCACAAGGCTGTAACCTTTAGCCTGGCAGGGCTTCACAACGCTAGATACATTCTCTTTGAGGACTTTCTGAACAACTTAAAAACACAGCAAATAATCTCAAAGCAGGATAAACCTGGTTTCCCTGACCTTCTTGTAAGTGACATTCTTGGGCAAGCCGAAGCACCTTGTCCCAGCCCTCTCACTTTTTTCCCAACTGCTGTAAAACTTCTAGTCCAAGTCAGTTCTGCAGCCTCCAGCTTCTCAGGGCAAGTTTTTAGGCAACAAGCAACTCTCCTGCCAGGGCTCCTGCATGTCCAGTCCTCTGTGGTCAGCTGGTTCACATGGAATCAGGATATCTTTCTCAGTTTGTGTCCCTTTTGGAGGCAGGAAAATCTTTCACCTAACCTTTGGGGAGCAGGTCCAGTCACTGGAGTTAACAATCAGCAGTCTTCTGTCTGGCAGCAGAAATTAGGAGTCCATGAGCCCTTTTCTTCCAGCTCGGTCAATAGACTTGAAAAAGTCTGCTGCTTAATCCTTACAGTTTTCCTGCAGTCTCCATCTCCTAATGTAGTACTTCCAATTTGCCTTATTGTAAACCTTCTCAGCAGCACCTGTTTCAAGATGGCAGAACCCTTTCACCTCTATGCAGGTGTGAATTCAGTTCCCTGGCTGCTCCCTATTTAGACGAGCTCTACTACCACCTGAGAGGGTCTGAACTGGTTATGACACTGTTGGAACAGGAACCTCTCTTTCTATGATGGCCCTGGGAAGCCGACCCTGACATCGCCAAGTCAAAAAACAGAATGCTAATGATGTCTTTTGATCTGCCCAAAGTTTCTTTCCACTAACAGATTGCTAATTTCTGCTAGATGGCAAACAGTTAACATCTATATACTTTATGGGCTCAGAGGCAAGCTATTGTCTTTTGAGCCAGTGTATTCCAGCACAGGAGGTATGATGGCTGTACATCAGTTCTGATTCAGGCAGCATAAGGTACACCTTTATATAGCTACTTTTTTATTCACATTATCAAAAATAAGGTTTCATCATTAAATCAGATTTTGAAATTTAAGTAAAAAAGGTCATTTTAGCATTTTTCCAGAGGGAGATACATAAGTCTTTTATTCAAATCTATGCCTGTCCTATGGAAAATGTTGCTGGACCTATGCACATAGCTTTTAAGTCTTTTAAGCCTTTAAGCCTTTAAGTCGCTGTAAGGCCTCAGTTATTTAAGATATATTGTGCCACTTTGTTATGTATTAGGTCAATGCCTTGTGGGTATAAAAGGCATGCTGTAGGAGTTAATAAAATATAAAAAAAGGTTTTTCCTCTGTAGCAAGGACCCCTTTCAGTGACATGTGTAACTACAGTGCATTTAAAATATAGCTCAATGAGTATACACTGGTACACCTAGCTGATATGTTTGTCTTAAATGTGGGGGGCGTAAATACATACTGCAGCCAATAGA
This sequence comes from Pleurodeles waltl, assembly GCF_031143425.1. Classification (NCBI taxonomy): domain Eukaryota; kingdom Metazoa; phylum Chordata; class Amphibia; order Caudata; family Salamandridae; genus Pleurodeles; species Pleurodeles waltl. The sequence goes on from NC_090451.1 coordinate 474,059,193, forward strand.
TGACATTTAACTTCCAATCCATAGGTTCGTTTTCTGTGCTTTCTACAATGATCTTACAAGACAGTTAAATAGACCAATTGTGTGAAACCAATTAGAGTAATACCATTTTTAAAGGCCAGAGTATACGCACTCTGCCACTGAATAGCAGTTTTGCAGGGCACAGAGCCCTAATACCTGCAAAAATAGGGCCCAGAAAAAAATGAAGAATTCCAGGGTAACCATGCAGAAAAGGTGACTTTGCTCTCGCAAAATGAGAACTAGCTTAGCTGGGTCATCGTCCCTCCCTTGAACTCAATAGAATCTCCTTAGGACCAGGGCTGACAAAAGCAAAGATTAATGTCGCAGAAAAGCATTGCTTCATGCTGATGGAATGCTAGTATGAAGTGAATTTTCTGGGAGAAGGAGTTGCGGAATCAGTGCCTGCACCAACCTCTAAATTTGGGGCAGTTTGGTGGGAAGAATCCTCTGCTTCCTCTCCTGAAAGACTAAAAGAGGGATTTGTCCTTCACCACTTTTTAGTTTGACCCTTATGAAATACCAAAGTGCGTGGTGTGGTTTTCAATTAAATTGCTCTCATGTTAAAAGAGACAGTGCCACCATTTTGGATCTGACTAGAGACATCTTCACTGTCAACTAAGCTCTTCTAATGCAAAAAAGCATATAAGCATTGGTAATGCTAATAATTTCAGGCTTTAATGTGCTGCTTACTTCACTGCACAGCTTACCCTGCACACACATGGTCAAAGTCCTTTGCCATGGGTGTACTGGGAAAAGGAGTGATAACCAGGAAGAGCATTTGCCTACTCCAGTCAATACAAAATGTGCACAGCAAGGAGCGACTGGAGAAACAATGCGCGAAAAAGGGCAAGCAAAGGTGAAGCTCAAAGCTAAGCTTAGTAGGACAAGTGTCTGCAAGTGTGGAGGAAATCCAACTGAGATTGAAAAGAAATGTGCTTATATAAAGTAAATACCAAGACATAAAAGCTGTACTTTGCTGAATCAGAAGGTAACAGTGAAGACATTTAGGTAAACTAATCAAGACAGCATTCTTATAACCTAACCAAGATAAGATAGTTCCTTGGATTACCAACCTTTTCCCCTTTACAAAGAGACAAGGAAGAATGTACCATAAGCTTTTCATCAGGGGATTACATACCAGAGAATTTGTTGGCATGTGATCAGAAATTAAGATGAGCATTGATATTAACATTTCTGGTATTAGTAGCAGGGCCTTGAAGTAGTCCAAGAGTTAGTGACTACCAAACAGCGGTCCAGATCGAAAGAAGATTCCTTGGAACAGCAAGTGCTTTAGGAGCATTTAACGTCTAAAGACTATTGATAATCAAAAATAAAATGTACCCCTTCGCTGCCAGGCCTTTTCCCATTCAGGTGCCAGGCCTTTTTTGCAGCTATTTGGGGCAGTTCCTGCTTAGGCCCTCATAACGTTTTGTCCAAATAAGCCACCCACAACAAATTTGTGTCCTTTTTTCAAACATCCTAGGGATTCTAGAGGTACCCACATTTCTTTTTTAAAATGGGAAAAAACGGCTGCAGAAGAAAGCTTGTGTTTTTTCCCCTGAAAATGGCAACAAAAAATGGTTTGCGGTGATAAAATTACAATCTTCCCAGCTTTCAGGAACAGGCAGACTTGAATCAGAAAACCCAATTTTTTAACACAATTTTGGCTTTTTACTGGGATACACCCCATTTTTACTATTTTTTGTGCTTTTAGCCTCCTTCCAGTTAGTGACAGAAATGGGTGTGAAACCAGTGCTCGATCTCAGACACCTAAACATTTCTGAAAAGTAGACAACATTCTAAATTCAGCAAGGGGTCCTTTGTGTAGATCCTTTAACGTTTTCCTACAGATAGTAACAGACAAAATAAAAAGAAAATTGAAATTGAGTTGAAAAAAGAGCCATTTCTGTCCACGTTTTCTTATATAACTTTTTCCAGCTATGGCAGATTATTAGATGCAATATACTGTTATGTCTGCTGGACTCTTCTGGTTGCAGGGATATATAGAGCTTGTAAGTTTATCAAGAACTCTAGGTACCCAGAGCCAATAAATGAGCTTCACCTTGCAATGGGTTCTCATTGTATACCCGGTATCAGTGCTTAATTTGTGCTTGTTGTTTCCGGTGCTGTGCACCTGCACTTATTTGTGAGGGCCGGGGCTTATTCTTATGCTTCAAGCATTTGCTGCGAGCAAAAGACACATATGTGAAGACAGAAGAAGGAAAAACTAAAAAGCGTCATAAAGGGAGAAAGTAGAAAGTTGCACGATGAGCGGAAGGGGCAGGGGTGGCCGTAAATGGATTGAAGAGGCCCGAGATGGCTTCAGGATTATGCTGCCTCAGTATTCAGTGGTGGCAGATTTAATTACAGCAGCCTCGTGTTTAAGAGAAGGGCTTTGAGCACCGGCACCTCTTAATTTACAAATTAAGCACTGCCCGGTATACAGCAATTCATTTGGTGAAATAAAAAGAGTGAAAAATAGGTATCAAGGAAACCTAAGTATTTCCAAAATGGGCACAAGATAAGGTGTTGAGAAGCAGCGGTTATTTGCACATCTATGAATTCTGGGGTCCCCATACTATCATGTGAACTACAGGGCATTTCTTAAATGGACGTCTTTTTTACACTCTGACTTACCTTTGGAAGGAAAAAATGTAGAGAAAGACAAGGGCAATAACATTTATTCTTCTATTCTGTGTTTCCCAAGTCTCCCAATAAAAATGGTACCTCATTTGTGTGGGTAGGCCTAATGCCTGTTACAGGAAATGCGACATGGACACATCACATTTTTAAATTGAAATCTGGCGTGTTTTTTGGAAAGCGCCTAACTGTGGATTTTGGCCTCTAGCTCAGCCAGCATCTAGGGAAACCTACCTAAACTGTGCATTTTTTTAAACTAGACACCTTGGGAAATCCATGATGGGATGACTTGAGGGCTTCTCACCAGGTTCTGTTACCCAGAATCTTTAGCAAACCTCAAACAGAATTTGGCAAAAAAACACTTTTTCTTTTTATTTCGGTGCCGCAAAGTTCTGGAATCTGAGGGGATCCCCAAGCTTCCTTCCACCCAGCATTCCCACAGGTCTCCTTATAAACATGGTACCTCACTTGAGTGGGTATGCCTAGTGCCCTCTACAGGAAACGCCCCAAAACACAACGTGGACATTTTAAATTGTCCTAAAGAAAACTGGCCTGCTTTTTACAAAGTGCCTAGCTGTGGATTTTGGCCTCTAGCTCAGCCAGCAGTTAGGGAAACCTAGCAAACCTATTCATTTTTTAAAACTAGACACCAAGGGAAATTCAGAAGCAGATGACTTGTGGGGCTGTCACCAGGTTTCTGTTACCGAGAATCCTTTGCAAACCTCAAATTTTGGCCAACAAAACACTTTTTCCTCACATTTCGGTGATGGAAAGTTCTGGAATCTGAGAGGAGCCACAAATTTCCTTCCACCCAGCATTCCCCCAAGTCTCCTGATAAAAATGGAACCTCTCTTTTGTGGGTAGGCCTAATGCCCGCGACAGGAAACACCCCAAAACACAACGTGGACACATCACATTTTCCCAAAGAAAACTGACCTGATTTTTGCAAAGTGCCTTGCTGTGAATTTTGGCCTCTAACTCATCCGGCACCTAGGAAAACCTAGAAAACCTGGACATTTCTGAAAACTACCGACCTACTGGAATCAAGGACGGAGTAACTTGTAGCACTCTCAACAGGTTCTGTTAACCAGAATCCTTAGCAAACCTAACAATTTGCAAAAAAAACACCTTTTCCTCACATTTAGGTGCTGAAAAGTTCTAGAATCTGAGGGGAGCCACAAACTTTCTTCCACCCACCATTCCCCCAAGACTGCAGATAAAAATGGTGCCTCAATTTTGTGAGTAGGCCTAGTGCCCGTGACCGGAAACGCCCCTGAACACGTGGACACTGTTTTTTGCAAAGTGCCTAGCTGTGTATTTTGGCCTCTGGCTCAGCCTGCACCTAGGAAAACGTATACATTTTTAAAAACTAGACACCTAGGGGAACCCAAGATGGGGTAACTTGTTGTGCTCCCACCAGGTTCTGTTACCCAGAATCCTTTGCAAACCTCAGATTTTGGTAAAAAAACACTTTTTCCTCACATTTCGGTGATAGAAAGTTCTGGAATCTGAGAGGAGCCACAGATTTCCTTCCACCCAGCATTCCCCCAAGTCTCCCTATAAAAACTGTACCTCACTTGTGTGGGTAGGCGTAGTGGCAGCAACAGGAAATGCCCCAAAACACAACGTGGACACATAACATTTTCCCAAAGAAAACTGACCTGTTTTTTGCAAAGTGCCCAGTTGTGGATTTTGGACTCTAGCTCATCCGGCACCTAGGAAAAACTAGCAAACCTGGACATTTCTGAAAACTAGACACCATGGGGAACCTGGGTTGGAGTAACTTGTGGCACTCTCACCAGGTTCTGTTACCCAGAATCCTTAGCAAAGTCCACAATTTGGCAAAGAAAAAACAGTTTTCCTAACATTTTGGTACTGCAAAGTTCTGGACTTTGAGGGGAGACACAAACTTCCTCCCACCCAACATTCCTCCAGGTCTCCCAATAAAAATGGTACCTCACTTGTGTGGGTAGGCCGAGTGCCTGCGAAAGGAAATTCCCAAAACACTACATGGACACATCAAAATTATCAAATGTAAAACTACCTGTTTTTATGGGGGCAGCTGCTTTTTTGGTCCTGGACTCAGCAGCCATCTAGGGAAACTTACCAAACCCAGACATTTCTGAAAAACAGACACCCGAGGGAGTCCAGGGTGGTGTGACTTGCGTAGATCCCCATTGTTTTCTTACTCTGAATATTCAGCAAACCTCAAATTTAGCTAAAAAAAATCACAATTTTCCCACAATTCTGTGTCGGATCACTGCACCAGCACAAATTTCCTACAACCCTCAGTCTTCCGATAAAAATGATACCTCACTTGTGTAGGTGGGCCAAGTGCCTGTGACAGGAAAGCGCCAAAAACATGTCAAAATTCAGGGAGAACAAAAGTGGGTACAAAAGGGCAGTTTGAAAAAAAAACGTTTTTAGGCTGACAAGTGGGGCAGAATTTTTATCGGAATAGGAACAATAAGCAAATAAAGGAGACACAAAACAGTATCAATACTCAGTGTGGCCCAAATGTAGTGGCTATGCAGATGTAAAGTGCTGGAGGCCCGTGATGATGACACAATGGCAGTAAAAACTTGCTATGAAGATTTGCTATCCCATGTAGAGGCTCCGGCAAGCAAAACATTGGATTTGCTTCCAGTAGGAAGGAATTTCACACACATAAACACTTCAGCTGCACTTATAAAATGGGAACGTGGCTTAGTACAGGACTGTGGCCGAAGTCATCAGACAGAAATGACAGGAATTGATCCAGCTCTTGAACCCCTTGAAGTTGAAGGAGTTGTGCTGACAAAGAATTTTGTACCTCTGGTGGTGACTAGGTCTCCAAAGAATGTGAGTTCTGTCGTCACTGATACAGAAAGAGTTACAGAGGAAGTCCCCCACTTTGAGAGACAGCAAAAATAGCTTCTAAACTCATTGCAGTAGTCTTCTGGTTGTTCAGAGTACTGCTGGCTAAACACTGTAGTTGTTTGAAGCACACATATGAAGCTGTCCTGTTCTTAGAGCTCTGTTCCAGGTTATTACACTGCACTGAATTAAAACGTGTAGTACTGGGACATCAACACCTTAGAGACAGCCCTGTAGAAAGCAAGAGCTAGTCAGGTGAGTGCCAATATCTGATCTATTCTCCCTTCTTTATTGACTGTAAACTGTGTTCACTGGAAATGGAGACAGTAACCCCATGGAAATATATTTGTCTCCCAGGCAAACTGTTCATCTTTAAATTGAGAGCAGAGCTTCCCATTTTTCCTAATAACTTGCACAAACCCCAAACTGGAAGTTTGAAAATGTATTAGTGTATTTACTTTATCCTATATAAGTCAATGAATAGCTGCCAGTGTGATGTTCATTTCCCGGTCATGAGAACAGAGTATCACACCCTAAAATATGCACTCATACAATCATGCATGTATGGCTCTATAGCACACCGTGTCCGGGATATGTGCGTTAAAAAGGCAGTTATAAACAAAAGTGTTACACCACAATAATCAATAGTGTGCTGCTTTTCATCAGGAGGGCATGTTAATACAAATACCTTGTCACCTCAGGTAGCTGGGTGTGAAAAGCTGTTGATACTCCAGTGTAGAAATCAGCACATGCTGTTGAACAAGAGAGAGTGAGCCCAGATTGTGTCCTCTGTGCTCCTCCACATTTATCTTCTGTGTTTTTTATGAGACAGATACCATGGTCAAGTTCACAAGCAATGCTTGGCAATCATCGTATCAATCTTAGACTCTCACTTCTTGCTTCACAGTGAGGTTTGAGCAGGCAAATGGACCACATCACAAGGAAGGCTTAGCACCCCTCCATGCCACAGCATTATTTCCAGTGTATTCCTAGCCAGGGCCTGAAATATTGAGAAAGGCATGCTAAATAACAATTTAATGTCAATATCTCAAACTTTCACAGCACCATTTTAGCTGCACGTTTTCTGTGAACCCATGTCCTTTGACATCTCATGCTTATGATAGACTTTGTTCCTCCGTAAATCATATCAAATAACTCAACTACAGATACCGCATGAAAGAAGGGGCCATGTCATCATTCAAAATGTTTTTAAAGTTGTCCTTTTAAAACACATTATTATTACCATTGATGCTTCTTCAACTTTTATAATTATTTGTCAAGGGTAAATATTGTCTTGTGCTCTTTCTTACATTATTGCTGTAACTTTACTAGTGGTGGCCCACAGATAGGCTCAGTCACTTTTTGCATGTATACTTGTGCAATACTTTCCCTACAGTCTTGCATTATTTTTGTGGATTAAAGAGTGGGGGCGGCTAATGCCATAGTAGGGCAGCCAAGTTCTCTCTGTTTTCAATACCTTTTTCTTTGCTGGTCATTTGTGCAACCGCCATTTTGTGGATTGATGTGTGTGTCATAGGTGGCCATTTTGTCTTTGTTCTCGGTGCATTATTCTTTGCTGGCCATGTGGAGAACACTATTTTATGGAGTCACTTTATGTTTCTGATTATTAATGTTTTAATTCCACTTTTAAAATCAATTTTCTAGAAACAGTAATATTAGAAGAAGTCCACATCATTTTTGTTCAATTTCTGTTTTATATATTTTTCTTAACATTATTATATGTGCTTGTGGCGGATTGCAGTAGTCTGAAGTACAAAGTTGCTGTTTTTAATTAATCTATGTATTTGACTTTTGTCTTCCTGCATTAGGGGCACATGTTTTCCTTAAGGAATACTAGGTATTTTTATATTAATTAATGTTTTTGTTGCCTGATGCTCCTACCTCCGACAGAGGCCCCAACAGCCCTGAGAAACATCAAGTATTTTAATACAAATGTATCCCCTGCTTCTCATAAGGGCCCTAAGTTACCTAGAGAGGTATCAGGTTTTATATACATTTGTTTGAGGTTTTTCTGCCCAACCACCCCACTAATTGTTTGCCATTGGGACTCTATGGGCTCTGGAGGGGCACCAACTATTGTTTTCAATAATTTAATGTTTTTTTGCAATACTTTACTATGGTGGTAACAATATATATTGTGCTGCCAAGTCTCTCTCCTTTTCTTATATTTTCCTATTGCCTACAAGTGCATGAGAGGATTGTGATGGAGACAGAGCAAAGTATGCTAATTAGCTGACACTAGAATCCAAATATGTCTCTGCTAAGTGCTTCTTCTCATGCTGCTGACTGACAGTAGACTAAGCTAGGAAGATGACTCTAAAGAAGAAAGCTCTTGCCAAGAAAACCACCTGTGAAGAGAAATCATTTGTTGCCACCACTGTCAATAAGGTCCTTTTTCAAACAACACAGTATACCTGCTACACCAGCTTCTGAGCAGGAAGTCAGTTGGAGGAGGATCATCCCTGGATCAACAACTGCACCACCAACAAATCCGAAGCAGATGTCCCTTAACACTGCAGTGACTTCAATGATACCTGAGAGCAGTAAATTCAAAATTGAATTGCCACAACAGCAAACCAAATCTTCTTAACAGGAGTTCAATAGCAACTAGAGTCTGCGACACCTGATCTTATGGAGGAAGTAGCAGAGCAGGAAGATGTGACTGTTCTTCCGTGAAACAAGACATCTTCATTATCTCTGCCCCAGCAGATGATCGCGACATGGATTTGACCCAGACACCACCCATTTGGATAAAAGGAAGAGGAAGGTAGCCAAAAGACTTGGAAGTGGTACGTTTTGTGGCATAAGTGAATGGCAAATAATAATTTGTGTGATGAATGTGTTAGGTTTAGCGTATAGATGCCTGGTATTTGATGTTTGGATGATCATCTGATTCAGGATGAATGTAGTGATTAGCAATTTGGTAATTGCAAGCCATCATCTATTGGCTCTTCTGAACTTCTCAGTTTACCTTGATGAAATTAACATTGCCTTTATTTTCTTTTTTGCTGTGTCTTTTTAGAAGAAATGTAAACAGCATTTCTTAGCAGCATACAGAATAAGGGGCTTATGTATTTCTCTAGGATACAAGAGGACTCAAAGAGGCCTACACCTGCAGTCTAGAAAGGGAGGAGGTATTTCTAATAATATAGAATAGTGGCTCAAGTGGGAAATCCTAATTGTTTGTGGTGGAATAAAAGTAAGCACAACTAAACATTCTTAGTTTTTGGTCATTAATTATGCAGGGTACTTGCAGCTAGTTGTCTGGAATCATAGATCCTACATTATCCTTTAGCATATCACATGCTAGCTTATGCGCCACACTCCATCTTTACCTTGACTTTCAAACATTGTGATTTTCTTTGCATTCTACAGACCTTCTCTTTTCCAAAGAAGTGAAACTGCCACGACCATGGCACTCTTGTTCAGTGGTTCACCTTAGCTCCCAGTCAAATAACACCTGAAAAGTACAGGTGCACCATTTGAACAGTCATTGCCGTATGCTCACACATGATGATGGTGATGTGATAGAGGATTGGATCTCATTGAAACCCAGTATTACCTTTGCAAGTGTAAGACTATTAGGAATATTCTGAGCACCAGTAACCTCATGAACTGCAGCTGGAATCGAAATTGGTGGAGTACTTTGACTAATAGTTTCTACAAATGTAGAAGATGTATTGTGTGTAAACTTGTGGATTATAAGAGAGAAACATTTAGTCATAATGGGAGTAAACAATATACAATTTCAGTCAATAAAACTTACCACACGAAGTACATTGTATATATTTTATTGTGCAACTGTAATAATAGGAAAGAATATCAGAACATTTGAGAACTGTAAAGACTGGGGTTACGGGGTACCCCATGGCAGCACAGGTATGTTGCAAATCTAAAATGCTGCACTTACCATTTCATTTCTGACATGAAAGGAATGGAAGCGAAACCTAGGGGAGGCCACCAGTAGCTCATGTTGCATCGTGCAAAGGTTATGAGCATGGAGATGGGATCATATAAGGATTATAAACTGCTATTTTTGGAGGTGAGGCTTGAGTGTACAATTTAGGTCCTGTGATATTCCATAATATTGAATGAGTGAACAATTAAATATACATGATTTGTAAAGTACAGGTTTTGGTTTAGTATTATATATTTTTTTAGACTTTTGAAACAAATGTTAATTGTGATCTTTACTACTGGCACTGGAAGTATATATGTTAAAATATCTCCTGTAGTTCATGTTGCCAACTTTATGAGTGGCATTAATGTAATAATTCTGAAATATACCTAAGTTATTGCCTGGTAACTATGTTGAGAGGTATACTGCAATATAAGGTTATATTGTCGCCATAGATGATACTCAAACAGATACACAGTTCTCCTGATACTTGTCAGTGATTGCTTAATGTTGGCTATATTCCTTAGTTTGGGGGGATTATATGCCAAAACGTTGTCTACTTCTTTAAAACTTGTGCTTTTTTTTGGTTGCATATGGAGGCTAACTGTATGCAGAATTTAGGAGGTGAAATTATTATTGATATTGAAAATTTGCAATGAATGAAAAAGTTGAGTTCTTCTATTGCAATTAGTGTAGGGTGGGGCTACATCCATGAGTAAATTGGGAACTCTGAGAATACTATGTTCATTGTGCCACTATTATGGTCTATGTGACAATATTAAATGTTAAGTTTTATGTTGTTGTATTACATAAAATACTCTGTGATTAGTAGTTCACACAAGATCATTGGCCAACAAACAACTCATCACACTTTGGGCCAGGTTTACAAGGCCCTAGCGCTCCCTTGCGCCACATTAGCATCATTTGTTATGCTAATGTTTCTCAACGAGGCAATTTCCGAGGCACCAGATTTACAAAGTGGTGCAATGAATGCATTGCATCACTTTGTCCGCCTTGTGCCACATATTGCCTGCACCTGGCATAATGTATGCATGGGGGTCTTCCTGTGTTAGGAGGCCCACAAACATGGCACAGTAAAATCTAGAAGATTGTCATTTGTGGCATAATTTTTTTAATGCCTGCTCAAAGCATGTGTTAAATGGGCACACCCTTTGAACTCAATAGGCCTCCTTGCACTTTGTTGCATTAGCATCATTATTTTTTACACTAGTGCAGCAAAGCCCACCAATAGCATTAAAAATTCTGATGCTATTGTCCTAACGTGCACCATGTTGCTCTTTATTGTAAATACGGTGCACCCATGGTCTTGTTTGATGCAGGTATAGGGGGGTGCAAGAAAAGTGGCGCATCAATGCATTGCACCACTTTCTTGTAAATCTGGCCCTTTGTTTTGCTCCTGAAGGGAGAAATTGAAGATTTCATCTTAATTTGTATTGTTGGCATATATGACGGCATAGGTTGGTTTTAAGGTATGATGAGAATTGGAACTTATTAAGTTTATCATAATTTGTTCCTTTCACAAATATTAGTGCTTCACGGTGAAGACGTATACGTATATAGATGGGGCGCTCACAACACTAATATTAGTGTAGTATGTAAAATGGATAAGAATGTATATTCGCATATGTCATCATTTATTAGGAATGTAGCTTAATTACACCTGTGTTGTCTTTTGTTACTTTATGGGGAAAACATAATGTTGTGTAGGGGTTACTTGAATTATTCGTGCAGTATTGGGTGACTGTTTACACGAAATGTGGAATCATGTCATGGAGATGTTAGCAGTAGAGTGTTAGAGGGATAGTCCACTTTTTATTATTTTCTTGAGATCACTAAGATTTAAGATGGTAGCTTTGAACACAGAAACACATGTGATTTATTTGCTTGCTTAAGATTGTCGGAAATGAATATATGACGTAATGTTGAAATTCGTTTTTTACTTACTTTAAAAAAAATAATATAGATGGAATATTTTATGTGGGTTTCCACTTTAGATTTAAGTTTAGGTTGTTTGGCATGTGGGACACCGGTACAGTATACTCGAGTGCATACAACTAGTTGGTGAGCTGCACATTTATGTGCTCGGTGGTAGTAATACTCACAGATTGATTTCCACTTGAAATTGTTGACCACTAAATACTGTTTTTACGTTTTAAGTTTTTTGAATACATTGTTGCATAATGATATTGCAAAGTAGACAGTGCACTTTCCGAGGGTGCTGCACTTCCACTCTTTACCCCTGCTAACCCAACAGTCCACAGCTTAAACATAACAGAAAGGTATGATTATTATTACAAAACTCACATACTGAATTATAAATATGTATTAATAAAATAATAATTAGTTGTTAATTTATTGTTACTTGAAAAACTCCCCACCATATTGCCCTACAGACCTAGCAGCCCACACATAAAATATAACTAAAATAAATCAGTATTACATAATTTGTATAATTAATATCAATCAGATAACTGATTACAAATATTATTGAATTAATAAATAAGTACCTTTGATACATCAGGCCATAGTTGAATCTATAGATAGATAAATCAACAGGTATGTATATATAAATATATGATTTTTATAGTAGTAAATGTAATAAAACAACTGAAAAATTAACATAACGTAAAACACATATTTTTAATATATATATATAAAAAAATATATATATATATATATATATATGTATGTATGTATATGTATTCTTTTTTTTCTCAAAACGAATAAGACGTGCACTCTGGACTGTGACCCTCCTGGCCTTTATCACACATACTAGTGTATGCAAACAAGCTTGATATATGTCAAATATAGCCATGTACATGGAGATAGGACTACAATAAAGTACAATCATTAGCATCACAAGTACAGTTGTCATCTTATAGTGATTTATGACATACCAATAGTACATTCAATAATTGTCAGTTCAAGTAAATTGAATCACAGTCAAAGAAAGCGTAATTCATAAAAATTTATAATAAATCACTGTAGTGCAAAGAGTCAACAGTAAAATAGCATGTGGATACTCTGAGGTCCAATAGAATACATAAGAGCAGCATCATTATTGCTGGGAATAAGTTCAGCACAGCTAATATCAGACATTCAAATACCGGCTGTGAGGGCAAGATAATAAATGAGTCCTTTCAAATGCATTATTCTCAAATAACGTAGCACCCCAGTGGGCTAAACAAGGAAAGTTGGGTCAGTTATCTATCGGTCATAAATTAGAGTACAAAAGTCTATGTTGGACTATAGACCACATCATGCAATGTCAAGTTACAGTTAGTGTTTTCTGCTCAGCAAGCTGAAAAGAGTGTGTAACGTGGTCCGCTTCTTAGAATATTTTGAAGGTGGTGGATACATTGTAAATGAAAGTTATACATAACTTTAAAAGTTTGCATAGTTTAAACTTGTTTTGTATAGGGAAACTATGTTTTCATAATTATGTTAAGCAAAGCTAAAGTGTGGTGTGTTTTATAGTATCATGGACTGGAGCAACACGTTTTACAGTGGAATGGCATGTCAAACAGTACAGCAGGGTGTTATAGACTGTCATAGCATGAAGTAAGGTGTTTTAGAAAGGTGTAGGGTGAAGTAGAGTGTCCTAGAGTGAAGTATCACCAAGTGGAGTGTTGTAGAGTACAGAAAACAATAGTGCTGTAGAGTGTCATACAGTGGGGTGGTATATCATAGAGAGAAGTTGAGTGCGGTGTTGTTGAGTTTCATACACTGTAGAACACTCATGCAGACTGGATGTGAATAGAGAAGAGTGGAGTGTCATAGAGTATGGTGCAGTGTTATACAATGGAGTCGCATGCAGTTGAGTAGAGTGTTGAACAGTGGAACGCATAGAGCGGAGTATAGTACAGTGGTGCAGAGTGGGGCAAAGTGTAGAAGAGTGGAGTATAGTGGATTAGAGTATGCTGGAGTGGGGTAGTGTAGAGAGGAGTAAAGTATCATACAGTGGAGTGGTGTGCATAGACTGTAGTACTATAGTGTTGTGGAGTGCAGTAGAGTGGTAAAGCATACAGTTGAGTAAAGTGTCATAAATTGGGTTACTCTGTTGTACAGTAGAGTGTAGTGGGGTGTTTGTATAGTGGAGTCATGCATAGTATAGTATATTGTTGTAGTGCGTGGTAGAGTGAATTGGCATACATTGTTATAGCGTACAATGGCACTGAATTAAGTAGAGTGGAGTGGAGTAGGTTGGGGTAGTGGAGTAGAGTACTGTGTGAGAGTAGAGTGGAGTAAAGGGCGGTGCAATGGCATACAAAGAGTTGCATACAGTGCTTTATGGTGTACTAGAGTATCGTAGAGTAGAGTTGAGTAGTGTGTTGTACAGTGCCATACAGTAAGTATAGTGTTGTACAGTGGAGTGAAGAGGTATAGACAGGAGTAAAGTGTCAGAGAGTGGCCTGAGGTGTAGTAGAGTATTGTATAGTAGAGTTGCATAGAGTACAGTAATCGGTGGAGTGGCTTGTTGTATAGGAGCGTAGAGTGAGGTAAAGTCTCATACAGTGAAATAGAGTTGAGTCGAGTGGTGTAACGTAGTGTGGAGTAAAGTACACTACAGTATATTGGTGTGTTGTAGAGTAAAGTGGCATGGATTTTAGTGTACTGGCATAGCGTAGGTATTAAACTGTTATAACTTAGAGTGTAGTTTTGTTAGTAGATCGGAGTACTGTGCCATAAAGAAAAGTGATGTATAGTGGAACAGAATGTTGTACATTGAAATGTCTGATATAGAGTGAAGTATAAAGTTGGATGGACAGTGGAGTATATAAAGACTGAGTGGAGTACAATGTCATGACCTGTCATGAAGTGTGGTAGACTTTTATAAAGTGGAGTTATATAGAGTGGAGGAGAGTGTCATACAAAGGAGCAGCATAAAGTGGAGAAGCATATGGTGAAATAGCATACACTGGAATACTGTACAATGGAGTGTAGAGGAGTGGAGTGGTATAGAGTGGAATAGTGTAGCGTAGAATGTGTAGAGAGGAACTGCATTGTGATGAGGAGGATACAGTGCAGTGGATTAGTGTAGAATGTAGTGGCAAACACTGAAGTGGTGTAGCATAGAAGTGTGGAAACTATCATAAACTGGAGTGCTGTCTCATACAGAAGATTTGAGTATTGTCTCGTACAGTGTTCAAAAGTGATGTGGTGTCACGACTCACGTGCTGCCTGCGCCTGGAATTTGCAGATCTGGTGGCGTGAATCTTCAATGTTCGGCTTTGGCCCAAAAAGGGGCGACTCTTTCTGGTAGCCACGGTGCTGTAGGCAATGGAGACACCAAGAACAGACCGTGCCCTTCAGAAAGTAGCGCCAGAGGGAAAAACCCCTTCCAAGGGGAAAAACCTCCAAACAGGAAAAGTCCTGGAGAAAAACAAGAACAACAAACAGGAATCCAAAAGGAGCAAAAATCAGAAAATACAGAATGCTGAGTCCAAAACCAAAAGGCAAGGAAATCTGGAGCGAAGACACCAACTGAGCAGAAAGTGTTGCAGCGCAAGGAAAGAGAAAAAACACAGCCCTTATATACCAACAAACAGGAAGTGACCCACAGGAAGTAAAAGGACACCATCTTAGATAGGGAAACAATATATAGAACAGAATAGTAGAGGAACCATAGAGAATAGGGAACAAGGAATGCTGGGAAAGCACAGGAATCTGGGAAGGAGGAAAAGACATAAAGAAAGGCACACAACAGACTGCAAACAGAAGAAAGGACAAAGAAACGAAGAAAAACAGGTAAGAGGGTTCAGAGACCCCTGGGACAGTGAAAGGCAGAAGGAAGAACGAGGCCCCAAGCAAATCTGGGGCCTCGAAACGCGCAGGAGAGGCTGGGGGCGCGCCGCGTCTTAATAACGCGGTGCGCGGCCCGAGCCGAACGCCCGGTCGAAGTCGAGCTCTCGGCTCGCGCCGCACCGCGCGGCGCGACAGTAGGTCCCCCTCCCGAAGGCCCAGGTTTAAGAGGGAATAAACAGTGAAAGCGTTGAGTCAGGAGAGGAGCGTGAACGGAAGAGGCATCTTCCCATGAACATTCACTGAGAGGATAACCCTTCCAATGAATCAGATACTGAAGTCGTTTATGAAAAAGACGAGAGTCACAGATTTCCTGCACTTCATATTCAGGAGCATCATTCACAAGGACAGGAGGTGGACAAGGAAACTGACGTGAGTAAGGATCAGGCACATAAGGTTTAAGCTGTGAAACATGAAAAACCGGATGGATCTTCCATGTATGGGGTAAGTGAAGACGGACAGTGACAGGATTGACCAACTGGAGAATACGGAAAGGCCCATAGTAACGAGGTGTGAACTTGTTTTGAGAGAGACGTGAGGGCAAGAATTTGGAGGAGAGCCAGACTTTATCTTGCAGATGATAATTTGGATTGGTTGTACGTCTCTTGTCTGCAGCCTTCTTCATATACCTCTTGGTATGTAACAAATTAGATCGAATTAGTTTATGGAGTTGGAGAAGGCGTTTGGAGAAATAGTTAATAGCAGGTAGAGGAGAGTTGGATTGTGGAGAAGTAGGGAAAGAGGTAGGATGAAAACCATAGGAACAGAAAAAGGGAGTGACCTTGGAGGCACTATGGACTGAGTTATTGTAGGAAAATTCAGCTAAAGAGAGGTAAGTGCTCCAGTTACTTTGGGTAGAATTGCAAAAGCATCGAAGATATTGCTCTAGTCCTTGGTTCAGACGCTCAGTCTGTCCGTTGGTCTGAGGATGGAACCCTGAAGACAGGGCTCTATTCATATTCAGTGTTTTACAAAAATGCTTCCAAAATCGGGAGATGTACTGAGGTCCTCTATCAGAGATTATGGTATGTGGAAGTCCATGGAGACGGAAGACATGATCTATGAATATTTGACCTAGTTCTTGGGAAGTAGGCAGCTTTTTTAGGCCAGTGAAATGAGCCATCTTTGTGAAAGAATCCACTGTGACCATGATAACCCGGTTTCCTGCTGATGGTGGGAGCGAACACATAAAATCAGTAGAGATAGTATGCCATGGGGCCGATGGAACAGGCAAAGGTTGTAGTAATCCTGCCGGTCTGGTGTGAGGTATTTTGACTTGGGCACATATGGGACAGGCCTGAACGTATCTTTCCACATCCAGTTTCCAGGTAGGCCACCAAAAAAATCGTGAAAGTAATTCTTGTGTGGCTTTGATGCCTCTGTGACCAGCTACAGGGGAATCATGGCACATTTGTAATGCTTTCTTTTGCACCTTGTTTGTAGGGAGGAATATCAGGTCTTGGTAATAAAAATATCCTTGTTTCTTGTACAATAATGGTCTTAGTTCTTCTATGTCATGGTCCGATTGGTTGGCGTATTCTTGTTGTACTTCTTCCAAGAAAGACTGAGCCACTCCAATGATCTTACTGGGTTCTAGAAGATACTGGGATGAGGAAGGAGAACACTCTGGATATCGGCGAGACAGAGCATCAGCCAGAATGTTTTGGGATCCTGGAATATATGTAATATAAAAATCGTACTGACTGAAGAAAAAGGCCCAGCGGGCCTGACGACTATTCTGGCATACAAAATTTCTTAAACATTGTAAATTACGGTGGTCTGTCCTCACCTCAAATGGTTCCTTGGAACCCATCAGAAACTGCCTCCACTCAAGGCAGGCTGTTTTCAGAGCCAATAATTCCCTTTCAAGTACGGAATAATGTTGTTCAGCTGTGGAAAGGATATGAGACAAATAGAAAACAGGATGTTCAAGGCCATCATCCTCTTGTCGTTGGAGTAAGACAGCTCCGATGGCTCTCTCAGAAGCATCAGTTACTACTATAAATTGCTTGGTGGTATCTGGATGTCTTAAGATGGGGGCTTGGGTGAAGGCTCTCTTTAAGCTTTGAAAGGCTGCTTCAGCAGCCTCAGTCCAGACAAATCCCTTCTTTAAATTGTCCTTCTTTAAGGTGTGAGTTATGTGGCTAGTCTGACTGGCAAAGTCTAGAATGAATTGTCGATAGAAGTTTGCTAAACCTAGGAAACATTGTGTTTCTTTTATGGTAGAAGGAGAAGGCCACTCTAGGATAGCTTGTACCTTTTCTTGGTCCATAGCTATGCCGGTGGGACTTAAATGATAGCCCAGATATTTGACTTCCGTTATGTCGAACTCACATTTCTCTGGTTTGCAAAATAGTTGATGATCACGAAGTCTTTGAAGAACTTGTTTCACATGGGAAGTATGGAGTTCAGGATTTCTAGAATAAATAAGAATGTCATCTAGGTAGATCACGACTGTCTGATTAAGTAGGTCTGAAAACACTGAGTCCATAAATCTCTGGAAGATTGCCGGGGCGTTAGTAAGACCAAACGGCATAACCCTATATTCAAAATGGCCAAATGGGGTCCTGAATGCTGTCTTCCATTCGTCGCCTTCTCTTATGCGTAAAAGGTGGTAGGCTCCTCGTAAATCCAATTTAGTAAAACGTTGGGCCCCTCTGATTGCTTCCAGTATGTCCCTGATGAGAGGCAAAGGATAACGATCTTTAATGGTGATTTTATTCAGACCTCGAAAATCCAGGCACGGACGAAGATCCTTAGTCTTCTTGGGCACAAAAAAGAGAGGGGCCCCAGCCGGAGACGACGATGGAACAATAAGACCACTCTGTATATTTTCGTCCAGATACTCCTTTAGAACTTCCCTTTCGGGTTCCGTGAGGGAGTACATCCTCCCAAAAGGAACAATTGTGCCGGGTTCTAATGGAATTGCACAATCATATTCTCGATGTGGAGGTAGCACAGGTTTTGACGGTTTTTGGAAAATATCCTGAAACTCCAAATAGTGGTCTGGGACCCCTTGGACCGTATTAATGGACATACCAGTGGCACCTTCAGTAGCTAAGGATCTTTTCGGAGACCAATACTTGTCGGAAGTAAAACAGTTCTCGTGACAAAATTGCGAAGACAAAGAGACTGTCCGGGTAACCCAATTTATATATGGGTTATGTCTAATGAGCCACGGAATTCCAAGAATGATGGTATGGTTAGGGGACGTAATAAGATCGAAGGAGATGTGTTCTTGATGGTTTCCCACCTGTAGACTTAACATCAGGGTAGTGGTGTCTACAGGACCAGAGGATATCAAAGATCCATCCACAGTGTGTACCTGTTCGGGTACTTCTTTTGCTTGAGTAGGAACTAGGTTAGCAGCAGCCCATGTCTTGTCCATGTATATACCACTAGCACCACAGTCTAGTAATGCCATAGTCTTTTCTTGACGACCGTCAGGAAGTTGTAACAGGACAGGAAAGATGAACAAGGCAGTTGTATTGTCATTAAAGGAGCTGATGGAAGGTATAGCTGTAGATCCCGTCCCCTCCCTTCTTACAGAGGACGGGAGGTGGCGTTTCCCGAAGGTCTGGACGGACGTACTGGACAGGTACGGAGTATGTGACCAGCAGAACCACAATACAGGCACAACCCTCTCTTGCGTCTGTCTTCTCGTTCACTAGCAGAGAGCGGACCTCGGGTAGTATTCACCTGCATGGGTTCCCCTTCGATGTCTCTAGCAGGAGTGCGAGGTTCCTCGGAACGCTGTAGGTATGCACGGGAGCTACTTGGTTGGGTAAACCCTCTACTCCTTTTCTTTTCCGATCTCCGTTCCTGAAGACGATATTCGATGGACAGTGCTTGATCCATCAGGCCACGAAGATCTTCCGCTCTGGTAGAATGCACTAGTTCATCCTTTATTTCTTCTTTGAGTCCTCTACGAAATAATGTTACCAGAGTACGTTCCACCCAAGTGGTCTCTGCCGCCAGCTGACGAAAACGGGTTATATATTGCAGGACGTCTTGGGAGCCTTGTTGGATGTCGCACAAGGCTTCTTCAGCGGAGGCTTCCAATCCAGGACGGCTAAACATTTGTTTGAAGCGACTCACAAAGGCGGAATAGTCTGACAATACAGGGTCGTCGGAGGACACCATCGGGGTTGCCCAGGCCAAGGCTGGGCCGGATAAGGCACTGATAAGATAACCCACCTTGGTCCTGTCGTGGGAGAATTGAGTAGGTCGGAAGGCGAAATACACCGTTAAAGCATCCAAGAACTCGCGAAGCTTGGTTGGTTCACCAGAGAAACAAGGGGTAGAAGCGGAGATTGTCGGAACATCACTGGTGCGGAGGGCCAAAGCCTGTCGTAACGCAGCATTTTCATTACGTAGTTGTTGCAACTCCTGGGCTTGTTGCTGAATCGTGGTTAACAGAGATTGCTCCGGATCTGCAGCAGCCGCCACTGTATTATCCATGGTGTTTGAGGACGTCGGAATGGTTAGGCGCTGCAATCTGTCACGACTCACGTGCTGCCTGCGCCTGGAATTTGCAGATCTGGTGGCGTGAATCTTCAATGTTCGGCTTTGGCCCAAAAAGGGGCGACTCTTTCTGGTAGCCACGGTGCTGTAGGCAATGGAGACACCAAGAACAGACCGTGCCCTTCAGAAAGTAGCGCCAGAGGGAAAAACCCCTTCCAAGGGGAAAAACCTCCAAACAGGAAAAGTCCTGGAGAAAAACAAGAACAACAAACAGGAATCCAAAAGGAGCAAAAATCAGAAAATACAGAATGCTGAGTCCAAAACCAAAAGGCAAGGAAATCAGGAGCGAAGACACCTACTGAGCAGAAAGTGTTGCAGCGCAAGGAAAGAGAAAAAACACAGCCCTTATATACCAACAAACAGGAAGTGACCCACAGGAAGTAAAAGGACACCATCTTAGATAGGGAAACAATATATAGAACAGAATAGTAGAGGAACCATAGAGAATAGGGAACAAGGAATGCTGGGAAAGCACAGGAATCTGGGAAGGAGGAAAAGACATAAAGAAAGGCACACAACAGACTGCAAACAGAAGAAAGGACAAAGAAACGAAGAAAAACAGGTAAGAGGGTTCAGAGACCCCTGGGACAGTGAAAGGCAGAAGGAAGAACGAGGCCCCAAGCAAATCTGGGGCCTCGAAACGCGCAGGAGAGGCTGGGGGCGCGCCGCGTCTTAATAACGCGGTGCGCGGCCCGAGCCGAACGCCCGGTCGAAGTCGAGCTCTCGGCTCGCGCCGCACCGCGCGGCGCAACATGTGGAGTAGTGTTGTACAATAGAGTGTATGTGCATAGAGTTGAGTGCAAATTTGGACAGTGGAGCGTTTAGGGCTAGAGTGGAGTAAAGTCTAGTAGAGTGGCATAGAGGGTGGTAAAGTTTTGTAGTGTAGTGTCATATAGAGTGAAGTGTACACTGGAGTGGCATAGACTGGAGTAGAGTACAGTGGAGTGGCATAAAGTGGAATAACATAGAAAAGAGTAGTGTAGAGTGGAGTGGCATTCACTGGAGTGATGTAAAATATGATAGTGTGTAGTGTAGTAGTGTACTCTGGGTTGCCAAACAGTGAAGTGGTGTAGGCAGGAGTTGTGTACTGTGGGGTGGGTTACAGTGTAATAGCATTTAAGTTGAGTGGCATGCAGTGAAGTGGGAAAGAGTGGAATACCATACAATAGAGGCACAAAGATTGAAGTTGTGTACAGTGCAATAGCATGGAGTGGAGTGGCCTACATGGAATAACATGTAGTACAGTGGAGTGCGTAGAGTAGATTAGCACAGAGTAGAACAGTAAAGAGTAGAATAACACATGGTGGAGTAGCTTACAGTGAAGTGGTGTAGACTGGAGTGGCATACAGTGATGAGGGGTAGAGTGTTGTGGCATACAGTGGAGTGGTGTAAATTGGAATGGGTCCAATCAAATAGCATAGAATGAAGTGGCGTAGAGTGAAGTGGCATACACTGGAATAACGCATAGTGAAGTGTTGTAGAATGGAGTGGCATACAATGGAATAGAGCAGAGTGGAGCTGTATACAGTAGAATGGTGGAGAGTAGAATATAGTAGTGGAGTAGTGTCCAGTGGAGTGGCTTACAATGGAGTCATGTAGATTGGCATAGAGTGGAGGTATATAGAGTGTAAGTGCATAGGGTGTAGTAGTGTACAGTGTAATAGCATAGAATGGAGTGACATAGAATGGAGTATCGTACAGAGGAGAGGTGAAGAGTGGAGTGGCGTGCAGTGTATATTGGAGTGGCTACAGTAGTGTTTCATACAGTTGCATGTGGAATTTTACAGAAATGTAGATTGTGGGGTGCAGAGTAATGCAAAACAGTGAACTGTGCTGCTTTGCGTTTCTGCAGATTTATCAACCAACGCAGGTCCACATATGGTGGCCTTGCATTCCTTTGTAAATCTGACTTAAGTATTGCTTCGCCCATGCAACACAATGAATGACACAAGGGTATCACAATCCAATAATACAGTTAGGACTTAGGTATTTTGAACAAGGTATAATGGCTTAGATATAGGTAAGTAGTAGGTCCCTGCCCCAAAATCCAAAATTTTGCGAAGTTCTGCAAAATTACAGCGGTGACAGGTAACACTAAGTTTAAATGCCTTCTAAAGTGAAAAATAATTATCCTATTTACCTGCACTACCTAAAACATAATCTCTGCACCATTATGTATAATCCTGTCAAATTTCATTTAAATCCATTGAGCCATTTTCGCACTACATCAAATACAATAGTCTATGGAAAATGCATTGGTGGAAAAGCGTGCTTTCGGAAATCCCTTTTACCTTTTCACCCCCTTAACAATTCACCACAAATTTTTTTACATGATCTCAAAATGTAGAAAGTGCTGTTTTGTAGGTCTGAAAAGGTTTGTGACGATTCATCAAATGAGTGGAAAGTTATTGAGAAAGTAATATCCAAGGAATTCCTGTCTTTTGGAATCCTTACTATAATACAGATTGGAAATCAGATTTACTGTATTGTGGTAACCTTCCTTTTATCTGTTGTATTTCTTATGTATTTGTTTATTGGGTTACATAATCATGTCACCATAAATGTGTCTTTTGGTTGTTCATGTAGTAATTATGAATCTTTACACATGCAATCTAGTTTACTTTTTGGGCTTCCTTGCTACTTTTAGTAGAATTGTGCCACATATGAAGCATTAAGTGAATGAAAGTCAATAATAGTTTTGATAAAAATTAAGGTTAGTATTTTTTCTTAGTGACCAATTATCAACTCCTCCATTTAGTAGTTTGTGTAGGTCACTGCTAGGTCACTTTTTCATTTGTTGCGCTGGAGTACACAAGGATTTTTTTATTTTTTTGCTGACTTGCTGAACACAGTTTTATTTTGTGAGCCAGACACCATGCAAAGAAAACATATGATTAAGAAGTATTCTATTGGTTATAAATATTTAGGGAGCAGCGTGGGCAGGGAAACAGATCAAAAGTCTGTTTCCAGTGGGTGGGAGCATTTTCAAAGTTCCTGACCACTGGCTTGACGGTAGATTAAAAAATGCTCCAGCCAAGTGAGACCAAACACAGGTTTGCCTTCCCGTGCCGGTGAGGGCATGGAGGGTCATATTTATGGAAAAGTGGTGCATCATTCATGACACGCCACTTTTTTTAGCACCCCATTGCGTCCCCCTAACAACACCATGGTTGAACCGTATTTATAATACACCGCACCATGGTGGACGTGTCCACATGAGTGTCATAATTTATGGCCCTAATGTGGTGCTTTGCTAGATTAGCACTGTAAATCATGGGGCTAATGCAGAAATGACAGCAAGGCCTATTGTTTTCAATGGTAGTATCATCTTAACACCTACCCTAGGCAGACTTTAATAATGATGCTAAAAATCATGCAGTGATATCTAGTACATTTCACTACACCATTTTTCTGGGCCTCCATACGTGGGAATGCCCCCCCTTGCATACATTATGCCTGGCATAGGCATAATATGGAGCAAAGGTATACAAGGTAGCACAATGCTTGCATTGCGCCACTTTGCAAATATAGTGCATGGGTGATGCCACCTTAATGCCACATTTGCATTAAAAAATTACGCAAAAGTGGCACAAGGTGGCTAGAGGTATCATTTATATGCTCCGGTAATCGCTATGTCCTTGGGTGTGCTCCCTGGGACATAACATATGGGCCGGCTCTGGGAGATAGGTTCCCTGGGGCAATTAATGGCTCAGGGAGGGGGGCCGCACAGCCCATCTCCACATTTTTCAAAATTTCATCCTTTGGTTGGGCTCGTCATATTTTGGGTAGAAGGGAACACTTAGCTTCCCTCCCTTATGTTTACAGATTTTAGCACTAGGTTTGGGCTTCCAGGGGACTCTCGTGGCTGAGGGAGGGTGGCCACTTGGCAATTTATGAATATCTTTCTTTTTTTTTCATTGTTGGGCCCCTGGGGTTCCTCTGAGTTCCTCCATGAAGCCTAGAGGGTCAGGGTATCCCTACTCTGCTGCCTTATATATTTTTTTATAAACACATTCAGGACAGGGGACCTGAGTCCTGTAATGGCTGCCAGAAACATTTTTATCAAGTTGCTGGTAGCCAGTCAGAGCACTCGCTCCAGCTGGTGTCTGAATCCCATGTCATGGCCCAAGGAAAATGAAGCTCCATGGGCCAATCAGCACACTCTATTTTTAAACTGGCGCTCCCACAAGAGTCTCTCGAGATGTTCGGGGACCCAACAGTCCAGATACACAAATATTTTTAAAACTTAGGTTTTCAAAAACTACTGAACAGTTTTACACCAAATCACAAAAAGCTCAATATGTGGACCAAGCTCTAGCTTCTTGCCAAATTTGCTGTAATTCCATTCAGATGTTTTTGCTGTAGAACTCTGTGGAAAATGTGTAGGGATTTTGCATTTTGGGCTCCCACTTTTTTAACTATCTCTGCTTGATGGATCACTCAGAAACATTCCATGCACAAACTAGTCAAGAAGTAGAAACCTTTTGAAAAGTTTTGTGGACATTCAAACTGTTCCAAAGTTATTAGCAACACAAAAAAATATTTTCCTATATAACAACTGACTTAACAAGAACTACCTAGTGGGGACTGCTGTCAATTGAGATGTCATCAGTGATGTCATAAGTGATGTCTTAGAACATGGTATGATTTATGGCATACATAAGGCCATAAGCAGTGCATTGTGAGGGCTCATGTTGTCATTGACAAATTCACATAACTATAACACAAACTTTACCTTTGTTTTTTCCATTGAATTTCTAGAGTTTTTTTTTTTAATGTAAAGTAACATTTGATTACCATACGTAAATCCAGCCTCCCACTTTGCCTGGCTCAGCCCCTACAGTCACACCCCCATATGCAGCGAACCCCACTTTGTGCAGGGCCTCTAGTGGTGCACGGCAGGGGTTGGCCACGGGGCCAGGCCTGCACAAACAAAATTTTGAGTACTCGTGAAAAAATACATTTGAAATTGACCATACGATAAATATTACTCTCAAAATATTGTAAACAACTGCCAATTGACTTATGCAAAGCATAGGATTTTATATATAGAATCATGCACCTGATGTACCATGTAAAATGCATTGTCAGCTCATCATACAGAAAAAGCACTAAACTTATTTATTTAAAAAAAAAAACATATTGGATCTGTATAGAGGGAGAGTCATAGTGCCAGAAAACCAAATGTCAAAATAGCCTCAATAACACTGCTATCTTGAAATGCTTAAGTCAACCAATATTTTGTGTGAGGAATGGAATGGCCTTAATGTGTTTTTCAGCTACTCAGATAATAAATGAAACACAATGTATTGTAAATCTATAAATACCGCTAAAAACAAAACTCATTGCTTTCAATGTATGGCTCGGGATAGGCTGACTATGATGGCTAGTCCTTCTACTTAACATAATACGAAATATATTGAACAACAAACTCTACCTACATGAAGAGACTAGGAATAAACAAATTACTTAGCTAGCCACCCAATCGACATTCATTCTAATAAATAGCACAAATCTTGTGAACTGAAAACCATTAAGATTCTGACTACCACACATAGCACTGCAAACAGAAGGAGTGGGAGACAGAACAGAAATTTAGATATGAAGAAGTTTATTAGATAAAAGTCTCAATTTTTTAGAAGCGGAATTGAACACTGAAAAATAACTTCAAAAGTGCTGCAAGAAGTTTTTCACTTGCTAACAATTTTCTTAAGTGACCCTAAGGAAACATTCTAAAATGTTAAGTTCAATTACATTTATTCTAATGATCTAATTAGATTTACCTTGTTTGTATTGAAAAGCATTAGACTTAATCCTGTACATGAGAAGATAGACATCTGTAGGACAAAAGGCAGGGAAACCAAGTTTGGAGAGAGTTTCGTGCATGCATGCATGAAGCTGGTGTGTATCCCAAATTATTAACCTTAAAAAGTGGATGTAGGTCTTAATATTTCCTGCATATTTAAATCAACTTTGATAAATTAAAGGAATTGGATGATTTGGAGAAATTCTATTTAGACATGTGTTATGAAAATTAGAACTATTAAGGACAGTGATCTCTAATGTTTGAAGTGAGTTACATGCTGATGGTTGGTATGCATAGCACTAGATGAGAATAATGGGCTCTAAACACAAGTAGTGTGAATCTTATTTGGGGAAAAGAGTTGTACTTATATAATTAATTATGAATTACAAACTATAGAAATATTGTTAAAATTAATTCAAATAAATGTTTATCATGTTCAGAGTCATTTGTATAGCTGTGTGAACACCAAAAGGTTTTGAAAAACGAATTGGTACAAATTCAATGCAATAGAAGTCTGTTTTGTACCAACTAATCATACAAATACCAATATGCTGATACCTACTATTTTTGGATCCTACCATGTGATGAGTTTTTGGGAGCCAAACCCCAGTTGGCATAGTAATATACAAAATAGTCTAAAATGGCATTTCAGTATTGCTCATGAAAAAGATGAACTGAAGATACATTTATAACACATTGAAAGTAACCTATATTCAAATCTAATACTGATTGGACGAGGTGAACTTTCATTATAATGTTTATCAAACTGTGTTTACTTAATGTGGCCAGAAACTGAGAGTACATTGAGAATTGAACCTCCTAAAGAAATTCATCTTCTTGAAGTAATCCATTTGAACAACAGGATCTTTTAATAAGTTTACCATTGCAATGCATCTGACTCCAATGAGGACATAAATGGATTTACGATTTAACGCAATAAATCATTTAATTGTAACTAACTATAACTTGGGAGTTTCCTTAAAATTCACCATTACACATAAGCACTGAGGTGAGTGGTCATTGTTTAATTTTACAGTAGAACCAATATTATTGTTTTACAGCATGTACATGGATATTCTTTACTTCTGATAGAATGTTGTAGGTAGCGGGCACCTAAATAATGTAGTGATGTTGAATTGGCAAATAAGGTAAAATCATCTGAGTGATTATTGATTAGTGTTAAGGAGTAGATTATTTATAGAAACATTTATGTTAATACCAGAAAGAGAAATGGTTCTTTAACATTCGTTTTGAAAACTGATGGACTTATGTACTAAAGTGAGGTCACAAACTGGCTGTTGCTTTCTGCATACTTTCTGATTTCCGACCTTACTTTCATTTTATTTTGTGCATGATGTACTAATATGTCACAGTGCAAAATCTCAATAAACTTATAGTTACAAAAACTCCTGCCTTTTTGACATTCAAGAGGTAGGAGTCTGTTGCTGACTTTCTCTGCATCACTGTTAATCCAGGGATGAAAACCAGTGACCAGCTGCAAACCTGCACTCTGGCATTTGCATTAAGCAAATTAGCATTTTTCAAAGCAGATCCTGTTATTAAAAGAGTCCCTGGAGACCACCGATTGATTCCCCCAGTTCTTGCAGCCATGATTCACAATTTGCAATTGCGTTACTGCCCCCTTTCTGTATTTGGTAACTGAAGAAAGGTTTGCAACCAATATTGAAGTCACCATCACTGATATATTGTATACCAACTTGCAAAGCAGAGGGATGCCTGTTACATGTATGCTTTCCTTTGCAATTTTGTATGGGAAGGAAATTATATTTTCTGACTCACAAGCATATTTTGCACTTTGAAAGACAATGTTTTGTCTTTGCAAATCAAAAGCTTTACACGTGGAAAAGTGGGCTCATTGCAAAGGACCTGTTGAAACATTTGGTAATCTAATTTATGTGCAGCCTTGAAAACTCATCAGACTTCATTAAACAAGTGCTGCTGTGGTGCTTCATTGTGGTGCCTTTAGAATTAGGAGGAGAAGAGGGGATTCATTTCTGAAAAACATTATGTGGCTATTTTTGTGTTACTGTAAACAAAATAGTCAATTGTAAAAAAATGACCTACAAGACCAGAAAACAAGCCCCAGAATCCTCCCAAAACTGACTCACACAGTGACCAATGAGACAATCCCCTCTGGCATATGCCAGTCTAGCCCTGCTCATAGTCTCCAAACTCATAGATTCATGAATGTATTGGGGCCAGACTTAAAGAAAAGTGGTGCTGTGCGGTGCTGCGCCATAATTGGCAGTGCCGCACTGTGTCACTTTAGAAATGCAGGGTTGTGCTGTATTGAAGGGAATATGGTGCACCCCTGCGTTTTCCCCTGCGCTGGCGCTAAATTTAGCTGTCAGCATTAACACAGGCATCCTTGCGCCATCGTGCAAGGACGTCTGTGTTGAGGGGTGTGATTGTTTATGTGCAGGAAGGTGTCTCTTCCTGCACATAAACGATCACTAATGGTGCTTTGACACTTTGTGAGTGCTGCACAATGCAGCACACCAAGAAGTGCCAAAGCGTAATTTTCAAATGATTGTTTATGTGCAGGAAGGGACACCTTCCCACACATAAACAATCATTTCTGGCATTTTGCTTTTTCTATGCTTGCAGCAGAATGCAGCATGCGTAGCAAAAGATAAAAACGAGGAGGAATAAAAGTATTCCTCCTCATTGCGCCCTGCTAATGCCACTGCTGGTGGTGACGTTAGATCCTGGCGCTGCCTCAGGTTTACAAAATTTCAGAAATCTGATGCAGCGTCAAAATGCAATGGGTGTTATTGTTGCATGCCTACAGCAACACCCATTGCATGCCCCTTCCATGCATAGTGCTGCGTGGGAAGGGGCCGTATTTACAAGGTGGCATTAAGGGACAAAAAATGGCTCAATGCCACCTTGTAAATGCGGCGCTGTGATTAATGCCCCAGGAGCATCAAAAAAAGTGATGCTCCTGTGGTGCTGGGGGGCCTATAAATTCAGCCCTGTGTTTTCCCATTCCCTCCAAAGGACTTCTAAATCATAGTGGTCTACTTCACTGAAAAAGTCAAAACTCCACTATTGCCCCTACCCTGCCAACCCACTTACTCCATGGAACACCATGACTCTGATAAAAAGTTCTGACATTTAGAAACTATCAAAATGGTTCTTAAACATTTTTTAGACTACCGTTTCTCAGGGGAAATATAAAATCATGTATGTTTTGTCTGTATTAGAAAAATATTTTTCTTGTGGATAAACTACTTTGCCATCCCCCCTAGCAATTTTGGGGCTGCTCACTTTCTCTTCCAATCCTAGAAAGATATAAAGATATGAATTTATACCTTGTAAGAATTCAATCTCTGATGGAAGAGGGACTAACTTGTGTGGAGCTCTAGAAAATGCCCACTCACATGTTTTGTCCTGGGTGTTCACAAACTTTCAGGTGTTTGTAAGAAATTCAACTATTAGCTGTAGTGGGTAATTAGTAACCACCAGAAGTAATAATCACAATCCTTGCAAGGGTAAATCACTAGAGTCACTAAATAAACATGAGCTCACCCACCTTGATGCTCGGGCACAGAGCAGACAGGCTTGACTTAGAAGCAATGCAGTATCAAAGCAGTAATAAAATCAAAACACAGTAAAGGAAAAATTACAAACCAATTTAGAAAAACACATGTTGATAAATAAAATTACACCACCATTACCATAATCTAATAATGGGAACTGGAGATATGATTTATTTTTTTATTTAAGGTTCAAAATAGTACCAAAAGGTTGTTAAGTAAAAACAGTGGTCATCTGGTTATGGTAGTCTTACCTTGGTGAGACTTGAGGATGACCACGATGGTGTGCCAGTCGGTCTAATACAGAAAGCAGGTTTAGCCTGGTCAAATCTATACCTTCAGATTTTGTCTCTGAAATAGAATTCAAAAATCCACAGCAGGGGAAGGCTGTTGGCTGTAGCTAAAGAGGGCTTCACAAGGCCAGATATCCTCTCCACAAGGTTTGGCTTAAACCAATCTACTCTTCTTGAAAATTTCAGAGGAGGAGAAACCTGAATACTAAGCCCAAAACACATTTGCCAGATGAACTTGGCAGGTTGGTCCCGGTCCTCCGGAGGTATTTGGGGCCAAAAGACTTTTAAGCTCCAGGTTTCAGGAGATGCCAGGAGGAGTATGTTTTGACCTAGCTCAGGGCTCCATGACATCAGGAACAGCAGATGGGAGTCAACACTCACTCCAGCAGAAGCCAACATCATGGTTCAGGGCAGATCCACTTGGAACTGGCCCGCTTGAGGTTAAAGGAAAGATCTCTTGTAGCTTGTGTGCCCCTGTAGCTTGAACAAGTGGTCCACCTTATGATTCTTGAGTCCACCTATTTGCCCTGCATACAAGAAGAGCAGGTCCAGCAGGTCCAGTCCTGTAGGACTCTTCTCAGGTCTCAAACAGCAGGTTCAGTACTCTTCTGATCTTCTACAGATTTAGTAGTGTTCTGAGGTTGACACTGGGAATGCCAAATTTATACCTGACACCTGCATGTGGGTGGGGAGATTTCTGGCCCATCCCTAACCAAATAAGGTAAAAGCTTCCTGCGGTAAACCTAACCACTGTTCATGCATTTTTCATGTTTTCTCTACTGCAAACAATCCCGCAGTGCCCTCTCAATCTAAAACCAAGATGGCAGAACCTTTCTTCCCCTGTGCACAGCTTGTGTGAACACCCCTGATTTGTGGCCATGAAAATTGCTACCCCTCCTCTGTGGTCATTCTAAGCCAGTACGGGGGCCAGCTCAACTCCCAATGGGATTGGTGCCTGCTTTACTGGGAGGAGAAAGGAAGGGCCTGCCCAAGTATAAGCCAACATTTGCCTGTGACAGGGCAGGCCTCCTTGAAATTAATTCTGGGTACAGCTCAGTAGCCATCCTGTAAAGGAAACAACACCAGCGCCCCATATCCAAACTCTTTGCCCTGCTTTAGGAGTTGTTTTCACACCTCATGATGAGGGCTATTCAGCTGCCAGGCAACAGTCAGAGCTCATACAAACAGGCCTCCAGAGACTTTAGACAGGGAAAAGCTAACTTTCTAAAAGTAGTTTTTACTAAATAGTTATAAAAAATGTGATTTTATGTTAAAGTGTGTTTTGATAACTTACAATGTCTCTTTGAATTATTTGTCTAGCACCAACAGAGTTGCCCCTGCCAGGAGTTCCACCTCCAGAAGATCCAGCAAGTCCACTTGGTGGTTCACCCTTAAACTATGCACACACAAGAGAGAATGCAAAAGGCTAGAAAGATGAAGGTGTTGCACAAGGGACCTTGCTGACCGCACCACCTTCAAAGATGCTCTTTACAAGTACCATCGCCACCTCTCAGCATCAAAACAGGTTGCCCTACTCATCTGCAATGAGGAAAGCACCAACTGCCCAAAGGAAATCTTCAAGATCGTCAAGTTCTCCTGCCCAGCAGCCATCGAAAACACAATCCAACCTTCCCAGACCCTCTCCAACTCTCTTGCTGACTACTTCCACAACAAATTCACAGCCCTCAACAACAACTTTCCTTCTCAATCCACCAACATAGATCACCTTTTGACTCCATTTGAGGACCCCCCAGCCACATCACAACAGAATGGATGCCCGTAGCCATACAGGAAACCGCCATCCTCATGACTTCAACACACTCTGGTGCACCCAATGACACTTGCCCACATTACATCTTCACCTGGGCCAGAACGAGATCAGCAGCTTCCTCGCTCACAAATATCAACACCTCCATCGAGAATGCCACCATCCCAGAAACATGGAAACAAGTAGAGGTCAAACCTCTCTTGAAGAAACCTTCTATCGAACCCAGCAAGCTCAAAAATTACCACCTCATCTCTCCACTCTCCTTCCCAGGCAAGGTTCTGGAAAAAGTCATTGAGAAGCACAAGACTGTCCTCATTGCTGCAATACATGACATTAGGTGCCTCCTAGACCACAGAGAGAAAGAGGCCCTGATCCTCCTAGACCTCTCCACTGTGTTCAACACCACCTCCCACTTCACCCTTATCTCCAGATGCCACCACATTGGGATCAGAAGCAACACCTTGAAATGTATTCACGCCTTTGTCGAAGCAGATAAGTTAATTAAGAAAATTATTAATGATGTATATGTTATTACTAATGAGAAAATTCATAGAGAAACTAATCTTAGAAAATTAATGTGCATTTTTGGAAAATGTGCCCCTGGGGTCTGATCGCCATGTGTACTAAAACGACTGAAAATATGCAAAATAATGAAAATATATGAGAAAAATGTAGTAATATGTCATAATGAGATGCATAAACTCTGTTTTGTATTCCTAAGTTAGCTGGACTAAAGACCTAGTTCCACTGGGCCTCGCATACTCTGAACATGGAAAAACCGGACACCTTACAAAGGACTGGAAACCGTTGACTACAACCTTGACCCGTTCGAAGTTCAACTTACTTAGCTAGAATTTTCTGCAATGTACCGGGGGACTAGAGCTGATGAAGACAATTTGATACAATTATGTGTAGAGCAGGCTAAATGTACTTTCCCAGGACTTGAACAATGGAGGCACTGACTGGAGAGCCATATGCAACAATTTTGATACCTGAAGGGCCGGATGATGAGGGCATTGCATGAAGAACCAATCCGCTTTTTGTGACTTGGAACATATGAAAATTAGTAGATTTGGCAAACAAAAACTATAGGTTAAAGTCATATCTGCTGACTGACTGACCAATTAGCATTTAGGGGGATGGACTGGGAGATCCTAATGAAAAGTCATGACAAAGGGTGAGAAATCAGAATTGCAGAGAGAAAATTGATGACGTCAGGAGACGCTGTCCGAGGAGCTGATATTGGGTTCATACTCTGTGAGCCTGATCCGTAGCTGACTGATTGATGACCTGAAGATGAAGACTGACTTGTTGCTGATCCATCCTGGATAGGTAGCTATGAAAATGTGACTGACGATTTTATGCTTTTTCTTCTAGGTACCAACTGCGCTGTTTATAGAGATTCTCACTTAGGTAGATTTTTCCAAATTAATGTTTTCTCTAAATTGTTTTCGCATGAAGACCCACATGCTAATGCTAATCTTGGTTAGGTAGGCTGTTAGGGGTGACGTTGACAGTGGCAAATGACTAACAAACTTAATTGCTGAATTGCATTATTAATGCTGGTATTCATAGCTTATGGTATTGCATTGTCCCTTATGTCTTCTTTAAGAAATAATGTATTTTACTAATTAATTAATAAAAAAGCTGATTTGAATAAAGTTTGATCTAACAGATGATTTAGAATTGTAAGCAATAGGGAAATAAAAATTGTTAACTCTTTTCTGAGTAGTGGTTATTTTCGATTAGTCTGGTTTCAACGTTGTTTTTCATAGATTGTTTCTTGATTATTGATGCTGGTTATTGATTCAATAGTCACAGCATGACTGGCATACTCCATGCGATTCAAAAGTTTCATCTACCTATACGTGTCCCCTTGTAGGTTTACTTACTAAGGACCAGGCGTGCTAGCACTTTCATCACAGACTGCAACCAGAGGGTCCACCTCCCACCGTTCAGATCAGAACCTGAGAGCAACATTTGCAGCATCTTTCAGGGAGCCTCCCTCAGCCCCTCCCTCTTCAATGTCTATGTGACGCCATTGGCCGAGATTGTCCATTCCCATGGACTCAACCTCATCTCCTTCGCTGACCACTCAACTAATATTCTCCTTCTCCAAAGACCACACCACTCTCAGAGACAACTTGAGCAATGCCATGACACTGATCGCCAAATGGATGAGATCCAACTGCCTGAAACTGAACACTGACAAAATGGAGGTAATCATTTTTGGAAGCAACCCCTCCCCCTGGTAAGGCTCCTCATGGCCATCCACACTTGGACTACCCCTGACCCTACGGACAATGCACGCAACCTTGGCATCATTGACACCAAACTCACCCTCAAACAGCAAATAAACTCTGGGTGAGAAAGAGAGTCACACAAGCCATCTTCACCAGCAGGCTAGACTACAGAAATGCCCTTTACATCAGACCCTCGCCGAGCTCCTCCACTGCCTCCAGACCACACAGAGTACAGCAGCAAGACTCGTCCTAGACCTCCCTAGAAAGGCCCACATCACCCCCCATCTTAGAGAGATTCACTGGCAGCCGGTGCACAAGAGGTGCAATTTCAAGGATCTCACCATCGCATACAAAGAACTCCACAACATTGGACCCAAGCTACTCAGCCACAAACTTGCCTTTCACCAGCCAACCAGAGAGCTTTGTTCTACAACTCTCACCCTTGTGCACGTCCCAAAAATCTGACACAGTCACAGTGGAGGTCACTCCTTCTCCTACCTCGCAACAAAGACCTGGAACTACCTCCCTCCCCCACCTTCGCACATCACACACCTTCTGTGATGTCAGGAAAAAGCTCAAGACATGGATTTTTGAGGGGTAGCCACTGATGCACCACAACATCCCAGAGCTCCTGGATACCCCCTAGGGTGATAAGCAGCACTTTTCAAATCCTCTGATTGATTAATTGATTAACTGGAATTAGTATTATGAAATGTAACACTGCGACCAAAATGTTTTGCTATGGATCATCCATACAGCGAAAATAGCTTTTGGGTCTTTCTCTCTGTAAGGGCATACTTGACATTAAACTTTTACATGCCTCACTTTTATATAAAATGCACGCTGTCTTGTGGGCAATAAGGTCTGCTTAGGGGTGACATACATATTTAATAGGAACTGTCAACTTTTCTGTCCAGACAAACGGTTGGGCCAATGAGTCTTGCGAATGTTAAGCTTTTTATTTTATCAACAGGCAACAAAACACTCAACGCATTTCGGAGATCAGGTCTCCATAGTCATGGGTCAGGACACCAATACACAGTGTGCCCCTAAATCTTCCTTTATGCTTCCAATCTTAAACATATGGACTAAGGATTAAAACAGTCAGAAACACAATGCAACACTGTTAGCCATTTTACAAGGGAAACTGGTTGGGGACTTTCAACGCCTACCTGAATGTTTTTTTTTACCTTACTGTTTGCCGCTATTTAACGAAACAATATTATCATTGTTTCATTCAAAGAGGCACAGTAAGTTATCTAAGAATGGGTGACTCACTAAATAGTTAGCAGCCAATGTAAATATCATTGCGGAACATGCTACAGATGAAATAATGCTTTGAGAGCGCTCTAATTCACTTTAGCCCATTAAATGATTCCTGCAGTCAATCAGGCCCCAGTGTGCATGTAGTTAAACATTTGGGCTGCTGTAAGCTGAGGTCCCACTAGTAAGTTTAAAAATAAATCAAACAATGTAAACAGTGGAATAAGTGATAAACAATAAACAAAACAGGTCAGTATTTAAGCAAAATTTTAAATCAAGCGCTAGTCGGCAAATAATAATTAAAAAAGGATGCAATAGCTCTTTTGTTGAGTCATGCAAACCAGAATAGCTGACACAGTGCTTCCAGCAAAACAGTGAAATTAATTGTGATTGAATGTATGGGGATTGTGACCCCGTGGCAACCTGCTGTGCTATGGCAAGGGATATGAGTGACGTGCAATGAGTTTGGATATGTATATATATATTCAATTAAAAAACTAAAGGTTACAGGGACATTATAGTTAGGCTCACATTTTCAATGCACACAACAATAGAAATTCACCTGCTATATTTAAGCTTGGGTGGAGTCGTGGTTTTGAGCTATGCAGAGCTCTGTGAAGTGCCCAAAAAACTCCACCACACTATGCAGAGATCCGCAAGCGGCGGAGTGCATTAGGTTACTCTGTTTGAGCTGATTTATAGCACTAGGTGTTTGTTCAATGCTGAAAAATCAGCATGAACGGCTCCCAGCACAGAACAAGAGGGCGCTGCTTCTTTTCTGCAGCTCAAGTTGATTTTCTACTCGAGCGGCAGCTACCTCAACACGAACTGAAGGTTTCTTAACGCTGAGAAATCTCGCTGGGAGGTGGTCTTGAGTATGATTTTCCTTGCTCGCTCACTCCTACTCACCATTGACGAGCGCAAGCTGGGAAAAAACTCTGCTCCATCCCATTATGCAGAGTTATTTGGAACTTCGTGCTGTACGTGGAGCATGGAGTGGGAAAAACTCTGCAAACTCCTCGAGCGGAGCAGAGTTCACGGCCCACTGCTAGTAATATTGTGCCCTAAGGTAAGTCTAACT
The DNA here is from genome assembly GCF_031143425.1 of Pleurodeles waltl. Classification (NCBI taxonomy): domain Eukaryota; kingdom Metazoa; phylum Chordata; class Amphibia; order Caudata; family Salamandridae; genus Pleurodeles; species Pleurodeles waltl. Next base: position 474,094,987 of record NC_090451.1, read on the forward strand.
TGGACCCCCTCCATGCACAGTTTTTTTCGTGAACAATTTTGCTCCAAACATAATACTGTTATTATCAATGACTTTATCAAAGATGTCATGAGTGCAGTAATTTGTGGGGTATTTAGCAGTGCATGACGAAGGCACGAGTTATAGTTAATTTAGGGCACAAACTATAGTTACTTGGGATAACTCTAACCAAAAAATGTCTATCGTTTCGTACTTTTAAAATGTGAGCCTAACTATGTTTTTTTAATTCTATTTCCTATCTATAACATCCATGTCACATTTGTTTTTTGTTTTTACTGAAATGTTATGTTTTTAATTCAACCACTGGGGTCAGGCCCTATAATTACCCTACCCTGCATTGCACATGGCCAGAGACCATGCAGAGGGGGACTTAGTTGAGGGCATAGCTGCTGGCCAGGCCCTGCAGTCAACCCTCTATGACCACCTAACCCTGCGTTGCGCAGGGCCAAAGGCCATGCACAGTGGGATTGGGGCTCAGCAGCAACTGACAAGAAAGAATCCACTAGTCACAGTCATTATATGAGATATTGTGCACGAAACAGGCACGGATGCAAATACCTCCATCAAGGATTACAGATAACTTTTCATAGTGGAAATGCATATAAAAAAATAAAAAAGCAGAGAAAACACACTTGCTTTGCCTTGGCGGTGCACACAAAGTTGGACTGATAAGTACCTTACAGAAGTGGAGCTTCAACATGGGCATCGCTTTGTTCATATGTATAAGTGCTTGCCTCTGAGGTTTAATTTCTGTAAAATGAGTGTCATGCCAGAATGGATCTTGCCATTGTGTATTTATCCAAGAAGAGGGTAAATGTATAGTGCATTTCCTACACTACAGTTGCAAAAACAACATCAAGGAAATATTTCCAGTGGCCTTGTGTGTCTCTAACTTTGCCAATGTGTTGCTTGAGTATCTTCATTAGATAATTTTCAAGGTGGAAGTGCAATTGTGCAGTTACACCATGTTTTTTTTATTTATTTGGGTGGATTACGTGGGAGTCCCTGTGGTCCCAGCTGTTTCCTGACTTCTGCTGGAGCCGGCATTGCTCCCGCAAGCAGGGAGCTGCTTTAAGTAGCAGCTCCCTGCTTATGGGAGCAAAGCTTTCATAAGTTTCCCTGCACACATATTTACATGCAGGAAAACAGATGAAAACTCTGCTCTCTGCAAGCCGGAGCTGTCGAACTTTCGCACACCTTTTTAGGAACATTTTCTAAATATTTGTCAAATGATGCTAGAGATATAGGAAACTAGGTAGCTAGGTTCTAGCTATAACTACCTACTGGTGCTAGCGAGTGCCAGTATGTTTTCTATCTATCTATCTATCTATCTATCTATCTATCTATCTATCTATCTATCTATCTATCTATATATATATATATATATATATATATCTTAGCTAGTGGTGATCACTACTAGGTGGTTAAAGTTAGAACCTAGTTTCAATAGAAAAAGTATTTTTTGCTTTGGTAATAACTTTGACACTGTTTGATGAATCTTCAGGATATCTTCCAAGAAAATATGATGCTTTCTCGTCCGTCTGGAAAGTTTCAGGGTGCTCCGTCAAGTGGGAGCAGGGAAAAAGGGGGATCCCAAAATGCCTTTTCCACATTTTCCATAGGGATTTTGAACAACCATAGCACTCAGACCACTGGACGGAATTACACCAAATTTGGTATCAATGTAGCTTTTGGTCCGGAAAGTGTCCTTTTTGTTATTTGGTGTAAATCTGTTCAGTAGTTTTTGAGAAATTAAAGAAAATAAAAATTTGTGTGTTTAGCGATGCAAGGGCTCCGCAAACTCTCCTGATCTTGTGCTGGGATCTGATAGGCTGCAAACACTTAAACAAGGAAGTGTTGGCAGCCATGTTGGGACTTGGCTTCAGCTGAGACCCTAGAAAAAGATTAAAAAAGAAAAGGGGCCAGGGTAGGGACACCCTGACCACTTAGCTCTGACCCCCTAGAGCGAGAAAGCATCTTTAAAAAAGTTCTAGTGGGAATAAAAAAAAAAAAATAAAAAAAACAGGTGTGGTCTCCTGTGCTTATTTTACTAAAGCCCACGGGTGTGCCAGGGCCGCGACCTGCCAGAGACCAAGTTTAAATCCAATGCTGGGCAGCAGCCTGCCCCCCCCGAGCCCTGGGGACCACCACCTCCCTGAGGCTAAAATACAATGATGGGGGGGGCAGTTTCAGATCCCCGGGGACCACCACCTCTGCAGGGCAATAGCCATTGGAGGCCCCCCCCCCCCCCTCCTCGAGGAACCAATGATGGCCCTTGGGACTGCCACAACCCAGGGCCAGCTCCAGCTATGTCCTGGGGTGCCCACATGCATATATAACTAGGTCCAAACTATAACTACCTACTGGTGACTGCCAATAGGTTTTAGATAGATAGATAGATAGATAGATAGATAGTTGTATGTACATTTATTTATTTATATTATATAAATAAATATAGATAGTAAGTAAATCTCTGAATTATGGTGAAATGTGTTCATAGTTCCATGTAGCATAATTGCTGTAAATATTATTTTTCTATTTTATGCCCATGGTAATCACTAAAAGATTTGTTTGGACACTACATTCCACGCTGCAGAGCTGAATTTCCTTTATTATTTGACACCTACTCATTATAATGATCATCTTCACTGGCTCAGTGCAGAGGCACACGCCTGAGCGCATGTATTGCTAAGAGCACAGCTCATAAACAGAGAGAAGCCATCATTGCTCACTGTTTCCAATCTTTATTGTTTGCATCATGTACCCTATACTAGAGAAATTATCAGTTATACGTAAGCACTTTAGACAATGCAACAAGCAACAATACAAGAGAAGGGTGGTTCGAATTAATTTTAGCCACTGGAAATATTTCAGGACCCATTCCAATCCATCATGCGACAACTATACCGAGACAAGGGCCCTTTGCTACTGGCCATATAACTCAAGCAGCATCCCAAAAACAAAGCCCAACGAGGTCTGAAACAGGCTTGGATGCTAGTTTAAATAGGGGCTGTCCTGATAGTTCAGGCTGGACTGTTCCCATGGCAGCAGGGCCAAGGCTGATTTGCATGTGCCTAGGGCAGTATGGTGCGCAACAGAGGGATGGACTTAATTCAGACCAGAGAAAATACCAGCGGCTGAGATTAATTCAATCTTTCTTTTCATAATTTTTTGTTTTCCTAAAATAAACCACTTAAGTTTTGTAAACACTGAACCCTTGAGTGGACTTCCAAAAAAATGAATTAACGTGTACCACAAAAGGTCTTATTGATACATTGATGCTATTCTTATTATTCACTAAAAATAAACATGTTTGTGCGTGCAAAAGAAAATGCACTTTTTAATCAATGAGCGAAGAGAGAAAAACAATGTATAATTTAAATTACTAAAACAACTATTTCAGAATGATAATAATGTGAACAGTTGTCTACAGCTGGTGTTTTTCCGACTTGTTTGCAAGGCGTATATTTGACAGGCGGGAAGACACTTGGCCCTTATGCTTTGTAACTTAATTTAGTCATTTACAATCGTTTTCTCTAATATATGCATCCTGTCTGACCTTTAACAAATCTTGAACGGTTGCTATAATAGGCACGATTTAGAAGGATTACACATTTAACATACTGTATTTGACTGAGAGTTGAATCAATTTAACCCTTTGGCCTCTCATTTTCTGAAGTGAATCTCCTTTCTTTTCGCCTGAAGACAAACACTTTACCATATTTGTACTGAAATCCTTTCTGTATCTTTGCCCTTACCGCGTATTGAATAAAGCGTTCTCTGTTTGTTGCCCTTAGCACTATGTCACAAGATAATTTGCTATAAGTGAATATTTTCAGATATAGACATAATTTCTGAAAACACACCAGTAGCTTAAAATCCCTTTTTATTATCTGCGCCCTACTCTTCTGTTTTCCACAGAGATTTGACCTCACACATGGCACAACTGGGCTGTACAAAGTTTCAAAGGCTTATAGGCAGTGCTGATTAGGTGATCATATGTAGCCAAATGTAACCCTTCTGGATCACGTAGAGGTTCATTATACATGTTGCATCCGTACATAGCTGGATAAAATGCTTCACGCTATGCAGGTACGTATTTTTGCACTGCATCACTTTTGAGTGGCCTGACGGAATAATGTGTTTCTATAGTGCTATGTTATGGTATGTTATGATATACGTATTTGTATAAAGCACAACCACCACCTGCTCAGAATGTTCTTGGAACTGGGAAGACTCAAAACCACTGGGCTAGACAATCCAAGTCTGACTTGGTCTGAACTGTTGATGCTAAAATCAAAGGATACAGTGTGAACTTGAAGACAACATAACCAACTTTGAGAGACACTAGCTGGCCACAGCCTAGCATGTTGCTCCCTTGGAAGATTTGCACTTCCATTTCAGAAATTAAACCTGTAGGTACAAACGTTGATAGGGATAACTCCTCCCTTTGGTGTATTGGACTTCCGCTCCATTGCTGATTGTCTGAAAGCTTGCATAGGTCCTTGCCAACCACGGGCAGTAACTTTTTCCTTGGTGCTTTACTTTTTCTTGGTGCCTTTTGTATAAAAACATTACAAACTCATATCTCTGATTCCCCTTAACCTATTTTAATAATCTTGGTAAAGTTTTGATCAATACATATTTCTCTATTATCTAAATAGGGTTTGTCAATTTTGTGTTTCTGTGTTCTTCATTTTAAAATTGTTGTTACTGCTTAAATGTAATGCAAACATCTCTGAGGGTCACCTGCTGCGGGCAGATTTTGCACAGATTCTCTAGGAATTGTGTATTTTCCTAACCACAGCAGATTTATTACGTTTGTGGGACCCTAAACTCTAAATTAATAACCCCTTTCCTGACAACTACCTACCACACATTGTAAAGTGCTAGGATACCAAAGGAAGGCATGGATTTAGTGACTCAATGTATGATTAACACACTACTCTTTAGGGTATATTTAAGAGCCCCTTGCGTTGCCTTAGTGCTGCCTTAGTGTCATTTTATTATGCTAAGGCAGCGCTAAGGTGGCCTTTTCCCCCTGCCATATTTATGCATTGCGCCACTTTGTAACTGCTTGTGTCACGTTATTCCTGAGCCAGGCATAATGAATGCAAGGGGAACATTCTGACGGTAGGAGACCCGCAAAAATGTGCAGTGAAATTTAACAGATTTCACTGTGCCATTTTTGACGTCATTTTTAACGTCTGTTCAGAGCAGGCAAAATGATGCACCCATAGAAACCTTTAGGCCTCCTTGCACTTTGCTACACTAGCATCAACATTTTTGACACTAGTGTAGCAAAGGGCCACTGTAATGTCAAAAAAATTGATGCTACTGTGCTAACGACCGCTACAGTGCGCCGTATTACATATATGGCACAACCATGGTGTCCATTGTGTCCTTAGGTGCCTGGTAGGGGGGCAGAAAAAGAGGCGCATCAGTTGTGATGCACCACTTTTTCATAAATATGGGCCTTTGTTTCATAGTGCACTATTATGAACGTGCCAGTCTAATTTTTTGGCATAGTTACAGCTAATGTTTACTCTTTTTTGTCAAACTGTTTGTTCTGAATTCAGTCCCAGCAATGTTGTTATTCATTTTTTTTCATGCATTTATTTTTTTGCTCAAAGAGATTTAGGATTTTTTGTTGGGGATGTACACAACTTGATGTATCAAATTTGCTAGGTGAAACGTTACTTTGAATACACCTCAATTTAGTCACATCGAATACTGAGATGTGTTTATTCTTATACAAGGTTTATTGAAATATTTATTTGTTTCTGTCAGTGATCTAAAAGGTTCAGTTGCAATATGTGGCCCGACCTCAACTCTGTTAGTCCTGGCCCTCCCTCCTGATGCCCAACCACTGGAGCTGGTGAATGTACCAAGAGGTGACATAGACAAATTCAAACCAACATCGCACCTTGCCACACTCATTAATTTGCCCATCTACGTTTCTGTACAAAACACTACTATTTGCTTACATTTTTTAAAATCTGACTGTATATGTGTATATACCTACCTAAATGTATATATATACATGTAAATGCACACATATATATAAAAAAAAATCAGAATTAAACATCTTCAGCAACCATATTTCGATTGATATTTAGATGTATAGATATTTTGTAGGAGGCCCCATCACTTTTGATATGTGGCCCAATGTGTGCCCCCACCCCACAACAGTTATTTCTAGAGACACCATTGATTAGTTTCTCCATTTTAAAAATTTATAGGTTTCATTGTATATTCTATTTTTAAAGAAATATGTCTGGAAAGTTACTTTTGCATTTTCTTTTGAACATCAGCAAACCTCTGATCTTAAGATCTACTGAACAAGAGAAGGCAGTCTTAGCTGTGGCACAAACATCACAAAATATGGCCAGTTATTTTATTAAAAAAATATGTGTATCTCTTAAGTGGTGTGACAAAGGTTTGATTTAGAAACATACATAAGTTTTCAATTTTACTAGTGTGCAGGACATCATAATGTACCCTGAGTGACATGTTTTCGTGGTTCGATTAAGTATGGCGCATTAAGGTAGCATACACACTTACTCTTGAACCCGCACAATGCACATGATATGTTACCACTCCATGAACCATAGACACAACAAATATTAATTTACAGCCAATTATGTAAAAAATATAAATTAACATGGCGCACTTCCAGCTGCAGTACAGAGACTTTTACATTCCAAGCGAATGGATCTCTTTTGAAATGTACAACCGTAGACCTTAGAGTATGTGTAAACTCCAGTCATATGATGCCATTTCCACTGGTCACGACGTATATGCAGCATGATCTATAATGCTATCAAAATGTTTGCCAGTGATTTATCACTTTATAGCACCCTTATAATTATGGTTCCTGACATTTATGGCCATGCACGCGTTCACTTTATTATTACTTCAACAGGATTAATTTCACCAAGTTATTATACGATTCAAAATGATTTTGTACACCTTGACATTTGGTACTATTTTTCATTTTTATTTTTACCGAGGACAGAAGTGCGCACTCAGTAAAGTGGTATGGAGGAGGAAGGGCCCACAATGATGTAGTAGCTAACTTCTTTTTTCTTTTTATTGTTTCATTGAATCACGTTTTATGCATTCACCATCTATGTTACAAAAATGGTTCAGAACGTCTCATTCCGTACAACAATAATATGCGAGATTAAGTAGTTAAACAAGTAAATAAATAAAGAACAGACTTTAAAGTGAATTAATAAAGTAATTAAAATATAAAGTACAATAGAAAGGTATCACTCTCTTGTCTAACCTGACATAATATAGCCATGGTGGAGTTTAATCTAAGAGTGGAGTTTAATCTAAGAGCTGGTGGATTGAAATCGAGACCCAGCTTTTTAATTGAACGGGATAATAAGGTATCTTTCGATCCAGAGATGTGCGAAAACACCTGTGATCAGAACAGTTCTAACCTTGGACATCTATTTTATGTGGCACCAGGACCAGGAGCCCTAGGAGGCCCACTAAATCCTGATAATTCCTGCATTTTACTCCCCCAATAGTTGTCAAAGCGGCCAGTTTCCTTACTTGGACCAGAGCCCTTTGCAGCCTTGTTACTCTAACGCATGTCCCTTGTCCCTGACTTGAGTTTGACATCTGGGGCAGGGGCGTAACATACGTCCCTGCAGCCCGCTATAACCCAGCGGGACCACCAACCATTCAGGAATCCCACAACCACTTCAGGGGACCCCCATGCAGCCCTAGTTCAATGAATATCAGTGAAATATAAGAAACTAAGGGGTTCTCTCCACATTTTGCACGGAGGCCTCTTCATTTTGTGTTGAGCCACAATTCTGGGCCACGTACCCCCTTAGTGGGGAACACTTTTGAGATTCCCTCCAAAGAAAAACCATCATTGTATGCTTAAATTGTAATTACCAATTTATCTAGTATCCAGCCACTGAGTTATACTCCAAAACCGTGCTTATCGTTTTTTTTCTAAATTTACTGGAAGCAAAATGTACTACCATATCATGAGCATGCAATTGCATAATGACAATATCTGATAAACCAGTCAGATCAGGTATAATTATCAACGGTCATCACAGCAGACAGTGGTTGAATGACTATGACTCCAGACAGTGTTTTCTAAAACTGGCAACTTTTCATTTTTTTAAAGCAGCACCAACTCCTTAATGGAACATGGACTATTTTAAAAAAGTGTTCATCGTTTTGGAAAACACCTGCAGGGATGTAAGTCTGATGTGCTTCCATGCCAGTATCTTTGCATTTCCAGTCAATCAGGGGGAGTTGCAAATTGTGAGCAGCCTAATTATTAGTACAGAGGACACCACCTACCATGTAAACAAATGAAATTGAAACCAATACATACCTAGTGTGGGATTTAATTTTAAGCGATTGTGCCAGTAATGAAAGTGAAGGGGGAGACAGTACTGTACTTTTGGAATTTTAGATCCTTTGAAGTTTTGTGCTGTAGAGGCTTTCAAGCTTCTATTCAACTTTTCTTTCGCCCGACAAGATATGCACTTTCAGACCTCTTTTGGGAAAGCCGACTCAGAACAGAGATGGGCTAAGTGGGTCTGTCCTTTTATGGCTCTGCAACCTGGGCCACACACAACCCTTACTGCACTTGACACTCAGGATAGTGTGAATGAGCAGTCATGAGCTTCTCAGCATGGTAATTTGGGGGACAAGATCTCAGAACTCAACATTGAGCCATCAAACAAAAAAATATAATGTCCAGCCTAGTGATTATCTTTTATATAAAATGAAAGTACTTTACTCACACAGCAGAAAAATTCAATGTAAGCAACATACAGGATTGGAAACGACATTGCTTTAAACAGTGACGTGCTACACCCCCTTCTTCCCAGTAACCTCGAAATATCATCCTTCCTCCTCCTGTAATCAAGTTCCCCTATTCTACAGTTGCAAATGCACTATGGGTGTGGGCAGGATTAGGTGTAGACAGGAGCAGCTCCTCCACTAGGGTGGAGGAGCATCACCCCCCACCCCAGCAGCAGCAGCTGCAAACCCTTTATTCCAAAATGATAATAAACCATGTTTATTATTGTTTTGTATTAAAAGGGGCGGGCCACGGAATATGACGAGCACTGAGGGGAGTGCACTGTGCACTCTCCTCAGAGCGCATGTGTGTTTGGCTGGCCGTCTCGGGTCGGCCAAGCACACATGCACAGTGTTGCCGGGCTGGAGAGAGCATGCACAGGCTCCCATGTGCCTGGGAGCACCCTGGTGGGCATTCCCGGCCAATCCTAATGCTGCTCTAAGCAGCATCAGGATTGGCCACAGGGCAGGCTGGGAGCCTGTGCCTGCGGTCGACTCGAGGACGGAGGAGCGGGGCAGCACGGTGTGAAATTAGGGTACTTTTTTTAAAAGTATTTTATTTTATTTCTTCCCCCTCTCCCTGCCACACGCTGTGCCTCTTCACCCCTTTTCGCTCCCACAAGCTGCCACTGGGTGAAGGGCAGATGGCTCAAATGCTCCCACAAGTCAAAAATACAACTCATTCTAAGTTCTCTTTACCCTTTGTGGAAAATAGTCTCAGCAAGTTCTTTTGCCTGTTTTATGTCTCTTACCCCCAGTTCAGGCTCTCATCCCTACATGAGTCTTTCTCAAGATAAAGTTTGAAGGCACACATTGAATTGGCCCTCTAAACTGGCTGCAGAAAGGTGTTCTGGTAAGGCATTTGCAGGCTCTGGGAAGAATCCATCATAGTTGTGTATATCTGGCAGTTGTGGCCGCTAGGACAAACAGATCTTTTTGCTGCAGCAGAGACATATCTTTTACTCTCAGCATCAGCAATAGTAGTGCCAGTCTCTTAACCTTGCATCAATATGCTGGGCAACATGGTATACTTGTTCTGGTACAGCCTTCTGCAGCTTGCATGGAAACTGTGCCCAGCTACCAGGGGAATGAACCCCTTGGTGACATAGGTGAATCCTGGCTTCACACTCTCTGGGGGGGTCAGCTTTCTCTGGGTGGTCCTGAAACTTGAAACAAACTGGGCTATTACTCTTCATGGAGGTAGGCAGGCTTCTAGGCACTTATGGCAAACGTTCAGCTGTTCTAAGTGGCAAGTGTAGACCTCAGGTGCTGTTCCCTTACGCAAGTTAGACACCTGTCATGGTTGCACAGAAGATGTTCTCTTTTTTGGTGAAGAAGGGGTTGGGACTGGAACAAATTGTATTGATTTGGATCCCACTATTATGCACATTTTTCAAAAAGGGATGTTAATCCACTCTCTAAGGTTTCAGAATTGGTGTGAGTTGGCTCAATTTCAGATGCCATTCTCAGGCTTCTCTCTAGGCTCAGCCTTTGTGTAAAGTGATGGCTCTCATATGAGGTACTATGGGACTGGCTCAAAGCAGAAGTATCCAATCCAGGACAGAATCAAGTGTTATGTCTCCTCATCTAGTAGGGATCAGCCTTCTTGAGATAGTAAGTAGCAATGTCATCAGATTGAACAACAGATTCTGCATTTCCAATATTCAGCTTAAACATCTACCAAACTACAGTGCTCAGGATGAACTAATCAGCAGGCTTTTGCCGATAAGGCCCTCATTGAAGTTCCAAAGGAAGCCCCGTGCCCATCCTCCCTCAATTCAGTGTCTGAGCACCAACCTCCATCTACATGAAGGCAGGCAAAACACTTCCATTGTCTGGTAAAAGCACTCCTGATCATCCATCTAGTGTCATGCTAAATCCTGGGGCATTCAAAATGGATCCCACCAGACCCAGTACTCAGACTCATACTCTCATATGGACCTACTACCCTACATGCACCACATACCTGCTGCTCATATGGGAACCTGGCATGCAAACAAGACACAAGTGCAAGATTCTAGGTTTCACATAACAGCTGAACTTTTTATGAGAGGAACCAGTTGCCTCACCTTACCTCACCTTAACGTATAGGAAAAGGTCTTGTCACACCATAGAGTTTAAATAACATGGCAAGGAGCCACCTTCACTTTATATGATGCACTTACAGCACGGACAGCAGTCCAATGCCCAAAATAAAGACACACTTAGTGCACCCCTCCAGGTCACAGAAATAATTCTATACCATGCAGGACCAGGGTTAGGCCTTGGCCTCTGTACACATGCTAGAACTGTGTGATACCCAAGCCCAAATAAAAGTTAGGATACCAGTTTCACACACAGTCGGACATTAAGGGCAGGGCTAGATACTCATTCACCTTGCAGCGACATTCTCATCCCAACAGACATGATCTAGGTGCCGTTAATGATAGACATTTCTATGTCAGGTAGCCAAGTCCTACTAGTGTGGGAGGAGATGACAGTAGGCTCATTGTATTTTGATTTCAATTTGGTGATTTTGATATCAATACCAGGAGACAAGACTAGTATTTTGGTTAAGGGAGAGAAATGGTTATGTATTTTTTTTGATTGTGACACAAAGGAGACTGCAATCCTTGTATGAAAGGCTGTCTCTAATTTTCTTATTACAGTTGATTTGTGACATCTCTAGTGGCCTGTAATAATGAAATGAGGTAGCTATTCAGCTTCAATAACTTATTATAGTTGGGTTGTGAGGCTATAACACCTACTGCCAAAGTCAACAGCCAAGAGTGGAAGGCACGTCATAGAGCACAATTACATCTTCAGTTCCAACAATGAAAAGGAGAGCTCACTTTCCATTCATTTTGTCTGTTTTACAACAAATGAGCAGTGATCAGCAGAATGGAGATATTTTTGGTAGCATGTTTATTTTACAAATTCTAGTTCATACAGGAAAGAAACAATCTATCCATGTTTCTATATTTGGTTAGCCACAGCATTTCCTTAGGCCGACTTCCATAAAACTGACTATAATAACTTTTTGCAGCAAATTTCCAAATTATTTTGGATGTCATTAATTTTACACTACGAAATCTCCAATTATTCTTCATGTCTGCAACCATACTTTCCGTTTCTTAGGGAAGAGCAGGACATCAAGGGTTTAAAGGTTTGGTGGAAAGGGTGCAGGTGAGGCCTTGTATTGTAAGGAATAAAATACCCGCTGTAGCATGTTAAAAGGATATTACAAGTCACCTTGGAGTTCCACAACCTTATAAAGGAACTCAGCCTTCAGGCATTTCCCCTTAATAATCACAGAACAGCCAGGTGACTTGCAGCCACCACAAAGCAGAATAACACCTGAAAACCAAATTGATAAACTGTATGCATCTTTAAGTGAAGGGTCTATCCATTTCAATCATCCTTTTGAACTATAAAACATTTGCAAAAATAACACTCTAACATCTGTATTATAAGATGAGTTTTGAAGATAAACCCACTGTCAACAGTAAAACAAAATCACAACACTGAACAATTTCTGAAGGCTTGTCGGTTGTTAGCTCATGTCACAGTTATATCTGTGTTCCTCACCTGTCTGTTCCATCACCTGTACTAAAAACCTTTATGTTGAGAATGATGTACTGGCATCAGTGCATTTCTTTATTGAAAAGGCCGTACGAAAGACGCCTTCAGAGTAAGCATGAAAATGTGCTGATGAGTGCACCCCTTAGCTTAAAAAGTAATCAGGATATTGACAATACTAAGGCTATGCTTAAGCCCTTTAGACAAAGTGGAGGCAACGGGCAGACGTATATATTGTGTGCAAAGAAACACAAAATGTTGCTGCTTGAGTAAATACTGGCGTCTCAACACTCTGTATGCTATAAGGAAAACACTGAGTGAAGCAGCATTAAACACTTTGTTAAAAAAGGATTTGTTTTAAATAAATGGTACTTCCTTGAATGCCAAACCTCTCCTCAGAGAACTGTATCCCACCCAGTACTTCCATGCTGTTCTCTCTCGATTACAGGTTCTTCAGAGATGTTTTGTGATGAGAGTGGATTACACAAACCACAGGCCTGCATCCCATCCCGCTATTGACAGCAGCTCATGGGTAGGAACTTAAATGACTTTTTCTTCTATGTGGTGAATCAGTGCCCACTTTTCTAAGTTAGCTGTGGAGTAATCCTGATGCTGTAAATAGCACAAGACAAGATGTGCTATGGTAACCATCTGCTCCTCTGATTTGGTTCTCCATCTGTCTATATGAGTTTCATGAGTTTGCTATTCTTTGAGGGGTGAGTATAAAAACGTTTTCCTCCACTGAGTGGCAAGTAGGATTATCTATATGAATGCTTCAAGACACTTGAGGTGATTGCAGGTGTCCAGAATAGTTGGCCCAGACACAACAACTAGCATTTGCAACAACTCTTAACGAGACATGCCCTATCACCCGACCCAAAATCATAAGGGTGACAAAAAATATATACATGAGTGCTTTTTTAACTACCACTCTGCCAGCAAGTGTTCAGTATGACATTTTCACCACTAGATTTGCTGCAAAACAAAGTCAGGCGTGACAGCAGATTCTTTCATGACTCTCCTGGAATGTTACAGTGAATTTCCAGAGTACACCTGTGAATTGTGTATCCTCTTTTGTACTCTTATTGGAAAAACCTCTTTACTATTTCCAAGCAGATAAGGTGCCTGAAAATAGGTTTGTGAATGTTAACAGATATCAGTTTTGGAGCCCTCACCAACCTGTGAACAGGCTCCAAGCCTGAAATGCTGACAATACAACGCTAGGAAGAAGCTTACTCACCTATAACATTACGCAACACTGCCGTATTTTATGTCAAATAAATCCATTTATGAGTCTAAAGTCATGTTTTGATACAAAAATTTGTTGAGGCAAGGGTCGCTCCCGGGAGGGGGGGTTGTGGGGGCAAATTTAATTTAGGCCATTTTTGATCGGCCTATTGTTATTAGGCCGATCTGCCCCCGGGGGGCAGGAACCTCTAGGCGGCAGGGCAATTTTTTTTTTTGTGTTTTTTTTGTTTTTTTGTTGGTTCGTTTTTTTAGAGATGGGGAGCGACCCATTAGGCAAGGGTTGCTCCCCTGGGGGGCAAATTGTATTTAGACCATTTTTGCCCCCCTTGGGGGCTGATTGGCGATTTTAGGTCAATCTGCCCCCAAGGGGGCAGAAACCACTAGGCACTGGGGATTTTTTTTTGGGCGGCAATATCACGCAGGGGGAGCGATCCCGTAGGCAAGGGTCGCTCTCGGGAGGGGGGTGTGGGGGGCCAAATTTGATCGGCCTATTGTTATTAGGCTGATCTGCCCCCAGGGGGGGGCAGAAACCTCTAGGCACCACGGCAATTTTTTTTTGTGTTTTTTTGTTGTTTGTTTGTTTTTTTAGAGATGGGGAGCGACCCATTAGGCAAGGGTCGCTCCCCTGGGGGGCAAATTGTATTTAGACCATTTCTGCCCCCCTTGGGGGCAGATTGGCCGATTTTAGGTCAATCTGCCCCCAAGGGGGCAGAAACCACTAGGCACCAGGGATTTTTTTTTTGGCGCTAATGTCACGCGGGAGCGATCCCGTAGGCAAGGGTCGCTCCGGGGGGGGGATTGGGATGCTGGGGGGGCAAATTTATTTTAGGCCATTTCTGCCCCCCCGGGGCCGGCTAAGCTAAAGGCCAAAATCTACAGGTAGGCACTTCGCAAAAAACACCTCTGTTTTCTTTAAAAAAATATGATGTGTCCACATAGCGTTTTGGGGCATTTCCTGTTGCGGGCACTAGGCCTATCCACACAAGTGAGGTATCATTTGTATCGGGAGACTTGGGGGAACGCTGGATGGAAGGACATTTGTGGCTCCTCTCTGATTCCAGAACTTTCTGTCACCAAAATGTGAGGAAAATATGTTTTTTTAGCCAAATTTTGAGGTTTGCAAAGGATTCTGGGTAACAGAACCTGGTCAGAGCCCCACAAGTCAGCCCATCTTGGATTCCCCTAGGTCTCTAGTTTTCAAAAATGCACAGGTTTGGTAGGTTTCCCTAGGTGCCGGCAGAGCTAGAGGCCAAAATCTACAGGTAGGCACTTTGCAAAAAACACCTCTGTTTTCTTTCCAAAAATGTGATGTGTCCACGTTGTGTTTTGGGGCATTTCCTGTCGCGGGCGCTAGGCCTACCCACACAAGTGAGGTATCATTTTTATCGGGAGACTTGGGGAAACGCTGGGTGGAAGGAAATTTGTAGCTCCTCTCTGATTCCAGAACTTTCTGTCAGCAAAATGTGAGGAAAATGTGTTTTTTAGCCAAATGTTTATGTTTGCAAAGGATTCTGGGTAACAGAACCTGGTCAGAGCCCCACAAGTCACCCCATCTTGGATTCCCGTAGGTCTCTAGTTTTCAACAATGCACAGGTTTGGTTGGTTTCCCTAGGTGCCGGCTGAGCTAGAGGCCAAAATCTACAGGTAGGCACTTTGCAAAAAACACCCCTGTTTTCTTTAAAAAAATGTGATGTGTCCACGTTACGTTTTGGGGCATTTCCTGTCGCGGGCGCTAGGCCTACCCACACAAGTGAGGTATCATTTTTATCGGGAGACTTGGGGGAACGCTGGGTGGAAGGACATTTGTGGCTCCTCTCTGATTCCAGAACTTTCTGTCACCAAAATGTGAGGAAAATATGTTTTCTTAGCCAAATTTTGAGGTTTGCAAAGGATTCTGGGTAACAGAACCTGGTCAGAGCCCCACAAATCACCCCATCTTGGATTCCCCTAGGTCTCTAGTTTTCAAAAATGCACAGGTTTGGTAGGTTTCCCTAGGTGCCGGCTGAGCTAGAGGCCAAAATCTACAGGTAGGCACTTTGCAAAAAAAACCTCTGTTTTCTTTAAAAAAATGTGATGTGTCCACGTTGCGTTTTGGGGTGTTTCCTGTCGCGGGCGCTAGGCCTACCCACACAAGTGAGGTATCATTTTTATCGGGAGACTTGGGGGAACATAGATTAGCAAAACAAGTGTTATAGTCCCTTGTCTTTCTCTACATTTTTTCCTTCCAAATATAAGAGAGTGCGTAAAAAAGACATCTATTTGAGAAATGCCCGGCAATACACATGCTAGTATGGTCACCCCGGAATTCAGAGATGTGCAAATAACCACTGCTCCTCAACACCTTATCTTGTGCCCATTTTGGAAATACAAAGGTTTTCTTGATAGCTATTTTTCACTCTTTATATTTCAGCAAATGAATTGCTGTATACCCGGTATAGAATGAAAACGCACTGCAGGGTGCAGCTCATTTATTGGCTCTGGGTACCTAGGGTTCTTGATGAACCTACAAGCCCTATATAGCCCCACAACCAGAGGAGTCCAGCAGACGTAACGGTATATAGCTTTCGAAAATCTGACATTGCAGGGAAAAGTTACAGAGTAAAATGTAGAGAATTGTTTTTGTTTTTTTCACCTCAATTTCAATATTTTTCTTTTTCAGTTGTTATTTTCTGTAGGAATCCCTTGTAGGATCTACACAAATGACCCCTTGCTGAATTCAGAATCTTGTCTACTTTTCAGAAATGTTTAGGTTTCTGGGATCCAGCATTGGTTTCACGCCCATTTCTGTCACTGACTGGAAGGAGGCTGAAAGCACAAAAAATTGTAAAAATGGGGTATGTCCCAGTAAAATGGCAAAATATATGTTGAAAAATTGGGTTTTCTGATTCAAGTCTGCCTGTTCCTGAAAAGCTGGGAAGCTGGTGATTTTAGCACTGCAAACCCTTTCTTGATGCCAATTTCAGGGAAAAAAAACACAAGCCTTCTTCTTGCAGCCACTTTTTCCCATTTTTTTGAAAAAAACGAAATTTTCACTGTATTTTGGCTAATTTCTTGGCCTCCTTCAGGGGAACCCACAAAGTCTGGGTAACTCTAGAATCCCTAGGATTTTGGAAAAAAAGGACGCAAATTTGGCTTGGCTAGGTTATGTGGACAAAAAGTTATGAGGGCCTAAGCGCGAACTGCCCCAAATAGCCAAAAAAAGGCCTGGCACAGGAGGGGCAAAAGGCCTGGCAGCGAAGGGGTTAAGATTCAGGACTGATGCAGTTCTGCTAAATTCAATGTGGTGCATGTGCCATACAGTGTAAATGTATGTGATATTCACATACAAGGATGCGCTGTACTATACAGTTGTGTCTTAATTAATATCTGTAAAGTGGACTGCAGACACTGTACTGCTCCAAGTATATTTACAGACTCAGGACCGTACAAGACCTATCAGGCACAGGGTCCCAGTGGTAGAGTATGTTGCCATATGCACTTTGGAAAGGCCAAGAGACCTATTTACTGTTTGGTAAATGTAGGCATCTACCAAAAGAATGGATGCCTTGGAAGGTCATTTAAAAGGCACGATGCCTCTATACAACAGGCAGGACGTCCACTCACTTTTGGAAAATGTCCGGCATACGCCAAACTTTAAATAAGGTGCTTACAATGCATGCTACGCTAGTCAAATAAAGAACCGGTGGTTCAAGGTAACAGGTATACCTGTTCATCTATGAGAAATAATATTGAATCCTTACTCCTGTAAGGTGCTGAGGCTTTTGACTTACAACTGCTCTATGTATAGCACTACATGTATGAGATGTGGCTACCACACTAAAGTTGCGCTTACTACTCCTTGCTGGTAGATTTGTGCTCCACCAAATACATGAAACAACAAAAGATTATAGACCATTCCCTTTCTTGTGCTCCTATACTGGCTGTTTATTGTCATTGATGGGGAAGAGTTTTAAACCACAAACCTGGCCCAAGGGTGTTAAAGTGCTGTACAGAAGTGCCCAACATCAACGACATAAGAGTTAAGTACAGGGAATAAAAGAGAGAAACTAGTTAAAATATATATAAAATCCAACATCAGAACAGCATAAACAAAGCTAAAACCCAGTAGCTTCTTGAATTCAATGAAAACGTCAGTGGAAATAAAGTCCAGATGCACAAAGGCATTTTCCCGGTTGCAAAAGACCTGATTTGCATAATGCTTTTTCAAATGTACAAAATGTGATTCTGTAACTTGTTACCCAATCGCATTTTGCATGTGCAATTTGGTATATGAAGGGAACGTTTTTAGAGTGTTGTTTCCAAATACTGAATCAGCATGGTATGTGTTACTGGTTTGCCACTGAATTCTGGTCTCAAAACAGTAATACTGTACCACCAGTTTAAAACTGGTATTAAGCCATCCACGAAGGGGAAGGGTTCCACAAAGGGGAAGGGTTCCCCAAGGGGCCCTTTCCCCTTTGAGTATGTAAGTAATAGTTTTTGGAAGAGTAGGCTGAGGTCCTTGGGACTACTGCCGACTCTTAAATAATGAAACTTCAAGGTTTAGATAGTTCTTTAAAAACAGATCCCATTTTCCTTTAAGGAAAACAGGCTGCATTTTTTAAAATTGCTTCATTAAAAAGCAATCACAGACATGATTGTCTGCTGACCTCAGAAGGCCAGTATCCCTGTGATGGCTGTGATTCCTAATGCATTGCAAACTCTGACCTTCCTCATTAATATTCATGAGGTAGGTCGCTTTGTGACCCACAGGGAACCCCTAAATGAAACTCAATAACTTTCATACATTAGGAATACCAATTTCCTAATTACGAATCGGACAGAACCGCAACTAGTTTGCACATCTGGCTAAAGATGATTTTGAGCTCCTTTTTGTTGGTTGCATACATGAGGTGGTGCTGAGATCTGGAGGAAGTGAGCTCCAAATTCTTGTGGAACTGCTCAAGAATGATTGCTTCATGTTACAATCTTTTTTAGATATAGGAAGCCTGTTTTCATATTACGTAGATTCCTGTGGTCTTGCTAATTTTGTGTATCAAAATGTACGCCTCCTGTTAAGTGTTAGAACATTGGGAAGGTCAATAGGTCTGGTGTTGACTCCAGCCTTTCATTTTTGTCAATGATTGTTTGCGGTCGACATGGTTTTTGCAAAGTGTTAATGCTGGGGAAGCTGTCAAGCCCTCTTCGTTGTATAAAAACATTAGCTACAAGCAAAAAACATTTTGATATCGAAAGAAATAATTACTATATTAGTCCTTAGCTCTGAAAGGAACTACTTTATAAATGGATAAAACCTCTTGTAAAAGGACAGAATGCCTTCACCAAGTGTTAAGGTAGCCATTGGTGGGCATGGGCCTAACCACTGCCCTTTGCAATTTGGTGTAGGGTGTGGAATACAAATGTGAATGATGCAATTACAGACCAATAGATGAAGAGGGTGGCTGCAAGCCCCTGTGAGTGACTGAAATACACACTTTATTTTAGTAAAATCAACATGTATTATCCGAAGTCAGGCCTAAAATTGGCATTTGAGCCTAATGACAAGACTTAAAACAAAACTGAAAAGTTGGTCCAACCTAGACTATGATTAATAACCTTCTTTTAATTAGAAAGGTTGAGAGGTGGAAACTAAGACTATTCTGTCAGTACAAAACCTTATCATATTTTTTTAATTTTATCTCCGCACCACCACACCTCCATTCCTTAAATATCTTTGCCAATGTTATTTGTTTGCCAGAGATAATACTAATGAACTGATTTGTTTAAGTGAGCTATTCAATAGCTCATTGCAATGTGTCTTCAGTTATGTGCAGGGTACCTATTTATCAAGCTCTGGTAAATAAAAAAACGAATGGTTTTATTCTACCTTATAATTGAACATCTTTTATCTTTCTGGTAAGTTTGCAGTCCTCTTCCCTTCCAGCCACACTCCACCTCGCTGCACCACGGCTGTCACTGCATAGCAATAATTGGAACATCACTTGTGTAACAGTAATACAAATGTGTCAGAAGGCGTAGAGCGCATCTGTCTTCTTGTTATGCCTCTCAATGTTGTAAACAGTATATTAGTTTGATGTCGAGGTAATGCTGCTATGCGAGTTAATGTGTTTGTGTTCTGCTGTCACTTACAGACACATTTATAAAATCGCATCACTTTTCTGGAATATGATAAAATAATACAAGATTGCTGTTTTGAAAGGAAAGCTCACAATTTGAGAATGTACTTTTAAAGAAATACTGGAAGAGTTCATAATGGGGATATGTAGGCAAACACAGCAAAATAAGCATTTTTAATGTGCTAAAACTGCAACTGTTTAGTCTGGATGATGTAATGGCATGAATATACATCACAGTAAAAACAACAAAAATAGCACTGGCATAATGCAAACTGATGCCACCGCCACCACCACCACCTTCAGAATGTGATGAGGGGCCCCAGAGTCTCTAATATATAGCAAACAGATATTCATTGGCGTCGGGGTGAATGGAGGCCTCCTGCAGGGTTTTGGGCCACTTAACGGGTTGGGGGCTTCACCATAAGGGCTGCTTGGCCTGTGTTATGCCCCTGAGGTAAGGTGAGGGAGACGATTAATCCAAGGACCATAACTGCCCCTGAGTTCTATATCTTGCAGTGTAATGTGCTCCCAGATTTCAGTGAGTGTTAATAATTAAAAAGACCCCTAACACCTCCTCTTACAACAACACCTGCAAAGGTATCCAATTCCCAGCAGCTGTATGTACAATCTCTATTCAGTTTATTTTGTGTTTGGTTCTTCTTAAAGGCAAAATGAAAATATGACAAGAGGTTTGATTATCTTTTTAAATATTTTTTCTCTTTAATGGTTATGGGCCCCAATCCCAAAGACTGGTGCATAAGTAGGTGTGAATTACTGTGTAATAGTAATGGCTGACTCATAAATTCCAGGGGCAAGGCAGCTGTATTCTCGGCTCGTGATTTTCAGTGTCAAAAGCCATAATGGGCTTTTAACAGTTAGGATTAATATAGCCTTATAGTCTCCTGTGGTGGGCTATACTGGTCATTAAAGACCCCCTCCAGAATTGAAGGGCCGAGTAGAAGTTGAGGGTCTTTGACAGGGGAGTGGGATGTTAATGCTGATATAGCCCAGCTATGGAGGGCTATAGGGCTAGTAAAGCGTTCTGCCACTGGAGGGTAGAATGTTTTAATAAATAAAACAAAGGCCTCATGTAGCCCGTGGGGATTGAAATCCCCTTAGACTTTGTGAGGCCTTTGTTCACAGCAACAACTGTGAAAGAAAGCTTTTGGAATGTTGAGTTTGGCCATTTGAAGCCCGGAGAACTCCAATATTTTCAATGGAGGGCCCAACATTTTAATAAGATATTGATTCATCAGTGTTTAGGATAGCAATGGCAATCTGAATTTCAATCAATTAGATAATTATTTTAATTTTAATGGCTGTTCTCGCAATTTACTGAGGCAGCAAAGGGCCCTCTTCTCTGGGTCCACAGTTATTTGGCCACCATTGTAAAACATGTATTGATTTGTTTCCAATAGTTGCAACTCAAGGACTTTCAGCAAATTTGCTAATGTTGGCCAGCCACAATGTCATGTTGGTCAGTGGGCCTTTGGTGTGATTCTCAGAAAAATCATCTTAAAGCTGTTGATTACAGAAAATCAGCTAAACAATGTCTTTGGCATGCTGTTTTGCCCTGAGCATCAGGAACATAGTCATTCATGGTTGGTGCCACCATGGTTAACATGAGTTACTCTAAACAGGACAGGCCTTTTGATACAATGTATCTGGGAGCCCTGCATTGGATTAAGCAGTGGCTAAAGATATCAGATAGGGGATCCAGTTGGGATTCAGGCATCTTTTACATTTACTTGTTTATTCAGTTGACCTGCTTTAGCAAAACCTTCAATGAGGCACTTATTATTTTTCTAACTACAAACATGTCCTACTGAATACCATTAATTATTATATGATGCACACTGCCATGCAAGTACTCGATTGCATAATTACAGTGCTATTATGTGGAACCATTAACCGAAATGGTTGTCATTAGAAATTTTGAATATTGGAAACTATATTAAAATGTGAGGCCACTTGGCGTTGCATCTGCAGATTATAAATCGCATCTTGTAGAAACAATGGTCTGATTAAGCATCATGTGGTATTTAGAAAAATAGGGCCCTCGTGAGTAGCCATAATTATTGCAATATGTGTAATTAGCACTCATATCACAATTAGAAGGTTTGCAGTGTAGAAATGTCACCTTTAGTGCACGGTCTCCCCAGATTGTTCATCTTTTTCTGGTCACTGTTTTTTCTGCTGTTAGAACTCTGCACCCTGTGACACTGCTATTAAGTGCCATAGGGTGTGTGGTCTGGCCTTAGAACTGCAGTGATGAACTTGGTTTCACCTAATTGGTCTACTTGACTGACCCATGAAATCATTGTAGAAGGCACAGAAAATGCACTTATGACACAAAAGTTAAATATCTTATGTGGGGTGCAATGTGTTTTTACTACACTCACATATACAACAGAAATATGTGTGTGCTAGGAGCACCACTGTAGTCAGGCTGGGCTACAGTTTAAATGCGTTGCAGTGACATATGTCAAGGAAACATGATTCTCCATGTAGGAAAAGGCTGTTTTAACATTTGCATATGTCACCTCTAAAGTGTTTTATGTACACCCACAGGGTCAGGGTCAGGTGCTAATATATAGAAAATGGCCAAACGACATATTAGTGTGCTCTCACAGAAAAAACATTTCACAGCGTATGCCTTGCTAACAGTTTTCCTGAGCAGTCTTATTTGGGATTAAACTCTGTATTTCTTATCTCCTCTTCAGGAAATGTGAAATGCAAAGTATTATCATGCTTAGGTTTCAAATTTAAATGTGGACTCAGATTTATGATAACTTAAGTGTCAGCTTTGTTGAAAAAAATTGTTCTGTCACTCATCACACTTGCCAAGCTGGAATACACATGCTTGGCTGGGAACGCAAATGACTCCTACTCAAAGGGTAATAGTCTGCTTCTGAACCCAGATATTGCAAATTAGGGTTATGTGTTGATCACTTTGCATGGATATGGGAATGGAAAGTTAGAGCTAGCCAAACAAAGGACAACTTTAGCACTACCTCCTTTGACTTGGAGATGCCAGGAAGGGATTCTTCTATTCAGTCACATCACCTCTCTAAACAGCCAGTCTCCAGTTCTAGAAGGGAAAGAAACAGTTTTATCCTGGCACATGGGAGAGAATTACTCTAAATAGGGAACTGATTAAGGAGGTGAAGACCGGTCTGTTGGTGGCAGCTGGATTCTTTAAACAGGGAATCCATTGTAACTTTACAGTAAGGCAAATAGAAAGTGTTGCAAAAGGAGGTGGTTCACAAGAGACATATATCACTTCAACCACCACATCCTCAGGACATTTCTGGACCTTGTAAGACTTCATCTGAAAATGAAGGCCGTGAGGGATAATGACATCTGACTTCTGCTAGAAGAATTTAAAGATTCATGATCTCCTGATTGTTACTGGCACCCAGAGCCTGGAACATCTCAGTAAGACTCAAGAGGTGGACCTCTCGTTTTTGGAAAAGTTAGGGTTTCATCATGTGTTCCATCTCCAGAGGACCAGAACAAGTTGTTGAGGCTTGCTAATGCAATGATGGACTGGTATGCAGCAATTACCAATATTTGTGATTAATTCAAGCATTCCATCTATCACCTCTTTGTATTCCTCAGTGTGATGCCCTAAGTGGCCAACAGGATGCTCAGATGTGGATCCTGTACTCATTGTACTGCTGGAATAAAGCTGCACTTTAATGAAGAGGCTAAACAGACCTTGGGTTGCTGGGGTTTCAGTTCAAAGAGGACTTGGATTGGAAGTTCAGGTGGGACTGTTGCTATTGAATGACCCAGGCTGAGTTGCATATGGCTAGCTCTAATTTGAGTTGGTATGGTGGGCAGAAGATGATGGTTGGGGTGCTAATCAAGTTTTTTTCAAAATATGCAAATGACATGCAAAATTGGTTTTGAAATGTTACAGTTTTAGTGAGGCAGAAATTCACAATTGATGAATTAATAAGATTGTTCCTGAAACAAATTTTTTAGGTCATGTAGATGTCTAGATTCTGCAATGTGTGAGATAGGCCACATATTCATGTAGTACACCATTCATTTTAAAATGCATGCTGCTGTCTGTGTTCTGTTAAAATTGCTCCTGCTCACAGCCCCTTCCCTATCAGTGTCCCATGGCAAAACCATCTCTCCTTTTCTTAGGGGAGAACTGAACATGTGACTTAAATAATATTGTGTCTAGTAGCATTGTGAATGAGGCTTCCATGGTGTACCCAAAGTATCCAGAGGAGATGCGTGATTTCTAAGAGCCATCTTTTAAGAAATGTTTAATTTGCTTCATACAATCATTTGAGTGCAGTTGCTGAGGAAGCAATGGAAGATTTCTCTTACCTTAAGAAATGGGTAGGTGCTTAAATGATTTCCTAAGTCCGAATTTTTACATTGTCCTTTCTGATTTGCCAAATGTGACACACCATGATCATGCTATGCTGAATTTGCAGAGTCTATCAATAGAATTGTGTGTTTTCCCATAAAATCTTCTGTTCTCCATAGTTGGGGTCCTTTTTCCCTTGTTGCTCTTTTTGCCTTTTTTGCTGAATATTTAATCCTGACACTCTTTTTTGTAATAATATCCTTTTTGCCTATTTTGATCTAGAACTCAGTCCTTTATGTGTATTATAATCTATACTATTTCATTCAGCTGAAATATTGTTTCCCAGACGAGGAACACTAGATTAAATGAGAATTCTGGAGCCACAATGTTATTGGGAATTTTTGGGTGATCAATTATTGGGGTTCAGATGAATATTGAGGTTCGGCTCACACAGTTGGACTATTTGCAAGAATTGATTTAATTGCTTTTGTATGTTTTCTTATAAGTTATATAGTCATCTAATACTCAAAATACGGGGTATCAGTTTCAGCCTGAATGTAAAACTTCAGTGGTACAACATAAAACATGAATTTGAACAAAATATTAAAGTTGTGCTTCATTTGAGAGCTCTCTGATTGCACTAGTGTCTGCTGCTGTTGAACTTGTAAACTCTTCGCTCGTTCACTTGCCTTCAAAGATTTTTCTAACTTGGTCAAATATCCTACACCACAAGACCATTTTAATTGTTACCCTGCATGCAATAAATAAGGATGGATTCCATTGTTTCTCGGGCTTACAGTCTGTTAGACTGTAATACATACCATACTTCCTCTTGAGAGCAGTCTAAGGTGATGATGATAAGGTGTCTCTGCCACTCCATATGAGTACCTTCATATTTTTATACTTCGTTATATTACAGTATGATACAGTACGTCAGAATAGGCTACTGCCCTAATTAATGACTCTGATGTGTCATTTGATCATTGTATCGGGACTAGTTATGTCAATGTCAGGATAACTAGATTTTCACGAGTCATATTGCAGAAAACCACTGGTCTTCAATGTCTTTTTAGCATTCGCAGAGTGATCCTGAATTTCAGCTGTTTGCCAGAACAAGAGAGGGACTGCTTAATAAGTGTCATCCAGGGGCAGCTCCTTCATTAGAGCGAAGGAGCATCACCCAGCAAATGAAATGCCCCCAAAAGCCTCAGAGATGAAAAATAAAATGGCAATAAAGTGTATTTATTACCATTTTATTTTTCATCCACCCATCCTGAATCGAGTGTCAGGACGGGGTGGGGCCCGCTGAGTGGCAGCAGTAGGGAGGATTTGGGCTGCCTGGGCACTTAATTTAAAAGTGTGCATGTTCCTTTTGCCAGCAGTGTTGGGATGGCCAGCCAGATATGAGCACTTTGAAACCTCTCTAACCCAGCTGTCCTAAGATAGCTGGGTTAGAGCAAGCACAGGGCCGCAGTGCCCTCAGGAGCACCGAGAGAGGCTGCTCCCTTCAATCCTGGTGCTTCTTTCATGCTGGTTAAAAGCATGAGAGCCGTGCCAGGATTGATTATGGGAGTGGGCTGGGGCCCACACTCAACACTGGAATGAAGAGGACATGTTGTGCATGTAAGGTAAGTGTATTTATTATTATTTTGCTTGTGGCACGTGGTGTGTGGTGCGGCAGTGCATCCCACTACCCTCCACCTATTTGCCCACCCCATCACTCTCCTTAGATGCCAGGCGCCACTGGTGGCAACCCATGTTTGACCGAGTTTTAGAAGCAAGAGAACAAAATTAGGGTGCATGTCTCTGGATTTACCAGTTCACTCCTAGGTAGCCAGCAAAATGCTTATGAAAAACATGGTTATGCACTTAATATTAGGATGAGAGATAATAGAGACAAATACTTTTCTAAAACTATGACTCACAATTGTAAGAAAAATTTAATCCTGGAGGTATGTGTGTTTTCTAGCAGAATTAAATATGAAAAATTGCCTCTGTGCTGCAATAGGCGAAGTGAAGGTGAAATGATTGGCGTGGTGAAGTGAATGTTTGCAGCCTTCCTGTTGCTTAAAATGTTACTAAATACTGACTAATACGAAGTATCCTTGACACATTGAAGCCCACTGATTGTTGTAACATCGAGCCAGGTTACCCAAATGTTAGTGCTGGTGCAGTGTCACCAAACGTAATGCAAATTGGTGCAAACATTTTATGTGGCATTTATTTTCCAGTTAAAATGTTGATTTGTGCTGGAAAGTAGCCCCGAACGCAAGGCAGGGCATTGATTTGTGCTACTTTGCTATCTTACATCAAGGGGGCGTTCTGTAGATGATACATGGATATTGTCATTCATCCACTTATAGATTTATTCACAAAGCTCTATTTAGTAAAAAAAGGTAAACTGGGTTTTGTATAAAAAAATGTACACCTCCTCAAGGTAGGTGTAAATTTGGGAAAGTTTTAGACAAGGTCTCAGAATTTTTTTTTGTACTGTAAGGATATTCTTTCAGTACAAAACCCTTGCTAGACATCAGGCATACACCCTCGCACTATGGCACAAGGGTAGTTTCATGGCGCAATGCTGTGTAAAGTGCACCAGCAAAGGATGCAAGAAAATCAGTGCTATATTTTTGTAAATATGGTGGTGTTCTTCTCTCTCCTTTTGACCCAATGCAGTTCAGCAACTTTGGTTGCGTTGCTGTGTTGTGTCGAGGGTACCTAGGTCCATATTTATACTTTTTTCGTTCCACATTTGCGTCATTTTGTGACGCAAAAGTGGCGCAAACTTGCAAAATATAATTGAATTTTTTAAGTTTGCGCCGCTTTTGCCACAAAAAATTACACAAATACGGCGCTAAAAAATATACATCAGGCCCCTAATGTTTCAAATATCAAGTGAGACAGAGTGCAATGTCAGACAATGCATCAATCACTCTCACAAAAATACTACAGGCCAGAACAAGGTCGTGACATCACCACCTTTCATCTAATTACCAAATAGATTTATTTTACTCACATGGTCATGTAATTCACTCCTTAATAGAGCCAGAAGAAAACCCACACCAATTGTTCTTCCTTTAGAGTAGAACGATCTGCTTCAAGTGTGCATGCTTGACTGAAAACACATGACTGAATTATTAAGCTGCTCTTGTACCATCTCAAAAATCGTCATAACATTGTCTCAGTTGTATTTTTATGTCACCATTTTTAAACGGACCTTTTGATTTTACTAAAATTATATCTATAATGGACTGTCATATAGGGGTTTCCAGCCGTCCCACTTAACACATTGGTCTGTCTTTGAGTAATTCAGATTCTTCTTCTTCTCACTGCTGCTTACAGCACGGTACACTGTTTCAAACACTTCAGCCATTGGCTGACTCCACTGTCACTGATGGCTTTCTGCCCTTTCACAACCAGCACATTCTCTCTCAAAGTAGTTCCTTTCAGTGCCAGGGACTACTATGACAATGGGTGTATTTCGAACCTAACAACATATTTTAGTCTTTAGCCAGCATTTATTTTAGATTGACGAGGGCCCAGCAGCTTCCCCAACAAGACATTTTGCAGAAACAAAACAAATCAAGTATTGACAAAGCCAAAACTCTCGAAGCCAACACCACTCCTACTTGGTTTGGGAATGCTTGTTTGCTGCAGTGCTGTGTGGTTATAGTTCCTAGAGTTAGCTGCTCTACATCAACTTGTCCCCTGTGAACCTTCCTGGCGTACAATGAACCATTTCTGTTCACCTAGATGAGTTATCTTGCTAAGTATGTTTGTTTCCAAATTAATGTAATACTGAACAGCACATTTATTCAAGTAGAGGACCTTAACTTTTCTTACAACAGAAAATTATAATAATAGTAATAGTAGTAGTAGTAGTAGTAGTAGTAGTAGTAGT
Organism: Pleurodeles waltl; assembly: GCF_031143425.1. NCBI lineage: Eukaryota > Metazoa > Chordata > Amphibia > Caudata > Salamandridae > Pleurodeles > Pleurodeles waltl. The sequence continues at coordinate 474,123,002 of NC_090451.1, forward strand.
AATAATAATAATAATAATAATAATAATAATAATAATAATAATAATAATAATCATAATCATAATCATAATAATCATGATAATAACAATAAAGAAAAAAAGCTTGGAAAAAGTAAGACTTTAGTAGTTTTCTATTCTAAGATTGTTGATAATTTCCCATTGGTCTAATAACTGAATAACTTTCTATATCAATGTACTTTCTTGGATGTGTTTTATCCCCGTTGGTGCTAAAATAGATTGTTTGCTGCTAATGTGGAAACCTGTCTGGGCTTTTTCCTCTTCTGTGCAGTTTAATGATACACATTTTCTCCAGATTCTCAAAATATGATGGCAATAAACAAAACAACATCCCTTTGCTAAATACATTGTACAAATCTGTTTCAATGCAAACTATGAGGAATGAGACCATAGGTGGACGTTTACTGTCCTTCTGAGCTGAGACTGCCTGTGAGCTGAAAAACATGTTTATATACTGCCTACTAAAACACAAAACTAAATTAGGCACTTGAAAATAATAATGGGTGTTTAAAGTACCTGGCAGTATGGTTCTTGCTTAGCAAAAGCAGGCATTCTGAATTCAACAATACGTATAATGCAGTGGTTCCCAACCTGTGGTCCGGGGTCTCATGGGGGTCCACAAAGCCTACTCAGGGGGTCCATCAGAGCTTAGAACATTAACTAATATTAACAGATTAATAAAGTGTATATACATAAAGTGGATAAGTGTACATATGAAATTTTTAAAACGTACTGTAAATGTTAAGAAATTGGAAATTGGAGGTTAAAAGTGAAATACGTATCCTCAGATTGATTCATCGGAGCAGTGCAAGTGCATCAAACCAAAAATAATATGGATGATGTATGGCTTCAATTGAATTTAGAAAAGCTCCACACTTCCCATTAATTTTTTTTATTTGTTTGAAAATTAAATAAAGTGTGTTATCATTTGTGTATGTGTTTGATGGAATGTTTTTTTGTGTATTTTTTTAACATTGTTTTATGGTGCAAATCATCAACAATGGTTAGGCCTGGGTCCCGGCTTCCAGTAATGACTAAGTGGGGGGTCCCTGATTCCAATAATGATCTCATTGTTTTTCCCTGGAGTCCAGTAATGATAAAGTGGGGTCCACAGACATCAAAAGGTTGGAAACCACTCGTATAATGCATGCAAATGTTTTGAATATACTTGTTTTTCTCATGTTGGGAAATTACACTTTGAAGCCTCGCAAATTGAGAACCTAATTGCTTATTACACAGAGAAAGGGTGTTACTTCTATTCAATAACAAACCTAATAACGTCTATGAAGTCTGTAACTATTGTTGTAACTTTATTAATGTGATCCTATTTTAGGTAAGTATGATTTCACAAAAATGATTTTGCAACTATTGTAATGGGTTCTGACAAACTTCTACCTACCTAATTATTTTTTATTTTCCTCAAATTCGAAGCAACAAGCATTCATCAATATGTGCAGAAGGTCCTTGTCTAGTGGGCGTGGTGTAGTGAGTGAATGTTTGGATTTTCTGTGCTGTGTTTGTCAGACAAGACATAAAAATAGTACTGCAGATGATTTAAAGAAGAACACTTAACATTTCCATAGTTTAGAAGGCACATTAAAAATAACCTTTGTCTGCCTTTTGCAATGATGTGTACTGCGTGCCAAAAATGTGAAAGCATAAGAAAGTGACAGAGAAAGAGAGAGTATGTTTGTGTGTGTGTGTATGTATGTGTGTGTGTGGGTGTGTGTGTGTGCATGCACATGTTAAACTCGCATGCCCATATGTCAGTTCAAGCTACACAATTAGGAACACACCAGGGCGGACACTCATCCAAAGTAATGGCAGGGTCAGAATGAGAAGCAAGGACAGAAAAACCTGGTATGCTTGCTTACGAGCTCCTGCTCCCCATTAACCTGGAAAGGGCTTTCCTTTTATGTCTCCACCTTTCCTCAAGTCCTATTCTCCCATGGAAAATAATTGTCCAATACTAGTGGTCACCTAGTACCCAGATCCCCAAATTGTTACTATAAATCTGAAGACTGCATGTAAAATTAGAATTTAGGGAAAGCATCCAAGAATGGACAGTTCCTATACTGTAACACAGTGCAACAGTAGGTCTGGAATGTCAGACCAAAGGTAGAAGAAAGAGAAGCTAAAAAGGAAAAGAAACAATCATAAAAGAAGATAGACCTGCCTCAAGCACGAGGATAAAGGGAACAATAATTAGGAGGGCACTAATTCTGAAGATCCTCCCATGTACCCTTACATAACCTGGAAGGGACAAGAATCTACAAAGGGCAATCACCTCATTATTCATTATGGGTTACATGGATGACGACAAGACCTATATTCTTCATGCAGAAATACTATATGATATAATTAACTCTCAAATCAACTAGGAAAGAACATTATAAGATCTGCCCTACTGAAAGCAACCATTGAAAACACATGACCAAAGAATCCACTCCACAGTCATATACAAATGTACCAGCTATCTTCTTTTTACCTACCATGAGGAAAAAAAACACATAGCCTTCCTGGAGAAACTCCCTCCAGTTTTGATGGAGTTCCATTCCTATTTTTACCCCAAACAAGTATTTATTCCAGCCTTCAGAGCAGAGTCTATGAACATCCACAAAACTGTATGTTTTCACACATATTCAGGTGTAATTTAAAACTAATTCGGACAGAAAGCAAACTGCACAAAACATTATGGGGCATACTTGTAATGCCCTAGTGCCACCTTGCACCACATTAACGTCATTGTTTTTTACTTTAATGTGGCTCAACGTGGCCAAAATCCCTGCATCACCATGTAACCCTTTGCTCTACATTATGCCTGCACCAGGCAAAATGTATGCAGAGGGGGCGTTTCCCCATTAGGGGAGCCTGAAAAATGGCATAAGGAAATCTATGAGATTTCCTTGCTCCATTTTTTACGGCACTTTTAACACTTGCTCAAGAGCAGGTGTTAAAAGGGGGCTTCCATTCTTTAGAATGGAGCCCTATGTACTCTGCAGGAGTAGCGCCAATATTTTGGTGCTAGTCCTGCAGTGTACATCAATAGCGTCATGAGAAATTATGCTATTGCCCCATACCCTGCGCCATGGTGTGCTGAATTTTAAATACGGCGCACATATGTTGGCGGTAGAGGGGTGTTAAGGGGCGCAGGGAAAGTAGCACTGTACTCGGTACATCGCCACTTTCCATAAATCTGCCCCTATGTATCTGGTCTTTAGTGTCTTTTTCCAGGATGTTTTAAATCAGTGAATGTCACTGTATCACAGTCTGATCCTTAAAGTAATTAGGGACCTAACAAGCAACTTCCTTTAAAACACATGCCACATATCGGACTATAAGAATGCAGATTGCGCAAACACAAAATCTATTTTGTCTGGGCCAAGTATAAATGTCAGCAAAAAAACATCATGTGTTTGGCACATTTAAAAATATGGCTGTGTTGCGTTCCAGAAAGAGTTTTAACTAAAGTAGCTTTTTAAATATAAGACAGCTGGTTCATTCATTTAGAAAGAAGAGTTCTTCGAATTGACTAGATGTTAACCAATGCCTGAAACATTATAAACGTATCTTGCATTGTGTTCCAGCCAGAGTGTCTGCTTAATATTTTGGGAATTTGTGAGCACTTGACTTCAGTAATTTGTATACATTTACACGTTTGACAGAAGATATGAGCTAATAGTTGAGTAACCAACTTTAAGTGTAGCTTTGCCAGTAAATAAGCTCTCATTTATGAGCACCCTCTTCTTACTCAAATATTACTTATTTATTTTATTGGGAAATATTGTAAATAGACAGAAGTAAATAGATATAAGAAATCTGGTGGTAAATACAGATTGATGGTAACTATAGATGTGGTCATGGGACAAGATTGAACCAAGATTCTTTGAGGTTGCGAATTGCCTATTTGAAGATTTGGGCTGTTTGCAACCTCAAAAATGCTTTTTTAAATGCACTGGCACTAAACAGCAATTCTGTAATTTTTTACTGAATCAAAATGTGTATTTCCAATCTGATTTGGGATTTGGAAGGGTGTATTAGGGCGTCCCTTCCAAATACAGAATTGGTATGCTATGCATTAACGTTTTGTAACTGAGTTCCGTTCACAAAACAATGTTTCTGTGACCGCATTCAAGTAGTGTTAACCCATTAACAAATGGGATGGAGTCTCTTAGGGGCACCATCACCATTGTGAATAAAAAATATAATGCTTGTTTAAGAGGAGGCTGTTTTTAAACAAATAAGAAAAAGAAAGAAACTTTTGTTTTTAAATGCAGTCACATTTCCTGTAAGGGACTATTAAAAAGCAATCACATACATGGTGGTCTGCAGAACACAGCAGACCACCATTCCTGTGAGGAATAGATTTACAAATGGGTTGCATATTGCAACCTACTCCATCAATATCCATCTGGTAGGTTGATTTATGACTCATTAGAAGTCACTAAATTAATATAATACATTAGGGATTGTAATTTCCAAATAGCGATTTTGTAAGAACCACAATTTGGAAATCGAAATTCCAAATGTTAGTATATCTGGTTCATGATGACTTAAAATGTGCAAGATGCAGTGAAAATCAAAGGGTCTCACTTACAGTTCGGTGGGATGCAAATGAGATATACTGTTTCAACCTCACTAAACTGGTGGCTCCAATCCCTATTTAGTGTCTGGGAGCTGTAGGGTTTCTGAAGGCAAGGCTTGAGCTAGTTCCTCCATAAGAAACCATTGACCTGGCACTCCGTTCACCACTGACAGTTGCCTATTTAGGGACGTGTTACACCATTGATATTTTCTTCTCAGCATGGCAGTCCCAGAAAGCCAAATGTGAAAATCTCCCTGGTGCACAGGAAGAAGAGTCCCTGCACACCTCGGACATTTACTTTTGCTTTTCACAACAGACCCCACTTTGCTTGTTATTGCTCAAAAACAAGAAAAGAAGAAAGAGTGGGCTGAAAAACATGCCAGCCAACTCCATTTAAGTGCGAATAAAGTGCATTCGACCACCAGCTGAATCCAGTCTCTTCATAAATTTCTAGCTATCCAGGGAATGATCTCTAAATTTAGTTTCCAGTCTTTGGCCGGAGGGCTGAGGCCATGGTCTATAATGACATGGTAGATTAACAGGCTAGATATTGTTTCAAGGTGTAGCATACTGAAAACCTTCCAGTATGAAAAGGGTATAGCAAATTGTCACATTCATTGGATGATGTCTTCTGTTATGTCTTCAGTGATGCGATTTGTGGTGTTATTAGTCATGTCATCAATGATGTAATTCAACATATAATGAGTGATTTAAAGGTGACGACATACCTGCATGGCAGGGGCCACATTATAGTTCACTAGCTAATTTACTTGTTTTTTAAATGTTACCATATGTTTGTTTGGTCAGTGAATTTCTATTTTTTGAAGCAAGTTAAGGTATTTTTTTCTATACTTAGCTACAATGTCACTTTAATCTTGCTTTTTTACGTAAACTTTTTTTTAAGTAAGTGAAGCTGTTTTTCTTTACCTAACTGTAATCTCACTTTACCCTTTGTTGTTTCTGCGAATTTCTGGGTGCAATATTAACAAAAACTAGCATCTAATTTCCATACCTGACTATAATGCCACTTTCCCTTTGTTGTTTCACCAAATGTATTTCTTAACGTAATTGAAGGTTTTTGTTTTTTTGCAATACCTAACTACATCACTTTAACCTTTGGTTTTTCATTGAATTCATTGTGGTCTTATTCAGTCAGATACCCTGATGTGTAAATGCAGAAACAACAAGGGGAAGGATGGAATGCTTGAATTAATCTTAGCCACTGGCAATCACTTAAGCAGCCACCAAATGCATTGTTTGAGGTCCTGGGATCACTGTGCACTAGAACCAGACTATACCTGGCTGAAAAGTCCTAACTAGAGCATAACCTGTCCTAGGCTGCTTGAGTTCCGCTTCAGGGAGGTCCTGGCCTTGCAGTTCAGGCTGGACTGTTCCCATGAGGAACAGGGTCAAGACTGATTTGTATTTGGCTGGGTCCAAACTGACAAAAAAATAAAGGATTGGGAAGTGGTCCTGAGCAATTTCCAGGGGCTGAGATTGATTAAAGTATTCTATTCATCACCTTGTTTTTTTTTGCATTTGACACCTTAGGTGCTCTCGGGATACCCAGATGTGGGTCCCCGGCTCACTGTTTGAAGGGAACCAAGCTATACCTGGCTGAAGAGCCCTAAATAGGGCATAACCAGGTCGGTCCTAGAATGCTTGTGTTATGACTCAGGCAAGACCTGGCCTGGCAGTTCGGGCTAAACTGTTCCCATGAGGAACAGAGTGAAGACTGATATGAATATGCTTGCCTCCAAACTGAGGTGACATGGTGGGCAAAAAACAATGGATTGGGTGCGGCCCGAGTAATTAAAATCAAGCATTCCATCCATTACATTGTTCTTTTTTTTTTATTTGGGATTCCATATTGGACAAAAAGGTTTGGGAAAAGTCAGAGAGAGGAAGGAAAGGAAGTGGTGATATGGTCTTATGATTATATTTAATCAATTATAAATATATAATATACATACACTGAAAAAAACAAAGATAAAGAACGTTATAGTTACGTGTCTTTATCAATTAACCTCCTTAGAGCGGGCGTTGGCCAGTGGCCGATGCCCACACTACCTTCCTTTTGCGGGTCACCACCAGTGGCTGACACCAGGGAGGGGGTTAAAAAATCCTCCAATGTGTCGCATCTGAGGTTATTTTTTTAATTAAAAAACCTCGGGGAGACATGGAAGATCTTACGTGTCTCCTCCCCTCCCTCACCTGCCCCTTTGTGACGTCAGCGCGCCACGAGGTGTGCTGATGTCACTGTTTGTTTTCTCCACTAGAGCAGGAAGCGGGATCCAGCATTGGTTTCACACTAATTTCTGTCACTAACTGGAAGGAGGCTGAAAGCACAAAAAATTGTAAAAATGGGGTATGTCCCAGTAAAATGCTAAAATTGTGTTGAAAAATATGTTTTTCTGATTCAGGGCTGCCTGTTCCTGGAAGCTGGGAAGATGGTAATTTTATCACCACAAACCCTTTGTTGATGCTATTTTCAGGGACAAAACCACATGCTTTCTTCTGCAGCCCTTTTTTCAGAAAAAAACATTTTTTTTACTGCATTTTTGCTAATTTCTAGGTCTCCTCCAGGGGAGCCCAAAAACTCTGGGTACCTTTAGAATTCCTAGGATGTTGGAAAAAAGGACACAATTTTGGCGTAGATAGCTTATTTGGACAAAAAGTTATGAAGGCCTAAGTGCAAACTACTCCAAATAGCCAAAAAAGGGCTTAGGACGGGGGCACCAGCTAAGGGGTTAAAACATACTGTTTTAAATTAGAAAAACCACTGAAATTCACTAGTTATAGTTATCTCAATTAAGTATAGCTCATCCCCTAAAATAACTATATGTTGTGCCCTTGCTATGCATAGTGTTGTTATCAATTATATAATTTAAGATGTTGCAGTGATGTTATCAATGAAGTCATAGAACATGTCATGAGTGATGTAATATGTAAGGTAATTATCAGTGCATGGCAAGGTCCCAAGTTATAGGTACATTAGGGCATGAGTTTTAGTTAATTAAGATAAATATAACTGATGGATTTCAGTGGTTGTGTTCCTTTAAAGCAGTATGTTTTACTAGACATTTTCACCTAACTATAACATCCCTTTAATCTTTGTTTTTTCCGTAAATTCCAAAGGTTTTTTAATGTAAAGTGAGGTATTATTACAAATACTAACTTTGTATTTTTTCAGTGAATATCTATATTTTTTATGAATAGTAAGATGTGCATTGCCCAACCCCCACCATTCACAGCATTCGGCCGTGAGCATGAAGGGTTTCGGCAAAGGGCCAACCCCACAGCTAGCACTGCTAATTATCTGTCATGATTTATCGCGATATGTTCAATCACACCATTGATAACATCAAAGTAACATCTGAAATTCTGTAATTGATAACACTGTACTGTGCATGGCGGCAGTGCGAGTTATAGTGAATTTAGGGCCGTCCATACAGTTTTTGAACAGAGCTTATTGTGTCCACGTCTGTGTTGGAAGTAAGATTAGATTTTTGGTCCTCCAAATTCAGCTTGTTCAAAGGTCAATATGTAGTTGTGGGTAAACCAAGTCTAGCTGACTTTAGCTCGGTTGATTTCTGCAATCTTGTGCTGGAAGACAAACAGGTGGGGGTCTGATCATGAAGTAACCCTTTGAACATGAGTAGATCTGGGTTGCCAAAAATGACAATCAAGGTGTGTCCTGTAATGTGAGTGGGCTGTTGTGGTCTGAGCATGTCTAAGCCAGCAGGCTTGTAACTGTGTCCAGGAAGGTGTCTGAAAAATGTGACATTGCTAGGCAAAAATAAAATAAAAATTGAGGATACGTGTTGGAGGTGGTGTGCTTTTGAGCTGTAGGAGAGTGAGTATTGTCCTAGGAGGTTGGAGGTAGAGGATATGGCCTAGTAAGGGACTTCAGCTCATGCACCTCCATGCCAGTCAGAAATAAACTCAGCTTGGAAGGGTTACGTAAGTGATAAAGTTATCTTAAGGCTTAGAACTTTGCACCCAATCAGAGTAAAGCTTTCTATGAAAATATAGTGGAAACATCAATAATTGATTGCACTTATTGTAACCCATGTTCAGTGTTCCAGAAATATTAAAGTCCTATCTATTGTGACATAGTTAACAAGGATGCCATAACACTATTTATTCCCTGAATGCTGCAATTGATAAAGACTAGCCTTTTACATATACTATGTATAACACTATAATTACATATTTCAAGAGAAACCTTTATGATTTTTTTTCAAATCATATTAAAAATTCAAAAAGGAATTTTATTTATATTACATGAATGAAGTTATACATTAAAGTTCTATATATTACTTTTCAAACTAGAAATCATATATATGTCTTTATTATTACGTTTAGTTGTCAAACATATCATTTTAAAACTTGATTATTTGCTCAAAGACAGTCCAGCTTTATAGCTAACATTTTTGGGGAACTTTCCCACACAACAGCACACTGGTGGTACCAGGGAAAAAGCACAATTTGACAGTCTTTTTCTAGGGTAGCTCCCTTCCTGGTACCACAGGAGTACTCTTATACCAATGTAACTTAAAAAAATAAAAAACCCACACATATACCTCAACTAGTATTTAACAGTGAAAGGCTTGGGAACAGGTGCTAATGTGGAAGAAGACCCAGCACTCAATCTCCCCACATAGAAACCATCCACATCTACCAGAGCAACTACAGCCCTGTGCACATCCACCTGTGAGAAAGAAACCATCAGTTTTCCAAGCTCTTTAATTATGCATGCAAAGGAATGCAAAGATGCACACATCTTCTGGCCCAACCCCCTGACATTCATCCCACACTGAAATCAGTTATTGTTCTGCTGCACACAACTTTTTACATATGACTAGTAAATTACTTACTGGGTCTGTTAGCCCATTTTGAGCCCAAGCTCCAGCATAAAGCCAACCACCTGCAATAAGCCAACTCCATATGTGCATGGTCTACATCCATGCCCACCAAGAGATTTACTGTATGCACACTACTGCAGGCAATTATCTCACCACTAGGCATAAGCTTAAGCCATGCACATACTGGCTACACCATGTGCCCTACACCTGTGAATATCTAACACCTTTAACATGACAAATCCCCATGAGTAGCCTTCTTCCATCATCATCATATACATCAGGAGGTTGTTAGAATAGGGTTGGTTTCAGACACTTGTTACACCTAACTAAAAACTATGCTGTTTTTGTAGAATATACATTTTCCCACTTTTACATCTATGGTCACATGTTATATTTGGTTATTTGGTTTTAGATAGACGTGCAAAGAACTTTTTTTACTACTTGTATACTCTACTCACGCTGAGTGGACAGGTAAGGTGTAAAGTAACTGTTCACTCAATATGTACAGGCAAATCTCACCTTTAGTAGCCATACAGTAACTCTATTTGTATAGGGTGTTTCCAAGGTATTCCACATAGATTCAGCTCCAATTTATTTTTCATGATTAAAGAGAGAAAAGTAAAAATGTCTAGATGAAATCTTTTGCAGCTGCCTGACACCCAACTCTAAACTAGTCCTAGGCCAAATTTAAATTATATTTGCGTAATTCATGTAATTTCAGGAATTGTGTGTTATGTTTCTAGCCTTCTTACCCAAAATTCCCAAAATTATGCCATTGCACTATACTGAGTAATTATGCACTATTTGCAGCAAAAAGTTGCAATGAATGTTGCAGTTCTAGGTAAATATGTAATACAAACTCATGGGGAATGTGAGTGGTTGTTGTTGAAGGTGATATTTGCCATGCATAACTCCATCAGACATTGGTGGTAGGATATATACTATGCTAAAATTGATGAGAAAATGATGGGTTTGCATTTTGCACAGTTATGGATTATTTTGTTTAGTTGCATGAAAGCAAATTGAGCAAATGTCACACTCCCCTACTCCAAACCATGCTTTCTTTGTACAATACACTTTCCCAACTTCTAATCTATGCTGATTTTCTCGGTTTGATTATGAGTTTGTAGAAACCTATGTTTCGAAGCAGTGGTGAGTTGCTTCGATTTCAGTCTGGAATCTTTTCTCCTTGCTGCATTCATCATAGGAAATACTAGAAGGTATACTTCTAGAGCTGAACTCTTGTTTTTTCAGTTTATTTGTAATTTATTTTCACCCAGGTGGAAGGGTAAAAAACTGCATGAATGATTCGTTCTCAGACCTAGATGATGGTGGTGCTGAAGATATTGTCTGAGCCATAAATATATCCGCATCTGAAATGTTCTTGTTAGGTTAGGCCCACTCTGAGAAAGTCATCTTTTCTGGCCTGATCATCCCAGAACGTTTTGACAGATACTGGTGGTTACTGACTTTAACTGTGGCCTGCTAACCAGTTCCAGGGTCAGTGCTCTGTGTAAAATGGTATATGCAAATTAGATCTAATTATAATTGGCTCTCACAACCTACCTATAAGCCCCTAGTATATGGTAGGGCATGTAGGTTTAGGGACCCCAGGATAGATAGCTCACCCTTTGGGGCACTGCTGGGGTCCCTGGTGTCATTGTAAAGGCAGGCCTGCCTTGCTGGCTGCTTTTATGTAAAAAATTAACCCCGACTTTGGAACTAAAAGTACATCCAAGGACTCAAACTGCCACCCATAAGGTCTGTTTCAGGTGCCCGAGGTTTTGGTGCAGTGTAAATATAAGCAAGGACCTTATAAACGATGTTTTATAAGCCCTGGTGAGGGAAAACAGACAAAATTTGTTTTCCCTATTGTAGTCAATAGGCTCCATAGGCTAACATTGGGAGACTTTATTTTAAAATAATAAAGTTTTATTTTCAAAAGAGATGAGCTAAATATAACAAGGTTGGTACCAAAGTAAATGTTATAATAAATCCAACAACTTGCTGATGTTGAATTGAATATATATTGCCTAGGGAAAAGGTTTATGGACTATTTCTGAAAGTTACCAAATTCAGCCGTGTGGTGCCTTTTCCTGTTTGGTCAGCCTCTGGCAGCCTGAACCAGGCTACCTAAATGGGATGTGAACAGCCCTGGGCTGAGACAAAGAAATCATCTGGCGGGCGGAGAACTGCTGTAGCAGATTGCAGAGCAGGATGGGGAAGTGTAGCCAAACTGGTCTTCAAAGGAGGGAAAGAAACTTGGGACAGAAACTGGACCTCCCCCATTTCCTGCTTCCTCATACAGATGGGAGCCCCACTGATTAGATTAGGGGAGGAGCTGGAAGTGGTGTGTGAAGGGAGACTAGGTCACACAAGTGGGTGGGCTCAGCCAGATCTAACCTCTAAGGATGAATTTTTGCCATCTTGGATTTTTAGAGAATGTTGTTTTTCTGGGATTGATTTTTGCCACACTTCACGCAAAGTGGTCACCCCAGAGGGTGGTGGCCTGCACCCCATTAGAGAGGAACACTCCCCTGCTTCCCACCCCAGGGGCAAGGATAAATATGGCAGAGCTGTCCCACATTTCAGATCCTTGCTGGAAGAAGATACTGAAGAAGAAGGACTGCCCTGTTGGACCTATGGCTGCACCTGGACACTGAACTCACAAGGACTGCACCAGCTGCACACTTTGAGCTTTACCAAGAAAAATACTTTGCTTTCCTTCTGCACCTCCAGGAGTGGACTTCCTGTAAGCTACAGGTACAAAGGAGCTGACCAGAGTCTCCTGCTTCAAGTCCTGCAAGAAAAGTCCAGTGGCCATTTGATGATTCTGAACAATTGCATTCTGGGATCTGTAGCCCCAAAGTCCAAGGAGCAACTCAGAGCTTCTGGAACCTTGGATCAAGTTTGTGGATACTGCAATGACCCAAAAACTACTTCTAGAAGAAGATCCAGAAGTTTGAAGAAGTTTGGAGCATTTTTTAAAAGAAGCTCCATAAGTGGACTAACCCGATGTTGAGAGTCAAGTCAGCTTTAACCGTGACCTGGCCTGAATTTCAGGTTTGTCTCGCTGAAAGCTCTGGAGCTCCAGACTTCCAGGATTTGACCGGGGACTCACAGAAAGGCAATCCGATGATGCTGCATCAAAATCAGCGGCTGAGGAGGACTGCATGACGTCGAGGAAGAAAAGCTTCAGAAAAGTTTCTAAGTGCAAAGGTAAAACTTTGACCGAAGCCTCCAGATCAGTGTTTTCGAGTAGGGCTCCATCGCCGTCGGCCTCAACTTTTGACTTTGCCCCGGTTGAGCACGACCAAATGTCCCAAGTTGGCGCTTTAGGTTTTTCAGTGATAGAAAGCATTGTTTTCATTTAATCTTTAAACATTCATACCTCTGGTTAGCTACATTGGATTGTTTTTTAATTTATGTCATTTTAAAGATACAAATATTTCCTATTTGTATAAATTGCTGTCAGATTTTGGTTGTCTGTGGTATTTTACTTATTTACTGTTTTGTTGCTATTAAATGCTTAACACACCTGTTCCTAAGTTAAGCCTAACTGCTCGTGGGCAAAGCAACAAATGGTTGAGCAAGTATTAATTTACTGAGACCTTGATTGAACCTAGTGGGGGTTTCTGGCCTACTGCTAAGAGTAGGTACCTATCTGCACTTCCCAATAATCCACTTTCCAACACTCACTGCTTCCACTGGCCAATGACTGCTTCTCCCCTGTTTAGTGAGATGCCACAATAGCTGTAGATATAATTTCCTCCAGCTGCCTCTGTCAAAGAACAATGGTATTCAGGAACATTCTTCCCATTCATTTTCTTCAGCCTATATCTTTGTTTTACTACTCCTCAATTTCTGGCAAATAAAAGAGCTCCTTTCACTTTTTATATAATATTTGCTCTAATAATGAGTATTTGGGTACTCCAGCGGGACTAACAGACTCAATGAAGAAAGAAATGCCACATCACTTCCACGGTATTTCTAAAGGAACAAGTGTCTCTTACATACATAATTACACAAATATCTTGATACATAGAGATACAATAAAGTCTGTGTCTGGTATATAAAATGGGAAATCATATGCATTTATTAAATTCAATTAAAAACCCATTGAAGTGGAAAACACACAGGAGAGAAGTCATATAAATGTCTAAGCTTAGGCATTTTCAATGTGACTAAAATGAGAACACAATGGTTACGTCACAAGTAATAAGTACCTAGGTTCACATGTACAGACAGGCAATTTACAACAAATTGAGTAAAGATAATGTGGTTTATGATGTTTCGATACCTTAACTAGACGTAGGGATCATCACCAGGACATAAGAGGGTATAACAAAATCCCTGTTAGGAAGGGAAAATGGGGGGGAAAGAAGGAAGACATGGATGACAGAGAGAGAAAAGTCAAAATAGAGAAGAGAAAATTACATTAGTTATTATAATCAGGGATAGGCCATGCTCAGACTAGCCATCAAGCAATCCATGTACTAGGTATGTTGGTGTAACCATGCATAAAAACAACTATAGTTGACTGTGCTGTTGTGAGGCTAATCATAACATGCACATGGGTGATAGCAGCGAAACAGCACAATAATGAGAATGTGAATAGTTGAAAGAATTACACATGACCTGAGTAAATCAAGTCAACTGACCAAAAAACTGCACTATGGGGACCAGCACTAATATGATAAAGTGACTAACCTGAATTGTAAGGTATGATGGGCACATCAGGGCATACTAGCCTAATTCAACGATGTTGCATCGAAGTGATGATTGTGGGCTACAGTTAAAAAAAGAATAGATTTATCAGAATTAGGTAAATATGATGAACTTGTAACGTAGTGGTGGCATGGAGTACTGTATTATCTGACCCAAATAGCAGAAACGGGTGCCCGAGCGTCACAAGAAGTGGTATACAGCATGCCTAAAAGTTGGAATTAATAGCAAAATAAACAACTGAGCGATCAAAACATAATTACAGTCTCACAGGGCCAGAAAGCTTGTTTACCAAGCCATAGCCAAATGAGGTCTGAATTGCAAACAAGGCCCAGAATACTAGTGCGTCGAGCACCAGTATGGTGATTAAGGAGATTGAAAGTGTGTGTATGCCTGCTGCACATTGCAGGAAGTTACCGCTATCAAGAAGATAAAACACAGTAGGATCACAAATTGTGGTACCCCATGGAGTCCATAATGAAATGGTGCCACATATATCTCAACCAAATTCGGGAGTACCAATTACACAGCAATCCTTTCATGAAAGTTCTTGTATGTAGAGAATACCCATATTGGCAAAATCATTTAGGAAACAATTAGAACAATTCCTTCATAATCCTGATATTTTAAGTATCACAACAGCAAACCAATATAGTAGTTTGAAGCAATAAAGAGAACATGTAGAAGCCATATGTGAGTGGTGCCAAATGTGACTGAAGAGGATACGAATATAAAAATATGTGAATGAAATACAAAATTACAAATTGAACAGTAAATTATTCATGAATGTCCTTTGCATGTAGAGATTAACCACATTATTATCACAATTCTGACAAACAATATGAAAAGTTTCACAATCATAAGATGTAAGTAGAATTGTAGGGAAGCAATACAGGGATTTGAAAAGGCCACGTGGCAGCCATAGAGGGGTGATCTTGGAGCTTAGATGGGCCCGCACAGAGGTGGTTATGAGTAGCAATAATTTTGAACCATATTTCCTCAAATATTCTAACAAAGAAAAAATGTATAGTCATGAATGTTAGACCTGACAGCCTTAGGCTGTTCTTCCCCCAACTTTTTGCCTGCCTCCCTCCATTTTTCTGATCTAATTTTTGCTGGTTTTAGGAATCTGGGCACCTTACCACTTCTGACCAGTGCTAAAATGAGAGTGCTCTCTCCCCCTAAGCATGGTAACATTGGCTTCCTGCCCAATTAGCATATTTAATTTGCCTGTAAGTTCCTAGTAAAGTGCACTAGTTGTGCCCAGGATCTGTATGTTAAATACTACTAGTGTGCATGCAGCACTGATTGTGCCACCCACATAAGTAGCCCCTTCACCATGTCTCAGGCCTGCCTTTGCAAGGCCTGTGTTTGCCGTTTCACTGTCACTTCGACTTGGCATTTAAAACTACTTGCCAAGCCTTAAACTCCCCTTTTGTCTGCCTATATGTCATCCTTATGGTAAGCCTTAGGTAATCTATAGGGCAGGGTACTATGTAAGTAAAAAGCAGGACATGTACTTGTAAGTTTTACATATCCTGGTAGTGTAAAACACCCAAAGTCAATTCTCACAATTTTGAAGTCTGCTCTTCTCATAGGCCAGCATTGGGAATTATCATATATACTTTTAGGTGGTATTTTCTGATCTGAAAGGAGTGGCATTGTAATGTATGGTATGGTTGGAATGGTAGTGAGAAATCCTGCGTATTGGTAAAGTTGGATTTAACATTAGCATTTTAGAAATGCCACTTTCAGAAAGTAGGCATTTCTCTGAACTTACTGTTCTATGTGCCTTACAGCCTGTCTCCAATCCACATCCAGTCTGTGCTGGTTGACAATGCCCCTTGTGCATTCCACTAAGACAGCCATAAACACAGGACACTCAGCTGCATCTGCATTCATTTGCATACTGATAGGTCTTCCTGGACAGGAAGGGCGGAGGGACTCTCAGTTACACTTCAAAGGCTAGTGGCCTGACCTCACACAAAGGACTAATAACCCTCCACAGATCTCCAGGCAGACAGGACTGAGTTGAAAGGAGAACTGGTGCACTTCATACCCACTCTTTGATGACTCATTCACTTCAAAGGCACATTTGGGTGTATATACTGGGTCTATGATGCCTTAAAATCAGACACTTCTGGACCTACAACTGGATTCTGTCAGAGGGTCTGCTTTGCTGCCCAAAGGACTCCTCTGGACTGCTTTTCTGGAAGTACTGTCTCCTGCTAGTTGCCCTGCTGCCTACAGGCCCCTGACTCTGTTGGAAGGATTCTGTCATTCCCAACAAGTGTTCTCCAAGGGCTTGGACTGAGCTAGCCCCCTGTTCTGCAGTCTCAGGGCCATCAAATACCTCATCTGAAGGAGAAAATCCACAGTGCCTGAAAAAGTGATGCAAGACCTGTAAAATTCATTGCAGCCCCTGTAGAATCAATGATGCGTCTGTTTTGCAGCTGAAAAATATAGACATCACCTGCTGGATCGATGCATGACCTGTTGCCTCTCCACAACGCATTTTGGATTTTCCATGCATCGTCCCTGGGCATCAAAATATCCCTGCATCACAGTGAGGAACCAAGACTTTGTGTCCAAAAATCGACACATTCCCTTGCCGCTTAAAATGAACTGACGCATCACCTTCACCACACCGGAAAAACAGACGCATCACGTTACGTTCTGACGCATCTCCTCCTCTGTGTTCCTCTGTGTCGTTATTTTTGACGCATCCAAGGTACAGTGTTAAAAGGATACAACCACTGATTCTTGAGTATTGAGACTCATCTAAACCTTTAAAAAGTGATATCTTAACTTTTGCATATTGGATTTTTGCTGTTTTGGTCTTATTGTATTGAGATGAATATCTATTTTTCTAAATTGGTGTGAAGTCATTTTTGTGGGGTTTTCACTGTGATACTGTATAAGATTTTGTTCAAATACTTCACACATTGCCTTTTAATTTAAGCCTGCCTTCTCTCTGCGAAGCTACTTGAGGGTGAACACAGGATAATTTAGGTTGTGTTGTGACTTACCCTGACTAGGATTGTGGTCCCTACTTGGACACAGTGCATACCTCTGCCAACTAGAGACCCAATTTCTAATAATAAACTATAAGTAACAAGGAGTTATGGTTGGTATCCAAACCTCTGTAAATGTACGTACCAACAGCTTACATACCAGTCTTAATAGGACTGAGTATTGGACTGCACTTGTATGATTCTTGATTTCTTTTTTCCCTGATATTATGTCTTTCGGGTTACAAACACAGTTTAAAACTGTTCCCTTGGGATCCCATTTAAACGGCAGTTCTGTCTCTCACTATACAATGTCAGGGGGTTTTGTGATGCTTACATATATATATACATCCCCTTAATTTTGATAGTCCTATGTACAGTGTCACATCTGTCATACCTAGTCTGCCCTGAGACAGTTTTCATGTATTGACACAAATGGTAATTTTAGGATAAACTTTATTTTGTATTTTGTTTGGTTGTGCACCCTATTACATTTTTAAAAGTCAAATATATATATCACGTTTTCTCCCTCTAGGAACCTCTATCCCTTCCAATCTTGTTGTAGGTCCCAAACAAAAGGAGACAGCGGCACCACCAGATCTGGAACCCCAAATTTTTTATTTTTATTCATAAAGTGCTCAGTACATATAAATAAAAAAGGTGATGTGTTTCGGCCAAAGCCTTCGACTGGTCATAGAGTTCACTGTGTTAGAGTGCCTTTTACTACAAAAGAAACCACACTCTCATCACACAAATTGCACAACCACTAGAGCGTTATCCACCATATCCTTGTTTTCCGATGCTATGTTTGATTGCTTTAATGGGAGTCATGTCTAAGTGTTATAATATAATACATTAAACACATTTAGCCGTTTCCTGGCCATTCATGGTAAAGTACCTAATTAAAAAAGGTAAAGTACCCAATTAAAACCGCAAACTCACTGCTATATACAAATTAACATTCATATTTCTCCTTAAAATATACATATCCATTATTAATTTCTTTTTAGCAATTTGTTCACTCATCTCTTTGTCACTCCCATATTCCATCTGGGTTGTTGCAACATCGCTCGTCTGTTTGTTTGCAGTGCTGAATTTCCATAGATTTTTTTGATCAAATAGTAAAGTATTTTGAAGATAAAAAATAGACTCTTCTCTATGTTATTTCCAATCCATATGTTAAAGTGCAAATGCATAATTGGGTACCGAACCTCTAAGTTATTACTTTGCTGCTGATTCCATCAATACATTGTTAACCATCAATATATAATGAGCAATGTATTCATTTCAATGCATAATCATAATTCTGTACTTGTTGTATAAGGGATGTTGGAATTATAAAAATTCTTAAGGAAATATGATACTTCAATAAACCATGTGCAAGTGCAATCTATTAAAGCACGCTGCTTATCAGGTAAAAACTTTAGATTATTACTCCCATAGATTTTATAAGGAAGCTCAAATAGTTTTAGGTAAAGTACCCTATTAAAGTACAGGTGCCTTACATTGGGCACATTATTATAATTTTAAATGTTTCAGTTGCCTTAGTTTTTAAATACCAAAGTGTATCTTTTCTTTTTTAATAAAGTGCTTATGCCCTCATCGATAATATTTTAAAAAATCCCTATTAAAATTGCAGAAATCAAATGAATGTAAAACCAATGCCAAAGATATGCTTGATCACATACATGAACCACTAACGCAACAACAGGTTTCAGTGCCATCATTCTACATATGCCATTTAATTGTCAATTATCGAATGGCAAATAATATAATTGTCCGTCTTTTTTTTCTTTTTTCTTCAATCATATTTCCCATTGCTGAATATCTTAAAATGCTAATTATATCATTCTAATGAAACTTATTGGGTCACTGTATTTCTATACAACTTCTAATATATCTTATTTGGAAAATACCATCATTTTACATTTGCCATTTCATCATTGATTGTCTAATGGCAGATGAAGTGACTGACCGTCTTTTTTCCAATCATGCATCCTGTTACTAAAAGTTACATAATATTCATTATCTTATTCTGATAGGACTGATAGGATCCCTGAGTTTTTATATATCTTCTCATCCTCTTGTATATGCCTTTTTCGATATCACAAATGAACATGTAATTCTGCATCTGCAGTTAACCTCCATGGACTCCCAGTTCCCATTAAGATGATCCATTTTGAGTCGGCTCTCTGCAGCTATTGTTCTTGATTTCCCCCTCTAAGATTCCGACTGATGCATTGTATACCACAATACTGTCACTCTGTATGTTTTCCATTGTGTTGTTCCCAAATATGCTTCACCATGGAGTATGTCATATCCTTATTGTTAATTGCTCTGAGATGTTGGAGTATGTGAAGTTTTAGTTTATTCACAGTACTTCCCACATATTTCTTGCCACACCCACATTCCAAAACGTAAATTACAAATGTTGTCTCATAATTGATTCTCACTTTGATTTTCATTATTTTTCCATTGTGTATTTGGAATGTGCATGTGTTTTTTCCAATTGAACATGCCTTGCATTTCCCACATTTCCAAAATCCAATCTTCTTCTGTTCTAACCAATTCAAGACATGTCTATTTTTGGGAGGCATATAACTCTTGGACAGGAGCTCCCCTAAAGACGGTGCTTTCTTATATGTGATTTGTGGGTGAGCTGATAATATTCCTTTAAACGTGTCATCTAATTGCAATAAGTTCCAATTGTTTTTCAGCAATTCCTTAACCTCAAGGCAAGCAGTATCAATTCTCATGAGATATCTAATATCTTCTTTGTCAGGTGTCTCTGGAATATTTTTTTCTTTGGTATCAAGTGTTCATTCCATTTATGTTTTTTTGCCCTTATCATTGCATCTTTTAGAACCGTATCTGGGTATTCTCTTTGGGCAAATTGAAAATACATGTCTTCCATTTGTCTTTCAAAGGCAGACTTATCCAGACTGTTACGTCTGACCCTCAGGAATTGCCCAGATGTTATACTCCATTTGAGGATGACCACTGTTTGCTTGCAGCAGACTATTCACACTTGTTGGCTTTCTATGACTCTGCATACATATTCTATTGTCTTTTACAGACACTGATATCTAGAGAAGTGATATTCGTTGTACTGATTTCATATGTGAATTTTAACTGTTTTTGGTTGTCATTAAATGAAATGATGAATTTCTCTAATGCTTCTTGCTCTCCTTCCCAGATCAAACACAAGTCATTGATATAACAAACCCATAATACCACATGTTCTAGATTTTTTTCATTGCTGTCACACCAGATGGTTTCAGCTTCCCACCATCCCATTGCTAAATTAGCGTACGCTGGTGAAAAAGAAGTTCCCATCGCTGTTCCTCTCTTTTGTAAATAAAATTGACCATCAAAAAGAAAAACATTGTAGGCTAGACTATATTGTAACATCTTCAAAATCATCTCTGTGTGCTTTAATAAACTAACAGACCTGGCTCTTAAAAAATATTTACAGTCTTCTGAGCCATCTTCATGTCTTATGGAGGTATATAAGGAGACCATATTAATTGTTGCCATGATGTACTCCTTTTTCCATGGGATGTTGTTTGATCCGATTGGAAAAACCCATAGTATCTCCCAAATAAGAGGGAAGACTTGTAACATAACTGAACAAAAATATATCAACAAATCTTGAAGTGTGTTCTAATAGTGATCCTATGGAACTTACAACTGGCCGCCCTCGTGGATTTGTTTTATTCTTATGTACATATCTGTATGTATAGATCTATATTGCCTGGTTTCCTAGTGGTGGACGATATTAGGTAGTTATAGTTAGGACCTAGTTTCCATAGACAGAGCTTTTTTTGTTTTGCATTTGACTTTGGCACCGCTTGACGAACCTTCACGAAATTTTCCAAAAGTATATTTTGGTTAGTTCAGTTGCTGTCTTCAAAGTTATGGGGTGATCTGTAAAGCGGGGCTGAGAAAAAGAGGGTGTCCCAAAACTCATTTTCCCCATTCATTTTTCCATAGGATCTTTAGACATGCCCACAACTCAAACTGCTGAACGGAATGACACTAAATTTGGCAGGAAGCTAGATCTGGTTGCACAGGTCATGCTTTTGGTGGTCTGGTGCAAATCTATTCAGTAGTTTCTGAGTTATTAGAGTTTAAATAATATAGATATATATAGGCACACAGTTCCTCCGCGGATCCGGAACCTTAGTTCAGGGTCCAGATTTGCATATCCGGGTAAAAGCAATGACCTGTTTGGCTGGTCGCAACCTGATGGAAAAGTTGCGGCTGACATTTTGTTTGTCACATCAACTCTGGGTGGGAAAAGGAGAGTACCAAAACACATAAAGGGTCAGGATACAGGTATTCTTACCCTTTAGGACAGCTAGAGGGGTCCCTTAGGGACCCCCGTGGGCAATAATTTGCCCAATTTTTTTTTCTTTTTTCCATCTAATCCATGGACCAGTGGATCCACTGGTAAAACCATGGATCTGGACCTGCTGTCCCCACTAGTGGAACTGCAGTTCCAAAGAAAAATTGAGAAAAAAACACTCACAGCATCCAACCTCTTGCTCACACGACCAAAGGCCTTGTGCAGCTTAGGTTTGAGTGCATGCGGGACGGTGGGTTGAAGGGCCTGGCTATAGGCCAACCCCTGCCATTCATGGCCTTCGGCCATATGCAGTGCTACTTATTTATTTCTGCGCATGCTGAAAAAAACATAGGTTACAGGGACGTTATATTTAGGTTCTGAATTTCCTCACACAAAACCATAGAAATTCAGCAGTTATAGTTATGGTTGACTCAGGTAACTATAACTTGTGCTCTAAGGTAACCATATCTTGTGCCTGCACCATGGACAGCTAATTACTACACATATCACTTCACCGACCGCAACGTCCATGGCATCATTGGTATTATTACTGCAACATTTGCAATAAAATTATTGATGGGAAAACTGTGCATGGAGGGGGCGCACATTATAGCTACCTTGGTGAGTGAGTTATAGTTACTTGATTGAACAATAACTTAGTTTTTTTTAGTGAGTTTTATATATATACATGTATATATATATATATATATATATATATATATATATATATATATATTTGTTTTATGACCTATTGGTCGTCAGAAGGTTGTTATAGTTATGACATACTTTCCAACTTTCCATAGGAAAAGCATTTTTTGTTTTGCCTAACTTTTTTTGCCATTTGACACATCTTCACAAATTTTTCAAAACTAGCATGCCACATACTTCATCTGTTGTCTTGAAACCCTATGCAGTTTCCCATTTTGAACACGACTACAGTCCAAACCGATGAACGGAATTACACCACATTTGGCAGAAACCTAGCGCTTGGTCCAGAAAGTGCCATTTTTGTTATTTAGTATGAATCCATTCAGATGTCTTGGACATATTAAAGGAAAAAGAAATGTAGATATCTAGGGATGTGGATCCTCTGTGGAATTAACAGCGGGGGATCCATAGATGTAGGGGAAAAGTAAGACCCTGATTGGTAGACTTCCATCTGAGAGAAAAGTTTCAGCTGCCGTTTTGTTAATCAGCTCAGGATGGGTGCGAAAAATGAAAGTGAAAAGTGAGATATGGGGTCAGATACAGGCATCTTCACCACATAAGACAGATGGGCGATTCCCAAAGAGAACCCTCATGGGTATAAAATGGCCGAATTTTGTTTTTGGCCATTCCACAGATCCGTGGTTCCACCGTGGGGCCCAGCATGACCCCCAGTGAAAATCTGCAATGGTTTCACAGATCCGGAGGCCAATGGAAAGAAAAAAAAAAATCACTCAACCAACCCCGCATGAGGTTGGCAGCACACAGGAGAATGGCTGCAGTCAACCACCTGCTGCATTAAAAAAAAGCATAGAAATTCACTGAAAAAACAAAGGTTACAGGGACTTAGAGTTAGAAATTAGCATTTAAAAACCTTCCAAATTAACTGAAAACCCCAAAGTTTACAAGGCATTATAGTTAGGGTCTGAATAAACATTCACAAAACCATAGAAATTAAATTGTTATTCCGAGTAACATCCTGCCTTAAGGTAACTTGCACATGTGTGTGTTTTTATATATGTATATATATATATATATATATATATATATATATATATATATATATACATATATCTATATATATGTGTGTGTGTGCATGTGCATGTGTGTTTGTGTATATGTATGTGTATATATATATATATATATATATATATGTGTATATCCATGTAGTCCATATGATGACCTCATGACGTGTTCTATAACATTATTGATAATCGCAATACAACATCTGAAATGACATCATTGATTACAACATTGTTCGTGGTGGGGCATGAGTTATAGTCACTTAACTATAATTGGTGAATTTCAGTGGTTGTTTGATATTTTTTTTTAAAACAGTGTACTATTTAAAAAAACAAAAAACACTTAAATTCACCAGTCGTACCTAACTGACCTAAGAATAACTTGCATTGCCATAGATTTCAGATGTCATTAGTGATGTAATATGTGCATCATAGTGATGCAAGTTACACTTAGATAAAATTGCAGTTTTTTATTATTAGCAGACCTACAATAACTGCACTTTGGTCTTTGTCTTTTTACAGTGAATTTCCAAAGATTTTTTAACATATGCTAAAATCTTATAATCTTACCTAGACTGCTGATGGGAAAAAGCACTTGTGGTTAACACGGTTAAACAAATTGCTCTATTTTTTTATTTGTGGTCCTGCGGCACTCCAGTGTGATCAAATGTCCAGGTTGATCTAGTTTTCTAATCTTATTTTCTGATTACAGCTGAGCGAATTTATATCAAATCTGAAAAAACACACTTTCTAGGTAAAGATCTAGCTTTCTGGTGCATGTGAAGTAATTCTGTTCAGCCATTTTGTCTAAATCTGTGTCTACAATTCTCTATGGAAAGTATATGGGGGAAACGTATTTTGGGAGCTAATCTTTTTCTCACAATCCCTCCTCATACATCACACTGAAACTTTCCAGGAAAGAGATGAGATGGATGATTTTTTTGGGGAGAAAGTTAGATGAAGATTCGTTGGAAGGGTCCACAGCCCAAACCAAAATCTTTTTTCCTACGGAAATTCTGACTCATAAATAGTTACTACACTTTTAAAAACATTCATTGTGTATATACAGCCTGGCTGATTCATTCACTACTATCTTGCTCACTTTTAATTTTTACACTCTTTCTGATGATGACTGTGTATTTATGCACAGACCTGTGATGCCCAGACAACGTCACAAGCACAATACAACTTATAACAATTAAACTTTTCAGATGCGTGTCCCTAAATTCCATGATTGACCAACCAGGTGGAATCGGACACATGCCATCATAATTATTTAACAATGTGTGCCCCAAGCTCCTGACATTGCAATGTTTAATATTTTCTTATAATCCAAAACCCTACTCCATATTAAATTTGCTATATATTGTATAGCCAGAAAAAAACACAATTTGGTTGAAAAGAAGTGTCCACCAACTAATCCCCGCATTAATAATTTTTGTCACTCCTTGCTTTTGCATGATTTTAAAAACACCACAGTGTGCTTTGCAAACAATTAGGAGCATATACTTGTTTGGAAAAATAATTTTAAAAGGAGACCTAGAACAAACTATGGCCCAAATTTAAGAAGTGCATAGCACCAACTGTCGCCACATTAAAGTCATTTTTTTTTACGCTAAAGTGGCGTTAGTGTTGCAAAAATGCAGTGCCATATTTACAAAGTGGTGTAATGCACGCATTGCTGAACTTTGTAATCCCCTGAGCCACATTATTCCTGCACCAGGTATAATGTATGCAAGGGGGCCATTCCCTTGTTAGGTGGCACACACAAAGGGCACAGTGGAATCTATGTGCCATTTTTAGTTGAATTTTTTTAACCTTTTAGGTGCGGCCGACGCCCACACACCCTCCCTGGTGCGGGTCACGACCAGTGGCCGACACCAGGAAGGGTATTAATAAATCCTCTGAAGCTTCCGTGTCTCCCCCCGCCCCCCACCCGCCCCTTTGTGACGTCAGCGCGCCACGAGGCGCGCTGACGTTTCAAAGGTGTTTTCCCCATCAAAGCAGAAAGCAGCCTTGCGGCCGCTTCCTGCTTTGATGGGGAAAACGGCCTTTTCCACGTTCGGGAAGGCCTCGTAAGAAAGGGGATAGTCTCCCCTTTCTTACGAGGCCTTCCTGAAAGTGTTTCCTGGCCCCCGGCGGCAGCTGTGCTGCGATCGGGGGCCAGGAAACAATTTCAGAAGGCCTCGTAAGAAAGGGGAGACTCTCCCCTTTCTTACGAGGCCTTCTGAAACTGTTTCTGGCCAGAAACAGTTTCAGAAGGCCTCGTAAGAAAGGGGAGAGTCTCCCCTTTCTTACGAGGCCTTCTGAAATTGTTTCCTGGCCCCCGATCGCAGCTGTGCTGCGATCGGGGGCCAGGAAACACCACTAGACACCAGGGATTTCACTTTGGGGGGGCGGCCCCCCCGGAAAACGGGCCGCACCCCCCGGCATAATTTAAAAAAAGCAAAAAAAAGGTAGGTGCCCCCTGGGGGGGGGGGGGGGGGGGCGCAATCAAGCCCCCCCAGGGGATTTTTTTTTTTTCACAAAAAAATTAAAAATAAATAAAATGAAATGACAGGGGGTCGCCCGTGGGCAGGGTGACCCCCTGTGGGGGCAATATTTTTTTTTAGATGTTGTAGGGTTTCCCTGGGGGCCATTTTGGCCCCAAGGAAACCATACAACAACTAAAAAAAAAAGATGTATATATAGATCCATATATATCTATGTAGATAGATATATCTAGGTACATGGATATATCTATAGATATATCTATGTAGATAGATATATATATATATATAGAGGTAGATCTATATCAAAGAGATTTATAAAGCGCGCTACTCACCTGTGAGGGTCTCAAGGCGCTGGGAGGGGGGTTACGGGGGGAGGGAAAGGGGCTGGGAGGTTCACTGTTCGAAAAGCCAGGTTTTGAGGCCCTTCCTGAAAAGAAGTAGGTTTTGGGTCTTGCGAAGGTGGGTTGTGAGGGTGTTCCAGGTATTGGGTGCAAGGTAGGAGAAGGATCTGCCCCCGGTGGTGGTGTGTTTGATGCGGGGGACAGAGGCGAGAGAGAGGTCAGCTGAGCGGACGTTTCGTGTGGGGGTGTGGAAGGTGACTCTCGTTGAGGTAGGCAGGGCCTGTGTTGTGGAGTGATTTGTGTGCGAGGATGAGGATCTTGAAGGTGATCCTTTTGTCAATGGGGAGCCAGTGGAGGGATTTGAGGTGTGGAGAGATGTGTTCGTGTCGGCGGAGGTCGAGGATGAGTCGTGCTGCTGAGTTCTGGATGCGTGTAGTTTGCGCTTGAGTTTTAGAGTGGTGCCGGCGTAAAGGGCGTTTCCGTAATCAAGCCTGCTGCTGATGAGTGCGTGAGTGACAGTTTTTCTGGTCTCTGTGGGGATCCATTTGAATGTTTTTCAGTATACGGAGTGTGTTGAAGCATGAGGAGGTAAGAGCGTTGATTTGTTGGGTCATCGAGAGGGAGGAGTCTAGGATGATGCTGAGGTTGCGTGCGTGGTTGGCGGGGGTGGGTGCAGGGCCTAGCGTGGTGGGCCACCATGAGGGGTTCCAGGTGTTTTTGTGTGGACCAAAGAGGATTATTTCGGTTTTGCTTGAGTTGAGTTTCAGGTGGTTGGCTGTCATATATATATCACTTTTGTCAATATGTGTGTGGTTTCCCTGGGGGGAAAAGGGTCCGACTTGTCTAGTGGCAGTTTTAGTGCCATAAGGAAGCGCAGAAGGTTTATATGCCTACTGGAAAGAGCAAATCTGTATATAATGTAGATAGCTGAGTACATTAGTAAAGTCTATGGAGAGATGAAGGGCACTTTTGCTGGGTGGTAATGAGGGAATCTGAGGAGGAGGGAGTGGGAGCACCAATAATGATTGTTGGACTGGGCGCAGGAGGTGCTAAAGACTGTGACGAATGGTATGTGACAAGGTGTTTTTTGAGTGTCTTGAAAGTACGTGCTGATTGAGGGGAGAAGCGCAGGTAAGGTGGCCTCTACTGTTGCACGTATCTCACACACACCATCGATTTTGTGACTGTCTACGTAGGTTAGTGTTTTAGAGCAACAGTTTAGCCAATAGCAGAGATAGCATCTTGATGGATGCACTCGGGTTATAGAGGACCGCTCTGACACAGGATCAGATACTGAGACAGCATCTGAGGGATAGGACAATGGCGCAGACTCTGGGAGTGATTTTTCAGTCAGAGGAGTCCCATTCAATAACTCCTCTTCCAGTACATTATGAGGGAGGTGATGAGGACAGTCCTACTGTCTCTTCGCAAGCTGTTCGTGCAACTGGGTAATAGTGGGTTAGGCCAACCCAGAGAGCAGGTGAATGCAGCGGCAAGCAGAGAGAGAGTGCTCTCTTGGGAGCTCCCCAATTTAGTTCAGCCCCAAATTCCACCACCCAAATCATATTGTGGAGACATCAAAATCGTCTATGGCAAAACAAACTGGTTTTGCAAGGCAGGCACCTGTGTTTTTGGTCCTGGATTCGGCGGCCATATAGAGAAACACACTAAACCCAAACATTTCTGGAAACTAGACATTCGGGGGAGTCCACAGAGGTGTGACTTGTGTGGATTCCCCAAAGTTTTCTTACCCAGAATACCCTGCAAAGCTGAAATGTTGAAAAAAAACTAAATTTTTCTCACATTTCTGTCACACAAACTACAGGAATATGCTGGGATCCACAACATTCCTACCACCCAGTGACTCCTCACCTGTCCTGATAAAAACACTACCCCACTTGAGTGCCTACACCTAGTGCCTGTGTCAGGAATGGATCACCCCAGGGTCAACAGCTGCCTCACGTAAGGACCAACATTGACCGTTGTGTGATCTATTCCTGTCGCAGGCACCAGGCCTAACCACACAAGTGAGGTATCATATTTATCGGGAGACTTGGGAGAACGCTGGGTGGAAGGAAATTTGTGGCTCCTCTCAGATTCCAGAACTTTCTGTCACCGAAATGTGAGGAAAACGTGTTATTTTAGCCACATTTTGAGGTTTGCAAAGGATTCTGGGTAACAGAACCTGGTCCGAGCCCCACAAGTCACCTCATCTTGGATTCCCCTGGGTTTCTAGTTTTCAAAAATGTGCTGGTTTGCTAGGTTTCCCCAGGTGCCGGCTGAGCTAGAGGCCAAAATCCACAGGTAGGCACTGTTTTCTATGAAAAAATGTGATGTGTCCACGTTGTGTTTTGGGGCATTTCCTGTCGCGGGCGCTAGGCCTACCCACACAAGTGAGGTATCATTTTTATCGGGAGACTTAGGGGAACGCTGGGTGGAAGAAAATTTGTGGCTCCTCTCAGATTCCAGAACTTTCTGTCACCGAAATGTGAGGAAAACTTGTTTTTTTAGCCACTTTTTGAGGTTTGCAAAGGATTCTGGGTAACAGAACCTGGTCTGAGCCCCGCAAGTCACCCCTACTTGGATTCCCCTAGGTCTCTAGTTTTCAGAAATGCACAGCTTTGGTAGGTTTCCCTAGGTGCCGGCTGAGCTAGAGGCCAAAATCTACAGGTAGGCACTTCGCAAAAAACACCTCTGTTTTCTTCCAAAAATGTGGATGTGTCCACGTTGAGCTTTGGGGTGTTTCCTGTCGCAGGCGCTAGGCCTACCCACACAAGTGAGGTATCATTTTTATCTGGAGACTTGAGGGAACGCCGGGTGGAAGGAAATTTGTGGCTCCTCTCAGATTCCAGAACTTTCTGTCACCGAAATGTGAGGAAAACTTGTTTTTTTAGCTACTTTTTGAGGTTTGCAAAGGATTCTGGGTAACAGAACCTGGTCCGAGCCCCGCAAGTCACCCCTCCTTGGATTCCCCTAGGTCTCTAGTTTTCAGAAATGCACAGGTTTGGTAGGTTTCCCTAGGTGCCGGCTGAGCTAGAGGCCACAATCTACAGGTAGGCACTTCGCAAAAAACACCTCTGTTTTCTTCCAAAAATGTGGATGTGTCCACGTTGCGCTTTGGGGCGTTTCCTGTCGCAGGCGCTAGGCCTACCCACACAAGTGAGGTATCATTTTTATCGGGAGACTTGGGGGAACGCCGGGTGGAAGGAAATTTGTGGCTCCTCTCAGATTCCAGAACTTTCTGTCACCGAAATGTGAGGAAAACTTGTTTTTTTAGCCACTTTTTGAGGTTTGCAAAGGATTCTGGGTAACAGAACCTGGTCCGAGCCCCGCAAGTCACCCCTCCTTGGATTTCCCTAGGTCTCTAGTTTTCAGAAATGCACAGGTTTGGTAGGTTTCCCTAGGTGCCGGCTGAGCTAGAGGCCAAAATCTACAGGTAGGCACTTCGCAAAAAACACCTCTGTTTTCTTCCAAAAATTTGGATGTGTCCACGTTGCGCTTTGGGGCGTTTCCTGTCGCAGGCGCTAGGCCTACCCACACAAGTGAGGTATCATTTTTATTGGGAGACTTGGGGGAACGCCGGGTGGAAGGGAATTTGTGGCTCCTCTCAGATTCCAGAACTTTCTGTCACCGAAATGTGAGGAAAACTAGTTTTTTTAGCCACTTTTTGAGGTTTGCAAAGGATTCTGGGTAACAGAACCTGGTCCGAGCCCCGCAAGTCACCCCTCCTTGGATTCCCCTAGGTCTCTAGTTTTCAGAAATGCACAGGTTTGGTAGGTTTCCCTAGGTGCCGGCTGAGCTAGAGGCCAAAATCTACAGGTAGGCACTTTGGAAAAAACAGCCGTGTTTTCTATAAAAAAAAATAGGATGTGTCCATGTTGTGTTTTGGGGCATTTCCTGTCGCGGGCACTAGGCCTACCCACACAAGTGAGGTATCATTTTTATTGGGAGACTTGGGGGAACATAGAATAGCAAAACAAGTGTTATTGCCCCTTATCTTTCTCTACATTTTTTCCTTCCAAATATAAGAGTGTGTGTAAAAAAGACGTCTATTTGAGAAATACCCTGCAATTCACATGCTAGTATAGGCACCTCGGAATTCAGCGATGTGCAAATAACCACTGCTCCTCAAAACCTTATCTTGATCCCATTTTGGAAATGCAAAGGTTTTCTTGATACCTCTTTTTCACTCTTCATATTTCAGCAAATGAATTGCTGTATACCCAGTATAGAATGAAAACCAACTGCAGGGTGCAGCTCATTTATTGGCTCTGGGTACCTAGGGTTCTTGATGAACCTACAAGCCCTTTATATCCCCGCAACTAGAAGAGTCCAGCAGACAAAACGGTATATTGGTTTCAGAAATATGACTAGTCTAGTTTTCAGAAATGTTTAGCATTCCGGGATCCAGCATTGGTTTCACACCCATTCCTGTCACTAACTGGAAGGAGGCTGAAAGCACCAAATATAGTAGAAATGGGGTATGTCCCAGTAAAATGCCAAATTTGTGTTGAAAAATTTGGTTTTCTGATTCAAGTCTGCCCGTTCCTGAAAGGTGGGAAGATAGTGATTTCAGCACCAGAAACCCTTTGTTGATGGCATTTTCAGGGAAAAAACCACAAGCCTTCTTCGGCAGCCCTTTTTTCCCATTTTTTTGGAAAAAACAAAATTTTCACTGTATTTTGGCTATTTTCTTGGTCTTCTCCAGGGGAAACCACCAACTCTGGGTACCATTAGAATCCCTAGGATGTTGGAAAAAAAGGACGCAAATTTGGCGTGGTTAGCTTATGTGGACAAAAAGTTATGAAGCCCTAAGCGCGAAGTACCCCAAATAGCCAAAAAAGGGCTCAGCACTGGGGGGGAAAAGGGCCAGCAGCTAAGGGGTTAATGTCTGAACAGAGCACGTATTAAAAGGAGGCACACCATTATATTTATTGGGCCCCTAAATACTTTGCAGGATCATAACATTTGTGACTCAATAGTAAGGGCGGGTTTTTACTATCATACTACATATTATACTATCATGGTAAAAAAACTGAAATACATTTTTTCTGGGTACATCCTTATGCTTCGGCAGTCACCAAGTACATTTTCAATATCTGCTTTGATTGAAAACACAAATTTTAAAGGAAGGAAAGGAACACTTAAGAATATTAATGTCAAGAAAAATATAGCGTAGCACGTTGATCAGATTAATGGTATAAGAAAGTCCTCCTTTTGAAATAGTTTGCCTGTTTTTTCAAGGTAAGACAAGAGGGAATAAAAGCATATTCTTTCTTCATGACTTTCACATAAACATCACTTTGGTGCCCTGTTTATTTTATCTAGCAAAAAGGGCATTAGACATCACCATGAGCCGTTTTTTACAAGTTCATCAAATTGTCCTTTAGGCCTGTAGATAATGTGAAATAGGATTACAAATGCAACGACTGACATGCATTGAAGCGACATTTGAAGGACGTTTGATGCTGCAAGAGGGCCCAGGATTACATGTTGAGTGCTCCCAAGAGAACGGCTACTGGGGCTGCAGCGGGATATAGGTTACCCAGAGGCAGACAGGCCATTCATGAAGCGGCTTCTTTGTTTATAAGCATGTAGTAAGTGAGCCCCTACAAGATGCAAGCTCTTTCTGAAACAAGAATTAAACAAAAACTGTTTTTCATTACAGTTCTGCACTGGATAAATTAAAATAAGCATGGGCCCGATTTTGAGTGATTTCAAGTGAACAAGGCAAATGTCATGTCTGGCACCATAGCTGTTTCCTTATTAAAGGGTCATTTGACATATTTTAGGAAGTCTGAATGGCATGGGAGTACACCCCCCATACCATAAACATTATTTTGCATGACATTAAATTACATCCACAATGTCAACCTAACCTTTACATTGCAAGTCAAGCACAGGTAAAGGTAATATGTGAAATTAATAGATAACAAGGTTAAAAAGACAATGGGTAGGGAAAAGTAATATTATTATCTTCTTTACATTAATGATGTAGTTAATGTATTATTGCTCGAGGTCGTTATTATCTATTAGAACATTGGAATGCAGGGGGCTCCATTGAAAACAATGGAGTGCTGCGGGCTTTTACTGGCCGGTAAAAGCCCGCAGCGCCAACATTCCAATGTTCGCTTTGTTCATAGCAACAGCTGTGAACAAAGCCTCACGGAGCCCGAGGGGATTTAAATCCCCTCGGGCTCCGTGAACATTTTTTTTTTTTAATAGAACATTCTGCCCTGTGTGGCAGAATGTTCTAATAGCCTTAGAACCCGCCGTAGCGGGCTCTACCGGTTATTAAAGTCCCTCTCCCTTGTTAAATGCCCTCGCCTTCAGCTCAGGCATTTAACGCGGGGAGCGGGCCTTTAATAGCCGGTAGAGCCCGCTACGGCGGGTTCTAAGGCTATATTAACTACCTTGGGTTAATGTCATACAAGTGGTCACAGTGTTATTTCTGGGACAATTGCTGCATCCCCTGTGGAAAGAACCTCCTTTGGCAAAGATGCATGGAAAAAAATCAGGCCTGTCACAGCTAATGCCATTTCTGTCATCATAAGTGGACAGTGTGTGTGGAAGTACTCATAACGATATCATTAAGTGCTGAAACTTACTTTAATGCCTCTCTAACATGCTGGCTGTGGTTTGCCATGGTTGAATGGCCACCAACCCTTGCCTCGCATTCATTTATGATGCAAAGACCAGAAAATATGAGAGACCAGACACTCTAGGGGCTACGTATACAAAGCATTTTTGTGTTTGAAAAAAGGCCTAATTTGCAGAATCGGGCCCTTTGCAACCGCAAAAATGTTTTTTTGTACGTACAAAGCTGAGATTGCGATTCAGTAAGTAAATCACAATCTGGGTTTTGCGATTTGGTATTAGGAAGGGGTGTGTTGAGGATGTCCCTTCCTATTACCAAATTGGACATATGAACATTTTATGATCACATTACTATTGCAAGAAAGTCACAATTTACCACCAATTGAAAGTTGATGGTTTTGAGAAGAGGTCCCCAAGGGATCCCTTCCTCTTTGAGAATGGTTGGGGAAATGTTTTTATGGACCACGGCCCACTTATAAAAAGTTAAACTTTAGAGTTTAATTTTTTTTTATAACTCACCCCATTTTCCTTTAAGGGAAAGGGCTGTTTTAAAAAAAAACATTTCAATAATTCATATTTAAAAGTAGTCATCGACATGGTGGTCTACTGCCCACAGAAGGCCACCATCCCTCTGCTGGCTACAATTCCTAATGGGTTGCAAATTGTATCCTGCCACTTTAATATTCATGAGTTATGTCTATTTGCGACCCACTAGGCATCATAAATAATACTCAAAAGAGTTTCATACATTATACATAGCGACTGCCTAATTGCAATTTACAGGAAATCACAATTAGGAAATCACTATTTTTAATCTTTGTACATGTAGCCCTAGATTTGTTGGCTGTCTTTGACTGTTTTATTAAGCGCAGTTTCTACAGTTGCGTAATCAATAAGCAAAATGCCTGAGAATCAATCAGGCATAGTACAACCTAGAAATACTAGTGAAACTCTGGAACACATAATTTAACACTAATGCGTGTAGGGCCACCTGTAAGGAACAATTGTGTTCTATACATTCCTAGGCTGAAACGAAGTTGCATCAACTTTAAGTTTACAAGAAAAGTAGCTCAGAGTTGGAAGTGTAAAGACCCTAACTAATGTATACAAGGCCACTTGCAACACTTCGTATTCCAAGACTTGAGGGAAAACTAACAAAGAAAGTGATGAGTCTGTAACTTGTATTTACTGTATGTTAGGCATGCCACTGTTTGGCATAAACTTAGTTTCCTAATTTACTCTTGTTTTTGTAATGATATGTCTGGCTTCACCATCCACCTGCCCCAAATTATCAAAAGGCAGAAAGCAGACAGAGTGTGATGCGGTAAAATAATTCCATCTCTAAGCAAAGAGGAATCCATGAAATGAGAAATTCATGTGCTGTTCAGCACTGTTACAAGCCAGACAATGTAATTACCTCAATGGTAATTACATTAACTCATTACATGAAAGCAAATTCCCTGTCATGCAATCTTGTGCAAAGCGACTGCCTGCTAGAGTTCCAAGAGGGACCTCAGGTGGCTGCTGCACAAAGACATACCTGCTGGGAAAGTTTATTTCAAGGGCACTGTGCGAGGGCCCAGAAACTATAAAAAATTAAAATAAAAAAATATTGTCTTACTTTCCCTTCATTTTGCTACTAAAAGCAAATGTGATTCCTCTCTGCAGGCGGAACTAAAGAGGTACATTTTGCATGTTTTCAAATTTGCCTGAATATTTCACTCACCCTTACTTGTTGGTAAATCTTCTTCCATGGGTGGAGAATAGGCGTTCGAGGAAAGGGAGGTCTTGAAAGATTAAAAAGCTTTTGTTCAACTAGGGAATAGTCAGAAAGGGAGAGTAACTATGTTTCCAGAGTGGCTATGGGTAAAGACAACATAGTAATTGATGTGTGTTTACAGAAGAGTTTTCTCAAGCAGGAAAATACTTTCCCTGTGATCGAAGATAAAAGCCCTTTCCTGCATGTCCAACAACTTTGTTGACGTTCCCTGTACAGAAAAGAGGGAAACAAAAAATTAACAAGTACATTGGCAGTTGTTAGTAGTCTATTTGATCATGTAAAAAGGAAGATCACAAAATACTTTATGATGTACTCCTGGAAAATAGTAACAGTTACAGTTTTCCTGGAGTTCTTATGGAATTCTCAGTTAATTTTTTAAAAGTCCAAAATTTACTCCAAATATAGGCCAAAACCTGAGATCCTTGTGAACTGAGCAATCTTTCAGTAGGTTATGTGCATCAAATCGCATGTCTATTGTCCCAATTCAAAAAGGTAAATATACACATGTATATTTACTCATGTATTAATTTATTTAGACACGTTGGTTTAACGCATCACCTTTTTATTATTTACATGAAGGTGAATATTTACACCTAAGTGTAGACTTACTTGTCTCCATTCCCTCAATGTAGGTCAGTGGAGCATCCTTCAACTGAATTTATGATTGTACAGTTAAAGCTAGTAACTTTTCATAGGTTGGTGAAAATCTCCAATGCTGAGGTGTACGTTTCCCTATAGGAAAGTATAGGGAAAATTACTAAAATGTATTATTATTCTTCAAAGAAAATTCACAGAACTCTATAAGTGTACAATATTAATGTAAATAATTTAAATATTAACCTCAAAATAACAAAATAATATTTTCCATCGCATTAATACATTGAGTTAATTGTGCAATAAAAAATGTAATTTCTTTACTATTAGTTCCTAAAGGGTTTTATTTGAATTCCCTGCTTCCATTGCTTTCAATAGGATTGTGTGGTAGTACTATTGGTTGACCAAGTGTGGTGCTTGACTTTCTCGACTGCTAGACTGGAGAACATTGTAGACAGTTTTGACACCTTTAAAGCTGTAGTAACTTTAGAAGTGTGTTTTGTGAATTCCTATCTTCCTACTCTTTTACAGGTATGTATTTTTTTACTATCACATCGCTCTCAAACCCCTTATTAAATTCTCCTAAACACATCCCATTGCCCATTTTTCCACCACTCCTGCAGTTTCTCTAACATTTACTACTAAAATGGATACATGTGCATCCACTACTGTGCAGAGTTCTGTGCCCTGGAGGGATTGTAAAGGTGGAGGGGGTGTCTCCATCCGTGAGTTAGTGAATTTCATTATGTAATACAAGAGTAGTATTACAATAGTACAATTTTGTCTACTACAAAATCTAGTTTGTAAATTGGGCCTCATGTTCATCTTAGATGTGTTTTCTTTTGCATATCACTACAAAATAAAACATGAATAAGGCAGTTATATTTTTTTGCTTTGCATATGAAAACTGTTTTGTGATTGAGCCCTTGTTATTTAGTGAAAAGTTACTTGAATTACTAGTGGAGAAAATGTTTTCTTTGAAGCTCACTGCGGCAATGATGAATGAGTGGGGTTGCCACCTGGACAGTTATTTACCAGCATGGCCAGTATTTTAATGTACCAGCTGGTACCAAAATTAGGAAACTCTCTTAAAGACTGTATTTTCCCCCTTATCTCTATACATTTACGACAGTAAGTGTGAAAGTAAAGCACTTTAAAATATGTTTGACAGCTGCCTTTATGATCCCTAAGTGACAATTAAAGTAAATAAAGACAGAATAGCCATATTAAAAATGAGGATAGACAATTTTTTCTAACTCCTTGGACACTATGAACGTGATCTCCATGTTCGTAGTGATCACAACCAGATGCTGTGGACATGGGGTCAGTTCCAGGTGCCAAAGGCAGGGAATAGCTTAGGTAACAGGGGAATTTGGATTAACTTTTTTTCACACAAGGCAGCTGGTGAAGAGCTTTCACAGTAGCTTGGGGCTGTATTTTTTTTTTTTTTCTCACTAACAGAGATTAGCACCCATTGGATCCATGACATTACTTAAAGAAGTGAAAGTAAAGCAAGCTGATTGTCTCTTATTATTTTCACTACATCAGCAGTCAAGAGCATATCTCAGTACCACAAGCACCAGTTTATTAGGCGGAGGTATTGTGACAAAGTGGAGAATCTCACCTTTCTAATGGTATATTTTGCTTGTAAATCCCTGCTTGGGGATCACTACAGGAGGGTGACTGCAAAGCAGGCATCCACTGACTAGTCACCAGATATTAGTTTTTGAAGGGAGGAGCAGCACCCCTGGCAATGGGCCAGTGCTCTCCACTCCTCTCAGGGACAAACAATCTTCAAGCCTCTCAGGCACAAAAGTCTTTCTACCCTACCAGGGGGTAGATAAATGGTATTTACTACCATTCTCGCCCCTCTTGCAAGCAGAAATCATACAATATCCAATGGAGGTTATTTTCTAAAAAACAATAAGGGGTGGAGGCAGCCTACCCAGGCATAGGACCATGCACCCAACTTCTAGGTGGTAATTCAGTCTTTCTACCCCCCCCCCCTGAGGTAAGCAAATATTTGTCCCCAATTTACCCCCACCCAAGGGGTAGAAAGGCAGCTATACACCATGGAATTTATTTTTTTTTCAATTAAGGGGTGGGTCAGTACTCCCTAGCACAGGGCTGTGGCCCCAACCCCAAGGGGATAGAACAGTCTTTCTGCCCCTCCTCCCCCTATGGGAAGCATATTGAGGGTTTGCCCCCAACCTGCTGCCAGTGGGTATAAATTCATTAGACATCAGTAAAAATATTTCTTGAAAAAATAGATGGGGATGGCTCACCCTGGCATAGAGTTGTGCCCCCAACACCAAAGGATATAATACAGTGTTTCTGGTCCCCCAGGATGCAGACTGTGTGGTTAGTCCCAGTCTGTTCCCTCCTAGAGGGTAGAAAGACAGCAAAACACCAGGAATTTTACAGTGGAGACAAATGTTGGGGCATCCAACTCAGGCTTTGTGTTATACAGACACTACAAAAGAGGCAACACAAACTTTCCACCCCCATAGGGGAAGGTAGGTGATTTGCCCCAATTTGCTCCCAGGATGGCAGAAAGCCTACTAGTGGCTAGGGATTTCAAGATGGTGCCAAAACAAACAAAAAGATGGGGGCTGCTAACCCTTGAACAAGACATAACCCTACTCCAGAAAGGACAATAGTGTCTTTTGGCAGCCTCGGGCAGATAGGAGGTTTGTCCCAAATGGGAGATTTTCCTAAATCTCTCAGCTAGGGGTAAGTAGCTCAATAGACACCAGGGAGTTTGCATTTGGGGAAAATGAAAGTAGTGCGGATGCTCCATCCTACCTTTGGGCCATGCTTCCATGCAAAAAGAGCAAACCAGTCTTTGTGCTCCCTCCCAGGGACAGAGAGTGTGCTTGCCTCCTATTCTCCATTGGGGGCAACAAGGCCACTAAACAGCAGGGATTACAACATGGTAGGAAAAACACATATAAGTATTGAGCTGCTAACCTGGCATTGAGCCATATCCCCACCCCAGAAGGGACAATAATGTCTTTCGGCCCCCGAGGGGCAGATAAGTGGCTTGTCCTGTTTGGTGAAGTTGGCCAAAATCAACTACTCTGGGAGGTAGGAAACCCACAAAACACCAGTGTGCTACCCTGGCATTGGTCTTTACTCCACCCTAAAAATGATGATCTAGTCTTTCTGCCCCCATGCCCCCTTCCAGAGGCAAGGAGGTGGTTTGACCCAATTTTCACTTCAGGATGGGGGCAGAAAGTCTGCTGAATTCCGGTAATATTTGCTTATAACATAATGAGGGGGGATTTGGCCTATCATGACATTAGGCTGCACTTTCATACCTAAAGCCCCAATATTCTTTCTGCTCCCCTGCGGGATGAAGCATCCCATTCCCAATGGTAAATTAGAGGAAATTTAGATTCTTTTGGATGTTGTTTTTACACATGAGCCATCAAACTGGAGATGAATCCCAATATTGTCTCATTCCCAATGCCGAATGGCTGCAATTTTCACGATTGAGCTGGATGCTACTTGGTGAACCCCAAGAAACCCAGACATTTCTGAAAGCTACACATCAAGCGGAGTCCAGGGTGATGTGTCTCACACTGATCTTGTGATGTTTTCTTACTCACGCTACCCTGCAAACCTTGAACTTTATATATAACCACACATTTTCCTTGCACTTCTATGATGTAAACACCTGGACTCTGCAGAAATACAGAAAATTCCTACCACCCAGCACTTGCCCACTTGTCCTGATCAAAACTCTACTCTTGGCCTAGCGCACACTACACAAAAGTCTGCAAAATGAAATTTGTGGACATGCTGGCAATACAGATAGGTATGGTAATTGGTCCAGGGCTCATCCAACACCTACCAAACCCGAATGTTTCTGAAAAATAGACATCCAGTGAAGTTGAGGGTGGAGAATCTGCAGGGATCTACAAAACTCCTGCCACCCTGCATTCCCCCCTTAAGAACACATCCCAACTCATTTTCATTCTTTTTTTATTGAAACAGTTAGGGGCATATTTAAGATCCCATATCTCCTCATTGTGCCACATTAGCTATTTTTTTTTTTTTTTACGCTAATGTGGCCCAAGGAGGCCAAAATCCCTGCACCAAATTTACAAAGTGGTGCAATGCATGCATTGCCATTCTTTCGGCCCCGAAAGAGTGACACAGAGAAATCATTTTTTTCAGCACTTTTAATTCCTGCCCAGAGCAGGCATTAAAAGGGGACACACCATTGATTAAAATGGGGCTCAATGGGCTGTGCAGGTTAGCATCAAAAATGTTGGCTCTAATCCTGCAAAGCTCTGAATTAGCGCCATACATTTTGACACTAGTTCCCTAACTAACGCCATGGTGTGGCGTTTCTTAGATACGGCGCACATATGGTGGCGTTAGGGGGGGCGCAAGGAAAGTGGCGCTGCACTGGGTGCAGCACCACTTTCCTTAAATCAGGCCCTTATTATCTTTGGAAAAAACTTGAGGTAAATACTCAAATGACCCCTTGATGAATTCTTAATTTTGTCTAATTTTTAGATGCGCATAGCTTTCCTGCATCACCCATGGGTTTCACATATGTTTCCATCACAAACTATAAGGAGGCCAAAGCTACAAAAACGGTGGTACAAAAATTGTTTTTTGAGACAGGTCTTTTTGCTCCTATTGAACAGGGAAGCTGGTGATCTTAGCGCAGCATCCTCTTCTTGCTTTTATTTTCCGTTTTGTCACAAACCATTTTTCTGATCTTCCTCACATCATTTTTTCTTGCTACATTTACTTGTTTGCAACTTAAAATGCACCTTAAACAGCCCCGAGGCATCATGGGTTTTACGAAGTAGAGGAACAGCTGATACCACATGGTTTAAATTTTTGACAACGTGAGAGCCGTTCAGGTCCTACAATAGTGACTAAAATACCTTATGCAGTGGCGAAGCTGTGCGTGCGTCGGGAAACGAATAAGCTTTAAACCCCCTGCATTTGTTTAAATATAACAGCCGTACACAGACAGTACATTTTTTATGGAAACAATAACTGCCAGTGCCCATTCATCCTTTAAGCGGGCTACATTGGGTGACCTTCAGGATGTTCTACAGGCTTTCGGAGCACGGGCAGCTGTAAATTGACTGCTGCAACGTGCTTTTTCGTAGCAGTTAAACTCGTCATTCAGCACTTTATAGAAATCTACATGTGCTGCCTATTAGCAAATGATTTATTATAAAGGAGGGACGGACATGTGTGTCTCCTTTCTCTCCTTCGGTAGCTGCATCTCCCATGTCGTACCCTCTTCTGTTTCCGATTTATTGCTTACTTCCGCTTGAATTGTCTGACATTTAAACTTCCCAAGACAAAGGATTTCCGATTGAGCAGGAGACATTTCCTTAGAAGCACAATATTACCAATTATATCTGGCTTGGGGACTTGAACCTGGAACGCATAACCGCTTGTCCCGAGCTGGCGTTTCACACACAAACACATTTAGGGCAAATGCAAATGAAAAACGTATTGTTATTAGGCTGAATTTGTAAAATAATAATAAATGCAGAGGTTCAAAGTTTCTCTAAAGCAGGGGCGTAGCTACTGGTGGTGCAGCGGATGCAATGCGCGGCGACCGCTGGAGCTTGCTGCAGGAGTCCGACTCCGAGGGCCAGACTGAAAGAGGAACGCGTGGAAAAAACTACAAGGTAAACATATAAGAACAGACTGAGAGAAGCACTCAAACATAGGGTCTGACATAGGCGCAGATGCATAGGCTGTGAGAGTACCACAGTGAGAGACACGTGTCTGAGACAGTGACACAAAAGACAGACAGCCTCAGTAACACACATGGAGAGGGTGTGGGAGAGGTAGAGAAAATGAGATACATCTTGTGAAAGAAGCATGCATGGACACTTGAGAGGCTCTCGCCACAGATAGTGAGGCTGGCACAAGCAGATACGGTCTGAGACGTTCACACACCTGGTATGTATTGGTGACAAGGGGTGTTATGAGAGCTCCATACAGACTCCTATTAAAGGGGATGAGGTCACACAAACGGAATGTGACAAGGGCTATCAGAAATATGCATCAAGGCTGACCTTGTGGTAGAAAACCAATCGCAAAGACATGCTGTGAGAGAGGGTCACAGAGAAGCTTCGCCAACTGGATCACTCTTCTGGTAGGGCTAGTGTAAACTTACTAAAACGTATCATTAGCTGACCGTAGGAGTCATCAGTTCAACATTAGAGAATAAACAAGAACTTACAGGTGCAGCCAGTAGAGTAACACCAAATAATGCCCCCACCCTTGCAGAATTAATCGAGGCGCCCCTGAGTCTCCCATATCTTGCAGACATACCTTGGCCTTGGGCTGAATGGGGGCCCGCTGAAGGGTTGGGGCCCCTTGAAGGGTCGAGACCGCACTGCAGGGACTTGCATTACGCCCCTGGGTGGAATCTAAGTCGCTTTTGGGAGAAGCTCTTGACATCAGAATCAACCCCCTCCCTTCCGGCCCCTTTTAATTGCCTACTTCCTTTAGTACAGCGACCTCCACATTTTCTATTTGTCACGATGTAAATTATTTCTATTGGCTCCTTAAAAGGAAAGGCTTCCCCCTTTCATATTTTCGATATTTATGTATTTGAAGAAAATGAGTCTCTTTGTTTTCTCCACTTCTTTTATTGCTTAATATTTTAGCAATTTTTTTCGCTCCAAAACTGCGATTCTCATTTTTGCCGGTTTCTCTCTAACATGGCCAATATGCTTGAATTTAGAGATTTATTTCCTGGAATGTCATTCTAAAATGTCTCATAATATGGGTTGTCTATAAATGTTCATATTGAGAATTATATCTCACACAATAAACAGTTGTTGGTGACATGATATGAATAACGTTCAGCAGCCAAGTAATCAAAGGCCACTATCGGGCATGGGTAATATGACCCACATAGGTGCCGGATAGTCACGACAGACATATTAAAGACACTCTTTTAGGTCTATTGCACAGAACAAATAATATTTAGAATCAGAATCAACAAACAACAAAAACACATCAGTGATTATCACACATTAATTTAGGAATGGCAAAAAATATCTTAACTGAAATCTCTGCCCACATGTGGCATGACAAACAGTTGGCTGTCCACTCACACCGCAGCAGTAACATCACACGTAGGAACGAAAAGCCATGAGTGATCTAGTGACGTCAGCGACAGCTCGTTCACTTGTGAGCATCATTATCGGTGTCACAACTAGTGATAAAGCACAGAGCAGGATGCAAACATTGAAAACCCTGCAGATACGCTCGTTAAAGAAACTATACTTTGGGTTAAGTCACACGTTCCATTAAAAAGCCATTTGCTCTTTTGCTTATAACTTTACCCCAGTTGACAAATTTTAATAAAAGCTGGCACTTGTTAGCATGTGTATATAAGTTTCAGCAGCATGCCCAGTTTCATGCAAATCTTCCCTGGAAAAAATTAAAGGAGTCATAAAATGAGATTCCCCCATTCACGTTCTCATAGGACATTTTGCTCTAACTACAGCGAAAACTACTGATTGAATTTACACCAAATTTAGCATTACAGTAGAATGTCGACTCAGCAAGTGCACATTTTTAGGTTTGCGTCAATTTAAATAAACCGGGTCAAAAATTGCCTTCACAGAAAGTGCATGAAATACTCCAGAAAATGAAATACTCCAGAAAATATGTAAATAACAAGTTATTACTTAAAATCAATCAAGATTTGTATAGCGCGACTTGTCACCCGTTAGGGTGCGCAGAGCTGTGATCCAAGCTGCTTCAGGACATCAGTTGAATAGCCAGGTCTTGAGTCCCCTTCTGACCTCCTGAAGAGAGGGTGAAGTCTACAGAAGGAGGGAAAGACTGTTCCAGGACTTTGTGGCGAAGTAGGAGAAGGAGCATTCTCCACTTTTGCTTCGGTGGATGTGGGGGGTGTGGGTGAGTGCGCAAGAGTTTGGGGAGTTGGTGGAAGCTCAGACGGTGTTTGATGTAGGCTGGTCCTTGGTTGTGAAGGGCTTTGTAGGCATGAGTCAGAATATTGAATTGGCATCTTTTGTGGATGGGGAGCCAGTGGAGCTTCTACAGGTGAGGGGTGGTGTTCTTCTGGTGAGATCGAGGATGAGTCCAGCCGCTGTGTTCTTGACGGTCTGTAAACTCTTAAGAGGATATGTGACGATCCCTGTATAGAGAACATTGCCATAGTCCAAGCGGCTGGTGATGGTGCATCTGGTGATGGTGCATCTGGTGATAGTGTATCTGGTGGAGACTGGGAGACACTTGAAAATCTTTAGAGGCATGTGCATGGTAAGGAAGCAGGCGGAGGAGACTGCATTGATCTATTTTTTCATCGTGAGTTTCTGGTCCAAGATGATGTTCAGGTTCCAGGCATGGTCCGTGGGGTGGGAGCAGGTCCTAGAGTAGCAGGACACCAGGAGTAGTTCCACAGGGAAGATCAGTACGTCAGTCTTGTCTGTGTTGCACTTGGGGCAGTAGTTTTACATCCATTTGGAAATGCTGGTCATATACTGGTGGAAGTTGGTCCTTGTGGTGGATGAGTATTTGGCTTGAGAGAGGATGAGCTGGGTGTCATCTGCGAAGGAGATAATGTTCAGTCCCTGGTTTCTAATGATGTTGACCAGGCGGTCATGTAGATTTTGAACAGGGTAGGGCTGAGTAATGAACACAGATGATGTTCTTGGGCTCAGAGGTGAATGATGGAAGGCAGATTTTCTGTGTTCTTCTGGAGAGAAAGGATGAAATCCATTTGAGGGCATCCTGTTGGATTCTGATCTGATGAAGTCGCTTGATCAAGGCGTGGTGGGACACAGTGTAAAAGGCCACTGAGAGGTCAAGGAGGATCA
This sequence comes from Pleurodeles waltl, assembly GCF_031143425.1. Taxonomy (NCBI): domain Eukaryota; kingdom Metazoa; phylum Chordata; class Amphibia; order Caudata; family Salamandridae; genus Pleurodeles; species Pleurodeles waltl. The sequence continues at coordinate 474,166,934 of NC_090451.1, forward strand.
GAACAGCATCTTCTCGCTCATCTTGGAGAGTTCTGATGTCATCAGTGGCTGCAATCAAGGCTGTTTCAGGGCTGTGAGTCACACAGAATATGGATTGGGATGCATCCAGAAGATCAAAGTTCTCAAAATATTCTATGAGTTCGCGGTTAATGGCATTCTCAAAGACTTTGACAATAAGGGGGAGCTGGTTCTGACATCCTATGTTCAAAATGAACACAAGATTGTATTGCATGCTAAAATAATGGAAAATAGTGTGTCATGATGCAGATGAGCAGCCATTTTGATGAGGATGTGACTCTCGAGACTCCAGCCTGCACCTACCTGGTTGGGTAGGGATACAGCTCTGGTTTGCTAGGGGAGTTTAGTCCAGGCTTTGGAGTGAGGTACAAGAAGGCACAACCATGGGTTCTGGCCCAGCAGATGCATGGGTGAGGAGGAGACTGGTCAAGCAGAGGTGTCTTGCCTGGGTGTGAAATAGGATATGGTTATTGAGGTATGCTGGACCTTGATTGTTTAGTGCTTTTAAGGTATGCAGGAAGATTTTGATGAGGACATGGTTGTGGATTGAGAACTAGTGGAGTTGAGGTGTTTAGATATGTGTGCGCAGGGAGTAAGAGTGAATGTGCATCTTTCAGCTGTGTTCTGTACAACTTGGAGTTCTTGGATGAGTTGGTGGTAATGCCAATGCAGAAGGCATTGCAGTAGTTGAGACTGCTTGTGATGACAGCTTGCATGATGGTTCTGCTTGTGTCCAGTGGAAGTCATTTGAAGATTTTTCTGAGCAACTGAAAGGTGTGGAAACTGGTGAAGGAGACTAACGTTAGGTGGTTTGCGATAGAGATGCTGCTGTCAACCACAATACCCAGATTCCTGGCCACATTTGATAGGTAGGGCGCCAGACCACCTCTGTTTTGTTGCTGTTAAGCTTGTGACAGTTTTTTTAATACAGCCTGTGACAGAGGCGATATATCTGATGAAGTTGGTTTGGCTGATGAGGCTCGACATAAAGAAAGTTGGGCTCCTGGAAGAGCCTTGTGGGATGCCCCAGATCAGGTTGGATGCATTGGATTTGTAGGGGCAAGGCTGACCAATTGCATACTTCCTGAGTGGAAGAAGCTGACCTTTCATAGTTCTGTGACTCAAATTACAGCCTCGTTGAAGACATTGAATGAAGCAGATGTGTGAGACAATGGCAAACTTTGCTGAGAGGTCTAGTAGGATGAGGCTGCTGGGAGTCCTTTGTTTATGATAAGAAGAACGCCTTTGTTGGCAGCAATGAGAGCTGTGTCTGTGCCATTTTGGGTGTTAATCCTGATTCAAAAGGGTCCAGGAGGTAATATGTCAGCCAGGCATTGATTACTTTCTCCAGGACTTTGGCTGGATCAGGGCAGAGAAGATCGGCTTGTAGTTTGCCAGGGTGAGGTGGTCTGCTGATGGTTTCTTGAGGAGTAGTAGGCTAGTGATGTGTTTCCAGGAGTTCTGGAAGATAGCTGTGGACATGGAAAAGTTGGGAATGTTTTTGAAGGCTGCGCTAATGGGGTTGATTTCTTTGTGAATATGCGGTGCAGGTGCAATTGTGTGCATGTTGTTGCTAGTTTCTATTGTGCTCATGACTGGCCAACAGGGCAGACTCCGAGGCAGCTCTGTTGCAGAAGTAGCGGACTTCAAGGGTGGAGAGATGCGGTTTAGGATGGAAAGTTGGTGTACATGGTCTTAATTTTGTTTGTTCAGTAGTCGGAGAGTTCTGTGCAGAGCTCTTGGGATGGGGTGATGAGCATAGCACTTGCAGGTAGGTCAGTAAATTCATTCACCATGGTGAAAATTTCTTTGGAGGAATTGGTGCTTCTCTAGATCCTTTTTATGAGGGCTCAGCACCAAGATGTTTAAAGGCACTGGTGGTAAATCCATAGGGCCGAGTTGGAGGAGTCTCTGTCTGCTTCATCATGAGAGTGTCGACAAAGTCTTTCTAGCTGTTTGTACTTACACTTTGAGAGCCAGATGTCCTTGGTGTTTTAGCTTGCTTCCTGTTTGGCTTGCGGAGAAGGGGTAGTTCTCAGAAAAGTCAGGTAGTCCCCTCAGGAGTTGAATCCATGTGTTGAAGTTCATAATTGAGCATGTTTGGTCATCTTGGAGGATGGTGTTGGGACTGGAACTCAGAATTTCAGGTGCCCTCAGAGGTTTTGTTCCATTCACATTCAGTGGTCTAGGTGGCTTTAAACTGGTTGGTCAGTTGCAGACCGAAGCACATGATGAAGTGGTTTGTCTAGATAAATGGCATGGCTGGTCTACCATCATATGGGGAAAGTTTGGTGAAGATATGTTTATGAAGGTAAGTTGGCTGACCACGTGGATAGGGTTGTTACTCAGTGGGTGTGACCTAGGATGCCAAGATATTCAAGGAGTGTGGTGGAGTTGGAATTGTTCTGGTCCACTAGGTGAAAGTTGAGGTCGGTGAGTAGAATGAAGGAGATAAGTTAGATGGCAAGAGGGGTAATGAAGTCCGTGAGAGAGTAGCTCAAATTGCATCAGGATTTGGTGGGTGATAAAGTAATGCTCCTCCCAGTCTTGGGGTGCTCGAGGTGCTGATTTTGAACTCCATAAGTTGTGGCCGTTCACTGGTGTAAGCTGAAGTAGTGGGGCAGTTGAGTTCATCTGGGTAGATGATAGTGTACCCTCCTCCATGTTTGTTTGGTTTGTCTAGTCTTGTGATCTTGTATCTTGGGGGTGGCTGTTGCTCTCTCCAGAGCGGATGCTGAGTTGAGCCATGTTTTGAATAAAAGTGTTAGGGTCAGAGGGAGGTCATGTATATAGGGGTTCTAGTGCTGGGCATATATGAGGTGCAGACTGGCACAGACGGGAATGCCCTTAGCTCATCTTCAGAGCACCAGCGGCATGCCTGCTGCCTTTGGCCACCATTTTAAGCTACTGGAAGAAGGGAGGACAGGGACTAAGAGCATTAGCTCTGGAATGGAAAAGGTGACAAAGGAAGGGCAAGAAAGTGAAGCATGGTAAGCAAGAGGCAGAAAAATAAAAACAAACATGAAAAGAGAGCAAAAGAGCCAGAGAGGGAAAAGAGGCAGAGAATAGCAAGACAGCAAAGGAACACATGAGCAAAACTCCAAAAAGAACCAAACAGCAAAACATGTAGGAGGGAACAAAGGTCACCATGGGAGATGAGGCACAAAGGAGAGACTGCAGAGAATTAGTAAGAGCTGAGACAAAACAGGAGACAGGTGCGAGTAAAGCACCAAATAGAGGAGAGAAAAGACAGAAGGCACAAACCACGAGACAGACAGACATAAAAGAGAGGCATAGATGACTCAGGCCTCAATGGGCTAAGAGGACAGAGGACCAAGACTGTGGTGTGGAGGGGCGCTGGAGCATCACCCAAAGAGGAACACACTATCAGGCTGGGGTCAGGCTACCACCTTCGCTGTGTTGTCTGTGCTTTGGCTGTCATTTAAAGGCCACTGGTAGGAGTGGGCAATGGGCAGTGGTAGAAGTGCTATTCACACTCAAAGGGAAATGGTTGGAAAGAAGGGTGGGAAAGGGAAGCAGGAAAGGCAAGGAACAGAAAACCAAGAGAAATGGGAAAAGATTGGAAAAGATCAAGAGAACAAAAGTGACACTAAAGTAGAAAGAGCAAAATGGCAAACAAAAACAAAAGTACAAAAGAGAAACAGTGGGGAATGAGAGGCATTAGGGAGGAGAGGCACAAAGAGGAGGTAGAACAGAGTTAGCAAGAGATAAAAGACTACAGGCTGATAAGAGGGAGGCAGAAAGAGATGGACAGAAAGGACAGAAGGCACAAACTGATAAGACAGCAAGAGGCAGGTACAGAAGAGAGACAGAGATGATGCAGGTCCAAAAGGACCAAAACTCTTAGTCAGAGGACCGAGTTAGTGGAGTAGGGTTGCTGGACCACCTCCAAAGCAGGATGAAAAGATCATCAGGCAGGGACAAGCAACCACCTTCACTGGCAGGTTTATGCTGACAGTGCCGTTTAAAGACTACTTGGAGGGATGAAGGTAGGATGGTGGGCGGGTCTAGCAGCACTAGTTATGCTGGTAGGGACATGGTGGGAAAGGTATGCCTTTTGATGCAAACAAGGCTCAGAAAATTGAGCGAAACATGAAGGTTATCTTTCTGAATTCCCCTGGTAATATATTTGTAGACAAAAGTAATATTGCCACTTGAACCAATTGATATCATCTATACATTATAAATTCTCCAAGATTGTGTAGTGGCTCAGAGTTTTCACTGAACTTCTGGAAATAAATATCTGCAAATTATAAATGTCCAGCACTAAACAGCAGTACAAGACAACTCTTTAATGTTGGCATGTGTACAGAAATCCACAGGTGAATAGTGTATTGTAAGGATAAGCTATAGTAGTACTCACATATTTTGGCAATAGGATAACAATATCGGTGCAACTCATTTGTAATTTACATGTGCAACTCACACTAGTCGTGCTCATTCTCTACGTTGTTTAAATGAAGTACTGCTTGCAACTAAAAGCTTACTGGTAATTAAACTGTGCACCATATAACTTTTACCATAGTGAATCAAGTTTGCCTTCAGTACTTCAATACTTCTGTTTCAGGCATGCACACATGTACATATGGTCAATCTATTCTGCATATGCTTGTGGGCCCTTTAATACCTCCATTTTTATTATGGTCCAGATGTTTAAAGAGTAATTTAATGAGCAGTGGCTTTTATGATGTCACCAGTGATGTAATCAATTATGTGATTAGAGATTACATCAACTTTATTCAGAAAGCATTCTTTTTGTTATTTGATGTAAATCTGTTCAGCCATTTTTGAGAAATTAGTGTTTAACAGGTGCTTGGAGTGGGCATAAAGTGGGTATCATTGGTAAAAAGTTAGAAATATCCAGATCATTGTTGTCCAGATATGCAATGATTGAGCCCTTCAAAGTGGATGGGTGGATCCTGATGGGCACACATCAACATGGAGAAAATGTTCTAGTAGTCATTATAGGACCCCTGAAAGTAAAACATGGATGGAAACATGAGAGAGCAGGATGGGAACACCCTAACCCCCATAGCCATGTGGGGGGCAATGAGGCCTGAAGAAATCTTTCCTGGTAGCTATAGTGTGCCACTAGTGACAAAAGAACACCAAAGGCATCAGAAAAAGCCATCAGGGGCTGGGAAAACAATGAAAAAACATGGTCGCCTTTGGACCAAGTGAGTAGCACTCCGCTCCCAGAAGCTTTTGGCACCCTTGGAGAAGGCCAAGCCTCTGGTGATCCATGCAAGGAGATTGCAAAAGTTACAGACTTTGGGATGGGACATGTTTTGATGAGTTTTCTAGCTCCTAGGATCCCCCATCTACTTTGGAGCAATGAATTAAATGAGTTGCTGCCACACTTTCACAATATCTGTCCCTGGGGGCCCAAGCTCCCTGGGAACCAAGAAGGATATTAGCAGGGTGCTAAAGTGGTCTGGGTGCCTTTGAAGGAACCAGGACAACCATTATTAATGAAACATTTAAAAAAAACATTTTTGCGTACCAGCAGCTGCATCAAGTGGCTGCCATGAAGCTCCAATCAGCTAGGACTTGACGAGTCCCATCAGCCATTGAGATAGATATTTAAAATTTGCATATTCCCCTTGTGGTTCCCCAGAAAGGACAGGGACATTACATATGTGTTTCAAAATATCCGTGGGCTGCAACGAGTGGGAAAATGCTCGCAAGAGCATCATTATGTTGCATGTCACCCTAAATCTCCTAGGGAGTTCATTTATTGATGCCAGGAGACTTCGCACTCATTTTCAAATATATCTAGAGATTGGGTTTCTGCTCACAGGCTTGGGCTGTGGGGACCCAGTTGCTGGGACTCACACTGATATTATATTGAAAATGCAATACTTTGTTGATAATGAAAAAAGTGGCTATGATGCTCTATATGTCTTAACGTATGTCAAAGTAATATTTTATTGATTATCACCAAGTTAGTAATGGGTCATTGAAGGTTCTAAAAAAAGTCATAGTAAGGTGAGATCATCCCTGGTACACCCTATGGGTGTGGGTCATCAGGAGACTATCATAATAGGTATTTCCTCCTGCCTGCTTACCAATATTTGTAAATGAATGCATCGTATTAAGTAGTATGTGCATAATAAACAATGTTTACTTTGTTATAAGTAAAAGCACTGTCTGTACAAGGGTTATGGGGTGTTGTTCATTGCGTACCTGCAGACTGGGTATCAACCCACACCATATTCACTGAATAGGCCTGAGCTGCTCTGACTTGCGACTTTGAGTCATGAGCTACACAGGGTACTTGGTTCCCAAGCTAGGTTGCAGATGCATCACTTAAGAAGGAGTGACATCCTTCCCATCTAATATCCTATTTTCTTACATTGGTGAGGGCCCTGAAGACAATCCTTGCTGCACAGTGAGGGTTGGCCACTCCCAGGGGGGTTGGGCATAGGTTGCCAGATGGGGATGTGCATATACTCAACTTACAATAAGATAAAAAAATATTACAGACAGTAACTGAAAAAGCAAAGGATAAAGTGATGTTATATTTAGGTATGGTAAAAAGGTCTTAGTTTAAGTTAAACAAAAAAATCACCTGGAGAAAGCATAGGGTAAAGTGTCTTTATAGGAAGGTGTTGAAATGAGATAGGAACTAAAGTTTAGAATCTGAAAACCCCCTGAAATTTACCAATTATAATTTAGTAAACCAGCTATAACTAGCACTGAGAAGTCTTTCATAGAGCGGCTATAAATTGTTTCATAGACTTAAAGAATGGGGTTATCAAGAAAAAGTCCTATTGAGACAATAACAACAGTTGACAAAATAACTTGCCCCCATGACCATAGATAAAATACTTTGGCCCATATTTATACTTTTTGATGCAAATCAGCGCTTGGGCAGATTTGCGTCAAAAAGTTTACCGCCGGCTAACGCCATTCCAACGCACCAGCCGGGCGCCTTATTTATGGAATGACATTAGCCAGTGCTGCGACCTGGTTAATGTAAAACAAATTACTCTAACCGGGCAGCGGAGGCGAAGGGAAGACTGTGGGGTGTGCACCAAAGAATGGTGCAAGTCAGGTTAGATTAAAAAATATTGGCTCTAACCTGACTTGTGCCATTTTTTGACACACAACCCCCATGAAATGACTCCTTTCTTAGCAAAGACAGGAGTCATGCCCCATGCCCAATGGCCATGCCCAGGGGACTTGTGTCCCCTGGGCATGGTCATTGGGCACAGTGGTATGTAAGGGGGCCCAAGTTAGGCCCCCCATGCCACTTAAAAAAAAACAAAATTATACTTACCTGCACTTACCTGCACTCACCATGGATGGGTCCCCCCATCCTTGGGAGTCCTCCAGGGGTGGGCGAGGGTGGGATGGGGTGTCACTGGGTGCAGGGAAGGGCACCTGTGGACTGCTTCCATGGTCTCCCACCATGGACATGAGCCCACAGGTCCCTTAACGCCTGCCCTGACCCAGGCGTTAAAAAACGGCGCAAATCCGACTGGGCGCCATGTTTTAAGGCCTGCCTCATCCTGTGCGTCATTTTGACACCGGAGGATAAATAAGGCGCACATGCCTTAGAGTGATTTTTTTGCACGGGAACGCCTACCTTGCAAGTCAGCGCAAGGTAGGTTTTCACGTATAAAAAATGACTCAAACTCCATAAATTTGGCCCTAGATGGGTCTAGTGCCAAAGTATAAATATGGAGTTAAGTTTGCGCTGAATTTGCGTGAAAAAAATGACGCAAATCCGGCGCAAACAGAGTATAAATATGGGCCTTTGTGCTGTGTTACAACATTCAGTAATAAACACCAAAAGTATATATATTCTCAAAAGGCATTGTCGCTTTTTGAAGTTGAACGTAGAGTTAGATCTTGCACTTACTTCTAGACCACTTTTGATAGTTAGTAAAGGTGAAACATTGTGCAGAATACTCAGCCCTAGTGACAGGTTCTGATATTAAAATAATAATAAGACCATTACATGGTTCCCTTCTACTTCTCCTGATTTCTATAAATTTGGAAGCATTTGTTGCAGATACACCACTTATAAGTACAAAAAGTTTGGTGAATCAGCCTTCATCTCTTCATAACGATTTTGAGATCTGTTTCTATGAGCCTGAATTAATTGATACTTAGGGCCTGATTTAGATATTGGCGAAGGGGTTACTTCATCACAATGGTGACGGATATCCCATCTGCTGAAATCTAAATCCCATTATATCCGCTGTGATGGAGTAACCCCTCAGTCATATCTTAATCAGCCCCTAAATCTCTAGAGCAGGGCCACATCATGGGGATAGCCATGCTCTCATTGTCACCTAAGTAATCCTTTCATATAGAAATGCCTTTTGCTCTTGACCTTCATCATGAGAGGCTTTTATTTCCTATGATAATAGACTTTGGAAGCTTTTCCATGCCTGAGGTATTTTAGGATAGAAACTGTGCAATCCATCTGTATTGTATACTTGCTCAAGTGAGCTATCCAAATGTGTTGTTAGAATTCTAGAAACAATATTATCTCCTTCAGGGGAGTTCATTTGAAAATGTGCTATTGCAAACGTTTTTTGTTTGGCTCTCACATGACACCCTGACACTGGACATTGATTGCAGATGAGGGATCTTCACAGCTTTTGCCCTGCCCTACTTTTTTCCCAAATCCATGTAATGGATACCAATGATAAGACCAGGAGAGAAGGAACTGGAGCCGGAGCTCTACTGTGCCATTGGTTTGATCTTTCCAGATGGAGCGAGTGGCAACCACAGGGGTGTAACAAAGGCCCCCGCAGCCCCCGTGGTGCGGGGGGTAGGGTCCGTTCCCAAGTTCCAGGGGACCCATTCAGCACAGTATACTGTGCACTGCGACAGACCCCTGACTGACTCCAGGGGAAGGGGGCCTGCTAAAGTTTGGCAATTTTGCTTTACTTTTGTTGGGCAAAATTACAATATTATACCACATTACATAATTACATGCTGTTCGCTGTTTAAATTTACCGTGAATATACAGGAACAACACGTACAACATAGCCCAAGTGGTGGTTATTAGCACTGGTTTTGGTTTGTTCACACATTTGTTTTACTTCAAAATTTATCCTTGTGTCCAAGGTGGAGAAGAGGGTGCCTTTCGAGCTAAAATACAGCACCACGTGGCAGTTTTGTATTTTGATTATTAATGTGTAATCTCACATGATTTTTCCAAACTTGTACATAAATATGCAAAAGTAAAAACATACAACTTTCGCACGCCCTTTTTAAGAACCTCATCTTCGGCATTTCCTTCCAAATCCCATCAAAGATTCTTTTCGGCTTACTAATATATGGATCAAAGTTTAAGTGTATGCTGATGATATTGCAGTATGTACTCCTAAAATCATCCAGCTCTTGTCAAAATAGATTAAGAGAAACATCAATTTTATGAGTTTTCTGGCTACAAGCTTAATAGAGACAAAACTCAAATAATTAATTACTAATCACTTGATTTAAATTCCTGATGATCTTATTGTCAAAGAGGAGACTTAGGCATTAAGATAAGTAGTCGAGTTCATCAAATAGTTAGATTCCATTAAGACTCTCTATTAGAGACATGCATGTCGTTTTTTAGGGCCGGCCGTCGACGTCACATGAGTGTCTTTCATTGGCAAGTTAGCTTGCCTGTTATTATCTGCTTCATTTGATGAGTGGAAGGCACACATATGTCATGCCTTTTCCGGTGGTTAGCCCTCCTCGAGCGCAGTGACCAAGTACAGAAAACATGCGAGGCTCGCTGGGTTTGTGGACTAATTTTTCTCTGTTTTTGCAGCGCGATCTCGCTGGGCAGAAGACGAGCGCTTCGCATACTATCAACCTTGTTAAACAGTCCATTGCACTTTTGCTGATAGGTATTATTACGTGTGAACTGTAGCAGCGCGATCGTGCTGTTTTTTTCTTTTAATGCAAGAAAAATCCGGTTGTGAGTTCACAACTGTAAACAACTGTAACTCCAACAAATGCGAGACCCTAGTGCATTGCAAATGCTTGTTAGTAATTGCCACTGATTGCCTATTTCTCATTGCCGTATACTGAAGACGAATATACTTAAAACATTCCTGTACTTTTTTCAGTCGATTCTTTAGCATTTTCCCAGTTCCGTTTTTTACAAAGAAGAGACTCAACAGTTGGTAATTTCTTGTGGAGCCACCAAACAGCATGTAAGGTGATTGAATTTCTTAAACTCTCAGAACTAAAAGAAGGATGAACTTGGCAGACTTCAAACACTATTGGTTGAGAGAATGTGTTCATTAATAGTAAAGGATCGTGATTGTCAATTTTCAAAGATGTATCAGCTGTTTTGGGGTTCTGATCTTGGTGGCTTTCTTCTCAAGTATTTCAGCTCCCCAGTTAGCTTATTCAAATTCCTCGCAGGTTTTGTGTAACCATTTTATTAATTCGACTGTCAATACCTGTGCCTTTTGTGGAGGAAATCTTCTTTTCCTGACATTTTTAATTATTCTGAGAGCCGGATCTGGGCACAGCATGATTTTACACACGTTTTAACTTTTTGGACATAGAATATTCTGCCCATTTTCTGATTTACACAAATAATTTGCGCTCGTGAAGCATAGCTTTTAAAAGTATAAGGGTATATTGTAACATATTTGGGTAACATAATATCAAAACGAACACAATAGCAGCTTTAGATCTAGTACAGAACCATTATAATACCTTAAGGATAGGATCATGTATTGCTAAATTCCCAATTTGCCTGAAGATGGATTAACAATGACTACTGGGAGTACTGGGAGTATTCAAGACATGCTAAAGGAAATCAGTATCACAGGAAAATCCCAGAGACAAATCGAGATCACCTCTAAAGTCACTCACGTCTTTTAATAAAGTAACTGATGCTCACCCTTCCAGTATTACTTCTTCCAGCTAGATGAGTTTATTTATACATGCTATGTATTAATATAATGTTATTACTGTTTTACTGCAGTTATTCATTCTGATGGATATGATTCATTTCCTATCCTCATATACTGTTGTTCAATAACCATGTACATTTCCTACTGTATTTGTATTTGCAGATTTTCTCTTGGATAGATTTTATAACTCCATGGAGTGGTTTTTCTTATAATCTATTTACCATGAGTGGTTTTCCTTTCCTCCCCTGCAGAGTCTGGGTTTCGAATTGAGGTTTAGACCCACCGACGAAAGATACATATTCTTGATCTGCAGTGTTATTTTACATTCTAGCACTTAGAACGGTATACTTACACCATTTAGATTTAAGTGTTAAAAATATTTTATGATTATAGTTCCACATATAGGTTTCAGGTTTACTATGCTCCAGATAGTTTTTTTATTTTTTTATTTTCTCCCTCCAGTAAGTTCTAATTATCAGATTACCATATAAGTTATCTACTTCCTTTTCCCTTTTTTTGCATTTTGACTCAGTTTCACACAGTACAAATATACTCTAACATTTTCAGTCAGCATCATGACAACAAGTCCTATGCAAATTGTCTCTCTCAATGTCAATGGTATTATTAATTACATTAAAAGGAAGAAAATTCTTTCCTATTTAGCCTCCAAACATACTGACATTGCTCTCATCCAGGAGACTCATGTATCTGATACAGAATCAGAAAAATTAAAACGAGATTGGGTAGGCCAGATTCTTTACAGCTGCAAATTCCCTTCTCACATATCAGGTTATGCTACCTCCCGCACTACTACTAGGAAAAGTTGTGTAGCCTTTCTAATACGGAAAACACTGCAATGCCAAATACTACAGTCATGGTCAGATGAGGATGGTAGATTTGTTTTAGCCAAGCTTAAAGTTGGTAACAATATGTTAGGAGTGGGTTCCATTTATACCCCTGTTGGGACTAAAGCCCCCTTTTTCCTTCATCTAAATAGAATTCTAACAGAAATGGGAATTTCCAGAATAGTTTTGGGAGGCGATTGGAATCTTGCATAAGATGTGATCTTAGACAGAACAGGTCCCCTGGACACAACTCATGCTAGAGATAGAGCCATACTGGGAGACATCAGAGAAGATCATGGTTTGATCGATATCTGGCACATACTACATCCATCAGATAAGGGGTTTACATATCACTCAACAGTACATGATTCCCATACTAGAATAAATTACTTCCTTATTCCACAATATATTACACCACAAGCACTAGATTGTGATATTTTGCAAATTGCACTATCAGATCACGCTCCTATCAGTCTCCAGCTTGAATGGGGTCTGAAACGCCCTTGTAGGAAACCATGCTGATTAAACATATTGTGCTACAAACTACCGGCAGAAAAGTCACAATTACAATCACATTTGACTACTTATATGAAAGATAACAAAGGATCAGTTTCTTCTCCACAAATCTTATGGGCAGCCGCAAAAGCCACTATTAGAGGGCAAATTATGAGGGATTCTGCCATAACAAATAAATGCAGAATGGAACAACAGGCCATTTTGGAAAATGATATCAAAACACTGACGCATACTCATTTTAGTAATCCAACTGAAGCTTCCAGATGCAGATTGGAAAAAGCTAAGATGGAACTTAATACACTACATACTTCCAAAGCAGAATATGTGCTACATAGACTTAAGGCTCGCAATTACGAACAAGGAAAAAAAGCAGGTTGTTTACTAGTGGCACGATTAAAACAGCGAGAAGTTATGACAGCTATTCCAGCTATATATCACCCTGAGGGTAAACTAATAACTGAGTCTCAAGCAATAGCTAATATGTTTGCAGATTATTATACCAAGTTATATAGTTCAGAAGTTGATGATGACCTCCTCAAAGAACAGGAATTCTTTGATAAAATAACACTCCCCTGTCTCAATGAACAGGACCGGCTCACACTGACGGCTGAAATAACAAAGCATGAAATTGCGCAAGCAATCCCCAGTCTCCCATACAATAAAGCACCAGGAGAAGATGGTTTTCCTGGGAAATTTTACCGTTGGGTAAAACCAGAAGCAATAGATGCCCTTTATGAGGTTAATAAAGAAGCAGAGGAAACTGGGAGTCTCTCCTCACTCTCAAATAAAGCTATCATAACTGTCCTTCCCAAACCTGAGAAAGATCCATTATACTGCAGTAACTGTCGTCCGATTTCTCTTCTGAATACAGATTCAAAGCTATTAGCCACCTTTCTTGCCAAAAGACTCAAACAAGTTATCTCTAAACTCATACATAATTCTCAAGTTGGATTCATGCCAGGCAGAAACTCTCGTAGCCATCCCCGCACTTTGGCTCACATACTTTGGTTTTCCAAGGATACTGGAGAAGACAGAGTAGCATTATCCTTAGATGCCGAGAAGGCCTTTGACCGCATTGAATGGAGCTATATGTTCTGCACATTGCATAGGTTGGGATTAGGTAATGATTTTATCTCTAAGGTTAAATGGTTATTCAAGACACCATCTACACAAGTGAATTGTGGGGGGTTCTTTTCAAAACCCTTTTTAGTGCAAAGAGGTACCCGCCAGGGTTGCCCTTTATCGCCCCTCTTATTTCTTCTTGCACTTGAACCACTGGCTGCAGCAATAAGACAGTGTTCACAAATAGCAGGCATTCCTACACCATTACTCACACTTACGGATCTACCTACTTCACTCTCGGCACTCATGTCTACTATTTCTCGCTTCTCAAACATTTCTGGATACAAAGTCAATTGGAATAAGAGTGAAGCTCTCCCATTGTCCCGGGGCACAACAAAAGCAGCTATTTTAGGCTACAATTTTCAATGGAAAGTGGATCGCCTGAAGTATCTAGGTATTTATATCAACACAGGTTTAGAACTATGATTCAAGATAACTTAGATCCATTCATTGCTAAAACGAAGTCAGAATATGAAAAATGGTCCCATCTTAACCTGTCCTTTTGGGGTAGAGTCCAGGCAATGAAAATTATTATAGTGCCTCGTTTCACATATGTTTAAGGTATGTTACCTTTGACAGTTAAAATATCAATACTGCGAGACATTGACAAAGGTATTAAAACCTTTATTTGGGGATCTCTGAGACCTAGACTCAAAATCCCCAAACTGATTGCTCACAGGCGATCTGGTGGCCTTAGTTTACCATGCATTGAACATTACTATACAGCCCTCCATTTATCTCAATTAGTTTATCTTTGGCCAATACAGGATGACCCCCCACTATGGGTTCTTATTGAAAAGCAATCTTTACATGCATCTTCAGGTTTGCAAAGGTTTTATACTCATAAATCGCCTGCTTTACAAACTTCTAACCCTATTATTCAGTCTATGCTTAAGATTTGGATACACTCCCACAAACTCTTTAAGAGTAATCCGAGGCTACATAATAAGGCTCCCATATGGCATAACGCTGATATTAGAATAGGGAAACAGACAATTTCCTTGGATACATGTGAGAGAGCAAGCATTCTAATACTGGATCATTTATTCACTTTAGAAGGAGAGCTTAAAACCTTTACAATGTTTCAGATAGAATTTCAACTCCCTAGTTCTCAAAAGGGGAAATACTTACAATTGAAACAAGCTCTACTTAGTAGACTAGGACCATTTCTGTGGATACCTGAGGATTCCCCAGTCGTACAATACTTAAAAACTTGGGGGAAATTGAAAGGAGCGGTCTCTGGATTTTATAATCTCATTGTGCATATACTACACTCATCACCATTACTAGCACAACTCCACGTCAAATGGAAAGGATTACTTAATGTAGCGTATTCCAATGAGGACTGGACGGATGTTGTTATGAACATGGATAAAGGAATCAGAGAGGCAAGAATGAAATGTACTCTTTTCAAAATTCTTCATAATTGGTACTGGTCACCACAAAAACTCAAGGCAGCAGGTTTACTACACCATTCTACCTGTTGGAGGTGTCCTCATGAGGACTGTGATATCCTACACATTTTATTTCAATGTCCAGTTTTGATGGAATACTGGTCTTCTATAACTTCCTCTATACACAGAGCTATATATGTGCCCATTCCTTTAACAGAAAAATTAGTTATATTACATGATGTTACTGATCTCCCAAATCGAACAAACCACACAAGACGATTGATTGCAATTGCACTCTCTGTAGCAAAAATCTGTATATTACGACATTGGAGGACACCACAACGTCCTACACATGATGAATGGCTTATTGAAATGTATAACATGGCATCATATGAAAGGCTGATTTAAAGATTGCAAGACAATGTTGGGATTTTCATCCAGATTTGGAAACCCTTTCTAGCTAATACATATTCTATTAATATTCACACTTAAATGTTTTCTCCTTCTTTGTCTCCTATCTTTATTAAGACATTTTTATTATTGTTTTGAGTCATGCTGTTATTATTAAGACAATTGACACTTCACCCATTAAGACTGATATTTTAAGTAGGACTTACTGCTCACCAATCCAACACTGTTGAATTGGCAGGAATATTTCCATTTGAAATGTTATATTTGTGGATTTGTATGATACTACTATCTTGACTGTCTTCTAACAACCTATAATAAATGGTTTAGTACATATTGCATAATTCTTTCTTTCCAGATTTTCTTTTATACGTCTACTTCTAAGAGTTAATGCACAGTTGGATGCCTTATAAATAATCTCATATATTGCATTTATTGATATAAGTATAATGTTTTTTTTTGTGTTTAGAAATCTGAGAAGTTAATATTTCATAACATTTTTCATATATGGCCATAATTTGATTTATTGTTTCTCTGTTTAACACAGTTTGTATATTGACATGTACTTCTCAATAAACATATGCAAAAAAAAGAGAAAAGAAAATAATGATAAATAAAGGAAATCAGTATGCGCCATCAGGTATGTAAATGTGCCACGCTGAAGCTACACCTTTACAAAGTTTTTAAATGTGTAGGAAATTACCACCTTTTGCCTGAGCTTATTGCACATGTAGTGCAACATGTCAGTTGGGGCCAGAACTCTATCCTCCCCTCCCAAGTGGTGAGAGGAGCTGTAGTGGTAATAGAGTTATCTACAGAGACTGGCAGGGTGGCCCTGCCAGATCCTTAGGGACATGGCCTGCTACTTTCTAAGAACTGGAACATGTTGCTCGAGAACGCCCCTCCCCCCCTGTACTTCGTGGGTTCTCAGTCTGGTGTAGGATGACCTGACCTGCCTTTCCACATTTTTGTGATCTGGACCCTTGGCCCCCCTCACTGCGAGATGTTATTATACAGATGCCAAGAGAGGCCTCCCTCCCATCCAACCAAGTGGGCTGCTGTCACTACAAAACCAGTATTTTGGCATGGCAATGCAGTCTGCAGGAAGACTTTGGTGGTATCTCCTGCCCCATGATGCAGTGATACTAGTGGTTAAAGCTGTGTACTCCAGACAGCAGAATAGCACTGGGGTGGGAGAAGAGTGCAGGGAGGAGCCCAATCTCCTTCCTCAAATTACTGTTAATTTGTGGTCACTCACTGTGCAGTGTTTAACTACCCTTGATTACAGCAAGCACAGCTGTTAAAAAGTAGCCAGATATAATTTAGGGTGAAATTGAGGAGCTTCAAAACAGCCTCAGTGTTTGGAAAGATGGGGACCCTGGTTATAGATGAAGGAGCAGCCCATACTTCCACTAATGCCCCGGAGAAAAGAATACTGGAACACCCCAGGAAACTAGATGAGATACTCAAGGCCATCCTGAAAGGTAACACCTCACTGGAGCCCAAACTAGGGCCATTATTTATACTTTTTTAGTGCTGCATTTGAGTAATTTTTCGATGCAAAAGTGGTGCAAACATACAAAATATCATTGTATTTTGTTAGTTTGTGCAGCTTTTACGTCACAAAATGGCGCTAAAAAAGTATAAATATGGGCCTAGGTGCCTTAACTCCTATGCATGGAGTACAAGAAGCTGAATGAGAGAGTGGATAAAAGTGAATTAACCCTGGTGATTTTATATCCATCTGTAAAGAAGGCACACAACAAGATACTTCAGGATGAGTGTTTTACCATAAAGATGAAGGTGGATGATGCAGAGGGGCATTCATGCCCCAATAACATGAAGACTGTGGGCTTACCAGAATCATGGAGATCCTCAGCATGGAACCTTTCCTGGAAGACTGGCTAGCGTACATGGTGCAGAGGGCAGAAATTCAACCTTTCTATCTCTCGAGTGTGCTCCCACAATCCTGAAAGGAATCCCTCAGCCAGTGGCTCCCCTAGACTTACTGCAGCGAGGTTGTTTATCTATTGAGACTGAAACCATACTCTCCAGGTGATTCGGGCTAAAGGCCCAGGGTTAGAAGGAAAAGGTAGAGTCAATATTTTTGCGGATTATACCTCAGAGGTCTAGAAGAAGAGAGAGTATTTTTTCAAGATGGAGAAGAACCTTAGACACCTGGAGGTATGTTACACTCTAATGTCCCTTGCTAGACTCAAGATTCATGTATGAGGACAAAACTGTGGGCCAGATTTACAAACCCCTAGCTCCTCTTTGCACCACATTTGCGTAATTTTTTATGCTAATGTGGCTCAAAAGGCAAAAATCGCTGTGCCTTATTTACAAAGTGGCACAATGCAAGCATTGCACCACTCTGCGATCCCTTGTGCCACATTATGCCTGTGCTAGGCATAATGTATGCAAGAGGGTGTTCCGGCATTCGAAGGCCCGCAAAATGATGCAATGAAATCTACAAGATTTCATTGCACCGTTTTTGGCATCATTTTTAATGCCTGCCCAAAGCAGGCATTAAAAGGACTCACCCAGTGAAATCAATGGGCCTCCTTGCACCTTGCTCCACTAGTGGCAAAATTGTTGACGCTAGTGGAGCAAAGCTTCACAATAGCATCAAAAATGTTGATGCTATTGGCCTAACGTGCGCCATAGTGCACCGTATTGTAAATATGGTGCACCTATGGTGTTGTTAGGTGGCGGTGGGGGGGAGCAAGAAATCATTACTGATGCCCCAGATTCTTATGAATCTGGGCCTATGTTCTTAGCGACAATCAGAGGATGCCTGGGCCTGACTGGAAACTCTAGGTACGTGTTACCTGTGGACCGCTAAATCACCAGCGACAAATGTTCTTCAATCCGTACCAGAGTTCTCCCCACAGGTTGAAGGTCAGCCATTAATGGATCAGGCAGCTAGGGAAAGGGCGACAGCAGTGACAGAGGTGGAACAGCGTATCAGCCTGACTCCATGATCACTGAGTTTGACATCTGAGGTGGCCGAAGAACCAGATGTAGCCGAACATGACGTGACTGACTTGGTTCTTCGTGATAGCTCAGAATGAACACCAACAACTGCACACTGTGCTCTCTCATATTGATATTGATATTTTTTTCTCCCTTCCTTTCATGGGGGGACATGCCAAAGTGGACCTCTCTACACATGCATTGATAAACGGAAAGACATTTGGTGTCACATATTGCAGTCCTCTGTGGGGTGTTACCCATCACAATGTGTGGAGAGGGTGAGTTCTATCATACTTATTGAATGGTTATTATTACTAGCTTTGTCCCCACCACACCTCACATAGGATGCTGGGTGCAAGTGGAAGTAATACTGTGCAAAGGGCCAAGCACCTATTGATGCATTGGCCTGGGATCGGAGTTGGGATATTGTTGATGCCTTGTTTTTTTATTTTCTTGTTCAGTTATTCACAGCTAGGTCAGAGCTGTGTTATTCTTGACATGAGTGAGAATTTTCATGGCAGCATCCACTGATATAACACTTTGCTTGTCTCCCGAATACACACCTAACTGCAAGAGAAATGCTAATATTTTGCAAGAGGTGGAGTGGGCACGTTGGTAGGTGCTGCCAGCTCAGGATATGCTAGGGGGATCTTGATATGAGTTGCTGTCAGGGTCCTCTTTATTAGGCAGCATTCCAAAACAGACTCTGAAGGTAAGTGTGTGGTGCTTCATAAGGTGTTATGTAGGCCACCAGTGTGTCTGGTTGCGTTATATGCTCCTGATATGAAACAATCAATCTTTTTGAAATGTGTTCATGTTGTCATTTATCACAAATATTTTTCCATTGTGAATCTGGGGTGAAGATTTCAACAGTGTTCCAGATATAGGGGGTCATTCTGACCCTGGCGGCCGGTGGCCGCCAGGGCCACCGACCACGGGAGCACCGCCAACAGGCTGGCGGTGCTCCCACGAGCATTCTGACCGCGGCGGTTCAGCCGCGGTCAGAAGCGGAAAGTCGGCGGTCTCCCGCCGACTTCCCGCTGCTCGGGGGAATCCTCCATGGCTGCGGAGCGCGCTCCGCAGCCATGGGTATTCTGACACCCCCTACCACCATCCTGTTCCTGGCGGGTCTCCCGCCAGGAACAGGATGGCGGTAGGGGGTGCCGCGGGGCCCCTGGGGGCCCCTGCAGTGCCCATGCCAATGGCATGGGCAATGCAGGGGCCCCCGTAAGAGGGCCCCACTGTGTATTTCAGTGTCTGCAATGCAGACACTGAAATACGCGACGGGTGCAAACTGCACCCGTCGCACCCCTGCAACTACGCCGGCTCAATTCTGAGCCGGCGTCCTCGTTGCAGGGGCATTTCCTCTGGGCCGGCGGGCGCTCTTTTGGAGAGCGCCCGCCGGCCCAGAGGAAATGTCTGAATGGCCGCCGCGGTCTTATGACCGCGGTGCGGTCATTTGGCGGCTCCCTCCAGGCGGGCGGCGCCCGCCGCCCGCTGGGCTCAGAATGAGCCCCATACTGTTGGACAGGACTGCACTACACATACCGAGGGCCCCGTGAATTTCACCAATAAAATATCTTCCCCTGGTGGAAAGTTCATAACCAAGTCTCTGACGTAAGCCATCTATTGGTTCCAGAAACCCGTGTTCTCATATTATTCCAGATTACATGATCTACACACCACTATAGAGATTTTTTACTGTTCCCAAGAAGCTGGTATGAGAGCAAATTTCTGGGTTGGATACTGTCTGAGCATTGCCAACTCATGTTCATCCTAAACCCGGAAACAGGGAGCCCACCTGTGCCCCTGTGACATCCTTCAACACAGGCGCTCTGAGATGGGGTGTTTCGAGCCATGTTGGCTGACAACACAGACCACTACTTTACAGGCGATGCAAGAGCCATCTAAAATGCACTGTTCGAAGTGGATGTTTTCATGGTGATATAACATTGAATTAAATCAGTTCATGGGTCAACACTAGTCCACATAAGAGCATTGACAACTTTAGAGGACAAGATATTCCATCTAGAAATTCAGTCCATTACAGAACTTGCCAAAATTACACAATTGATTTGAGTAAGACTAGACCTTAAGTTGGCCTTTGATAGACTGTGCTCTTTTAATTATATGCAATGGATGGCCCAACAACATATAGAGCTAGATAAGGGAGGTAGCTCGCTTGGCTTCTTTATTCAGTCATCCCTAAAGCCCCAATTACAGAACTCCAGGCTCCACAGGGAGGGGTGGTGAATACCCTGGATGGGATAAAACAATCTTTTTGCAACATACTACAGCACATTATATGCTGCCCCGGAGGGGGCATGTAATCACTACATTGATAGTTATTTTGAGGGACTACACCTGCCGGCTGTTAATTCACACCAGGGAGCTGAACTAGATGCTTTGTTGGCCTTTTGCTACTCAACACATTTGAGGAGGGAAAACCCTGGGTAGAACAGACTACCTGTGAAATTCTTTGCCATGTTTGATCTGCAATTGGCACTCGACCAGCTGCAGGTGCATAAAGAAGCACAAACAAAAGGGACTCACCTGGATTTTATGAGGGACGCATTACTGGTGGTTCTCTCAAAACCTGAAAGGGATACTCTGAACAGTGGCTCTTGTTGTCCACTATTCCTGTTACCATGAACTACAAAACCTTTTGAAAAATATAGTGAGTTGGTTGATTCTTATAGCACAAATGTTAATTGACCCTGATCAGAATGGTTTTATCCCAGAGAAAAATAACATTTTAAACTTGTACTGCTTGCTTATGATCATGGATTGGGCACAAGTCTTGGGGGGCATGTCCATGGGTCGTCTCAAAGGACAGTGAGAAGTCTTTCAACATCTTGGGTTGGTCATACCTTCTCATAGTGCTCCTCAAGTTGGAGATAGGACCTCAATTTCTCACCCGGATAAAAACTTCTCTACCCTTGACCAATAGCTAGAGTACAAATGGGTAAAACAGTGTCTGTTCCAAAAAAGATAGAATGAGGGACATGTCAGGGCTGTCCCCTATCTCTTATTATTTTCCCACTCGCTATGGAGCTATTCCATCAATCATTCAATCAGGATTTGTATAGCACTGCTAATTACCAAATGGGTATCCAGGTTCTTGCAGGTTCAGGAGTGTTCATTCGAACAGCCAGGTCTTGAGGGCTCTTCGGAATTCTGGAAGTGAGGTGATGGTCTAGAACTGAGTTGGGAGGCAGTCTCAGGTTTTTGCTGTGGTGTAGGAAAAGAAGTGTCCTCCATTTCTACTTTGTAGGATACGTGGTGTGTGGGCAAGTGCAAGGGAGGCAGAGCATAATCTCCATGACAGCTGGTGGAAGTTCAGGTGGTGGTTAATATAAGTAGATCCTTGGTTGTGCAGGGCTTTGTGTGTGTGGGGGTTAGTAGCCTGAATTGGCATTTCTGCTGCACAGGGAGCCAGTGGAGTTGTCTGAGGAGAGGTGTGATGTGAATCTGTTGGCATTCACATTATGTGCTATTAGTCCAGAATGAGGATTATGGGTCAATTTAAATGGCCGATGAATTAATCTATGGCTGTGAGCACAGTGACAACATACAACACTTGATTGCTGTATTAGAGGAGTTTAAACTAGAGTTTTGAGTTTCAACATAGATTGGGATAAATCTTGCTTGTTACCACTAACAAAGTTGCTCCACGAACCACATGTTATGCTAATTTATCCCTCCCCTTCCAGAGCAATCCAACCCTATTAAGGATCTGAGGGTTATCACATATCACACTGAGAAATATTTTGTGGATAGAAACTAGGGACGTTTATTAGCAGCTATTGGAAAATTGGTCTCCTGCTGCTGTAAGCTCTTACTGTCACCTATAGGATGAATTGCAAAATGGAAGATATTAGTCCTCCCCTGACTTCTGTATTTACTTGCAGTACTCCTAGTGGTACTCAGCATGAGCTTCTGTCAGGAGCTCCAGTCACAGTCAATTACACTAATTTGGGGTACAAATAGCTGCTAATTAGTGATTTCTTAATTATATTCCCTTTAGCAGATGGTGGATTGGGAGCTCCTATGTATAAGATTTAGAACACTGCTGCTCAGCTCCAGTGGCCAGCAAGGTGTCTGGTTGGCTGTTTCACTCAGGAGTTGGTTAGCTGGTTTGTGGTTGCACAAGAAGGGGTGTGCTAGAGTTCTTTCTGGGGTCGGGTTTGACCTTAGCTAACAGTTGGAAAGTCTGCATTAACTCCAGGAGCTGGCAGATGCCCTACACACTCGTTCTTCTGTTGTGGGTGGTTACTTGGGTGGAGGGTTTATTGGCACTTTACAATGTGTGCCCTGGAGAGAGGCAGGGCTCACTACATGGGAGCACGTTTGCTGACAGGGAGCTTAGGTTGTTTCAGGACTTGGACTCTAACAGGTTGGCCCTGGAGAATATTCTGCTATACTTTGCATTGACGTGCCACCTTTACTTGACTTGGAATAGAATCCATGATGCTGCTACTATTTTTGCCCTGCTGCAAGTCCTTCTCACTCGCAGATGGGCCAGAAGGGCAGTGGCATGAGCACATAGTGCAGCACACCATTGTGAGTGTGGCTACCTGCACTAATGGAAATATGGGAGGCCAATTTTGGACAGGAACTGATGGATACTAAATTGGAGCAGAGTCTACAATCTGGTAAGAATGTTTTTATTAACAAAGGACTAAAACCTACAATTTAATTATTTGCTCCACACTCGCTTGAATTCCAAGTGGCTTGGTCTGTGTTTCCTGGTACTTCTCATATGTGCCAAAGTGCACTAAGGTAAGACCGATTTTTAATCACATAGTGTGGTTATGCCTGACCATTGGTAGTTATTGGTATGAAGAGCTGACAGATATCTCAGACATTACAGACAGACAGATACTTAAGAGCCCACACATTGCTTGCTGGGGTTGATGCAACATACAAAAAACACACTACAACATGTATAAGTTTACAAATCTTGCTTTGATAATCACTGCCTTTCTATTTCTTGGAAATCCTCTTCCACACCACTATTGTGGATTTGAGTTGCAGGTCTAAAGAAGGGGATGTACGCTGCAATGGATGCATTGTCTAAAACTTGAGTTGTAAATGCTACAAGACTATGGTTTGCACAGTGGGACACATATTTAACCAAAGTAAAGGCAATGGTGGACACACCACAACCTGAGAGGCGGCCTGTGTGTTACAGAATATTGTGTGGGTGGGCAGTGCTCACAACCAAGCACTTAAAAACATAGTGCTGTTGTCACAAGTATTTGTTACATGATCCATGAATTACTCTCATATAAGGCATGACCATCACAAAGAAATGTATAATCCCTGTACCCCACTCCTTAGTAGGTCCAGTTTCCTGCCTTGCTGTCTTCTGTTGAAGTATTGTTTGTATATTTTGCCTAATATGAAAAACTTTAGTATTCTTATAAGTGCATTTGTGT
This sequence comes from Pleurodeles waltl, assembly GCF_031143425.1. Lineage (NCBI taxonomy): Eukaryota > Metazoa > Chordata > Amphibia > Caudata > Salamandridae > Pleurodeles > Pleurodeles waltl. The sequence continues at coordinate 474,190,558 of NC_090451.1, forward strand.
TGATGTGCATCATATTACTATTATGACTGTTGTTATTTTCTCATTAGTACTGTATTTTGTATAGAAATAGCAATGTCATATTATTGAAAATTAACAAAGAGATACAGAGATTAATATAAGCCCCTAGTAAATGTTGTGGAAAGTGCACCCAGGGCCTCAAAGTTGAATGCCACTTATGGGCGCACCAGCTATTGTGCTATTCACTACAGTGGACGGACAAGCATGGCTATAGGCCTCCTCTGTGTAGCCTGAGTGCTGTAGTGTTATACGTCCAATGTAATATGTGTCAAAATGACCCATTTTGCCAGGAGTAAACCATCCTTTTAAATATTCATAACCTATCCGTAAGTAGGACTTGCAGCCCACTAGGCAGCATGCCTGGTATTTAAAAGTAGGACAGGGAGAAATTTAAAGTTAACAGTCCTTTACAGTTACTAGCATCCAAAAGCTATTTTCTTTGTAAGAAGGTTCTAGCTGTCCCATAGAAAATAATGGAAATCAGGACTGAAGATTAAGTCTATATTTGAATTAGGACCAGCTAGTAATATTATTAAACCCCTTATATATTTAATAAAATCCCTACTTAAGTGGTCAAGTTGAATTTTAAGAAGATAGTAAGGAAAAGTAACTTTTAGAAATTTACCTTTTCCATGCCTGCAGCTCTTGGAGGCTAATTTGCATTGTCTATTCAGCAGTAGCCCATTCAGGATTAGCCCTAATGTGGTGTGAAGACTGTTCTCAGAACAATGACAATGTATTTGGATGTGGGGAGGTATTTTCTCTTCTCCCAGCTGGAAGGTCAGATGAGGTGTACTCAGTAGATTAATTTACTTCAAAGGGGACTCCCTCACCACAAGCAAATGTTAAGGCGCAACTTTTGTCTTCCCAGCCAGGCAGGTACCAAACTCAGTGATAGGAAAGCTGCCCCCAAAACTGGTTTGAAATAATCAAAGAGGGATGGACTTGTTCATTACTCTGGCCAAACCTCTAGGTGTGCACACAGGCTCAGCACAAGTGAGACGGGTTCTTCCATTGTAGATTCTAGGTGAGACTGGCAATGTGGCATTATTTGTAATCAGGCAAAAAAGGAAACTGCTGCAAAAGTGGGTAGAGTTACCCCTGGACATGTCAACCTCATTGTTATGGAGGGAGCAGGATTCAACCCATCCACTAGCTGGTGCAAGGCATAAATGTAGCAACCCAAGGCAACCTCGTCAAAATACTTCCTGGATGTGAAGTATAAGGATGAACCTGTGACCTGAGAAAAGCCCTGAAGGACTTGTTTTGCTCCCTATTGTATCCAGGACAGAAAAGTGGACCCCATGGATCAATGGGCCTGCTTCCTGTGTGGCTGTAGGACTACACAAACCAAGTTCAAAGGATTCATAACATTTAGTGCCTCCACTATTTAAGCTACCTTCCCACTTCTTACTATATTTCTCGAAATCATTAGGTTGCTCTGATATAAGAATTGAATATAAAGATCTTATTGACAGCTGTGCCCCACCTGTTAGCATCTCCATGAGTGGGCGTTTTGCAAATCCATCTGACCCACTAGTTTTCTTACATTAAAAAACTCTTATTTGCAAATATTAAAATCCCCTTTGCTCCAATCCATATCTTTCTCGGAGGTCCTCAAATGTTCTCATCCCAGTTCCCTCATAAAAATCTCATATCCTCTGAACCCCATGTGAGCCCCAATTGGTAAAGCAGCGATCCTTAAATATTTCTGGAACAGAAGGGTTATTGTGTATTGGCAAATACCGGTTAAACTTACTGAGTCCTGCTTTCTTCCAGCAGGAGCTCCAACATCTAAAAGGGGCCTCTAATACCTTGAACCGCAATTTCTCATAATAACTGGGTTCCACCAATGCCAACAATCCTCCATTAGATATCGGTCCAGTTAGTAGCTTGTAGATATTTGGCCGGTATACTACCCCTGTCACTCCTTCTTTGCTCATCATCAGCGGGCATAGCTGCCAGTGATATCATTTTGAATTTGGTAAAGACCACCCCCCCTTCTCTATAGGTAGGGACATATATTTACTAGCTCTTCTACTCTTGCTATATGCCCAGATAAATCTTGTTACTAGCTGATCTATTGCTATAAATCATGATTTTTCAAAGACCAGTGGGATTGTCCGAAAGAGATACAGCACCTTGGGTATAAATATCATTTTGATCATATTGCATCACCCGAGTATAGACATGTGCAGGTTGTTCCATCTGCTAAAATCTTTTTTAGCTTTCCCTAAAATCGTTGTCAGATTTAGACTAACTATCTTTTCCACTGTGGGGCAATGTCTATACCTAAATATACTGCGTGGTCCACTTTATGAGTGTCGTGAGTAGTCGTATATTTATTACCCAACAGCTGTTTTTTTACCCTATTCAATAACCACCTGGAAAACTCTCCAAACTTAGTTGCCTCCTCCTCAATTTCCCTTAGAGCTTCATCCGGGTTAGCTGTTACGACAGCTATATCATCCGCATATGCAAGTATCTTGGTATTCCATCCTTACCTATGAACTGGTAAAATGGCTGGGTTCTTTTCTAGCTGCCTGAGCAAGGAATCGATGTACAACACAAACAACAATGGGGAACATGGACACCCCTGCCTGGTGCCCCACCCAATTTGTATACTATCCGATTGCCCTTCCATGAGTTGTATCCAAGCATTTTCGGATGCACATAAATAGCTTTTATTGCCAACAAGAATTTATCTCCCAAACCATACACCTCCAGGATTCTTAACAAATAGTCCCAATTAACCCTGTCAAAGGCCTTTTCAGCATCTAATAATGCCACTGTTATAGATTCTTCTGCCACACCAGTGGCATCAAACAGTGTGGGCACTCTTCTAATATGGTCAGTAGTATCCCTCATGGGAACAAACCTGTGTTGATTTGGTGTGACTAATTTCTTAATAACAGCAGATAAACTTGATGCAAAAATTATAGAGTAGATCTTAATATCACTATTTACCTTCGCTGCCAGGCCTTTTCCCCCTCAGGTGCCAGACCTTTTTTTGGCTATTTGGGGCAGTTTGCGCTTAAGGCCTCATAACATTTTGTCCACATAAGCTATCCACGCCAAATTTGTGTCCTTTTTTCCAACATCCTAGGGATTCTAGAGGTACCCAGAGTTTGTAGGTTCCCCTGAAGGAGACCAAGAAATTAGCCAAAATACAGCAATAATGTCACTAAAAAAGAGAATGGGAAAAAAAGGCTGCAGAAGAAGGCGTGTGTTTGTTTCCCCTGAAAATAGCATTAGCAAAGAGTTTGTGGTGCTAAAATCACCATCTTCCCAGATTTCAGGAACAGGCAGACTTGAATCAGAAAACCCCATTTTTCAACACACTTTTGGCATTTTAGTGGGACACACCCCATTTTTACTATTTTTTTGTGCTTTCAGCCTCCTCACTGAGGGCAGCAGGGGTGACTGGGGCAGGGCCTGAGGTGCCTGGGGCGAAGGTGATGCCCACCCTCCTGGGTGAGCGGGCAGGGGGCGAACGCTGAGGGGCTGCTGGGAGGGCGGTGCTGGTAGGGGAGGTGGCGGCTGTACCTGTAGAAGTGGGGCGCACAGATGGTGCCGCCACCACAGGGGAGCTCCCATCGGCGAACGAGTCCGTGTCGCTGGTTGGTGATCCGGTGGCCGACGTGAAGCTCCCCTCGCCCTCCGTCCCACTGGTGCATTCAGAGTCTGTGGTGTGGCCCTCCATGGCCATGTGGGATGCAGCTCCCTCGTGCTCCGGTGCCACTGTACCTCCGCCTGATGATGCTGATGTACAAAAGGACAGGGAGAGCAGGAAAAGGGGGGGAGACAGAAGAAAGAGAGTTTTAGTGCATGGCATTCCGTTACCGTTGGCGGACAAGACAGACTCAGCAGCCCCCTGCATTACGCCGTGCTCCTGCCCTCTGCACATGCAATTTCTGGGATATGGCCTACATGGCAATGGTGGACATCTGCGCACATGGATGCCACAGGGGCAACTATACTTCAACTTGGCACTCTGGTGAGGTGGGGTAGAGTGCCACATGGCCTACATTACGGAGGGGCCTTGCCTACAGAATTCGCCCTGGCCTAGGGACACCCACAGCCCACCTCCCCACCCAGACCCCTCCACTGCACGCAAAGTCCACAGAATGAGGTTGTACTCACCCCCTTGTGTCTGCTGTGATGTCCTCAAGCGCCCATCCAACTCCGGGTAGGCCACCGCCAGGATCCAGAACATCAGGGGGTTCATGGTGCGACGGGCACCCCTCCCACGTTGGGAGGCCATCCCCAGCTGAGCCTCCACCATCTTCTTGCTGCAGCAACGAATGGCCTCCCATCTCTCCCGGCAGTGGGTGCCCCGTCTCTGGTGGGCCCCCAGGGTCCGGACCTCCTTGGCGATGGCACGCCAAATGTCCCTCTTCTGGTGGGCGCTGACCTACATGACATGCACAAGGGAAGAGGTACAGTCATTACCAACTGCACCGTCAATGTGAGTGGCCCCCTCCCTACTCTGGCATGTGGCCCATTCATTCCCATGCATAACTGTTCTATGTACTCTGCCCCCTTCCCTCTTCCACCCAGCCCTCTCCACCCAGGCCTAGCCCATACAACGTGCTCCCTCTGTACTAACCTGTTGGTCTGGAGGACCGTAGAGTAGCGTGTACTGGGGGAGGACCCCATCCACAAGTTTCTCCAACTCCTGTGCAGTGAAGGCAGGGCCCCTTTCCCCAGACGCAGCAGCCATCGTCGCTTCCAGACCGAGGTCACAGCAGCACTAGCAGTGTAAGTCCTCTCCTGTCGAAGGTCAGGTATCTAGTGATTGAACAGATAGAAAATGGCGGTGACGTCCGCGGCGGTGACGTCCGCGGCGGTGCGCATCATCACCGCCAGCGCACCTGTTCATTGGCTCCTGGGACCCATAGGGTCCAATGTTAACCAATGCAGCAGTGCTCCGCGGTCTACAACCGCCTACCGTGACGGTGTGCAACGCCAGCGCAGTTACCCCACAATCCCATTGTCCCAGTTTAGAGGTCAGGCAGCCGCCATTTCAGGGGCCCACATGGCTTCATTTACTACTGCGTCACACATAGCTAGGCCTACACTCAACACACATACAGGAAGGGTTTTGTGTATGGTGTAGTCTTGTGTGTAACAGTGGGTACATACCTAGAGGAATAATGACTGGTTCTCCGCTGTTGTCCTTCGTAGGCACCGTCAGCTGGGACATATGAGAAGATGGCGGAATCCTCCGGTGTACCAACCACTGGTGGACCTGTTGACAATGGAAGAAAGACATGTCATCGTCACCTACAGGTTTGACCGTGCCACTATCCAGGAACTATGTACCCAGTTGGAGCCAGACCTGATGTCACCGATCCGCCATCCGACTGGAATCCCCCCTGACATGCAGGTGCTGTCAGTGCTCCATTTCCTTGCAATTGGGTCATTTCAGACAACAGTGGCCATGGAATCAGGGATGTCCCAGCCTATGTTTTCCAACATCTTGTCCAGAGTGTTGTCTGCCCTGCTGAAGCACTTAAGGAGATACATCATATTCCCTCAGGTGGAGGATTTACCTACAGTGAAAGGTGACTTCTATGCCATTGGACATATCCCCAACGTAATAGGTGCCATTGATGGGACCCATGTAGCTCTGGTCCCCCCCGCAGGAGTGAACAGGTGTACAGGAACAGGAAGAGTTATCATTCTATGAATGTCCAGATGGTCTTTTTGGCAGACCAGTACATCTCGCAGGTAAATGCTATGTTCCCTGACTCAGTGCATGACGCCTACATCCTGCGCAATAGCAGCATCCCTGATATGATGGGTCAACTCCAGAGGCACCGTGTATGGCTACTGGGGGACTCTGGTTACCCCAACCTTTCCTAGCTATTGACCCCAGTGAGGAATCCCAGGACCAGGGCAGAGGAACGGTACAATGATGCCCATGGGCGGCCAAGGAGGGTTATCGAACCCACCTTCGGCCTCCTTAAGGCCAGGTTCAGGTGCCTCCATATGACAGGTGGATCCCTATACTACTCAACGAAGAAGGTGTGCGACATCATCGTCGCCTGCTCCATGCTCCATAATTTGGCATTGCGATGCCAGGTGCCTTTTCTGCAGGAGGATGATCCAGATGACGGTGTTGTAGCAGCTGTGGAGCCTGTAGAGCCTGGGGACAGTGATGAGGATGAAGCTGAGGAAGAAGAAAACAACAACAGGGATTCAGTCATACAGCAATATTTCCAGTGACACACAGGTGAGAACTTTTTCTGGTTTAACATTACATTAACTTTCACACGTCTACCTCTATCCTGTACCTACATTTCACTCACTATTTGTTAATTGAGTTGTACCCTTTCATTTCAGTTTCACAAGTGTGGTAACCTACGTGTCAACTGCTTGCATCCTTCAAGGGCTTGTGATGTGTGACATAGGTATGTTAGCCTTACAAAGGGTAACCCATTATGACACTGTGATTGATAATACCAAATCATAGACTGACTCCAGATTTTTTGGTGTTTCAAGGGTGTTTATTTAAGTGCTAAAAAAATTAAGGGGGGTTGTAAAATGGTGATGGGTGATGGTGGAGGAATGTCCATGGCAGAGTCCAGTCTATTAGTCTCACAGGTGCACTGCCCATCTGGGCATAGGAAGTGGAACTGGGGCAGTTTGAATATGGACAGGGTAACAAAGTGGGACAGTGGGAGGACAATCAGGGTGGTCTTATTTCCTGGCGGGGTCTTGCCATCTTGCTCTGTCCTGTTCCTGGATCTCAGGGACCGCTTGCGTGGTGGTTGTCCGTCTGCAGGGGGTGGGGTGCTGGTGTGTTGGTCCTGTGGCGGGGCGTCCTGTCCACTAGCGCCGGCGGAGGTGGTGGGCAGTTCATCGTCGTGGCTAGTGTCAGGGGCCCCTTGGAGTGCCACGGTGTCCCTCAAGGTCTTTTGAATGTCCGTCAGCACCCCTACGATGGTGCCCAGGGCGGAGCCGATGGTCCTGAGCTCCTCCCTGAACCCCAAATACTGCTCCTCCTGCAGGCGCAGGGTCTCCTGCAACTTGTCCAGGACCGTCGCCATAGTCTCCTGGGAGTGGTGGTATGCTCCCATGATGGAGGAGAGGGCCTCGTGGGGAGTTGGTTCCCTTGGCCTGTCCTCCCTCTGTCGCACAGCAGCCCTACCAGTTCCCCGGTGTTCCTGTGCCTCCGTCGCCTGGACCGTGTGCCCACTACCACTGCCTCAGGTCCCTGTTGTTGTTGGGGTGGTGGGTTACCCTGGGTGCCCTGTAGTGGTGGACACACCGCTGATTGACCTGTCCTGGGTAGGGAGGTTTGGGCCCGCTGGGTGGGTGCTGTGCTGGTGTTACCAAAGGGTGGCAGCTCGGTGTTGGGCTGTGGCTGGGCAAGGGGAACCGACTCTCCTGAGGCCCACGATGGTCCGGGCTGGTCATCAAGATCCAGTGGGGCAGAGCTGCTGTCGTCACTGTGGGCCTCTTCTGGGGGTGGAGTGGTGTTGTCTGGACCCTCTGGTGTGGTGACGGTCCTTCGGGTTCCTGCAGGGGTATGAGAACATGATTATTGCATGTGTGTGTTTCATGGTGTGCAATGGGTGGGTGTTTGTGTACCCCAGTGCAAGCATTCCTGTGTGGGGGCTTGTGTGATGATGGTTGGGGGGGTGTTCTGGATATGTGCAGTGAGCATGCTTTAGTGAGGGGTGCCCATGCTTAGTTGTGTCATGGCTTGGTGTTGGGATGGGTGGTTTGTGTTATGGGTACATTACTGAGGATTTGGGGTGATAGGGGAGGGTGTGAGGGTGGGGGTGTGTGATAGCATGCAGGTAGGGTGGGGGATGTGATAGTTAAGATTTGACTTACCAGTGTCCCATCCTCCACTGACTCCTCCGAGGCCCTCAGGATGCAAGATGGTCAAGATTTGCTCCTCCCATGTTGTTAGTTGTGGGGGAGGAGGTAGGGGTCCACCCCCAGTCCGCTGCACCACGATGTTGTGCCTGGATACCGTGGAACGCACCTTCCCCCGTAGGTCATTCCACCTCTTCCTGATGTCCTCCCTATTTCTTGGGTGCTGTCCCACGGCGTTCACCCTGTCCACTATTCTGCGCCATAACTCCATCTTCCTGGCTATTGATGTGTGCTGTACCTGTGAGCCAAATAGCTGTGGCTCACCCGTACGATTTTCTCCACCATGACCCTGAGCTCCTCCTCGGAGAAGCAGGGGTGTCTTTGGCGTGACATGGGGTGGTGTGTGTGAGGTGTGGGGTGGTGTATGTGGTAATGAGTGTGGTGAGTGTAGTGGTATGTGGTGTTTTGTGCGTGGATGTTGTGTGGGTGATGGTGTTGTGTGCCTCTGTGTGATGGGGTTGTCAATAGCTGTGCTCTCTCTCTAGCCTTCTCTCAGAATTTCTGGTTGTAGGTGTTTGTGTGTTTTATATTGTGTTGGGTGTGTGGGAGTGGTGTTTGTATGTGTATCAGGTGTGTGTATTTGGAATTGTCCAATGTGGCGGTGTTTTGGAGATGTGTATGTATTTTGAGCGCGGCGGTGTGTACCGCCAATGGAATACCGCGGTTGAGAGACCGCCGCGTGGGTTCGTGGGTCGTAATAGCATGGGCGTGTTTCTGTTGGCGTGGAGTTGGAGGATTTGTTTCCGCATGTTTATCGCTGACCTTTGGTGTGGCGGGGTTGTGTGGGTGTCTGAATTTCGGCGGATTCCGTGATGTGTGTCATAATAGCTGTGGCGGTCTACTGCCGCCGCGACAGTGTATTGGTGGTCTTCTGCACGGCGGTAAGCGCCTTATACCGCCAATGTTGTAATGACCCCCTAGATCTTTTAAACCATCCCAAGAGCCATTAAAATTCAAATCTCCACATACTATATAGGGGGCCGGCCACTCCGCTAATTCTATACTACTGATATAAAATCAAACACCAATGGGTCATCCATCACTGAGCCATAAAGGGCACATAAGGTAAAACACCCTTTACTATGATGACACCCTGCCATAACCCATTTTCCGTATTTATCTGTAATTTGTTTTGTAAACTTATATTTCCTGCTACCAGCTAGTATAGCAACCCCTTTGGTCTTAACATTCTGTTCGGTGCATATCCATACCTTAATCCCTAAGGAATCTAAGATTGATCTATTGTAATACTATACATGTGTGTCCTGTAGGCAGTATATACCCATCCTCAGTGTTTTCAAATCTTCAGCAATATTTCGCCTTTTATGGAGATTATTTAGCCCACATATATTTAAAGATGCAATTTGCATTTTAGCCATTTGCCCATCACCTCTCACCTATTACCCTTGGGCACACAGAGTTGTAAATAGTCATAAATATTTCACCATTTCTGGCCTCCAGCTTCTTATACCGCACATCGCACTTCAACATTCTTTGTTTCTTGTTCTTCCTCTTTTCTCTTTCGTGATTTCCTCCTCCCTCTTCATCCCCTGCAATAGTCAATTCCCAGTTATCCTTTTGTTTTTTAATGCCTGCCCTCTCCCCCAGCCCACCCTCCTTCCCCCTCCTCTTCCCCCTTTCCCAACCCCCCTTCATCCCCCGTCCTTCCACCACCTCCCTCCCCACCCTCACCCCCACAACCATTGGACCAATCAGACCCCCACCGGCCTGAATGATTGTGCCCTTAACTGCCGCCTACAGGCCCCCCCGAGCGGCCTGTGCTCCCACCAAATGTGTTAACACCCATCCTCATTTAAAATTATTCCTTGCTGTCTCTGTCTCTGCTCAGGTTTTAAAGGATTCTGTAAATTCCGTTCATTCAGATACTCCTTTGCTTGAAACTCGGAGGTAAATACTCTAATTTTCCCCTTGATTATTGTTTTCAACCGTGTTGGGACCAACAAAAAGGCCTTCCCCCCTACGTCCTGATAAGGCTTAATCCGGTGTCGCAGCCTCCATCTGCGCTCTACAGTAACATGACAGCAATCTGCTTGGGTAAAAAAGGTGAGGTTGTCAATACATCGTGGGGCATGCTGGCAGGCCTTTTCAAAGATAGCTTGTCTTAACAGATAGTTACCAAAGAAAACCAATATGGCTCTTGGATGTTTGGATTCAGGGTTATGTTCTTTCGCTCACCTAATTGGTGGGAGTCTATGGTCCCTTTGAATTTCTGCCTCCCAGTCCCATTTTGTGAGCTCAGGAAAAATGTTGCGTAGGAGATTGATCATAAATGTCCTGATATCATTACACCTTCTTCTATACCTAAGAAAGGCAAATTATTTCTCCTCTGCCGATATTCAGAGTATCAGACCTGACATGCCTTAGGGTGGTCACCACTAACTTTTTGCCTGCTTCCCTCCACTTTTTGGACTCTGGTTTTGCTGGCTTTTAGACTCTGCGCACTTTACCACTGCTAAACAGTGCTAAAGTGCATATGCTCTCTCCCTTTAATCATGGTAACTTTGGATCATACCCAATTGGACTATTTAATCTACTCATAAGCCCCTAGTAATGTGCACTGTATGTGCGGAGGGCCTGTACATTAAATGCTACTAGTGGGCCTGCAGCACTGGTTGTGCCATCCACTCAAGTAGCCCATTTACCTTGTCCCAGGCCTGCCATTGCATGGCCTCTGTGTGCAGTTTCACTGCCAATTCGACTTGGCATTTAAAAGTACTTGCCAAGCCTAAAACTCCCCTTTTTCTACACACAAGTCACCTCTAATTTGTGCCCTAGGTAACCCCTAGAGCAGGGTGCTGTTTGGGTAAAAGGCAGGACATGCACCTGGGTAGTTTACATGTCTTGGTAGTGTAAAACTCCTAAATTCATTTTACACTACTGTGAGGGCTGCTCCCTTCATAGGCTAACATTGGGGCTGCCATGATACATTATTGAAGTGGTAGCTGCTGATCTGAAAGGAGCAGGAAGGTCATATATAGTATGGCCAGAATGGTAATACAAAGTCCTGCTGACTGGTGAAGTTGGATTTAATATTACTATTCTAGAAATGCCACTTTTAGAAAGTGAGCATTTCTTTGCATTTAAATCTTTCTGTGTCTTACAATCCACGTCTGGCTGGGTTTAGTTGACAGCTCCTTGTGCATTCACTCAGACACACCTCAAACACAGGGTATTCAGCCTCACTTGCATACATCTGCATTTTGAATGGGTCTTCCTGGGCTGGGAGGGCGGAGGGCCTGCTCTGACACAAAGGACTGCCACACCCCCCTACTGGGACCCTGGCAGACAGGATTGAACTGAAAGGGGACCTGGTGCACTTCTAAGCCATCCCCTGAAGTCTACCCCACTTCAAAGGCACAGTTGGGTATAAAACAGGGCCTCTGCCCTACCACCTCAGACACTTGCTGGAGAAGAAACCTGAACCAGAACCTGCATCCTGCCAAGAAGAACTGCCTGGCTGCTCAAAGGACTCACCTGACTGCTTTCTACAAAGGATTGCTGCCTTGCTGTTGGCCTGTTGCCTTGCTGAACTCTTGTCTTGCTGCAAACGTGCTCTCCAAGGGCTTGGATAGAGCTTGCCCCCTGTTCCCTGAAGTCTCAGGACCAAAAAGACTTCTCTTTTTCAGTTGGACTCCTTGTGCGCCAAGAAATGCGACACACAGCTTGCTCCGCGGTGAAAAGTTCACCACACGCCGATCCGGAAAGACGCCTCTCGACGCGACGCCTGCGGTGCGACTGGAACTTCGACACACGGCCCGCCTGGACAACGCCGCCCGACTTCCAAGAGGATATCGACGCGACGCCTGCCGTGAGGAAGAAAATTCCGCGCACAGCCCACCGGAACGACGCGCAGCTGGATAACAAGCCTAGGATTTCACACACAGACCCTGGGACATCTGGTAATCCCGCGACCCACAGAAGGAGACGCTCCGAGTGCCGGAAAACGACGCACGTCTTTCCCGAGTGAAAAATAACGAAGCAAGTCCGTGTGTGAAGGGGCGAAACTGACACACACACCATTTTTCTTCCCATAGAATGACGCACGTCTCCCCCGTGGAAAATAACGATGCAAGTCCGTGTGTGAAGGGGCGAAACCGACGCACACAACATTTTTCCATGCATCTCCTCCTCTGCGGCCCTCTGCGGATATTTTCCACTCCAAACCAGGTACTTTGTGCTTGAAAGAGACTTTGTTTGCTTTTTAAAGACTTAAGACACTTCATATCACTTTTCAGTGACATCTCTACAATTTCTTATTGCATCTTTTATCATTTTGACCTACAAAATACCCAGATAAATATTATATATTTTTCTAAACACTGTGTGGTGTATTGTTGTGGTGCTATATTGTGTTATTGTATGATTCATTGCACAAATACTTTACACATTGCCTTCTAAGTTAAGCCTGACTGCTCAGTTCCAAGCTACCAGAGGGTGGGCACAGGATAATTTGGATTGTGTGGGACTTACCCTGACTAGAGTGAGGGTCCTTGCTTGGACAGGGGGTAACCTGACTGCCAACCAAAGACCCCATTTCTAACATTGGTGATCAGCGGTGAGGATAGGACTTGTATTTGTGCAGTGACATACAGTAGCTAAGTATTTCACTACCTACCCATAGTTGAAGGTCAACTTGATTTTTATCTCTTTTTGCAAATTTGTTCTTCTTGACAATTTTCAAAAAGTAAATCCTCACGCACTGTCTCTGGTTGGGTCTCAAGCAGGAGATTTGGACCTACCCCTGTTGGAGACATATACTGTCAAAGAGGTAAAAGGGTTCTGCAGGGTGATGAGAGTACCCACCCAAGGGGCCTCCAGAAAGGAGGACTTTCAAGTGGCGCTGAGGGCCTGGGCAGAAGCCCATTTAGAGGAGGATGATGAGGAAGAGGAGCCAGAAAATGGCCCCTCAGGGGATTTATTGCCATCAGTGGGTGATGTTACCATTGCAATTGTGTCCCCTTCCAGACCAGGGAGAAGTGTCTCTGAGCAAAGCCTGACCACAGAGGAAAGGAGAGAAGAAAGAGAGTTCCAATTGCAAATGGCAAAACTGAAAATTGAGGCTCAACAGGAGGAAAGAAGGGCAGAGAGAGAAACCAAGGAGGCTGAAAGAGCTGAAGCTGCAGCTGAGAGAGCTTTGGCTGAAAAGAAACTATTGTTGGCTCATGAACTGAGTCTCAAGGAGCTGGAGATCAAGGCAAGACAGTCTGAATCCAGCAGTAATGGTGGCAGCATACAGACAGGACCTGCTGGAGAAAAGAAGGTTTGTATACCCAAAAATGTGGTGCCCAGTTTTGTGGTGGGAGATGACATAGATAAATGGTTAGCTGCTTATGAAGTTGCACTAAGGGCTCATGAGGTTCCTAAAGGGCAATGGGGTACAGCTATGTGGGTTTATGTGCCACCATTGGGGAGGGACACACTTCTCACATTGGATAAACCAGATCAAAACACATACCCGCTTCAGAAAGCCATTTTACTTGCCAAGTTTGGGCTGACCCCTGAGGGATACCGTCAGAGGTTCAGGGACAGCACCAAACAATCCGCACAAACATGGGTAGATTTCTTTGACTTTGCCAGTAAGGCACTGAATGGATGGTTGCAGGGCAACAAAGTAGATGGATACAAAGGGTTATATGACTTGATTCTGGGAGAGCATATGCTCAATACTACTTTTACAGAGTTGCGCCAGCACTTGGTAGATAGTAAGCTGACTGACCCCAGGAAGCTTGCTGAGGAGGCGGACCTCTGGGTTAGCACCAGAGTCCAGTAAGGTATCTGGGGGGGACACCCACAAAGGTGGTCAGGGTTCCCAACAGAAGAAAGAGGGGGAGATAAACTTACAGATAAGGAACTCTCAAAAGGCCCCCAAAGGAATTCCCAGGGAGGGGGTGGCAAATACTCCTCTTCCAGATTTGGGAAAAAGCCAGGGACTTATGATAAATCATCAGGGAAATTCATCTCCAAATGCTTAGAGTGCTACCAGTATGGTCACTCTAAGGGGGACTCCCAGTGTTCCAAGCGAGCACCGTCCACTACCGGACAGACACCTGGGTTGACTTGTGTAGCGCTCTGGGGGGAGATGGACCCAGATGGCTTTGGGGAGCAGGCAGAGGTTTCCCCTAGTGTCCCTGGGAGAAAGAAAAATGGTGCCCAAAGCCCACATGCCCCAAAATACTTCCAAGTACAGGCAGTGGGTCACAATTGAGGGGCAAAAGGTGGAGTCTCTGCGTGACACAGGAGCCAGTATGACTACTGTCAAGAGTCAGCTGGTGTCAACAGAGCAGATAGTCCCTAATACATTCCACCAGGTCATAGTCGCTGACAATGGTGAGAGTCACCTACCGGTGGCTTTGGTTCCCTTTGAGTGGGGGGGGTCTCTGGTACTATGAAAGTAGCTGTGAGTCCTGCCATGCCTGTAGATTGTCTGTTAGGCAATGATCTTGAGCATACTGCCTGGAAAGAGGTAGAGCTCAGATCCCACCTGGAGATGTTAGGGTTGCCTGAGTGGGTCTGCATGACCACACGGTCCATGGCTGCCTGGGAAGGGAGTCAAGGGCGTCTGGAGCCTGGAACAATGGCCCAGACAGCTGCAAAGAGGAAGGGCAAGAGGTGCGGGAAACCCGCCTCAAATGCTCCCACGGTGGTGGACGGGTCCCCTTCGGAGGAGGAGGCCCCTGAGCCAACTGGGGAGGACATAGCTGACCTGGGTAACCTACCTGAACTTGCTGGCTTGCAAGTAGAGGGTGGGTCGACCAGGGCAGAATTCTGCAAAGCACAGAAGGAATGCCCCACCCTTGAGGGTCTGAGGCAACAGGCCACAGCCCAAGCAGCAGGTGACGCTTCTGGCACTCACCATATTTACTGGGAGAATGATCTCCTTTACAGTGAGCGTAAGGTTCCAGGTCCTAGGGCAGCCTGTGTGCTGGTGGTGCAGTGTTACCGGACCTTCCTACTGGGTCTGGCTCACAACATCCCCCTGGCAGGACACCTGGGCCAAGACAAGACCTTTAACAGGCTTGCCACCCACTTCCATTGGCCCAGAATGAGGACAGCCTCAGCTAACTTCTGCAGAGCTTGCCCCACCTGCCAGGCTAGTGGGAAGACAGGGAAACGGCTTAAGGCTCCCCTGCTCCCACTCCCAGTCGTTGGCACCCCCTTTGAAAGGGTGGGCATCGACATTGTCGGTCCCCTGGACCCCAAAACTGCCTTGGGCAACAGGTTTATCCTGGTTTTGGTGGACCATGCCACCCGCTATTCAGAGGCAATCCCTCTGAGAACAGTGACTGCACCGGTGGTGACCAGAGCCCTGTTGGGAATATTTACCCGTGTGGGATTCCCTAAGGAGGTTGTATCTGACAGGGGCACAAACTTCATGTCTACATACATGAAGTCCATGTGGGATGAGTGTGGGGTGACCTACCGGTTTACCACCCCTTATCATCCTCAATCCAATGGGCTTGTTGAGAGATTCAACAAGACCCTGAAAGGCATGATTAGTGGCCTGACTGAGGCCCTGAGGCGTAAGTGGGATGTCCTCTTACCCTGCCTGTTGTTTGCTTACAGAGAGGTGCCCCAGAAAGGGGTGGGGTTCAGCCTCTTTGAGCTTCTCTATGGTCACCCTGTCAGGGGACCCCTAAGCATTGTTAAAGAGGGCTGGGAGAAAGCTCCCAAGTCACCTCCCCAGGATGTGGTCAGCTACATGCTGGCCCTCCGCAACCAAACCCAATGCTTCTGGAAGCAGGCCAAGAGTAACCTCGAGGCCAGTCAAGAGGTGATGAAGGAGTAGTATGACCGGAAAACCACTCTGGTTGAGTTCTCACCTGGAGACAAAGTTTGGGTGATGGAGCCAGTAGAGCCCCGGGCTCTCCAGGACCGCTGGACTGGCCCCTTTGAGATCAAGGAGCGTAAAGGAGAGGCCACTTACCTAGTGGACCTCAAGACCCCTAGGCACCCCCTAAGGATCCTCCATCACAACCGGCTCAAACCTCACTTTGAGAGGTCTGAGGTCAGTATGCTCCTGGTCACAGATGAGGGCATGGAAGAGGAGAGTGAACCTCTCCCCGACCTCCTCTCTGTCAAAGAAGGGGATCGGTCAATGGAGGGCGTCATTCTTTCTGACTCCCTGACTCTAACCCAGAGAGGAGACTGCTATGAGCTGTTAGAGCAGTTCTCCCCCCTGTTCTCCCTTACTCCTGGACTGACCCACCTCTGTGTTCATGACATTGACACAGGTGACAGTCCCCCTGTGAAGAACAAAATTTACAGGTTATCGGATAAGGTGAAGGCCAGCATCAAGGAGGAGGTCTCCAAGATGTTGACTTTAGGGGTTATTGAGAAATCCAGTAGTCCCTGGCCAGCCCTGTGGTATTGGTTCCTAAGGCTACTGCCCCAGGTGCGAAGCCAGAACTCAGGTTCTGTGTGGACTAATGGGGTCTCAACTCAGACACCCTGACTGATGCTCACCCCATCCCCTGAGCTGATGAGCTCATTGACAGACTAGGCGCTGCCAAGTTCCTGAGTACGTTTGAGCTTACTTTAGGGTACTGGCAGATCGGCCTGACTGAGGGGGCTAAAGAAAGATCAGCATTTTCCACCCCTGATGGCCATTACCAATTCCGGGTGATGCCATTTGGATTGAAAAAAGCCCGCTACCTTCCAACGGTTGGTTAACGGGGTCCTAGCTGGTAAAGATGCCTACTGTGCAGCTTACCTGGATGACATAGCTGTCTACAGTTCCAGCTGGGAGTAACGCCTGCTCCACCTCAAGGAGGTGTTTCAGGCTCTGCAACAGGCAGGCCTGACTATCAAGGCTAGTAAGTGCCAGATTGGGCAGGGTTCCCTGGTGTACTTGGGACACCTAGTAGGTGGTGGCAAGGTGCAGCCACTCCAGGCCAAGATTGAAACTATCAAGGCCTGGCAACCACCTAGAACACAGACTGAGGTGAGAGCCTTTTTAGGCCTCACTGGATACTACTGGAGATTTGTCAAGGGCAATGGTACCATTGTGTCACCCTTGACAGAACTCACTTCCAAGAAACAACCTAAGTTGGTGAATTGGACAGAGGCTTGTCAGAAAGCCTTTGATTCTCTGAAGGAAGCCATGTGCACGGCCCCCTGCTCAAGGCCCCTGACTACTCCCAGGAATCTATTGTGCAGCCAGACACTTCAGAGCATGGCATAGGGGCTGTTCTAGCACAGCTAAATGAGGAGGGCTCAGACCAACCAGTAGTCTTTATTAGCAGAAGACGATTACCACAGGAACAGAGGCGGAGTGCTATTGAGAGAGAAGAATTTGCTGTGGTCTGGGCACTGAAGAAGCTAAGACCCTACCTGTTTGGGACTCACTTCCGAGTTCAGACAGACCACATGCCCCTCAGATGGCTCATGCAGATGAGGGGTGAGAATCCAAAACTCTTGAGGTGGTCCATTTCCCTACAGGGGATGGACTTTACGGTGGAGCATCGCCGAGGGGTTTACCACGCCAATGCTGATGGTCTCTCCAGATACTTCCGCCGTAGCGATGAGAGCTCCCAGGAGGTCAGGTAGCTCTCCCCACTTTCAGCTGGGGGGGACACATGTTAGACCTGACATGCCTTAGAGTAGTCACCCCTAGCTTTTTGCCTGCCTCCCTCCACTTTTTGGACTCTGTTTTTGCTGGCTTTTAGACTCTGTGCACTTTATCTGTGCACTTTACCACTGATAAACAGTGCTAAAGTGCATATGCTCTCTCCCTTTAAACATGGTGACTTTGGATCATCAACCAATTGGACTATTTAATCTACTTATAAGCCCCTAGTAATGTGCACTATATGTGCCTACGGCCTGTAGATTAAATGTTACTAGTGGGCCTGCAGCACTGGTTGTGCCACCCACTCAAGTAGCCCCTTTACCTTGTCCCAGGCCTGCCATTGCAAGGCCTGTGTGTGCAGTTCCAGTGCCAATTCGACTTGGCATTTTAAAGTACTTGTCAAGCCTAAAACTCCCCTTTTTCTACACATAAGTTACCTCTAATGTGTGCCCTAGGTAACCCCTAGAGCAGGGTGCTGTGTGGGTAAAAGGCAGAACATGTACCTGTGTAGTTTACATGTACTGGTAGTGTAAAACTCCTAAATTCATTTTTACACTACTGTGAGGCCTGCTCCCTTCATAGGTGAACATTGGGGCTGCCTCATACATTATTGTAGTGGTAGCTGCTGATCTGCAAGGAGCAGGAAGGTCATATTTAGTATGGCCAGAATCGTAATACAAAGTCCTGCTGACTGGTGAAGTTGGATTTAATATTACTATTCTAGAAATGCCACTTTTAGAAAGTGATCATTTCTTTGCACTTAAATCTTTCTGTGCCTTACAATCCATGTCTGGCTGTGTTTAGTCGACAGCTCCTTGTGCATTCACTCAGACACACCCCAAACGCAGGGTACTCAGCCTCACTTGCATACATCTGCATTTTGAATGGGTCTTCCTATGCTGGGAGGGTGGAGGGCCTGCTCTGACACAAAGGACTGCCACACCCCTTACTCGGACCCTGTCAGACAGGATTGAACTGAAAGGGGACCTGGTGCACTTCTAAGCCACTCTCTGAAGTCTCCCCCACTTCAAAGGCACATTTGGGTATAAAACAGGGCCTCTGCCCTACCACCTCAGACACTTGCTGGAGAAGAAACCGGAAGCAGAACCTGCATCCTGCCAAGAACTGCCTGGCTTCTCAAAGGACTCACCTGACTGCTTTCTACAAAGGACTGCTGCCTTGCTGTTGGCCTGCTGCCTTGCTGAACTCTTGTCTTGCTGCAAAAGTGCTCTCCAAGGGCTTGGATAGAGCTTGCCCCCTGTTCCCTGAAGTCTCAGGACCAAAAAGACTTCTCTTTTTCAATTGAACTCCTTGTGCACCGAGAAATTAAATGCACAGCTTGCTCCACGGTGAAAAATTCACTGCAAGCCGATCCGGAAAGACGCCGCTCGACGCGACGCCTGCGGTGTGACCGGAACTTCGACGCACGGCCCGCCTGGACAACGCCGTGAGGAAGAAAATTCCATGCACAGCTCACCGGGATGACACGCAGCCGGATAACAAGCCTAGGATTCCACGCACAGACCCTGGGACATCTGGTAATCCCACGACCCACAGAAGGAGACGGTCCGTGTGCCGGAAAACGACGCACGCCTTCCCCGAGTGAAAAATTACGACGCAAGTCTGTGTGTGAAGGGGCGAAACCGAAGCACACACCATTTTTCTTCCCGTAGAACGACGCACGTCTCCCCCCTTGGAAAATAACGACGCAAGTCCGCGTGTGAAGGGGCGAAACAGACGCACACAGCATTTTTCCACGCATCTCCTCCTCTGCGGCCCTCTGTGGAGATTTTCCACCCCAAACCAGGTACTTTGTGTTGGAAAGAGACTTTGGGGATCATTACAACCCTGGCAGACGGTGTTAAAGCAGCGGTAAAACCGCAAAAAGGCCGGCGAAAAAAAAAGGGAATTATGACTATGGCGGAAACCGCCAACAAAGACAGCCACTTTAACACTCCGACCGCCACTGCGGTACAGACAAGCAGCGCGGCGATCACCGCCAACAGACAGGCGGGAGACAAAGTACCGCCCACAGTATTACAACAGGCCAATCCGCCACCTTTTCCGGGGCGGATTCACTGTGGATAAAAACACGGCTGAAACAGCCATTTCAATGGGAAAACGCTCACCTTAACACACTCCACGAGGAAGGAGGGCACCATGGAGCCAGAACTCCAAATACTCCCTGCGATAGTCTTCCTGCTCCTCTACGATCATCAGCAACGCCGGCGCCGAAGACAGCGGTGAGTACTGCACCTAAGACATAGGGGATGGGGGAGTCAAAAGTCAGGGACACACACACGCAACACACCCACCCCCACCCGACCCTCGCACACTACAAAACACACACCAATGCATTTCCAAACATCAAAGTAACAACCCCCAACACCCCCTGAAGAATGCAAAGACCAAAGGAAATCAGTTCAACCATTGTAATGTATCAAAATACAGTAAGCTAATAAGTTCAGATATATATACACATTCAAAAATGTATAAATCACGATTAGTAGTGCAGGTATGTACCATTCAATGTCCGTGGACCACTGGGTCCAAAATGCATGGGTGAGGCCCACATCAGATACCTGACCAGAAACGGAGAGAACACTGCAGGGGCATCAGATCGAAATACAACAGGCAGCTCAGGGGGAAGGGAAGGGGGGGCACCTCTGCCGGATGACAGCACCACGCCAGATCCACGACGGGGCTCCATTCACATTGATGTATCCTGGGGAGTGCAAAGCCACAGTCTCACAAGTCTTTTCAGTGGGTGGTTTGCCCACTGTACCATCCTGGGGAGTGCAAAGCCACAGTCTCACAAGTCTTTTTAGTGGGTGGTTTGCCCACTGTACCATCCTGGGGAGTGCAAAGCCACAGTCTCACAAGTGGATAACAGTCTCCACTGGTTCTGGAGGGGGACTGGTGCCCAGAGTGCTTCATCCTGTTAAGGACTGAGGTAGTGGATGCTGTTCTCCACTGGTTCTAGAGGGGGACTGGTGCCCACAGTGCTTCATCCTGTTAAGGACTGAGGTAGTGGATGCTGTTCTCCACTGTTTCTGGAGGGGGACTGGTGCCCAGAGTGCTTCATCCTGTTAAGGACTGACGTAGTGGATGCTGTTCTCCACTGGTTCTGGAGGGGGAATGGTGCCCAGAGTGCATCACTCTCCCCGTGACGGTCCCAGTTCCATCACTGCCCCTGCCGCACCTGGGCTACCGGTGCTTGATTTTGCGGTGCTTGCCCTGTTCAGCGGTGCTTGCCATGGCGGTCTTTGCCCTGTTCAGTGGTGCTTGACTTTGCAGTTTCTGAACTGTTCAGCGGTGCTTGACGTGGCGGTCTTTGCCCTGTTCAGCAGTGCTTGACTTTGCAGTTTCTGACCTGTTCAGCGGTGCTTGCCATGGCGGTCTTTGCCCTGTTCAGCGGTGCTTGCCATGGCGGTCTTTGCCGGGTCTTTGCCCTGTGCGGCGGTGCTTGCCATGGCGGTCTTTGCCCTGTTCAGCAGTGCTTGCCATGGCGGTCTTTGCCCTGTGCAGCGGTGCTTGCCCTGTTCAGCGGTGCTTGACTTTGCTGTCTCTGACCTGTGCAGCAGTGTTTGCCATGGCGGTCCCTCATTGCCCAGCGGGGCTGTGGCTGCCGGGGCCCTCCTGGGCAATGACTCTGGTGGTGGTCTCCTGACCAGTGACGATGGGACTGCCCTCCTGGGCACTGACTCTGGCGGTGGTCTCCTGACCAGTGACGATGGGACTGCCCTCCTGGGCACTGACTCTGGCAGTGGTCTCCTGACCAGTGACGATCGGTCTGGCGGTGGCATCCTGGGCAGCGGGGATGATGGCGGCCTTCTCCGCCGTGCTGCTCTTCCCAGACTTTGGCGCTTTCTTCTGCCCCTTCCCCACCTTGGGAGGAGTCACAGCTGACTCGACACTCCCCCCGGGACTCTTGTGAGCGGCATTGGTGGCAGGAGTCTTCCCCCTCTCCCGTCGGGCACTGTCCAACTTCTGGGGCTTCACAGGGGGGGACTGGCTGTGCTTTGGCTCCGTGTCACACTGGCTGCCCTGGTGCCCGGTGCACTCCACATACCTCTAACAGGCACCACTGGTACCGGAGATTTTGTGGCTGAGGTGCTAGTACGGGACCTATGAATTTGAGGGGGGGGGAAGAGGTCCACGTTGATCAGGAAAGTTTCTGACGAACACTGGGACGGGTAGCTGGAGGGGGTCTGGGAGTGGAGGAAGAGGAGGTGGCTGTAGGAGGTGTCACTTTCGATGATTTGGGTGCAGGTGCATGTTCTGGAGGCTGTCGTGAGGTGGATGGATGTCGGGTGTGTGTGTGCCCGCGTTTGTGTACTTTGGGAGGGGGCGTCACAGACACACTGGGAGAGGACACAGGGGACGTGTAAATGGTAGTGGGGGTGGTGAGTGCAGGTGAGCGGGGTGTTGTGGTGGGTGTGCTGGTGCGAGTCCTAGTGGCTGTAGTGGTAGTGCATGCAGGTGAGAGTGTAGACGGCACTGGGAGGGAGGAGGGAGACGACGAGGAGGGGGACACAGTGGAGGCAGTGGATGTTGCTGTGTCTGTATGTGGGTGATGTGCCTATGTTTGCCTGAGCTGCCCTTGTGTGTTGAGGTGTGTGCAGGCTGGTCTGATGGTGTGCTTGGGATAGGCAGAGGTACAGGGGATTGGGTCTGGGTAGAGGAAGTTGGAGGGGGGATGCTAGACACAGGGACAATGGCTGCCATCAGTGCTGAGGCCAGAGATTGCAGGGTTTGATGATTGGCAGCCTGACAAGAATGAAAGCCCTCCAGGCATGCATTAGTGTGTTGCAACTCCCTTTCTACACCCTGGATGGCATTCACAATGGTAGACTGCCCAACAGTGAGGGCAGCAGAGGTGACAGGGGCTGAGATGCCTGGGGCGAAGGTGATGCCCACCCTCCTGGGTGAGCGGGCACGGGGCGAAGGTTGAGGGGCTGCTGGGAGAGCGCTGCTGGTAGGGGGGGTGGTGGCTGTACCTGTAGAGGTGGGGGGCACAGATGGTGCCACCACCACAAGGGAGCCCACATCGTCGAACGAGTCCGTGTCCCTGCTTGCTGATCCAGTGACTGCCGTGAAGCTCTCCTCGCCCTCCGTCCCACTGGTGTATTCTGAGTCCGTGCTGTGGCCCTCCGTGGCCATGTGGGATGCAGCCCCCTCATGCTCCGGTGCCACTGTACCTCCGCCTGATGATGCACAAAATAACAGGGAGAGCACAAAAAGGGGGGGGGGCGACAGAAGAAAGACAGGTTGAGTGCATGGCTTACCGCTACAGTTGGCGGACAATACAGACACAGCAGCCCCCTGCACTACGCCGCGCTGTTGGGCTCTACACATGCAGTTCCTGGGATATGGCCTACATGGCTATGGTGGACATCTGCACACATAGATGACACAGGGGCATGTATACCTGTACTTGGCACTCTAAAGAGGTGGGGTGGAGTGGCACATGGCCTGCATTACGGAGGGGTCTAGCCTACGGAACTCGCCCTGGCCTAGGGAAACCCACAGCCCTCCTCCCCCACCCAGACCCCTCCACTGCATGCAAAGCCAGCAGAATGAGAGTGTACTCACCCCCTTGTGTCTGCTGTGATGCCCTCAAGCGCCCATCCAACTCAGGGTAGGCCACCGCCAGGATCCAGAACATCAGGGGGTCATGGTGCGACTGGCACCCCTCCCACGTTGGAAGGCCATCCCCAGCTGAGCCTCCGCCGTCTTCTTGCTCCAGCGGTGAATGTCCTCCCATCTTTTACGGCAGTGGGTGCTCCGTCTGTGGTGGACCCCCAGGTTCCGGACGTCCTTGGCGATGGCATGCCAAATATCCTTCTTCTGGTGGGCGCTGACCTACATGACATGTACAGGGGAAGAAGAGAAGTCATTACCAACTGCACCGTCAAAGTGAGTGGCCCACATCCCTACCCTTGCCATGTGGCACATGCATTCACAGTCCTTCATGCTCGCAGAACTCTGCCCCCTTCCTTCTTACATCCAGCCCTCTCCACCCAGGCATAGCCCATACAACTTGCACCCTATGTACTCACCTGTTGGTCTAGAGGACTGTAGAGTAGGGTGTACTGGGGGAGGACCCCGTCCACAAGCTTCTCCAACTCCTGTGCAGTGAAGGCAGGGGCCCTTTCCCCAGACACACGTGCCATTGTCTCTTCCAGACCAAGGTCACAGCAGCTTTTGCAGTATAGGTCCTCTCCTGTCGAAGATCGGGTATTGAGTGATTGAACAGATAGAAAATGGCAGTCACGTCCGCAGCAGTGACGTCCGCGCCGGTGCGTATCATCACCGCCGGCGCACTTCGTCATTGTGTCCTGGGACTCATAGGGTCCAATGTTAACCAATGCAGCATTGCGCAGCGGTCTTCGACCGCCTACCGCGACGGTGTACAACGCCAGCGCAGTTACCTCACATCCCATTGTCCCACTTTAGAGGTCAGGCAGCCGACATTTCAGGGGCCCACATGGCTTCATTTTCAACTGCGTCACACATACCTAGGCCTGGACTCAACACACATACAGACAACTTTTTGTATTTTGTTTCGTGTTATGTGTAGCTGTGGGTACATAACTCAGAGTTGCTTGACTCTGTGGTTGCTGTTGTCCTTCCTAGGCACCGTCAGCTGGGACATGTGAGGAGATGGTGGAATCCTCCGGTGTACCGACCGCTGGTGGACCTGTTGACAATGGAGGAGCGACATTTAATCATCACCTACAGGTTTGACCGTGCCACAATCCAGGAACTGTGTACCCAGTTGGAGCCAGACCTTATGTCACCAATCCGCCATCCCACAGGAATCCCCCCTCAAGTGCAGGTGCTATCAGTGCTCCATTTCCTAGCAAGTGGGTCATTTCAAACAACAGTGGCCATGGCATCAGGGATGTCCCAGTCTATGTTTTCCAACGTGTTGTCCAGAGTGTTGTCTGCCCTGCTGAAACACATGAGGCGCTACATCGTTTTCCCTTATGTGGAGGATTTGGCTACAATTAAAGGTGACTTCTATGCCCTTGGACATATCCCTAACATCATAGGTGCCATTGATGGGACCCATGTAGCTCTGGTCCCCCCCCAACAGGAGTGAATAGGTGTACAGGAACCGGAAGAGTTATCATTCCATGAATGTACAAATGGTATGTTTGGCAGACCAGTACATCCCGCAGGTAAATGCTATGTTCCCTGGCTCAGTGCATGACGCCTACATCCTGCGGAATAGCAGCATCCCTTATGTGATGGGTCAACTCCAGAGGCACCGTGTGTGGCTGTTAGGGGACTCTGGTTACCCCAACCTGTCATGGCTATTGACCCCAGTGAGGAATCCCAGGACCAGGGCAGAGGAACGTTACAATGAGGCCCATGGGCGGACTAGGAGGGTGATCGAACACACCTTCGGCCTCCTGAAGGCCAGGTTCAGGTGCCTCCATATGACAGGTGGTTCCCCATTCTACTCACCAAAGAAGGTGTTCCAGAACATCATCGCCTGCTCTATGCTTCACAATCTTGCTTTGCGACGCCAAGTGCCTTTTCTGCAGGAGGAGGGTCCAGATGACGGTGTTGTGGCAGCTGTGGAGCCTGTGGACAGTGATGAGGAGGAAGGAGAGGAAGAAGACATTGACAACAGGGACTCAGTCATACAGCAATATTTCCAGTGACACACAGGTTAGAACACTTTCTTGACTACTACATTTACTTTCACACTTCTACCTTTATCCTGTCTGTCAATTTCAAGCAGTATTTGGTAACTGAGTTGTACATTTCCATTACAGTTTCACAGGTGTGGTTACCAACGTGTGTCATCTGCTTGCATCCTTCATGGACTTGTGATGTGTGACAAAGGTATGTTGACATTACATTTTCGAACGGATCTTGTCATTGTCATAGCTAATACACATTTTCAAAATCACAGACTGTCTCCAGATATTTTTGTGCTTCAAGGGTGTTTATTGAAGTGTTAATTATTGGAGGGGGTGGTCAAATGGTGATGGGTGATGGTGGAGGAATGTCCATGGCAGTGTCCAGTCTATTAGTCTCACAGGTGCATTGCCCATATGGGCATAGGAAGTAGAGCTCGGCCAGTTCCAATATGGACAGGGTTACAAAGTGGGACAGTGGGATGACAATCAGGGTGGTCTCATTTCTTAGCGGGGGTCTTGCCATCATGCTCTGTTCTGTTCCTGGATCTCAGGGACCGCTTGTGGGGTGGTTCTCTGTCTGCAGGGTGTGGGGTGCTGGTGTGGTTGTCCTGTGGCGGGGCGTCCTGTCCACTAGCGCCGGCGGAGCTGGTGGGCAGTTCATCGTCCAGGCTAGTGTCAGGGGCCCCTTGCAGTGCCACGGTGTCCCTCATGGTGTTCTGTATGTCCTTCAGCACCCCTACGATGGTGCCCAGGGCGGAGCTGATGGTTCTGAGTTCCTCCCTGAACCCCAAATACTGTTACTCCTACAGGCGCTGGGTCTACTGAAACTTGGCCAGGACCGTAGCCATCGTCTCCTGGGAGTGGTGGTAGGCTCCCATGATGGAGGAAAGAGCCTTGTGGAGAGTGGGTTCCCTTGGTCTGTCAGCCCCCTGTCACACAGCAGCCCTCCCAGTTCCCCTGTGTTCCTGTGCCTCCGTCCCCTGGACTGTGTGCCCACTACCACTGCCCCCAGGTCCCTGTTGTTGTTAGGGTGGTGGGCTATCCTTTGTTCCCTGTAGTGGTGGACACACAGCTGATTGACTTGTCCTGGGGACAGAGGTATGGGCCCGCTGGGTGGGTGCTGTACTGGTGTTTCCAGAGCGTGGAATGTCAGTGTTGGGCTATGCCTGTGTGAGGGGAACCGACTGTCCCGAGGCCCACGATGGTCCGGGCTGGTCATCTGGATCCAGTTGGCCAGAGCTGCTGTCATCACTGTGGGCCTCTTCTGTGGGTGGGGTAGAGATGTCTGGACCCTCCTATCTGGTGACGTTGGGTAGTGGTCCTGCAGGGGTGTAAAAGCATGATTATTGCATCTGTGTGTTTCATGGTGTGCAATGGGTGGGCGAGCCTGTACCCCAGTGCTAGCATTCCTGTGTGGGGGCTTGTGTGATGATGGTTAGGGGTTGTCATGGGGATGTGCAGTGGCCATGCTTTAGTGATGGGTGTCCATGCTTTGTTGTGTCATGCAGGGCTTGGTGTTGTGATGGGTGGTTTGTGTTATTAGTAAATTTGTGAGGAATTGGAGTAATAGGGGAGGGGGTGAGGATGGGGGTGTGTGATAGCATGCAGGTAGGGTGGGGGATATGATAGTTAAGATTTGACTTACCAGTGTCCATTCCTCCACCAGCTCCTCCGAGGCCCTCTGGATGCATAATGGTCAAGACCTGCTCCTCCCATGTTGTTAGTTGTGGGGGTAGGAGGTGGGGGTCCGCCACCAGTCCACTGAACCACGATGTTGTGCCTGGAGACCACGGAACCCACCTTCCCCCGTAGGTCGTTCCACCTCTTCCTAATGTCCTCCCGATTTCTTGGGTGCTGTCCCACTGCGTTGACCCTGTCGACTATTCTTCGCCATAGCTCCATCTTCCTTGTAATGGAGGTGTGCTGCACCTGTGATCCAAATAGCTGTGGCTCTACCCGTACGATTTCCTCCACCATGACACTGAGCTCCTCCTCCGCAAACCTGGGGTGTCTTTGCGGTGCCATGGGGTGGTGTAGGTGATGTGTGGGGTGGTGGATGTGGTGGTGAGTGTGGTGATGTGTAGTGGTGTGTGGTGTTTTGTGCGTGGATGTGTGGGTGATGGTGTTGTGTGCCTCTGTGTGGTGGGGTTGTCTATGCTGTGCTCTCTCTCTCGCATTTGCCTATAAATTTTGGTCGTAGGGGTTTGTGGGTGATGTTGGTGTGTGTTTTATATTGTAATGGGTGTGTGGGAGTGGTGTTTGTATGTGTATCAGGTGTGTGTATTTGGAATTGTCCAATGTGGCAGTGTTTTGGAGATGTGTGTGTATTTTGAGCACGGCGGTGTGTACCGCCAATGGAATACCGCGGTTGAAAGACCGCCGCATGGATTCGTGGGTCGTAATAGCATGGGAGTGTTTCTGTTGGCGTGACGGTGAAGGTTTTGTTTTCGCCAGTTTATCACTGACCTTTGGTGTGGCGGACTTGTGTGGGTGTCTGATTTTCGGCGGATTCCGAGATGTGGGTCATAATAGCTGTGGCGGAATTCCGCGGCCACGGCGGTGTATTGGCGGTCTTCTGCTCGGCGGTAAGTGTCTTTTACCGCCAATGTTGTAATGACCCCCTTTGTTTGCTTTTTAAAGACTTAAAACGCTTCATATCACTTTTCAGTGATATCTCTGCAATTTCTTATTGCATCTTTTATCGTTTTGACCTACAAAATACCCAGATAACTATTATATATTTTTCTAAACACTGTGTGGTGTATTGTGTTATTGTATGATTTATTGCACAAATACATTACACATTGCCTTCTAAGGTGAGCCTGACTGCTCAGTGCCAAGCTACCAGAGGGTGGGCACAGGATAATTTAAATTGAGTGTGACTTACCCTGACTAGAGTGAGGGTCCTTGCTTGGACAGGGGGTAACCTGACTGCCAACCAAAGACCCCATTTCTAACACAGAGGGGGTTATTACAACTTTGGAGGAGGTGTTAATCCGTCCCAAAAGTGACGGTAAAGTGACGGATATACCACCAGCCGTTTTACGAGTCCATTATATCCTATGGAACTCGTAATGCGGCTGGTGGTATATCCGTCACTTTACCGTCACTTTTGGGACGGATTAACACCTCCTCCAAAGTTGTAATAACCCCCAGAGTCTTCCAGTTTCCACATGATATCAGTTAGTTGCCCTCCTTGTATTTCTACCTGCTCTTTCAATACCTCAACCTCTGAATCCACTATAGAAGCTCTGTTCTCCGTTGTGTTTAGTTTTACTTCTCTTTCCCCACATGTCTTAGCAACCTTTCGCACCGTAACCTGCAGCTGTTTAGTAGCGACACGGGTTCTCCAGCTCTCTGTTCGCCTTTCGGTTTGCAGTTCCCTTATTGTGCCATATATCAATTGTAGCATTTTTGTATCTTGTATTACTTATAGGGTCACTCATACTATTCTCTTCTGCTTCAGCATTAGGAGGCGGGATAGCCTCAGGGTCCTTCTCCAGGCTCAAGAGTATGATTCCTGAATAGTCCCACTTGATGGTCGCGGTACTCTGTCCTGAGGGGCCTGTCCCAACTGTTAAGCCAGATCTCGACTTTGTTCGCCTGCGGTGTCGCTGCTGTTGTTTTACTGTAGGGCCTATAGCCAATGATAGACTCCCAGAACCTGATGAATTGCTTTCTTCATCTTTGCTTTGATTACAACCGCTACTAACGGCCTCTGAATCTTCAGTTAATGAGTAGAACTTATCTCCTCCATCCTTAGTCCAGTCCATAGTCTTTCAACCCCATTCAGACTTTCAATCTCAACCTCCTGGCCTTTTATGGTTTCACTGCCCTCTAAACTTAATTCTTTCCTCGTTCTGATATGGGATAGGATTCTGGGGGTAAGTCAGCAGTGCCCTGAATGTCTTGAGTACCTTTTTATAGATTTCCATTTGCAACTGCATGCTTACATTGGTGGCTGCCCCGATGGCTGCTTCGATCTGCTCCTTCAAGCTTCTAGACTCGTCTAGTTGACTCTCCCCCCGAGTTTGTGGCATGTCAAAGTCCAAGCTGCCCCCCCAAGTGCCCTATACAAGCTTTTGGCAGCTCCCCTATAGGGTTTATCTCCTCTATAGGGTTTTTCAATTCCGAGTTCTCCTTCACGCACATTAGGGTGTCTTTTGTCTTCCACTAGTAAAAAAGTTAGTAGTAACGGGCTGCAGTCTGCCCTTTGCTTTGTGGTCGGTCTGAGCCACCCTCCCCATACTAGGCACATCTTTAAATGTCCCACCACCAATTTTACTGTTTCAATTAATCAGTCCTGTTACAGACCGCATACCTGTGGGGCAATTTTAGAACTTGGCAGTTGGAACCTTGACGCCCTGTGATTGATAAGAGCCATTTTACGGCACTTGCTGTGGGTTTTGATGCCTTTGTTTCACCACTTACTGTGGCTCTCGTGTTTTGGGTGACTAGTCAATTTGTGTCCTTTGAATTGATATATAAATTGCAATTTATATAGGCAGGTAATAAGGAGAATTTTCTCCAATTTAATTTTGATTTGAACGGCACATCGTACTAGAGGTACTTTAAGTACTACTTTGATTATAATACTGCATATTCTGCACTATTTTTGGCATGCCTGTTTTTAGCGCACTTCGTAGGACGTGTTGCTTTTGTAATGGTACCAATATGAGACTGGAAGAATCGCAACCGACACCCCCAGAGGGGACGCCCAATAGAGATATGTATGTTAAACATGGTCTTTCTTCTATAATGTACAGCATATTATGGAATAAATACACTCTTGCGGATCCTGAGTTACGTTGGCCTATGCATGGGTCATTTGATTCCCAAAAGATTGAGTATGTGGAACAATGTATGTGTAAGCGAAGGTCTAGGAAAGATATGTTTGACTGTGTACGAATGTGGGAGAAAGAAGTGCATGGACGAGTGAAGCGTGAGCAAGCCTTGCTTGAGAAAGAGCAGCGGAAGAATGTATATGTGAAAGCACTGGAAATGAGAAAGAAAGAAATAAATGATTTAAAGGAGATAGAAGAGAAAGAACATAAAATACAGGTAACTGGCCAATACACTGTTCAGCAACCTCTCTATCCTATCCTTCATAAACCGCACAATGGTTTTTTGTTACTAGATCGCCCTCCACCTCCGTATGTCGTTCCTTCTGCCCCTCATGAGTTAGCTGAGGTCTCCGGTTCAACAGAAGATACGAGACAGTCGCTCTATCTTGCCTGCTGACTGTGCGTCTGAGCTTAGATCTATTGCTCGTAAAGCAATTCATAGCGTTGTCTCTGCTTCTGAACTTTTAGACAACATGAAAGGGTAGATGGAAAAGGAACAGCTATATTTTACTGAGGCATTTGGCACAGAAGTTATTGAACTATTTCGGAAATATTCTGATGAGCTAGAGCCCGATGATGTAGCAGCTGATCATGAGCAAATGCATGCTGGTCTTTTTTTTTCCTCCCAGGTGGCTGATGCAATCAGGCGTTTGGTGAAATTATGTGTTGCGGCAGTCCGTTTGCAAGAGGTGAAAAGCACCATGGATGTAGTTGCATGGATATCTCAGACCGGCGGGGTGCAAGCTTCCATCTTCGGAACAGATAAGACTAGTTCACGCGAAACCAATGCTGGAGGCGGGGCCTTTGTATGTCTCTACTAAAGGATTGGGTACAAGTGATGATAAAACTTCTGTTGATGCTAAGGGTTATTTTATTCATAATTGGTTGTATACCCCTTTGAATAGGGCAGATGTAATGGCACTTAGAACAGCATTACCTGGCCTGTGGAAAAATCCAGCCGCCTTTTATGAGGAAGTTGAGGTAGCAATTAGCTCTTGTACTATGACTTTGGATGACATTGATTTATTTTTCGGATTGATATTACCGCCAGATATGTGAAGAACTGTTCATAAAGTTGATGATCGTGAAGTTTTTGGGGTGTCATGGAAAGAATTAGAACAGATGGACGGGTGTAGGGAACCTGTGAAAAAGCCGTATCAGTTGATTATAGATCTTCCCGCAGCCATATTAGTTAAGTTAAAAATGATAAATTCCCCCTAAAAAGATAGATTGGACTGTTTTAGCGTCTTGTAAGCAAAAGGCAGATGAATCGGTCTCTGATTTCTTTGCACGCTTTGAAGAAACATTTCATGATTTTAGCGGCCAGTTATTGTCAGATGATACGGGCAGACATTTGTTCGTCGATAAATATGTCGCAAATCTGTTACCAGGAATAGCTTCTCATCTAAAAGCTAGTGAAAGTTCATAGACTACCTCTACTCTGGTTTCTCTTTTGACTATGGCTCAGTATTATGAACATCAGGAATTAGAAGCAAGAGGTAGCGAGGATAAAAAGATTAAAGAATTAAAGACGAAGGTTATGTTGGCTCAAGCTTATGGTCCGCCTTTTAGAGGTAGTGATAGAGGTGGACGTGGATCTTATGGTTCTTCTTACATTCGTTTGAATTTGTCTGTTGATCAGTGTGCGTATTGTAAGAAATTTGGGCATTGGGCTGCCGATTTTCCAGCACTACGTGTTCAGCAGTGTTCATGTGGTCGGGGACAAATGAGAAATCGCTCAGGATATTCAGGGCCTAGAAGAAGCACGAATGATCATGCTATGGTTGATGCTAATGTACGAGGGCAGGATGGGTTTAATACTTTTGATAGACGGAACCAATACCAGATGTCTAACTATGTGCAGCATGATTTCCAAGATTCTGCTTATGCATAGGATTGCCTAGGATGGGGTAAGGAATCAGTTGACGTTTTGGGTTCTACTGATCAGTTTCTGGTTGATACAGGAGCTACTCGTAGCGCCTTGTCTAAACAATTGGTTCCAAGGCCTCCCCTGTCTGGCTTAACCATTACATTGATAGGTTTCGATGGAACACCTTCCCCAGCCCATTGTCACAACCACTTGCATTCCATGTTGATAAATTTAGGGCCATATTTATACTCCGTTTGCGCCGAAATTGCGTCGTTTTTTTTGACGCAATTTCGACGCAAAACTAACGCCAACTAACGCCATATTTATACTATGGCGTTAGAGGCGAATAGCGCCAAAGTTCCCGGAATGTGCGTCATTTTTTAGCGTGAACCCCTTCCTTGCGTTAATGATATGCAAGGGAGGCGTTCCCGTCTAAAAAATGACTCCCAGTCCTTTACGTGGTATTTATACTCCCGGGCAAAAGAGACGCCCGGGAGTTGGCGTGGCTAAAAACGGCGCATTAGCGCCGCTTTTTAACGCCTGGGTCAGGCATGGCGTTAAGGGACAAGTGGGCTCAAAATGAGCCCAGAGTGCCCTCCCCTGCCCCCAGGGACCCCCCCTGCCACCCTTGCCCACCCCAGGAGGACCCCCAAGGATGGAGGGACCCACCCCAGGGACATTCAGGTAAGTTCAGGTAAGTATAATTTTTTATTTTTTATATTTTTTTTTGGTGGCATAGGGGGGCCTTATTTGTGCCCCCCTACATGCCACTATGCCCAATGACCATGCCCAGGGGACAGAAGTCCCCTGGGCATGGCCATTGGGCAAGGGGGCATGACTCCTATCTTTACAATGATAGGAGTCATGTTGATGGGGGATGGGCGTCGTTAAAAAATGGCGCAAGTCGGGTTAAGACGATTTTTTCGACGTAACCTGACTTGCCCCATTTTAAGACGCCCATGCGCCATTTTCCCCCTACGCCGGCGCTGTCTGGTCTACGTGGTTTTTTCCCACGCAAACCAGGCAGCGCCGGTCTGATTGCGCCGTCTAACGCCATTCCATAAATACGGCGCCCGCTTGGCGCTTCAGAATGGCGTTAGACGGCGCAAAACTTTTTGACGCTAAACTGCGTTAGCGCAGTTTAGCGTCAAAAAGTATAAATATGGGCCTTAATGTTCCATGTCCGTTTTTGCTTTCTCCAAATACACCAGACAATATTGTGGATCTTGACATGCTCAAGTATTTCAGGGCTACAATACGATGCTCTCCTGAAGGGGTGGGTGTTATTTTGAATGATAATCATCCTATGATGGAAAGAGTTCGTCTTGTTAAAGAGGATATTGCATTAGCTTCACTCCCTAGTACTTTGTGGGTTACTTCAGATACTGATGTGGGACAAATGATTATTCCACCGGTACATATTAGTGTCATGGAGGGAGCTGTATTGCCACGTTTGCCTCAATACAAAATTTCACAGGAGGGCGAAGAAGCACTCACACAAATTGTGCATGATCTTATTGCAGTTGGAGTTGTTGAGGAAGTTCCATATAATGTTTGTAACAGTCTGATTCTTCCTATTCTGAAAAAGGATACTGATACTAGGATTTACAGATTCATTATTGATTTACGAGAAGTGAATAAGATTGTGGTACCACAATATCCTGTGGTATCTGACATCACAAAACTTCTTACTTTGGTTCACCTGACAACAACTATGTTCTCTGTGATAGACATGAAGAATGCTTTCTTTTTGATTCCTATTTATCCTGACAGCTGATATTTGTTTGGTTTTACTTTGAATAAACAATTATGTAGACTTTGCAGAGTTCCTCGAGGCTATACTGAGTCCTAGTATTTATAGTCAAGCGTTAAAACGACAACTTGATTCTTTTATTTTGCCTGAAAGTGTGGCTCTCATACAATATGTCGATGATATTTTGTTGGCAGCTGATACCCCTGAGCAATGTGAAAAGTGCACTTTGTCCTTACTTTCTTTTCTTGCTTCACACCATCATAAAGTGTCACGAAAGAAATTGCAATATTGTAGAACAAAGGTAACCTATTTAGGTCACCTTTTGTCTAAGGAGGGCCGTGTACTTACATAAGATTGTATTCAAGCAATTTTAGACACACCAGTGGCCTCTACTCAGAAAGATGTTTGTGCATTCCTTGGTCTTACTTCTTTTTGTAGGCAATGGATATTAGGGTTTTCCCACATTGTCAAACCTTTGCTAGCACTTTTGACTAAAGATACTCCAATGCCCCTGCCATGGACAGATGAATGTGAGACTGCTTTCCGGCAGCTACGACAAGCCCTTTGTTCAGCACCAGTATTAGGTACTCCAGATTATACGAAGCCTTTTGCACTTTACGTACATGAGAAAGATGGATGTGCATTGTCAGTTTTAGTGCAGACACATGGCGATAAGCCCCTGTGCATATTTTTCAGCAGTACTTGATCCTTTTGCTCGAGCGTTGCCTGGGTGTGTTCGTTCAGTTGCGGCAACAGCTGTGTCAATACGTCAGAGTGAAGGGATAGTTTTTTCACATAAGCTGTTGGTGTTAGTACCCCATGCGGTTGATGCTCTTTTAAATCAAACAAAGACGCAACATTTAACTAGTGCTCGCCTGACAGGATATGAATTGACATTGCTGTGTCCTCACATTGTACTGAAGAGATATGCAACACTAAATTCAGCCACTTTGTTGCCATATCCGGTGACTCAACCTCACTCACCAGAAACACATGATTGTATATTCCTTACCAAAGAACAGACAAAGGGTTGTATTGATTTGCAAGATACACCCCTTCCAGATGTAGACGGGGAATTGTGGGTTGATGGGTCTTTTTTGAAGTTGCCAGATGGTACAACCTCAGCTGCATATGCAATCACCACAATACACACGGTAGTAGAGACAGCTCGTATAACACAGAAGTCAGCTCAAGCAGCTGAACTAATAGCTTTAACACAAGCATGTGAGATTAGTACTGACTTATGTGTGAACATTTATACAGACAGCCGCTATGCTTTCGGAGGGGCTCATGATTTTGGTTTGCTTTGGAAGGAGAGAGGCTTTCTTACATCCCACTGGATGCAGATAATGCACGGAGAATTACTGCATAACCTCTTGACTGCATTGACATATTTAAAAGAAAATAGCTATTGTGAAATGTAGTGCACACAAGACAGTGACTGATAAGATAGGGCAACGTAGCACGTGAGACTGCGATGCAGCGAAGTACTACTTCTATGTATGTAGTGAATTCAGAATCTGAACGTTGGCATAATGCTAGACAAGATGTATTAGATATACAGAAATCTGCTTCTGTGAAAGAACGTGAGCAATGGTCTGAAGAAGGAGAATTGGATGATGAGGGCTGTTGGCGGAATAAGCAGATGGATAAATGAAAATTGCCTATAGCTTTTGTACAACCTATGGTTCAGATGGCACATGGGCTGGCACATGTTGGAGCTTCAACAATAATGAAGTTGCTTGCGCAAGTTTGGGAGCATCCAGAAATTTCCAGTACAGCTAAGAAAGTAGTACAGTCTTGTTTGATCTGTTTACAATACAATCCTGGAAAAGGGACACAAACTCCTGCGGGGGCTTTGCTACACCAACTGCACCTTTTGAAGTTCTACAAATGGATTATATTCAGCTTGAATACTGCAACAATTTAAAGTATGTCTTGGTGGTGGTATGTGCCTTTAGTAAATGGATAGAGGCGTACCCCACAAAGGATAATACTGCCATTACCACAGCGAAGGTGCTTTTGAAATAATTTTTCCCTAGGTTTGGTGTTTTCAGACTTTTATGGAATGATAATGGACCTCATTTTGTTGGAGAAGTTATTAAGTATGTCCTGAAAGGATTAGGGATCAAACAGAAGTTCCATGCGGTTTTCCACCCACAATCAGCACGGTTGGTGGAAAGGTATAATGCTACTTTGAAGCTGAAGTTAGCGAAGATACAGGCTTCCACATCTTTAACTTGGCCGGATGCATTACCGTTGGCATTATTGTCTATTAGGTCAGTGCCACACTCTCGAACAGGCCTTACCCCCATGAAATAGTATTTAGAAGGCCAATGAACATTTGGGGAGTTCCTAAGCCAAATTCTGTATATGATGTACCTTGTGTCCTGATGAATGATTATTTGGGACAGTTAACCAAAATTTGTTTTCTATTCATCAACAGGTTCGAGAAGCACTTCCTGACAGATCCACAGGTGAAGGCCATGAACTCCGACCTGGTGACCAGGTGATGATTAATTCCTTTGAAAGATCAAGCAGCTTCGAATCAAGGTGGCGAGGCCCAGAGCAGGTGCTCCTTGCCACAAGGACAGCAGTTCGAGTGACGAACCGAAAGGATTGGGTCAATAGTCCTCACTGCAAGAGAGTGCTACCTACCTTGGTGGAACCTGCTGTGCTGACGGATCATCGAGAGATCTTGACTACGGAGAAAGGCGGTGCTATATCACCTGACGAATCTGCGGAGTTCTTCCCGGACCATACGATTTCTGAGGAATCGCAATACAATTTGAGACCGAGGAAAGAATCTGTAGTGCTGGAGAAAACTGGTTGAGCTACTGCCCTGGGTTAGTGGAACGGAGAGCCAATGTGGCAAGGGGGGGTGATCAGCCATGCATTAGAGTAGTGACACCCATCTTGGCCCATAGTGAAGAAATCCGCGGCTGCCCAGGGATAAGCGATCCAACGATTGTTTTTAATTAATTTCTGGAAGGGTCGATTGTCACTGTTGCTAAAATGAATAACAAAGTGATCATTAGTACTATGAGGTTTGTTGTTGTTTTGGTGGTTATGGCAAATTATCACCTGGTTTGTTGAAAAGATGGCTCCTGCTCGTGAGTTTTTAGTTGCCACTACTCCAGTACCAGATGATCACTATTACTTTACGCTTCCCTATCATGAGCAGAAACACCGTCAATCGTACTTTAATAATACTTTCATTCAGATGTTGCATCATACTCATAATGCTACAAATAGTACTAACTGTTGGGTATGTGGAATGATACCTGTGCATCAAAAGAAAGAAGGAACATCTTTCATTCCTCTTCCTTTTTCGCACAATGGTTCTTGTCAAGCTTGGTATACGCTTTTGTTTGCATCTGGAAAACGTACAGAGGGCGGTCTTCTTTTTCACCTTAATAAAGTATGCTACCAAGACAAAGATGGGTATCTGTAGGAGGCAGGCCTGGCTTGTAGTGGGTACCAAGGGGTACTTACACTCTGTACCAGGACCAGTTATCCCTTATTAGTGGAGAAGAGGTGATTCTAGCAGCTTAGGCTGATAGAAGGTAGCTATAGCTGAGCAGCTTAGGCTGAACTAGGAGACATGCAAAGCTCCTACTATACCACTGGTGTCATATGCACAATATCATAAGAAAACACAATACACAGATATACTAAAAATAAAGGTACTTTGGGACATATTTATACTTTTTGACGCAAAACTGCGCTAACGCAGTTTTGCGTCAAAAAAATTAGCGCCGGCTAACACCATTCTGAAGCGCCATGCGGTGCCGTATTTATTCAATGACGTTAGCCGGCATTAGCCGCCGGCGCTGCCTGGTGTGCGTGAAAAAAAAATGACGTACACCAGGCAGCGCCGGCGTAGGGGAATATGGAGCTTGGGCGCCAAAAAATGGGGCAAGTCAGGCTGAGGCAAATTTTTCGCCTCAACCCGATTTGCGCCATTTTTTTCGACTCCCAACCCCCATTGAAATGACTCCTGTCCTAGCAAAGACAGGAGTCATGCCCCCTTGCCCAATGGCCATGCCCAGGGGACTTCTGTCCCCTGGGCATGGTCATTGGGCATAGTGGCATGTAGGGGGGCACAAATCAGGCCCCCCTATGCCACAACAAAAAAAATAAAAAATACTTACCTGAACTTACCTTAATGTCCCTGGGATGGGTCCCTCCATCCTTGGGTGTCCTCCTGGGGTGGGCAAGGGTGGCAGGGGGTGTCCCTGGGGGCATGGGAGGGCTCCTCTGGGCTCCTTCCGAGCCCACAGGTCCCTTAACGCCTGCCTTGTCCAGGCGCAAAAAAACGGCGCAAAAGCGGCTGGACGTCATTTTTTTTGACCCGTCCACTCCCGGGCGTGAATTTTGCCCGGGAGTGTAAATACGGCGCACATGCCTCAGAGTCAATTTTTTAGACGGGAACGCCTACCTTGCATATCATTAACGCAAAGTAGGTGTCCACGCTAAAAAATGACGCAAACTCCATGGACTTTGGCGCTAGACGCGTCTAACGCCAAAGTATAAATATGGAGTTAGTTTTGCGTCGGAATTGCGTAAAAAAAAACAACGCAATTCCGGCGCAAACAGAGTATAAATATTCCCCTTTATTTTTATGACAATATGCCAAAAGTATCTCAGTGAGTACCCTCAGTATGAGGATGCCAAATATACACAAGATATATGTACACAATACCAAAAATATGCAGTAATAGCAAAAGGAAGTAATGCAAGCAATGTACAGTCACAATAGATTGCAATAGGAGCACATACGTATGGGGGCAACACAAACCATATACTCTAGAAGTGGAATGCAAACCACGAATGGACCCCAAACCTATGTAAGCTTGTAGAGGGTCGCTGGGACTGTAAGAAAACAGTGAGGGTTAGAAAAATAGCCCACCCCCAGACCCTGAAAAGTAGGTGTAAAGTGCACCTATATTCCCCAGAGAGCACAGAAGTCGTGATAGGGGAATTCTGCAAGGAAGACCAACACCAGCAATGCAACAAAGGTGGATTTCCAGACGAGAGTACCTGTGGAACAAGGGGACCAAGTCCAAGAGTTGCGACAAAGTCGAGATTGGGCAGATGCCCAGAAAATGCCAGCTGAGGGTGCAAAGAAGCTGCCACCGGATGGTAGAAGCTGTGGATTCTGCAAAAACGAAGAGGACTAGGAACTTGCCCTTTGGAGGATGGATGTCACACGTCGTGAAGAAGCTTGCAGAGGTGTTCCCACGCAGAAAGACCACAAACAAGCCTTGCTAGCTGCAAGGGTTGCGGTTAGGGTTTTTTGATGCTGCTGTGGCCCAGGAGGGACCAGGATGTCGCCAATTGTGTGAGGAGACAGAGGGGGCACCCAGAAAGATAGGGAGCCCTCACAGAAGCAGGCAGCACCCGCAGAAGTGCCAGAACAGGCACTACAAAGAAGAGTGAACCAGAGCTCACCCAAAGTCACAAAAGAAGATTCCATAATGCCAGAGGACAACTCAGGAGGTTGTGCACTGCAGGGTACAGTGTCGGGGACCCAGGCTTGGCTGTGCACAAAGGAAATCCTGGAAGAGTGCACAGGAGCCGGAGCGGCTGCAAATCACGCGGTACCCAGCAATGCAGTCTAGCGTGGGGAGGCAAGGACTTACCTCCACCAAACTTGGACTGAAGAGTCACTGGACTGTGGGAGTCACTTGGACAGAGTTGCTGAGTTCCAGGGACCACACTCGTCGTGCTGAGAGGGGACCCAGAGGACCAGTGATGCAGTTCTTTTGGTGCCTGCGGTTGCAGGGGGAAGATTCCATCGACCCACGGGAGATTTCTTTGGAGCTTCTAGTGCAGAGAGGAGGCAGACTACCCCCACAGCATGCACCACCAGGAAAACAGTAGAGAAGGCGGCAGGATCAGCGATACAAGTTTGCAGTAGTCGTCTTTGCTACTTTGTTGCGGTTTTGCAGGCGTCCTGAGCAGTCAGCGGTTGATTCCTTGGCAGAAGGTGAAGAGAGAGATGCAGAGGAACTCTGATGAGCTCTTGCATTCGTTATCTAAAGAATTCCCCAAAGCAGAGACCCTAAATAGCCAGAAAAGGAGGTTTGGCTACCTAGGAAGGAGGATTGGCTAGCAACACAGGTAAGAGCCTATCAGGAGGAGTCTCTGACGTCACCTGCTGGCACTGGCCACTCAGAGCAGTCCAGTGTGCCAGCAGCACCTCTATTTCCAAGATGGCAGAGGTCTGGAGCACACTGGAGGAGCTCTGGGCACCACCCCTGGAGGTGCAGGTCAGGGGAGTGGTCACTCCCCTTTCCTTTGTCCAGTTTCGTGCCAGAGCAGGGCTGGGGGATCCCTGAACCGGTGTAGACTGGCTTATGCAGAGATGGGCACCATCTGTGCCCATCAAAGCATTTCCAGAGGCTGGGGGAGGCTACTCCTCCCCAGCCCTGACTCCTTTTTCCCTGACTCCTTTTTCCAAAGGGAGAGGGTGTAACACCCTCTCTCTGAGGATGTCCTTTGTTCTGCCGTACTTGGCCAAACCTGGCTGGACCCCAGGAGGGCAGAAACCTGTCTGAGGGGTTGGCAGCAGCAGCAGCTGCAGTAAAACCCCGGGAAAGGTAGTTTGGCAGTACCCGGGTCTGTGCTAGAGACTCGGGGGATCATGGAATGGCATTGGGGTGACAATTCCATGATCTTAGACATGTTACATGGCCATGTTTGGAGTTACCATTGTGACGCTGTACATAGGTAGTGACCTATGTACAGTGCACGCGTGTAATGGTGTCCCCGCACTCACAAAGTCCGGGGAATTTGCCCTGAACGATTTGGGGGCACCTTGGCCAGTGCCAGGGTGCCCACACACTAAGTAACTTAGCACCCAACCTTTACCAGGTAAAGGTTAGACATATGGGTGACTTATAAGTTACTTAAGTGCAGTGGTAAATCGCTGTGAAATAACGTGGACGTTATTTCACTCGGGCTGCATCGGCAGGCCTGTGTAAGAATTGTTAGAGCTCCCTATGGGTGGCAAAAGAAATGCTGCAGCCCATAGGGATCTCCTGGAACCCCAATACCCTGGGTACCTCAGTACCATATACTAGGGAATTATAAGGGTATTCCAGTATGCCAATGTGAATTGGTGAAATTGGTCACTACCCTGTTAGTGACAATTTGTAAAGAGAGAGCATAACCACTGAGGTTCTGGTTAGCAGAGCCTCAGTGAGACAGTTAGGCATCACACAGGGAACACATACATATAGGCCACAAACATATGAGCACTGGGGTCCTGACTAGCAGGGTCCCAGTGACACATAACAAACATACTGAAAACATAGGGTTTTCACTATAAGCACTGGGCCCTGGCTAGCAGGATCCCAGTGAGACAGTGAAAACACCCTGACATACACTCACAAACAGGCCAAAAGTGGGGGTAACAAGGCTAGAAAGAGGCTACTTTCTCACAGTATCCCCAAGCCAAAGGAACTAAATGGGAATGGGAAGCGTATCAACCGGACAATGTTTCAATACCATGGGGGTCATTACAACTCGGCGGACGGTGTTAAAGCTGCGGAAATACTGCAAACAGGCCGGCGGACAAAAAAAAGGAATTATGACCCTGGCAGAAACCGCCAACAAAGACAGACACTTTGACACAACGCCCGCCACAGCGGTATAGACAAGCAGCGCGGCGGTCACCGCCAACTGACAGGCGGGAGACAATGTACCGCCCACAGTATTACAACCCGCCAATCCGCCACCTTTTCCGGGGCGGATTCACCGTGGATAAAAACACAGCGGAAACAGCTTTTGCTATGGGAAAATGCTCACCTGAACATATCCCACGAGGAACGAGGACTCCATGGAGCCGGAACTCCAAATACTCCCTGCCCTTGTGTTTCTGCTCCTCTATGACCAACAGCTACGTAGGCACCTGTGACACGGGGAGGGGGGAGACAAAAGTTAGGGGGACACCCACCAAACACCCCCACCCCCACCCTCGCATATTACAACATACACAGCAATGCATTCACAAAAAATCACAGTAACAACCCACAATCCCCCCGGAAGAATGAAAACACAAAGCGAAAATCGGTCAAACAATGTAATGTGCCAATATACATGTCATACAAAAATATACAGATATATATTTGAAAATCAGTCATAATTATATACAATAGAAGTAGTGCAGATATGTACATAACAATGTCCGTGCACCATCAGTCCAAAAATGCATGGGCGAGGCCCACAAACGATACCTGACCACAATCGGAGAGAACACTGCCAGGGCATCAGGTAGAAACACTACAGGCACCTCAGGGGGAAGGGAAGGGGGAGCACCTCAGCCGGAGGAGTGCAAAGCCAGATCAATGACGGGGCTCCATGCCCATTTATGCCATCTTTGGGAGTGCAAAGCCACAGTCTCTCAAGTCTCTACAGTGGGTGGCTTGCCCACTGTGCCATCCAGGGGAGTGCAAAGCCACAGTCTCTCAAGTCTATACAGTGGGTGGTTTGCCCACTGTGCCATCCTGGTGAGTGCAAAGCCACAGTCTCTCAAGTCTCTACAGTGGGTGGCTTGCCCACTGTGCCATCCTGGGGAGTGCAAAGCCACAGTCTCTCAAGTCTCTACAGTGGGTGGCTTGCCCACTGTGCCATCCTGGGGAGTGCAAAGCCACAGTCTCTCAAGTCTATACAGTGGGTGGTTTGCCCACTGTGCCATCCTGGGGAGTGCAAAGCCACAGTCTCTCAAGTCTATACAGTGGGTGGGTTTCCCACTGTGCCATCCTGGGGAGTGCAAAGCCACAGTCTCTCAAGTCTCTACAGTGGGTGGTTTGCCCACTGTGCCATCCTGGGGAGTGCAAAGCCACAGTCTCTCAAGTCTCTACAGTGGGTGGCTTGCCCACTGTGCCATCCTGGGGAGTGCAAAGCCACAGTCTCTCAAGTCTATACAGTGGGTGGTTTGCCCACTGTGCCATCCTGGGGAGTGCAAAGCCACAGTCTCTCAAGTCTATACAGTGGGTGGTTTGCCCACTGTGCCATCCTGGGGAGTGCAAAGCCACAGTCTCTCAAGTTGATGCAGGTCTCTACTGGTACTGGGGGGGGACTGGTGCCCAGACTGGATGAGTCTCCCCGTGAAAGGTCGTGTCCTGTCACTGTCCCAGCTGCACATGGGATAAGGATGCCTGATGTGGCGGTCCATTCATTCCTACCCGGTGCTTGCCCTGTACAGCGGTGATTTGCCATGGCGGTCTTTGCCCTGTTCAGCGGTGCTTTGCCATGGCGGTCTTTGCCCTGTTCAGCGGTGCTTTGCCATGGCGGTCTTTGCCCTGTTCAGCAGTGCTTAGCCATGACGGTCTTTGCCCTGTTCAGCGGTGCTTTGCCATGGCGGTCTT
This sequence comes from Pleurodeles waltl, assembly GCF_031143425.1. Taxonomy (NCBI): domain Eukaryota; kingdom Metazoa; phylum Chordata; class Amphibia; order Caudata; family Salamandridae; genus Pleurodeles; species Pleurodeles waltl. The sequence continues at coordinate 474,233,560 of NC_090451.1, forward strand.
TGCCCTGTTCAGCAGTGCTTTGACATGGCGGTTCAGGACTGTTCAGCGGTGCTTAGCCATGGCGGTCTTTGCCCTGTTCAGCGGTGCTTTGACATGGCGGTTCAGGACTGTTCAGCAGTGCTTTGCCATGGCGGTCTTTGCCCTGTTCAGCGGTGCTTTGCCATAGCAGTCTTTGCCCTGCTCAGTGGTGCTTTACCATGGCGGTCTTTGCCCTGTTCAGTGGTGCTTAGCCATGGCGGTCTTTGCCCTGTTCAGCGGTGCTTTGACATGGCGGTTCAAGACTGTTCAGCGGTGCTTAGCCATGGCGGTCTTTGCCCTGTTCAGCGGTGCTTTGACATGGCGGTTCAGGACTGTTCAGCGGTGCTTTGCCATGGCTGTCTGTGCCCTGATCAGTGGTGCTTTGCCATGGCAGTCTTTGCCCTGTTCTGCTGTGCTTTGCCATGGCGGTCTTTGCCCTGTTCAGCAGTGCTTTGCCATGGCGGTCTTTCCCTGTTCAGCGGTGCTTTGCCATGGCTGTCTTTGCCCTGTTCAGTGGTGCTTTGACATGGCGGTTCAGGACTGTTCAGCGGTGCTTAGCCATGGCGGTCTTTGCCCTGTTCAGCGGTACTTTGACATGGCGGTTCAGGACTGTTCAGCGGTGCTTAGCCATGGCGGTCTTTGCCCTGTTCAGCGGTGCTTTGACATGGCGGTTCAGGACTGTTCAGCGGTGCTTAGCCATGGCGGTCTTTGCCCTGTTCAGCGGTGCTTTGACATGGCGGTTCAGGACTGTTCAGCAGTGCTTAGCCATGGCGGTCTTTGCCCTGTTCAGCCGTGCTTTGACATGGCGGTTCAGGACTGTTCAGCGGTGCTTTGCAATGGCGGTCTTTGCCCTGTTCAGCGGTGCTTTGCCATGGCGGTCTTTGCCCTGTTCAGCGGTGCTTTGCCATGGCGGTCTTTGCCCTGTTCAGCGGTGCTTTGACATGGCGGTTCAGGACTGTTCAGCGGTGTTTTGACATGGCGGTTCTGATAAGGACATTGGTGTGTGGCATGACGTTCTCTACACTGGACATTGGTGTGTGGCATGACGTCTTCTACACTGGACATTGGTGTGTGGCATGACGTTCTCTACACTGGACATTGGTGTGTGGCATGACGTTTCATCATTGCCCAGCGGGGCAGTGGCAGCCGGTGCCCTCCAGGGCACTGACTCCGGCGGTGGTGGTGGTCTCCTGACCATTGAAGATACTTGGGCCCTCCTGGGCACTGACTCCGGCGGTGGTCTCCTGACCAGTGACGATACTTGGGCCCTCCTGGTCTGTGACTCTGGCGGTGGTCTCCGGACCAGTGACGATACTTGTGCCCTCCTGGGCAATGACTCTGGCGGTGGTCTCCTGACCAGTGACGATACTTTGGCCTTCCTGGGCTGTGACTCTGGCGGTGGTCTCTGGACCAATGACGATACTTGTGCCCTCCTGGACAATGACTCCGGCGGTGGCGGTGGTCTCCGGACCAGTGACGATACTTGGGCCCTCCTGGGCACTGACTCCGGCGGTGGTCTCCTGACCAGTGACGATACTTGGGCCCTCCTGGGCTGTGACTCTGGCGGTGGTCTCTGGACCAGTGAAAATACTTGTGCCCTCCTGGGCAATGACTCCGGCGGTGGCAGTGGTCTCCGGACCAGTGACGACGGTTCTGGCGGTTGTGTCTCGACCACTGGAAATTTTGGCGCACTTCTCCACCGTGACACTCACAACAGGCTGGGCAGACTTCCTCTGGCCCTTCCCCACCTTTGGTGGAGTCACAGCTGACTCTCCAATCCCCTTGGAACCCATGTCAGTTGTTTTCCCATCAGGAGTCTTAAGACGGTCCCGTCGTCCACTGTCCAATTTTAGAGCCTTTACAGGGGGTGGGCTGCCAGTGCCTTGGCTCCGGGTCCTACTGCCTGCCCTGGTGGACGGTGCACTCCACAAACCTTGAACAGGCACCACTGGTATTGGAGGCTTTTTGGCTGAGGCGCTACGACGGGACTGATGAATTGGAGGGGGGGTGGTGGCAAAAAGGTCAACTTTACTGAGGGACAGTTTCTGACGAACACTGGGATGGGTAGCTGGAGTGGGTCTGGGAGTGGAGGAAGAGGAGGTGGTTGTCGGAGGTGTCACTTTAGCTGTTTTGGGTGCAGATGCAGGTACTGGAGGCTGTCGTGAGGTGGATGGATGTTGGGTGAGAGATTGCCGGCATTTGTGTACTTTGGGAGGGGGCGTCACAGACACACTGGGAGAGGACACAGGGGACGTGTAAATGGCAGTGGAGGTGGTGAGTTCAGGTGAACGGCTTGTGGTGCTGGGTGTCCTGGTGCGATTCATGGTGCCTGTAGATGTGGTGCATGCAGGTGTGTGTGTAGACGAGACTTGGAGGGAGGTGGAAGAGGAGGAGGGGGACACAGTGGAGGCAGTGGATGTTGCTGTGTCTGTACGTGGGTGAGGCTTGCGTGAGTGCCTGTGGTGTGTGTGGTGCCTATGTTTGCTTGAGCTACTTGTGTGTGTTGACTTGTGTGCATGCTGGTCTGTAGGTGTGCTTGGGATGGGCTGAGATACAGGAGATTGGGTCTGGGTGGAGGAAGTTGGAGGGGGGAGGCTAGACACAGGGACAATGGCTGCCATCAGTGCTGAGGCCAGAGATTGCAGGGTTCACTGAAGGACAGCCTGACCAGAATGAATGCCCTCCAGGAATGCATTACCGTGTTGCAACTCTCGTTCTACACCCTGGATGGCATTCACAATGGTAGACTGCCCAACAGTGAGTGACCTGAGGAGGTCAATGGCCTCCTCACTGAGGGCAGCAGGGGTGACTGGGGCAGGGCCTGAGGTGCCTGGGGCGAAGGTGATGCCCACCCTCCTGGGTGAGCGGGCACGGGGCGAACGCTGAGGGGCTGCTGGGAGGGCGGGGCCTGTAGGGGAGGTAGCGGCTGTACCTGTAGAGGTGGGGGGCACAGATGGTGCCACCACCACAAGGGAGCCCACATCGTTGAACGAGTCTGTGTCGCTGCTTGGTGATCCGGTGGCCGACATGAAGCATGATGGCCATGTGGGATGCAGCTCCCTCGTGCTCCGGTGCCACTGTACCTCCACCGGTTGATGCTGATGTACAAAAGGACAGGGATAGCCGAAAAAGGGGGGAGACAGAAGAAAGAGAGTTTTAGTGCATGGCATACTGCTACCATTGGTGGACAAGACAAAAGCAGCAGCCCCCTGCATTACGCTGTGCTCCTGCCCTCTGCACATGCAATTTCTGGGATATGGCCTATATGGCAATGGTGGACATCTGCGCACATGGATGCTACAGGGGCAACTATACCTCGACTTGGCACTCTGCTGAGGTGGGGTAGAGTGCCACATGGCCTACATTACGGAGGGGCCTTGCCTACCTAACGCGCCCTAGCCTAGAGACCCCCACAGCCCTCCTCCCCCACCCAGACACCTCCACTGCACGCAAAGTCCGCAGAATGAGAGTGTACTCACCCCCTTGTGTCTGCTGTGATGCCCTCAAGCGCCCATCCAACTCCGGGTAGGCCACCGCCAGGATCCGGAACATCAGGGGAGTCATGGTGCGACGGGCACCCCTCCCACGTTGGGAGGTCATCCCCAGCTGAGCCTCCGCCGTCTTCTTGCTGCAGCGGCGAATGTCCTCCCATCTCTTACGGCAGCGGGTGCCCCGTCTCTGGTGGGCCTCCAGGGTCCGGACCTCCTTGGCGATGGCACGCCAGATGTCCCTCTTCTGGTGGGCGCTGACCTACATGACATGCACAAGGGAAGAGGAACAGTCATTACCAACTGCACTGTCGTTGTGAGTGGCCCCCTCCCTACTCTGGCCATTTGGCCCATTCATTCACATGCAATAATGTTCTATGAACTCTGCCCCCTTCCCTCTTCCAACCAGCCCTCTCCACCCAGGCCTAGCCCATACAACGTGCTCCCTGTGTACTAACCTGTTGGTCTGGAGGACCGTAGAGTAGCGTGTACTGGGGGAGGACCCCGTCTACCAGTTTCTCCAACTCCTGTGCAGTGAAGGCAGGGGCCCTTTCCCCAGACGCAGCAGCCATCGTCGCTTCTAGACAGAGGTCACAGCAGCACTTGCAGTGTAGGTCCTCTCCTGTCGAAGGTCAGGTATCTAGTGATTAAACAGATAGAAAATGGCGGTGACGTCCGCAGCGGTGACATCCGCGGCGGTGCGCATCATCATCGCCAGCGCACCTGTTCATTGGCTCCTGGGACCCATAGGGTCCAATGTTAACCAATGCAGCATTGCGCCGCGGTCTACGACCGCCTACGGCCACGGTGTGCAACGCCAGCGCAGTTACCCCACAATCCCATTGTCCCACTTTAGAGGTCAGGCAGCCGCCATTTCAGGGGCCCACATGGCTTCATTTACTACTGCGTCACACATAGCTAGGCCTACGCTCAACACACATACAGGAAGAGTTTTGTGAGTGGTGTAGTCTTGTGTGTAACTGTGGGACATACCTGGAGGAATAATTACTGGTTATTCGCTGTTGTCCTTCGTAGGCACCATCAGCTGGGACATATGAGAAGATGGCGGAATCCTCCAGTGTACTGACTGCTGGTGGACCTGTTGACAATGGAAGAGAGACATGTCATCGTGACCTACCGGTTTGACCGTGCCACAATCCAGGAACTATGTACCCAGTTGGAGCCAGACCTGATGTCACCAATACGCCATCCGACTGGAATCCCCCCTGACGTGCAGGTGCTGTCAGTGCTCCATTTCCTTGCAAGTGGCTCTTTTCAGACAACAGTGGCCATGGCATCAAGGATGTTCCAGCCTATGTTTTCCAATGTGTTGTCCAGAGTGTTGTCTGCCCTGCTGAAACACGTAAGGAGATACATAATTTTCCCTCAGGTGGAGGATTTGCCTACAGTTAAAGGTGACTTCTATGCCCTTGGACATATCCCCAACGTCATAGGTGCTATTGATGGGACCCATGTAGCTCTGGTCCCCCCCACAGGAGTGAACAGGTGTACAGGAACCGGAAGAGTTATCATTCCATGAATGTACAGATGGTCTGTTTGGCAGACCAGTACATCTTCCAGGTAAATGCTATGTTCCCTGTCTCAGTGCATGACGCCTACATCCTGTGGAATAGCAGCATCCCTGATATGATTGGTCAACTCCAGAGGCACCGTGTATGGCTATTGGGGGACTCTGGTTACCCCAACTTGTCCTGGCTATTGACCCCAGTGAGGAATCCCAGGATCAGGGCAGAGGAACGGTACAATGAGGCCCAGGGGCGGACTAGGAGGGTGATCGAACGCACCTTCGGCCTCCTGAAGGCCAGGTTTAGGTGCCTTCATATGACAGGTGGATCCCTATTCTACTCACGGAAGAAGGTGTGCGACATCATCATCGCCTGCTCCATGCTCCATAATTTGGCTTTGCGACGCCAGGTGCCTTTTCTGCAGAAGGATGATCCAGATGACGGTGTTGTAGCAGCTGTGGAGTCTGTGGAGCCTGTGGACACTGAAGAGGATGAAGCTGAGGAAGAAGACAACGACAACAGGGAGTCAGTCATACAGCAATATTTCCAATGAGACACAGGTGAGAACATTTTCATTTTTAGCATTACATTAACTTTCACACGTCTACTTCTATCCTGTTTCTCGATTTACATCACTATTTGGTAACTGAGTTGTACCCTTCCATTACGGTTTCACAGGTGTGGTTACCTACGTGTCAACTGCTTGCATCCTTCAAGGGCTTGTGATGTGTGACATAGGTATGTTAGCTTTACAATGGTAAACCCATTATGACACTGTCATTGATAATACATTTTTACTAAATCACAGACTGACTCCAGATTGTTTTGTGTTTCAAGGGTGTTTATTGAAGTGCTCAGAAATGGGAGGGGGTTGTAAAATGGTGATGGGTGATGGGTGATGGCGGAGGAATGTCCATGGCAGAGTCCAGTCTATTAGTCTCACAGGTGCACTGCCCATCTGGGCATAGGAAGTGGAGCTGGGGCAGTTTAGGTATGGACAGGGTAACAAAGTGGGACAGTAGGAGGACAAACAGGGTGGTGTCATTTCCTGGCGGGGGTCTTGCCATCTTGCTCTGTCCTGTTCCTGGATCTCAGGGACCGCTTGCGTGGTGGTTGTCCGTCTGCAGGGGGTGGGGTGCTGGTGTGGTGGTCCTGTGGCGGGGCGTCCTGTCCACTAGCGCCGGCAGTGTGGTGGCCATTTCATCGTCCTGGCTAGTGTCAGGGGCCCCTTGGAGTGCCACGGTGTCCCTCAAGGTATGTCCTTTAGCACCCCTACGATGGTGCCCAGGGAGGAGCTGATGGTCCTGAGCTCCTCCCTGAACCCCAAATACAGTTCCTCCTGCAGGTGCAGGGTCTCCTGCAACTTGTCCAGGACCGTCGCCATCGTCTCCTGGGAGTGGTGGTATGCTCCCATGATGGAGGAGAGGGCCTCGTGGAGAGTGGGTTCCCTTGGCCTGTCCGCCCCCTGTCGCACAGCAGCCCTCCCAGTTCCCCTGTGTTCTTGTGCCTCCGTCCCCTGGACAGTGTGCCCACTACCACTGCCCCCAGGTCCCTGTAGTTGTTGGGGTGGCGGGTTATCCTGGGTTCCCTGTAGTGGTGGACACTGATTGACGTGTCCTGGGTAGGGAGGTTTGGGCCCGCTGGGTGGGTGCTGTGCTGGTGTTACCAGAGGGTGGAAGGTCGGTGTTGTGCTGTGCCTGTGCAAGGGGAACCAACTGTCCCGAGGCCCACGATGGTCCGGGCTGGTCATCAGGATCCAGTAGGGCAGAGCTGCTCTTGTCACTGTGGGCCTCTTCTGGGGGTGGAGTGGTTTTGTCTGGACCCTCTGGTGTGGTGACTGTCCTTCGGGTTCCTGCAGGGGCATAAGAGCTAGATTATTGCATGTGTGTGTGTAATGGTGTGCAATGGGTGGGTGTTTGTGTACCCCAGTGCAAGCATTCCTGTGTGTGGGGTTGTGTGGTGATGGTTGGGGGGTGTACTGGGTATGTGCAGTGGGCATGCTTTAGTGAAGGGTGTCCATGCTTAGTTGTGTTATGCAGGGCTTGGTGTTGGGATGGGTGGTTTGTGATATTAGTACATTAGTGAGGCATTGTAGTGATGGGGATGGGGTGAGGGAGGGGGTGTGTGATAGCATGCAGGTAGGGTAAGGGATATGATAGTTAAAAATTGACTTACCAGTGTCCCATCCTCCACCGACTCCTGCGAGGCCCTCAGGATGCAAGATGGTCATGACTTGCTCCTCCATTGTTGTTAGTTGTGGTGGAGGAGGTGGGGGTCCGCCGCCAGTCCGCTGTACCGCAATGTTGTGCCTGGAGACCGTTGAATGCACCTTCCCCCGTAGGTCGTTCCACCTCTTCCTGATGTCCTCCCTATTTCTTGGGTGCTGTCCCACGGCGTTCACCCTGTCCACTATTCTGCGCCATAACTCCATCTTCCTGGCTATTGATGTGCTGTACCTGTGAGCCAAATAGCTCTGGCTCTACCCGGACGATTTCCTCCACCATGACCCTGAACTCCTCCTCGGAGAAGCGGGGGTGTCTTTGGCGTGACATGGGGTGGTGTCGGTGATGTGTGGGGTGGTGTATGTGGTGATGGTTGTGGTGAGTGTAGTGGTGTGTGGTGTTTTGTGCGTGGATGTTGTGTGGGTGATGGTGTTGTGTGCCTCTGTGTAGTGGGGTTGTCTATTCTGTGCTCTCTCTCTGTCGCCTTCGTCTCAAATGTTTGGTCGTAAGGGTTTGTGGGTGATGTGGGTGTGTGTTTTATATTGTATTGGGTGTGTGGGTGTGTTGTTTGTATGTGTGTCAGGTGTGTGTATTTTGAATTGTCCAATATGGCGGTGTTTTGTATATGTGTGTGTATTTTGAGCGCGGCGGTGTGTAACGCCAATGGAATACCGTGGTTGAAAGACCGCCACGTGGATTCGTGGGTCGTAATAGCATGGGCGTGTTTCTGTTGGCGTGGAGGTGGTGGATTTGTTTCCGCCACTTCATCACTGACCTTTGGTGTGGCGGTCTTGTGTGGGTGTCTGAATTTCGGCGGATTCCGAGATGTGTGTCATAATAGCTGTGGCGGAATGCCGCCGCTGCGGCGGTGTATTGGCGGTCTTCTGCATGGCGGTAAGCGCCTTTTACCGCCAATGTTGTAATGACCCCCCATATGTCTTCACAAATATAAGAGACTCTGACAAGAAAGAACAATTTGTGATTTCTGTTACAAAAACTAAAGCAGATTTATGTATACATAACATTGGGCGAATTCCAGTGGGGACAAGCGATTGTATCTTGATTTTAACTATTGAGGGTGTAAATAATAGTAGTTTTACAGCTTCACATAATACATATTTTATTTGTGGTAACTATGGATATTACCAACTACCTGTTGGGTGGTCAGGTGTGTGTTATGTATCTTTTCTATTACCCCCTGTGTTTTTGGCACCTGCATTATATCACAAAGATTTTAAACTGTTCAATGACATCATTAAAAATAGATATAAAAGGACAATAAGTACAAACGAGGTAGACCAAATGGACACTAGCCTGCAACAATATGTTGATTTTAATTTAGGGTTGTTCTCCTTTGTGGGTGCTGCGTTAAACAGTATGAAAGTGAGACGATTGACTAGGGTTGTGGAAGCTGTTACCAATCAGGCAACTCTGGCACTTGGGAATATTACTGAGGAGCTCCAAATTGCGAGGATTGTAGCGCTCCAAAATCGTATGGTACTAGATGTTATATTAGCTGATATAGGTGGTGCATGTCGCATCATCGGTAGTAGTTGCTGCGTTTTCATTCCAGATCACTCACCTTCAGTATATGATGCAATATCTAAATTGCATAAACTTGCTGCAGAAATTCACACAGAGACTTGTACTTGGACTTTTTCTGGATGGTTTTGGGCTCTTGTTTCCTCTTGGGGCTGGAAACTACTGACTATCCTGTGTGTAATGATTGCAATATTTTTCACATGCTGTATCTGTATTCAGTGTGGTCCAATGTTCTGCCCCATGTGTATTACTGCTTGTATACCTACCAAAAGAGATATTACAGAAATGAAAGCACAACACATGTTAGATAAGGAAATAGCTGAAATGATGAGCATAAATATACAAGATGAATATTTAGATTATCCCAGAAAGACAAATATCTTCAGCTAATGCTGAAAGGGTCGACTGTTGTAATTTAGGAGCGATTAGATTAAGCATTAGCAGGAGACATCTTGTATTTAGCAACTATTGTGAACATGTCGCGGAATCCATTTGTATTCATGGCAACCACTTTCTCTGCCACATGCTGTCATTTGCTTGCCATGTGCTCTGTCCTACCTTCCTGTTAACTACTCTTGAAAATCTGTCTAGTGACAAGTTATATTTAGCATCTCCCACTTTGCACATGCCCAGTAAGGTCTGCAGCTGTTAGTAATTAGTAACTGACAGTAAAGTGTCTACTAGTCCTTGAAAACTGTTAGCCCCTCCTACCTGTCAACTGTGCATTTCCATATGACCTTATATGTATATACTGCATAATAAACCGTGGTAAAAATGGGGGCTCATACCATTAATTCAGTTCAATAGGTGCACCCCTTCTGGTCCAGGGGTCTTGTTTGTGTTCTGACAAGCTATGTCTATTCCCACCTCTGGAACCTTGAAAACTTACCCTGTGTCTCCTGGTGATATTTAGGGTGCAATCTATTTGGTGAGACTCTTCTTCTTGAAGAATACAATTTCCTGAAATGCACAAGCCATTTGTGGGAGCTAATGGATGCCTCTGAGAAGGCTTTCTTGAACATTATAGCTCCATGTCACAACTCAAAATTTCCTAGTATTTTTCAGCTGTGTACTCCTTTTCAGGTCATCACATTCTCCAGTGTATTACAGTAGGTGCACAGGTGCAAACCTAGGATAGTTCTCATCTCTCCATTTTACTGCAGCTTGGTTATTAGTAAGAAGAATGTCCTTATCAGCAGAGTGCACCTTGGTATTGTTATATCCTAGGTGTATTTCTGTAATGCCTGTTTTGTTCAATCTGGGGATCATGATCAATTTCCAATTGAAGAGTTACTTCTATACCAATAACAAATGGCCACACTTTGTATTGTATTATTATGTAATCAATTAGGCTAGCCCCTTCCCCTATACTCAAGGCCGGTCTTGCTGATGTGTTATAGTCTGTGTATCCATTTAAAATGGGTTGGAAACGGTTTACTGACAAAGATGCAGAACTGCTATGGTGTAGTTCTGTTTCTGGTATGCCCCATGAAGTATGCACTTCAATTAATATAGATAGACTACCCCTGTAAGACAATTATGGGATGGTTTTAGGGGTCACTTTAAGTTGTCTATAATTATCATGATCTCCCCCTCCAATGTTGTTAGAATATCTATGGGCCAGATGTACAAAGCGTTTTGCGTGGTGCAAACAGCTAATTTTGCTGTTTGTGCCATGCAAAACATGCCTCGCGATGCTCATTCCTATTTTGCGAGTCGGTAACCTGGTTACTGACTCGCAAAATGGGAATGCGACTCGCAAATAGGAAGGGGTGTTCCCCTTCCTATTTGCGATTCGCATCACGATGCAGAATTTCTTTATCACCGCAAACGCGGTCACGAAGCAATTTGCAGGGAGCACCCATTACAAATGAGTGCTAACCTATTCACAAAAGGGAAGGGGTCCCCACGGGACCCCTTCCCCTTTGTAAATGGCGCTGCAAATATTTTTTCAGAGCAGGCAGTGGTCCTATGGACCACTGCCTGCTCTGAAAAAATGAAACAAAAAACTTTCAATTTCTCGAGTGTATTGCAACTCGTTTTCCTTTAAGGAAAATGGGCTGCAATACAAAAAAAAAACTGCTTTATTAAAAAGCAGTCACAGACATGGTAGTCTGCTGTCTCCAGCAGACCACCATCCCTGTGAGTGCAGCGAATCGCAAGGGGGTCGCAAATTGCGACCCACCTCATTAATATTAATGAGGTGGGTCTTTGCGACCCCCTTGCAATTTGCAGATGGTGTCAGGGACACCATCGTGCATATCGGTTTGCGACTTGCTCAGACTCGCAATTTGCGAATCACAAACCCAAACTTACCTACATCTGGCCCTATATTCCTAATATGATCTGGGAAGATATACAAGTTTAGCAGATCTACTGTTAACCCATCCCCCCACACCTTAGTCAGATGTGCTGGATGCTTGAGGACATTGCTTTTAATAAGAGATGCTCTACCTTGATGTGCAGCTTATTAGAGACCCAATGTTCGGCCCCAGCCGGGCATAACAGTTCATGCATAGTAACTATCCAGGCATTAAAAAGAGGCTCCAAGTGTGTTCAATGGGCCTTTGGGTGCTTTGCAGGATTAGCATCAGCATTTTTGACGCTAGTACTGCAAAGCACCAGATTAGAGTAAAGAATTATGATGCGAGTCCCCCTGACTACCACCATGGTGAGCTGTATATTAAACATTAGGGGGGGCACTAAGGGGCGCATGAAAAGTGGCGCTGCACCGCCAAACTCCTAATGAGGCCCAAAGTTACCAGCAAAACATCCGAGGCAGAGTCAGTTACCTTTCAGTCAGTACACTCAAATGCTTCTAATCTTCTTAGTTCAAACACAACTCTATAATTCTATACCCTGCTTCCTACTATAGGGAAGTCTTCTTTGTTTGCTGAAAAATTCTTCCTGTACCCTCCCATGGTTCTTAAATCACCATGGGAGATCTTTAGGGCCAACGTTACTGTTTAGCAGCTCACATTCCAGGCAGGACTTTTGCGCAGGTCCCAGGACCCACTACTGTGCTAGTTCTTTTTTCAAGATGCTGATATTTAGCTTTTAATGTGACTTTGGCTACCGAATTCCAACTTGTCTGATCCATGAGTATTTATAGAGCTTGAGTTCGGGTGGAACACGGCTCAGTCATCAGTTCTTCTTAGGCAAACATGTAAAGACTTTCTTCTTCGGTTCCTCCCTTACAGTTATGAATGAATGAAAGATGGAGACCTGTAGAGTGTATGGGTACTCATAGGATTGTCCCAGTGCTAAAACCATGAGATAAGGAAAATGGTTGCACAATATGGTCACCAACTAATATGCAAAAAGATGGGTTTTAAGAGCCTTGTGAAAAGGCAACTCCTGAGGAATCCTTTCAAGCGAGTGAGGGGGATGGTTCCACTTGCTTATGGTTAAGTTATGATGACCTATTGGTGTAAAGCTTTTCTTCCTTAGTCACATAAGTCAGTGTGTGGTGACTATGCCTCCTCCATTCGAATAAAACATTGAAAAGCCTAAACCATTCATTTCTGGTACTTCCTGTCACTTTCTACTAGAGAATCCCAGACAACCTCGATCTAGTGTCATTCAACATGTTAGAACCCAGGGGCCATTGTAACTTAGACTTCCCACCTAAGGGACATTCTATTCAGATGAGGGAACATCCCTTGAAAACGTATCCTGGCTGCTTTTTAAAGGACTACTGCTTATATTGGACATGGCAGCAAGGAGTGTCTCCTAATGAAACAAAACATCAGTAACATGTCAGCATGGTGCATGTGAGTCTATGGGCCTCATTAAGAGGTTGGCATTTTAAGACCACCAGCCTCGTGGTGCCAGTCGGACTACCACACTCCAGGTGGTCCGACCGCCACATTATGACCCTGGCGGTCAGACCGACATGGGTCCACCAGCACCGCCAGGAGTATGGTTTCTGGCGGGGTAGCTTTGATCAGAGTCATGGTCAGTCACAGCAGTGCTGAGTTCAGTGCCACCGTGCTCATCACAAGGCTAGTTTTTGCCAGCCTTTTCCTGGTGGAGACCCTGCCATTAAAAGGCTGGCAGAAACCCAGTGCTGGGGGCCACAGGGGGCAGTGGAGAGGCCCCCCTGCTCAGCACCCTCGGAATGCACACTGATTGCTATGGCTATGGAAGACAGTGTGTATTCTGAGAGTTCTGGGAGCACCTTATGTGTTACAGCATGGGCCTCAGCTTCTTCAGGAGCCGAGGCCAATGCCGCCACATGGTTTCCACTTGGCTGACCAGCGGAAACCTTTGAATTCAGAGGTTTCTGCCCGTCAGCCAAGTGGAAACCTTGTAATCAACCTCAGATGGAGATCGCCAGAGCAGCAGCATGTCTCCTCTCCGCTGGACTGGTGGGCAAGCGAGCGTCCTTCCAACCTTGTAATGAGGTCCTATTTACTTGATAATTCACCTCCTTCCCACAGCCAGTCTTCCCACATGAACTACCTGATACAGAATGCACTACTGCTCTTAATCTGAATCCTCACAGCACTTCCAGATATATGATGATAATTCCCTTTGGAAAGTGTAGTCATTCTGTGGAAACCTTCTAACTCTGCCATATATAACCTCACTAGATTAAAAGTGAAAAAGTAAAAATAGGAAGGAGCAATAGAGTAGTTCATAGCAGGGAGGAACAGGAGCTAAGGTAACTCTCTCTGTGGTAGAAGAAAATTAAAATAAGTTCAGGGTAGGAAAGCAGGAGAAGGGATGGTCAAACAGAAGCATTCTTAGGAGGTAATTTCTTGTACTGAGGAGCTTGCTATAATATTGTCCCTCTGTAGCTGTGCATTTGTATAGTCATTCCCTGATTGTTAATTCATTTCAGGTGTAATAGCTTGCTGCATCAGTGAACAGAGCTCCCTCATAGTGGCTTGCACTATAAAGGCAGCTCTTACTTGCAGTGGCTTCCTGCTCCCTACAAGTTATCTGTGTTTCCTGCACCAACTTGCCATGTGGTCTGCTGCCTCCTACAATGGCTAAAGTGTCCAGTGTGTTCTTCTTTACTGCTATTTCTTTTGCTGTGACAAGGCTGTGTGCTGAGTGAGTGTGCACTTCCTGGCAAGGGGTACAGCGTTTCGTGATAGGACAAGTGCAATGGCGTGCAGTGTTAATACACATTCAAGCTAATTGCCAGTCGCAAATAGCTTCTAATTTCTTTTCTGCCACCAAACCAAGTCTACATTTTATCTCAGGAGAGTTTTTTCACACCTCATTAACGCTGATCATTATTACTGGATATGGGAGTGCCTAGTCAGAAATTATTTAACCACTGCCCCTGTTTTTCAGAGGAAATGAGCACATTTTAAGAAAAAATATCTTTACAGCCCCTTTAGCAAACACATTAGTCTTTAAAGTGGTTCATAGATGGAGTCTATAGCTTTTTCATAGCCTTACATTTGCTGCTTATGACTTTTAATCCAAGTCAGACTTTACTTTGAGCCCCTGCAGTGCTAAGAACTTTTGGATATATTTCTGCAGGTACATTATTACAGTATTAGGCAAGGGTTACCTTTACACTTTCTGCACCCAAATCTTTAGAGCTTGAAGTCAATACTTATTAGTGACTTTGCAAAAGTCAAAAGAAGGTTTCTAAACGTGTATCATTGCATGCACCATTTTTAGGCTGGGTTGTAGTTGTGAGCTTTATGAACACTTGTGGAGTCACAGGTGGGTAGAAGAAATAAACACTACAGCCTACATCTAATAGCAAGCATAAATGTCTCTGGTGCAATTTCCACACAGTTGTATCACGACCTTACATAAAAGGTAATAATGTAAATTATTGTTAGTCATTCTGTTTTTGTGGCAAAGAGGTAGAGCACAATCATTATGAACATTCAAACATTTCCCAGTGGCAAGGGGAAAACGATGGCAGTAATTCAAATATACTAAAAACATATCTCAGAAATTCACTAGAATATTGACAATAAAGGTGTACACAAATATTTTGCATTCATTAAAACGCTGTAAATTAACTTTTGACAGTATGTAACAAAAACAATGAAAACATAATTAAAAGCAAGGCAACAGTTTTACATAATATACATGCTTTTAAATAAAATATGCTTGAATTAAATTAAAAATTACATGATAGTGACATCTAATTCTGTGCCAGTAAAGAACACATTCAAATATACTTTTCTAACTGCAAATATATACACATTCTTCAAATTGCCAACTTGCATATATTGTATGTGTGCTGTTAGATTTACAGTTGTAATTCTAGTCAAAAACACTTAGGAATGTGCACATATTGAAGCGTCAATTTATTATTCTAACTCCAGTCTAGCATGGGTGACGTGGTTAACAGAGGGGCAGATTTACTATTCTAACTCCTATTGGAAAAACATTGGAAGAATTGCATAAAGAGGGAAATGAGAGGCTGCATTTTCAAACTTGAAACTTACTTGGATTGGGGAAAGTGCAGACATTTGGGTGTCAGATTTGTCAATCTGGGTCCATTTCGAACAAAAATCTATCATTTCACAGTGGTCACTTTCACTACCCCAAATAATTAATGTATATGTTAAAACCTATTTCAGAAATGTAAATACAAACTTAAAAATAACTGAAATACAATTAACTATCTTAAAAATGTAAAACATCATTAAAATTTAAAACTATATCAAACTACATCAAAAACATTTTCTGTTATTGGTTTTCAAAATGTCAGCTCAAAATCCCCCAATTACACACATCTAAAAAAAAAAATCTGGTGTGATTAGCAAAGAATATGTAACTATCAAAATTAAAATGCACACATTTATCTTTTACATATTTTATGTTTAAATAATTATAATTTTATATGTTAAAACCTATATAAAGCTTGAAAAATACATTTAAATGAAACCTGCAACCATGTATGTCAATAAGTGCTAAAGCATCATGTTAACTAAATGAGTTTAAGTATGAAAATTAAGATAATTAATATATTAATACATTAATATGTTTGTTTACAATAATTACAGGGCAAACCATCCAATGCTGAATAATGAAAGCATTTAAAAAAAAAAAAAAAACATGCATAAATATTTGTAAAACCAAACAACATGTACACAAATAAATAACTATATTAACCATTACAAATGAAACATTCAGGAATAATGATTACACAACTTAAAAATAAGACAACACTCCTAAAGCCAAAAGACCGATGTTACACATTTCACAAACACTTGCTTACAATTTAAACTTAAATTTAAACTTAAACTCATTACAATTGATTTGCATTTAAATGGTTTTCATAAGTTATACATTAATCAATTATTTTCAGTGTATCATTTGTTTTGAAGAACAAGCCACACAGTCCACTAATAAACTTAGAACCTGAAATAAAAACATATTACATAATGAAGCAACTTATCTAACATACAAGAAAATAAATATAAATTAAAATAGCTATTTATTTACCATATTAATTACTTACAATAATGAAAATATAATTAAGAAACACAACCCTACCCAATTTTCAAGTAACGGAACAACGCAAAAAAACTGCATGTTACTCTATCTTAAAAAAAGTGATTTATAATTTTCACAATAACATAAATAATAAAATCATTATGCAATAGACGTTGAAATTATTGCAAACATTTTAGGCAAAAACAATTCACTTACCTTTCAATATTTCTGAGTATGATATTTTAGATTTTGCATCCCAATGTTTTGGTCAGAGAGTATTTCAGGATTGCAATTTAGGTGAAATCCCATTTGAGCATTTTGGGATGTTTCCATAATGTTAAAGCTGCGGGGAAATTCAATACATTTTGTAAGGTGACAGCTAAATACAAAGAGAGTAACATATGAAGTATGTTATTGCTCTTTATCACTACTCTAACATAAAATTCACTGATATAATTGATTATTTACATTGTTTCACAATTTCTAAGGTGCTTGGAAGTAAACAGGTATGATATTTGGATATCTTTCTCACTTCAGTGGAAGCAGCTAGCTTTTCTTTCATAGAGAAGGAGTCACTGTGGAGATTAGTGTATATCACACTTCACACTCTGGCCATGAAAGAGGCACCTAACAACTGTAAAATAATATGTTCTTCTTCCATGATTGCTAGCTCATTGTCAAATCTATTTTTAAGGAGTAAAAAACAATAAGTTTAATGAAACCGTCAAGAACTGAAAACACACTATGGTGGAGGTATCATTGACTAGCAAATTAAATGATGCAAATTTTTTCATTGTAATCATATACATGAGTTTGGCATGAGAGAGACTGAAATTTAACTTAGCATCTTGTTATGCTAACCTTCCATCTCATCAGAAGAGTAACATTTTCAGCTATTGTGTTGAAAAAGACTGAAGTATCAAAATATGTGGCACTATTAGTAATAAGTTAATTATGAACTGGGCAAAAGGTGCATGCAGAGTAAGGTATCTGTGCACGCATCTGATCATAAGGAGAGTAGGAACTTTTGTCAGGATAAAAAAAACCTTACTAATACATAACTCAAGTGGAAAAGTTAGGAAAAGATGGAGCCCTATGGATTAGTGACTTTGCAGGGCAATGTCATTTGTGGGGAAAACTGGTATATTCCAACATGTGAGATTTCTAGGTCACTTAGGCCCATATTTATGAAAGGTTTTCACTGCCTTAGCATCATTTGCTTTTTACACTAAAGTGCTGCTAACTTATATCCATATTTATATTTTGATGCTAGACCTGTCTATCATCAAAATATCAGAGTTAGTGCCATTTTTAGGGAGCGCCAATCCACCTTGACTTTTATTGAGACAATGAGATGCAAGGTAGGCATTCCCTTCCTAAAATGATGCTAGCCCCCCAGTGCCATATTTAACTCCTTACACTAAAAACACCCACACCTAGAAAGCAGACCCCATAAATGATGCTAAGACCAATTAGCACATTATTTAACACCTAGTCAGACCAGGTGTTAATGTGCAGGTAGGCCCATTTCCTTAGTGAAACACCATGGATTCTATTAAAGTGTCCCTATTTTGGGCACATAGATGGCCACTCCAATCCACAGCATCACTCCCACCTCTACCACAGGGACACTACAGGTGGAAGGAGCCCATCCCAGATAAGTTTAGGTATGTATATATTTTTTACTATTATGTGCCACTGGGGGCCACTTACATGTGGTCCCGTGGCTGACACTGGATATGTTGGGGTTGTCCTGGGGACACTGGTCCTCTGTGGTGGACATGGGGGTTGTGGTAATGACTCCTCTCTATACTTAGACAGGAGTTCTGTTTTGGCTGTTTGTGTGTAAAAAAATGAGCTAGGCTGACTAGCGGCAGATATTTTGCAGCTAATCTGCCTAGCGCCATTTTTTCTACCACCATCCAACTCGACTAGCGTTATTTTTCATGACAATAGCCATTCCTTAGCACCACTGTGTCATTTTATAAATATGGCACACAGAGGGACTCTAAGGAATGGCGTTAGCTCACACTAATTGTTTTGATGCACAACTTTATGAGTCATTTTTCATAAATATGGGCCCTAATGCTTTAAGGAATGTAGGCCACACAATAGTTCTGGGTCTCAAAAGGCAGTTGTGGGGTGAAGAGGCTTGAAGATTTAACCACATTTCTTAGCAACTCTTGAGTATGGATTGTTGTGACTCTTGCTGCTTGCTGTAGTTCATGCACCAGCTTTGTTTTCTTCAACTTTTGTTATTTTGCTCCCTTATGTATCCCCTGTCCCCGCATTCTCATATTCATATGCCCACTTTGGTCCCAGGCCCAGTCTGCCCGTGCTTCTGCATTGCTCTTGCTCCTGTCTTCCCCTTCCTTTTTCCCCCATTTTTGGAGTGCCTTTTCCTTGCTTTTCCTTCATTGTCACTGCTTGCTCCCTGCTTTTTCGACCTTTTTTGTGGAACCTTTCCTTGCTTTCCCACATTTTAACTACTTTCTCATTGCTTTTTCTGCCATTTTTTGTGTGCCTCCTTGTTGATTTTCCCTCATTTTCAGTGCTTTCTCCTTGTTTTTTTTTCCTGTTGTTTGTGTGGCTTCTCCTTGCTTTGCCCTCATTCTCACCCTCTTTTTCCTTGCCTTTTCTCCCATTTTTTGTGTGCCTACTGCTTGCTTTTCCCTCATTATCCCTTGTTTCTCCCTGCTTTTTCTCTCATTGCCTTTCCCACCTGACACCTGTTATTTCCCCACTCCCGCCTAGCCACCCTCACCGCCTCCCAGTGACCCCCCCCTCCTCCCTGCACCAACTTAATGGAGGCCTCAGCACAACCTTACTTTTTTCCTCATTGACACTCCCGTCTGCTGTCTATTATTTCCCATCTCCCTGTGCCAACACATTCCCAGCACCCCTCCCTCCTTCCTCCCTGTACCTAGTTAATTGAGGCTGCAGTGTGGCTCCTTTGAGTAGATCCCAGGCCAAGCTATCCCCATGCTGCTTCATCGCTCTTGCACCTGTTTTCTACCTGCTATTTCCCTGTTTTTAAATGCCTTCTCCTTGCTTCAACTTCTTCTCACTGTTGTCTCCCTGCATTCCACCCAATGTTTTTGCATTCCTTCTTCTTGCATTACCTCTTTTTCATTGCTTTCTCCTTGCTTTCCCCATTTTTTGTGCCGTCTCCTTGCTTTTCCCTGCTTCCCATTGCTTTCTTTGTGCTTTCCCCCATTTTATGAGTTCCCTCTCCTTGCGTTTCCCTCATTTTCACTGCTTTCTCCTTGCTTTTTCTGCCTTTTTCTGTGTGCCTTCTCCTTGCTTTTGAATAGTTTTCAATGCTTTCTCATTTTTAACAGTTTTTTTGTACATCTTCGCCTTGCTTTTCCCTTGTATTCACTGCTTTCTCCTTGCTTTTTTCTGTCTTCTTTGTGTGCTACCTCCTTGCTTTTCTCTCTTTTTCACTGCTTTCTCCTATTTATTTCCCTCATTGCCACTCCCGCCTGCTACCCGTTAGTTCCCACATCCTGTCCAGTCCCACCATCTGCCTTCCAGTACCCTTTCCTTTTCACAGGACCTACTTAATGGAGGCTGCAGTGGGACCCCACTGAGCAGGGTCCCAGGCCCAGCTCTCCCTGTGCTGTTACATCACTCTTGCTCCTGTCTTCTTTGTTTTTCCTGTGCATTCTCCTTTCTTTTATCTTGTTCTCACTGCTTATTCCTTGCTTTTCCCCTCTCGTTTTTTTGTGTGCCTTCTCCTTGCTTTTCCCTTGTTTTCACTGCTTTCTCCTTGCTCCTCTCCCAATTTTTTTGTGCCTTCTCCTTTATTTTCCTTCATTTTTACTGCTTCTTCCTTGCTTTTCTCCCATTTTTTTGTACATCTTCTTGCTTTTCCCTCATTCTCACTGCTTTCTCCATGCCATTTTATGTGTACCTTCTTCTTGCTTTTCCCTAGTGTTCACTGTTTTCTCTGGGATGTGGAAGCCTCTAAATACCCTGTAGTTAATTAGCCATGCTTTACAAATCCTGACTGATTGAATGACTTTGTTGCCTGCTTGCGTTTATGCTGTGTTAGTCTCCCAACTTGCATGGTTGCTCCAGTGGCACTCAGATTTCAGCACGTCTCCTGGTACTCCAAGGAGTTTGGACTTGCTCACCCTTAGTGCACACAGGAAAGAGAACATATGTCCATTGTTTGACTATTGTTGTATTACTATTTGTCCGTAATACTACATTTGACTCATCCACTTCAAGTTGCTCTGATTAATAGCGAACACAACTTGAAGGACCACAGCAAGGTGAGAGTTCTCTTCTCCCTGATACAGTTGCTAAAGAAATATACCTTTCCTCATTTTCTTTCCTCCATTTCCTTGTCCTAGTGGATCATATAGAGCTCCAGAAGCAGACTCTATCTGGAAGCGCAGGGTGTGCAGCAAATCTTCCTGCCACCAAACTCTGACACAGTGACAGGTCTTGATAGAGTACCATGCCTTCATAAAACAGCACATGGATTCAAAAGTAAACCCTTTATTGTCCATAGTCAGTGTAATTGCAAAATGAAGGTTAAGTAGAAACCACATTTTGAGAATGTGAGTTTCTGTTGGATATGCTTAATTAATATTTGGCTCAACCATAGTCTGATGCCCGAGACCCAATGCAGATTAGAAAAATTAGAATGACCTAAAGAAAGGAAGAGATGAAAAAAGAATGGATTATGTTTATATGGTGGAAATAAATATAATTGTTTTAGTAATTACCCTTTGCTTAAGGGAAACAAGCTCATCTGACCCTGAATGACAGACCAGAGTGGGCATTTCGTTATATATTAGGTCTGTCATCAAAAGTCATATTATTTACTACAGACCACTTTGGAAATCCATATTGGACCATTAGCAGAGCAGATTGCTTCAAACCTGTACAATTTCTGAATTCTTAAAATGTCGACATGGAAGAAACGTGTTTGGAGCTCATTGAGTCCCCCCCATCTTCCGTAGTTTTATGCATTGTTTTTGCTATGAGTGCGTAACCCACACATAAATTGGGATAAACAAAGCTTCATCTTTAAATTAGCATTTTGTTAGCAACACAACTTTCCCTGTAAAGCTCAAGATCCTCTCAAAGAACATTCCTTATATGCTACTTAACCAGACTACATTGAAGTATTCAGTAAGAAAGAAGACCATCTGATATCTCATTACAGCTACAACTGTGCAATTGATCTAGTGCCTGCCATTCAAGATTGAAGAACGTACCATCTTACAATCAAATGGGATCAGCTATTAAAACAATATTTAGAGGAGAATTTGATGAAGTGGTTTACACTTTATTCCAGCTCTCCAGGAGGGCTTCTACATTTTTCATACTTAACTCAAATGGACTTTCAGACCTTCTCTTCACTACTGAGAACTCAGTGTATTTGCGAAAAAGAATGGATAACCACTTCATCTGATTTCCATACTTCTTGATAAAATCGAGAATGCCCATCATTTTCCTAAGTTACTCTTGAAAGGAGCATAAAAATGAATCAGCAATAAAAAAGATAACAAATGGGAGATTTCATTCTATACCCACTAAGGGCAATATGAGTAACCAATTATGTTTTTTTAGTTCATACAACTTTCCCAGACACTTTTCAACATTTTATTTATGAGCTCTTCAGGGGACTCTTCGACAGTTATATCATTGCTTAACGTTTTTTAACCACTCTCGAAGACTATCAAAGACACATGAAAGAAGTCTGGTCCAGTTTACAGGAAAAATGTGTATGTACTAAGGCTGCAAAGTATGCTTGAAGTCTCATCTGTTTCATTTCTGGCCTTTGTCATCTCTGCTAATGGTATCAGTATGGAGGGAAAGAAGATTAAAGCAATTTGCAACTAGTCCTCACCTTTTAAAGGATGGTAAAGCCATAGGTTCTTGTGAATCTCTACTGGTAGTTCATTGATGGTTTTTCAGAAACCATAGCCCTCTCAATGAATTAACCAAGAAAGGGGTACAGGCTTTCACCTCAGTCACATTCTTGATACATCCAAATCAATTTTCTCATTTTACCATAGAGACTGACACATCTGCTTTTGCCAATGAAGCTATTTTATACCAACAAGATACAGTCACTCAACCAGTACATATTGCAGCATATTTCTCCTAAACCTTAATGCTGTGCAGAAAGATGTATACTATTTGTGATTGTGGGCTTCCTGCAGTTAAAGGTGTCTTTGCACATTTAAGGCATTATTCAGAAGACTCCCCTCACTGCATAAGTGTCTGCACTGATCATAAAAATGTAGTGTTCTTAAAATCTATTAAGTCTGACAATTCCAGATACAAGATGTCATTATCTTTTACCCCCTTCTAGTACATAATCTCCCATAGATCATGGCATTATCACCTAAAGCAAATGCATTGTCAAGACAAGAAAGAAAAGGTGATATACTCACTCACACCATTTTTGCGGCAATAGAATTTACCTTAAGAAGATTGAGGTGGCTCAAAGAACAATAAACTGAAGTGAATAGCTTGGGCCATGTGCAATTTTTTTGGCTGGGAATACTGGCTGGGAAAATAATGTCAGGTTCTCCCACACCCAGTAAAACTGGGATGTGAAGAGCTAACACCTCATTGGAAACAAAACCATAAAAATGTGTGTAATTTTACTTCACCTAACCTGCAATCAAGGCCCAGGTGGACCAAACAATCCAACCCAAAGTTATTCACTCATACCCAGATAGGGTAAGCAAATGGGGAATGCACAAACCATAAAGCAGCCCAGAAGAAGCCCAGGAGACTCCATCAGGGGAAAGGCCGTAAACAAAATGCCTGTGAAAATGCCGTTTCCAACATTGCACTTCAAACATACACACGTCACCACTGACTAAACTAATGAATCTTCCCAGCAACAGAAGAACATTTAGCGTAGAATCACAGCAACCTGTCTGAAACTTCATCGCATTAAGACAGATACAGCACAAAAGTACCACAGGACCCACTGCACACAAACTACAGCAATTTATATTTCCATTCAGTGCGTTGCAGCTTGAAGAATCCTAATACAATTACCCAAACACAATGCACTGCAGTACTCACATAGCCTAAGGCCAAACATGGACAAGTCCACAGAATTAGGGCAAGGCCAAGCTTCTGAGTCAGTGGTGTGTCCAGCAGCAGGAAGGAAAGGCAACAGTGAAAGACACTGAAGCCCAAGGGAGATGGTTAGTTGAAAGCAGGAGGTGCGATTCTTAGAGCACTGCAAGGCAAATAAAACCAACACCGCAACTGTGGACATTATGGCCACCAAAGACTGGAAACACCAGTGACCAGCCATATTGCACCCTCACCATCAGTACACTGCGTCCTCACCAACGAATATAAACACCAGTGACCAACCAGATTGCACTGCAAGACATAAAAAACAATATCAGCCAGTGACACACCGACCAATAGGAGGGACATGCCAGCATCAGAGCAGCGGTTGCCGTAGCACGGGTGCCTGGTGATGGGAAGAGAAAACTGCATCTCACTTAGGGCTGTCCAGCCATCTTTGCGGACAGCCGACCTGTCACAGCATTCACACAATCTACTTCAAAATGATGGGCAGCTGAAAACAACCAAAGAGATTTTTAAATTCGCACACCATCAGGAACGAAGTAAAAAAGAAAGGCAATGAAAAAATGACCCGCTGGCATGTGAAGCATGCATAAAGCTCAAACCAGACATGGGATGTCTGCATCGCTTACAATCACTCCATCACCATGCATTCTAAACCGGTGAATCCAGTTGGCCTGCAAACAAGACACCAACTGACTAACATCTATCTTGCAGACTAGGCAAAGCAAGGGCAGTGAGCAAAGACGACTGAGCACATAGGCCAAGAAACACTCACCTAGATTATCGTGCAGCGCTCATCAACACAATGCTAGTGGGAGAGCCTAGCTTATATATTGTATATTAATATGAAGTGTATATTGCAGGAGGCTGGCCTGGTTTGTAGTGGTACCAAGGGGTACTTACACTCTGCACCAGGTCCAGTTATCCCTTATTAGTGTAGAAGAGGTGTCTAGCAGCTTATGCTGATAGAAAAGGTAGCTTAGCAGAGCAGCATAGGCTGAACTAGGAGACATGCAAAGCTCCCACTATACCACTAGCGTCATATGCACAATATCATAAGAAAACACAATACACAGATATACTAAAAATAAAGGTACTTTATTTTTATGACAATCTGCCAAAAGTATCTCAGTGAGTACCCTCAGTATGAGGATAGCAAATATACACAAGATATATGTACACAATACCAAAATTATGCAGTAATAGCAATAGAAGGCAATGCAAGCAATGTACAGTCACAATAGATTGCAATGAGAGCACATAGGTACAGGGGAAACACAAACCATATACTCTAGAAGTGGAATGCGAACCACGAATGGACCCCAAACCTATGTGACCTTGTAGAGGGTCCCTGGGACTGTAAGAAAACAGTGAGGGTTAGAAAAATAGCCCAGCCCAAGACCCTGAAAAGTGGGTGCAAAGTGCACCTAAGTTCCCCAGAGAGCACAGAAGTCGTGATAGGGGAATTCTGCAAGGAAGACCAACACCAGCAATGCAACACCAATGGATTTCTGGATGAGAGTACCTGTGGAACAAGGGGACCAAGTCCAAGAGTCACGATCAAGTCGGAAGTGGGCAGATGCCCAGGAAATGCCAGCTGTGGCTGCAAAGAAGCTGCCACCAGATGGTAGAAGCTGTGGAGTCTGCAAGAACGAAGAGGGCTAGAAACTTCCCCTTTGGAAGATGGATGTCCCACGTCGTGAAGAAGCTTGCAGAGGTGATTCCGTGCAGAAAGACCGCAAACAAGCCTTGCTAGCTGCAAGGTTGCAGTTAAGGTTTTTGGATACTGCTGTGGCCCAGGAGGGACCAGGATGTCGCCAATTGCGTGAGGAGACGGAGGGGGCATCCAGCAAGACAAAGAGCCCACTCAGAAGCAAGCAGCACCCGCAGAAGTGCCGGAACAGGCACTACGAAGAGGAGTGAACCAGAGCTCACCCGAAGTCACAAAAGAAGGTCCCACGACGCCGGAGGACAACTCAGGAGGTCGTGCACTACAGGTTAGAGTGTCAGGAACCCAGGCTTGGCTGTGCACAAAGGAAATCCTGGAAGAGTGCACAGGAGCCAGAGCAGCTGCAAATCATGCGGTACCCAGCAATGCAGTCTAGCGTGGGGAGGCAAGGACTTACCTCCACCAAACTTGGACTGAAGAGTCACTGGACTGTGGGTGTCACTTGGACAGAGCTGCTGAGTTCCAGGGACCACGCTCGTTGTGCTGAGAGGGGAGCCAGAGGACCGGTGATGCAGTCTTTTGGTGCCTGCGGTTGCAGGGGGAAGATTCCGTCGACCCACAGGAGATTTCTTCGGAGCTTCTAGTGCAGAGAGGAGGCAGACTACCCCCACAGCATGCACCACCAGGAAAACAGTCGAGAAGGCGGCCGGATCAGCATTACAAGGTCGCAGTAGTCATCTTTGCTACTTTGTTGCAGTTTTGCAGGCTTCCAGAGCAGTCAGCGGTCGATTCCTTGGCAGAAGGTGAAGAGAGAGATGCAGAGGAACTCTGATGAGCTCTTGCATTCGTTATCTAAAGAATTCCCCAAAGCAGAGACACTAAATAGCCAGAAAAGGAGGTTTGGCTACCTAGGAGAGAGGATAGGCTAGCAACACCTGGAGGAGCCTATCAGAAGGAGTCTCTGATGTCACCTGCTGGCACTGGCCACTCAGAACAGTCCAGTGTGCCAGCAGCACCTCTGTTTCCAAGATGGCAGAGGTCTGGAGCACACTGGAGGAGCTCTGGGCACCTCCCAGGGGAGGTGCAGGTCAGGGGAGTGGTCACTCCCCTTTCCTTTGTCCAGTTTCGCGCCAGAGCAGTGCTGGGGGATCCCTGAACCGGTGTAGACTGGCTTATGCAGAAATGGGCACCATCTGTGCCCATGAAAGCATTTCCAGAGGCTGGGGGAGGCTACTCCTTCCCAGCCCTGACACCTTTTTCCAAAGGGAGAGGGTGTAACACCCTCTCTCTGAGGAAGTCCTTTGTTCTGCCTTCCTGGGCCAAATCTGGCTGGACCCCAGGAGGACAGAAACCTGTCTGAGGGGTTGGCAGCAGCAGCAGCTGCAGTGAAACCCCGGGAAAGGTAGTTTGGCAGTACCCGGGTCTGTGCTAGAGACTCGGGGGATCATGGAATTGTCTCCCCAATGCCAGAATGGCATTGGGGTGGCCATGTTCGGAGTTACCATTGTGACGCTATACATATGTCGTGACATATTTATAGTGCACACGTGTAATGGTGTCCCCGCACTCACAAAGTCCGGGGAATTTGCCCTGAACAATGTGGGGGCACCTTGGCTAGTGCCAGGGTGCCCACACACTAAGTAACTTAGCACCCAACCTTTACCAGGTAAAGGATAGACATATAGGTGACTTATAGGTTACTTAAGTGCAGTGCTAAATGGCTGTGAAATAACGTGGACGTTATTTCACTCAGGCTGCAATGGCAGGCCTGTGTAAGAATTGTCAGAGCTCCCTATGGGTGGCAAAAGAAATTCTGCAGCCCATAGGGATCTCCTGGAACCCCAATACCCTGGGTACCTCAGTACCATATACTAGGGAATTATAAGGGTGTTCCAGTATGCCAATGTAAATTGGTGAAATTGGTCACTAGCCTGTTAGTGACAGTTTGGAAAGAAATGAGAGAGCATAACCACTGAGGTTCTGGTTAGCAGAGCCTCAGTGAGACAGTTAGTCATAACACAGGGAACACATACAGGGCACACTTATGAGCACTGGGGCCCTGGCTGGCAGGGTCCCAGTGACACATACAACTAAAATAACATATATACAGTGAAATATGGGGGTAACATGCCAGGCAAGATGGTACTTTCCTACATATATGAACTAACGTATAATAATGCCGCATAGAAAATGTATTAATGTATTTTGCTAAAACGTGCGCTTAAAATGTGCCCACGGGGAGTGTCCGCCACTGTATACGGGGACTAATGAAACTGACTAATAATGATAAAATGTTGTATTAAGATATGATTTTGTGCTAAGATTATATGTTAAGGTTTTGCTAATAAATCATTAGGCCTTAGTTAGCATGAGTCGAGGCCTAGCTGCCCGGTTTTATATTAAATGTGTTTTTCTAACGTGCAGTGTGCTGACTTGCTGAAGGACATCAACTCTTGTTTTTCTCCAAACTAGAAGATTAATGTAAGTGTAGTAGATCCGTTCCCATGAAATTCAACTGGCTTAGTGAAACATTCTTGCTGAGCGCAACAGTGTAGACTACTTGCAGGTACAAGGTCGCCTGAACCGGTACAGACAATGGAACCACTGACTAAAGATGCAAAAGAAGACCAAGTGAGTATGAAATCATACCGGACATTCTACCCACTGAAGACGTCAATCATAAGGACCAATAAACTACTTGAGAACAGTTATGGGGTGACAAATTCAATGAAGTAATTGAAACTCTATTGGATGGAGATAGTGGGGTGCAACCCCTCAACCAATGAAGAATTAGGGGACTATACAACAGAAAAGGGATAAAAACCCTTGACACAAGGAAGTAAATCAGAACAGGAGAAAATAGGAGAGAGATAAAGTTAGGGAGATGCTGATGCGATTTACTGTGATCCAGACACTTTGTCACTCTGCATGGAGACTTTGCTGTTTGGTTCTTAAAACCATCCTTGCCTTATAATTGCCCGTTTGCACGTTACCTCCTTATGAGGGAAGTGCCCCCTTTTACCTGACTTACTGAATTCCTGATGGCGAATCAACTGATGTCCTGAGGACGAAGACCGAACTTGAGTGCTGACCCAATATGGAGGGTAACTATATGACAATGAAATTATAATTGTCTGGTTGCTTTTCCTTACTAGGTACCAACTGCTTCTTTTGGCAGAGACCCTAGTTAGATGTTTTCCAAATTGGTGTTACTAAATTGTTTTGCATGAAGCCCAACATGCTAATGCTGATTTGAGGTTAGATGAGGGGTTCACTAAAAGTGATGCAAATAGACAAATGACTGAATCTATGCTTTGTTGAATAACATGATGATGATGATGCTCTGCTAAGGATAACCTATGGAGACACCGTGCTATGTTCTAATATTCATGATTCTTGCTTTGATGAAATCTTATCAGAGTTGCCATATTGTGACTATGCTAATGTGTTTCTTGGTTTTGAGACTAATAAACTTGTTAGTAGAGTTGTAATCAATAGGGAATAAACTTGAAATAATAGTACTAAACTGGTGTGGTTATTCATGACTGCAAGGTCATGGTGGTTTCTGAGTTTTATTACATTTCTTTGACTAATTTGAATTGTCATATTACTGTGAACCTTGATGACGTTATTGACATATTGATTGACATGGTGATTAGTTATCTCGTCCTAAGGTGTCTTCAATCAGGGTCAAAAGATTAATTGGCCTAAAACGAGTCCCAAAGTGAGTAAATTAGTCATAAAGCGACGCGTTAACACTAGCTATCCATCTCTTCCCATCATCATCACAAATACCCAGATACAATGGCCACAATGTGACAGTAAGGTGTGTAGGACGTGGTGCACACTGACTGGAGAAAAGGTAGCACAGAATTGAAAGGCACAGACTATCTACCGCTCAAGGTGCAATCCGAGAAATGTACCTTCATAGAATTATTCCAGTTTTCATTACAGGCTAGCTGAAATATAACTCACATGACAGAGTCTACTACGAGAAAGACACACAAGCGACAGAAGGTAGGTGCACCTACTCAACCCTCGGAATAGGGGTGCCATGGGCAGGGGCTCTAATGTAAGGCGCCTGAACGGTAAGGAGAGTGGAAGAAAAATAACGGCTTGGGGAATAATGACCGTCTTATATTATTCCTTGGTGCAAGGAGAATGTGAGGGTTTAAAAAAAGAAAGAGTTAGAGTTACAAGGCGCGTCTCTCCGAGGGTCTTTCGTCTACACACATGATCATTGCGAGGAGGAGGAGGGAGAAACATTTCAAATGTGAATTACGTTAAGAAAGAGGATCTTCGTCGCATCAAATGTTCTCGTTTTACGCTAAAAATGCAAACAAAATGTATTTATGAAACACTGCTACGCAAAATGCGACTGTTAAATTTAGAACCTTGAAAACAGTGTTATGACTACTTTTTTTGTAGCATATCATTTCCACCTACAAAACGTAAACGATGGTGTAGACATGAAATCAGCAATTTCGCAGGCCAATGTTTTTTAAAGAATTAGTCACAAAGAGGACAATTATGTGATTTATTCAAGACTAAGGTGTGAAACAACAGGATTGTCTTTAACAACTTGTGGCTTTGAGCACACCACGCCGACCCTCCTACCACATTAAAATACACAAAGTCTAGGAAGTGTTCTATTTTAAGCTCAGTTTAATTGTTTTTCTTCTAAGTCAACAGTCCACCTATCAAATTTATTTTACTTTCTCAAGCTTGAATTTTTACATTTTTGAAAAAACAGTTTATGTTAAAAAATACATCAGTTCGCGCAGATTTTAATCTCTTCGAAATCCATTCACCATTTAACACTCCTCTTCTGTCTCTGTTTTTTGCAATATGTTTTCACCTTTGCACGTTGCCTTCCAGCTACAGCAGTCAATTTTGTAAATTGCATCTACTGTTTGATCTTAGTTTATCTCATCTTTGGTTTTGACAGCTCTCGTCTTCTGTTTTTCTAGGTTACCTCAAAGTTAACATTGTCATGCATTCTTTAGTTTGATTGTACCATACCCTCCGTAAGGAGAATGCATATTTTTACATTCGATTATTCCTGGAAAGTGTTATTATTAAAATTGTATTTAAATAATTCATGTGCATTTAAATGTGGAGGGTTCGTACAAAACTTTATTCTATACTTAATGTACCGAGCTACACTATTTGTTTCAAAGTTAATTTCTTATTTAGAAATATTATCGTATCTGTAGCTTAGATCTGAATCGGAATAGGTTTGAAATAGTTTTTATTTTTTAGCTCGACTCCACTAATCAATCAGAATAGTCGTACGTCGGAATTATACTACTCACCCAAGGAATGATGTTTAATGTGTGGTCCTTGAAGCAGAAAATGATTTCCAAAGGACCTTCGCCGATTCCTTTCGTCTTTTGCAAACATGCTACTTAAATTACCTTCAAAGAAGGTACATAATGCCTGGACCCATGGCCACCTCAAAGTGTGGGCGAAGCTGTGTACTGTTGTAAATAAAGGGTACATAGCCTGTTATTTCTCCCGTCACCTATAGCAGGATACCCACATCCTAACAAACTTTTTTTCCTTTGCTTTAATGATACCACGGCTATGGAAGGGTACCTTTTTTTTTATTTGCTGGTGTATGTAATAATGTTATGTTATGTTAAAGGATTTATAGAGCCCATAGCCGCCCCAACAAAAGGTCTTTCCAG
This sequence comes from Pleurodeles waltl, assembly GCF_031143425.1. Taxonomy (NCBI): domain Eukaryota; kingdom Metazoa; phylum Chordata; class Amphibia; order Caudata; family Salamandridae; genus Pleurodeles; species Pleurodeles waltl. The sequence continues at coordinate 474,264,223 of NC_090451.1, forward strand.
TGCTGGCCTATAAAACACACAATTGCAGAAACCAGCACCCACCAAGGGGAGAGAAACTAGATGGAAAAAAGGCATGCATTGAGAAACTTCCTAAAAAGAAGATAATTCCGAATACTTTTGACAGAAAGAGTAAGTGCATTCCAAAGAGAAGGGGCCAGGACACAGAAGGACTGCCACCCCTGGCTCTTCTGACTCGGGTAACTGCGGCGAGGTTAAGGTTGGCAGAGTGCGGAGAGCGAGCAGGACTATATGATGGGATAAGATGGCTCAAAATAGGAGCCACCAGGGAGTAGAGAAACTTATGGGAAATGCAGAGAGTTTTAAAATGAATATGTTTCTTCACAGGGAGTCAGTGAAAAAGTGCAGAAGTCCAGAAGGAGAACATGATTTCGGAAGGGAGAAAAGCAGCCTAGGAGCAGCATTTTGGGCAAGCTGAAGCTTCTTCGTGACAGATTTACTGGCACCCATGTATAGAATATTGCAGTAGGCCGATCGGGACAAGATAACTGCCTGGATGATAAATTGATGGGTGCAAAGATCAAAAAGGCCCAGAATATGTTTAAGGCTTCTCAGGAGACCAAAGCAGGTGCCAACAACTAATTTGGCTTGGACCTCAAAAGCCAGGGTGTTATCTACCCAAACTCCTAGATTTGTGATACAAGACTTAGGTTTGGGGGAGCCCCAAGGGAAGAAGGCCACCAGTGGTTGTCCCAGGGGAGAGTTTATTTGCCTAGGAGAAGAATCTGGGTCTTATTAACATTAAGGTATAGACAGTTGTCGTCATCCATTCTGTTACTGCAAGAAGACCTTTTTGAAACTTGGCCCTGTCTTGTGATGGGTTGTCTGATATTAAAAGTACAAGCTGAGTGTCGTCTGCATATGATATCAGCGTAAGCCCTACAGATTTCACAACCTGAGCTAAAGGTTGGATGTATATGTTAAACAATGTTATTGACGACCCCTTAGGGAGACCGTACTGTAGGGCATGGGGTTGAGAGCTGTACACAGCAGAGATGACCTGAAAGGAGTGCTTGGAAAGAAAATGGGGCAAAAAAGTAGAGTGCAACACCTCCAATGCCAATTTTCTGCAAGCAATCGAGTACGATTCCGGGTACGATTTATTGAGATATCCTATCAAATGCGGTGCTTAGGTCGAGCAGGATCACGGCTGAGGATCTGCCTTCATCCAGAGCGCTGTGGAGGTGCTCAGAGACAGAAAGGAGAACAGATTCTGTGCACATGTTGAAATCCATTTTGAGAGGTGTCCAAGATGCTGTTATCCTCTAAAAAGCAGGTTAGGACGATGTTGACATACTGCAAGAAAGGGTAAGAGGGAAATGGGAGGGAAGTTTTCAGGCTTGGAGACATCTAAGGACATCTAAGGTTGGTTTCTTAAGAAGCAGAATTACTTTAGCATGCTTCCAAGGACCAGAAACAGAGGTGGTGGGCAGAAAAGATTGACAAGTTCTAAGCTGGGAGGAAGAAGCTGGCCCTGAAGTTTCATAAAAAATATCTGGTTTGAGTTGGTCGCACTCCTGCCATGTACAGTTTTCTCATAAAAAAATGTACTGCAAATATTACATTGATATTATCAGTGATGCTATCAAAGATGTCATGAGTGCTGTAATTTGTGAGTTAATTAGCAGTGCACGGCAAAGGCGGAAGTTATAGTTACCTTAGGGCACGAGTTATAGTTACTTCAAATAAGTATAACAAGTGAATTTCTTTGGTTTGAATGTTTTAAATGTGTAATAAAGTCCCTGTAACCTTTTCTTTTTTAAGTGACTTTCTATGTTTTCAATAATTCTATTTCCTAACTATAACGTCCCTGTAACCTTTGTTTTTTTCAGTGAATTTCTATTTTTTTTAACATATAGTCATTTTCATCACTATAAGTTAATCCAACCATCGGTGCACACAGTCTGCAGCCAGTCCCTGTGGTCAACCCTATAACCAACCAAAGCTGCGCTGTGCTTGGCTTTGACTGTGTGCAGCAGGGCTTGTCCGCAGGCCCTGCCCTATAGCCAGTACCTGCAGTCAACCCCTATAGAATCCAAACCTTGCTAGGCCTCCCCTCCACAGGCATATCTCGGCCCCTGTACACCATCCCCCGGAGCCCGGCCCAAACATTTACTTTTTTTGGGGGGGTGAGGGGCTGCGCAGCACTCCTCCACAGACTGATCTATACCCTGTGGACCCCATCCCTCAGGCCCAGGCTAATTATTAATTTTTAGGGGGAGGGGGCCATGTGCACCCCCTCTCCAGGGCTGATCCTGGCCCCGGGACCCCAACCCCCAGGGCCCAGCCTAAACATTAATTTGTTTTTTGAGGAGGGGGGCACATGGCCCTCCTCCTCTGGCTAATCCCGGCCCCTGGTACTCTATCCCTCAGGGCCCGGCCTAATTATTACTTTTCTTTTTAGGGGACGGGCCCACCTTGCTCCCTCTCCCAAGGCCAATTTCGGCCCCGGGGACCCAGTCCCACAGGACCCGGCCTAATTCTTTAATTTTTTTTTTTTTTTTTTGGGACCCCTTATCAGGGCAGATCTTGGCCCCAGGGACCCCATTCCCTGGAGCCTGCCATGTGATCTGGGAGCCCCCCAGGGCACCCAGTCACAATGTTGGGGACCATGGAGAGAGTGTGAAGGAACCCATGGTCCCAGCTGGCTCCCCACTTCCTGTCAAAGCCAGCATTACTGTCACAGAAAGGGAGCTCTTAAAGCAGCTCCCTCTCTGTGGGAGCAATTTTCTCTGTATGCCTGCCTGCATCTCCGTGGGAAGACATACAAAGGAAACCTTCACTCTGATTAAGGAGGAGCTGATTGACAGCTCTCCCTTCATTGGACCAGGGTGGTGGCACCCCAGGACATAGCAGGAGCGCGCCCTGAGTGGTGATGGTCCCCAGGGACATCAGTGGCTCCTAGATGGGGGCCGTGTGGACCGCCACCAACAATGAATAGTCCCGGGGAGATGGTGGTCCCTGGGGCTGCGTGGCCCTGTGCCAAATTTACTGAATGTCCTAGGGAGGTAGTGGTCCCTGTGGCTGCAGGGGGGCAGCACAGCACCCCCGCACACAATATGCAGAATGCCCTTGAGAAGCGGCGGTCCCTGGGGCATGGGGCGGGCACACAGCCCCCCAACTCATTTAACTGAAATCGCCCTGGGGAGGTGGTGGTCCTTCGGGCCAGAGTGGACATTTTGAGCAATTACCTAGATACCAGAGCATTTTTACAGCAAGATCCAAGACAACTACCATAGGCATCAACACAGTGGTCCTGATGCTGAAGTATGCAGGTAAAGAATGCTCAAAAGATGCTCTGATTGTGATGCAGTCCATGGGGTGTCTTTGTGGGTGCAACTTGGTCCACAGGAGAAGTAGGGTGAACTTGACCACGGAGATCAGAGTCCCTCAATGTCCTCTATGTTGCAGTAGTAGGCCAGCTGATGCTAGTCTTCTGGCCAATGTGCACAGCAGTTGGGGAGAAATCCTTAGGTCGGGGGCTTGTGTCCTTTGGGTACAACAAATCCAGACTTGGATAGCACTGCTGGGTCAGGCAGACTAGGGTGCAACTTTTAGCTATCTCGAATTTGCCCTCTTGGGTGCCTGGTGACTGGTAGTGGCAAAACATCTGTTGTGGCTACCAACTTGTCAGTTTCAGCTACTTCAGCTGCTGTCAATCAATCAATAAATCATGATTTGTAAAGCACAGCTAATCACCGGCTAGGGTATCCAGGCACCGAGAGCACAGCTGCAGGTGAGAGTTTAATTGAACAGCCAGGTCTTTAGTTCCTTCCTGAATTCCAACATCAAGGGTGATGTCTGGAGGTGAAAGGGGGGTTGTTCCAGGTCTTTGCAGTGAGATAGGAGAAGGACCATCCTCTACCGTTGATGTTGTGGATGGGGAGTGCGTGAGTGAGGAAGAAGGAGGTGAAGCACAGGTTTCTGGAGGGTAGGTGAAAGTTTAAGTGGTGTTTGATGTGTGCTGGGACTTGGTTGTGTAGGGCCCTGAATGTGTCGATCAGCATCTTGAACTGACATCTCTCCTCAATGGGGAGCCAATGGAGCTTCTTGAGGTTGGGGTGATGCAGGCCCACCTTGGGAGGTCTGAGATGAGTTTTGATGCTGAATTCTGTATGGTCTGCAGTCTCTTGAGGAGGTGTGAGGTGATTCCTATGTAGAGTGTGTTGAGGTAATCCAGTCAGCTACTGACAAGGCCTTGGATGACAGTCCACTTGGTGTCCATGGGGAGAAGCTTGAAGATCTTGCAGAGCATGCAAAGGGTGAGGTAGTGGCCAGATAAGACTGCATTGATATGTATTTTCATGGTGAGCTTAATGTCCAGGATGATGCTGAGGTTACGAACATGGACATTTCGGGGTAGGTGGGGGTACTAGTTCAGGGGGCTACCAACAGTCGTTCCACGGGTTGGTGTATTTTCAGAAGATTTGTACTTCTATTTTGCCTGTGTTGAGCTTGTGTCTCTGGTGCTGGTTCCAGGAGATCAGTTGACTGATCCTCATAGTCACTGCTGTAGGTTGGGGCTGAGAATCAAATTTTCCCTGAGCCAGGAGCTGCAGACACAGTCCAAAGTTTACTAGCCCAAAGTGCAGCAGGTGCACTTATTACAATGGTACAGCTTCTCTTTGTGCAGGTCCACAGACAGCTGGGCAGTCCTTCCTCAGTCCTCTCTCCGATTCCAGCATGATCTGAGGGTCAGAGTGCCAGGTGGCTTTTGTATCTCAAGAAAGTGCCCTGAGGGGGCCACAGTCAGTAGAAAATGGGCGACTGGGCCCCCTCCTATCTAGTGATGAGTTTCCTGTTATGTGTGACATCTGGCTATCCCAGAGTGCCATATTCTTGCCTTACAAGATGGAACAACCCTTCCACATTCGTCAGGAGCTTAGTAGTCCACACTAAAGGTGCAGCTACTGTAGGAGGCGCGCCTGGTTTGTAATGGGTACCTAAGGTACTTACACCTTATACCAGGTCCATTTATCCATTATTAGTGAAATTTAGCCAGTGTTCTACCAGCTTAGGCTGTCTCGGGGTAGCTGCAGCTAAGAGACATGCAAAGCTCCTGCAATACCACTATAGGTACACAGTACTTCTACACAATTAAAGACAATACTCAGTGTTACCAAAAATAAAGATACTTTCTTTTAGTGACACAAGGCCAAAAATATCTTAGAGGCAAAACTCCTTCTGGAGGTAAGTATTATACACGATATATACACTAGTAACCAAAATCAGGTAAGTAAACAGTCATAGAATAGTGCCAACAGTAGAAAATACAAGAGATTGCAATGGGCCTAGGGGCAACACAAACCATATACTAAAATAGTGGAATGCAAATGTCAAATTTCCACCTAGGCAAGTGTAGTTTGTAGAGGGGTGCTGGGAGTGTAAGAAAACACCAAAAGTAAGTAAAGTACCCCACGCCAGAGCCCAGGAAAGCAGGAGTAAAGTACAGCAAGTTTCCTCAGAATACACTACAAGTCGTGATAAAGAATTGTGCAAGAACCAAGTAAGACTGCAAGCAACAAATGATGGATTCCTGGACCTGAAGACATGTGAAGAGAGAAGACCAAGTCCAGAAGTCGAAGAAGAGTCCAGGAAGATTAGGAGCCCCTGCCAACCTGGAAGAAGGTGCAAAACTGGATTCTCCGGTTGGAAGAAAAGTACAGAAATGCACCTAAGAAGACAGCTACAGGTTACTGATTGGTGCAAGGGATGTCTCACGTCAAGTTGTTGGATGCAGGCTGTTTGCATCGCTGGATTCTGCCAACAAGCCTTAGTTCAAGCAAGTACGTGGTTTGCGTCGAAGAGGAGCTGCCTGGACCCAGGAGGGACCTGGGGGGTCTCAACTCAGACTGAGGAGACAGCACTTGAGAGAGCCCTTAGATGACAAGGCAACACCCACGGGAGTCCCAGAACATAGGGACAAAGGAGATGCAAAGTGTGGTCATCGCAGCACTAAACGGGAGGATTCCACCCTGCCGGAGAACAACTCAGGGAGCTGTGCATCACAGGATGGAGTGCTGGGAACCTGGGCTACGCTGTGCATGAAGAACGTTTGGAAGAAGTGCACAGAAGCCCAAGGAGCTGCAGAAGACGCGATGCACAGGGGTACTGTCGCAGCACGGGGAGGCAAGCTCTTACCGCCACCAAATTTGGAGAGCTGGACCTTTTGACAGTCTGGGTCACTTCAGTCCACCCTGTGTCCAGGGATCACGCTCGTCGACAGGAGAGGAGTCCCAGAGTACCGGTTGTCATCGCAGAGAGGTGCCTGCTGAAGCCGGGAAGTGACTCCGTCACTCCACAGGAGACTCCTTCGGTTCTTCTGGTGCAGGGTGAAGACAGGAAATCCTCAGAGTGTGCACACCTTGGAAACTGTTGCAAATGCTGGCAGGAGCTGAAGTTGCAGGTCACAGGAATCATCCTGGATACTTTGTTGCAGTTACAATGGTTCATGGTGCAGTTGATCCGACGGTCAGAAGCTAAAGCAGAGGACGCAGAGGAGTCCTGGGGAAATCTTGCTAACCGAATCTGAGGAAACACCCAGAGGAGGGACCCTAAATAGCCCTGAGAGGGGAATTGGCTACTTACCCCGATATTCATCTATCAGGAGGGGTCTCTGACGTCACTCGCTGGCACTGGCCACTCAGAGGTCTTCAAAGGGTCCCCACACCTTGTAATCCAAGATGTTTAACGCCAGAGACACTCTGGAGGAGCTCTGGGCACCACCACTGGGGTGGTGATGGACAGTGGAGTGGGCACTCCCCTTTCTTTTGTCCAGTTTCACGCCAGAGCAGGGACTGGGGGTCCCTGAACCGGTGTAGAATGGATTATGCAAGGAGGGCACCGTTTGTTCCCTTCAAAGCATTTCCTGAGGCTCTGGGAGGATACCCCTCCTATTCCTGGAACACCTATCTCCATGATCTTAGACACCTCACATGGCCATATTCGGAGTTGCCATTGTGAATCTACATATATGTATTGACATCACTAACAAATACAAATTGGAGTTAATTTGCTTGCCCGCAGTCCCATGATTTTTACTCATCCACTGGGGAACATTGTTTCTAGAATGTCTCCAAATTCATACAGTAGGATATGGTATGTACATGATTTTTGTTAAATATATGTAATTATTTGCGAAATCTATACGTAGCAGAAAAATTATCGATTTTAGTGTGAATTCTATTTTGATCGATGCCCTTACTTTTAGCCTCATAATGTTCAAACCACACAATCTACCAGGTAGGGCAAAAGGTAACATCCCTGCAAGCGTGTCCTACAATGATGCTGATGCTTACCTGATCACTGAGTTTCAATTATGGAAGGGGCCACATACTGACTGATAGCCAGCTTTTCTTTAATGGGGACCTAAATATCTACATTCACACGCTCCACTCCTCACTTCAAAATATTAGATGCTCAACAAAACCTTGACATTCTTCAGCTGCCAGTTGCTAAATAATTACCTCATCATCAGTTGATAATCTCCCTTTTTTAAGAAGTGCATGCACCACATACTCCCTTTTATAGTTACATCATACTATATAGGATTGTGTTTCCTCTACCATTACTTCTTTTACACATATTTTTTTACAACAGCACTGAAAATGGCCATTTCAATTCCAACAAGCTTTCCTCCAACACACCGTATTTAGAGCCAGATGTACGACCATTTTTAGCGGTTGCCTGTGGAGATTTGGCCCTTATGCAACCGCTAAAACAGCTTTTCGCATGTAAAATCCTTTTTTTGTGTGTATCTATTATAACTTGCAAAATAGGGTATGCGATTTGCTGATAGGAAGGGGCATGCCAAGGGCATCCCTTCCTAATAGCTAGTAACTGGAGGATGTACAATTGCTTTGTGATCGGACTGTGGTCACAAAACCGTCACAGTTTACCGCCTACTTCAAGTAGGTGGTAAGCCAGTCACAAATGGGAATGATAGCAAAAATGTTTTTTAAGAGGAGGAAGTGGTCCTACAGACCACTGCCTACTCTTACAAAAATGAAAAGAAAACCTTTAATATTTATTTAAAATGCATCCTGTTTTTCATAAAGGAATATGGGATGCATTACACACAAAAAACTGCATTATTTAAAAAGCAGTCACAGACGTGGTGGTCTGCTGACCCCAGCAGGCCACTATCCCTGTGAGCACTGGCCATTCCCAATGGGTTGCATATTATGACCTGCCTTATCATTGTTTGTGAGGCAGGTCCCTTGCGACCCATTTGAGAATTGCAAACACTGTCTTAGACATTGTTGTACATCAGTGTATGCGACTCACAGTCTCTGAATCGCAAAAATTCACAAATTGTGAGTCGCAACCTCTGAGGGTCGTCCATCTGGCCCTTAGTGTATATGAATGTTTCCCAAAAAACATGCGATTTAGACAACTGTACTAATAATCATAAATTCACACGTTTGTTACTGAAGTGAAAAGGTCAAATACTGTATTATTACCACAGTTCAGTAAAACAGATATGAGAAAGATACTGTATGCACTTTTGAAGACTGCATATTACAATCACTGCTAATAATATTTTTTGTATCCAGCATTACTGCGTCTCAACTTTCAAAAGAAAAATATTGAAGTTCAAATAAGAAATTTGCCTTAGAGGGCACCATGCATAACTGATGTCAAACAAAATATGTGTCCTTTAAACCTTTTCAAGTTACTGGAACCAGATGTGAACACAGAATATCTAAGGGGGAAACCTACCCCACTGAGAGCTCAAACACACAACTGAATAATAGACAAGAAGAGTAGCTGTTTTCAAAATGTGATGATAATATATGTTTGTTAAGTAGGAAGAGATGTGGGTGAGTGTCATAATGAACATAATAAGGGGTGATTGATGGTCAAGGTGATCAATACATATTCAACAATGCACAGAGGGTCCAGTGCTGCACTGGAAACACCATAGGAAGATGGAGCATTGATGCAGGAAGATCCAAGTGTGAGGCCAAAGAGAAGGAGATCACAAGATCTGGTGAGAAGGCCCAGCATCTACTTATATTCAAGGTCACTTAGAACATTCTCAATGTTAGAAATGGGGTCTTTGGTTGGCAGTCAAGTTACCCCCTGTTCAAGCAAGGACCCTCACTCTAGTCAGGGTAATGGAGAAACACACTTAGATAACGCCTTCTTGCCCCCTTGGTAGCTTGGCACAAGCAGTCAGGCTTATCTCAGAATTAATCTGTAAAGTATTTGTACCAACACATAGAGTAATACAGTGAAAACACTACAAAATGGACACCACACCAGTTTAGAAAAATAGGTAATATTGATCTAAATCAAACAAGACGATAACAACAAAAATGCAATATACACAAGTATGAATTTTCAAAAGAGTAAGAGTCTTGCTCCACATAAAACAATCAAAATGTAAATTTTGCACAAAGAACCTGGTTAGTGTAAAAAATAAAGCTGCACAGAGGAGCAGCGATTCCTTTCTCACAAAGGAGCCCGTGCGCCGTTTCATCTATGGTCCGGTCGGCAATGTGTTGATTTCTCCCTCACAAGCAAACAATGTGTCGATTTCCAGACGGGGCACCTCTAATCCGTGCAGAGTCGGGTTGACTTTGATGCCCAAGGATGATGCGTGGAAAATCCTGTTGCACGCTGTTAGAAAACTGCAGTGTGTGGGGTTTGTGTAATTTTCAGCAGCCGCAAACGGGTTTTGCACGCTGTTTCTCCACCCACAATGCATTGATCTCCCACCTGCGATGCAGGTGGAGAGTCAATTTTAGCTGTGAGGCTGGTGGCACATCATTTATCAACCGCGTAGCAGATGGTGCTTCGAAAATTTCCCTGCATGGTGTTCTGTGTGTGGATTTTCCGCTCTTGTCTACCAACTTCACCTTTCAAGGGCCCAGGGACTCGATAGGGCAGGAGTCTCAGCAGAGAGTCCAGGTGCTGGCAGAGGAAGTATTTGATGGCCCTAAAACTTCAAAACAGGAGGCAAGTTCAGTTAAAGCCCATGGAGATGCTTGACAAGCAGGAATATACCACAAAGTCCAGTATTTGTCCCCTTTCACAGTCAGAAGCAGCAACTTCAGGATAGCCCAACAAAGCACGGGCTTGGGCAGCACTTCTCCTCAGCTCTTCAACTCTTCTCCTTGGCAAAGGTTCCTCTTGAATCCAGAAGTGATCTTGAAGTAATCTAAAGTATGGGCTTTTGGGACCACTACTTATACCACTTTCTGCCTTTGAAGTTCAAAGTAAAGTCTCTGTTGTTCACCAGATCCTGCCTTACCCATGCCAGGCCCCAGACACACACCAGGGCGTTGGAGACTGCATTGTGAGAGGGCAGGCACAGCCTATTCAGGTGTAAGTGACAACTCCTCCCTCCACTCTAGCAAAGATGGCTTATCAGGATATGCAGGCTACACGCCAGCTCCTTTTGGCTCACTGTCCAGAGGGGATTGATAAACAGCCCAACTGTCAAACTGACCCAGACAGGCAATCCACAAACAGGCAGAGTCAGAGAATGGTTTAAGCAAGAAAATGCCTACTTTCTAAAAGTGGCCTTTTCAAACTAACAATCCAAAAAACAACTTCACTAAAAGATGTATTTTTTAAATGTTGAGTTCAGAGACCCCAAACTTCATATTTCCATCTGCTCTCAAAGGGAACCTGTTCTTTAATAATATTTAAAGGCAGCCTCTATGTTAACCAATGAGAGAGATAGGCTTTGCAACAGTGAAGACTGAATTAAGCAGTATTTCACTGTTAGGACATGTCACACACATCAGTACATGTACCATCTTTAACATACACTGCACCCTGCCTATGGGGCTACGTAGGGCCCACCTTAGGGGTGCTTTACATGTATGAAAAGGGAACGGTTGGCCTGGCACGTGGGAACACTTGCCAAGTCGAATAGGCAGTTTAAAACTGCTTCCAAAGACACTGAAGTGGCTGGTCTGAGCCATGCTTACAGGGCTACATATGAGGGTGTCAAAACCAGCGCTGCAGGCCCATTAGTAGCATTTGATGTATAGGCCCTGGAACCTCTAGTGCACCTTACTAGGGACTTACTAGTAAATCAAATATGCCAATCATGGATAAGCCAATTACACATATATTTTTCAAAGGAGCACTTGCACTTTAGCAATGGTTAGCAGTGGCAAAGTGCCCAGAGTACCAAAAACAGTAAAAAGAGAGTGCAGCACATATCAACAGCCTGGGAAGCAGAGGCAAAAAGTTAGGGGAGACCACGCCAAGGATGCCAAGTCAAACACTCAGTGAGACATCTTGTTGGTGCAAGAGGCTGCATGCTCCTTTGTGGTTCCGCTTTGAGAGCATTGTGAAAAATATAATACACTCGATTTTAGCTCATTCTATTTTGGGCATAATTATAATTATTAACAGAAGAAGGATGAGCCGATTCACAAAGGTAAACTTACGTATATGTTAAGTTGCCACTTTTTCAATATTCACAAACTGTGTTTTAATAGTAAGTTTAGGAGTGCTGAGACTCGTGTTACTGGCAAAGAACTCTGCTCATTAATAGATAGGACAGGTCATAAATAGATAGGGTAGTCTGGCCCTGTGCAGAGTTCTCCACCAGACTGCTGCAGAATCTCCTCACATTTAAACTCACTATTAAAATACAGTTTTGTGAATCCTGTAAAGGTGTAATCTTTCACAATTGTATAAGTTTACCTTTCTTTATCAGGCATATCATAGTCACCTGTGGCAACAGAATATTGAGTCTCTGCTGTTAGAACAAGGGACCAGCAGGACAACTGCTGCAGTGGGATGCTAGTTGCATTATGCATATCACTTGTATAATTACTTTCTTCTGATGCCAAGGCATGAGCTGTCTATTCCAATTTATAACGTTTGGTTATCCAATTCAATATTTCTTTATGCCCCAACATTTTACAATATACATTGTACAGAGCATTGTCCAGGTTGTTGACATGCGAGTTGACTTACTGTGGAATTACTTTGCGTCCCCGTCTCAGTGACTTATGACCAACTCAAATTGAGAAAAATGGTCAGTACATGGTTACCAGCATTTTAATCAATGCCTGATTGCTTTTATTGCCCAGTGTACCTAATGTATCTGCCGGGATATATGTATGGTAGTTAAAATGACATTCAACAGAGGCAAAAACATGAATTATGGAAATAAGCAGCTTTTTCCCTTAATTATCATCATAATGTAAGCATCGTTGTCAGATTAAATGGACTTATTTAGAGATTTTATAAATTGCTGAAGTAAGGAATAAGATGTAGACAGGGTGCAGACAATTCACACAGTTATTCAGTAATCACCTAATAAGAGCAGGAAGAAACAAAGAAACTGTTCCAACAGTCTTTGCATGGCTCCATGTTCAGTGTATTTGAACGAGGGAATTCTCCTACCTAGGATGACCAAGGCACAAATTTACATAGAAGGCAAAGAAAGCAGAACCGCAAATTGAGTTGCTTCTCTGCATTTCATGAAAAGGAGAGAGCAGAACAGTGATATATCTGCTACAATATGGTGCAGTTCTGCTTTGTCCCTGCACTGATGTACTTTTGGTTGCCATATGCCTTTGCCTTATAGTGCAAGGGTGTCTACATTGTGGGTAGCATAGGGTTTTTGCTGGAAGGGTCCCTTTCAGTACAGAAAAGTTGATTTAAGGTGGATAAGTGCTGTGCAATGCAGCAGACATGCAAAAAGGAAAAAAAGACACAGAGAAATATTTCTCCTTGTTACTCTTGTCTTAAAGAGGCACATGACTTCGGCACAAATTCCTGTCTTAGAGTTCTTTGTAGATCGGGATTTGCTTCAAAACCCATGGTTCGTTGAATGGGAACTCCCGTGCACCACTCATTGATCATGCACTTGATGCAAAGCAGCTCAAGGCAGCACATTGTGATGCTTTGTGTTATTTTGGATTACAACACAACACAATTCGCAATTTGCTTTGGATTTTAAATCCCACCACAATATTTTGTTTCAGATATGCCTTAAAAAAATGAATCTGGGCCCAAATCCATGGTCTTCTGATGGTCTGATGGAAGTTGATTACGTAGGTGGGGATGAGTTGCAAAGGGGGTTTGGACTTAGACCTGCCTGGGTCTTAGGAAATCAATCCAAATGGCAGACAAATACCTACAAATATGTTTATACATACAATTTTATGTTCAATAAATATTAAATGAGCCCACATAGCGTACGTTGACAAAACATAACGACAGATTATACAAATGCATTACATAGCAGGCGTTGATTTATATAATTGATTATGATGACTTTGAATGAGTCCTATATATGAAATGTACTTTACAAAAAGGTAGCAAGCACTTATATTTATTGATAACAAATGTAATTGTGCAAAATCCCCTTATGGTTATCAGTGGTGATTATTGTCTTTTTGAGGAATTCCTTGCACAGACCCCAAAACAGCCCAAATATTAAAACCTTGTGTCAATGATTAAACATAGTGACTTCGTTCTGATATAAATTTCAGTGGCAACTATAGCCATATTCTGAAAGTTACCTCTAGCATGGTGAAGTTTTCTATGAATAGGTGCCAAAATTGACCTTGTCTGATAAAATATTTAAGGCTGTATCTCAGGCAAATTGAATATGACTTGTCCTCTTTTGATGCAACCAAACACAGCAGGTGATAATACCTATTTAAGAGACTAATACAAATATACAAAAAGTCTGACATTTTTGCTTCTTCAGTTCCCTGAAAGAAGAGAAATAAGCCTTTCATTTTGTAGTCATAATCTGGCCCTGGTGCTGATTTTTGTTGTCATGGGCAAACATGGATCATGTGTGTGTGCGCCATGACGGAGTCCAGCCTCATGGACTACTGTCTTGTTGTACCAGGAGAGACACTAAAGTTCTACCCTCATGATGGGGAATGGCCTCTGCTTTTACCAAGGGTTAAGTAGCACAAATGCAGTTGTAGCATAGCTTGTAGTGATCAGTAGGAGCGAACAGGTCTTTTTACCTGTGTCACTGGAGTGAGGTCTACAGTCTCACTCATGTAAATTTCTGTTGCTGTGTACTTAACTTACCCTTGACCTATATCAAGTTAGTATGTAGTGATGTGTATCGAGCGTGTGGTTGCATGCACGTGCTAAGTGTATGTGTGTATGAGAATAGTGTAATCCATGGAGTACCTGAGTTCCATTTTCGGAGAACATGGGCTGACTGGACGAACATGGAGAACGTGTGGAGGTAGAGGAATCCAGACAGATCTGTGGATTGATGCATTCCTGTGAGCTGGGTGGAACACACACAGCAGACAAGTAAGTACTGGACTCTTCATTACAATTAAAAGGGTCCTCTTTCTTTCAGAGAGAGGTGACTGGAAAGGGACCTGTGAACATCTCAGAAAAGAAATGGGTCTGATAAGAGATTCATAAAGATTAGGGCTGGGATCCCAGGGTACCATTTTGATGCACAGATCACTGTGGCTGACATCCAGGTGTGAATCTCTAGTCACTCCTATGGCCTATTTTATGGGGGTATTAGATCTGGGATTGCTCCTGCTGGGACCAACTGCTTTCTGGAAGAACATCAGGGCAGAAGAGTGGGCCCTTTAAAAGGAAACAGATCTCCAAATACAAACTTCAAAGACTCAGAAGCATTCCAAGATTTACCAATACAGGTAGACTGGGTAATGAATCAGAATGGTATGTCTTCCCAGGGGAGGGGTAATGAGGAGTAATATCTTTTGACTTTTAAGAGTCGGAGTGAGCCTCCTGAGACTCAGACTACTAGTGGGGCCTTGAGTGAATGGGGAGATACTCCCATCACTAGTGAGAGTCAGGTGTTGAACGGGTACTTGCCCCAGTTGATCAGGGACCTCAGGAGTAAAAGGCTTCAAACCCCACAGTTGGACATAGTAACCACTCCTTGCCCTGTGGCCCTCTGAAAGATGTCGAACAAGTCTAATGTGCAGTAAATGGTGAAAACAGCTACCACTGTAGCCTCAGCAATGTAATTTTCAAAAACAGCGTGTTTATTGTAAGTGGAATTAATCATGTTTTCTGAAGAATAAATTAATATGAGCAGTCTTTTCTTTTAAAACAAACCTTTGCTCATTTAGAAAAAATCATATTCAAGCAATAATTACCCATTTAAGCAGTACTACGTCGGCAGGCTACTACAAGTGGAAGTTAAATAGTGTTCTTTGTGCAATTTAACTCACCTAGAACCTTTATGAAGCATTTCCACCCGCCAATCAATCCAGCCCACTCCACCGCAGGAGTTGTTGGAGGTTTAGTCATTTTCTTACATCTTATGTACGCGTGTGGTAAAGTACAAAGACATAATACAATGAAACCTGAATGGGGGGCAGCAACACACAAGACGCCGTGAAGGTTGATTTATAAAGGTCTTAACATTGCAAAGCATTCTAATGAACCAGAGCATAAATTCCACCTTAACAATGTGAAATAAAATGACAGCCAAAAATCAAGAAAGTAAAAGATTTAAACACCACACACATTAAAGCAGCATAAATCACTTTTATTTCCAATCCCATCTGTTTAGCTTTATTTAAATGGGAAAAGACAAAAGCCTGTCTGGTTTTAAAGGGATTAGGGAGAATATTTAAGGCCTATCAAAGTCTGTTTGCTCTGCAGAAGGAATCGTTAAGGTGCAGCTTAGAACGTAAAGAAAAGGACACCACTCTACGATAAGACCGTTCTATTAAAGGATACTCATCCTTTCAGTAGTGATTCAATTATGATAAGAGTACAATTTAGGCATATTTAGCGCGGTTAAATAAGGGAGCTCAACAATAACCTATCGTACTTATTGTGCCTTTCTATACGATGTTCCAGTTTCGCATTTATTTGATTTTTTTTATTACGTTTGAGTGTTATTTGTTTGGGGTCTGTATAAAGCACTAGAAATCTCCTTGTGAAAACTTCAGAGCAATTTTTACATCATCGATAAATCGTTTTACAGCAAAAGAAAGACTTTGAGGTGTCCCCTTGGTTTCATAGGTTGCCGACCACTCATTAATGGTTTATACCTGATGTAAATGTTAACATTCGATTTTTGGACAGGTACTGTTTACTGTCCTGATTAGTTCCCAGTGATTTGTTCATATTGGGAAGAGGGACGGAGAGGTGTTGAAAGTCTTAGGAGAAAATGGCAATTGGTTTCTTTTATAAATGGTTATTGAGTTTAATGGTGGCTATTGGGTTCAGCTGGTATTTTGCTGTCATCCCAGTTAGATCCTCCTTTTCTGTTTTTTTCTGCTGGACACATCAAGTCCAATGCTCAAAAACGCGCATGCTGTAACTGAATTCAGCCGAAAACGTGCAGTTTGTTAAATGAAATATCGACTTGGGTGGTAAACACATGGAAGACGAATGTAATAGTAGTAATAAAGACAAATAATTTCTGAGAAGACAAACAACTTAAAAATGACATTAAAATTCCAGAAATGTCAAGAACTAGAAATAATCGGAAAGAAAACATTCAGCACCGAACGTTGATCATAAAAACAGAGAATTAGGAAATGTAACAATAGTTTCAAATTGCAAGGGTGGCATGGTTTGATCTTGCAGTCAGCAAAGCAAAAGTAGAATCCTTTGTACTTTCTAATTCTTACCCTTGCACCAACGCTACAAGTTTACTCTACTCTGTCTTCCCCTCTTTCTCTTCCCCTTTGCCCCTTCGACCTGCCTTCCACTCTCACGTCCTCTTTATGCCTCACTTGATATTTCCCCCAATAATAATAATAATGTCCAGCACTTCAAAAGTAAACAGAGATGCCCCTGCGGGTGGGTGCAGTGAGTGACTGCACCATATTGCAGGTAGATATCTATGGGTGGCTTCAAGGCATCCCCCTTTTCTGCTTTCAGAGGGCACTTCAAAGGATGCACTGATTGTGAGCTATCCCTTTATGGTGCACAGACAGTCCACCTTCCGACCGACTCTTTGCCTCTGTGATTGAGTACATAAACAGTGTGGGGACAGAGACCCAGTATCTCCTTCATTAATGTGGGGACACACCTCCATGTTGATGAGAGAGGCCTCTTAGAATTACCCCTGTGCAATCTGTGTGCCAACGTGATTTGTATTAAAGAAGAAGCTTTGTCTCCTGCTGTACAACCAAAAGCTACTCCTGATGTACATATTTCTTTGGGATCAACTAGGGTATCAGCATCACTGGGTGTATCACTTGACAGTGGTATACTGGGCTGTTGCATTCCTGGGTGCACCAAGAAAACCTGCATCTTGGTGTCATAGGTTTCCTTTCCATTCTGGCTCCTTGAGGCACTGGTATACAGGCCTCCCTGAATGCCCAGCTCACCTACCCTTGGAGTTTGTCCACTGGGTGTGTGTCTAAGGATGGCCCCTTAAGGGCCCTTTCTTGTAAGTGTGCTTCAAGACGACTATGAATGACTGAGGATTCTTATTTGTGTTAGGACAGTCTGTGCACCATTCCACCTTTTGTCTAGCCTTTAGTTTCAGAATCCATTTATTCACAGAATTTATAATGTGCAGATAATGAACCAAATCACCACTATTTGTAAGTTGCCCTGTAATTTGTTAAAATTGATAACATTTTAGTTTAGATCTAATCACCAGCAAGGTGTAGGTGGAAATGCAATTTTCATTGTCAAACATGTATAATTACTGCAGAAGTTATATACATTACACAAAATACATATTCATTTGCAGGATCATGGCATATCTCATCTACACACTCAAACAAAATGCAGGTAGACGTCTGGCTTGAGTATCAAATGTCTAACATCAGTATTGCACTTTCTGTAACATATTTTCTGCACAACTAGTATCCTGTAGCGGAAAATTGTGTTAAAAGGCCTAGCCACTCAAGGAGAAAAATTATGCAACATATGCCAAAAAAACAGAATTTACTCAAGAATATTGTGTATATATAGTGTAATAAAAATGGTTGCCATGACATATTCAACAGCCAAAATCCAAGACCTCCTTGTTTAAGAGACAAACACTATTTAAGACATTTATCTCCATATGTAGCTTTAATTGTATGATCCTATATAGCTAACCTAATGTTTGAACTATTTTCTTACCCTGCAGGATTATTGCCAACACCCTTCTAAACATCTTCAGCAAGATTTTTGATGAGCTATGTGAACCTCTATGCCACAATTACAGCATTCAAGTTCAAGCCAAAGCCTTCAGAAATTTGGAATGCTAAAGACCTTGCTGATACTAAACAATCCATCTGCACACAGGATATAAAATTAAAGAAACGCAAAATGTCCTAGGAGCTCTTGATACTGAAGTGCCTCAACACAACGTAGCATGATAGCTCATCTCATCGCCCAAAGCAAAGTATATATACCATCAGTGAAGCCACCAACAGTAGTAGAGCACTGTCCCAGACAAAATCCAGCACTGCACCAATGTCCTACAACACCCACCTATTCCTCACTCCCAAAAATTGAAATGTCATCCACCTCTTCGTCAGTGGAAAAATACAGAAGATCCAACCACATCAATGAAACCAAGTGTGCTTTATCTTTTACACCCACCCCTTCCCATTGAATACTGCAATGGTCAGCCTTGAAAGCCTTTTCTCTCCTTGATCTCATTGACATACTCAACTTCTTCAACTTCCTCAATGCCACTCACTTAAAAGATGATGTCTTACCATTGTCCCTCGTCAAATTCTCTCTCTTGGGACACTTTTTTACCTTTACTTAGCACTGTCAATGCCATCATCACTCAAGGCATCATTTCAGGAATTGAAGACAAGGCAAATCCCCCCCTCTCCTCAAGAAATATATACTAGAGCCTGATGACCTCACACACTACAAGCCCATCTCTCACCTGCTATTCTTCAGCAAGATCTTTGAAAAAGCAGTCTTTTTCAGCTCCAAGGTCACAACAATCCTAAGTACCTCGTGTACGACTACTAATGTGTTCTCAGATCACACTGCAGCATTAAGCCCGTTATCTTGCACATTACAGAAAATGCTCTCTTGAATACCAATGAAGATGACTGCTGCCTCCTGCTATTACAGGACCAGTCATTTGTCTTCGACACAATCGACCAGGCCACCCGCATATACAGTGCATCCTGGAGTCTCAAATGGAATTCTCCAGCAATGTAATTCACTGGTTCTCATTTTTTCCCTTTCCAACTGACCCCAGTTTAGTCACATAGGCACCTCCAGCTCGCAACAGATTCATATCACCTCTGGAGTTTCCCAAGGAATCATACTCTCTCTTATCATAGTCAACTAGTACAAGGAGCCGCTTGTTGGAAAGACCATCAACATTCACCAATATGCCAATCATGCACAAGTCTACATGAAAGTCTTCTCTGCTTCAGGCATCCAATTCCTCAAACACTGATTGTTCATACAACAGACCTAGGAGTCCAGCACCAGCCTGAAGCTGAACACAACCTTGAAAAAATTCCTGTTATTTGTCAAGAACAACAAACAAGATACAAACCTGACTTAATGACATGAACCTTGATTGCTTCAAATACCAACACTCACCGAAACCACGTCACTTGGATTCATCCTGGACACCAACTTCACCCTCAAAGAAAACATTCCCAATGAAAAATATGGCCTAGTACCAGATCTCTCTTCTGAAGAAAGCCAAGTTGGTTCCTCCAGGAAGCAAATCCTGAACTGCTGTTCAAGTCCTCATGTATTCACATCCAGATGCTGGTAATACCCTAGTCCATGGACTCCCAGACTCCATACTGTCAGCCCTTAAGGGAATTGTACATGCTGCAGCACATCTCATTTGGAGTCTGAAGAAATATGATCACATTATCCCCATCCTTATGGAGTTCCATTGGCTCCTTTTGCCTGCCCGCACCATCTTCAAAATCAGATGTATTATTTACAAAGCTATCACACTAGCAACCAGAGCACCATCAACCTGTAGACTAAGAATTGTAATAAAGAAAAAAACAATACCTTTTTAATAAATGCACCCAGGGACTGGAACAATATCTCTGTATCCATCAGAATTTCCCAAACCTTGTTCCAGTTTAGGAAAGAGTTGAAGACTAACATTTTTTAAAAACACTACGTCACAATACATTGATCATCCACAACCATTCCTCTTCACCTATTACACGTTGAATTTATGCTTGCCTTTGACCATGAAGTATACACAAACATATGAATAGAATGTTTTAATTCAATCTTTATATTATTAATCTAAATGCATTTTGTTTAGCAGTGGTCAAGATGTGCTTGTGATTATTTGTAAACAAAGTCTGGCACTTTTATATGCAAATGATACAGGCCCTCATTACAACCCTGGGATTACGACCGTGGCGGAAACCGCCAACATAGATAGCCACTTTAACACTTTGACCGCCACGGTGGTACAAACAAACAGCACAGCGGACACCGCCAACAGACAGGCGGAAGACAGTGTAACGCCCACCCTATCACAACCTGGCTATCCGCCACCTTTTCCGGGGCGTAACCAACGTGAATAAAAACACGGTGGAAACAGTACACAGAAGGGAAAACACTCACCTCTCCACATCCCACGAGGAACCAGGACACCATGGAGCAAGAACTGCCGGCGATGGTCTTCCTGCTCTTCTGTCAGGAGCTCCAACGACAGCGGCGACGACCACGTTGAGTACCTACAACACAGGGGAGGGGGAGGGAAAAGAGAGTGACACACACATGCAACACCCCCACCCTCACCCACAACACCATACACACAAATACATGCTGCAACATTACATATACACCCCCGCCCCCCTTGAATAACACAAGGACAAAAGGACAAAAGGAAATGATTTGAAGGATTGTAATAAAAAAAATCCATCAGTCAAAACTCAAAATCTAGTATATACAATTATGTACACCAATTACACAAGTTCTGATAGTGCACCAATCATTGTCCGTGGACCACTGGGTCCAAAATGCATGGGCGAGGCCCACACTAGATACCTGACTCCAAACGGAGACAACACTGGAGGGGCATCACATCGAAAATATACAGGCACCTCAGGGGGAGAGGGTGGGGGGCTCCTCAGCCTGATGAATGCACGACGCCACTGCTCCACGAGGGGGCTCTATGCCCATTGATGTATCCTGGGGAGTGCAAAGCCACAGTCTCTCAAGTCTCTCCAGTGGGTGGGTTGCCCACTGCTGCATCCTGGGGAGTGCAAAGCCACAGTCTCTCAAGTGGATAACAGTCTCCACTGGTTCTGGAGGTGGCTTGGTGCCCAGAGTGCTTCATCCTGCCAAGGACAGAGGTAGTGGATGTATCTCTCCACTGGTTCTGGGGGGGCTTGGTGCCCAGAGTGCTTCATCCTGCCAAGGACAAAGGTAGTGGATGTATCTCTCCACTGGTTCTGGAGGGGGCTTGGTGCCCAGAGTGCTTCATCCTGCCAAGGTCTGAGGTAGTGGATGCCTTTCTCCACTGAAAGTGATGCTTCATGGAAGCTGCCCAGGCTCCTGGAACTCACCACCAGCCTTGGACGACTGACCACTGGGGATGGCAGCCATGTCTGTGGTGGTGCCACTGGCTCAGGATGTCGCCGGGCCGCTGTGATGGCGGTGCTGGTTGCGGGCTCTATGGTGGCGGTACTGGTTGCGGACTCTGTGCCGGCGGTGCTGGTTGCGGGCTCTGTGGCAGTGGTGCTTGTGGCGGGGTCTGTGGCAGCGGTGCTTGCGGCAAGGTCTGTGGCGGCGGTGCTGGTGGCGGGTCTGTGACAGCAGTGCTGGCGACGAGGTCTGTGACACCGGTGCTGGCTCTGGGGTCTGTGGTGGTGCAGGTGGGGGTGCAGGTGGTGGTCTTCTCCGCTGTACAGATTGGCATCGACGTGGAAAGAAGGTGTGACACTGGTCTCTCAGTCGGTGCCACCATGCCCTCTCCTGACCTGCCCTTCAGTTTCTCGCCCTTCCCCACCTTTGATGGTGGTGCAGCTGTCTTGCCACTATCCTCTTTCGTTTTCCCTGACCCCTTGGCGGCAGGTGTTTTCTGCTTCTCCCTCCAGGATGTGGGCAACTTTTTTAGCTTGGCAGGTGGCGGAACGTCCTTGTCCTCGCTCCGTAGCATACAGGCAGCCCTGATGGTTGGCGCACTCCAATAGCCCGCAGTTGCTGGCACCACCGTGGCTGGAGATATGGTGGCTGAGGTGCTGGGTTGGGACCTGGAAAGCCTGGCCCTAAGGAAGGGACGGGGTGGGAGGTGTAGGGAAGAGGTCAATATTAGCCAGGAAAAGATTTTTAGACACACTGGGACGGGTAGATGGAGAGGGTTTGGGAGTGGAGGAAGAGATAGTGGTTGTAGGAGGTGTATGTCTGCTGAATTTGGGTGAAGGTGCATGGGCCGGAGGCTGTTGTGAGGTGGATGGCTGTTGGGTGGGTGTGTGCCTGCGTTTGTGTACTTTAGGAGGAGGGCTCACAGACACACTTGGAGAGGACACTGGGGATGTGTGAATGGTAGTGGGGGTGGTGAGTGCAAGTGAGCGGTGTGGTGATGGGCGTGCTGGTGATGGAGGTAGTCGCTGAAGATGTAGTGCATGCAGGTGTGAGTGGAGATGAGACAGGGAGGGAGGAGAGAGACGTGGAGGAGGGGGACACAGCGGAGGCAGTGGATGTTGTTATGTCTGCATGGGTATGATGCTTGTGTGAGTGCCTGTGGGATGTGTGGTGCTTATGTTTGCCTGAGCCACTTTTGTGTGTTGAGGTGTGTGCATGCTGGTCTGATGGTGTGCTTGGGAAAGGCTGAGGTACAGGGGATTGGGTCTGGGAAGTTGGAGGGGGGAGGCTGGACACAGGGACAATGGCTGCCATCAGTGCTGAGGCCAGAGCCTGAAATGCTCTCTGTTGGGCTGCCTGGCCTGAAAGAATGCCCTCCAGGTATGCATTTGTTTGTTGCAAATGCCTCTCATCACCCTGGATGGCAATCAGAATGGTAGACTGTCCAACAGTGAGGGATCTCAGGAGCCTCCTCACTGAGGGCAGCAGGGCTGACTGGGGCAGGGCCTGAGGTGCCTGGGGCAAAGGAGATGCCCACCCTCCTGGGTGATCCGGCACCTGACACACGCTGAGGGGCTCCTGGGAGGGCGGTGCTGGTTGGGGGGGTGGCGGCTGTACCTGTTGATGCGGGGGGGACAGAGGGGTCCGCTACCGCAAGGGAGCTCCCATCAGAGGAGGAGTCACTGTCACTGCTGTCACCTCCTGTCCCTGCCGTGGAGCTCCCCTCACCCTCCATCCCACTAGTGGCTTCAGACTCAGTTGTTTCACCCTTCAGGGCCAAGTGGGATGCAGCTCCCTCCTGCTCCGGTTCCACTGCTCCTCTGCCTGATGATGCTATTGCACACAAGAACAGGGAGACCACAAAAAGTGGGTGGGAAGACAGAAGGAAGACATGTTCAGTGCATGCAACACCACTACCGTTGGGGGACACTACAGACACAGCAGCCCTCTGCACTACGCCGTGCACTTATAGTTCCTAGATTATTCACATGCCCATGGGGTACAAGGCCTAAGCCCGATGGCTGCACACATGAAAGTCGCAGGAGCCTGACTAGGTGTAGATGGCACTAGCCACTAGTGGGGTTGGGGTTTCACTGAACCTGCCTCACAAGGGACCTTGCCTACCAAGCTCGCCCTAGCCTAGGGGAACCCACTGCCCACCTTCCACACCCAGACACTTCGTAATGCACGCAGAGTCAGATGAATGTGACTGTTCTCACCCCCTTGTGGCTGCAGTGATGCCCTCAAGTGCCCATCCAACTCCGGATATGCCACCGCTAGGATCCGGAACATCAGGGGGTTCATGGTGCGATGGGCACCTCTCCCACATTAGGAGGCCATCCCCAGCTGGGCCTCCGCCATCTTCTTGCTCCAGCGGCGAAGGTCCTCCCATCTTTTCCAGCAGTGGGTGCTCCGTCAGTGGTGGACCCCCAGGGTCCGGACGTCCTTGGCGATGGCATGCCAAATATCCTTCTTCTGGTGGGCGCTGACCTAGAGGAATAGTAAAGAGGAAAAGAAAAATCTTTACCAGTCCGGACCATCATACTCATTGGCCCACGTTCCCATCCTTGCTGTGACACACATATACTCACCGTCCGCTCATGCAGGCCTCAGTCCCTCCGCCCCTATGCATCTTCCATCCACACCACTCCAAACAGGCATTGCCCATGCAGCATGCTCACAGTGTACTCACCTGTTTGTCTAGAGGACCGTACAGTTGTGTGTACTGGGGGAGGACCCCATCCACTAGTTTCGCCAACTCCTCCGAAGTCAAGGCAGGGGCCATTCCCCAGACACATGAGCCATCGTCGCTTCCAGACTGAGGTCAGAGCAGCACTTGCAGTGTAGGTCCTCTCCTGTTGAAGGTCAGGTATCAAGTGAGTGAACAGACAGAAAATGGCGGTCACGTCCGCGGCAGTGCGTACCGTCACCACCGGCGTACATCGTCATTGGCTCCTGGGACCAATAGGGTCCAATGTTAACCAATGCAGGATTGTGCCGCGGTCTTCGACCCTCTACTGCGACAGTGTAGAACGCCAGCGCAGTTACCTCATATCCCATTGTCCCACCTTCCAGGTCAGGCAGCCGCCACTTCAGGGGGCCACATGGCATTAATAATACATGCGTCACACCTATCTAGGCCTTGCATACACACAGTGACAGGCACATTGCGAATATATAAATGTGTGCAAATGACATTTTGTGATATCTCAGTTTTGGCTGACTCTCTGCTCGCTGTTCTCCTCCATAGGGCACGTCCGCTGGGTTAGGTGATGAGATGGCGGCATCCTCCGGTGTACAGACCGCTGGTGGACCTGTCGACAATGGAAGAGAGACAAGTAATAGTCACCTACAGACTTGATCGTGCAACAATCCATGAACTGTGTGCCTAGTTGGAGCCAGACCTGATGTCAGCTATCCGCCATCCCACAGGGATACCCCATTTAGTGCAGGTCCTGTTTGTACTCTATTTCCTGGGAAGTGGGTCTTTTCAAACAACAGTGGCCATTGATTAAGGGATGTCCCAGCCAATGTTCTCTAGCATGCTGTCCAGAGTGTTGTCTGCCCTGCTGAAACACATGCGCAACTACATAGTTTTCCCTCAGTTGGAGGATTTGCCTACAGTTAAAGGTGACTTCTATGCCCTAGGACATATCCCCAACATCATAGGTGCCATTGATGGGACACATGTGGCCTTGGTACCCCCACGCAGGAGTGAACAGGTGTACAGAAACCGGAAGAGCTACCATTTGATGAATGTGCAGATGGTGTGCTTGGCCGACCAGTACATCTCCCATGTGAATGCCAAATTTCCTGGCTCAGTGCATGATGCTACCATTCTGAGGAATAGCAGCATCCCTTATGTGATGGGGCAACTCCAGAGGCACCGTTTGTGGCTAATAGGTGAGGACAAGGACCCTATACAGTGTGAATAGTCGTCTGGGTATGGGGTTGTCCCTGCGGGTTAGTGTGTGTCTAACAGTTGTCCCTCAAAATTTGCAGGTGACTCTGTTTACCCCAACCTGTCATGGCTACTGACCCCAGTGACAAATCCCAGGACAAGGGCAGAGGAACGCTACAATGAGGCACATGGGCAAACTAGGAGGGTGATTGAACGGACCTTCGGCCTCCTGAAGGCCAGGTTCCGGTGCCTCCATATGACAGGTGGTTCTCTCTACTACTCACCAAAGAAGGTGTGCCAGATCATCGTGGCCTGCTGTATGCTGCACAACCTGGCTTTGCAACGACAGGTGCCTTTTTCTGCAGGAGGATGGTCCAGCTGGAAGTCTTGTGGCAGCTGTGGAGCCTGTGGACAGTGAAGAAGAGGAGGCAGAAGAAGAGGATATCGACAACAGAAACAACGTTATCCAGCAATACTTCCAGTGAGACACAGGTAAGAAGATGGCACTGCCTCACACATCTCATACTATTGTTTGAGCTATCATAAGTCTGTCATTTTCACTCAGTGTGTGGACCCTGACTTGTCACTTTGGCTTTCCATTTAACAGATGTGGGTCCCAATTTGTGACCTCTGCTATATTTCCTCCAGCCCTACAGCTGTGTTTCATCGGTATGTGGACAATTAAATTGACATTGCTATATTCCATAGTTATTGCAATTACACATTTGTGAAAGCACAGACTGACTCCAGATTGTTTTGTGATTGATGTGTGTTTATTTCTGTGCAAATAAGTGGAGGGGTGGGCAGGGGTGATGGTGGAGGAATCTCCATGGCAGAGTCCAGTCTATTTGTTTCACAGGTGCATTGTCCAAAGGAGCATAGGAAGTGGAGCAATGGCAGTTGAAGGATGGGCAGGGTGACAAAGTGGGACAGAAGGGTGACATTCAGGGGGGTCTCATTTCCGGGCGGGGGTCTTGGCAATGTTCTCTGTCTTGTTCCTGGACCTCAAGGACCGTTTGCGGGGTGGCTCTCCATCTGCAGGGGGTGAGGTGCTGGTGTTGTGGTCCTGTGGTGGTGCCTCCTGTCCACTAGCGCTGGTGGAGGTGGAGGGCTGTTCTTCATCCAGGATAGTGCCACAGTGTCCCTCCTGGTGTCGACAAGGTCCTGCAGCACCCCTACAATGGTGACCAGGGTGGTGTTAATGGACTTCAGTTCCTCCCTGATCCCAAGATAGTGTTCCTCCTGCAGCCCCTGGGTCTCCTGAAAGTTGGCCAGTAGCTTTGCCATCGTCTCCTGGGAATGATGGTATGCTCCCATGATGTTGGAGAGTGCCTCATGGAGAGTGGGTTTCCTGGGCTTGTCCTCCCCCTGTCGCACAGCAGTCCTCCCAGTTCCCCTGTTTTCCTGTTCCTCTGTCCCCTGAACCGTGTGCCCACTGCCACTGCCCCCAGGTCCCTGATTTTCTTGGGGTGGTGGGATTGCCTGGGGTCCCTGTAGTGGTGGACACACTGCTGCTTGACGTGTCCTGTGGACAGAGGGATGGGCCCGCTGGGTGGGTGCTCTGGTGGTGTTTCCTGAGGGGGGAGGCTCTGTGGTGGATTGTGCCAGTGTCAGGGAAACCGACTGTCCTGAGGTCCCAGATGGGCCGGGCTGGTCATCTTGATCCGGTTGTGCAGAGCTGCTGTCATCACTGTGGGCCTCTTCCGTGGGGGGACTGGATATGTCTGGAACCTCCTGTCCGGTGACGTTGGGTAGGGGTCCTGCAGGGGAGTAAAGGCATGATTATTGCATCTGTGTGTGCCATTGTGTGCAATGGGTGAGTGATCCTGTACTCCAGTGCTTGCATTCTTGTCTTGGTCCTTGTGTGATAATTGGTTTGGGGTCTGTGTGGGTATCTGTAGTGAACATGCTTTGGTGATGGGTGTCCATGCTTTGGTGTTGCATGCAGGGCTTGGTGTTGGGATGTGTGGGTTGTGATAGTGGGACATATGTGAGGTGTTGGAGTGATGGGATGAGGGTGAGGGTGAGGGTGGGGGTATGTGATGGCATGCAGGTAGGGTGGAGGATATAATAGTTAAGAGTTGACTTACCAGAGTCCATTCCTCCTGCTACTCCTGCGAGGCCCTCAGGATGCAGTATTGCCAAGACTTGCTCCTCCCATGTTGTTAGTTGTGGGAGAGGAGGTGGGGGTCCACCGCCAGTCCTCTGTACTGCAATCTGGTGTCTGGAGACCATGGAATGCACCTTCCCCCGTAGGTTGTTCCACCTCTTCCTGATGTCATCCCTAGTTCTTGGATGCTGTCCCACTGCATTGACCCTGTTGATGATTCTGCGCCATAGCTCCATCTTCCTAGCAATGGAGGTGTGCTGCACCTATGATCCGAAAAGCTGTGGCTCTACCTGGATGATTTCCTTCACCATGACCCTGTGCTCCTCCTCAGAGAACCTGGGGTGTCATTGAGGTGCCATGATGTGGTGTGGGTGATGTGTGAGGTGGTGTGTGTTGTGATGTGTGAGGGTATGTGTTGTTGTGTGTTTGAGGTGCGTGGATGTTGTTGTGCGAGTGATGATGTTGTGTGTCTGTGGATGCTAGTGTTGTATCTGGTGGTGTCTCTCTCTGGCCTTCTTTCGAAATTTTGGTAGTAAGGGTTTGTGTCTGATGTGGGTGTGTGCTTTATATTGGAATGGGTGTTTGGGAGTGCTGTGTGTATGTGTATCAGATGTGTGTGTATTTCGAATTGTCCAATGTAGTTGTGTTTTGTAAATGTGTCTGTATTTTGAGCGCGGCAGTGTGTACTGCCAATGGAATACCGCGGTTGAAAGACCACTGCGTGGATTCGTAGGTCGTGATAGGGTGGGCATATTCCTGTTGGCGTGACGGTGTTGGTTTTGTTATTGCCGGTTTATCACTGACCTTTGGTGTGGCGGACTTGTGTGGATCTCTGGATTATGGCGGATTCTGAGCTATGGGTCGTAATAGTTGTAGCGGAACTCCCCTGCCGTAGCGGTGTGTTGGCGGCCTTCTGCACGGCGGTAAGCAGGATATACCGCCAATTATGTAATGAGGGCCACTGTTTTATTGGCTGGCACTACCAGTAAAAATCAAATGAATCTCAGCCACTGGTAATTCCTTGGGCCACACCTCAATCCACTGGTATTTTTCACATCATGCCACTTCAGATTGAAGCAACCCAGGAAAATCCAAATCACTCCTAACTGTGCTAAAATAGGAGCTTTGCAGCTTAAACTGCCAGGCCAGGTCTTCCCTGAAATGGAACACAAGCATCCTAAGACCAACTTCTTCCTTACTGGGGGTCATCAGTATTTTACATCTTTGTTCCAATGGTACACTCTGCAAGGCAACCACATCTGATCATACCCGGCATACTGAATCATACAAAAAACTGATGGATGAATGTTTTAATTAATCTCAACCACTAGTAATTACTCAAAGCTATATCCCTGTCCACCCTTATTTTGCAGATCATGCAACCTCAGTTTGGTCTCAGCCATATGTCAATCAATCTTAGCCTTGCTTGAATAGGAACAGTCCAGCCCAAGCAGCCATTCCAGCTAGTCCCTGAACTGGAACAGAAGCAACGCAAGACAGGTTTCACCATTATTAGGGCTCGTTAGTTGGGTACAGCTAGCTTCAAGTACCACAGTGTGCACGGGACCCATGTCTGGGCATACCTATCATATTTCAGGTGTCTTACTGAACTATACAAAAAAGATGCTTTATCAGTGTCTTTGACCATGTATAGTGCTCCACTACCTTTCTGTCAGGCGTTTGAACCATACAATAACAACCCTGCCTCCCCACAAGAACCAGGGTAATCATACAATAATCTCAAATCTGTCCCCTGGGACTCATTTATTGACACCCCTCATATCTTTCTATGGTTATTCAGTACAACTCAGATACACTATTTGCACATAATACAATCCAGTAATGAGTAGATGGAGCTTCCACTCTTTGCACAAATCATAGATATACTTTATATTAACATGATAATTCAATTTACACGTATAACACTATTAATAGTGCAGATAATGCAATGCTCAATCAGTGAAAATACATAGATAGACCTACAACAAGACACTGTATAAAACAAACTCAAGGTTAAAAATATGATTCTCAATAATTATCCACAGAGATAGTATCATCACTGCTTTAGCTTTCATGTGGGTATGAGGACTAGTTATAATTCCTTCATCTACTATAGGTTGATTAGTTGGATGAAAAAGGTCTTGATGAGACCTGACAAGTAATTGTGGTTCAAAATGTTGACACTCCTTCCCCTGGTTGTACTGTGCTTTGAGATTCTCTGAGAGAAACTCTACAAATGTATACCATCTCTGTGGTTGCCTACTATCAGTCTGCCCTTTGGAGAATGTCCACATCTGTTAACTTTGGCTTATGTCTCCACCGGAGTCTAGGGAAGACGTTACCCAGCTCAAGAACAAACTGAGTTCTTGGTTTCTAAACTCTAAGATTTTAGAGTGTTCAATTTTATTCAGATTTTAACAATCTGGAGGGTTTGATGGATTGGTAACTCTCCAAAATACTATGATTCTGACTGTATTGCTATCTATTTAAAATATTTATTTATGTATTTAAGATAGTACCTTGTTATAGAAATTTTGCTGACAAATTCAATTCAATTGCGGCAATACTTCTGGATTTCTTTAATCTACCACCAGCTAGAGCTTGTCTGGCAGATATCTTTATAGAGCTCTCCTCTGCAACCTATATTAAGGAAATTGTGTTGACACAAAGAAATGGGAGACAGATTCATTAATATTTGACTTAATGCAGAGCAGCATGACAACT
This sequence comes from Pleurodeles waltl, assembly GCF_031143425.1. NCBI lineage: Eukaryota > Metazoa > Chordata > Amphibia > Caudata > Salamandridae > Pleurodeles > Pleurodeles waltl. The sequence continues at coordinate 474,294,426 of NC_090451.1, forward strand.
TTCAGCTCTGCATCAAGTGGAAAGGGCAGGAATTAGCCATATCTACTAGGATAAGGCACATTACTGTTTTCTCACAATGCTGGAACACTGTGAAACACTGTTGCTGCCTATCATTAACACAGACAACCTTACACTGTGGTCATAGGGTACCTGCATTGCAGGCAGGAATTTTTCTGTACAAGAAGGGACATTTTGTTGCACAAAAATAATCATTGGAGGCTTTTACCTCTTTACTTAGAAAGAGGAAACAAAGAGGAGACAGAAAGATAGTTCTCCCTGTTGCACCACTATTGGGAAGGGGTGCAATTTTGATGCGTTCCTAGGTTTATCACTCATAGAGAATCTAAGAATGCAGCAAATAACATGGGTGGGTGCATTGGAACTCCCACTCTCTAACTACGAAATGCATTCCTGGCGCACAGCAATGCAAGGCAGTCCCTTGCACTGCTGTGCGTTACTTTAGATTTAACCAGCAATGCAGGGCCTGAATCTCCACCTAATTATTGGTAAATATACCATAGCTAAGAGCTGCCCATTATACATGGCGTTTATGGACCCGTCCAGAGTTTTTTACCATCTTGAACAGTCAAAATTATGGCACCTTCTACTTCTCATTGGCTTGGATTTTTAGATAGTGAATTTCCTATCTGATTTCCATTCCGATCTGACTGGCAGGGTGAGATATGAGACTAATGGTGAGTGTACACTATCTTTCAATCTAGAATGTGGTGTGTGTCAGTGGGGCCCCCTTGCCTCATTCCTATATCATCTTTATATTAATAATCTAAATGTGTTTTGTTTAGCAGTGGCCAAGATGTGGTTCTGACTACTTGAAAACAAAGTCTCGCACTTTTATATGCAGATATTGCTGTCCTTTTGACACGCACTCCCAAGATCTTTACAAGCTTGGTTGAGAATTTCATATGTTTTATGACATATTTATACTTATAGTCTAAAGTAATGTCTTTTGGCCCTAACATTTTGAGAATGTCATTGTTCTCAATTAATGGAAATACTCTTGAGAGTGCAGCAGTTTCTCTGTCTGTCTTCAACTATGCCGATTCTTGGTCTTCCAATCTCATTGTTAGGCAACAAAAGTTATTTCCATCAATGTGTGTGATGCTCAATCTCAGCTCTAAAATAGTATGTAAACCAATTATCCTCTCACATTATATAGAGCATAATGTGTCCCATTAGTATTATATGGCGATTGACTTTGGGGATATGCTAACACAAATTTCCTTATATGAATGATTTTGCCACTATTCCTTCGTTCTCCCTCGAGTTATCCGCATTTTCTTTACTCACAGTGAATTGGTGCTATCATATTTTAAGGACATTATTAAGCTCATCCCATTTTTGCTATGGCTCTCAATGTGGTCTAACTCCCATACTGCCCTTACCACAGCATAATAATTGATTGTTTTTGTTGTGATCATTGTACAAAGATTGCCTGGTTGTCTTACAGAAAAAGTCTACACAGGAAGGTATGGGCAGGCCTTCTCTTTTTCTGAATCCTTCTGTTTTTAGTAATTTGGAAACTCTTTGGCTTAAGAAATAGGTACCTGTCCAGGGGAGCAAGGGAATTAGTCAAACCAATGTTACGACAATGTATTATTTTGCAGACCGCTCCCTGTATTGAACCTTATTTATTTCCAGAGACAGAGAAAGAGCTCTGTTATCAAAATGTAAAGTTGACTCAATTTACAGTCCATTGTCTTTCCCACAGAGACAATACAATATTGCAACTGTTTGCACCTGCCCTTGCAATGAATTTTCAGTCTTTATTACATTTTCTATTTTTCTATAAATGTTATTATATGTATGCTAAAATGTTTTTGATTCCTCTTCTTAAATGTTAAAAAATTGAAAAAAGTAGACCAGAGGTATGCTCTCTGCAGATGCTGTGGGGCAAGATGATTGTTTTGAGGTAGAATTATTTTTCAAATGCGTATTGCAACAGCAACTCTATGCTTGTGCGACAGCTTTTCATTGGTCTGTATATGTTTTTATAATCAAATGAAGTTTTGTTGAATTGAAATGAATTAACACTGTCATTGTGGTGTATTGTGGGTTTCTTCAGTGGCAGGTTTATCTGGCATGTGGTTTGAGATTCTCGGGATATGAAATGACTGAGGTTCCATACACAATGATGAATAGAGCTTCTCCAATGAAAGCTTTGGTGAAGGATACTGATAAGTCCTCCAGCTCAGAGGAGACAGCTTTGAGAGATTTGAGACAACCAGCGAGGTCTGCAAGAGAAAGTGGTTTGAAGAATGACTACCTTTGGATACAGTGAAGACAGATATGTGTCACAGTAGAAGGGAATTGCTTTTGAAATCTTCAGTATTTTTCACTGATGAAGAGGTTGACGCATTGCCCTAAAAAAGTCTTGAAAAGCTGCCTGCAGCTATTAGCTGTTTCATTGAAGGTGTTGGATCTTGCTTCAGTAAGCAAGATTTTCAGGATTTAATTTTGTATTGTTTTGTTTCAGGGGGAGGATTTTTTGGACAGTGAAATTGTTCAAGTTCCAGAAAGTGATATTGATTCCTGTACACATGGAAGCTTGGAAATGCAATGATTTCACATCCTATGGGATCAAAACTGGCAGCTGCAGCAATTAAACTTTTTATGGAGATCTATGATATATTATGTGGCATACTTATCTGACTTTTTCTCTAAAGGAGGATTTTTTTTATGAGAAACAAATGTTGTTACTTCTTGTATGGATGGATTCTGGAAAAGTATGAATGATACTTTCTATCAAGATAAATGATGGTAACTCTAGTGATGTCACTTCCAACTGAGATGAATGCCGTGAAAGGTCATTCACTTGTCTGGCTTCTTCTTATAAGGTGTTTGCATGAAAAAGCCATTGACGCCACTTCCTATAGGGTATCGGGTATCTACCTACAGAGATTGGTGATGAAAAAACTAGTGATATACTTTCCTGCAGAGTAGAATACAGGGAGCCACAGCAATACTACCATTAGGAGAGATTAATTCTATGGAATAAAGTTTGATTATCTGACTCATAATGTAAAGATTAATTTGGTGTTAAATTATGATTCCATTGCCTGTAGAGATTAATGCTGAGAGCTGCAGCAATGTAACACCTTTTGGAGATGAATACTATGAAATGTTATGGAATGACATCTGCATGTCTGGCTTCTTCTTTTAAAGATGTTTTTGGTGGGAAACCAATGATGTCACTTCTGCTAGAGATGGATGCCGAGGACTGAGGTGAATGTGAATAGCGTGAGTCATGTGAATTTAGAAGAGTTGATGAATGCTGTTGGAGTGAAATTACAAGTGGGAGAGGTTTGGTAACATGTTAAGTTATTGTGGAGCCTAGGGAGTAGCTTCAAGAGCTTTGTGAGTGGGCTTGTAGTTTGGGTCAGTGGTTCAGAAAATGGGAGGAGTGAAGGTGAAGCAGCTAGATCATGAAGGAGTTAGAAAGTTACCTAAGGAAAGGTGGTGTCAGTTTCAGGTAGAAAAGAGATGAAGAGATTTCAGAAGTTGTTTACAAGATTGAAGCAGGGTCTTGATGGAGGATATTGGTGATGGAGATGGATGGAGAAGCTGCTGGGGGCTGTGTTCTTTTGAAGTGTGCAGTCCTTTAAAAGGACCAGAGAGCTAAAAAGGAGCCTAGAGCTGGGACTGATTTTCAGAGCTGAGAAGGGAAGTGGAAGTAGGAGTATATAGGTAGGGAGTTGGTTGGTGATGATCGAGGATGTATTTAGTAGGAAGTAACCTTGGAGGGTGTAGTTGTTTGGAAAGTCAGTTTTTGAAACTTATGCCTATGTAACACTTTTAATCAAGTATATAATATTAAATAACATTAGAGTAATTATAGGGAGGAATAAACAATTTTTGGATTGGAACTGTCACAAAAAAGTGATAATACCATGTAAACATTTACAAAATTAACTGCTTCACATATTTATGTGGTCCTCTTAGGACCTGGGTGAATATTACTTTTTTCAAGTTATGATTTGGGTTTAAAAGTTGAAAATGTGGTCTTTTCAAATTCTCCATGGTTTCAGTTGCATTTAGATTTGCAAATAATTTAACTTTTAGGTATGTGTTTCATTTTAATAACTAAATTATTTTCTCATGTATCAATTTGCTTTTAGGAATCAGATTCTTAAAAATTAGTTGTTTTTATATATAATCTTTATAATCTTTTTAAGAACCTTTTTATATGTTTTCCGCGGAAAAATGTGTCAGTGTCAGCATTAACTATTTTACCTTTTCTGGCGCTATTTTGCTGATTTACTAGTCACAGCAAAGTCTTTTTAAAATCAAAATCCATTCAACTCATCTTTGGGTAAGCATAATTTACCCACCCTTAGGCTCAGATGGTTATTGTTGAATGAAGACCATGTGTGCCCCTGGATTTAGTGCTGTGATGCTTCCTATCTTCAAAAAGTGTGGTAGGTGGTTTAACTACACAATTTTAGCTGAGCAGATTAACCTTACTTTCAGATGCTAATAGTTATTGTTGAATGAAGACCATAGTTTCCACCAGTTTTAGTGTTGTGGCAATTCCTATCTTGAAATGTGTGGTAAGTGATTTAACTACACAATTTAAGCTCAGCAGATGAGTTTTAGCCTTAGAAGCAAATGGTTATTGTTGAATAAAGACCATAAGTGCCCCTGGTTTTAGGGTTGTGCCAATTTCTATCTTGAAGAGTGTGGCAGATGGTTTAACTACACAATTTTTGATTAGTGATGCTCTTGCCAACTCAACTACCATTTCTCTTACTACCAGATGACAGGTACGTTTCCACTAACACTGGTACAACTAGATTGCATTGGGCACAAAACAGCTACTTGCACATTTAAGGAAATGTAGATATTGAATTGTTAAAGAAAACCGAATAGATAGAATGGATGTTATATTTACTCTTTTAATTTGCACAGTCTATAGTGTTTTCTTTTGTCCATGTTAAATTTTCAATATATGCCTCACATGCACCTTGGTGAAACTGTACTATAATCATCAGTATACATCTGGTATTCGGATTTTGCTATTTTTGAAAACAAAATGTATGACATCATTGGAGAAGAAAAAATGATAAATCTGGTGTGAAATACATTTTGATGCAGTATGAACTGGAAGGAATGCAACATTTCCAAATTTCTAAGCATGTATTCACACGGCATCTGCTTTAAGCTTTAGGTGTAAAACGAGAAATAAGTTATCTTTGGTAAAATGAAACACTCTGGGATTCTAAAATTAATTTGATAATACTGGACTTTTTTACACATATGATTTGGTTTTTGAGACTGTACCCACATTTTAAATTAAATAATGATTTCTTTGTACTTTCTACAGTATGTATAATTATGTACTTTTTAAATTATGTGACTCATTATTTTTTCATGTTGCATGATTTTCATATTTGTGTGGATAATAAAAATGGATACATCCATAGAATTTGGGTCCATTCACAAAGGTATACTTATTTGGTTGTAAAAATAAGTGTACCATCAAATGTATCAATCCTACATGTGACAGGAATTCACTAATGGTTTCTGAACAGTGGTAAACCCATTTATGTTTTTAGAGATCTCTGTTCCATGTATGAAGTTGTCCTTATCAAACCTTCCACTCAAGGACTGGGGGAAAGGGACCTCTTTAAAGCATGGTTAGCATTGGAAATATGTCAACACTCACAAACAAGTATATTTGTGGGCATTCCAAAATCCTCTCACTCCCCTTTCCACTTTGGAAATGGTAGAATAGTTACTCAGGCTGATGGCTGGCATAAATATCTGTTGAGGCTTGGAAAGTCAATGGATCACCCCCAGATGTGGCTATGGTACAAGGAAAGGAGTTTCTCCACGGGCAAAAATATTTTTCCAATAGAGAAAAAACTGTGTGTCTGCAAAAGATATCCTATTTCCTCAGTGTGGAGTTCTCCTCTATGGAGACTCTGCACAGTGAGAATAGCATCCCTCTAGGAATAAAACATGATCTTGCCATAAGTATGCTGAGAATCCTCGACCTGGCACAGTTTCCATTGGGTAGTTACGTGAATGTTTGTGAATTCTAGAAAGTTGAAAAATTACCCAGGTGGACCCAAAGATCTCCACAAGTAATTTTCTGACTTCGTTTTTAGTAATCGGCCCCAGTCCTACTCTTTGTGCTATGTTTGTTTGTTTAGTGTTGAAATTCTGAAATTTAAAGCACAATATAACTGTATTATTAGTGGGTCCGTTAATGCGAAAAAATAAAATACCAAGCCAACAAACAGCATGTTGTCATATTTTTTCAACCATAGTAAAATGGGAGAGAGCTCTGACTTGTAAGCTCATAAAATGTCTGTGGGTTTGCAATATTCTGGTGCATGTTTTCGTGCTCTCATTTATAAGTTGGTTGGAGCTCCTCTGATGTTATCGGTTACTGCACAGATATATCCTATTAGTTCCAGGAGTTCTAGCGTTTGACACTCAGGGTCCCTTTCCCACTCTTTTTACATTTTGTGGGTGACTACCTGTTGACATTAGAGGAACTGTTCTCCTTGTGGAAGATCACTCTGAAGACTGATACATTTCATTTGAATCATAACAGGTGAAACGATACTTCAGTCTTCTGTTGACAGTCATCACATTACAACATTACTTTTTCTCTGCAGTTGGTGCACCAAGAGGAGATGTCAAACATATCACACTTCTACATCCATTCTGAGATCAAATAATAAAACTGAAAGGAAAGGGAATATATTAAGATGTTTGTGTTTGCTCTGACAGCCTACTAAATTATTAGAACATTTTTAGTAGCACGGTTGCTTTGTGGCCTCCGTGGGATTAATTTTCTAGCATTCTTTATAACATTTTCTGTTTCAAAGATATGGTTTGAAATGACAAATGTTTTCTCTTGCTAAAAATACCATTAAATGTATCAGCATTCAACCTGATATCCGTTTCTGGATGCAGAATAACCCTGACTATATATTTGTATGTATGGTTGACTTAATGAAAAATGCCACAAACAAAGCTGAATGTTCCTCTGAATCCTCAAAAAGGTGTGAAACGATTTGTACAGTAAAACCAAGTTTTCTGAGAGAAATTGTAAAGGAGAATGTGGGGATGACCCCACCTGCCCCCATGCAATCTAACCTATCAACTTTATATAGGTAATAATACCTGATAGCAAAACTATCAGGTCTCGCACAGATTGCCTCCCAGGAGCACTGAGACAGGTGAGAATGCTGCTATCAAGGGTCAGCCATGAGACCCTATTCACAGAGCTATATTCGGTCACAAAGTTACATTTGGTCACCTACCTGGAATTTGCAAAGGGATTCCTGACAGATTTAAGACCATAGACATGTGCAGAGATCCCCACCATGAATGTGGAGTTCTCGATTACAGTAAATCACACTCAAGGGCATGGACGTCAAATTACCAAAATGCCTGCGCTAGCGGAAGGGACATCACACACCATTTGATCTTTACTCAGGCACACACATATGCTTACACATACACACACATTCATCACACCCTCTCACATAAACACTTTCACACGCAATCATGCATACAACATACATTTTAAAATAATTTTTTACTTACCTTAGCTGCCAGAAAGAGTCATTTTCCAGCTAATTGTATTCCATTTTTATTACACAAATAGTGAATAAAAGTCACTATTTGTGTACTACAGAATTAACAGAAAACCAGTAAAGTGAAGCCTCAACCATGTCCACTAAGACGAGCTGCACCTGAATTCCAGGCACTTATCTTGCCACCTCTGAAGACAGGGATCCCACAGGCAGTGCCAGGAGTCACAAGGGGCAATCTGGAGGTCGCCTAAATGACGTTCATGCTCAAGGGCTGGAAGAATTAGCCTCCGAAGACATGCTTAGTTTTGAAACTTGTGGACCCAGACACTCATAGATGTCCTCTCCATCCCCTTTGGCCGTGAAGAGGGCCATATTTATGCATCTGCCAATAACTATAATGGATCTCTTTCCTTGGGGGAGTTGGGAAGAGGAAAGACTCCCCCCCATATTTAATGGAGGTTTAGCCAGAGGAATTTCTTGGGGAAAAATTGCTTTCACTGCTGACAAAAAAAAGCATGATAGTGCAGTGCACCTTATTCCCTCTGTGATCTACGGAGCACTCCTTACAGAGGCAATATGACATTTTTTCAAAAGTCAAGAGGCCTTCCCACTAAAATGTCTGGACGTTTGCACCTTTACGCAGGTTTCCATGGGTGCTGCTGGGAGTGTTTGTGACTAGAAAAATGTACTAAATCTGCGACCGCACATAGACGTAAATCTACGGGAACATATTTACTACCTGCTCTCACAGGTTTGAACCACAGTAGCTGGACTTGGCCCTTCAAAACCCTTAAGATCCCATTTTCAGAATAATTATTAATGACAACATAACACCCGTCAACAACAATGATAATAATGTTCTTCACAATGAACAAAGAAAACAACATTCAGAATAGTAAACAAATATAAAAGAATATGAAAGAAGTGTATTTACAAGTACAGTCACAAGGGGAGGAGCAGGAACGAGTATAAGGATTGCAATCTTCAGGTTGTGAGGAGCAGAAGCCACATTTTTATAGGAGTCAAGACTGAGCTCTCACACTGATCATACATCTGATCAATCCACAGTGCACTATTGCTTTGAGGTGGGCCTTAAACCTGATGTTTTTGATTTGAGAGTTTGATAATCAGGCAGAATGCAGTGAGAAGCTCTGGATGGGCGGCTAGTCTAAGGAGTCTCTCAGCTCAAAGCAGTACATTGAAAATACTATACTTGCTGTGAGCTTGCATATATTTAATTTTACAAGGTCCTTTAATGGTGCCACTTTGCAACCTTTAAACTACGTGCCACAAATTGGGCTATGTGAAGCACTTACTAGCAGGGCCATGGGGAATTGGGCACACTTTCACATTTACTGATGACCTGCACTAAGGTACTAACTTTTTGTCTCACATACTGGAGGCAATTTGGCTAATTTCAGGAAAAGATGTGGAACGGAGATTGGAAACCATGCTGCCCATGCTGCCCTGTGAGGGAGGGCTTCCATCTCCACCCACTACAGGGGAAAACCATCTCATATCAGTTATAGGCTTTGTTAGACCTGACAGCCTTAGGGTGGTCACCCCTAACTTTTTGCCTGCCTCCCTCCCTCCACTTTTTGGACACTGTTTTTGCTGGCTTTTAGACTCTGCACACTTTATCACTGCTAACCAGTGCTAAAGTGCATATGCTCTCTCCCTTTAAGCATGGTAACCTTGGATCATACCTGATTGGACTATTTAATTTACTTATAAGTCCCTAGTAATGTGCACTATAGGTGCCTAGGGCCTGTAGATTAAATGCTACTAGTGGGCCTGCAGCACTGGTTGTGCCACCCACTTAAGTACCCCCTTTACCTTGTCTCAGGGTTGCCATTGCAAGGCCTGTGTGTGCAGTTTCACTGTCACCTCGACTCAGCATTTAAAAGTACTTGCCAAGCCTAAACCTCCCCTTTCTCCACATATATGTCACCTCCAATGTGTGCTCTAGGTAACCCCTAGAGCAGGGTTCTGTGTGGGTGAAAGGCAGGACATGTACCTGTGTAGTTTACATGTCCTGGTAGTGTAAAACTCCTAAATTCGTTTTTGCACAACTGTGAGGCCTGCTCCCTTCATAGGCTAACATTGGGACTGCCCTCATACAGTATTGAAGTGGTAGCTGCTGATCTGAAAGGAGTAGGAAGGTCATATTTAGAATGGCCAGAATGGTAATACCAAATCCTGCTGACTGGTGAAGTTGGATTTAATATTACTATTCTAGAAATGCCACTTTTAGAAAGTGAGCATTTCTTTGCACTTAAATCTTTCTGTGCCTTACAATCCACGTCTGGCTGGGCTTAGTTGACAGCTCCTTGTGCATTCACTCAGACACACCTCAAACACAGGGTACTCAGCCTCACTTGCATACATCTGCATTTTGAATGGGTTCTCCTCGGCTGGGAGGGTGGAGGGCCTGCTCTCACACAAAGGACTGCCCCACCCCCTACTGGGACCCTGGCAGACAGGATTGAACTGAAAGGGGACCTGGTGCACTTCTTAGCCACTCTTTGAAGTCTTCCCCACTTCAAAGGCACATTTGGGTATAAAACAGGGCCTCTGCCCTACCTCATCAGACACTTGCTGGAGAAGAAACCTGAACCAGAACCTGCATCCTGCCAAGAAGAACTGCCTGGCTGCCTAAAGGACTCACCTGACTGCTTTCTACAAAGGACTGCTGCCTTGCTGTTGCCCTGCTGCCTTGCTGAACTCTTGTCTGGCTGTAAATGTGCTCTCCAAGGGCTTGGATAGAGCTTGCCTCCTGTTCCCTGAAGTCTCAGGACCAAAAATACTTCTCTTTTTCATTTGGATCTTCGTGCACCGAAAATTCCGACGCACAGCTTGCTCCGCGGCGAGAAAATCGCCGCACACCGATGCTGATCGATGCAACACCTTCGGGGTGACCGGAACATCGATGCATGGCCTCGCAAGGACAACGCCGCCCGACTTCCAGAGGGGAAATCGATGCGACGCCTGCCGTGACAACAAGAATTCCACGCACAGCCTCCCGGAACAACGCGCAGCAGGAAAACAAGCCGAAGAATCCACGCATAGACCCCGGGACATCTGGTAATCCCACAACCCACAGAAAAAGACTGTCTGCGCGCCTGAAAACGACGCACAACTTCCCCGCATGAAAAATAACGACGCAAGTCCGTCTGTGCAGGGGAGAAATTGACGCACACACCATTTTTCCACGTATCTCTTCTTCTGCGGCCCTTTGTGGAGATTTTCCACTTTAAACCAGGTACTTTGTGCTTGAAAGAGACTTTGTTTGCTTTTTAAAGACTTAAGAAACTTTATATCACTTTTCAGTGATATCTCTACAATTTCACATTGCATCTTTATTTGTTTTGACCTACAATTATCCTGATAAATATTATATATTTTTCTAAACACTGTGTGGTGTATTTTTGTGGTGCTCTATTGTGTTATTGTATGATTTATTGCACAAATACTATACACATTGCCTTCTAAATTAAGCCTGACTGCTCGTGCCAAGCTACCAGAGGGTGGGCACAGGATAATTTTGGATTGTGTGTGACTTACCCTGACTAGAGTGAGGGTTCTTGCTTGGACAGAGGGTAACCTGACTGCCAACCAAAAATCCCATTTCTTACAGGCTTCAAGTACGTAATCCTATTGCCTTGGATGAAGGAGGAATTACAAACTACAAATTTGTGTATTTACGCCACATAGTTTGCCTTTTCTTGCTGCATAATATAGTCATCCCTGCCACATAATTTGTGTCCTTCCCTGATGCATAACTCCAGGGCCCCTGCCTATGACACTTGTAATAAGGGAAACCGGATGGGCATCATGTGGTGAGGGAGTATCCCACAAGACAAACTCTAAATCAGGCCCCTAGGCCTCATAGTAATTCATATAAAGGTGAAGGACGCCAAAGATAGGAGGACGGACCTTTCCACAGAAATATAGGCCTGTGGCGTTTGTAGTTGCAACAAAGGGGAAATATTGGTTGGTGGTGTTTTTTGTCTGACATTAGACTCCTTGGAAAGCTCATATTTTCCATGACTATGAAAAAACAATATCTTCGGATACAATGGAGTCTGCGCTTTCTCTCGCGCGAGTTTTGAGACTCTTGTACTAACTTAAAAACAAGTAATGCCCCAGTGTACCGTGTTTGTCTTCTCTACATGGAATCATTGTTTCCTAAACCCTTTTAACTCGAGGTCTTTAACCTAGATTTAGTGCTAGTGTCAGACGGGGTTATAAAAAATGCATTAAAGTGCTCGATTTCAGGCTCTTGAACATTTGATTCTTTCACACTGCGGGTTCTTAACACATCAATTAACAGCGATGGATTTTCGACTGCTGACAGGGTCCAGACACCAATCACAGTGTATAATCTGGGAAAGCAGTTCTCACATCCCCTGCCTTGCAGCTGACTTCCTCCTAAACGTACTAATGAGGCTGGCTCTCATGTGTGGTAGTGGAAAATAATTTGAAGGGGGCTTGGGTAGGAAGCACCGCCGCTTTAGTGGTGCAACCCTTTAATTGGCAACAGAAGCGCCTGGAGGCGATGTATATGTATAGATTTAACATCTGGGAATATTGCACTCTGTGTCTCTAATGGTGTGCGCAACATCAGTGAAGAGCGCGTGCCGAAACTGCACACAACTATTTTATCAATCCCCCCCCCCCCCCCCCCAATTAAATGGGAGGGATGGGGATGTGTCTGCCATGAATATTCTGAATAATTAATAATGGGCAGTGAAATACAAGCCATAAAGTTGGATAAAGTGATGGGCCAGTTGCACTTGTGTTATTTCATATATCTCCTCAAGGGACCATTTACACCACGTGCAAGAAATGCGAACATTTCTACACAAGGATTAGCCAAACCCAAATTAGGATCCCCACCGCCTTCGACTGCACACGTACCATTACAAAAAGGGTTAGCAAAGCCAAAAATACTAAGGGGGCATATTTAAGAGCCCCTAGAGCCACTTTAGTGCTGCCACAGCATCATTTTTCTGATGCTAAAGTGGCTTTTTCCACCCACCATAGTTACAAAGTGGCACAATGCATGCATTGCGCCCCCTTCTAACCATTTGCTCCACTTTATACCTGCGCCAGGCATAATGTATGAAAAGGGGGGAGTTCCCCCATTAGGGGGGCTGAAACAATGGTGCAAAGAAATCTAAAAGATTTAGTAGCACCATTTTTTCTGCATTTTTAACACCTGCACAGAGCAGGTGTTAAAATGAGGCTCCCATTGTTTTAAATGGGCCTCTAGGTGCTTTGCAGTATTTTTTACGCTAATCCTGCAAAGCTCCAAACTAGAGTAAAAAATGTTGATGCAGTTCCGTAACTACAGCCATGGTGTGCGGAGTACACATGGTGGCGATAGAGGGGCTCTGAAGGGGCGCACGGAAAGTGTTGCTGCGTATGATTCAGCACCACTTGTCTTATTTTTGGACTGAATTTTGAAAAGGGGGCCGATGTTAACTCTTTTTTTCACCTTAAAAGAAAAAAAGAAAAACCTGAATGTGGGTGCGTGCAATTGAAATAAACATTTTACATTATAAACACAGTCATTAATGTGTCTTTTTCACTAGTATTTCTATTATATAGCAAACGTTTGAGTTAAAGCAAGAATTTTGTTATTATTATTATTATTATTATTGTTATAACAAAGATGATTTAATTACTACATAAGCTTAAATGCTATGTAACCCCTTCCCTGCTGGGTCATTTCTCCCTCCTGTGCCAATCCTTTTTTTGGCTATTTGGGGTAGTTCGCACTTAGGCCATCATAACTTTTTGTCCACATAAGCTATCCTAGCCAAATTTGCATTATTTTTTTTCAGCATCCTAGGGATTCTAAAGGTACCCAGAGTTTGTGGGTTCCCCTGGAGGAGACCATTAGCCAAAATACAGCTAAAATTTGGGTTGTATGAAGAAAAGTGCTGCAGAAGAAAGCACATGTTTTTTTCCCTGCAAATGGCAACAACAAAGGTTTGCGATGCTAAAATCACAATCTTCCCAACATTCAGGAACAGGCAGACTTGAATCAGAAAACCACATTATTCAACACAGTTTTGGCATTTGACAAGGACATACCCCATTTGTACTATTTTTTGTGCTTTAAGTCTCCTTCCAGTTAGTGGCAGAAATGGATGTGACCAATGGTGGATCCCAGACAGCTAAACAATTCTGAATTCATCAAGGGTTCATTTGTGTAGATCCTTCAAGGTTTTCCTATAGAAAGTAACAGTTGAAATGAAAAAATATTGAAATTGAGTTGAAAAAAACAACCATCTATGTCCATGTTTTCTTCTGTAACTTTTTCTGTCTGTGGCAGATTTTTGAAAGCAATATACCATTATGTCTGGTGGACCTCTCTGGTTGAGGGGATAGAAAGAGCTTGTAGGTTCATCAAGAACCCAAAGTACCCAGAGGTAATAAATGAGCTGCACTTTGCAATGGGTTTTCATTCTATACCGGGTAAACAGCAATTCATTTGGTAAAACATAAAGAGTGAAAAATAGGTATCAAGGACACCTTTGTATTTCCAAAATGGGCACAAGATAAAGAGTTTAGAAGCAGTGGTTATTTGCACATCTTTGAATTCGGGGTCCCCATACTAGAATGTGAATGACAGGGCATTTCTCAAATAGACTTCTTTCTTACAAACTCCTAACATTTGCAAGGGAAAAATGTTGAGAAAGACAATTGGCAAAAACACTTATTCTTCTATTCTGTGTTCCCCCAAGTATCCCAATAAAAATGGTACCTCACTTGTGTGAGCCTCAGACAGGAAACGCCCCAAAATGCAACATGGGCACATCATATTTTAACATTGAAAACTGACGTGTTTTTTGGAAAGTGCCTAACTGTGGATTTTGGGCTCTAGCTCAGCCGGCACTTAGGGAAACCTACCAAACCTGTACATTTTTGAAAACTAGACATCCAGGGGAACCCAGGGTGGGGTGATTTGTGGTGCTCTCACCAAGTTCTGTTACCCAGAATCATATGAAAACCTCAAAATGTGGCAAAAACACTTTTTCCTCACATTTCGGTGATGGAAAGGTCTGAAATCTGAGGGAAGCCACACACTTCCTTCCACCCAGGATTCCCCCAAGTCCCCTGATGAAAATGATACCTCACTTGTGTGGGTAGGCTAATGCCTGCGACAGGAAACGTCCCAAAACACAACGTGGACACATCACATCTTTCTAATGAAAACAGATGCTTTCTTTTTGAAAAGTATCTAGCTGTGGATTTTGGCGTCTAGCTCAGCCCTCACCTAGAGAAACCTACCAAACCTGTCTATTTTTGAAAACTAGACACCTAGGGAAATCCAGGATGGTGTGACTTGTGGGGCTCTCACTTTGTTCTATTTCCCAGAATCCTTTGCAAACCTTAAAATGTGGCTAAAAAACACTTTTTTCCTCACTGCTGCAAAGTGCTGGAATCTGGGGGAGCCACAAACTTCTTTCTATCCAGTATTCCCCCACATCTCCCGATAAAACTGGTACCTCACTTGTGTGGGTAGGCCTAGTGCCTGCAACAGGGAAGTGTCCAAAACACAACATGGACAAATCAAAATTATCTATTTCAAAACTACCTGTTTGTTCATGGCGGGGACCTGTGTTTTTGGTCCTGGGCTAGGCAGCCTAGGAAAACCTACCAAACCCAGACATTTCTGAAAACTAGACAGCCAGGAAATCTATGGATGTGTGACTTGTGTGGATCCCCCATTTTTTCTTGCCCAAAATCCTCTGCAAACTTCATATTTAGCTAAAAAAAAATCGAATTTTCCTCACATTTGTGTGTGGGATCACGGCACCCGTACAAATTTCCTACCACCCAGCGTTTCTCTTGGTCTCCCGATATAAATGATACCACACTTGTGTAGGTGTGGCCAAGTGCCTGGGACAGGGGAGGACCAAAAACTTGTCGAAATTGAAAGTGACCCTAAGCAGGTCAAAAATGACAGTTTGAAAAAAACAAAACATTTTTAGGTTGACAACTGGGGCAGAATGTTTATTGGTATTGAAGTGATAATGCAGGAGTTAGGAATTTTGTGGATTCCTGTGGATTCCAGAAGGTTCCATCAGGAAAATGTAGGGAAAATGTGTGTTTTCAAGCAAAGTTGGTGGTTTGCAGGGCACTGTGGGTAAGAAAATGGTGTAGGGTGCATGTGAAGCACACCACCCTGGACTCACCCAGATGTTTAGTTTTCAGATGTGTCTAGATCTTGCAGATTCTTCTAGGTGGCAGCGTAACAAAGTCCAAAAGGTGCTGCTGCTCACCATTCCAAGTGGGACAATATTGGGAATTAGCCAAGCTCTCTTGGCTTAAATGTAAAGTCAAAACCTAAAAGAATAAAAGGTCCTCTTGCTTGCCATCGGGATAGGATGCTTTAGTTTGCGGGGGGCTGAAAGACTGCTACCCCCTTCAGGTGAAGTGAACCATGCCCATGGTGTTTAGTATTCCCCACCCCTCTATTTCTTTTTAATTCCCTGGTGTCTAGTGGGCCTTCTGGCCCTACAGGGAGCGGATTTGGGGGAATTACCCCCTCTGCCCCTGGTGGGCAGAAGAGATTTGTCCCCATTTATTTTGGGTGGGGATAAGGCCATAACCCAACCCTCTTTTTTTTTAAAAAAAACTTCTTCCCTGGGGTTTACTGCGCTTTCTGTCCCCCTTTGGGGGCAGATGTGCCTTACAAAATAGGCTGATTTGCCCCCAGTCAGGCAGAAATGTCCATCAGTAATGCGCCCACTTGGGGAGCGACCCTTGCCTAAGGGGCTGTCCCTGCCAAACAGATGGCAAATGGGCCAAATAAAAGTAGGCTGGTCTGCCCTCAAGGAGGGCAGAAATGGCCAACAGTAATGTACCCCCAGGGGGAGCGACCCTTGCCCAAGAGGCTGCCCCCAAACAAAAAACCAACACAATGATCCCTGGTGCCTAGGTGGTTTCTGTCCCCCTTGGGGCAGGTGGGCCTAATTCAAATAGGCTGATCTGTCCCCTGGGGTGGCAGAAATGGGCACCAGTAATTTGCCTCCATGGGAGTGACCCTTTCCCAGGGACCCCCCAAACAAAACACACACACAACAATCCTTGCTGCCTAAGTGCTTTCTGACAGATTTGCCACCAAGGGGGACAGATACACCCTAAAATATTATGCTTCCATGAGGAATGGCCCTTGCCCAAGGGGCAACTCCCCTCATGTAAAATAAAATAAAAATTCCCTGGTGTCTAGTGGGCATTCCTGTAGTAATATCACTATGCGATCGTGCTGCAGGAATGATCAGAGAGACATGCAAGGAAAGGAAAAGCCTTTCCTTTCATGCCTTTCTGACCTCTCCCCTCCTCCCTTCCCCAAATAGTTTCTCCTTGGGACGAGCTTTATGCTTAGAGCGCGATGGGGTGACCTCAGATGAGGTAAGCGTACAATGCTCACCCATGTCATCAGATGTCCCGAGGGAGGCAGAGGAAGCACTTCTCCTGCCATCCCTGCCTGGGCTGAGGGGGGGTGCTGTGTGACCTAAAGGGGGAGTACCAGTGCTTCCTCCATGCGTCAGAGCCAGGACTTCATGGTTATGTCCTTGGCACAGTGCAACCATGTCCGAGGACGTAACCATTACGTTCTCAGCACGGAATGGGTTAAACAGTTAGATTCTGATTCTCAAACTGGGCCTTGTAGTATATTTAATAGCATGACAAAACGTACTACAAAATGTCATTTTTGGGAGGCTTGGGGAGGGACGACACCTACCCACACAAGAGTAAGCCAATCTCAATATTATAGGAATGGAGACACTTGACTTACACTTTTATAGTAACTTTACATTCAGTGTTTGTTAATACAGAAAGTAATACATTTGCTACAAAGTGCAAACTTACTCAAAATTGTAACTTACCTTTTTTGAATCAGGCTCTATATAAATTCAAAAAGGAGAAGGACAGCAAATGAATCTTAATAGAAATAAACACAATTAAAAACACAGTCTGAAGTGATTTTGTCAGTGAAGAGAATGGAACTATTATTAGGTGGCTATAAACAACATGCACAGTCTTCGTGCAATCACTGAAAGTGAAGGGAGTCAGAGGAAGCACTTCTCCTGCCATCCCTGAAATGGGCTGGGGGGGTGCTGTGTGACCCAAAGGTAGAGCCCCAGTGCTTCCTCCGTGGGTCAGAGCCAGGAATTAATGGTTATGTCCTTGGCACAGTGCAACCGTGTCCGAGGACGTAACCATTACGTTCTCAGCACGGAATGGGTTAAACAGTTAGATTCAGATTCTCAAACTGGGCCTTGTAGTACATTTAATAGCATGACAAAACGTACTACAAAATGTAATTTTGGGGAGGCTTAGGGAGGGACGACACCTACCCACACAAGAGTAAGCCAATCTCAATATTATAGGAATGGAGACACTTACACTTTTATAGTAACTTTACATTCAGTGTTTGTGAATACAGAAAGTAATACATTTGCTACAAAGTGCAAACTTACTCAAAATTTTAACTTACCTTTTTGAATCACGCTCTATATAAATTTAAAAAGGAGAAAGACAGCAAATTAATCTTAATAGAAATAAACACAATTAAAAACAAAGTCTGAAGTGGTTTTGTCAGTGAAGAGAATGGAACTATTATTAGGTGGCTATAAACAAGAGGCACAGTCTTCGTGCAATCACTGAAAGTGAAGGGAGTCAATAGTTAAAAGTGGCCTGACATTCCTTTATTTTATATGCTGTTGTGGGCAGAAGCAAAATATGAATGACAAAATATCAGAGCAACGGATGTTTCCCTCAAACCTAAAGCTGCTCTATGTGTGTAAATTATGTATGACGTTTTTAAAAAACAAACAGTCTAGAGAGATAGCTAATGCTGTCTCAAAGACCAGACCATAAAACAGACATATGATTGTATGTACTGATTTCATATTGCAAAATAAAGATCATCGGGATATCAGATGAAATTGACAATACAACAATCATGCCCTTAATACCAATTGTGATACTTGCAAACAGCACCTTACATGCTTCTCCAAGGCACAACCTTAAATTAGCCTTTGAGCAATTACTTTTGTTAAGTTTTGCTATTATCTGCTGATAATTTAATGGGAGAAGTACCAAACCACTTTCGAGTTCATACAGATTTCCAGTGTTTATTTCTCTCCTATTCTTTTCTTTTCCTGTGGGAGTTCTTTGCACACTAAGGGTCTGATATAGTCTGGAAGATGGGTACTTCATTACAAATGGGATGGATATCCCATGTTGCTCGAATGTGAATTTACCTTGAAAAAAAAGACAAGAGGCGTTTGGCAAAGCAGGAATAGTTTGTTTCATCAAACATTACGGCTGGGAGAACAGTTAAAGAATTGGGGTCTGAGGACTGTCTCCCAGCCGTAATGTTTAATTAAAGAAACTGTTCCTGCTTGCCAAATGCCTCTTGTCTTTAGTTTTTTCAAGGTAAATTCAAATACAAGCAACATTTTGGTGAGCCAGATAGGAGCTGTCTGGCACCTCAGACAAGACTGCAGCGGAAGAAAAGAGACCCTCTCCGGACTGATTCACATTTGCTCAACAAGGAAGGGGAGCAGACTCCTCAATTGATTGGAAGTTCTGCTGAACCGAAGGTCTGTCCTGAAGCCACTGTCAGAGATTTTAAGAGACTACATCAGAGCCTTAGTTCCAGCATTTGGCATATGGCAAACTAGGGGGAAATGTAAAAATGTAACCCCAGCACCCTATCACTGACAGAAATCTTGCAAGTTACCTATATCATGTGTCCGAACTTAGTAGTCGCAGGGTGGTCTCGGAGATAGTCAGCATGCTAGGAAAGGTGAATGTTGTTTGTTGCTTGGACAGCTGAGCACGACTTAGATGGTATGCTGGTCCTCTGGGTGTGACACGGGATTATTGTTAGGACCGCTGAGCATGACACATGGTGTGCTTCTCACCTGAATGTAACACAGGGTTGATCGCTTGGATCACCCGGTGTGACACAGATGGTATGCCTGTCCCTAGGTGTGACACAGGGTTGATCGCTTGGACTGTTGGGTGTGACACAGAGGGTACACATAGGCCCTGGGTGTGATATAGAGCCCATACACCAATTTTGAGAGGTGCCTATTGCTTAAACCACTGGGTGTGACAGAGATAATATGCATGGGCCCTGGGTGTGAGATAGAGCAAGCACCTAATTTTCTTATTTTTTTATTTTTAGTCTAAAAGGGCTTTCTCAGTGTCACCGGTTTCTTAACACTGTTGGTATCTGAAAAAAGTTAGAGGTGTTGTTCATTTGGACCACTGGGCATCACACAGATCGTATGCATGACTCTTAGGTGTGCGATAGGGTGTGATTCAGACAATAGGGAAAACGATTTGGATTTGAGAGATTAGGTGTAGCTTGCATTTGGCCAATAATGTCCTATAGTCCTTGAGCTATCCCTTTTTTCAGCATACATTGTTGTTATCTTTGTCCCGGATGCGATATTAACAGATTATCGGGCTCACTCAGGGGCTGATTCCACCGCCGCCCGCCAAGTGGGAACCGCCAGAAGACCGTACCGCGGTCAAAAGACCGCAGCGGTCATTCTGGCTTTCCCGCTGGGCGGGCGGGCGACCGCCAGAAGGCCGCCCGCCCGCCCAGCGGGAAAGCCACAGCAACGATGAAGCCGGCTCCGAATGGAGCCGGCGGAGTTGCTTTTGTGCGACGGGTGCAGTTGCACCCGTCGCGATTTCCAGTGTCTGCTATGCAGACACTGGAAATCAATGTGGGGCCCTGTTAGGGGGCCCCTGCAGTGCCCATGCCATTGGCATGGGCACTGCAGGGGCCCCCAGGGGCCCCCGACACCCATTCCCGCCAGAACCAGGCTGGCGGGAAGGGGGTCAGAATCCCCATGGCGGCGCTGCCTGCAGCGCCGCCATGGAGGATTCTGCAGCCCAGGGGAAAACCGGCGGGAAACCGCTGGTTTCCCTTTTCTGACCGCGGCTTTACCGCCGCGGTCAGAATGGGCCTGGATGCACCGCCAGCCTGTTGGCAGTGCATCCGTGGTCCCCTACCCTGGCGGGCTCGGACCGCCAGGGTAGGAATGACCCCGTTAATGTGCTATGAAGGTGTTGCTATTTCTCACAATCGCTATTTAATGGCAAAGTAAAGTTTACTATTTGAGGCCAATTTTCATAATGTTTGAATTAACCATATCACTAGGTTGTGACACTTTATATGCATTGCTATTTGTGTTTGTGACATGTTCATGTTATTGTATCTGTAAATAACGCTGAGCTCATTGTAAAGTTGTTATAACTAGCAATCCCCGTGTATATATTTCCCCAATACCAAATTAAGACTTAAGATTCCCTAAAATCAGAAAAGCTAGAAGTGTACCCGTCACATAAATAAACTGTCCAACTTATCATGAAATCACCACTAAAACACATGCAAACCAGGTTCCCCACACAGGCTCAAAAACGTAACAGCTTTTGTCATGAATGGTATACACACACTGATGCACACACATTTCCCTGGCCAAAGGAGAGAACCTTTGACACTAATATATTTGAAGACATTAGGACACAAATACAGACCAAGTACGTAGGGCAAATGTAGGAGAAGAGAGAAACACTATTAGAACTATGGGTCATTTTTTAGAAGGACCAGACCGATAATCCTATCCCACAGTCAGCAAGCAAGGCATCCACACCTCCCCCGCCATATGCAGGAATGAGGGTCATCTTCCCGATGTCTGCTATTCCTGCATTAGGTTACACCAATCCACCGGTAAAGGGAGCCGGAGGGTCCCCTATCGAACAATGAACTGTTAAGAGAGGCTTGAGCGTCTAACAGGCCAGCAGGCCCAGGCAATCCCAGCACCATCCCAGTCCAGTGCTAGAGTTCCCTAAAGTTCGACTACCCATCTATCGAGTTCAGCCCATCGAACCTCAGAGGCACAGAGAGCATGAACTCCCATTGGTTATGGTGAACACACTCGAGTGTCAGGGAGATTCATAGCTGTTCTGGACAGTGACACAACTTGATGGTAGGAGGAATGGGGTCCCTATTCCCCAGATCCGATGACAATGGGGGAGCCACATGGTTTGCTCAGGTAGCCGAAGAAACAACAGAAATCTTGTTTGAGGGCAAGTCCCAACCAACAAGAATAGTGCATAGCTCAGAACGAAGGAGGCAACCTATGTTGAATTCAGAGGAAAGGTGCGAACTTAAGAAAGAGAGAGAGAGAGAGAGAGAGAGAGCTTGCACTCTGGCAGCACAACAAGAAAGTAGAGCAGCTTCTCCTCCACCTAAAGAGAGCAGGAATAGGTACAGAGCACCGTTCGGTGAAGAGTCTGAGGTAGAACTGGTGAAGAGGCTTTTGGCTGGGCTCCGGACCTCATCAGGTCATCAGTGTAGGAGAGGAAATAAGAAACCAGGGTAGCCTGGTGTAAACTCAACTTAGATGCATGACAACCAAGATCTCACCTTTGAGTGCACAGAAGGTGAGCAACAACAATGACATCTGCTGTTCCTCCTGAATGTGCAGGACAGACAAGCTAGCCCCAAGAGAGATAGTGGCCCGAGAGGAAGTCAAGATCATTGCGCAACCATTTTGTCACCTGCTAGCCCACTGGACCAAGGTCAGAGACAAATACAACAGGCCTTAATTCCATCAAGGAAGAACTGAGAGCCATCCGCCTCATTTGATGCAACATCGATCTGTGTTGGCCTTAATGACCGTAATGGAGGAAGGGGAGTCTACCAAAATCAGTGCCTCATGCGGCACATTTACACTAGGCAATGACATGGACAATGGAACTCAGACTCTTGTCATTGGACCATTGCAATGTTTACAAAAAGACATGCGGGAGGAGGGAGGTGACCTGGAGCAGGAGTGGTTCGCAAACTGGTTCTTATGGCTCCCCTGGTGGCTAATCAGTTTTTGCATGTCATTGCTCCCTGTTTTCATAATGTTATAGTTTTTGTGTGGTTTCCTGCAAATGGGGGGGGGAGGGGTTCCTGCTGTAAAGTCTTCAAATGGGATAAAATGCGAGTAAACAGGGAAGTAGGACAACAAACCCCCAATAATGCAACTGTCATGACTTCGGATTAGATGCTGTAAATAAAAGTTCAACTAGTGGAGGGAATGTTAATATTGAAAAAATCAATGTTGATGTGCACCATGACACATTCACATACAAAAGCAAAGTCTAATTTCTAGTATCAAATTCACCTGTTATGAACTGTACATTAACCCTGACTGAAAAGTGTGTGGTCAGGCAAGGTCTGAGACCTAGTCCTGAGGTTACCGATTGACAGGTAACAGGTGGGGCATCATGTATCTGGCAGACAAATGTGCGAACATGAAACTCAAATCAGTCCCACAGATAGGCACAGCAACACGACAATGGTCCCAAGAGACTGGCCCCAATAAAGCACAAATAGCTAGAGGGGTGCGTGCATTCCCAAAACACCATAAAGTCAGATGCCACATGTAGTTAGGAACACTCACAGCTCTGCGCAAAAAAGTGAACACAGAAATATGCTCACCCCTGTATCAGGCCTAGTAGTCTGCCAACAAAAGACCTTACACACACCGCCTGTAGAAAGCAATAGTATCGGTGCTGCAAAATCAGAGGCACATGGAGTCCACAGAACAACTCTCCAGCCCCCTCCAGTTCACAACAATACAGATAACAGGTCATGGAAAGATCTAGGGAACCACCCAAAGACCAATAAAAAGAACCCTCTATAAAAAGGGCATAATCCAGGCACCTGGTGCCACTAGGGAGATCATGTTTTATGCCACATGCTGGGACTAGAGCGGTATACATGTGACCTCAGGGCACTTTGCGATCGCCAAACAATGTTCAGTTGGGACACACCTCCCCTCTATACATCACCCAGCGCACTTGTAGATGAAAGGACACCGGCTGCCCTGATTACACCCCATTGCACACACTAGAACTGGAGAGCTGGCAAACCCCACAGAGGGATAGTTAATAACTAAAAGCAATGGCATGCTCCCAAACCACAATAATTGCAAAGTACACTGTTCTAAAGACAAACTATTAAAGGGTCACAGGGTAACTGATAACCAGGAGCTAGAGAGCCCTCTCACACCCAATAGGATGTCAAGCTTCATCACTGGGCACTCTCCTCGCCAGACCGGCGCTACAATGTCTGGCGGGCCACCCCTTGAAAAGGTGGTGGTTCTTAGCCGAAGATCTATTATCGGATTAGATGCTGTAAATAAAAGTTCAACTAGTGGAGGGAATGTTAATATTGAAAAAATCAATGTTGATGTGCACCATGACACATTCACATACAAAAGCAAAGTCTAATTTCTAGTATCAAATTCACCTGTTATGAACTGTACATTAACCCTGACTTAAAAGTGTGTGGTCAGGCAAGGTCTGAGACCTAGTCCTGAGGTTACCGATTGACAGGTAACAGGTGGGGCATCATGTATCTGGCAGACAAATGTGCGAACATGAAACTCAAATCAGTCCCACAGAAAGGCACAGCAACACGACAATGGTCCCAAGAGACTGGCCCCAATAAAGCACATATAGCTAGAGGGGTGCGTGCATTCCCAAAACACCATAAAGTCAGATGCCACATGTAGTTAGGAACACTTAGCCAATCAGAACACAGCAGGCACAGTATCACACAGTGATCACACACCCCTCATGCCAGACATATGGACACATTGCCCAAAGGCCTTCATTGTGTGATTTGTTATCAGGACTTTATTTATAACTCCAAGACAAGTGCTCACATTCTTGACCCAAAAAATAATGTTTTAATTGTTTTATGGTACTCAGAGAAATGTATAAAACACTGCTCAGATCATTTGTTCCTTGAGACAATCCTCATACCATGGTTCTTTAATTGTTCTTGCAGCACTAATGTTTAATTAAACAAACTGTGAGGTAATGCTGCGACTTGTGCTATGTTGCTGTACACCATATCTACAAGGCCATGTAAAGCCATGCAAGGTAACTTTGCATGGCTTTGGTAGATATGGGTCTGCAATGGGCGCGACCAGAGCATCAAAAAAAGTGAGCTCCTGTGGTGCAGGGGCTTGTAAAAAAGCTCCCCTGTTTCAGATTGTTCAGCAGACATACAGACACACATTCCAAGAAACATAGGGACAACAATGTATGCACACTGATTCAAAGTCATACACAACACCTTGCAACAGTGTGACAACGTCATGTGAAATGAGGAAAGCAGATAATGATGTGGAGTAGGGACACAAAGAAATGCGCATCAAGGGCACAGAAGGTAATGTTCTGTAGGGAACCACTAGTGTGCTGCACAGGGATAGAATGGGCGATATAATTCAGAGGAACACTGATAAATGAATGTCAAAGTCGCAT
Source organism: Pleurodeles waltl (assembly GCF_031143425.1). Taxonomy (NCBI): domain Eukaryota; kingdom Metazoa; phylum Chordata; class Amphibia; order Caudata; family Salamandridae; genus Pleurodeles; species Pleurodeles waltl. Next base: position 474,319,373 of record NC_090451.1, read on the forward strand.
GTGTGATGCCGTTCACATGAGTACTGAGAGATGTGCCCATTGAGAGCAATAAATACTCAGGGGGTTATTCTAACTTTGGAGGAGTGTTAATCCGTCCCAAAAGTGACGGTAAAGTGACGGATATACCACCAGCCGTATTACGAGTTCCATAGGATATAATGGACTCGTAATACGGCTGGTGGTAAATCCGTCACTTTTCCGTCACTTTTGGGACGGATTAACACCTCCTCCAAAGTTAGAATAACCCCCTCAGTGTTCTGTGCATGAGATGAAAACTATAGAAAAGAAGGAATGCTTGAATTGATCTCAACAACTTGTCATTTCTCAGCTTACACATCCCAAACCATCATTTGCCCACCATGCCATTTCAGATTAGTCCCAGGGATATGCAAATAAGTCTTTACCCTGCTCCAACAGAAATAGTCCAGCCTTAACTGCCAAAGTCTGCTCTTCTCTGAATGAGAACTCAAGCAAATCAAGATGGGTTTTGGTCTATTTGTGTCTCTTCAGCCGGGTCCAGCTTGGTTCCAGTGGCACAGTGGTTCCACAGGCCCATGCCTGGGAACACCCATCACATTTAGGGTATCACAATGAAAAATACAAAAAAGTGATGGATAAAATGGTTCAATTGATCTCACTCACTGGTAATTACACAGAAACACATTCCATTTGCATAGTTTTATTACCCACGATGACACCCCAGATAAAACCCAGACAAATTTAAATAGGCCTTGGCCCATGCTCACTATCTCATAGAACTCAAAGGTGAGAACTAAGTAGGTCAAAATCAGGTGGGGGTTGCTTGTGTTCCTTACTGAAGGGGACCTGACCTAGCAGTTCAGGCTTGAGAGTTCCTACCGGGGAAAACCAAGACTGAGTTGCAAATGGCAGGTCTCTTCATAGAATGGCACAGTGAGCAAAAGAGCAATCATTTTGAATGCGCCCTGAGTGAATGTCAGTGGGTGCTATTAATTCAAACATTGCTTCCATCACCTTGTTTTTTTGCGGGATCTGCTTTAAATGCACTGGGAATGGCCAGACAGGGATCCAACTGTACCTCACTGATGAGACCTAGGTAAGTTGAAACTGATCTGAGGCTGCTTGCAGTCCCTTTTGGACAGGACCTGGCCTAGCAGTTTGAGCTGAACTTTTCCTATGGGGGCAAGATTAAAATTGATTTGCAGAAGAAAGGTCTCTGTCTAAAATGGAACAGTGGGTTGAAGAATGGTGGTCTGGAATGCCAAAACGTAATTGCCAGAGACTGAGATTTATCCAGGCATTTCTTCAATTACCTTGCTGTTTTTGTTCGTGAATGGTTTCTTGACCACTATATGGCATGCATGGATTAGGCACTTTGTTTGTAAGCACCCCAAAGACATGAAGGTTCTTCATGTTCAGCCAGCTTAGCCTGAAGTGCAGCAGTACACTAATCCCAGCTCTGGTAGGGGTGTACTCCTTGGCTAATAGTTAATGTCTAGGCACTTGACCTTGTTGTTGTCCTAAAGAGGCCTTTAAACATAGGTCCAAACATGTCAACACCTGCTCATAGGAGCATGACAACACGCTCTTAGAAATTTCAAGGATATATTCCTGGAGGATTTTGTAGTACCATTTTTGGACATTCATGTACCTTCAGGACTGGTTGCCATACGACCAATGGACTGGACTACGTAGCAAAACAGGAAAGTGGACGCTTGGCATCAAATGACTTCCCAACAAGGCTAGAGTGTATTTGGACTGTTTGTGACAAGATGTATTTTTGATTGATCAAATACATTTTCCACAATGTGCTGTAGAACATGGTGTATTTACATAATATGCATACATTTTAAAATGCTTTGATGTATGGCTGAGAAAGGATGTGTGCAACAGAATCTGAAAGATGATTCTTGGCTGAATAATACTGCCTCTTCAATAAGATGGTGATATTGTTGACCAAATAATTTGTGAATTTATCCCTGTGGAAAACTCTTCTTTTTCAGCAGTATCATATGCCCAGGTTCTGTGAGGGTAATACGGGCTCCCCCTTGTTGCATTCCAAGATCCATAGTAGGCCAGGAGTAAAAGGCCTCAACTCCTACAGCTGGGCCCTATAGCTCCTGCATAAGCTGTGGCCCTCTGAACAGGGTTCTGACAAAGGTGAACACTGTACTGGTCATAGGTGCCAATACCTATGATGTGGCCTGACCAAAGCAATAATTTGCACAGTATAAGTCTTGTGAGCTCCTCCAATCTCTGAGAGGAATATCTTTCTTAGAGGGTTGTTGTCAATTTCTTTGGCCCATTTCGAGTGAGTACAGGTAGAAAGTGTATCAGCCCCAGACATCGGGCCCGAGTGAAGAGATTCTGCTTACAACCATGTGAATGGGTTCGCAACACCCTGGCAGAACAAAATGCTTCTATTGCATAAGGCTAAAAAGATAACACCTGCACATTCGTAGTAACATCTGCCTTGGTCAGGGCATAAAATGGATGTAAATCTGCAGGCTGCCATGTTCAGAATACACACTGGTCAGCTTTGCACAATGCCAACCACCATTATGAAGGCACACATATGGAATCCTATGAACAGCACAATGCACATGATTATACATGAACACACACCTCTCACTTATCTATACCTGTACAAGAATCCTACATGCATGCCCAAGAAATGTTCATAGTCTGCGCTTACGATGCAATGCATGAAGCATCTAATTCAGTTATTCAATGTAATTGGGGAGGGGTCATAAAAGAAAAATAAACCATTGTGAACTTGTTATTGCTGAGCCATGCAATGCCTGTCTTGAAATATTTTTGTGAAGACAGGATTTCTTAATAAAAATGATCCAGTGAGAACATCAGATGTGTGTGAATGTTTTTTCAGCTAAGCTCACTTATTACACTTTCGATGTATTCAGCTTTAGTAGAAAAAATTGATCTGAAAAAACGCAACAAAATCAAAATCTACATGGATTAAATAAAATTAAAATTTTATGTGACCTGTCAGACTCTCATGACCATTATTCCTCACATGGATATGATGATGAAACACTTAAAGAACAATGATTTGGTTTGATGATAAGGCTATCAATGGTTAGACATATCCATAAATGAGAAAGGTGATACAATTTTGGCTACAATCTTTTTTCATTGCAAAAGTTAATGCAAATGTGCTACCTAGTTGATTGACTACCATTTGTGGGGAAACGTCCTTAACCACGCGTTGTAAACAGCGCAAACGTTTACCATGCAAGCGTAACTGCCTTTTTCTGTGCCTTAACCATACATGTGTGAAACTACGCATATGCGTGGTTAAGGCACAGAAAAAGGCAGAAAGCAGGAGAGGATGTGGTAAGGAAAGAGTGGCTGTGGCAGGGATGAGGGGTAGTTTTTAGGGTTGGGGAGTGGAGTAAGGGCTTTTGGGCTGTTTTTATAGGAGTTGGAGTGGAGGTTGGAGAAGTTTCGTTTTTAGGGCTTACAGCTGGTGGGAGGACAGAGTAGTTTATTTTTTAATGGCGGGGTATATGGGTTGGGGTAGTTTTTTTTTTAGGGCTTAAGGTGAGGGTGGGGTAGTTTATTTTTTAGGAGTGGGGTGTTGGGCTAGTATTATTTTTTAGGGCTTAGGGTGGTTGGGGGTCAGGGTAATTTAGTTATTAGGGGTGGGGTCGTTTTTAGGGCTAAGGGTGGCTGGGGGTGTTGGGGTAGTTCAGTGTTTAGGGGCGGGGTGGGGGGTCAGGGTAGTTTTGTTTTTTAGGGCTTAGGGTGGGTGGGGGTAGTTTATGTTTCAGGGGCAGGGGTGGAGAGTCAGGGGAGCTTTACTTGTTAGAGCTTGAGGTGGGTGGGGTAATTTAGCTATCAGGGGCAGGGTCGGTTTTAGGGTTGTGGGGTGGGTGTGTCAGGGTAGTTTAGTTTTTAGGGGTTGGGGGTCAGGGTCGTTTTTTTTAGGGTTTAGGGTGGGTGGGGATTTGAGAGTAGTTTAGCTATTATGGGTGGGGATAGTTTGAGGACTCAGGGCAGTTGGGGGGTAGTATGACAGAACCACAATGCCGTTTTCACATATTCTTTTACTAGGCATGCTTTTACAGTGAAATTTGTTGTAAAGTCATGTGTGGTAAAGGCATGCATGGAAATTACGCAGTTGTGGTTCCGACCGCGTTACAGCGTGATTCTGTCATACAACTCAATTTGTGCCTTATCGTTTGACCTGGTTGAAAGAATGTTGAAGAGCTCAATCAAGAATACTACTTTTTAACTCTTTAACATTTATGACATACACACTGAACAACTGGATTGCTTCTAAGCTCTAGTGTGAATAGAGTTAGAAGTGGGCAGCTATTTTGAGTTGTGAAGTAGGAGAAAAGGTGATCTAGTGTGTATGTGGTTAGCCAAAGTCCATAACAGGATTAAGGGCCAGATGTAGGTACAAAAAAATTATCGACTCGCAATTTGCGAGTATGTGCGACTCGCAAATTGCGTGTCGCTAATAGGAATGCAGGTACAATGTCCGTGTACAATTTGCGATTCGCACCCGGAGTCGCAACGCAGATAGCGAGTCCGCTGTTTGCGAGGTCGCTTTTTGTGACCACGCAAAAAACGAACTCGCAATTTGCGAGTGGGTGTCGCAAATTGCGAGTACCATGTAAATTGATTGCAGGTGCTGCAGAACACTCCAGAAACCACTCCAGAACACTCTGGAAACACTTCCTGGCACATGATGATGACATCACCGCCAGGAAGTTTACAAATACACCTGGGAGGATGGAGGACCACACCCTTTTTAAACTGCTGAACTGCAAACAGGAGGAACAGCAGCTACAATGGCTGAAACACCTAGAAAATGAAAACTAAAATTCTCTGAGAAGGAGCTGGAGGTGCTGACAGAAGAATGCTGTCAGCACTATGATGAACTATTCGGAAAGGCAGCCCTCAATGTGCCAGAAGCCACCAAAACACAACTCTGGCAGGAGATCCAAGAAAAAGTGAACTCCCTGGGGGTGAGCCACAGGAGTGTGGAAGAGATAAAAAAAATGGTGGTATGACCTCCTCTCCCGGACCAAGGAGAGGGTGGCAGAAAGGCTCAGGGAGATGAGAGGCACAGGAGGGGGACCATCATCCGTACCACCACCCACACCCCTGGAAGAAAGGGTGGAGGAGACCCTGGAGCAGGAGGCAGTGTCAGGATTTGGAGATCTGGACACCTCTGAGCCCACTACATCAACCGGTGAGTACCATGTGATATGCCTGTACCCCTATCAATGCCATACCCCCACCCACCATGTACACAGGGGCATGCTCAACCAAGATAGCTCTATTTCAGGGTAGCAAACACCAGAATGATGCATTATGGGAAATGCAGTCAAGTAGGCAGTTCATAGACAAATGTTTATTAGGAAGTGTGCAACAGATAGTAGACACTGACAGTCTGTTCCCCATGTCCCACAGGTCTCCCACAAGACACCACCACAAGCCACAGCAGCCAGCCCCATAAGGACAGCACAGGAGCTGCCACCACTCCCACCTGCACGACCAACACCATCCCTGTGATGTCCACACCTGCTGCAAATGTGTTTCAGGAGGCTGCGCCAGCAACAGGCAGGAGTGCCACAGTAGAGCACACAGGGCATCCACCACTGCGCAGGCAACGCAGGTACAGGAGAGCAGGGCTGCAGGCTGCGTCCGGCCGTCCATCTACCACCAACAGCGAGGCACAGCTGCTCCGTGGTCAGCGCCTGCAAAACAATATATTAGGGCGGATTAGTGGTGTGCTGCACCGCTTTGTCAGAAACAACGAGGCCAGCATGCAGCAGCTAAATTCCCGAATAGACGTGATTGCCACAAACACTGGGGACCTAGCCCTGTCCATGAGGAATCTGGTGGCAGGACTACTGGCACAGGGCGAGGGTGGGCGGTGCAGGGACCGTCAGCTGCTACAGAGGCTTGACAGGATGGCCACATCAATTGGCAGACTGGCTGTTATCACCACTGGCCTGTCGAGAAGGACAGTTGGCCTCCAAGTAGAAATGGGCCATTTTGCAGGGGATGTGGCTAGAGGCCTGGGCCGGATCACACAAGTGATTGACTTAATGGAGGCACGGCATCTGTCCAGGAGCACAGGGGACACACCCCAGGACAGCGAGCACTGCAGAACCACCAGGGACCAGCCAGGCTGGCAGAGGCCGCCGTAGGACATAGACAAAACCCTGTCCCTGATGTTGGGGCACATGACAGCAATGTGCCCCATGCATGGTTTGCATTTAGATGACCATGAACAGTTAGTATTTGTAAATAGTTGTATTTCTGCACATATTAAATAGTTTTTTTGTTCCACTTGACAAATGGAGTTTTTGGTCAGTAGGTGAGTATGGTTGAAATTGACACGTACCTTCCAAAGTATTGGTTTGCGATGTGTTCCCGTCTCTGTCTGCCTTGATTAGCTATACTCCGATCCCCATGATGGCGATGTGGTTGCTCTTGCTCTTCATCCTCAGGATCTGGGTCTGCAGGGATGAGAGGTAGCCCAAGTCGGGTGGCAATATTGTGCAGGATGGCGCATGCGACAACAATTTTGAATGCTGTAATGGGGGTATACTGGAGGGCACCTCCACTGCGGTGGAGGCATCTGAATCTTGCTTTCAGTAATCCGAAGGTGCATTCAATCAGGTTCCTGGTCCTCTTATGTGCACTGTTGTATCGCCTCTCTGAATCATTGCTGGGTATTAAGAACGGAGTCATTATCCATGGCCGTAGAGCATATGCACTGTCACCTGTTGGGCACAAACATTACACTGTTAGAAAGTCCTGGTTGGTGTGCACAGTGACCTGTGTGTATGTCTGCAAGGTGTATGCAGCTCTACCTAGGAGGTATCCATCTCCAAACTCCCCCACGTTCCAGGCGTTGGTGTATCCCACTGTGCCTAAAAATGTAGGAGTCATGGGTACTGTCTGGAAATTTTGCAACAATGTCAGTGATGACATAATGGGCGTCACAAACAACCTGAATATTGAGTGAGTGGGTACACTTTCTGTTGCGGAACAGATGTTCCAGGTTTGCAGGGGGGCATATTTGAATATGTGTCCCATCTACACATCCTATGACATGGGGAAAGTTGGCAATCCGGTAAAAGTCCAGCTTGGTGCTGTTAATTTCTGCCTCATTCCTGGGTAGGTATATGAAGTGAGACATGTGTGTGAGTATGGCATCTAGGAAGGCCCTGAGGAACCTTGACACTGCACTTTGAGATACCCCACCTGCCACAGCAATGACCCCCTGATAGCTCCCTGAGGCCAAGAGGTGCAGTGAGCATAGCACTCGCACATGCGTAGGGATGGCGCAGCCGCGCAGAGTCTGGTGTTCTAGCTGTGGTTTTAGTAATTCAATTAATTCTAGTATGGCTGCGCTGCTAAGGCGGTATTTATCGTATATCTCTTCCTCAGTTTGCTGGAAAAGAGTCTGCCTTGTTCTATAAATCTTCTCCTGTCTGTGGCTCCTCCTCCTCCTCTGCTGGGCTGCGTGGACTCTCCTCCTCACTGCTATCAGGTATATCTCCGCCATCTTGAGTAACCCAGATGCCTTCTGGGTCTCCTTTTATACTTTGGTAATGATTACCACCTGCTCTGAGTTAGTGGTAAATGGGACATGCAAACTGGGCTTTTTGCGACTAGTCGCAATTTGCGAGTTGCAATTGCATTTGGTTTGCGACTCGCACATTGCGACTTCCTATTTGCGGGTCGCAAAATGGGGTTGCAAATTTTGCAAGTCGGTAACGGCTCGCATTGCTTTTTGCGAGTCAGAAATGGGATTTTTGCATCCCATTTCCAATTTTGCAAAGTCGCAAATAGCGATTCGGGCCATTTGCGACTCGCAAAACTTTGCTACATCTGGCCCATAATGGCTTAGTGGCATGAAGTTAGGGACACAACAGATTGGGAGGAAATTCCTCTTTGAGGTCTGGTGAATGAGAAGCACTTGTCACTTCTGATCATAGATTTAGTTATAGGAATCAGTAAGAGGTATTGGGCTTAGACTATTGGACTGACATTATTAGAGTTCCCTGTTAATTTGTTGGGCAGATACTGATGGTGTAGGTAATGAACGTGTCCGTATCTCGCTATGAATTAACAGGTATCATGAGTTAATCTACATAGAAGACGGAATAACCTGTTGGGTTTGGGATTATTGTGTCCTTTTGTACATGGTTTTCTGATTTCACAGAGATTAGCACACATATTCACCACGTGCCCTGAGAAGGTAGTAGATATTTGTTGGCGGGTGTTGTTGGGTTGCGATTGAAGGTTGTCTCAAGGATGGTAAAGCTGAGCACTGTTGGGAGAAGCACTGTCTGCTACCATGTACTGCTAGAGGGGTCACTAGGGGTACGGGTTATGTCTCTGCAAAGGCATCTGACATGATATTCCATGTGCTAATCTGCACCCATTATAACTGGTCAGGTCAGGTGGTAATTGTGCTTTGACAAACACTGGATTAATTGGAGTTTCCTAAAGAATTACACCCAGCATACATTGCTCCTGGCAACTCTAACGAAGGAGTAAGTGGTGAGTGAGTGGCACTGTACAATATTTCCCATGGATATAAATGTGCTGAGTTTTCCAAACATTTGAAGATATGATAGGGGAAATTAAATGTGCTTGTAGAACTGACCGGGAGTGATTGTAGGCTATAACATTGCAGGTGTTATTTTGATTTGTTTTAAATCCACAGATGGACTGATTTAGATTTTGCCCATTTTAGTGTTTTAATTTCACAGTTTGGTAGGCCACGGTAGCGTGCTTTTCAATTTGGAAGTATTGCTCTGACCACTTCATGGTGATCATTTGCTTGTGTCTATTGGGGGAGCTTAAATTGATGAAATGTGGATTTTGTTTGACTACTAAACCAAATTGTGTATTTAGGCTGTGAATCAGAACCCAGATCAATCATCAGGGTCTGATGGTGAGTATTTTCTTTACTAGGGAAGTAAAGTTCAGTATAAGCTTTTATAACTAGGACAAGTTCACTTTAAGTTTCTCTTGAGCCCTCCAAGTCTCACAAGCTACTAAGGCTGTTATTGACTTTCATTATTATTGACTCACAAGTAAATGTGTACTTTATTCCCATGACTGAGGAGGGTTTGGGCTCTTAGGGTGTTTTACATGAATGTTGAATAGATATAGAGATAGGTGGGTGCCTTGCTGGACACTGGGCTGGATGGTAATATCAGTCCTCTAAACTGATACTTTGTGATCTCTCTAGTAAGAAGGATCTGAACAATTGTAGGGACTGCTTTGTGACAAGTGTTAAAGACTTGCAATGTTATAGAAGTTTCTTCCAATCCACTGCTAAGGTTCAGTAGGATAAACATATTCATTGAGCCCTGGTTGGCCATGTGTAGGATATCAACAGACAAACTGCCCATGGTCATTCCAATCCTGTATTTGGACTGAGAGCCAGAACAGGATGTGTCTAGGAAGTTATTTGTTTTGAAGTTCAAAGTGGTTTTGGTTCTGGGTGGTGACAATTGTTTTTGTCCTTTGGAGATTTATTGTACACCCACTATGTGGCTACAATTGATGGGATCTGCTGTGTCAGGCATTTTATTTTTGAGGAGATTGATGATTAGAGAGAGTTTCAGGGTGGTGGGATTACCCCATTTTATAGCAAGATGTTAATGAAAGCTGTCAAATCTGCAGCTCAGGTATCTCTGACTTTGGAGACAGTGGCAGCAGGGCAGAGGCTGAATGAACCTTTATTCAGTGTTAGGTATTTGAGGAGGACCCAATGCTAGTAAGTGAAGGAGGAGCTTTGATGTGGTATGTTCAGGGGAGGATGAGGGTATGTGAAAGAATAAGCAATAACTGATCTTTTTCACTCTGTCAGTTGAAAACCACACATTTGAAGAACTGTCTCTGGTTCTTTAAGGCATCTCTATTCTATGGCAAGGTATTCATTTTTGCTTGTCATTTGTGGGTATTGTATACTCAATTACTAGGGCTGTGCCTTAGGATTATAAACTGAACCATATTGTCTCTGTGTTGTGGCATTGTTTTTTAGAACATGTGCTACATTGTAGAAGATTGGGGTCTCTTTTTCTCTGGCCATCCTTTTTGAAGGATGGCACTAGTGTCTACTCTCTGGGACATAGCTGAGGAAAGAGGCTCTAGAAGAGATGATGTGGGTTTAGTGAGGTTAGCTTTGGTCATGGAGTTTGCTAGCATGATTTGAAAGATGCTTGAGGACAGTTTTATATTGGATTACCTTATGTATCTGAACTTCCATGCTTCAATGAAAACTTCTGAAAACACTAAGAAAACATTTCCTGTCCTTCCTATATAGCATAGTCTAAAGTGAGTTGGGATTTTTTTTAAATGTAATTAGTATTTATCTGGTTTGGGGGCATTTTTAATTACAAAGTTATGTCAGTCTGATATTTGGCCCTTGACGGAATTATTCTTGGCAATCAACATTGCATCTTTGCACTTCAAAACATGTCCTGAGGTTATCCTTGAATATGGATGATATATGGAGGCCCTTGTATTCAGTGACACATTGGTCAACAAAGCTTTGTCAAGACTCAAGTGCATGGGTTGTACATAATATCATGGCAGGGGTTACCATTCAGGCCATTTCGTTGATATGGAGACATGTTTTTCTTTAATTGTTTGATGCAGAATTTCTAGTTGATAGCATTGAGAAGGGCTTTCACGGGCTGATATTCGTATTTATTAGACATTGCATTGAAATTGTGTTGTATAACAGACTCTGGTTTTCATTTTCACAGAAAGAACAATACTTATTGTAATGAAAAAACCTGCCTATATCCTCATCAAGTTTTTTCCACATTGTACGGCTCTACACTGGTATCTATACTACTCACTGGGAGGGACGGTCAGTAGTGGCCGTAGCACCTTTAATTCTTGGACTCTTGATTCATATTTGTATTTTCCCCTCAGATAAATAACATTTTTATTTATCAGATATCAAAAAGATCCCCTTCAGATTTCCCCATCTTTTTTTGAAGATGTTACTTTCCTCAGACGCTTTCCATTTTTCTAATGATAATTGCATCCTTTTCTTAGTTCTTTCAAATATTGATGAATGGCAAGAGCTCCCCACCTCCTCATCTCCTGCTCCCCACTTACAGTTTATGCTGCAGTGGTGCCCACACTGTAGAATCTGTGAGCTTATTATTATCACTCTACACTCTCAAGAAATTGATTTGGTGAGCAATTTGAGCGGGCCACTATCTATCTGCTGTATTAATGCTACACAAAGTGGAGAAACCTTTCATCTTGTGACTTCTTGTGTCTGGTATATATCTCTGTCATAACCTTTTTCAAAGGGCCCCAGGGCACACAGGGGTTAAGGTCTTTTACTCCTGATTGCCTAGGACCTGTCCTACTATTGATCCTGCTAAACTGGGCCTTGTACTCATTCTGCACTTGACTAAGAAGTAGCTTTGATAGAACTGCCAAGGATCCCTGGGGGGTGTAAATGCAGGTCAGTAAACACAACTTATAATTCAAAGTGCAGACAGGACAAACAATATATCAATGTCCAGCCAATTATTTGCTTTTATAAGATAAAGTAGTATTTTATTTTTAACTCTACCCATGCAAAGGAATAAGCCATTCAGCAGCAACATCACAATCCCCCTTGCGGTCAGGGCTGTAATAGTTGTCAGGCAACTCCTGGTCCCACTCTGCTGTGTGTAACATGTTCAGGGTCCCTTTTCCCTAGTGGTTGCATCAGGGAATGCAAACTATTAGGCAGTACTCAAAGTTCCCTTGTACCGCTTCAGAATTTCAATCAAAAGTTCTTATGGTGCCCCAGCACCTTCAGCAGTTAATCACGCAAGGACCCAAAAGACCTGTGTCAGTCTCACCTTCTCCAGTGGTGTTCAGCAGGGCAGTGAGTGCCTTCTCGTCGGGTGCTCCCAAGTTAGGATCCTGTGCAGCGAAGTTGGGCTGCTTGCGATGGATGTGGCCCCACCCGGCGGCACAAGCTCTTCCTCTCAAGCAGCATTGCCAATCAGTTTCCAGTGATCGGAACTGCTCCCGCTCAGGGGACACAATAGGTAAGTTGCTCTTCACTAACAAAAAGGGGTAGGGAGATTTTGAGCTCTTGACTGGCCCGCTGGTGTGGCTCCAACATCCTAAGTGATGTTCTGTAAATCCTTAGGGAAATAATCAGGTGCAGTTGGTTAGCTAGACTGACTGGCCACTGTAGTAATCCTCTCGTTAGGACCATGACCTGAACATTTGACCACAGAGTGATACCAGCAGCCCCTCTGGCATATGGGTTTGCCATGTTGCTATTGGGTGCACACTCTTTAGAGCGATCTCCCTAAACACAGCACTCAAAAGGTCCACTTAAGTTCACCAGGGACCCCTTCTGGCATACTGGGTCACTGTGCCGCAGTGGTGCAAGACTGGTGCTTCCTGCACAACACACTTCACACAGCTATGATCATGGCTTCCCTCTCCTGGCATATGGGAGTCACTGGACTGTTCCTGCACATGGGCAATGACCCGATCGGTGCGCAGCTGCTCTCCTCACACCTCACTCAGGAAGTCCTCACAGTAAGGCTCCCCGCAGGGCCTCATTCCCTCTAATACTGTCCTCTTCCCCACAGGACACACTGGTGTTGGGAAGCAGACAGGCACTGATGCTCCAGGGCAGGTGATCTTGGTTTCCCTAGGTGATGTCCCCTCACTCAGCAGAGACTAGCAGCCCTTGGCCCCCAGAACGAGTCACAGGCAGAAGTCTTGCAGAGCTTCGTCTTCTCACACAGACTATTTGGCTGCCTGGAGGATGACAATTTTTTGTTGACTCAACAACCTCCCCTTCTTATAGTCCTTTACCAGACATCAAATGTGATTTAGGATCTGGCTCATGGAAGTTATATATTGAGAATCTGCTTCTTTTGAAGTTGGCTCTTCTTCTTTTTGTTTTTGTTCATGAAAAAGGCCTGCAAAAGCAGGCACATCTTTGAAAGTGATTATCCGCAATACAATTAATGGGAGTGACCAGAGTTCATGTCACCTTCATGTCAGCCAAAGTAATATGTGCATCAGAAGGATAATCCCAGACCCCCAGCCCTACTCTGTATGATTCTATCAAGAGCCCCATCTCTCTCCCAGAGATGTGGCAATGCCCCTTTTTTGTGAGCTATCACTTAATCAAAAAGCAGCCGTTTGAAATGTAAAGTTAAGCACACAGCAGCATAAGTTTTAAAAAGGTCAGTGAACCTCTAGGCCTCACAGCGACACAAGGTAAAATGTCCTGTTCATTACTACTGACCACTACACAATATGCTGCTACCCTCGCACTTGTGCTATTTAACACATGGTGAAAGCAGTAGCGTTCCCCCACTATGAAGGAGAGCTTTGGGCACCCCTACCCATCCAACAAGACCACGAGTCATGACACAGGACTATGTCATGGTGCACAAGTAAGATCTGTGTTCCTCTATGACATCTATGACAAAAAATTAGTATTTGGGATTCAGACAACAATAGAGTGGGACACATAGGGCAGTGGTACACATCTTTTACCATGCAGAGGACCATTCCATCCCAAAAATCACTGTTGTGTCTAAGTTGATAGATTGCAGAAACACAGTTTCCTTTGAGACTTTCTCCAGAGACCACAGCAATTTATGCATCAGTACTGCAGGATTGTGCCAGAAAAAAGCAGACCTGCCTCTCGGATTCCTTCATCCTTTTGGGCTGTGGATGAAAAATAAATAGGGATTAAACTCCTCATCTGTATTGATGTTCTCAGCCTGTAGACCACACAAGTCATCTAAACCTTTTCATCCACAGTTCCTGACAGAGACTGTTCTGGGTTATCAGGACATCGAATGACCCAGACAGGACAAGCAAGAAGAAGACAGTGAAGAGGAGGAGGAAGCAGGTTCCATAGTAACAGACAAAATGCCCTTACATGGATGACTGAAACTAAGCTAAATACAAACATTATCTTTCTGTCTATATGTGATTGTTGGAGTGTGTAAGCAGAGTTCCTTGAATACCCATAGCTCAGAACAGTAGATGCAATACTAAGTTATACTTTCATGTTGGCCCAGCATGAACATCATTCTCTCCTTCTTGAATCATGACATTAGCATTCTTTTCATGCTCAACCAACTGAATCATCAGAAATTAGAAATATCACACTGTGGTCTATTATTCATATTATGTCTTCAAAATGATTTGACACATAATTCTGGACATCAAATGACATAATTCCAAGCACTGACAGATAAAATAAGACGTACTTTGTTATAAATGAAAGTGATTCTCCATTCATTGGTTAGTTTGTGTGTATGGGTGTGTTGACGGGAGATTGCATGAATGGGTGAATGGGTGACTGATTTGATGAATGAATGGGTGTATAAAGGAATGAATGGGTGAGCGGCTGTGTACATCGGTAAATGGGTGACTTGGTGCCTGGGCAGATGAATGAGTGGTTCAAACTTGGCTTCTGCTTTACTCAACTTACATACACAGCCATTAAGAGACCTTTAAGAAGATGTGTGTTTTGCATCCAACAATTTCCTGATGACACCGACACTATCTGAAAATCTCCTCTGATGTTAGCATTCTGAAAAGTTGGTTTTCCAAATTTCACAAATAGATGTAAAACAATCTTTTAAAACTCATTCTGGCAATTAATCGTCTTTGGTCACCACCATGATATATTGAGTCATATTTGGAACTGCACTTTGTTGACTTCACCCCACTATTACCTCAAGTCCAAGTTTCTTGACATCCGCCTAGATGTATATTTCCATATTTTTTTGCAGTTCAATCAAACAATAGAAACTAGTAGACCTAACTTCTTTGCCTTTTAAAAATGAAAATCACTGCTTCAACCCAAAAGACTTTTGAGCGACCATCCAAAGTCCATTTGTCACATGACTCTATTACAGCAAAATCTTTTTGACAGGCTGGCAGGCACCCCCAAACCTAAAGGTCCATGTTGTCTCTTTGAAAATCTTTGCTGAACTCTGCCACTAGACAAGTTTCTGAAGAGAAGAAATTCAGGCATATTACATAATGTTAATGTGACCTACAATGGCATCCAACCAGACACAGAATTAAATTCAAGCTGATGTGCTTCATATTTTAATACAGTTGCCTGCAAGCATCAACCTACTTGTCAGCTGCCTTAAGAATCTCAGGTGATCATAAAAACCTCAGGAGCAAAGAGGTCTTCATTTTAAACCAAGAAGTTCATCTCTCTGTCACCTTCCAGCAAGTCCTTCTCATTTGCAGTTGCAATAAATCCAGGCTACATTCCGGCTTGTCCATGTCATTATTGACAGAGACCAACCATATAAATATCAGTCTTGATTCCACCCCCAAAAACAGATGTTTGTCCACCTGAACTGTTATTCCATGTCTCCTTTAAATGGGTGCTGAAGCAACACCAGAACACTTTCATCCTTGTTGGGCCTCACTAGCAAATGTACATTTTCTGCCTTCTAGAACAGCAAGCTTAGGACCCATCAGTGAAGCACAGCTTGAGTCCCAAGTCCTAAGGCACAAGAAAGTCAAGACATGCCCTTGAACAAGCTAATTTTGATTGCTTTAAAAGTGCTGAGTAGAATGTTGCATCAATCTCTGACATGAATAATTACTATTGGACACATTATATTTCTCTGTACTTCATCAGTGAACCACATATAGGGACCAATCAATTGACAATCAATCTAGAAACTTCTCAAAGGAACAGTCCGACCCAAACTACTAAGCCCTGTCCATTCTGGAGAGGAACACAAGTAACGTCAGCCTGGTTTTGACAGTTTGGCCTCATCAGTTAGGTGCAGCTTGAGCCTTATTGAACTTCAAACGAAAGATCCACAGAACAGCTGCCATTTTATTTATTTAGCCTATCTTTGATATCTATGCAAATTGGACAGACTCAGTTTCATGTCAGGGACACAATATAGCTAATTAAGATTTACCCTTAATAAAGCATGGATGTCTGGTTTAAATATATTTGTAGGTTGGACACTGATATACTTTTTGACAATCTCACAATAGTACAGCTGGGGTAAGTTGCATGTCAGACACACATCCAGCTGTCTTTTCCCTGGCCCACCTGCCTGTCACAGCACCCATTTTGTTGAAAATACTTTAAAATTGTCTACAAGAAAATCCACCACAGATCGTCTATAGAATGTGCTCAGTCAAAGGTTACAAATTCGAAACAGGTTTAAAACACTGCATTTCTGACAGATAATAGTTGTAAAACAGCCTTAGTGTTTTGCATGACTTCCTAGCAATCCTCTACCCTGCACACCTGATTTTAAATCTGGTAATATACCACTATGACGTATCAACAGTTGATAATAAAACGTGTTACCCACAGTTCACAAGTCATAAAAGCCTTCTAGGCCAGACTGACATGCCTCTCTGAGAGCCTGTCAGTGCACCGAAGCTTGTCTCCTTTGAAGGCAGAAAGCACAGCTGCAGGAATGGGAAGGAAGGCAGAAAAGGTGGAGGGGAGTTGGTTAAGGATGGTCAGAAAGGTATTTATTCATATTTGGGTCAGGGAGGAGAAGCCATGTTATGTACATCTCCCCCATTACTCATCTGCCCTTGTGTAACAGTTGAAAACAGGGTCAGATGATTTTGGGGTGAATACATAACATAACATTATAGGTTTTTGAGCATGATATTCTGACAAACATCATAGTCAAATCGAGCTTCGCTATTGTTGTCTCTTTGGTGTTACTAAGACCCCTTAGTGAAGAAAATCTCTGCAACTGACTTAGCCATCTATGTTTTTATATGTAGTACTATTTTTCAAAGTACTGTGATCATAAGGCACAAAAATAAATCAATCAAAAGAAGGAGAAGTACTTCATGCAGGATATTGATTAGAGCTCAAAATGACCCCTTTTTTAGCAATTCAATATAGTCTTGTTAATGAAAAAAGAAGCATAGCTGCATCAAATTTTTCATGTGCCTCACATATGGCAGATGTAATAATTAGTTGCATCTTCTTGCTAAATGATTGAAATAAAATCTGAAATGATTTTGTAATAATTTGCGGACCAGTAACTTAATACTGTAATATTAAAGGCCTCCTTTCTAAACTCAATGTCAAACAAATCCCACCAGTGGTAATTTAATAGCACCATAACTTGTTTCATTGTACCATATGTTATCATTAATTCTACTAGAGAAGTGTCACAAGGGTGAAAAAAGTAAAGTAGAATTGTTCAGACAATTGACTGAAAATGTTTTCTGTACAATGCAATCTTTTTTTATTACGGTCAATATTTTTATTGCATGGCAGACAGGGGTAGAAAAGGAGATACAGGGATGCATCTGAATATAATCTTCATTTATTTACTCAACTATTTAATATAGAACCACATTATCTGAAGGATGTTTGATGTTCTACATATAACTTAACAATAAATCTAGTAATATAGGACCAAGAGAAAACAGCAGTAAGTAGCTCACAAAGGCATCCAGTAATATGAACATAAAAATAAATGTTAAATGGTTTTCCCCTGTAATAGTGAGAAATATAAAAAAGTATCAACCTGACAAAATATTGTTGCTAAATATCGAGTACCACAATATTGTGAAGGTAAGTATATATGGTGAATATGGATTTACTTCTATTATCTTCACATCTGTGTGTCTTTACAGTATATATATAAGGTACTTAGGGCCAGATGTACGTAGCTTTTTTCTTGTAGCAAACGGCCCAATTCAGTGTGACAAGAAAAAAAGCATTTTGGTATGTACAAACCCTCTTTACTGAATCACAAAATAGGTTTGCGAGTCCCAATTATTAATTGCAAGTCGCAGTGCGATGTCTGATTGTTTTGTGATTGTGGATGCGGTCACAAAACAATCGCAGTTAGCACCAATTTCAAATTGGTGCTAACTCATTCGCAAATGGGAAGGGCTCCCATGCCTTTGTGAATGTTAGCAAAAAATATTTTTTTGGAGCAGGCAGTGGTTCCACGGACCACTGCCTGCTTTAAAAAATTAAAAAGAAAACTTTTCATTTTTGTTTCTGAAATGCATTCCATTTTCCTTTAAGGAAAACAGGCTACATTTAAAAATAAAATGCTTTATTTAAAGCAGTCACAGACATGGTGGTCTCCTGTCCCCAGCAGGCCACCATCCATGTGAGTGCAGCCATTCTCAATCAGGGTGCAAATTGCGACCTACCTCATGAATATTAACATGTGCGACCCCATTGGGAATCATAAACAGTGTGAGGTACACTTTTGTACATATGGGCTTGTGTCTCACAATTAGCGACTTGCGAATGAGTCGCAAATTGCGAGTCGCAAAACTCTGGGACGTACACTTGGCCCTATGGGCCTGATCTAGAGTTTGGTGGAACGAAACATGAAGAATGCCCCATCCACTGTATTATGACTTCCAAAGGATAGAATGGAATCGTAATTTGGTGGACAGGATATCCATCACATTAGTGATGGAGTAACCTCATCCTCCAGACTCTAAATTAGGCCCTTATATGTTGGCTTAAAAATACGCGATCTACATTTTTCTTCTCTATATAAAAATCTTCACAATATTCTAGCTCTCAATATTTTGGCAAGAATATTTTGCCAGGTTGATACTTTTGTCCTCAATAAGTTTGACATAAACCCATGTTAAATGTATATCATTCCTAACAATGCATGGGCCAAGAAACTATAGTATGACAGCTCTGCACAAGAAAAGAAGCAGTTTGTGAAAACAGAAAAGGATGGTTATGTGTTGTTAAGCACAAACAGATCTAAAAGAAATGAGGCAACTGTCTTTAGAAACAGATGGAAAAGGTGAGTCTTTAAATACTTTTTATAGGCATCCAGGGGAGGCTGAGATCTGATATTGAGCAAAAGTGATTTCCAAGCCATAACCATTGTGCATAATCACTGAAAAGAATATTTGCTGATCAAAAGATTGTCCTCGTCTAGCGAGCTCAATCAGTTTGTCTCTGTATTTTTCTTTGTTTGCCAGAAGTCAGAAGCTGATCACATAGGGAGGATTGTTTTGGTGTATTGCTTTGCAAGCAAGGCAGGGAAAATAGATCATTGCATTTAAAGGTATACAATGGAGAGATGTGTGAAATAGTTGATAGCATTTAAATGACTATGATCATTTAGCACTTTCTGGTAAAACAGCAATGGTGCAAAAAAGCCTGGTAAACACTTTAATACTGGTCTGTTTTAAAGTTTGGTGGACACAATAATCCACCAGTAACATGATGGAGTATGCTGTCCATCAAGTCCATGGTCTGCCAGCTGTATTTAGAGTTGGACAGACCATCATGTTTCCAAAGGATGTGACTCCATGGCTCCAGTGGTGAAAACATTATTTGAACAGCTTGATGGAACTGGGGCCGATGGTGTCAGTGCAACTTTGTATTCTATTAGGGTCCGCAAGAGAATGCATGGTGGTCCTAAACGGAAAAGAAAAAAAGAAAAATTACAACCACACAATGGGATAACAATTCCAGTGTGTCAGGGTCGTTGGTATTTTGTTTTTCTCCCGCTTTGGAAATTTGTTTTTGAAAAACAAAGAAGTTTGCTTCTGCAACTGCATGAAACATGGTAGTTGCTCAGCAAACGCAGTGCAGTTACCATGGCAGCAGCTATTCTGAGGGCACAGAGATCTATATAGGGCCAGTGGAGATATTTAGGTACTGACTGGTAGTCGGCCAGAGTGGCGGAGGTAATGACCTCTGTCACCCTGACAGACAACATGCGCCTAGCCAAACATTGAATCGGGGCCCAGATATTTTGATTGTTCCACAGTTTAATAAATGATAGTTGCTGAGGCACCTTATGGTAAACGTTTGTGGTGAAAAGGTGCGAAATGCACTGGATTTTAGTTTGTTTTATGTAAGCTACTCCCAATCTCTTTTTAAAACAAGCTAAGTACTGTGGTAATGTTTTATATTAGTATTATCACTGCAGCAGGAAGCTGCCCTTCTATTTAATTGCAGGTTCTAAATTTGAGTACAAATATCATTCATGAAGTAAGGAGAAAATGTATATAATGCCGAGTTTAGAGCAAGCAGCCTATTTAACATGGATAGCATAATTATTTTTCTTTAAACAATATTTCTCCACTTTATGTTTGTTTTATATTTCCCTGCATGCATTTTTCATCCAGAATTTTGGCAGCCTACAGCTTCGATTTTTGACTTTACTGAGACAATTGTCAGTGGATGGGAGAAGCATTCATGAATCTGGATTTTATTATTTAAAAGTAGATACAAGCTGCAAGATATGTAGGTTTTCAAAGAACATGTAGCTTTTCTATAAGGAATTTAATACAATCGAAAGAGATACTTTAAATGCCCTTGTTGAGCAGGTCACCAAAAATATATATGGGTTTATGATAATCCGATGCCATTCTCATAACTAAAGCATTTCCTTGCTCTCCATAATGCTATTGTCCCACAGGCATTCATTAATGGTGAGACCTGCATGCTCCCTCTGGTCTTAAAGCATAAACTGCAGCAACAGCACCCTTGTTAAGTCTGGGTCTCATTCGGACAAGCCACAATTATTTAGTAATTGTCACTACCTTGAACTACTAGCAGCCAAAGAGACGTTTCTATATTCTGCTGTATTATCATGCACAATAGAGATCCTTGTTTGAAATGTGAAAATGAGTAAACAGACGTGTGAAAAATCTATTACTCCTTTCCATGCAATTTTCTCTCAGCTCCTAATTCCAAAATATAAAATATTAGCTATTGAATGCATACAAAAAGACATAGAATATATTACTACAAAAATGCAAAATGTCAAACTGACCCCGTGTCATCGTTTCTCATTTCACTATCCTGCAGGAAAATGAAAAGGGAATTAAAGTTATTATTCAGCTGTGAATAGGTGCTTCCGACAGACTAGAAGAGCCTCAAAATACAGTTGTTGATACAGACATTTCTCTGCAAAGTGCATTGTAAGCCAACATTACTGTGATTTATGCAATTACCATCTCCAATGTTAAGTTGAGGAAAGGCAGAGAATGATATCAGCATATTTAATTATACTACTGTATTTAATTATCTGGTAAATTGTGCTAGAAGAGGAAGTGTTCTGCCTATGGCAGCCAGGTGGCATAGGGCCTGTTTAAAAGGAGGAAATGAGTTATTTATTGCATCCAGTAAACACCTATACCCTGGTGTATAATATTTACTAGTCGAGGTAAATACCTTATATTCTGAGGATCTCTAAAAAAATGGGAATTTCTATGTGAAATCGCTGTTTTGACATCCAGTAAATTACATTAGGTGTTTTCTACCGAAACGTGGCAGGAAAAATTGGGAGAGTGTGTTAATTACCACATTATTTGGACTTACGATCCTTGAACAGTCTTCTGTTTGGTCCAGGATTGGAATTTACCCACACTTGGGTCAAGCTCTTATTATCTGGCAAGATCCTTTGAAGCGGAATAAGATCACGGGAAGAGCAATTTAAAAGCAAATAAATGTCAACATACTGCACCCAGGGTCTATATTGATAAGGGTGATGTTATGGCAATGTGACCTTGAGGTAAGGAATCTACTTCTCCTTTGATAGAATTAATATTCTACCGGAGAGGAAAAAGGAATGAGAACAATCTGAGGTAGAGCTTCAAGTGGGAGTGTTAGATCTTGTGAAATTATGTTAATTGAATTACTACCGGGAAGAAGTCAGCGATGATATAGATTGTGACAGGTAAGAGAGAGTAAGACTTTGTTTGAATCTGCCTTAGATGTTAAGGAAGATGTGTTTGTAGATCTTAGAATCTTTAAGATGAGAGGAAGTAATACATTTTATCGACCTTGAGGGAATGGTTCCAGGATGTAAATATACTGGAGGTCAAAATGTTGAAAGTAGCACGCTGCTGTCAGAACTGATGACAACATTGAAGGTTTGTTGCTGCCAGGAAATAAGGTAGTGATGAAATGGTCCTTGACTTGTGTATAAAGGCAAATAGATAATTAATGTTTTTAATAGCTTTATCAATACCTTTCAGTTTATTCATTACGGTATTAAGTCATGCATGACTGAATATCTAGGGTATTTGCAAGGATTGGAAATAATTTTCCAATTCACCTAGAAAAGGGTATAGTAATGCAAAGAGGCTGCGGAAACTGTAGTGTAGATTCTAAAAGAGGATAGGCGGGATTGATTCCCTTGACCCTCTCAAAGAGATGAGGATTGTAGCTCATACCTCAAGGGTGCACAACACTTTGGGGGTCATTAGGAGTTTGGTGGACGGAAACATCCTTCCGCCAAATTCCTGATGAGGAAACCGCCACACTGCTGGTGGGCTCCTAGTACAAAAACCACTGGGCTGACCGGCAGAAAACACAGCCCAGTAGGAAAGGTGCAGCAACATTGTTCCCGACTCATAATGGAGCCGCGGCAATGCTGACTCATGCAGGGTGCACCAGCACCCTTGAAAAGTGCACAGCAGACCGTGCACATTGCAAGAGAGCTGGGCAGTGCGGGGGCCCCCTGCGGTCCCCTGCAATTGTTCTCCGCCAGCTTTTCATGGTGGTGAAACCGCCATGAAAAGGTTGGCAGAGAACCAGGTTGTAATCAGCAGGGCGGCCTTATTTCTTGTAACCGCTAAAATCGTAATCGGACCTCCTGTCTCCATACAAGCGATGTTGGAAAGGACAAACTTTGTAGCCTATATGTTGGCCAGAGTGTAAGGATAATTTAGGAAGAGCAATGGAGTAAAACTACACCAAGCGGTTAGGACAGATGTGAGTAGTATACATTTTTCAAAGGCTTCAACAGGATGTTGGGGATGTGCACATTGTATTTTAATGGAAATAGCAGAAATGTAAGGCCTCGGGAGAAGGGGAGAAACAATAAATAATTAGAATTCGAGAATCAGTAGGCTCAAGATTTTATGTGGATGACAAATGCTGTTTTAGTGGTTTTAGGGTTGATTTGGGCTCAGAGCAACAATGTCTTGATTCACACTTACTCCTTAGTACATATCGGTCTGCCTTTGGGGATCTTTGCATCTCACTTTCATGAATCTCAGCTAGACCTTTGACCATGTAAATATATCAAAAATACGCTCCATTTTTATCAGTAATGGAGGTAAATTCTGACATTATAGCTCGTTTAAGCCAGCTACATTGTTTAGTTACTGATAGAGGTGGATAGCTACCTGGGAGGAGAATTCTCCTAGAACTTCAGTGTACTTAACAAAATTCAAAAACGGTGTGCTCTGGCCTCTCTCCGTTTATATACTAATTAGCTTGAAGGCAGATTGAGGAATTTTCATGTCCGGACCTTTATTCTAGAGAAGATATTTAACTGGATAAGCTCATAATTAGATCCTTTGCCATTTTCAAATTGGTACCTGGGTTAGGACCCTATTTGACATTGTTCTTACCTGTATGTGAACAGAACCTTTCAACTATATTTAGAATGGGCATCATTCTTTATCTTCTGTCCTTTCCGAAAGGTTGGGTTCTGCTGACACAATCAACCTCTGTGCCTGTGCTTATTCAGCTGTGCAACCTATGATGCATTTTATGTTTTTGTGAGTCTTATTGTATACCCAGAAAGACATATCGTGTTCTTTTGATGCGCCATGTGAAGAATTACACAAGATGTGGGCTTGTCTTTTATATTTACAAATGGTGCTCTCTTCTTTGACTGTATGGGAAGGCTTTAACCAAGAAGCTTATATCTAATGATTGTGGTTAGCAGTAATGAGCTTGCTTTAACAGTAAGTTTGTTACATTTTGTTATACAATATGCTTGCTATAGTATTGTGATATGTTTTTATGATTCATTGTAACCGAAATAATGAATTACTGACTGCCTGAGTTCAAAGTCTAACAATCTAGACTGGGTATCTTGTGAGGTGGAAGGACATGCAAGAAATTGGGGAAAGAGTGAGAGAGAGATGATATGACTGGAGTAAGTGTTCAGGAGAATGCAGGCTACTATATTATGTTGCAATGTTAGTTCTTTGAGTGGGGAAGGAGGTTTCAGGGAATTGTAGCTAACCATAGGGGACACAATTTGATGCTTAAATGGCATAGAGGCTTATATTGCACTTGAATTCAGTAACTATTTTGCGGTATTCTTTAGCTTATTTGAGACCTATGTATGATATTAGAATGGTATGAAGTAATGTAGAATCTAGCCTAGACATCATTCTGTCTTGGAGATATAAATGAAGGTTGCTGCATACTGGGGTTAAAGTGTTTACTTTAACTAAATCTGTTTATATTCATATATCATTTCACAGCTTTTTACATGCATAAGGAGTTTTTCGTAAGCATAATGTCTACATTTCTCAAAGTGTAATACAAATGAGTTTCCTGACCTAATGGCAATGAGAAAATAAATCACAGTCAATGCTTGACAGATGAAAATTGGGGTTCTATTTTTTCTGAATTAATATTGCACCTGATAAATATCAATATTTTAGTGTGCTATAGTTACTGGGTTCTTCACCTTGTATAAGCAGATAACCCAGTAAAATCACAGGTTTCCCCTGGTTCACAATACGGTTCTTCCACACTAAGGCCCATATTTATACTTTTTTAGCGCCGCATTTGCGTCATTTTTTGATGCAAAAGCGGTGCAAATGTACAAAATACCATCGTATTTTGTAAGTTTGCGCTGCTTTTGTGTAAAAAAGCGGTGCAAATGCGGCACTAAAAAAGTATAAAAATTAGCCTTAGACCCATATTTATGGGCTTTTGACGCAGGACAATGCAGCAAGCCACCATGATGTGCTACCCTGCATCAAAGGGAAAGGGCAGGATTGTGGCATATTTTATCATTATGCTGCATTCCTGCCCTTGCCCACTGCACTGTCATTTTTTTTGCTAGCCTAACGCCAATGCAGACACCCTTACACTATGCTGCAAGGGTGTTTGTGTTGTTGGCAGCATTGTTTTTTGTGCAGGAAGGGACACCTTCCTGCACAAAAACAATCCAGGGAGACTTTTTCATTTCTATGTATGCTGCACAATGCAACACACATAGAAAGAGGAAAAAACTTGGAGAAATAAAGATATATCTTCTCATTGTGCCTCCTCCAGGGAGGTGTATCATTTTGGTGCATCCCCAGGTTTACAGGCTCTTGTAAGTCTGGAGATGCATCAAAATCCATGGGTGTTGCTTGGGAATACCCACCAAAAACACTTGTGGATCGCTTCCCTTGCGCAGAGTAAAGCAACATGGTAATTGGCGCTGCCTTGGCTTACTTCATCTCTATGAGGACATGCAAAGCCACACAAAGTGGCTTTGCATGGTCTCATATATATGAGTTCAATGTTTGCACAGCAGTTGCATCACAAAGAGTGACACAGTATGAGTTCTGTCCGGTTTCCCTTTAAAATATCATGCAGAGTAAACCTTGTCTAGATCAAATTTAAGAATCATGATAAGGGTGCAACATTGCTTTTCTTCCCATAGTGCTTTGCTTGAGCCTGATCATGACTCGGGAACATAGTGCTTGATGTAGTATAACAATGGCTGCAAACACTGGGTGCAATTTGTGACCCGTAATTTTTTGTGACATGTGTTGAATTTTACAAACCAAGCTATGTACCAAAAAGTTGGTACCCAGAAGTCTGAACTGGCGCTGATCTACCTCATTAATATTTCTAAGGTAGGACTCAATTTGCAATTCACTGGCATTGGCTACAATCACAGGGTTATTGGCCTCTAAGTGTCAGCTAACCACCAGGTCTGCGATTGTATGTAAATAAAGAATGTTTTTTTTTGTTAAATGCAGACCATTTCCTTAAAGGAAATTTGACTGTATTTAAAAAAGTTTCACTAAGATTTGGCAGTGGTCCCATGGACTACTGCCTACTCTACCTGAAACTTTATTAATGTAAACAAAGGGGAAGGTGTCAAATGGGAACCCTTCTCTTTTGAGGATCGGTTACCATCCTAACTTGGGGATCAGTATCTTTCAAGGAACAAGGGTCTTCATGTACTATTAGGTAGCATCATAAACTCTCCAGTCGCAGGAGGACGCCACAATGACCAACCTAATGAACATTAATTAGGCAGTATAGCAGGTCATAAGCTAGAGAGGTGGAAAAAAGACTACAGAGGGTGGCATCGGACAAAGACAACACCAGAAGCAATCACTTCTGAGTCTGAGTGGAAGACGGAGGTTGGAAGGAACCAGAGTAGAGGAGGCAGGAACAAGGAACAAATGTGCCCAGGCTGACAGAACAATCATCATGAAAGCAGTGCAGCTGAGACAGAGGTTCAAGAGAGAAAGTGCTCCAAGCTGACCCTATGTATCAGGAGGGAAAGAGAGAGGGAGTGAGAGTGAAGATAATTCAGGGAGAACAGCATGAACTGCAGTCCTAAATCTGGAGTCTCTTAGAAACATTATTCAGGACCACAAATGGACAACCAGAGGAAGAAGTCACAATAAAGTTACAGAACAGCCTGGGAAAAGAGCATTAATAACCCATGCAGACCCAGCTATTTCAGCATGCAACTAGCTGATAGTGAACATCTGGTGAGCTGCCAAGCAGCAAAGGGTTTTGTGTACAAAAGCTGGAGCTTGCTCTTGCTGGGCTGGTTTGGTGATGTTACAATGTACATTGTTTCCTGTCTATGACTGCCAGAGAAAGTTTGGTGATCCTCAACAGGAACGTAAACAAATTACCTCAATGCAATGGGATAAAACTCCCCTGGGGAATACAAATTTATTTTAGGCCATTTCTGCTTCCCTTGGGGCAGATCGGCCTATTTCTATCAGGCCGATCTGCCCCCAGGGGGGCAAAAACTACTTAGGCCCCAGGGATTGGTGTGTGTGTATGTGTGTGTTTTGTTTGGGGGGGCAGCCCCCATGGGGGCAGATTACTGTTGGCCATTGGAAGGGGGGCAGAAAGCCCACCAGAGATCCAGGAAGATCTTTTTTGTAAAATAAGAGGGTGGGCCTATGGCCATTCCCCCACCCCAAATAAATGGGGCCAAATTTATTCTGCCCACAAGTGGGCAGATGGAGCAATTATCCTGGATCCACACCCCGGTGGGTAAAAAATGTTTTCCTGTCCATGACTGACAGAAAATGTTTGGTGATCCTCAACAGGAAAGTAAACAAATTACCTCAATGCAATGGGATAAAACTCCCAGTGCATAAGGGACATTTACTTCTAGTTTGGACATTTGTTTTGGGAGAAGAAAAACACTTTTCTGAGCTACTGCATTCATGGCAAGTGCTCAGCAAACAGTAAATGCCTGTAATTAAGTTGATGATTTAGCAGCTGTGCTGGAGGAATAGAGATCTCCTCCATCCTGCTGGAAATCTCTATCTATGGTAGTTGGTATTTTGCAAGAGCAGCAGAGTAAACAATCCTCGACCTGGCAGAACCATGGTCTGGCCACCAACTTCAACTAAGGCCTAGAGTTTACTAGCTTAAATGTGGAAAAGGGTGGCAAGGACCAATTATAAAACTGATGATCATTATCAGTGTATGTGCTATAGTTAATCTTACTAGTATATCCATGTCCTGCTGTTTAGAACTAATATATTTCCTTTTATCCTATGTAATCCTAATAGAAGATTGAGACGCTTTTTCCTTTGCAATAATGGCAAAGAATTCAATAATCTTTTTTACCAAACTCAAATGCTGAGACTCTAGTAAAAAAGATCTTGTTAAGAGGCATTCTCCAGACGGTTAGCTATAATTCTTGCTCCAAAATTAGCCTTTTCAATAATACACCTCATAGCATTTTTGTCCCTATGCAAAAAGCAATACATGGTTGATCTATACTTGAGGACACACTATTCTCAAGTAATGTGTCCCCACCTTTTTCCTTAGCCAGTCATTTAGAGTGGAAAATAGTGGTCCCAATACACATTGCATTAAGCATATCAGACAAAGTGGCCACATTTGTCATCCCATGATTACTAGTATTGAACTCCTTAAGCACTGTCTTCGGAAGATCCAGAAAGCATAGGGAAATCCAACATTGAGGTACTATCCAAAATCCTACCACCTTGCACAAACTGAAGCAGTGCAATTGAGTTCCAAGGAACCAGTAATTATGAAAAATCTGTAGCTGACTGGTGATACTGCGGAAGAGAAACATTACCCAAACCGTTAAGATTTTGAATGTACATTAAATAGCTCTGGACACTTTGGTCATCTAGCCTGTGAAGGTTTGGCTGGTGTTATCTTTCCTATGATTGAACAAACAATTTAATTCTGTCCTCCACCAACACATACTAGAAGCATACCATCCTGAGAGTTTCTCTACTGAATCAAAATAAATTGTTCAATTGAGGGTTCAGTAAATATTTATCCAGGCACCTGCTTAACAATTCATAGCAGTTGATAGAGTCCTAGAGCTCCCACAGTCCTTGTAGGTTGGGTATCTATCCACAATAAAAACAATGGCAAACTTAATTCTCTTATTTTTATAACTAACCACATTATGAGGATCAATGATACACTATCAGTGCGCACAATATTGACTCCCAAAAATATTACAAAATAAATATTGTGCACAACAATATTGCCTTCCTATTCCTAACTAATAAAACCACAAACATTGCAAACTTAGATAATGCAGCCATATATTTAGGTGTTTACAAATATTGTTAAGAAAAATATTGGAAAGTAGTAAAACAAAAATCACCTCACACAATGTGGACTACATTTCTATTTTCAAAATGATTAAATTGTAATTACAAAACTTAAAAATCACAACTTTTTATGTCAATCAAAATACAAAAGTAAACATTACACACATTATAAACATATTTTAACACCATAAAAACATGTTACATTGTTAAAATAAATATAAATCTCTCAAAATAAAAATACAACTCAATACATCACAACATCAATTTAAAAATGATTTCTAATAACTACAAAGACTTAAACAATACTTAACATGCATATATATATGTATATGTTATATGAGCGAGAGCATCTAAATCAATGGTTAACATTATAAACAAACATTTAAGTAGTGTTCACTATAAAAGAACACAAATGAAAAAAATCAAGCAAAAACAAACAAAAAAAGAAAATCCAGAAACACACACAGGAAAATATGAGATGAGATTTATTATGCATTTTGATGCCGCTAGTCAAGAAACCAAGAAATTGTTAAAAGACAATTGGAAATTGTTGCTTTTAGGTGAGACATTACAGAAACTAATGCCAAACCACCCTCCCATCACCTACAGAAAAGCACCATCATTGGGTGACCAATTGACAAGAAGTTACAGGATCCCTCAGAAGACATGTGGTCCCAATTGGTTAACTTAAATACATATAGGCTTTTGGAAATGTGCAAAACGTAAATCATGTATGTTTGGAAAGAACACAACAACAACATTCAAATTAAATGGTGGTAGCACTGTGAACAAATTAAAACTTTGTATATTTCAGCATCGCAGAACAATCAATAACAAGGACCTTACATATTCAATGGCCAAACACATCTGGGAACAACATCATGGTGATCAAACAGGATTAAATTACTATGGAATCCAATTCATAAATCCCAGTCCCAAAGGAGGTGGGCAAAAAGTCTACTAAACCCCAGGGAATTAAAAACAAACAAATAGTGTAGAGGTTGCTACCAACCAATATGGGCATGGTTATGCCCCCACCCCAACTGAAGGGGGTAACAGTGTTTCAGCTGTCCCTCTGCACACTAGAACAACTTATCCCACAGCAAGCAAGAGGACATTTGATTATTTAGGGGTTTGGTTTTACATTTGGGCCATGAGAGCTTGGCTAACTCTCAAAATAGTCCCACTTGGAAAAGTGAGGGCTGCACTTTTTGGACTTTGGGACACTGCCATGTACAAAAATCCACAAGACCTAGACACATCTGAAAACTAAACATCTGGGTGAGTCCAGGGTGGTGTGCTTCACATGCACTCCGCACCATTTTTTTACCATAATGCCCTGCAAACCTCCAACTTTGCTGGAAATCTCACATTTTTGTGATGGAACCTTCCGAAATCTGCAGTAATCCACAAAATTCCTACCACCCAGCATTGTCTCACCTATGCCAATAACATTTCTGCCCCCCTTGTCAGCCTAAACATGTGTTTGTTTCAAACTATCCTTTTGGACCCACTTTGGTTCCCCCTCAATTTCAACATGTTTTTGGCTCTTCCCGGTCAAAGGCACTTGGCCCATGTACACAAGTGAGGTAGACTGAGGGGGACCGTTCAGTGGTAAGAAATTTGTCCTGGTGTGGTGATCCCACACAGAACTGTGGGAACAAAATTTTATTTTTTAGCTAAATTTGAAGTTTGCTGAGGATTCTGGGTAAGAAAACATTGAGGGATCCACGAAAGTCACACCTCCCTGGACTCCGTCGGGTGTCTAGTTTTCAGAAATGCCTGGGGTTGGTAGGTTTCCCTAGATGGCTGCTGAGCCCAGGACCAAAAACGCAGGTGCCCTCCCCGCAAAAGCAGGTAGTTTTCTATTTGATAATTTAGATGTGTTCAGATAGTGTTTTGGGACATTTCCTTTCACGGGCACTAGGCCTAGAGAGGTACCATTTTTATCGGGAGACTTGGGGAAATGCTGGGTGGAAGGAGATTTGTAGCTCCTCTCATATTCCAGAACTTTCTGTCACTGAAATGTGGGGGAAAAGTGTTTTTTTGGTCACATTTTGAGGTTTGCAAAGGATTCTGGGTAACAGAACCTGGTGAGAGCCCCACAGGTCACCCCATCCTGGATTCCCCTAGGTGTTTAGTTTTCAAAAATGCACAGGTTTGGTAGGTTTCCCTATGTGCCGGCTGAGCTAGAGGTCAAAATCTCCAGCCAGGCACTTTGCAAAAAACACGTCAGATTTCAATGTAAAAATATGATGTGTCCATGTTGCGTTTCCTGTCGCGATCATTAGGCCTACCTACGCAAGTGAGGTACCATTTTTTATCGGGAGACTTAGGGGAACAAAGAATAGAAAAACAAGTGTTCTTGCCCCTTGTCTTTCCCTTCATTTTGTCCTTCCAAATGTAAGACAGTGTGTAAAAAAAGACGTCTATTTGAGAAATGCCCTGTAATTCACATGCTAGTATGGGCTCCCCAGAATTCAGAGATGTGCAAATAACCACTGCTTCTCAACACCGTATCTTGTGCCCATTTCCGAAATACAAAGGTTTTCTTGATACCTATTTTTCACTCTTTATATTTCAGCAACCGAATTGCTGTATCCCCCATATAGAATGAAAACCCATTGCAAGGTGCAGCTGATTTATTGCCTCTGCGCACGTAGGGTTCTGAACCTACAAGCCCTATATGTCCCAGCAACCAGAGGAGTCCAGCAGACGTAACAGTATGTTGCTTTAAAAAATCTGACATTGCAGCCAAAAGTTACAGAGTAAAACGAGAAAAAAAATAGCTGTTTTTTTCACATTAATTTCAATATTTTTTATTTTAGCTGTTATTTTCTGTAGGAAAACCTTGTTGGATCTACACAAATGACCCCTTGCTGAATTCACAGTTTTGTCTACTTTTCAGAAATGTTTAGCTTCGTGGGATCCAGCATTGGTTTCACACCCATTTCTATCTCTATGTATGTCCCAGTAAAATGCCAAAATTGTGTTGAAAAAGGTGTTTTTCTGATTCAGGTCTGCCTGTTCCTGAAATCTGAGAAGCTGGTGATTTTAGCATCACAAACCCTTTGTTGATGCCATTTTCAGGGAAAAAACCACAAGCCTGGTGCAGCCCTTTTTCCCATTTAAAAAAAAAAAGAAAACACATTTTTCCCTCTATTTTGTCTAATTTCTTGGTCTCCTTCAGGTGAACCCACAAACTCTGGGTACCTCTAGAATCCCTAAGATGTCGGAAAAAAAAGGACGCAAATTTGGCGTGGGTAGCTTATATGGACAAAAAGTTATGAAGGTCTAAGCGCAAACTGCCCCAAATATCCAAAAAAGGCCTGGCACCTGAGGGGGAAAAGGTGTTAAATATAGAAGACTTTGGACAAATTCATTGGCACTTTAAGAATCTATGATTCATTGATGTATAATATAGATATATTAAGAACTGATATAATCCTAGAAAAAGCTCTTATTCTGATCATTGCAGGTGCACTTTCGTACAATCTGTGAATATTGTAAAAATGTAAAAATATGGGATATATGTATTGGTATTATTATTTATTATTTAACAACTCTTGGCAACAATTGTTTCACAATTTTTTCATAATTAGCTAGGGCTTCACATCTCTTAAATAGCCAGTCATTTTTAATCTGAAGGTCAAATCGGAAATTGGACATCTGTATCAAATACATTTCTAGGAACCTTTGGTGTCTAGATGTTTCCAATCATTTCCTATAGAGAGTAGAAATGTAAAAATTATTGAGTGTGGATAGAATTTGAGCGAGATAAGGTACTTTACCACAACAGTTAGCGGCAAACAGAAATTTCTATCAACCAGTATGGTTGCCCTATCAAGCTCAAGGATGGAACACCAGTCAGATGGGTTGGTGAATGGAGTGAGAAGCTGCAAGATTAGCGATACTTCCGAGTATAAGTTACTGTACATAGGATTTTAAGTATTTTACTTTTTAAATTTTGATACTTTAATTGAAGCATTGCACTTGAAAACTAAAAATTAACAGAGCTATTTTTGATTTGAAAACTTCATTAAAAAAAATATTATGTTTAAAATACATGACAAAAATGCGACAAGAATCACAATCTCACCATCACCATACTGAGTCTGCTGGGCGTCCATACAGAGAAATGGTTAGTGGTCTAGTAGTAGTCAAGTTTTAGTTGGTTGAGGGAGATGGTACACGTGTTAAATACACTCTGGTAATGCGCAACTCTATGGACGGTAGAAGGCTCAGGCCGAAACGCATCTCTTTTTGTCTTGAATAGCACCAAGTACTTTATACTCTATGCAATGAAATAAACTGAATCTTCATACTTCCGATTTAGTGGTGCTGTCATCATTTTTGCGAGTTGACCCTGAGGAGCCTACAACGCAGAGTGAAATGACATTATAGAAAATATATATATATACACACACACATATATAATATACATATACACGTATGTTACTGAAATATAAGTAAGACACATATTGCAAAATATAAGAGAGGCAAGAACTAGTTCCAAGGAGAATACAACTAAACTATTAAAATATATACTTCCTAAAGTTCCAAACACATCGCAGGCCAACTACCAGCTAGACCTACCTTAATTTGTTTAACTGCACAAACGTACAAAAGCCACAAGTGAAACCCCTACCCTTCCTATAAGATATCAAGATGTCTACATATTTGAAAATGTAACAAATACACATAATGAGGAACCCTTCTTCTTACATGATAACCCAAACAACGATAAATGAATCCTAATATTTTCTACAGCAGATATAAAATTAATAAAACTATATCATTATCAAACATGGATGATACATAGGACCTCTTAAAATGTGCCACAAACCATTAACTCACATAAACACAATATAATTAAAATGAAAACAAACAACTACTACCCACAAAAAATAGACTGTGAATAAGCTATGATTCAAACCATTTTAAAACTTTAACCACATACAGACATGCAAGGCTGTTAGTACCATTTCAATCAAAGCATATGGAGACATATTCAACAATCTGCAAGTGTAGAATATGATACAAAAAGGTAATGTGTCTTTGAAATAAAAAGCAATATTGCAGAAACCTGTGTCTCTTTCACAGAGGTAACTAACCACAACAAATTACTTATGGGAATTCCTTCCTATCCACAAAACAAACACAAACTAGGCCCCCTACAGACCTGCCAACCTTAAAAAACAATTCACTGTGTGAGGTGGGGGCGTGGCCTTGGAGGGGGTAGGGCCTTTTATTAAGTGCTATCTACGAGTCACTTGTACGCCCTTCCCCACCAAAAGCCCTTCTCCCAAAGACAAGGCTGTTGACACTGTGCCAATGACTGCTTTTTAAAGCTTCCCAAAATAAAAAACGAGCTGCTAATCCACCCCTTGCACTGGTTTCCAGCTAGTTTTTCCTGCCACTGTGTGTTATCAGCTCCTCTCTGGGTGACTGTGTGAATTGAGCCAATTTCATGTGACACACAGCGGCATTGTGTGAGTTAGCAGATCTACCCCTAATGGATTATTTATACTTGTGTTGACAGACTGCACCACGCTGGCTACAGACGCCATCCCAAATTCCAAATACCATGGTGGAAGTCTATGGCAGCACTGTGGCACAGGAGCCCATAACGAACATTGCAGTGGAAGGATGGCACAATGCTTTCAAATCCACACCAGGCAGAACTCAACCTACACTTTATACATTTATAGAAGCCCTACAAAAGGAGCAAAGCTACCATCAACTATGAATGGAACAATAAGTAACCTAAATTAAACTAAAAATTAGACAACAAGCCACTAGAACGTACAACATGCTACAATGTAAAGTAACACCTTTTATAAATAACAGGAGTGCACTACTTAGAATCAATAGTCAAAACCCTATTAATAAACAATAACCTACAAAAGACCAAGACAATGAAAAATGTAATCCTAACCAGCATAAGAAAATTATTTTAAAATAAATAATAAGTATTATTTGTTTAAATCATCCTAAAATGTATAAAAGTAAAATTTCAAATAAGACTGATGAATAATGATATGTATATTATTTATTTAAAAACAGGAGCTTCACAAACCTAAAATACCAAATAAAACTTGTAAAAATATACTTACAACACGTACATTGGTGGTCACTAAGACCCTGGTGGTCTTCTGACTGCCAGGGTTAATGTGGCGGTATCACTGCCAACAGGCTGGCGGTAATAACCGTCAAATAATTACCATGGCGGTGATCCTCCCCATAGACAGCCAATGTAACATACCAACCGCCAGCGCGGTATGAACACAACACATGGCGGTAGCCAGTAGAAGAAGACTTCATTCGGTATGAAATAATTCAACCATTAAGGCAAATAAACAACAATACATAAGCCCAAAGAGCAATAAAACAATATATAAAGAAATATCCATCAAAAATACAGACACTTAAAACCTCATTATGAAAACATTTTAATAATAATATTTCATTACAAAAACTCTACATTGTTAACGCCAACTAATAGCCCCCTTCAAGAATGATCCCAGCCCCCTCCACACAAATGCATCTGAAGCCATTTGCAACCACATAAAAGCAGGGCGATATTGCACAAAACCCTTGGGCCTCAACTAAGGTAATAAAAAACGAGTTCTAAAAGGTGCATAAAAAACACAAAATAATGTAAAATGGGGCAAGGTCTGCAGGGACACCCCGTCACAGGGGGCAAGGTCTAATAGATTTCTCCCCATACTGGCCTATCGGGAAACATAGATTACTTCTAATGATCCCCAAACGAAATTGAGTAATGAGAGACCTTTCCCTCACGTCATTTATCTCTAAAAGATAACTCTCAGGGCCCACCCCCATCTTTAACATAATAAAATCCCTGACCGATTTTTTCCCTAAAACCTCCCCCTCTCTTTTGGTCCCTTGGATTCTCAAAAAGTTATCCTTAACCCAATTTTTATCACGGCTAGTCAGACCCTCAGGAATATCAAACAAATCAGGCCGCCCCAAATCATGGGCCATGTTTCTTACATACGTCAGCCAGGGAATATTCTTTAAACTGTCACAGGCCAAATAATCCCTTAAAATCTCCCTATTAAAAGTGGCAAGTTCATTACTCCAAATAGAGATCCATAACAAAATGGGAGCCAGCTGGATGTTGTCTTGAACAAACTCGAGATCTAATTCTGAATGAAGGCAAAAACCAGAAGTATTTTGGCCAACTCCCAATAGCCTTCTACAGAAACAATTTTCTTCTACAATAGGGGCTCGGGTATCCATATACCCCAAAGTGCTGCACCATACAACAGGACAGGGAGACATTTCCGCCTGTAGATTTCAAGCAAAGGCTAAATACGTTTACTTCCTACTCTTACAGCAAAATCAAATGTAGCACCAACTGTAGCATGGAAAAGTGCACCCCTTCTGGCAATACAGGGTTTCCAAGAACCTTTATCATCAAAGATGACCCCCAATTATGGGAATTGATGAACCCTGCTGATAATTTGATCTGCAATCCTTAGCTCCCCCACCCTACTGAAGGGTCTACCACAAACCATAAAATGTGATTTCTTATAATTAATCTCTAGGCCCAAAACTGACATGAAGGAGGCATAAGCTCTAACTACTTCATCGAGACCATTCATAGTGCGGGCCATGAGGACCGCATCATCCGCATACGTCAACATGGACATTAATACCATTCACCTTAGGGACATCCCTACAGTGTTCCATCAGAAAATCTGACAATCCATTTGTATATAAAAGGAACAGAGTGGGAGCCAAAACACACCCCTGGCGAACGCCCCTTGTGAGCTTAAAAGCCTCTGAACATTCCCCATTAGTCCCCACCCTCACCTTTGCACCGGAGCAACTCTACAATGTTAGGATCCATCCCTAACTGATTTAGCCTCTCCCACAGTATAGACTGATTTACCTTAGCAAAGGCACAACTAAGGTCCATAAAGGCAAGGTAGAGGGTGCCCTTCCTAGCTTGCGTATATTTCCCAATCATCATCAATAGGTTAAGGCATTGTTCTCGCGTGCCAAGACCTTCCCTAAATCCATACTGATCCCGGCTTAGAATTTCATTTTCTATCATCCATGCCTCAATACGCCTTAAGATGATCCGTCCCAGAATCTTCACAGAAGAATCAAGGATGGAGATGGGGCGATAAGACTTAGGATCATTCGATCACCCTTTTTAAATACTGGGATAATACAGGCCAATCTTCAAGAGGCAGGAATACCCACAGTAACTGCTGCATTAAGAACATTTCAAAGAATAGGTGCCAATAGCTGGGGACTGGATTTATACAAATCCATAGGGATCGAATCCGGGCCCGGGGCTTTATTACTAGCACTACCCTGGATTGCATCAATAACCTCCTGGAGTGAAAACCTGATTGCACAGAAGGTGGGACACCATGAACCTGACAATCCAGCCTGTCACACATATGGCCCACCAAAAGCATTTCCCCTCATCAGGTACACACATGACCCGTATTAATGCTGCCACCAGCCATACTCCCACACCTGACACAGTGCCACACACACACACACATCTCCATGCAGCCATGTCACATGCAACGTACCCAAGGTGTGCTCACCTGTTGGTCTGGAGGCCTATACAACTGCCCATACTGGGGTAGGACCCCATCCACAAGGCACTCCAACTCCTCCGACATGAAGGCTGGGGTCCTTTCCCCTGTTGCACGAGCCATGGCAGGTTCCAGACACAGTAGCAGATGTCGCCCTGTAGAAAGTCAGGAATCAAGCAAAGTGGTAGAAAGGAAATGGTGGTCACGTCCACGGCAGTGAACACCATCACTGCCAGCGTTGATCATCATTGGTTCCCATTATCCATAGAGAGCAATGTTAGCCAATGAGGATTTCAACGGCAGTGCAGGCTGCCTTCCACAATGACGCGAACACCAGCGGAGTGAGGTCACTTCCACCTGTCCATGAATACAGGACAGGCGGGTGCCATTTTCTAATGCTGGAACACATGTACAGATCAATTAGTGCGACATTGTAGTTGAATATACCCACCTACACAATTCCAGTGTCCAACATACAAGCATGCTCTGTGTACACTGCTGTAGTGGGTTCCTGGTTCCTATTGTCACTCCTTTCTTAAATTTGGGTCCCTTAGGTACCAACCACTGCGGAGGAATAGGTGGAGTCACACACCGGTGCACAGACCCCTTGTGGACTTGGCTACAGTGGAGGACCGGCACATCATACTCACCTATTGACTGGACTGGGCCACAATCACAGAGCTTTGTTAACAATTGGA
Source organism: Pleurodeles waltl (assembly GCF_031143425.1). Lineage (NCBI taxonomy): Eukaryota > Metazoa > Chordata > Amphibia > Caudata > Salamandridae > Pleurodeles > Pleurodeles waltl. The sequence goes on from NC_090451.1 coordinate 474,357,228, forward strand.
GCCTGATCTGTTACCTGCTATCCGTAGCACCACAACAATCCCCCCTCTTGTGCGGGTACTCTCAGTGCTCCATTTCCTGGCAACAGGCTCTTTCCAGGTTACAATGGGCTTGGCTGCAGGGATGTCACAGACAATGTTCTCTATTGTGCTTGCAAGGGTTTTGTCTGCCTTGCACAAACACATGTGCAGCTACATTACATCCCCCCAGGTAGATGATTTACCCACTGTGAAGGCTGAGTTCTATGCAATGGGACATATACCTCATGTTATTGGGGCCATCAACGAGACCCATATTGCCTTAGTCCACCCCAGGGCCAATGAACAAGTGTGCAGGAATCAGAAGAGTTTCCACTCACTCAATGTCCAGATGGTGTGCCTGGCTGACCAGTACATCTCCCACGTCACTGCCAAGTATCCATGGTTGGTGCATGATGCCTTTGTCCTGAGGAATAGCAGTGTCACACAGCTGATGACACAACTACAGAGGCACAAAGTGTGGCTAATAGGTGAGCATGTGTCACCACCCAATGTTTGTAAGTGTACACCTTCAGGAGTCATAGCCCATGTCATTGTGCAGGACTAATGTGTATCCCTTACTTCTTGCAAGAGATTCTGGCTACCCATACCTGTCATGGCTCATGACCCCTGTTAGAAATGCGAGAACAGGAACTGAAAAGAGGTGCAATAATGCTCATGGGTGTTCCAGGAGGATTGTAGAAAGGACCTTCGGGCTCCTGAAGGCTAGGTTCAGGTGCCTCCATCTGACAGGTGGATCCCTATGCTACTTCCCTGAGAAGGTCTGCAGAATCTTTGTTGTTTTGTGCTGCGTGTTGCACAATTAGGCCCTCAGGCGGCATGCACCCTATCTGCAGTAGGACGGGGGTTACAATGCGGCTGTGGCAACAGTGGATACTTAGGACAGTGAGGAGGAGGAAGAGGAGGAGGATGTGGACAACAGGTCACATTTGATCCAGCAGTACTTCCAATGGTACGCACGAAAGACTGTTGAACTAAACATTTCTACATTTTAGTGCTGTGCTGTGTGACTGCAGCATAATGTCAGTCATTCTCTTTGCATCCCACCTGACTGTCACCTATGCCTTCCCTTATTGCAGATGTTGGTGTTGTTCCAACAGTGTATTGCTGTGATGTGTACAGCCTGCTGAGACACATTTGTTGGATGGATCAACATGCTACTGGACATTTACACAGGATCATGCAGTTCATTACATTTCATTACATTGTACATAACCTGTTGATAAAGCACTCTTACTCAAGTTGTGTCCAAGGGTGTGCATTGAAAATTGTTCTACAATGGAAAGTGCAATAGAGTGGGGTGATGGTTGGGAATAGTCCAGTGGAGTGGGCCAGTCTGTTTGTAGCACAGGTCCAGTGTCCAAGGGGCCATAGTAAGGGGAGCAATGGCAGTTCAAAGTGGACAAGCTGACACAGTGGAACACATGGGGGCATTCAGGAGGGTCTCATACCCTGGCGGTGGTCTTAGTCTTGGCAACTGTCTCTGGTGTCTGTCTTGGTCGCAGGGAACGTTTGCGGGGTGGTTCACCTTCTGCAGGGGGAGGGTTACTGGTGGCCTCTAGGTCCTGTGGCAGGCCCTCCTGTGCCCTAGCTACAGCAGATGTAGAGGGCTGGTCAGTTGATTGGCTACTGGAAGGGGCCAGCTGGTGTGGTGTGTACTCCCCCATGATGTTGGCCATATCACCCAGCACCCCTGCAATGGAGACCATGGTGGTGTTCAGGGCCTGCAATTCTTTCTTGATCTCCTGGTGGTATTCATCCTCCAGCCGCTGGTCCTCCTGCATGATGTCTATCACCTGATCCATCTAGTCCTGGAATTGTTGGTAAGCCCCCAGGACATTACTGAGTGCCTCCTCGACAGTCGGTTCCCTGGGCCTGTCCTCCCCCTGGTGCACAGCTGTTCCCAAAGTGTCCCTGGCCCCTGTTCCTGTATCCCCTAAATGGTGTGCCCACTGGCACTAATGCCAGGACCCTCATTGTCTTCCTGTGAGGTTTGGACTGGGGTCCTTGTACAGGTGGGCATACTGCTGATTGACGTGTCCTGGGGACAGAGGTCTGAGGACATTGGGTGGCTGCTGTGGTGTTGGATACTGAAGGGGGAGGCTCTGTGGTGGAGTAGGTGTGAGCTGGGGTAGCCGACTGACCAGTGGTCCCTGATGGGCCAGGGAGTTCATCCAGGTCCAGAACTCCAGAGTTGCTGTCATCCCTGAGGGCATCTTCTGGTGGGGGACTGGGTAGCCGTGGCACCTCCTCGCCGTTGAGATTGACTGAGGCACATGTGGTGATGTAAGTGGTGTATTATGCTACATGCCTGTGACATATTCTGCACCCTAGCTTCCCCTATATTGTTGCTGTTGCAATGCCACCTTTGTTTGTGTGTGATGATGTATTGTGGGATTGTTAGTTCTCCATGCTCTGCATGCAATGGTGGTGGGTGTGCATGCAGGGCTTGGCATTTAGGTATGTTAATTGTGGTGGTGCACTGTGTGGGATGGAGTGATGGGTGTTAGGGTGAGGGATGCTGGTGGTGGTGGCATGCAGGTATAGGGGGAGATAGGTAGTAAATGTTGTCTCACCAGTGTCCAGTCCTACGGCAACTCCAGTGAGTCCCTCAGGATGCAGGATTGCAAAGACTTGCTCCTCCCATGCTGTCAGCTCTGGGGGAGAAGGTGGGGGTCCACCGCCAGTCCTGTGGATGGCAAGCTGGTGCCTTGCTGCTATGGAACACACCTTCCACTGTAGGTCGTTCCACCTATTCCTGATGTCGTCCCTTGTTCGTGGATGCTGTCCCATGGCGTTCACCCTGTCCACGATCTTCCACCATAGCTCCATCTTCCTGGCAATGGATATCTGCTGGATCTGTGCTCCGAACAGCTGTGGCTTTACCCTGACTATTTCCTCAACCATGACCTGCAACTCCTCATTAGTGAAACGTGGGTGCCTTTGTGTGGACATGGGTGTTGTGTGGTGTGTGTGTTGTGCAGAGAGTGTTGAGTAATGTGGTTGGGTGTGGGGTGTGTGGTGCGTGACAGATAAATGGGTGCTTGTGGTGTGTGTGTGTGAAGTTGTCTCTGTGATTTGCGTGGCTAGCTATTGCAGTCTTTTTGTGTTAGCAAAGGATTGTAGTGATGTGGGTGTGTGTTTTATAGCGCTGTTGTTGGTTGTGTGGGGTGTGTGTATTTGTGTCAGGTTTGGGATTTTTGTTCTGGCCATTGTTGTCTTGTTTTGTCTCTGGGTGGCCTTATCCACCGCTGCAGTTTTCACCACCAATGGTTTACCATTGTTGAATGTCTGCTTTGGTGATTGGTGGGCCTTAATTTGGAGGGCATAGTATTGGTGGCATAACGGTATGGGTGGTAGTTCCCACAGTTTATCACGTTCAGTGGGTCTGGCGGATTTGTGGTTGTGGCTGTTCTCTAGTATGCTGGAAGCAGTCAGCATGGCAGTATTCGATATTTACCGCCAAGGTCATAATGAGGGCCATTATATCCTAATAAGTATCAGTCACATGAAACTGACATATTTCATAAAATATAACATTTCACACCCAGAGAAAATAGCATAAATTATTGCCATGCAGCTACAAATGATCCCCTGTAATTAAATATTACTTACTGTTCTGTAGCTATGCAGTCAGGAAGTAGAATCTACCAAAAATGGACAAATAAATTCCAAAAAGCCCCAAAAAATGCAGAAATGAAATGTAATAGCGAGCCAACGAAATAGTCCAAAGTGGAAAACCAGAAAGGGAGCACCCTGCCTCACACTCCAGCATGCAGTCAGCCCCAGTGCATCATGGTAAATGCAGTACAAGTTCATTTTTTATCCTTAAAGTAAACTAAAGTTTTTCACCTTAGTAGGTGCAGCAAGTGCTGTAAATCTCTGGACACATGTTTCTGGGAAAGCCCTTCATCAGCAGAGAGCAGCTTTGTCTGTGGGGTTTCTGGAAATGCTGCCAAAAGTCCTCTCAGGTTTCTGTCCCAAACACTGGCACGCAGGTGCTTCAACCAGAGCTCATCAGCTCGTTGGCTTAATGGAGCCTTTTTAAACAGGAAAGCCAGAAAGGGAGCACCCTGCCTCACACTCCAGCAAACAGTCCAAAGTCTTCATGAAGCATTTGAAAACCCAAAAAGTGTTTAAAAAAAAGAAATGTTTCTTGAAAACCAAAAAAGAAAGGAAATCCAAGGTAAAACGTATTGATTACTAGAAACCAATACTGATTTCCTTAAAAAAAAATACTAACTCCAAATGTCCATAGGAGAGGCCTGTTAAAAAAACAGTAACTTCAAAAATAGCTTATACATCACACTTAATTATCAAAAAGCACTCAACATAAAATAATAGAACAAAACATAACAATTCACTACTAACAAACTCTACCTAAAACTTGGCCAACACTCTAGTGAAAAACACTACAATAAGTATAGCTCAATCTACCAAAAGCCTAAAAACAATATAACTAAAGTCTACAACTCCCCCTACATCCCCCCACCGTGAAAGCTCTAAGAATAGACCTTCAAACATTAAAAAGGTCCTATCTTTTCTGATGACCTTGTGTTGAAGGGTGCTCCTTTCTGAAGCTGCTCTTCTTTTTTGCATAATTTATGTGGCAATCTAACCTTAAAGGGGTTTTGTTTTGACTTATACTAGGTGTTCCCTTGTACCTGGACAAAGCTAAACCTTTCTAATGAGGTATAACATAGCAAAACACGTGTCAGGGGTTGCTTTTTCTCATTCAAGGTTGGTTTAAGTAGTATTTTACCAACCTAAAGCTGTCATACTGTGCCAGGAATGGTGAAATGCTTTTGTCATTTTACAGCTCGGTAAAGATGGCATTGTGCCAGTCCCATGCTTAAAGATTTTTCTGTACAAATAGCAAAAGACTTTCTCCCTTTCTAGCTCAGCCTGGATGACACTGTGCTAATCATATGTTTAAAAACTTCACCAGAAATACAGACATTTGAGGATAGCAGATCTAGAGTGCAGCTCAAATACTGCTTTCAAGCAGAAATAAAATGTCAAACTGCCCCTTGTCGATATGTACCTGCTATAGAGAGAGAAATTCGAGTTTTGTCTAGTGGCAGTCTCAACATGCCTTAAAGTAGCGCAGAGGGTTAATGTGATGGAAAGAAAAGAACAGATCTGTAATTTATATGGATAGTTGACTGGATTAGAAAAGCCAGTTGTTACCAGTGCTTCAAAGCAAATGAAATGTATGTGAGAGGGGGGCCATGGCAAGATGAGGGGCACTTTTGCTGGGCGGCAGTGAAGGGATCCAAGGAGGAGGTCATGGGGGGGCATGCCAAACATGATTGTTGCACTGGGCGCCACCAGCACTAAAGGCTATGATGATGGGTATGTGGCAAGGTGAAGTAATACTGTGTCTTTTGTGTCTTTGTTAGTGTTTTTGGAGGAACATGAAAATTTAGGAAAGAAGACAAGGTAAGGTGATTTCATCCACCAACTATATCAGAGCAACATATCTGCCTTCTACGTAGGATAGTGTTTCAAGAGGATGGATTTAGCCAGTAGCAGAGATCAATCAGAATCTAGAAGTGATTTTTCAGTTAGTGGGGTTCCATCTGACAACTCATCTTGCAGCGATTCTGAGGGACACAATGAAAACAGTTGTGCTGTCCCTTCACAGGCCGAGTATATGCAGTGGAGCGACCAGGCATGTGCGGTGGCAGGCATAGACAGAGGTGGTCATTCCGAGTTTGACCGTCTTTACCGAAGACCGCTGTGCAAGCGGCCGCTGAAAAACCACCAGTGATGGCGGTGAGAAGACCACCACATTACGAGTCACCCAAACAACACCGCCCAAAATACACTCCAAAAAAACACCATCTGCGAAAATAATGGTTTGAAGGAGGCGGCTGCACCACCAGCACCGCAGTGCTGAGAACATTCCTCCAGCCAAATAACGATTCACAAATCAGCACCGCGGTCCCAAAACAGTGGCAATCCACTGGCGGTCTGAACCGCTGTGGGAAAAGAAGGCACCACCATCATAACACTGCACCACATTGGACAATACCATTACCCAACACTTGAGACACATACACACACGTGTCCACAGCACTACAAAACAGCCCCCCACACATACTCAGAACCCTTTGCAACCAGAAACTTTGACAGAGCAAGGCAAGAGCACGCTGAAAGGAGGCACGTCACTTAGATATCACAGGCACCATCACACTGAACACGAATCACACAACACACCACTGCACACAAACACCACAGAGCTCACACACATACCACTACCCAAACTCACACCAACACACAGCACACCCAGCATCCCTGCACAACATACACCCCCACCCACAACCCAACCACCATGGCACCACAAGAAATCCACAATTTACAGATGAAGAGCTGAGGGTAATGGTTGACAAAATCATCAGAGTGGAGCCGTGACTGTTTGGAGCACAGGTCCAGCAGACGTCCATAGGTCAGGAAAACGACTTATGGCAGAAGATAGTCATCAGGATAGTTATCAGAATGAAAGCAGTGGGGAGCCATCCACGCACACAGGAAGACATTAGGAAGAGGTGGAACGACCTACAGGGGAAGGTACGGGCCATGGCTTCCAGGCACAAAATCTCCGTCATGAGGACTGGTGGTGGGCCCCCACCGCCTCCCCTAGAATTGTCATTGTGGGAGGAAAAGGTCCTGGCGATTCTACTTCCAGAACGGCTGACGGGAATACCTAGTGGAATGGACACTGGTAAGTCAACTGCAGTCCCTGCCAACATGTCCCCGTGCAGAGCATGTACCCCTACCACCCTCTCACCCCCTCACACCACTCTAATGTACACAAGCCCACCATGAAAACTATACCCACCCTTGAATGCTACAGCCCCCTACTGACACCATTCCCTCATAGGCCCACCTAGTGCATGGATACCCCACACTGCAGCAAGTACCACAACTACCACAAATCAACACACCCTATCCTTGCATGACTGCTATATTCACTTCACATCTCTGCAATGGCATGTTAAACCATGTCACTCCCCATCACCAATAAGTATAAGGAATGCACATCAGTACATGGCAATGACAGTAGCAAGACAAACATTAACTATTCTCCAAAATAGGGCCATTGCAACATTCCACTGATGGTAAGACAAGCATTGGACTAGTAACTGTCAATGCCATTACTGCCCTGCAAATCCAGTCAATGATGACATACAACCATGTGTGTCACTGCTACAATACCATTATCTGACACAATGCCTCTCATTATATAGGTCTCCCAAGTACTGCAACACAACAGAGGACCCTAGTGACAGAAAGCCCATGCCTGGAAGCAGGTCCAGTAGGGGAGAACTCCCTTGAAAGTCTTGATATGGATGACAAACCTGGCCCATCAGGCATGAGTGGCCAGTCCACCACTACCAGCCTCACCCTGCCCACAACTGAAACCACCTCACATGTGCCAGCCAATGCACAGCAGAGCCCACCTTCCCAAACCTGTGCCCCAAGGGCACATCAATCATCAGTGTGCCCCACAGGACAGGGGTAGGAGTCAACCGTGCAAACCGAAGATAATGACGGTCCTGTTGTCAGTGGAAGGAGACACACTGCAGCAGGGGCACAGGGGTCAACGGCCATTGGGGAGGGCAATTGTGGGCCAAGGGGTGAGGCAGATACAAGACACGACTGGCCAGGAGGCTGTCTCCAGAGTCCAAGGAGCCTACCAGAAAACCCAGGACAAGTTGGGCCAGATACGCACCACCTGCAGGACACCCAAAGGCTGAAGGGGGAATACCACCAGGAGGCCATGCAGCAGGGGCAGGCACTCAATGCCACCATGGTCTCCATATTAGGGGAGTTCAAGTAGTTGAACAATATCCTGCAGACATCCTCCACCCAACAGCAGGTCCCATTCAGTAGTTAGGCAACACCGCTGCCATCAACATCAGTACCTGTTACTGGAATGGAGGCCCAGCAGGAGGACCCACAATCCACCAGCACCCCTTCAGCTGAGGGATCCCCCACCCCATAAAAGAGGTTGCCCATCCCGACATCCTGCAGGAGCGAGGCCAAGACCAATCCCCCCACCAGGAAGTTATCCCTCATCTGAACTGTCACCCTTGTATGTCACTATTACACCCTGTTGGCTGTCCAACACCAATTTCACATAATACCGGGAAAATGGATACAGGACCTGTGAGACAAACAGCTGTACCACCCATTCTGATCAGCACCTAGACCTTTACCCCAATACTCTGGACTGTGATGTCATACACTTAATAAACACAAGTCATGGTGCACATCACTTCATTGCATGTAGTGGCAATCCTGTTTACAAGCAGCATATATGTACACATGTCAGCACCACAATAATGTTGAAGAGACAGATGTAGTGGGACACTCCAGCTGGTGTGTAAGTACATCCAAATTGTATTGGTATCCAGTGTCAACGATGACAACAGACAATACGGTTATCAGCTTGCAGACAGAGATGTGACCTGAAGAAGGAAAATAAAATGGAATCAGGCACAATGTTGTAAGGCCTGTGAACTACAATCATACATCCACAGCATTTGAACATATACACAGGATGACTTGCCCTGCAGCTTGATGATACCACATATGTATGGGCCTGCATAGGCACTCACACATGTGTGGGACAGGAAAGATTTTACATAGGTAACAACCTCTATTGCTCACTTCCCTGAGTAGTCAGGAACAGGTACTTGCCACACAGCAGCTGACAATGCAGCATGACATGCCTACGCAACAGGACACAACTGATAAGTCCCGCTAACATTTCCCCAAACAGGCATTCTGAGGACCCCAAACCTTTGGTGGAACTTATGGCTGTACGGCAATGGTACCAGCATTCCACACATGTCCTTAGAAGCAGTGCATTTTCACTACCTCTTATGGTAAGTCAGCTACCCAGTGCAGCGCCACTTTTCTTTCGTCCCTTCGTGGCCCTCTATTGCCACCACATGAGTGCGGTATCTAAGATATGGCACACCATAGTGGAAGTTTGGGAACTAGTTTCAGAATTGTTTACGCTAGTTCAGAGCTTTGCAGGATTAGTGTAAAAAATGTTGACGCTAATCTTGCAAAGCCCATTGGGCCTATTGCAAACTATGATGTGCCTCTTTTTAGTGCCTGCTCTGAGCAGGCATTAAAATTGCCCAAAAAATTACGCAGAGAAATCTCTTAGATGTCTTTGTGCCATTTTTTCACCACCCCTCCTAACGGGGGAATGCCTCCTTTGCACACATTATGCCTGGCGCAGGCATAACGTAGAGCAAAGGGTTACATAGGGTTGTATACACTGCGCCACTTTGTCAATTTGGCATATCAATTTTTGCCTCGTTGGGCCACATTAGCATAAAAAAATGACAATAATCTGGAGCAAGAATGCACTAGGGGCTCTTAAATCTGCCCCTTAGGTTTTTTATTCAATGTTTCACATTTGCAGGGTATTCTATGTAACAACAAATTGGGGTAGCCACACAAGGGGCACCCCCCTGACCTCCCCTTGATGTCTACTTTGTAGAAATGTCTGGGCTTGCTAGGTTTCCATACATGATTGCTGACCCCAGGATTAATTAATATACCTACCATAGTTATCATTATTGCTACAATACATTTTGGACCCTTCCCTGTCCTGGGCACTTGGCCCTTCCATACATGTGAGGTAGCATTTTTATTAGGAGACTTTATGGAACGGTGAGTGGTTGGAACTTTGTGCCAACCCAATGATCCCACAACTTTCCCAAACAGATAAATGTGGAAAATTTGACATTTAGGCCACATTTGAGGCTTGCCGGGGATTCTGGGAAATTGGGGAATCCATGCAAGCCACACCTCTATGGGCTGCCCCAGGTTTTTAGTTTTCAGAAAAGTCTGGGTTCAGTAGGTTTCCCTAGATGGCCACCGAACCCAGGTGCCCACCTTGTAAAGTCAGGTCGATTTGTTTTGATGTCTCCACAATACGTTTTGGCCCTTCTCTGTCACAAGCACTTTGCCCCCCCACACAAGTGAGGCATCATTTCCTTGGGAAACTTGTGGGAATGCTGGGTGATAGAAAAGTTGTGGCTGCCTGCAAATTCTAGGACCTTTCCTCACAAAAATACAAGAAAGTTTTGTTTTTTAGGCAGGGGATTCTGCAGATAAAAAGTGGTGATAGCTTTGTGAGTCACCCCAAATCGTACTACTCCATTGTTCTAGTTTTCAAAAATTTACAGGTTGGCTATGTTTCCCTTGGTGCTGGCTGAGCTAGGGTCCAAAATATAGAGCCACCAACATTGAAAAAAAGGGCTAACTTTGAGAGGAAAAACTTGGCCAGAATACCCCTAGATATCAAGTTTTCAAAAATGTACCCCATGGTATCCAGGCAAGCTAGACTTGGGAGAACACTGGGTGGTAGGAAACGTGTGGCTGCCTGCAGTTTCTAGGACCCTTTTTCACAGAAATGCAAGAAAAGTGTGTTTTTAGGCAAAGTTTGAGCTTTATTGGGATTCCAGGGTAAAAACTGTGATTAAAGCCTTGCAAGTCACCCCACCGTGGACTATCCCATCAATCTAGTTTTAAAAAATGTACAGGTTGGATTTGTTTTTCTAGGTACTGACTGAGCAAGTCTACAAAATCTAGAGCCACTCACTTTGGCAAAAAGGGTCAGTTTTCAGTGGAAAAATGTCCACTGTCCATCTTGGTTTTGGGCCATTTCCTGTTGCAGGCACTTCGCCTACCCACACAAGTGAGATTCCATTTTTATAGGAAGACATGAGGGAATGTCGAGTGGATTCCAGAAGCTTCCATCACAAAAATTTGAGCAAAAGGTGTTTTTCAGTTAAAGTTTGAGGTTTGCAAGAGATTCTCTGTAACAAAAACCTGGGGAAAGCCACACAAATCAGCCTACCCTTGATATCCCTAGATATCAAGTTTAAATTTTTTTTATAGGTTGGCTAGTTTTCCCTAGGTGCCAGCTCACCTAGTGTCCAAAATCTAGAGTTATCCACTTTGGAAAAAAAATGGTTAGAAAAAATGTGCTGCTTCCATGATGAGTTTTGGGCTGTTTCCTGACACAAGCACAATGTCTACCACACAAGTGAGGTACAATTGTTATCGTGAGGCTTGTGGGAACGCCAGGTGGAAGAAAGTTTGTGGATCTCTGCAGCTTTCTTAACTTTACATCACAGAAATGTGAGGAAAATTGGTTTCTTAGTCAAAGTGTAGGGTTTGCAAGCGATTCTTGATAAACAAAACATGATGAGAACCATGAAAGTCAGCCCATCCTCGATATCCCTAGGTGTTTAGTTTTCACAATATACAGATTGGCTAGGTTTCCCTAGGTGGCAACCGTGCTAGGGTCCAAAATCTAGAGCTACCCACATTGGAAAAAAAGGGTCAGTTTTAATGGAAAAATGACATATGTCCATGCTGTGTTTTTGGTCATTTCCTGTTGTGGCCGCCTCGTCTACCCACAATACACAAGTGAGTATTTCTTTTATCAGGAGACTTGGGATAATGCCGTGTATAAGGATGTTTGTGGCTTCTCACTGATTCCAGAACTTTACATCACAGAAATATGAGGAAAATTTGTTTTTAGTCAAAGTTTGAGCTTTGCAAGGGATGCTGGCAAAAATAAAACATGGTCAACGCCACACATCAGTCCACCCTGAATAAACCTAGGTCTCTAGTTTAGAAAAAGTACATGTTGGCTGGGTTTTCAAAGGTGCCAGCTGAGCTGGGGACCAAGATCTGGAGCTATCCGCATTGAAAAAAGGGCCATTTATTGGTGGAAAAATGTGATGTGCCCATGTTGCATTTTGGGCCATTTCCTGACACGGGCACTAGGTCCACCAACACAAGTGAGGAACCATTTTTATTGGGGGTGTTGGTGTAATGCAGGATGTAACAAAGTTTGTAGTTCTCCAAAGATACCAGAACTTTACATCACAGAAATTTGAGGAAAATATGTTTTTTTGTCAAAGTTTGAGGTTTGCAAGGGGTTTTGGGTAGAAAAGTTGGTGAGAACCATGCAAGTCTACCCACCCTAGATTCCTAGAAGAGCCTAGTTTTCAAACATGTACAGGTTGACTAGGTTTCCTTAGGTGCCAGCTGAGCTAAGGTCACAAATCTAGAGCTACACACCGGAAAAAAAGGGGTCAGTTTTCGGTGGAAAAATGTGTCATGTCCAAGTTGTATTTTGGGCCGTTTCCCATCGTGGGCACTAGGTCGACTCACACAAGTGAGGTACCATTTTCTTTGGGATTTTTAGAGGAATAAGGATGTTTGTGGCTGCCCATATATTCCAGAACTTTCCCTCATATAAACATGAGGAATTTTTTTTTTTTTTGTCTGAGTTTGAGGTTTGCAAAAGATTTTGGGTGACAAAACTTGGTTAGAACCATGCAAGTCAGACTACATTGGATATCCCTGGATGTCTAGCTTTAAAAAATGTACAGGTTGGCTAGGTTTCCCCAGGTGCCGGCGAAGCTAGGGTCCAAAATCTAGTGCTACCCACATTGGAAAAAAGGGTCAGATTTCAGTGGAAAAATGTTATGTATCCATGTTGCATTTTGTAACATTTCCAGTCACTGGAACTAGGTCTACCCACTCAAGTGAACTACCATATTTAGTGAGATACTAGGGGGAATGCAGGGTATAAGGAGGTTTATGGTTCCCCACAGATTCCAGAACTTTACATCACACAAATGTGAGGACCATGTGTTTTTTGAGTCAAAGCCTGAGGTTTGCAAGTGATTCTGGGTCAGAAAACTTGGTGAAAGCCATGCAGGTCTGCCCACCCTGGATACTCCTGTACTGCCATTTGATGGAGTTTGTTTGACCAATGACTTTGTGTTTCACCACTGCGCATATTAGTTGCTCAATGTTCACCAGTAGCACATGGTATGTTTTGTTCAGTTGAGCCGCCTATTGGCTTTGACATGGCATTAGCCATTACTTTCAGTTTACCCGCCTATGGGCTTTGACATTGCATTAGTCTGTATTCTGCCTATTGGCTTTGACATGGCATTAGCCATTACTTTCTGTATTCAGTTGAGCCGCCTATGGGCTTTGACATTGCATTAGTCATTACATTCTGTATTCTGCCTATTGGCTTTGACATGGCATTAGCCATTACTTTCTGTATTCAGTTGAGCCGCCTATGGGCTTTGACATTGCATTAGCCATTACATTCTGTATTCTGCCTATTGGCTTTGACATGCTGTATCCAGTCTAGCCACCTATTGGCTTTGACATTGCATTCCTATTGGCTTTGACATGATGTATTCAGTTTAGCTGCCTATTGACTTTGACATGCTATTAGATATTCTGCCTATTGGCTTTGACATGATATCATATATTACATTTTGTATTCAGCTCCGCTGCCTATTGGCTTTGACATGATATTATACATTGCATTTTGTATTCAGCTCAGCTGCCTATGGGCTTTGACATGATATAAGACATTGCATTTTGTATTCAGCTTAGATGCTTATTGGCTTTGGCATGACACTAGACATTGCATTTGATATTTAGGTTAGCTGCCTATTGCCTTTAACATGACATTGCATTTGATATCTAGGTTAGCTGCCTATTGCCTTTAACGTGGAGTTAGACATTGCAGTTGAGAATCCAAGCTGTATTTTTCCAAGCTGTGTTTTTGCACCAGAGAACCAAGATGTTTTTCTCACAGTAGACTAGACATGATAAGAGAGAGTACATGGGTGTTGTTCTCTCTGCTTGAGCTTGGGAACAGGAGTAGTCTTGGAGACCTGGCCAGTCTCCAAAAGGCTTGCTCAGTTTCCCAGGTCTGAGAGGAGGGGGCACACCTTTGTAACGAATGACACAGGCTGCAGAGAGTCAGATTCGAATCTGCCGGACCTCGTGCTGGAGCTTGGCGCCAGCTGCCAGCAATCCCGTGTGGGTAGATGAATCTCTTTCTCGCGGCTGACAGGGGTCATCAGCTTGCAGACCTTAGAAAGATGAAGCTGTAGATAGTTCCCACACGGTGAAGTATTTGTTTTGCTTTGCATTCAATATCTTATAAATATAACCTGCTGTGTATATTGCAAACTGATATATTTTGTTTGATTAACGCGGACTTGAAAGCTACTAATTCGTCATTCATAAATATTGTGGTTGGGGAAGAATTAACAACAATAAAAGACTTCTTTGACCTCAGAAGTGCATTTCTGTTATGTTATGTTAGTGCTTAGAAACTAGATAAGAGGAAAGCACTACAATTGGTACCAGGAGTGGGGTCGGTCATTAAGAGGTGATTAAGAGGGTGTTGACGAGTTGGTAGATTTCTAAGTGCACACTTTAAAAGTGTAATTGTTTTTTTGTTGTTTGGAGAATTACAGAAATTGTTTTCTGTTTGGGGAATTGCAGAAGCACTGCAGACCATGTCTGAAAATGCATGTGTAGCTAAAATGCCTGATAGTGTTTTGAGAAATAATTTCCGTTGTACATATGTAGAAAAAGTGTCTTTTGGAAGTAATGATGACAGAAAGGTCTGGATACCTTTATCTGCTTACAGAGAAATGCAGGAGAAATGTAGGAAGTTGGAACATGAAAATAGGAATTTACGTGAGCAAATTAGCCCGACTGAAAGTTATAAAAGGGCTGTTTTTGAAGAATCTTTCTTGTCCCATTCCAGTAATGAGGGGGTTAAGACAGCTCCGAGCTGCACTGAGTTTTTGTGTGAGCCAGGGTTTTTGGCAGCCAAAATGCATTCCTTAACTGATAACACGGACGAGAGAGACCAGAATGTGATTTACGAGTTACCGTTGCAAAATGCACAAGTAAAACGAAAGATTTTAGAGCAAGAGCCGACTTTCATTAGCTTGTTTGATTTTTGGAAAAAGAATAGCCCTCATTTGAGTGAAATCCTAACACTTTTGTATATGGTCACTGTGAAAAATTATATGCAGCTGCGCGCTTGTGATTTGGCAAATGAAATAATGCAGACTTTAGGTTTCTGCGCAGTGCAAGAAGGAAATACTTATGTACATGTAACTCAAGAACAAGGAAAGAAAATAGTGCCCCTAGCTAGAATCATACAATGGATCTGGTATTTGCAAGACAGGGCTAGAGTACCACAGATAAAAGAGTTACCAATGAAGTTGAATGCACCATTTGAATTCGTGTCCACTGAAGATAAAAAACATGTTTGTTTTACTAATGATTCATTGACTGAAATGTTGTTTTCTGGCACCGTAGAAGGAACAGCGTTGTATAATGTGTGTCAGATTTTAAAGCAAGAGCTACGTGAGATGTGTCACTTTTACGCTGATTTTTGGTTCATTGCTAATGTTTTAGCACCTAACTGGTTCAATTACCTTGCAGATGTTAATGAGAAAAATTCAGAGAGAGAAGTGTTCACCCAGAATTCTGCCTTAGTGGGGATGGCTAAGTGGGTGCCCCAGAAATGTGAACAGCTGAGAGAAAAAGCCACTTACAGGTGGACAAAGATGAGAGAGATGCACATTCCCCTAGATTTGATAAAAACTGTGCAGCACGCACAAAAGCAATCTGTCATGCAAGCAGTCACAGAGCAGTTGGGGAGAGGAAAGTTACCAGAACAGAAATGGCAAATTGATCAGGTTTTAGGGAGAGTGATTGCTGCAAATTACCAAGGAAAAATCGAAATTATGCTGATACCTAGAAAATAATCTGATTCATTGATACAAATTGGAGACAGAATGGCCCAAATTGACAAAAGTGCAGTGAATGGAGGTTTGGTAAAGAAGGAGTCTGCCCCAGCCCTTCTGACAGTGCAAGAAAAGGGAAGCTGTGGCGCAGCAGATAAAAACCTCAGTGCTGATGTGTGGGCTGAAGCCCCAAGTGATCCTCCAGAACCTGCAGAAAATATAACAAAGGGCCCCAAAAACGTCCTGCTGATTATAAAACAGGGAAAGAAAGAGGAAGGGTGCAGTTTAAATGAAAAATGTTATTTGCAAGAAAAGTCATACTTGTTTCTTTTGCAGATCCTACCACGTTTCGCCACTGTCCCTGAGTGTGCTGTGTGGTCCCCCTTCCGGTGTGTGCGTGTGGGGTCGGGGAAGGGACCGAACCCCCAACCTGAACCTGGCTGAGTAAAGTGCCAGCACCATGGATCCATTTTGCGCAAACTGCGCCTTCAGTTCAAGTTCAATTTGTTTGATTGCATTCTTCCACTGGAACTAAGCTGTGTGTTTTTTTGTTTTTTTTCCCTTCTCGTATGGAACTCTGACTTTTGCTTATCTTCCAGCAAACCTTTCAGGTGGACCGTGCATCTTTACATGAGTAGAACTCATGCCACATCAAATTGCTAACGCTGTTGAATTAGAGACTCACTCAGAGTATAAAAATTGCCCAGTCTTTTCTATGTAGATGTATCTGATGTGAAAGGTTATGAAATCAATGTGTTAATTCACTTCTATTGCTTTACAGGGATTGCTTTGATCATAATGTTTTTTTTGTTTGTGCTGATGTTTTTTGTTTTTGTTTGAAACAAGAGATATGTGAAACAAAAATTCATTGGTCAAAGGGCGGAATGTACTGCCATTTGATGGAGTTTGTTTGACCAATGACTTTGTGTTTCACCACTGCGCATATTAGTTGCTCAATGTTCACCAGTAGCACATGGTATGTTTTGTTCAGTTGAGCCGCCTATTGGCTTTGACATGGCATTAGCCATTACTTTCAGTTTACCCGCCTATGGGCTTTGACATTGCATTAGTCTGTATTCTGCCTATTGGCTTTGACATGGCATTAGCCATTACTTTCTGTATTCAGTTGAGCCGCCTATGGGCTTTGACATTGCATTAGTCATTACATTCTGTATTCTGCCTATTGGCTTTGACATGGCATTAGCCATTACTTTCTGTATTCAGTTGAGCCGCCTATGGGCTTTGACATTGCATTAGCCATTACATTCTGTATTCTGCCTATTGGCTTTGACATGCTGTATCCAGTCTAGCCGCCTATTGGCTTTGACATTGCATTCCTATTGGCTTTGACATGATGTATTTAGTTTAGCTGCCTATTGACTTTGACATGCTATTAGATATTCTGCCTATTGGCTTTGACATGATATCATATATTACATTTTGTATTCAGCTCCGCTGCCTATTGGCTTTGACATGATATCATATATTACATTTTGTATTCAGCTCCGCTACCTATTGGCTTTGACATGGTATTATACATTGCAGTTTATATTCAGCTCAGCTGCCTATTGGCTTTGACATGATATTATACATTGCATTTTGTATTCAGCTCAGCTGCCTATGGGCTTTGACATGATATAAGACATTGCATTTTGTATTCAGCTTAGATGCTTATTGGCTTTGACATGACACTAGACATTGCATTTGATATTTAGGTTAGCTGCCTATTGCCTTTAACATGACATTGCATTTGATATCTAGGTTAGCTGCCTATTGCCTTTAACGTGGAGTTAGACATTGCAGTTGAGAATCCAAGCTGTATTTTTCCAAGCTGTGTTTTTGCACCAGAGAACCAAGATGTTTTTCTCACAGTAGACTAGACATGATAAGAGAGAGTACATGGGTGTTGTTCTCTCTGCTTGAGCTTGGGAACAGGAGTAGTCTTGGAGACCTGGCCAGTCTCCAAAAGGCTTGCTCAGTTTCCCAGGTCTGAGAGGAGGGGGCACACCTTTGTAACGAATGACACAGGCTGCAGAGAGTCAGATTCGAATCTGCCGGACCTCGTGCTGGAGCTTGGCGCCAGCTGCCAGCAATCCCGTGTGGGTAGATGAATCTCTTTCTCGCGGCTGACAGGGGTCATCAGCTTGCAGACCTTAGAAAGATGAAGCTGTAGATAGTTCCCACACGGTGAAGTATTTGTTTTGCTTTGCATTCAATATCTTATAAATATAACCTGCTGTGTATATTGCAAACTGATATATTTTGTTTGATTAACGCGGACTTGAAAGCTACTAATTCGTCATTCATAAATATTGTGGTTGGGGAAGAATTAACAACAATAAAAGTCTTCTTTGACCTCAGAAGTGCATTTCTGTTGTGTTATGTTAGTGCTTAGAAACTAGATAAGAGGAAAGCACTACAACTCCTAAGTGTCTAGTTTCACAAATGTACAAGTTGGCTACGTTTCCCTAAGTGCTGGCTGAGCTAAGGTCAAAATTCTAAAGCTACTCACATTAGAATTTTTTTTTCAGTTTTCAGTGGAAAAATGTGCTATGTCCATGTTGTGCTTTTGGCCATTTCCCATTGTGGGCTCTAGTCGACCCACACAAATGAAGTACTATTTTTATCGGGAGACCTGGAGGAATGGTGTATGGAAGGAGATTTGTGGCTCCCCACAGATTCCAAAACTTTCCCTCACATAAATGAGGAAAATTTAATTTTTTAGTCAAAGTTTGAGGTTTGCAAGAGATTGTGGGACGCAAACCTTGGTTAGAACCACACCAATCAGAACACATTGGATACTCCTGTGAGTCTAGTTTAAAAACATTTACAGGTTGTCTAGGTTTCCATAGGTGCCGGCTGAGCTAGGGTCTAAAAGCTAGAGCTACCCACATTGGAACAAAAAAGGGCAGTTTTCAGTCAAAAATTGTGATGCGTCCATGTTGTGTTTAGGGCTGTTTCCTCTCACAGGCAATAGGTCTACCCACACATGTGAGGTTCCATTTTTCTCAGGAGATTTGGGGGAATGCCAAGTGGAAGGAAGTTTGTGGCTCCACACCGATTCTAGAACTTTCAATCACAGAAATGTGAGGAAAATATGTTTCTTTGGTTTTAAGTCAAAGTTTGGGGTTTGCAAGGGATTCTAGATAAATAAATGCAATGAAAGCCATGCCTGTCAGGCCGCCCTCGATACCCCTAGATGTCTAGTTTTCAAAAAGGTAGAGGGTGGCTAGGGTTCCCTAGGTGCCAGCTGAGCTAGGGTCCAAAATTTAGAGCGACCCACGTTGGAAAATATGGTCAGGTTTTACGGGAAAATAAGCTATGTCCATGTTCCGTTTTGAGACATTTCCTGTTGTAGGCACTATGTCTACACTCACCACACAAGGTGCTATTTATATTGGAAGACTTGGGAGAGTGCCAAGTGTATTGAAGTTTGCAGCTTTCCACAGATACCAGAACATGACATCACAGAAATATGAGGAAATTGTTTTTTAGTCAAAGTTTGGGGTTTGCAAGGGATTCTGGGAACAAATATGTGGTAAAAGCCACACCTCGGCCCAACCTGGATACACCTGTCTCTAGTTTTAAAAAATGTACATGTTGGCTAGGTTTCCCTAGGTTCCGGCTCAGCTAGAGACCAAAATCTGGAGCTTCCCACATTGAAAAAAGGGTCAGTTCTCAGTGGAAAAATGTGAATTGTCCATGTTACATTTTGGGTCATTTCCTGTCACGGGCACAAGGTCTACCAACACAAGTGAGGTAACATTTTTCTCAGGAGACTTGGGGGAATGCTGGGTGAAAG
This sequence comes from Pleurodeles waltl, assembly GCF_031143425.1. Taxonomy (NCBI): domain Eukaryota; kingdom Metazoa; phylum Chordata; class Amphibia; order Caudata; family Salamandridae; genus Pleurodeles; species Pleurodeles waltl. The sequence continues at coordinate 474,376,701 of NC_090451.1, forward strand.
GAAGTTAGTGGGTCCTCTCAAATTCCAGAAGTTTGCAGCACCAAAATCAGAGGGAAAAACTTTTTTCTGCCACATTTTGGGGTTTTCAATGGATTATGGGTAACAGAACCTGCTGAAAGCCCCACAAGTCACTCCACCCTGGATTCCCCTAGGTGTCTCAGCTTTGCAGGGTATTCTGGGTAAGAAAACTTTAGGTAATCCACACAAATCACACCTCTGTGGTCTCCCCCGGATATCTAATTTCCAGAAATGTCTGGGTTTGGTAGGTTTCCCTATATGGCCACGGAGCCCAGGACCAAAAACGCAGGTGCCTGCCTTACAAAACAAGGTTGTTTTGTGACAGATAATTTTGATGTCTCCACAATACTATTTGGATGGTGGAATTTGGGGCTGAACTAATTTGGGGAGCACTCCTTCTGTGCTTGCCGCCTCATGAACCTGCTCTCTGGGTTGGGCTATCCCGCTATTGTCCCGCTGCACAGACTGTGCTTGCGAAGGGACAGTAGGACTGTCCTCATCCCCTCCCTCATAATCACTGGAAGAGGAGTTATCGAATGGGACTCCTTTGACTGAAAAATCACTCCCAGAGTCTGCACCATTGCTCTATCCCTCAGATGCTGTCTCAGTATCTGCTGTCTCAGTCTCTGATCCTACGTCAGAGCTGTCCTCCATAACCCGAGTTAGGGCTTGAGCAACATTCATCCAATGAGACGCCATCTCTACTACTGGCTATACTGTTGCTCTAAAGCACTAGCCTATGTACAGTTACAAAATTGCTGGTGGGTGTGTGTGTGATGCCTGCAACAGTAGAGGTCACCTTACCTTTGCTTCTTCCCTCAATCAGCATGATCTTTCAAGGCACTCAAAAAAACAAAAAATACACACTATTACATCACTTTGTCACATACCAATCATCACAGTCTTTAGCACCTCTAGCGCCCAGTCCAACAATCATTGTTGGTTCTCCCACTCCCATTACCTCCTCCTCCGATTCCCTCACTACCACCCAGAAAAAGTGCATTTCATCTCTCCATAGCCCCCTCGCACATACATTCAATATGTATTATAGCGCAGATAATGGCTGGCTTTACTAATCCACTCAGCTATACACATATAATACAGTTTTGATCCTTGCAGTAGGCATATAGGACCAGATGTATGAAAAAAAATATTGCGAATCGCAAATAGCGATTTTTAAGAAATCACTATTTCTGAGTCGCAAAATGCAATGTAACAAAATTGCGATTCGAAAATAGCGATTTCTTAAAAATCGCTAATGCAATTTGCGAGGTTCAAATACCGAATCGCAAAAAAACGTGCGATTCGGTATGTGAAAATCGCAAATTGCGAAAACGCACACCTGGTACAGCCTGATGACATCACAAGCAGGGAGTGAGTCATCCCAGGCTGTTTCCAGGGGCCACACCCAAAGGAGCAGTGAGAGAGACACAGCCCAGCCCCAGGGAGCAAGTATGTGAGCAAGCCAAGACTGCACATCACCATGGCCAATTCTGCTAATGGAAAGGAGAAGGGAGAGAGGAAGAGAAAACTGAAGTTCAGTGAGTAGGAACTGGAGGTGCTCACTGAGGAGGTGGTGAGGAGCCATGACCGGCTTTTTGGGAAGAGCTCACTCCAGGTCCCAGAGAGTGAGAAGCGCAAACTCTGGGTGGACATACAAACCAAAATCTGCGCAGTGAGGGTTATGCAGCGCTCAGTGGAGGAGATTAGAAAGAGGTGGTACGACCTGGGTTCCCATGCAAAGGAGAGGGTGGCCAGAAGACTACAGGAGGCAAGGAGCACAGGAGGTGGATCATCCAGCCAGACACCCTCCACCCCCATGGAAGACCTGGTGGAGTCGACACTGCTCCCAGAAGCTGTCAGTGGGGTCACTGACATAGACACGTCCGGCACACCAAGCACCAGTAAAGGTAAGTGTAATAATTAAATGTAGTCACATATGTGTATGTACAAATGCCCCTTAGGAATTAGCAATCAGTGCAAAGCATTCTGAAAAGTAGTTTATTCCACATCTTAGAAGTGGCACAACAATGCCTTATGGGAGTGGTAGTCCACAACCCAGATCTGAAAGAAGCACATAGAATGTAATTAAGTAGAGCGACAACCAGAAGAACACAACACCCACTACAAAGTGACATGATGAAACTGTACATTTATTACCACTGTGCAACATTTGGTGATACATGCATAAATGACATGCTGAACATTGTCGTTGCAGATGGCACAGGCCCAGCAGCATCAGCATGTGCCGTTGTGGGGGATGCTGAAACACAGCCTCCATCAGACCTCAACACCAGCGAGTCAGTGAATATTGCACCAATCAGACGCAGGGCAACGACTGTACCTCTCCCAGATTTGAGCCAGGACTCGGATGACATGTGGGATGAAGGCCACACTCCATCCCCAGAAGTCAGAACCACCGTAAGGCAGGAGTCCCAGCCCCGGCTTCACTCAACACCCCGCAGGAGGCCTCAGTATGCAGGCACACAGCACGTGGAAGTAGGTGAGGGCCCATCATTCTTCGGTGGCCTGGAATCCTCTATGCTTAAAGTGCAGTGCCTGCAAAATAAGAACATGAGGGCAATGCATAGGCAGCTGCAGGCACACAATGCCAACATGCGGGGGCTGCATAGGCAGTTGGAATGCCTTAATTCAAACATTTGCAAGCTGCATGAGGGACAGATCACAGCTGCGAAGAACACCAGGGAACTGACCAAAGCAGTAAAGGAACTCTGTACAGAGATAAGGCATGAGAGAGTCAGCCACTGCAGGCATGAGAGGCGATTAATGGGGATGATTAGTGGATTCTGTAGATCTGTCAATCGCCTTGCAACATCTACGGCCCTCATATCACGGCGTGCTGTGGCCACACAGGTGGAGGCAGCACACAGCAGTCGGGATGTAGCTCAGGGACTGGTCCAGATCACAAATGTTCTGGATACTATGCTGGGTAACCGCAGTGCTACACCGAGTGAACTTGGACTAGGGGAGACTGAGGACTCATCTAGCCTCAGCAGCCTTGCAGTGCCCACGACAGATCCTAGGCGTCACAGTGCCAGGCACAGCACTGCCACTAAGGCAGATACCAGAGGTGCCGGCGAGGCCACTGCGCACTTGAGTGGATTGCGCGGCCCTAAAAAGTGACTTTGATGGCCACAGGAGACTGACTGCATATTTTGGTTTACAGTGAACTGTGAAGACAATATTGAGACACTGTAAATGTTTCTTTTATGACACATGTGTTTATTTTTTTTGCTAGTGACACTTATGTTACCTCAAGTTAAGGTAATAAAGGTACTAACTGTTGTCATTACTTACATCTGAAATGGTTGTGTGTGATGTGAGCATGTCTTTGCCTGCCCTCTGCTGCACTGGTCCTGTCTGCTGACTGTAGGGGGGGAATGGGATCATCATCCTCATCTGAGTCTGGATCAGATGTTTCCACAGGTATGCCCCTGGTGGTAGCTATATTGTGCAGGATCACACATGTGGCCACTATTCTACAGGTCGTGTCCGGGCTGTACTGTAGTGCCCCTCCACTTTTGTGGATGCACCGGAAGCGACTCTTCAGCAGGCCAAAGGTGCGCTCCACCACATTGCGGGTTGCCCTGTGTGCTGAATTGTATCTCCGTTCTGCTGGTGTTGTAGGATTTAGGTAGGGCGTCATCATGTAGGTGCGCACTGCGTAGGCACTGTCTCCTGGAAGGAACAGAGGGTATAATGAGTAACTGAGCCAACTGACGTCACAACGCCATCAATGCACCAGTGTACAGAGGGACAATACCTAGTAGATATCCTTCACCAAACTCCCCAGCTAGCAGTCTTGTGTGAATCCTGCTGTGGCGAAAGATACACAAATCATGTGTGCTCCCTGGGTACCTGGCCACGAGATCAGTTATGATGTAGGAGGCATTGCATATCACCTGTATATTCATGGAATGTTGGTATTTACAATTGCGGTACACATACTCTGTGGCCGATGGTGGACAGATTGCAACATGTGTCCCATCTATGGCACCTAGGACGTGGGGAAACTGTGCTATCTGGTAGAAATCGATTTTTTTCTGCTGTATTTCCTGTGGGGCACTCTGTGATACTCCTCCAGCTGCTGCTATGACCCCTTGATAGTTCCCTGAGGCAAATAGGTGCAGGGAGCATAATACCTGCACATTGCTGGGCATGCTATTACTCCTATGTGTTGTGCCCTGCAGTATGAGTTGTAGCTCAGCTATCAGGTCAAGTATCATGGCTGAGTTCAACCTGTACTTATCATATATTTCCTCCTCAGTTTGGTCAAAAAGGGTAATGCACACTCTGAAAATGCGCTCCTGTCTCCTCCTCCCTCTCCTCAAACCTGCCAAACTCCTCATTCTCCTCACCATGACGTAGAGTGCAGCCATTGTGGAAAAGAGTCTGAGGCATTCTGGGCCTCTTTATATAGGTTGCACCTGGTAACCACCAGGTTTCACTCTGTGGTAATTTGCATGTGCAAAAGGCCATTCTGCGAAAATTCACAATTTGCGAATTTTTGATACATCGAATTGCGACATGGTTTTGCGTGTCGAATTTTGCGTTTCGCAATTTCCGACGTGAAATACCGAATCTGTATTTGTGAGTCGCTATTCCAACTCAAAATTTGCGAGATGCTAATAGCGATTCAGTATTTCATGTCGCAAAATGCGAGACGCAAAATGCGAGATGCAAAACCATGTTGCTTCACAAAAATTAGCTAATTTTGTGATTCCTTGTTTTTAGCCTGCAAATGCCTTTCATGCATCGCAGACCATGTTTTTGCATTTGCAAATGGCCAAATTCTGTGGTTCGCACCGTTTGCGAATGCAAAATGGTTTGATACATCTGGCCCATAAACCTTCTGCGCTACTTTATTGCATCAAAACTGCCACTAGACAAAAGTCAAATCCTTTTCTAGCAGAAACATAATCACAAGAGTTACTTGACTTTTTTATCGCTGCCTAAAAGCTACACTTAAAACGCGTCAGTTGAAGTATGTACATTGCTTTGAAGACGCAAGCTGCAACTGCAAGAGAGCTGGGGAGAATATAAATCTATATAAATATATAAAAAGGGATATATATATCTATATACACACACACACACTGTCAATTTCATATATATATATTTTTTCTTTTAACATTTGTTAAAAACTTTTTTACACCCCTCGGGGGCGCGATTGAGCCCCGCAGGGGTAAACCTACCTTTAAGAAAAAAATATGCCCCGGGGGGGAGGGCAGGCCGTTTTTGGGGGGGGCTGACCCCCCTCAAGTTTGCCTGGTGTCTAGAGGGGTTTCCTGGCCCTCGATCACAGCTGTGCTGTGAATGAGGGTCAAGAAATCAGTTCAGGAAGGCCATGGAAGGCATTGTTTATAAAGGGATGAGTCTCCCCTTTCAAATGAGGCCTTCCCAAACATCGGGAAGGCAGTTTGGGTATGTTTTCCCCACTGGGGCAGGAAGCAGACGCAAGGCTGCTTCCTGCTCCGGTGAAGAAAACAAACAGTGATGTGAGCGCACCTTGCAGCACACTGACATCACAAAGGGGAGGGTGGAGACACGTAAGATCTTCAGTGTCTTGCGGGGTTTTTTAATAAAAGAAAATCCTCAGATACAACGCATTGGAGGATTTTTTAAGCCGTCTCTGGTGTCGGCCACTGGTCGTGACCCGCACCTGGGAGATAGTGTGGGCATCAGCTAGTGGCCGACGCCCAACTGTAGAGGTTAAGAGTGAGCTACCCCTAATAGCCAAAAAAAGGCTTAGCAGTGGAGAGGGGGTGTCAGCAAAAGCATTTTAAAAGTGTTTGGGGGGTTTTCAATCATAACAGACATTTGGGCCCAGATCTACTAAGAGTGTGCACCACAGTTTTCTAACGTTGGTCATGCAGCCCCAACACAAAATCTATTTTGGTATTTACAAAGCCACTAAAAGCCAAATTTCTTTGGCTTTGGGTGGCTGGGTAAAAAAAAAAGTAATGCAATGCAGCTCAGAGCACTTCCATGTACTACCTTGCATCAGGTAGACATTGCTTGGCATTCCCATGCATCCACTTATGTATTTTGACACAAGCTCATATATTTAAAAGACTTGTAAACATGTTTATTGCCAGAATGGTGTACAAATGAGAAATATCTGTATTTCTGCTTGTATTTTCCTCTCTGCATGTTTGGCGCATTCTGCAGCAAACATACAAAGAGGAAATAGCCTCCAAGGATACTTCTGTACAGGAAGAAACTCCTTTCTGCAAAAAAACTATTCGGACAACAACACAAACTGACAAGGTTGCCTGCCTTGTCGCTAGTCAGCCACAAATGTGCCAGGGGTCGAACACAGCAGAAGTGTGGTATTTCTTTTAAATATGTCAAAATTCTGCTCTCTCCCTTTTACACAGTGCAGCAACTTTCCTTGCTGCACTGCGTGAAGTGTTAGTAAATATGTCCCAAAGTATAGCCATCTTAGTATCTATTCAGTCCATTTAAGGATGCAGAAAATGCTCCCATTTATCTCATTTTTCTGGCTACCATGGAAACAATGAACTCCTGTACCATTCTACGATCAGGAGGTGCCAAAGAGAATACCTTCCCTTTCTGTTGGATAACTCCATTACATGTTCAAAGTCCTTCAGCTCATGTTGTCATATTAATCCCTTCCCAACAGACACCTGCCCACACTGTTTAGATATCTCTGTAAATTCTCCTGTATCCTCATTCTTGCACATCTGGCTGATGGTGGTATATTCAGAGCAAGAAGAAATTCAGAATATGGGCTGCGCATGCAAGAATGTTTTAAGGATTGGATTATTTGTCAACTCAAAGCAAATACAAATTCAGCTTCTTCTTTAGAACCTATGAACAATCAAGCTTGCATTGTAGTAGGGGGAAGGTTTTGCATCCTGAGGAGAGGGTGATCAAATTTCACTCTCATTTGAAACACCCTTACAAGGCAAAAAATGTTCTTCAGTAACTCAGCACTCATTGTTATATGGCTTTATATGTGTTTCTGGAAGCTTGGGACATACGCTAGCTGAGGGAATTACACTAAGACCTTCAATCTTTTTAAAATCCTCCTCCGCAGATATCCATACCATCCTACAGATTACCGAATATTCAATGCTTCAAGCACTGCTGGGATTGTCCATTTCTTTAAGGCGGTCTGGTCTGGTTTCGTGTCCATCTTCTGGACTGTTTTCGGAGTCATCCGATCAGCCATCCATTCGCTCTTTTCAAGCGTGTTTGGTGGTTTTCCGATATTTCTGCCATTGATTGGAGGACTACTACTGCTATTTCTTCTGATTCGCAGTGGTTGTTTCTTTCCACACCAACTCAACTGTGCCGTGAACGCGTGGTTCGGATATTCGGTGCCCCCTTGCTGGTGGAATTGGAGCATGAATGGTCGTTGTCATTTCGGCCACTTCTCTGGTGTGTACAACCGGTTTTCCGCTGCATGTTGTGCCTCTTCGAACACCTGCCTATGGTATGTCTTGCTGTTGCACCGGCATCTCCTGTGGACCAAGAGCTGTTGATTTCCCCGATTAGGGTTCATACACGGTCATGCCCCTTGAGACTGAGGTTGCTTCGCGAGGCCACTTATGAGCCTTCCGTTCTAATGTCTACCATGGACGATGGCACTGCTGCCGATGGCTCTGCACTAGAGACTGAGACGCACTACTGCTCTGTGGATCCGTTTGCCCGCCCGGCGATCGATTTAACATCTGATGATGTGGACTCATTTTTTAGGTCCTTGGTTGGTGACTTCGGTGACACTCTTCGGGAACATGACTATGGCAAATAATTTGATGAATTGGCTTGCCATTCCCGATTAAAAGTATGCAATCAAATTGACTTTGCTTTGGCCTGCTGTGCTTGTCATGGTTGACATTAATATCTCTGTATGTATTTTAGCTAAATATTTTTTACTATTTTTTAACATATTTTAAACGTTTTTTAGCTAGTTTTATGCTTTTAGCTTTTTAGATCAGAGCAATTTTAGCGTTTGGGTTCCTGTACCTTCGTCATACCTGTTACGGCAATAGAGAGGGTGTAGTGAATCCTAGTTTGTTTTAATGGGAGAATAGGAGTTAGGTTAGCCATCGGCTTGCATACTTGTGCCCCCGTCACCTAGTGACTTTTAACCTACTTAGCTTGCTCTGTCTTAACCCATTTAATTATTTAATTTTTCTAAGATGGCTGCCTTGTTTATAGTTAGGCCACTTGTTATGCTTTGCATTATCAGTGCTACTGCGTTAAGGCGTCAAGATCAAGTGACAAAGACAAACAAACAGTAGGTGTTCACACTTAGGGACTTTCGCTCTCTATACTTTTGAGGGAATTGTATATATTAATTGCAGCCCCAAGCATGTCTGTTATCTATTGTTTGGGAACAAACCTACATCAGGGGTCCAAGTAATACATCACACTTTAGACAGATAATCAGAGGGATTCCGACACGAGGGCATCACCTCCATCGCTGATATCAATGCTGCACATCGTCTTGACGCTGACCCAGTCTTCATGTCCCTGCGGAGTCTGAGATAGAGACCTCATTCCAAGGTAACGAAGGTTGGGGGCTCCTCTCATGGACATGGCATTGGCAGATTAGGTTTAACATACCCAGCTCTCCTTTAGGTAGGAGGTTAGGCCTATCATATTAGGGTATTAGGACATATTACACACCATGTGTCTTTTCATGCTATTACAAGATGGTGGGGGTCTTTGTAATAATGATTCTTGTCTTTACAATTTTGTTTCTTGCACTGTTCATTATCCTAATCATTGCAGCCCATGCAACTTATCGCAGATTGCAGTTGTGTTAAATGAAAACTATTGACACTTTAGTGCATCTTTGTTATTGCCTGCGTTTGGATGAGATATGATATATCTGTGAGAAAGGGGTAATCTCCGTTTAACCACGACACTCCCTGGGATGTCATGCTTTCGAGTCCATGCATAAAGGCTGCCACAAATCACCTTTTACTAGCTGGGTTTTTTGTGAGGTGCTGCTAGTGAGCCGTGAGGGTTGGGACAACAGCTGCGACTTGTTGTAAGATAGGCATAGTCGCCTACAAACATAAGTACTGTCATCCTTAAACCAGCAGTCTTGCCTCGAGCAACTACGACACACCTACAAAGAAACCAGAAACTTTCAAATCATTACAAAAGTAAGAGAATATGAGATTTGTGGAGAATCTTCAGGCCCTCATTTAGTTTTAAGTGGTACTTTCCAGAGACACAGCCAGATGTGGTAATAATGTTAATATTTGCTCAGTGGTTAATTTGAGGCAGTGGCTGCAGGTGGGGCTGATCAGCACTCATTTATGGAGACCAGCTCTTATTATTTTTCCTTTTAGGACATGACTTGAGAGAAAGAGAGGGAAAACAAATAAAGGGGGCAGAAGGAGACAGAGACAGACGCAACAACTGTCAGGGAGAGAAAGCAGGAACCTGCAAGAGTGAGATAAAGGAGCAGGGTGTGTCTGGTTGCTGATTTAAGACACGTGAGGTCGAATCCAGACCAGCAGGGTTGGTATTCGACATGCTGACATGTAATAGCGCCAACCGTGGTCTTCTGAGCAGAGCTGCGGGCACTGTCACTTATTCTTTTCTAAATTTATTATTGTACTTGGCCTGAGTTTCATTTTTAGGTGGTAAAACGGAAACTAATATGCAGTAACAAATGTACATGTTCTGAGCGTTATTTATCAAATCATTACCACCAGCCATTTGTTTGTGGTAACGACAGTGAATGCAGTGAATCCCCCACACATAAGCGATGTTTCCACTGAAATAGAACTTCTTGCAAAGGGTAAAATGAGCGGAAGTCAGGGTTTCGTGCTCCTTTATCAGCTGCACAGTACTCTGAATGGACACTTACATCTGTGCAATGTATTAACGAATGCTCCTATACGGAAACGTTGTTATGAATTAAGAACTGCTTGAAAAGGATCACTCCCAGGAATTCGAAGTCAGAACAATTGTGATCTTTGGCAGCGTGATTTCTAATTAGAAAATGCTGTAAATTAATTTCAAATACTCTACGGTGAGCGGGGGCGGCTCCTACACTATGGTGAAGGTGAAGGTGAAGGAGCCCCACGGCTCAGCCAGAAGCAGAAAAATAAAACAATAGTTCACTATCATTTTATTTTTCTGCTGCTGGCTCAGCCAGCAGTGCAGGGAGGGTCGGAGCTGGGCCACAGGAGGTGGGAGGGGGAAGGAGGAATGGAGTGCACCTAAGTGCATATGTGTGTTTGGCTGGTCGTCTCAGGTCAGCCAAACACAATTGCACACTTAGGTTTCTCCAGACTGGCTGAGTTTAACAGCTGGGCTGGAAAAAACGCATAGACACCAGGGCACTGTCTGAGCGGCTGGCCAGGCCACTCAGACCCATCCTGACACTGCTTTCATGCTAGCCTTACCATGAAAGCAGCGTCAGGATTGCTGGGGGGCCTGTGCTGGTGTCCCAATGAATGCTGGGACATCACGCCGAGGGAACTGAAGAGAGGCAGCAGTTGATGGCGGGAGACGGCAGTCTGAGGTAAGTTTATTATTTATTATTTATTTGTATTTCCCCCCTCTGTCCCTGTACCCCCGCCTCTCCCCTTGAGATGTGCGGCAGCCACCGCTGAGGGTGAGGGAACAAAGGCCTGATCTCCAATAATAATTCTCGCGTTTTTCAATGAAGATTTATTTTTAAGTTTTAATGAAACTTGTCAAGCTAACCTGTGATTGTGTTTAAAAACCTGTGCAAGTAAATAGTGTTACAATAATGCAATAATGCTGTTTAAATATGCTTTTGCATGGGGACTCTTTTAATGTGGTTGAAGCCCAGAGGTTGTTTAATGCATGGTCCACTGGACATATACTTTCATGGGCTACTCAGCAGACCTCCCAAAGCCAGGCTTTGCTGCAAGACAGTGCCCATTTTGTTCAAATGTAAATTTGCAGTCGAAAAGGAGTTTCCACTTGGAAAATAATAATGGGTTTATTGCTGGTTGGTCATTAATTCAATTATACAGCTGCAAAAGTACCAATAATGAATGATGGAACAATCCACCTTCGTAAAGTTGTTCAGCTATATATCAATAACTGCTGCTAGTTCAACTCATACGCCTGTTTTAAAACAGTCAATATAAATTATATATTAATTGAATGGCTACTAATATTTTGATTATATTTTAAAATCAATTTTAATTGGGAGATGCACGCTTCCTTGAAGCCACTAATGAAATACTTGGCAATATGCAACATTGTGCAACTTTACATTTAAAACACACATGCAAATAATCAAGATGGGACCTGGTACCTGATGAGCTGTATGACATTATCTCTAGAACTACTTCTCCTGATTTGAACTCACTAAACTGTGTGCCCAGTCTGTAATAATTGTTTCTGTTTCTGAAATGTACTATCGATAGTCGCAATTGCTATGTTAAACAGTCAGCTTATGACTCATGTCAATTCACAAAAATGGCATGAGTAGGGGAAGAGACATCATGTTTCCTTCGAACGTGATGACATCTGAAGGCTGACTGCTTGTCCCACTTTGAACCCTTCATCAGCCTTCTATTTTCTGCTGAGTTTTTAGTGCAAAGGTTGCGAGTAGAAACTCTATGTGAGCCTTCTCTAAAGTAAACAGAGCTGTCTTTAGATTCTGTATTTGTCTTAATGAAATCTGAGATCTGGGAAGCAGGGGCAATGACTGGAGTGAGATAGAGCAAGCCAGTGGAATCATTTGCTACCTCTGGCCACCCCTTGGGCATCCATGTCAACTTGTCCTGCAAACCAACGTATTCATCACCAATGTGGTCATGCAGACATTGATCCGCACACCTTGGGTGAAGCTCAATCACAAAACGTTTTAGGAAGGGACAATATTGGAAACAGACATATTTTGAACTTTAACGTTTCCTTGAAAGCTGGGTTATGGTCTGGTAGAAACAATTTTGTCTCCTTATATTATACCAGGAACGCCTTTTCCTTAACAAAATGTATACACCTATCTCACTTTTATCCTAAAAATACACCTTAACCTAAAACGAAACTTGATCCCTAACTCTTATACTACTATTAAAATAATTTCCATTTACAAACCATTTACTCCTTATTTGTATTCCACATTGTTTGTTTACCAATAATATAATAATATTTTTTTAAAGTGGGGTTCAATTACTTTAGAGTGACCAAAAATAACATGTGCTCTTAATGATTTCCTTGATAGTTTTTTCCCTAATACAGCTTCTTCAGAGGCTTTTAGGTCCAAAGCAGTGAAAGTCAGGCCGCAATGCAGACAGTGTTTTTGCACACCAGCTGCATTGCAATGTGGCCCTAATTTTGCAATTTAAATGATGTACCTATCAGTCTATTGAAAAATATGGATTTAATGAAAGTTGAAAAATCTCCAACCTATATATGTAAATTAGAACGAAGGCATTCTGTGATCCCTGTGAATGCCTTCAAACGCATCAACAGAATCCTGCATCAGACAGCAAACCCCATCCCTGCATTATTGTTTATTGCAGGAAAACGTTCTTTAAAAAAAAAACTATATTGCTTACAGAGACACATGCTACTTTTTTTTTATTGCATTTATTACTAGATACAACCAAACAAAAACCTCACCAACATGACAGCTGCAAGACATAATTGGCACAATATAATTGACGAGCCTTGTATCAATGCAGTACAAGCAGTTTTTTTTCCAGAAACCCCCCCTCCTCTTTTCCAAGCAGACTGCCCCCACGAGGAGACGACATTTGGGCAACACATCAAACAATGGGCTGAAATGGGTCAGTCTTGTGTGATGCCGTTTACGGCAGTGAACATCTAAAGATTAAGAGCAAAACAAAAGGAGAGGGAAGTAGAGGGGAGAGAGGGAAAGAGGGGTGGAGGTCCACATAGGAACTACATCTTCCTTGCAGAGGGGTAGCAGCATCTCTTCACCCCAGAAGGGGGGGCCTCATCTGTTTCAAAACAAGAGCTATGCGTTAGGGGCCTTGTACCTCCTTACAGCCTAGACATAAGGAAAGATCACAGGGGGTCTCGTGGCTAGGAATTTACCAGCATCAATTCCCAATAAACCATTAATGGTTCCTGGAAGTGCACAGCATCACTCAGTCATTCTCTGCATAGGGATATCTGTTTCCTCCCCCAGGTCATCGCCACCCTGCACTTAGCCAGCAACAACAGCAACCCCACCAGCTTCCTGTAATCAGCGGGTACCTCCTTGACATATCCCAAGAGGGCAATCTTGAAGGAATGCGGCACTATGAGCCAGACCATCTCCCCTACGGCCCCCAGCACCTCTGTCCAGTAACCCCGCAGCACCCCTCTGTTCCATGCCAGGTGTAGAAAATCTGCCTCAGGAGCCAAGCATCTTTCACATCTAGCATCCGATCGAACGCCCATTCTCTTCAGTCTACTGGGCATATAGTACAAGCGATGCAAGAAGTTAAAATTGATGAGGTGCAGTGTGTAATTAGGGGAGAGTTCTCGCATTTGTGCACAGCAGTATCGCCACACCTCGTCCGTAAGGGTCTCAACCACGTCCACCTCCCAATGAGTTCTGGCCCTGGACTTGACAGGGGCTACAGTCGTCTTCATACAAACATATAGGACTGTGATGAGTCTGCGTGGAGATGGTGCTCTGTACATAAGCTCCAGCACACAGCAAACCAGGGGCATGGGTACCGTGCCCACAAAATAGCCTTGTTTCTGAGGAAGAATAAATGATATAGCACATTATCGTGCGTATCGCCTAGCACAGCTTCCGATGAAATAAGCAACCCCCCCCCCAGGATACCAAGACCCCAAAGCAGTCATATTCAGATTGCCCAAGCTTTCACAAAACTATCCTTCTTCTGATATCTGCGGTTCCACGATGTCCCACACCTGCATCAAAGGCGCAAAGGGCTCTCCAACCTCCGCCCACCTCAGGAGCACACTCCAAGCCCGCGCCATGCATGCCACAGTATGGACCCCTCCCGATCTAGGCTGGGCGGTCCACCAATCACCCCAGACATCCCCCTTAGGCCAGACTGAATCATATTCGGGCCAGATGTGGTACGTATCTTAACCCCTTCCCCGCCACGGACGTAATGGTTACGTCCATGGCAGCGCCCGTGTGGCGCCATGGACGTAACCATTACGTCCTGAATGCTTCCCTCGGGAGAAGCGCTAGCGCTCCTCCCGAGGGACGCCCCTCCACCCCCCCAGGTCAGGGCTGACCGGGGAATCCCTTCCCCTTCCACACCCGACCCCCCCCACCCCCACCCCTGTGACGTCAGCGCGCGAGCGCGCGCTGATTTGTCACAGGGGCCTCCCTAGTCGCGCTGGAAGCTCTGCTTCCAGCGCGATTGAAAAAGAAATGCAAAAGCATTTCTTTTTCAATCACTTGGGAGGCCCGGAGGGGCTTCAAAGGGAAGGAAAAGTATTTCCTTCCCTTTGAAGTCCCTCCGAGGGTTTCAAAAGCCGGATTGCTTGCAATCCGGCTTTTGAAACCCCACTAGACACCAGGGATTTTGTTTTTTTTCTTTGAAATTGACAAAAGGGAGCGACCCCTTGGGCAAGGGTCGCTCCCAGGGGGGGCATTTTTTTGAAAAGGCCTTTTCTGCCCCCCCTGGGGGCAGATCGGCCTTACTAGGCCGATCTGCCCCCAGGGGGGGCAGAAACCTCTAGGCACCAGGGACCATTTTTTTTTTTTTGGTTCATTTTTTTTTATTGAGGTGGGGAGCGACCCCTTAGGCAAGGGTCGCTCCCCTTGGGGGAAAATTATATTTTGGCCATTTCTGCCCCCCTTGGGGGCAAATTGGCCTATTTTGATGAGGCCAATCTGCCCCCATGGGGGGTAGAAACCACTAGACACCAGGTTTTTTTTTATTTTTATTATTGTTATTGACAAAAGGGAGCGACCCCTTGGGCAAGGGTCGCTCCCAGGGGGGGCATATTTTCGGGAAGGCCTTTTCTGCCCCCCCTGGGGGCAGATCGGCCTACTATTAGGCCGATCTGCCCCCAGGGGGGGCAGAAACCTCTAGGCACCAGGGACCTTTTTTTTTTTTTTTTTTCATTTTTTTTTTTTTTGGTGGGGAGCGACCCCTTAGGCAAGGGTCGCTCCCCTTGGGGGAAAATTATATTTTGTCCATTTCTGCCTCCCTTGGGGGCAGATTGGCCTATTTTGATGAGGCCAATCTGCCCCCAAGGGGGGTAGAAACCACTAGACACCAGGGAGTTTTTTCTTTGCATGAATTTCACGCAAAGGGAGCGACCCCTTAGGCAAGGGTCGCTCCCTGGGGGGGAGGGCAATTTATTTTAGGCCATTTCTGCCCCCCCTGGGGGCAGATCGGCCTATTATTAGGCCGATCTGCCCCCAGGGGGGGAAGAAACCTCTAGGCGCCAGGGCAAATTTTTTTTTTGTGATTTTAGGTCAATCTGCCCCCAAGGGGGCAGAAACCACTAGGCACCGGGGATTTGTTTTTTGGCGCCAATGTCACGCAGGGGGAGCGACCCCGTAGGCAAGGGTCGCTCCCGGGGGGCGGGGGGTGGGGGTTGGGGGGGCAAATTTATTTTAGGCCATTTCTGCCCCCCCGGGGGACAGATCGGCCTATTATTAGGCCGAACTGCCCCCGGGGGGGGGGCAGAACACTCTAGGCGCCAGGGCAATTCTATTTTTGTGTGTTTTTTTTTTGTTGTTTCTTTTTTTAGAGATAGGGAGCGACCCATCAGGCAAGGGTCGCTCCCCTGGGGGGGCAAATTGTATTTAGACCATTTCTGCCCCCCTGGGGGCAGATTGGCCAATTTTAGGTCAATCTGCCCCCAAGGGGGCAGAAACCACTAGGCACCGGGGATTTGTTTTTTGGCACCAATGTCACGCAGGGGGAGCGACCCCGTAGGCAAGGGTGGCTCCCGGGGGGGGGGTGGGGGTTGGGGGGGCAAATTTATTTTAGGCCATTTCTGCCCCCCCGGGGGACAGATCGGCCTATTATTAGGCCGAACTGCCCCCGGGGGGGGGCAGAACACTCTAGGCGCCAGGGCAATTTTTTTTTTGTGTGTTTTTTTTTTGTTGTTTCTTTTTTTAGAGATGGGGAGCGACCCATCAGGCAAGGGTCGCTCCCCTGGGGGGGCAAATTGTATTTAGACCATTTCTGCCCCCCTGGGGGCAGATTGGCCAATTATAGGTCAATCTGCCCCCAAGGGGGCAGAAACCACTAGGCACCGGGGATTTGTTTTTTGGCACCAATGTCACGCAGGGGGAGCGACCCCGTAGGCAAGGGTCGCTCCCGGGGGGGGGGGGTTGGGGGGGCAAATTTATTTTAGGCCATTTCTGCCCCCCCGGGGGACAGATCGGCCTATTATTAGGCCGAACTGCCCCCCGGGGGGGGGGGCAGAACACTCTAGGCGCCAGGGCAATTTTTTTTTTTGTGTTTTTTTTTTTTGTTGTTTCTTTTTTTAGAGATGGGGAGCGACCCATCAGGCAAGGGTCGCTCCCCTGGGGGGGCAAATTGTATTTAGACCATTTCTGCCCCCCTGGGGGCAGATTGGCCAATTTTAGGTCAATCTGCCCCCAAGGGGGCAGAAACCACTAGGCACCGGGGATTTGTTTTTTGGCACCAATGTCACGCAGGGGGAGCGACCCCGTAGGCAAGGGTCGCTCCCGGGGGGGGGGTGGGGGTTGGGGGGCAAATTTATTTTAGGCCATTTCTGCCCCCCCGGGGGACAGATCGGCCTATTATTAGGCCGAACTGCCCCCGGGGGGGGGGCAGAACACTCTAGGCGCCAGGGCAATTTTTTTTTTGTGTGTTTTTTTTTTGTTGTTTCTTTTTTTAGAGATGGGGAGCGACCCATCAGGCAAGGGTCGCTCCCCTGGAGGGGCAAATTGTATTTAGACCATTTCTGCCCCCCTGGGGGCAGATTGGCCAATTTTAGGTCAATCTGCCCCCAAGGGGGCAGAAACCACTAGGCACCGGGGATTTGTTTGTTGGCGCCAATGTCACGCAGGGGGAGCGACCCCGTAGGCAAGGGTCGCTCCCGGGGGGGGGTGGGGGTTGGGGGGGCAAATTTATTTTAGGCCATTTCTGCCCCCCCGGGGGACAGATCGGCCTATTATTAGGCCGAACTGCCCCCAGGGGGGGGGCAGAACACTCTAGGCGCCAGGGCAATTTTATTTTTGTGTGGTTTTTTTTTGTTGTTTCTTTTTTTAGAGATGGGGAGCGACCCATCAGGCAAGGGTCGCTCCCCTGGGGGGGCAAATTGTATTTAGACCATTTCTGCCCCCCTGGGGGCAGATTGGCCAATTTTAGGTCAATCTGCCCCCAAGGGGGCAGAAACCACTAGGCACCGGGGATTTGTTTTTTGGCGCCAATGTCACGCAGGGGGAGCGACCCCGTAGGCAAGGGTCACTCCCGGGGGGGGGTGGGGGTTGAGGGGGCAAATTTATTTTAGGCCATTTCTGCCCCCCCGGGGGACAGATCGGCCTATTATTAGGCCGAACTGCCCCCCGGGGGGGGGGGCAGAACACTCTAGGCGCCAGGGCAATTTTTTTTTTTGTGTTTTTTTTTTTTGTTGTTTCTTTTTTTAGAGATGGGGAGCGACCCATCAGGCAAAAGTCGCTCCCCTGGGGGACAAATTGTATTTAGGCCATTTCTGCCCCCCTTGGGGGCAGATTGGCTGAGTTTAGGTCAACCTGCCCCCAAGGGGGCAGAAACCACTAGGCACCGGGGATTTGTTTTTTGGTGCCAATGTCACGCAGGGGGAGCGACCCCGTAGGCAAGGGTCGCTCCCGGCGGGGGAGGGTGGGGGTTGGGGGGGCAAATTTATTTTAGGCCATTTCTGCCCCCCCGGGGGACAGATCGGCCTATTATTAGGCCGAACTGCCCCCCGGGGGGGGGGGGGCAGAACACTCTAGGCGCCAGGGCAATTTTTTTTTTTGTGTTTTTTTTTTTTGTTGTTTCTTTTTTTAGAGATGGGGAGCGACCCATCAGGCAAGGGTCGCTCCCCTGGGGGGGCAAATTGTATTTAGACCATTTCTGCCCCCCTGGGGGCAGATTGGCCAATTATAGGTCAATCTGCCCCCAAGGGGGCAGAAACCACTAGGCACCGGGGATTTGTTTTTTGGCACCAATGTCACGTAGGGGGAGCGACCCCGTAGGCAAGGGTCGCTCCCGGGGGGGGGTGGGGGTTGGGGGGGCAAATTTATTTTAGGCCATTTCTGCCCCCCCCGGGGGACAGATCGGCCTATTATTAGGCCGAACTGCCCCCCGGGGGGGGGGGGGCAGAACACTCTAGGCGCCAGGGCAATTTTTTTTTTTGTGTTTTTTTTTTTTGTTGTTTCTTTTTTTAGAGATGGGGAGCGACCCATCAGGCAAGGGTCGCTCCCCTGGGGGGGCAAATTGTATTTAGACCATTTCTGCCCCCCTGGGGGCAGATTGGCCAATTTTAGGTCAATCTGCCCCCAAGGGGGCAGAAACCACTAGGCACCGGGGATTTGTTTTTTGGCACCAATGTCACGCAGGGGGAGCGACCCCGTAGGCAAGGGTCGCTCCCGGGGGGGGGGTGGGGGTTGGGGGGGCAAATTTATTTTAGGCCATTTCTGCCCCCCCGGGGGACAGATCGGCCTATTATTAGGCCGAACTGCCCCCCGGGGGGGGGGGGGGCAGAACACTCTAGGCGCCAGGGCAATTTTTTTTTTTGTGTTTTTTTTTTTTGTTGTTTCTTTTTTTAGAGATGGGGAGCGACCCATCAGGCAAGGGTCGCTCCCCTGGGGGGGCAAATTGTATTTAGACCATTTCTGCCCCCCTGGGGGCAGATTGGCCAATTTTAGGTCAATCTGCCCCCAAGGGGGCAGAAACCACTAGGCACCGGGGATTTGTTTTTTGGCACCAATGTCACGCAGGGGGAGCGACCCCGTAGGCAAGGGTCGCTCCCGGGGGGGGGGGGTGGGGGTTGGGGGGGCAAATTTATTTTAGGCCATTTCTGCCCCCCCGGGGGACAGATCGGCCTATTATTAGGCCGAACTGCCCCCGGGGGGGGGCAGAACACTCTAGGCGCCAGGGCAATTTTTTTTTTGTGTGTTTTTTTTTTGTTGTTTCTTTTTTTAGAGATGGGGAGCGACCCATCAGGCAAGGGTCGCTCCCCTGGAGGGGCAAATTGTATTTAGACCATTTCTGCCCCCCTGAGCGCAGATTGGCCAATTTTAGGTCAATCTGCCCCCAAGGGGGCAGAAACCACTAGGCACCGGGGATTTGTTTGTTGGCGCCAATGTCACGCAGGGGGAGCGACCCCGTAGGCAAGGGTCGCTCCCGGGGGGGGGGTGGGGGTTGGGGGGGGCAAATTTATTTTAGGCCATTTCTGCCCCCCCGGGGGACAGATCGGCCTATTATTAGGCCGAACTGCCCCCGGGGGGGGGGCAGAACACTCTAGGCGCCAGGGCAATTTTATTTTTGTGTGTTTTTTTTTTGTTGTTTCTTTTTTTAGAGATGGGGAGCGACCCATCAGGCAAGGGTCGCTCCCCTGGGGGGGCAAATTGTATTTAGACCATTTCTGCCCCCCTGGGGGCAGATTGGCCAATTTTAGGTCAATCTGCCCCCAAGGGGGCAGAAACCACTAGGCACCGGGGATTTGTTTTTTGGCGCCAATGTCACGCAGGGGGAGCGACCCCGTAGGCAAGGGTCACTCCCGGGGGGGGTGGTGGGGGTTGAGGGGGCAAATTTATTTTAGGCCATTTCTGCCCCCCCGGGGGACAGATCGGCCTATTATTAGGCCGAACTGCCCCCGGGGGGGGGGGGGGGGGGCAGAACACTCTAGGCGCCAGGGCAATTTTTTTTTTTGTGTTTTTTTTTTTTGTTGTTTCTTTTTTTAGAGATGGGGAGCGACCCATCAGGCAAAAGTCGCTCCCCTGGGGGACAAATTGTATTTAGGCCATTTCTGCCCCCCTTGGGGGCAGATTGGCTGAGTTTAGGTCAACCTGCCCC
Source organism: Pleurodeles waltl (assembly GCF_031143425.1). NCBI lineage: Eukaryota > Metazoa > Chordata > Amphibia > Caudata > Salamandridae > Pleurodeles > Pleurodeles waltl. The sequence goes on from NC_090451.1 coordinate 474,396,686, forward strand.
CAAGGGGGCAGAAACCACTAGGCACCGGGGATTTGTTTTTTGGTGCCAATGTCACGCAGGGGGAGCGACCCCGTAGGCAAGGGTCGCTCCCGGCGGGGGAGGGATCGGGGTTGGGGGGCAAATTTATTTTAGGCCATTTCTGCCCCCCCGGGGGGCAGATCGGCCTATTATTAGGCCGATCTGCCCCCGGGGGGGGGGGGGCAGAATCCTCTAGGCGCCAGGGGAATTTTTCTTTTTTTTCTTCTTTTTTTTCTTTGTTTTTTTTTTTTAGAGATGGGGAGCAACCCATCAGGCAAAAGTCGCTCCCCTGGGGGACAAATTGTATTTAGGCCATTTCTGCCCCCCTTGGGGGCAGATTGGCTGAGTTTAGGTCAACCTGCCCCCAAGGGGGCAGAAACCACTAGGCACCGGGGATTTGTTTTTTGGTGCCAATGTCACGCAGGGGGAGCGACCCCGTAGGCAAGGGTCGCTCCCGGCGGGGGAGGGTGGGGGTTGGGGGGGCAAATTTATTTTAGGGCATTTCTGCCCCCCCCCCTGGGGCCGGCTGAGCTACAGGCCAAACACCACAGGTAGGCACCTTGCAAAAAACACCTCTGTTTTCTGTGAAAAAATATGTTGTGTCCACGTTGTGTTTTGGGCCATTTCCTTTTGTGGGCGCTAGGCCTACCCACAGAAGTGATGTACCATTTTTATCGAGAGACTTAGGGGAACGCTGGGTGGAAGGAAATTTGTGGCTCCTCTCAGATTCCAGAACATTCTGTCACCGAAATGAGAGGAAAAAGTGTTTTTTGGGCCAAATGTTGATGTTTGCAAAGGATTCTGGGTAACATAACCTGGTCAGAGCCCCGCAAGTCACCCCATCTTGGATTCCCCTGGGTTTCTAGTTTTCAAAAATGCACTGGTTTGCTAGGTTTCCTCAGGTGTCGGCTGAGCTACAGGCCAAAATCCACAGGTAGGCACTGCTTTTTATAAAAAAAATTGATGTGTCCACGTTGTGTTTTGGGCCCTTTCCTTTCGTGGGCGCTAGTCCTACCCACACAAGTGATGTATCATTTTTAATCGGGAGACTTGGGGGAACGCTGGGTAGAAGGAAATTTGTGGCTCCTCACAGATTCCAGAACTTTCTGCCACAGAAATGTGAGTAACATGTGTATTTTTAACCAAATTTTGAGGTTTGCAAAGGATTCTGGGTAACAGAACCTGGTCCGAGCCCCGCAAGTCACCCCTCCTTGGATTCCCCTAGGTCTCTAGTTTTCAGAAATGCACAGGTTTGGTAGATTTCCCTAGGTGCCGGCTGAGCTAGAGGCCAAAATCTACAGGTAGGCACTTCGCAAAAAACACCTCTGTTTTTTTCCAAAATTTAGGATGTGTCCACGTTGCGCTTTGGGGTGTTTCCTGTCACCGGCGCTAGGCCTACCCACGCAAGTGAGGTATCATTTTTATCGGGAGACTTGGGGGAACGCTGGGTGGAAGGAAATTTGTAGCTTCTCTCAGATTCCAGAACTTTCTGCCACAGAAATGTGAGGGACATGTGTTTTTTTAGCCACATTTTGAGGTTTGCAAAGGATTCTGGGTAACAGAACCTGGTCCGAGCCCCGCAAGTCACCCCTCCTTGGATTCCCCTAGGTCTCTAGTTTTCAGAAGTGCACAGGTTTGGTAGGTTTCCCTAGGTGCCGGCTGAGCTAGAGGCCAAAATCTACAGGTAGGCACTTCGCAAAAAACACCCCTGTTTTTTTCCAAAATTTAGGATGTGTCCACGTTGCGCTTTGGGGTGTTTCCTGTCGCCGGCGCTAGGCCTACCCACGCAAGTGAGGTATCATTTTTATCGGGAGACTTGGGGGAACGCTGGGTGGAAGGAAATTTGTAGCTTCTCCCAGATTCCAGAACTTTCTGCCACAGAAATGTGAGGGACATGTGTTTTTTTAGCCACATTTTGAGGTTTGCAAAGGATTCTGGGTAACAGAACCTGGTCCGAGCCCCGCAAGTCACCCCTCCTTGGATTCCCCTAGGTCTCTAGTTTTCAGAAATGCACAGGTTTGGTAGGTTTCACTAGGTGCCGGCTGAGCTAGAGGCCAAAATCTACAGGTAGGCACTTCGCAAAAAACACCTCTGTTTTTTTCCAAAATTTAGGATGTGTCCACGTTGCGCTTTGGGGTGTTTCCTGTCGCCGGCGCTAGGCCTACCCACGCAAGTGAGGTATCATTTTTATCGGGAGACTTGGGGGAACGCTGGGTGGAAGGAAATTTGTAGCTCCTCTCAGATTCCAGAACTTTCTGCCACAGAAATGTGAGGGACATGTGTTTTTTTAGCCAAATTTTGAGGTTTGCAAAGGATTCTGGGTAACAGAACCTGGTCCGAGCCCCGCAAGTCACCCCTCCTTGGATTCCCCTAGGTCTCTAGTTTTCAGAAATGCACAGGTTTGGTAGGTTTCCCTAGGTGGTGGCTGAGCTAGAGGCCAAAATCTACAGGTAGTCACTTTGCTAAAAACAGCTCTGTTTTCTGTGATATGTCCACGTTGTGTTTTGGGGCATATCCTGTCGCGGGCGCTAGGCCTACCCACACAAGTGAGGTATCATTTTTATCGGGAGACGTGGGGGAACGCTGGGTGGAAGGAAATTTGTGGCTCCTCTCAGATTCCAGAACTTTCTGCCACAGAAATGTGAGGAACATGTGTTTTTTTAGACAAATTTTGAGGTTTGCAAAGGATTCTGGGTAACAGAACCTGGTCCGAGCCACACAAGTCACCCCTCCTTGGATTCCCCTAGGTCTCTAGTTTTCAGAAATGCATAGGTTTGGTAGGTTTCCCTAGGTGGCGGCTGAGCTAGAGGCCAAAATCTACAGGTAGTCACTTTGCTAAAAACAGCTCTGTTTTCTGTGATATGTCCACGTTGTGTTTTGGGGCATATCCTGTCGCGGGCGCTAGGCCTACCCACACAAGTGAGGTATCATTTTTATCGGGAGACTTGGGGGAACGCTGGGTGGAAGGAAATTTGTAGCTTCTCTCAGATTCCAGAACTTTCTGCCACAGAAATGTGAGGGACATGTGTTTTTTTAGCCACATTTTGAGGTTTGCAAAGGATTCTGGGTAACAGAACCTGGTCCGAGCCCCGCAAGTCACCCCTCCTTGGATTCCCCTAGGTCTCTAGTTTTCAGAAATGCACAGGTTTGGTAGGTTTCCCTAGGTGCCGGCTGAGCTAGAGGCCAAAATCTACAGGTAGGCCACTTCGCAAAAAACACCTCTGTTTTTTTCCAAAATTTAGGATGTGTCCACGTTGCGCTTTGGGGTGTTTCCTGTCGCCGGCGCTAGGCCTACCCACGCAAGTGAGGTATCATTTTTATCGGGAGACTTGGGGGAACGCTGGGTGGAAGGAAATTTGTAGCTTCTCTCAGATTCCAGAACTTTCTGCCACAGAAATGTGAGGGACATGTGTTTTTTTAGCCACATTTTGAGGTTTGCAAAGGATTCTGGGTAACAGAACCTGGTCCGAGCCCCGCAAGTCACCCCTCCTTGGATTCCCCTAGGTCTCTAGTTTTCAGAAATGCACAGGTTTGGTAGGTTTCCCTAGGTGCCGGCTGAGCTAGAGGCCAAAATCTACAGGTAGGCACTTCGCAAAAAACACCTCTGTTTTTTTCCAAAATTTAGGATGTGTCCACGTTGCGCTTTGGGGTGTTTCCTGTCGCCGGCGCTAGGCCTACCCACGCAAGTGAGGTATCATTTTTATCGGGAGACTTGGGGGAACGCTGGGTGGAAGGAAATTTGTAGCTCCTCTCAGATTCCAGAACTTTCTGCCACAGAAATGTGAGGGACATGTGTTTTTTTAGCCAAATTTTGAGGTTTGCAAAGGATTCTGGGTAACAGAACCTGGTCCGAGCCCCGCAAGTCACCCCTCCTTGGATTCCCCTAGGTCTCTAGTTTTCAGAAATGCACAGGTTTGGTAGGTTTCCCTAGGTGGTGGCTGAGCTAGAGGCCAAAATCTACAGGTAGTCACTTTGCTAAAAACAGCTCTGTTTTCTGTGATATGTCCACGTTGTGTTTTGGGGCATATCCTGTCGCGGGCGCTAGGCCTACCCACACAAGTGAGGTATCATTTTTATCGGGAGACGTGGGGGAACGCTGGGTGGAAGGAAATTTGTGGCTCCTCTCAGATTCCAGAACTTTCTTCCACAGAAATGTGAGGAACATGTGTTATTTTAGCCAAATTTTGAGGTTTGCAAAGGATTCTGGGTAACAGAACCTGGTCCGAGCCACACAAGTCACCCCTCCTTGGATTCCCCTAAGTCTCTAGTTTTCAGAAATGCATAGGTTTGGTAGGTTTCCCTAGGTGGCGGCTGAGCTAGAGGCCAAAATCTACAGGTAATCACTTTGCTAAAAACAGCTCTGTTTTCTGTGATATGTCCACGTTGTGTTTTGGGGCATATCCTGTCGCGGGCGCTAGGCCTACCCACACAAGTGAGGTATCATTTTTATCGGGAGACGTGGGGGAACGCTGGGTGGAAGGAAATTTGTGGCTCCTCTCAGATTCCAGAACTTTCTGCCACAGAAATTTGAGGAACATGTGTTTTTTTAGCCAAATTTTGAGGTTTGCAAAGGATTCTGGGTAACAGAACCTGGTCCGAGCCCCGCAAGTCACCCCTCCTTGGATCCCCCTAGGTCTCTAGTTTTCAGAAATGCACAGGTTTGGTAGGTTTCCCTAGGTGGCGGCTGAGCTAGAGGCCAAAATCTACAGGTAGTCACTTTGCTAAAAACAGCTCTGTTTTCTGTGATATGTCCACGTTGTGTTTTGGGGCATATCCTGTCGCGGGCGCTAGGCCTACCCACACAAGTGAGGTATCATTTTTATCGGGAGACGTGGGGGAACGCTAGGTGGAAGGAAATTTGTGGCTCCTCTCAGATTCCAGAACTTTCTGCCACAGAAATGTGAGGAACATGTTTTTTTTTAGCCAAATTTTGAGGTTTGCAAAGGATTCTGGGTAACCGAACCTGGTCCGAGCCACACAAGTCACCCCTCCTTGGATTCCCCTAGGTCTCTAGTTTTCAGAAAGGCACAGGTTTGGTAGGTTTCCCTAGGTGGCGGCTGAGCTAGAGGCCAAAATCTACAGGTAGTCACTTTGCTAAAAACAGCTCTGTTTTCTGTGATGTGTCCAGGTTGTGTTTTGGGGCATATCCTGTCGCGGGCGCTAGGCCTACCCACACAAGTGAGGTATCATTTTTATCGGGAGACGTGGGGGAACGCTGGGTGGAAGGAAATTTGTGGCTCCTCTCAGATTCCAGAACTTTCTGCCACAGAAGTTTGAGGAACATGTGTTTTTTTAGCCAAATTTTGAGGTTTGCAAAGGATTCTGGGTAACAGAACCTGGTCCGAGCCCCGCAAGTCACCCCTCCTTGGATCCCCCTAGGTCTCTAGTTTTCAGAAATGCACAGGTTTGGTAGGTTTCCCTAGGTGGCGGCTGAGCTAGAGGCCAAAATCTACAGGTAGTCACTTTGCTAAAAACAGCTCTGTTTTCTGTGATATGTCCACGTTGTGTTTTGGGGCATATCCTGTCGCGGGCGCTAGGCCTACCCACACAAGTGAGGTATCATTTTTATCGGGAGACGTGGGGGAACGCTAGGTGGAAGGAAATTTGTGGCTCCTCTCAGATTCCAGAACTTTCTGCCACAGAAATGTGAGGAACATGTTTTTTTTTAGCCAAATTTTGAGGTTTGCAAAGGATTCTGGGTAACCGAACCTGGTCCGAGCCACACAAGTCACCCCTCCTTGGATTCCCCTAGGTCTCTAGTTTTCAGAAAGGCACAGGTTTGGTAGGTTTCCCTAGGTGCCGGCTGAGCTAGAGGCCAAAATCTACAGGTAGGCACTTCGCAAAAAACACCTCTGTTTTTTTCCAAAATTTAGGATGTGTCCACGTTGCGCTTTGGGGTGTTTCCTGTCGCCGGCGCTAGGCCTACCCACGCAAGTGAGGTATCATTTTTATCGGGAGACTTGGGGGAACGCTGGGTGGAAGGAAATTTGTAGCTTCTCTCAGATTCCAGAACTTTCTGCCACAGAAATGTGAGGGACATGTGTTTTTTTAGCCACATTTTGAGGTTTGCAAAGGATTCTGGGTAACAGAACCTGGTCCGAGCCCCGCAAGTCACCCCTCCTTGGATTCCCCTAGGTCTCTAGTTTTCAGAAATGCACAGGTTTGGTAGGTTTCCCTAGGTGCCGGCTGAGCTAGAGGCCAAAATCTACAGGTAGGCACTTCGCAAAAAACACCTCTGTTTTTTTCCAAAATTTAGGATGTGTCCACGTTGCGCTTTGGGGTGTTTCCTGTCGCCGGCGCTAGGCCTACCCACGCAAGTGAGGTATCATTTTTATCGGGAGACTTGGGGGAACGCTGGGTGGAAGGAAATTTGTAGCTTCTCTCAGATTCCAGAACTTTCTGCCACAGAAATGTGAGGGACATGTGTTTTTTTAGCCACATTTTGAGGTTTGCAAAGGATTCTGGGTAACAGAACCTGGTCCGAGCCCCGCAAGTCACCCCTCCTTGGATTCCCCTAGGTCTCTAGTTTTCAGAAATGCACAGGTTTGGTAGGTTTCCCTAGGTGCCGGCTGAGCTAGAGGCCAAAATCTACAGGTAGGCACTTCGCAAAAAACACCTCTGTTTTTTTCCAAAATTTAGGATGTGTCCACGTTGCGCTTTGGGGTGTTTCCTGTCGCCGGCGCTAGGCCTACCCACGCAAGTGAGGTATCATTTTTATCGGGAGACTTGGGGGAACGCTGGGTGGAAGGAAATTTGTAGCTCCTCTCAGATTCCAGAACTTTCTGCCACAGAAATGTGAGGGACATGTGTTTTTTTAGCCAAATTTTGAGGTTTGCAAAGGATTCTGGGTAACAGAACCTGGTCCGAGCCCCGCAAGTCACCCCTCCTTGGATTCCCCTAGGTCTCTAGTTTTCAGAAATGCACAGGTTTGGTAGGTTTCCCTAGGTGGTGGCTGAGCTAGAGGCCAAAATCTACAGGTAGTCACTTTGCTAAAAACAGCTCTGTTTTCTGTGATATGTCCACGTTGTGTTTTGGGGCATATCCTGTCGCGGGCGCTAGGCCTACCCACACAAGTGAGGTATCATTTTTATCGGGAGACGTGGGGGAACGCTGGGTGGAAGGAAATTTGTGGCTCCTCTCAGATTCCAGAACTTTCTTCCACAGAAATGTGAGGAACATGTGTTATTTTAGCCAAATTTTGAGGTTTGCAAAGGATTCTGGGTAACAGAACCTGGTCCGAGCCACACAAGTCACCCCTCCTTGGATTCCCCTAAGTCTCTAGTTTTCAGAAATGCATAGGTTTGGTAGGTTTCCCTAGGTGGCGGCTGAGCTAGAGGCCAAAATCTACAGGTAATCACTTTGCTAAAAACAGCTCTGTTTTCTGTGATATGTCCACGTTGTGTTTTGGGGCATATCCTGTCGCGGGCGCTAGGCCTACCCACACAAGTGAGGTATCATTTTTATCGGGAGACGTGGGGAAACGCTGGGTGGAAGGAAATTTGTGGCTCCTCTCAGATTCCAGAACTTTCTGCCACAGAAATTTGAGGAACATGTGTTTTTTAAGCCAAATTTTGAGGTTTGCAAAGGATTCTGGGTAACAGAACCTGGTCCGAGCCCCGCAAGTCACCCCTCCTTGGATCCCCCTAGGTCTCTAGTTTTCAGAAATGCACAGGTTTGGTAGGTTTCCCTAGGTGGCGGCTGAGCTAGAGGCCAAAATCTACAGGTAGTCACTTTGCTAAAAACAGCTCTGTTTTCTGTGATATGTCCACGTTGTGTTTTGGGGCATATCCTGTCGCGGGCGCTAGGCCTACCCACACAAGTGAGGTATCATTTTTATCGGGAGACGTGGGGGAACGCTAGGTGGAAGGAAATTTGTGGCTCCTCTCAGATTCCAGAACTTTCTGCCACAGAAATGTGAGGAACATGTTTTTTTTTAGCCAAATTTTGAGGTTTGCAAAGGATTCTGGGTAACCGAACCTGGTCCGAGCCACACAAGTCACCCCTCCTTGGATTCCCCTAGGTCTCTAGTTTTCAGAAAGGCACAGGTTTGGTAGGTTTCCCTAGGTGGCGGCTGAGCTAGAGGCCAAAATCTACAGGTAGTCACTTTGCTAAAAACAGCTCTGTTTTCTGTGATGTGTCCAGGTTGTGTTTTGGGGCATATCCTGTCGCGGGCGCTAGGCCTACCCACACAAGTGAGGTATCATTTTTATCGGGAGACGTGGGGGAACGCTGGGTGGAAGGAAATTTGTGGCTCCTCTCAGATTCCAGAACTTTCTGCCACAGAAGTTTGAGGAACATGTGTTTTTTTAGCCAAATTTTGAGGTTTGCAAAGGATTCTGGGTAACAGAACCTGGTCCGAGCCCCGCAAGTCACCCCTCCTTGGATCCCCCTAGGTCTCTAGTTTTCAGAAATGCACAGGTTTGGTAGGTTTCCCTAGGTGGCGGCTGAGCTAGAGGCCAAAATCTACAGGTAGTCACTTTGCTAAAAACAGCTCTGTTTTCTGTGATATGTCCACGTTGTGTTTTGGGGCATATCCTGTCGCGGGCGCTAGGCCTACCCACACAAGTGAGGTATCATTTTTATCGGGAGACGTGGGGGAACGCTAGGTGGAAGGAAATTTGTGGCTCCTCTCAGATTCCAGAACTTTCTGCCACAGAAATGTGAGGAACATGTTTTTTTTTAGCCAAATTTTGAGGTTTGCAAAGGATTCTGGGTAACCGAACCTGGTCCAAGCCACACAAGTCACCCCTCCTTGGATTCCCCTAGGTCTCTAGTTTTCAGAAAGGCACAGGTTTGGTAGGTTTCCCTAGGTGCCGGCTGAGCTAGAGGCCAAAATCTACAGGTAGGCACTTCGCAAAAAACACCTCTGTTTTTTTCCAAAATTTAGGATGTGTCCACGTTGCGCTTTGGGGTGTTTCCTGTCGCCGGCGCTAGGCCTACCCACGCAAGTGAGGTATCATTTTTATCGGGAGACTTGGGGGAACGCTGGGTGGAAGGAAATTTGTAGCTTCTCTCAGATTCCAGAACTTTCTGCCACAGAAATGTGAGGGACATGTGTTTTTTTAGCCACATTTTGAGGTTTGCAAAGGATTCTGGGTAACAGAACCTGGTCCGAGCCCCGCAAGTCACCCCTCCTTGGATTCCCCTAGGTCTCTAGTTTTCAGAAATGCACAGGTTTGGTAGGTTTCCCTAGGTGCCGGCTGAGCTAGAGGCCAAAATCTACAGGTAGGCACTTCGCAAAAAACACCTCTGTTTTTTTCCAAAATTTAGGATGTGTCCACGTTGCGCTTTGGGGTGTTTCCTGTCGCCGGCGCTAGGCCTACCCACGCAAGTGAGGTATCATTTTTATCGGGAGACTTGGGGGAACGCTGGGTGGAAGGAAATTTGTAGCTCCTCTCAGATTCCAGAACTTTCTGCCACAGAAATGTGAGGGACATGTGTTTTTTTAGCCAAATTTTGAGGTTTGCAAAGGATTCTGGGTAACAGAACCTGGTCCGAGCCCCGCAAGTCACCCCTCCTTGGATTCCCCTAGGTCTCTAGTTTTCAGAAATGCACAGGTTTGGTAGGTTTCCCTAGGTGGTGGCTGAGCTAGAGGCCAAAATCTACAGGTAGTCACTTTGCTAAAAACAGCTCTGTTTTCTGTGATATGTCCACGTTGTGTTTTGGGGCATATCCTGTCGCGGGCGCTAGGCCTACCCACACAAGTGAGGTATCATTTTTATCGGGAGACGTGGGGGAACGCTGGGTGGAAGGAAATTTGTGGCTCCTCTCAGATTCCAGAACTTTCTTCCACAGAAATGTGAGGAACATGTGTTATTTTAGCCAAATTTTGAGGTTTGCAAAGGATTCTGGGTAACAGAACCTGGTCCGAGCCACACAAGTCACCCCTCCTTGGATTCCCCTAAGTCTCTAGTTTTCAGAAATGCATAGGTTTGGTAGGTTTCCCTAGGTGGCGGCTGAGCTAGAGGCCAAAATCTACAGGTAATCACTTTGCTAAAAACAGCTCTGTTTTCTGTGATATGTCCACGTTGTGTTTTGGGGCATATCCTGTCGCGGGCGCTAGGCCTACCCACACAAGTGAGGTATCATTTTTATCGGGAGACGTGGGGGAACGCTGGGTGGAAGGAAATTTGTGGCTCCTCTCAGATTCCAGAACTTTCTGCCACAGAAATTTGAGGAACATGTGTTTTTTTAGCCAAATTTTGAGGTTTGCAAAGGATTCTGGGTAACAGAACCTGGTCCGAGCCCCGCAAGTCACCCCTCCTTGGATCCCCCTAGGTCTCTAGTTTTCAGAAATGCACAGGTTTGGTAGGTTTCCCTAGGTGGCGGCTGAGCTAGAGGCCAAAATCTACAGGTAGTCACTTTGCTAAAAACAGCTCTGTTTTCTGTGATATGTCCACGTTGTGTTTTGGGGCATATCCTGTCGCGGGCGCTAGGCCTACCCACACAAGTGAGGTATCATTTTTATCGGGAGACGTGGGGGAACGCTAGGTGGAAGGAAATTTGTGGCTCCTCTCAGATTCCAGAACTTTCTGCCACAGAAATGTGAGGAACATGTTTTTTTTTAGCCAAATTTTGAGGTTTGCAAAGGATTCTGGGTAACCGAACCTGGTCCGAGCCACACAAGTCACCCCTCCTTGGATTCCCCTAGGTCTCTAGTTTTCAGAAAGGCACAGGTTTGGTAGGTTTCCCTAGGTGGCGGCTGAGCTAGAGGCCAAAATCTACAGGTAGTCACTTTGCTAAAAACAGCTCTGTTTTCTGTGATGTGTCCAGGTTGTGTTTTGGGGCATATCCTGTCGCGGGCGCTAGGCCTACCCACACAAGTGAGGTATCATTTTTATCGGGAGACGTGGGGGAACGCTGGGTGGAAGGAAATTTGTGGCTCCTCTCAGATTCCAGAACTTTCTGCCACAGAAATTTGAGGAACATGTGTTTTTTTAGCCAAATTTTGAGGTTTGCAAAGGATTCTGGGTAACAGAACCTGGTCCGAGCCCCGCAAGTCACCCCTCCTTGGATCCCCCTAGGTCTCTAGTTTTCAGAAATGCACAGGTTTGGTAGGTTTCCCTAGGTGGCGGCTGAGCTAGAGGCCAAAATCTACAGGTAGTCACTTTGCTAAAAACAGCTCTGTTTTCTGTGATATGTCCACGTTGTGTTTTGGGGCATATCCTGTCGCGGGCGCTAGGCCTACCCACACAAGTGAGGTATCATTTTTATCGGGAGACGTGGGGGAACGCTAGGTGGAAGGAAATTTGTGGCTCCTCTCAGATTCCAGAACTTTCTGCCACAGAAATGTGAGGAACATGTTTTTTTTTAGCCAAATTTTGAGGTTTGCAAAGGATTCTGGGTAACCGAACCTGGTCCGAGCCACACAAGTCACCCCTCCTTGGATTCCCCTAGGTCTCTAGTTTTCAGAAAGGCACAGGTTTGGTAGGTTTCCCTAGGTGGCGGCTGAGCTAGAGGCCAAAATCTACAGGTAGTCACTTTGCTAAAAACAGCTCTGTTTTCTGTGATGTGTCCAGGTTGTGTTTTGGGGCATATCCTGTCGCGGGCGCTAGGCCTACCCACACAAGTGAGGTATCATTTTTATCGGGAGACTTGGGGGAACATAGAATAGCAAAACAAGTGTTATTGCCCCTTGTCTTTCTCTACATTTATTCCTTCCAAATATAGGGGTGTGTGTAAAAAAGACATCTATTTGAGAAATTCCATGTAATTCACGTGCTACTATGGTCACCCCGGAATTCAGAGATGTGCAAATAACCACTGCTCCTCAACACCTTATCTTGTGCCCTTTTTGGAAATGCAAAGGTTTTCTTGATAGCTATTTTTTACTCCTTATATTTCAGCAAATGAATTACTGTATACCCGGTATAGAATGAAAACGCACTGCAGGGTGCAGCTCATTTATTGGCTCTGGGTTCCTCGGGTTCTTGATGAACCTACAAACCCTATATATCCCCGCAACCAGAGGAGTCCAGCAGACGTAACGGTATATTGCTTTCGATAATCTGACATTGCAGGGAAAAGTTACAGAGTAAAAAGTAGAGAAAAATTGATGTTTTTTTCACCTCAATTTCAATATTTTTCTTTTTCAGCTGTTATTTTCTGTAGGAAACCCTTGTAGGATCTACACAAATGACCCCTTGCTGAATTCAGAATTTTGTCTACTTTTCAGAAATGTTAGGTTTCTGGGATCCAGCATTGGTTTCATGACCATTCCTGTCACTGACTGGAAGGAGGCTGAAAGCACAAAAAATTGCACAAATGGGGTATGCCCCAGTAAAATGCCAAAATTGTGTTGAAAAATTGGGTTTTCGGATTCAAGTCTGCCTGTTCCTGAAAGCTGGGAAGCTGCTGAGTTTAGCACCGCAAACCCTTTGTTGATGCCATTTTTAGGGGAAAAACCACAAGCCTTCTTCTGCAGCCACTTTTTCCAATTTTTTTGAAAAAAACAAAATTTTCCCTGTATTTTGGCCAATTTCTTGGCCTCTTTCAGGGGAACCCACAAAGTCTGGGTACCTCCAGAATCCCTAGGATGTTGGGAAAAAAGGACGCAAATTTGGCTTGGTTAGCTTATGTGGACAAAAAGTTATGCGGGCCTAAGCGCGAACTGCCCCAAATAGGCAAAAAAAGGCCTGGCACAGGAGGGGGAAAAGGCCTGGCAGCGAAGTGGTTAAAGGGTGCAACCAGAAATTCATGAAATCGGCCTGTGCACAATTATAATAAAGTTCCAGATTCTGGACTGTCAGGCCGCCCAGTTCAAACGGTAGCCTCAGCCTTTCCCATGAGATTCTGGGCTGTCTACCACCCAGACAAGAGCTATGAGTAAAGATCTGAGTCTTTTCAAGAAGCCAGACGTGAGGACGGGGAGTATGTTAACAAATAGATAAAGGAATTTGGCCAGAATCACCATCTTGGCTACTGCTACACGGCGCATGAGCAAAAGCGGCAGGGAGCGTCAGATAGCCACCTTGTCTTCCAGCTGCATAAAGGTGTTAACATAATTGGCTGACCACAACTCATTCGCCTCCCTACTAAGCCATATGCCCAAATATTATACTGGCCCAACAAAGCGGGTATCTGGAGCGGCACTGTACCGTTGCAGTCGACAGGGGGAAAACTACTGACTTCGACCAGTTGGTCATAATCCCAGAAATCCGGCCAAACCGTACTATCTCGTCTATCAGCATATCAAGATTCATCTGTGGGTCGCGAACATATAGCGCAACATCATCCGCATACATAGAGACCGGTATTGGATGCTGTCTAAACACCAGGCCTCTGTGATTATGATGTTGCCTCAAGCGCACCGCCAGTGGCTCCATTGCTGCCGCAAATAGCAGCGGCGAGAGAGGACACCCTTGTTGAGTACCCCTAGCTATCGGGAAGGGGTCTGATACCATCCCATTAATTCTCAAACAAGCAGTTGGAGCCGAATATAACAAGCAGATCAATTGGATGAACCTAGGACTCAGCCCCACCCTAGTCAGCAGTCCAAACATGTAAGGCCATGCAAGGGAGTCAAATGCCTTAGTGGCATCAAAGAAAACCCCTGCTGCACGCTCCTCAGGCTCAACCATATGAGACACTGCAAAAAAAGTGCGGAGGTTATACAAGGTAGAGCAGCCAGGCATAAATCCAGACTGATCCAGTAGCACCAAAGAAGGGAGTAGGGGCTGCAGCCTGGTCGCAATAAGTTTCTCCAGGATGCTATTGTCTATATTTATTAACGATAAAGACCTATAGGAATCGCAGCTACATGGATCCTTCCCTGGTTTCAAGATTGTCACGATGAGGGACTCACACAGAGAGGGTGGGAGAGTCCAGCCCTCAAGCACCTCTGCATACACCTCTAGCAAATGCAGCGCTAATAGATCTGCGTACTCTTTATTGAAGGCCGACTGCAGTACCTCCAGCCCCAGGGCCTTATCTCCCGGCAAACTGCGTATAGCCTGAATGACATCTTCAACCGAAAAGGGAATGTTCTCAAGCCAGAGCAGGCTAATGTCCACAAAGTAGTCTGTAGACGCCGCATAGTGCGTTGCCGACTTTTCGGCATACAAGTCGGAGTAGAAATCAGTCAAGATCCACCTGACCCCTTCTGTGACAGTTTGGCATACTCCAGCCGAGTCAAGCAACTCAACAATATAGTTCCTTGTCCACGGCCTACGAAGCATTGCAGCCAGCGTTTTACCAGCCCTCTCCGTATCTCTTCATCTTAGCTTCTTTTCCCAGAAAACAAACCTTGTGGAGTGCTGCCTCCTTATATTGTGACAACTTCTCTCTGATTTCAGCCAGGAGGCCACTGGGCCTATCCGTACACATTTGTTTCTCCAGACCAGCTAGCTGGGCCTCTATGTGTTGAAGGGCTCTCAGCACGCCATGCTGCTTTGCGGGGCAACTCCCGTGAATTACTACCTTGAATGCATCCCACAGAGTGCCCGCTGACGATACCGATCCCTGGTTGACCGTGAAATATTCCACGATAGCGGTACAAATCTCCTCCCTAAAGGCCTGATCTCCTAATGCGCCATGCGGCGAGGGCCCCCAGGGATCAGCAATTCCAATATAACCGGAGAATGGTCTGACAAAGTGCGGGTATATGTTCAATAGACTCCGTGCAGAGCTCTACGTCTCTGGATCCGAGCCATCTATCAATGCGGAACCAGCTATTATGTACGATATTAAGGCATGTACCTTCCCTGTCCTCACCATGTTTCACCCTCCATAAATCCACCAAGGCACCCTCATCCATAATAAGGGACAAGGCCTTTGCGGCCGCCACATGTTGCAGCAGAGCCCTGCTCTGTCGATCTGCCTCAAAGTCCAGCACAACATTGAAATCTCCTCCCCATAGCAGGGACCTGGAGCCTAAGGAGTTGATCAGTCACCACACCTCCCCAAAGAACTCCTGGTCATCAATGGTGGGACCGTAAACTGACACCAGACGAAACAGCCTATCCTGTAATGTATCCTGCAGCACAATATATCAGCCATGCGGGTCTATAAGTGCATTTTCCACACGCCACCGCAATCCTTTTCTAAGCAGGATGGCCACCCCCGAGCATAGCTCGAATACTCTGCCATGTGGCTCTCACCAATCCAGCCAGCCTTTACCCTAGACTTCGTGGCCTCAGTCTGGTGAGTTCCTAAAGCATGCAGACATCTATCGCGTGGCGCTGTATATAAGCTGACAGCAATCTCTTCTTGTGCCCATCATTCAGCCCCCGGACATTCCATGTCAGGCATCTCACAGGAGGTGCATTTTAAGAAGCCATCTCATTAACCTACGCAATCACTCCACCCACCTGCCCTCCATGCTTGAAGGGAATTGGCTGTGGGAAAAGGAAGGAATAGGGGAAAAAGAACCAGGGCATAAACATCAAACCTAGTGACTAACAGTGCATGTACCACCCTCACCCACAAACATAACCCATCTCAAAACCACAACTGTATGCTTTGGACTCATCCAACGAGGCGCTGTCATGGCCGTCAAACTTCCAACCCAATGTGGGTAGGTGTGCAGGAGCCGCCAAGTAGTCCTAAACTCAATGGGTCAGTCATCACTGAGGTGCAGTTCACTTAAAGGCTCACAAAAGCCACGGGGCACCGGCCAAGCACACCACCGCCCCCCATGCGGGACCGGTCTCAGTCATTGTCACTTAAGTGATTGCCTTCCTCGTCATTTGCTGTTGAGCAAGCTCGGGCCGTTTTTTTGGGAATACTTTTGGCGATCTGAGAAAAAATGTAACTTTCCTTTGTGCTGTACATGCAGCTTAGCTGGGTAGATGAGTGAGTATTTAGCCTCCGTGTGGCTCAGTGTGCGCTTGATCAGGAGGAACGCCCGGTGAGCTGCTTGCACACCAGGAGTGTAGTCTGGAAAGATGCTTAGGGGGTCATTCTGACCGCGGCGGACGGCAGTCGCCGCCCGCCACGCGGTTCCCGCCGAAAGACCGCTCCGCGGTCAAAAGACTGCGGCGGTCATTCTGGCTTTCCCACTGGGCTGGCGGGCGACCGCCGAAAGTCCGCCCGCCAGCCCAGCGGGAAACACCCTTCCCACGAGGACGCCGGCTCAGAATTGAGCCGGCGGTGTGGGAAGGTGCGACGGGTGCAGTTGCACCCGTCGCGAATTTCAGTGTCTAGGCAGACACTGAAATTCTTTTTGGGGCCCTCTTACGGGCGGGAGAACCGCCAGGAACTGGATGGCAGTAGGGGGTGGCGCTCCGCCACCATGGAGGATTCTCAAGGGCAGCGGAAAGTCGGCGGGACACCGCCGACTTTCCGTTTCTGGCCGCGGCTGAACCGCCACGGTCAGAATGCCCAGCGGTGCACCGCCAGCCTGTTGGCGGTGCTACCGCCGACCTCCGCCATGGCGGTAATTACCGCCAGGGTCAGAATGACCCCCTTAGTCTGTTATTATTATATATGACGGGCGGCGGTCGCGAGCAAGGTGCAAACCCTTGTCTCGATCTCTATAGTTGAGCAGGAGTGCAATAACATGCCTCGTCGATACTCCAGGCGGTGGCTGCAGGCCCAGCGACCTATGCGCCCTCTCCACCACCATCACTGGGGAGAGCTCACAAGGGAAGAGCACCATAAGCATTGCTTCTACATAGTCCTCCATACTCCCCCTATCTGTTTATTCCAGAAGACCTAAAATGCGGATGTTATTGTGCCTGGATCGAGCTTCAAGGTCCTCATTTTTGTTCCGGATGACCTCCAGCACCCGTTCCATTTGAAGAAGTTGTTCCCTCTCCTGGCTCCAGCCAGCCTCCAAGTCCCAAACTCTAGATTCCACCTGCTCCAGGAGGGTGTTGTGATCATCAACCCTGTCTTTCAGACGATCCCTGCGATCAGTTAAATGGTCCAGCTTAGTATCTATAGCCACCAGACTATGCTTTAGGTCCTTAAACATGGACTTGACAGAGGGCAACTGCAGGTCATTCTCTTGAGGCAGCTCCTCCATCGATCTGCCCGCTTGGCTGGTCTTTTTTTTTTTTACCTCAAAAAACAGTTTCAACTGTTTGGGTCCATCTTCCCCACTATGGCCTGGTACAGCTCCTGGTGGGGGTGTCCTGCCGTACAGATGTGGGGCACCAGCACACAGTCCAGCCACTGGTACCCGTAGCCGACACCACACCACACCACCCGACCAGACTCCTCTTGCCCGGAAGGTCACCAACAGAGCGCCTGTCGTCCAGTCCCACGGACCAGGCCACTGGATCATCCACCACTGCCCTCAGCTACTTGTCCGCATGCCTGAGCAGTTTACAACAACAAGCCACAGCCTCTCTCCACCGAAGCCTCTAGTTTAGTGCCCCCCTGGGGCAGAGCAACCAGTGGCCCCCAGGTAGGCACCGCAGGCTAATGCCCGGCGCTCCATTGCATGCCTCCAGCGGGCCCGCCCCAGTCACTAGGAATCAAGGCTAAACACCAGGAGCGGCAGGCCCGGCCTCTCCACAAACTGGCACATCCCCACAGCCTTCTGCTGCCTCACTGCAACCAGCCTGGTCCTCAAGTCTGGCCCTCACCTTCAGAGCCAATCCACAGGCGCCTGCCAAGCAGCCACTCCAGGGGGCCCAGAGGATCCTTTACTTCAAGCCCACCAGCCCTCGCCAATGTCCGGGAGGGTCAGGCAACGGACCCGGGCCGCACCATGCCCAGCTCCACCTCGATGACCCGGCACACCGCTAGGCCGCTCTCCACCGAAGCTTCTCATTCACTGCCGCCCCAGGCAGAGCAGCCAGTGGCCAGAGGCCCCCAGGTAGGCACCGCAGGACAAGGCCTGGCACTCCAGTGCACTCCGCCGTGGGCTCTGCCCCAGTCATCAGGCGGCAAGGCCGAACACTTGGGGCAGCAGGCCCAGCCTCTCCACACACCGGCATGTCCTCACAGCTTTCAGCTGCCTCACCACAACCAGAGGGGTCCGTAAGTCTGGCCCTCACCTTCAGCGCCAATCCACAGGCCCCTGCCGCACAGCCACTCCAGGGGGCCAGAGGCTCCTTTGCTTCAAGCCCTCTGGACCCCACCAATGTAGAGGGGGGCAGGCAACAGCCCTGGTGCTGCTCCACGCCGCTTCTGCCCTGCACTGTGCCCAGCTCCACCTCGATGGCCCCGGCACACTGCGAGGCCTGGCCCTGCCATCAAGCTGCCTGCTTCGCTGATCAGGTCCTCCACAGCATCCCACTCCCAACTGCTGGCAGGTTAGGCACCTCAGGAGACCGATCCGCTCGGATCAATGGCGGATTAATGCTCCTGCCCTGCAGAGCCTCACAAGGTGGTGGCCATCTTGCAGCACAGCCAGGCAATGCACCCGACACATGCTACTTTAAAAGAAAAATTGAGATAGGAATGCCCTCGAGAGCAGCATGTAGGAGACCCTGGACTACTGTCTTCTTATAGTGAGGCCAGCATTTGCCCATTTTGGGGGGAATCATGCCACTGCTGATACCTTCTAATTTCTGAATCGTTTAACAACCCAGTTATGGAGTATGTAAAAGATCAACGGTATGTGACCATCATTAGAGCCATAAACTATTGATAAATCCTTCTGTAACTCACAAAAAGTAGTTGTGAGAAACTGTGTTGTTGGTTGAACGGGCAAAACCCTACTCAAGCATCAGCCATACTCCTTGTCAGGGTGAACCACAAAAAGAAGACCCTTTTGGACTTGAGCCTCTCTGCAGGATCATCCCCAAACATTTCTTCCTTCATCCTCTTATTTATTGAACCAATTATTTTGGGTTTTAAGACTCTGCACACTTTACCACTGGCAACAAGTACTAAAGTGTTCCTGCTTTCTCCTTTAAACATGGTGAACATAACTTACACACAATTGGTACATTTAGTTTACCTGGAAATCCCTAGTAAAGTGGTACTGCATGTACCCTGGCCTGTAAATTAAATGCTACTAGTGACCCTGCAGCTGTGATTGGGTAACCCACTTAAGTAGTCCTCAAGCTGCTTGGCTCAGACCTGCCAGTGCAGCCCATGCATGCAATTTTAAACTGCCATGTCAACTTGGCAAAATAAACCTTTTTCCTGGCCTAAATCTTCAATTATAATATATATAGATGACCACCAGGGTAGGCCCTAAACAGCCTATTGGGCAGGGTGAAGTTTATTCAAAAAGCAGGACATGTACTTTTAACTTTTACAAGTCTTGGTAGTGCAAAACTCTTAAATTCAATTTTCACCTACCGCTTCCATAGGATATGATTTGGTTAGCTTATTACATTTAATAAGTGATAGCTTTCAATTGAGAGCAGGTGGGAATGTTGAGTTTGGTGTCTAAAGAATTGTATTTTAAAAACCCTCTTTATGGTAATTTAAGTCACAATTCTGGAAATGCCATTTTTAGAAAGTTGCCAGTTTTTTGTTCGAACGATTTGGTACCTGCAGCCCTTATCCTGGATCACATGACTAGGTGTAGCTGATCTTTGTGTATTCTTCCCAGACAGTATCACAATAGAGGGTCAGGGTTTTTTAAGGATGGGCTAAATGGACTTGAATGGGGTGAGCTATCACCCACCACACTTGCACTTCAAAGACACTGACGCAGCTCACACAGAAAGGACTTCACACCAGCCCATTGTTCACCAGACAGACTGGGTCTTGGGCAGGGAGGCAGACATTTTCAGACACATCTGATCTGTGGAAGGAAAACTCCAGTAGTTTATCCTACTTAAAAGGGGGAACTGGATATAAATATTGGACCCTCTTATCCAGTCTTCAGTACATTCCTGGACCTGTGGATATTACAGGACCCTCTGATCCAGTTTTCAGTACATCCTGGACCTGTGGATACTACATCTCTGTGTATGCCCACTGGCAGAAAATGTGCAGGTTCATGAGATCCCCCTGGTCTCCTACGCAGATCGTGCAAATCTTCATCTCGCTCCTGCAGACACCAACACAAGCTTGAATATACAAAACACATGCCTTAAACAAGTAACAAGCTGGATTTCTGACAGCTGTTTGAAACTGAATGAGGATAAAAAAGGTCTTAGTCATAAGAAACAACCCCTACCACTGGTTGGAAATCAGCTGGCATGATTGTCTTGGACCACTTCCCATGCCTTTCCCTTCAGTCAAGCACCTAGGCTTCTGGAAGTTCAGGCCAAAAATCAGACCACTTTCTGCTTTGGATGTCTTCAAACTTTAAGAAAACTACTAAGCTGGCTCCCAGACTGTAAGAACAGGGAATAATTAACCTGTGTCTGGATTACTGGAACTCCCTTTATTTAAACAGCCCCAAATATGTGATAAATCAACTGCAGGTAATCCAGCACAATACTCTTTACAAAATTCCCAAGCGTACGTCAGCAATTCCTGCATTGGCACCCTTGCACTGGCTGCCAATCCAGAAGAGAGTATAGTTCAAATCCATCTTTTTAGTCCATTTCCCTGGAAAACAAAAATGCCACAGCTTATCCAACTCCTGGTAACCCCCCTGTATTCCAAGAAGATCTTTACACTCCGAGGGTCGCAACTTACTACGGGTTCCAAGGGTCAAGAAAGCAGGCTGCGGTGCAAACTCCTTTGCATATCTAGCACCCAAATTGTGAAATGCTCTCCCTGTGCACATAGCATTGTACAGGTCAGAAATCAGCTTTAGAAAACAGCTAAAACATATCTATTCTAACCACTAGTCAGGAATGCAGCACTGATAGCAGAGGTGATTACCAGCGCTTGGAAGCCCATTGGGTATTAATGCACTATTTAGGGTTTGAAGAATAGAATAGAATAGAATAGTATGGGTGAACAGTGCACAGATAGTTGAACAAACTGGTTCATATGGTGCTGGACAAAAAATGTGGTTCATGAACAGTCATACCTATTGAACCTCAAGGTAAAGAATTGTGAGTAGTTGGTCAAATCTAGTTGTTCACAATGCAAACATGTTGTCTGTTGAATACACATTTTAGCACTGTTCTTCGTGCCAATTCGGGGCTCATAACGTGCTAGCTGATAAAATAGAACCCACAACTGTGGCTAGTCAGCTAATTAATACGTTTAAATCGCATTATGCCTCACAAGGAAGACAGAGAGAGGTTAAAGGTTGATTAAAGGTTAAAAGGTAAATATCTGTGTTAGTTTCTCATCAGTATGCTTTTACCAACATCACTAAACCACTTATCAGTCATGGAAAAGCCCTTCCCTACTGCTTCCCAGATGCCTGTCTTCTCCAAATCTTTCACATCACAAGAAATCTTAGACATGTTAGTTACAAATGTGTTAATTTAATTAATTGTATCTGGAATGTACATGCTGTATTGCTGGATGCCTACCATGCAGTGGGTTCCACCCTCTTGTGCCTATCATGCAGTGGGTTCCACACTCTTTTGCAATTAAGGAATGTAAAGCAAGCCTATTCTGCAAAGCCATTGCTCATATGGCTATAAGTTCAGTGTTATTTGCAGTTAAAGCACTAGCTATGTTAGTAGCAAGATGGTCTACCAGAGTAGACAACTTCCTGATCATCAAACAATTTAAAACTATACTTACATAAAGAATCAAAGTGCCAAAGAGCACTACGTTTAGCTCTTCCATGGGTACTTATCCACTTATCATCTGTGTCATCTACGTGATACACGTTTGGAAACACTAAAGCTAAAAAACAGCTGCATTTCACTGCATTGGAAGTAAAAAATAAGATTTGTTCCACACAAATACCAAACATTCTTAATATTGTTTTCCTCTCCTGTCAAATAAGCACCTTCCATTGGCTTGTAAACCCAATCACAATCACTCTATGCCACCAACTCTGTGTTCCAATCCTGTTCTTTCTCCCTCACAATGCAAACAGTCTCTTTCCTTTTAGAATCTAAACTGAGCCTTGGATGTACTCTTAAATCTTTTACTGCATGCTCTTCTTTCCCCCACTTGCTAATTTCTACTTTCTTTAGTTCCTTTCCATCCTTGAATCTTCTTTCAATTCTTCAATGAAACCCTTTTCAGCTCTGTTCAATTTAAAGAAGACTTAGAATAGAATTACATGTATTAGTACATTTAGTGTGTGCTATGAATTTCATATAATGAAGCATTTCGATCAACAGATCTTGCTCCTGCATGTGGATTTACAACTTTATTCATGGGTATATTATCTATAGATGGATCATAGTTGAGAACAAATACCCACATGGTCTTGTAGAAAGAACAACATTATTAAGATATTGAACATCGGCTTCAGTAGAAGTGGATAAATATGCATATACATAACAATCCTTTGTTCACATAATTTTGGAATCCTTGTATATCAGCCAAAAAACACATACAGAAAAGTTTCCTTCAGAACCACCTTTCTATAAAATCATCATATTAAATCTGCTTTGCTCCTGTAATAGGCCATGTCAGGTTTAATTTCAATTGAAGCATGCTCAACAGAATAGTTGACTAATAAACTAGTCATTAGTATGACTATAGCATCAGATCAAAAGGAAAAAGAAAAAAAGAAAAAATCTGCTTTAGTTTGTTTTCAATGTAAATCGGTTAGTTAAGCTAACTCAGGGATTAGAAACCTACAGTCTATAGCTAGATGCTCTATAGGAACAGAAATCCTACTCTTCTACTGGAACCTATGGTCCTAATATCTTTACTGGATGCAAAAACATAGCACTTCAGTGTCTGGGCATGTATCACTTGAATTCAGCCAGTGAAAAAATTAAAAACATTGATTGATCTTCATTCTGGTAGCACTAATCATGTTTTTTTTCCAAAAGCACTTTGATGATTCGCAATCTCATGAGCTTTCAGATCAAGTTCACTTTCATTAGGTTCACTCAGACGCAGAATACCTTTGACTAGGCACATCGACCAATAGACTTTGGCAGCTCACCATCACTTAGTTCAGTTGGCACTGTTTCTTCTTTGGTCACTTTGGGTACATGCTCTTATGACTTCACAGCTCTCATTCTCTCGCACCTCCTCAGCCACTTCTCTCTCCACTGCACTTTATCGACCAAAGTGTTTAGACTATCTGCCAGTTCATAATGTATACACTTGTTTCCAGCTCCTTGATTCACTGTGGTTTCTCTTGGCTCATTCTTTGCAGGCTATGAATGCATGTGAACTTGACTCTTGAGTGCAATCTTCTCTTCCCTCT
Organism: Pleurodeles waltl; assembly: GCF_031143425.1. NCBI lineage: Eukaryota > Metazoa > Chordata > Amphibia > Caudata > Salamandridae > Pleurodeles > Pleurodeles waltl. The sequence goes on from NC_090451.1 coordinate 474,419,808, forward strand.
GAACATTTGTTTAGTCTGGAGCTTGACTCGGCGAATCAAGGGTTGTAGTCACCACTTCCATACTAGCTTGCCTCACTCTCTTGGTATGGAAAGCATGGATCAAATTAGGGAGGCCAGCACACGTTTTAAGGATGGCCTGGGAAGGGCCTTGCCTGTGTGGCTAGAGGCACGATTTCCTGATGCACTTCTTCAACAGAAGCCAATCTCCTAGATTTAGATCATGACACTTTTCTTATCCTGGAAGCAGGGTTGCCAAGTAACTCGTGAGAGAGAGAGAACACACCACATTAACCAATCCTTTGCAATAGTCAAAAATCTATTATATAATCTATTCTCTATTATCTTCACAAGCAAAGTTACAGGCACAGCAGGAAGTCTCATTGCTCTCCCTATCGGTATCTTGTGGGAAGAGACTCCAGTTCTCTGATCACAAGGGTGTTGGAGGCTCATCAGATAAAGGGGAAAGAGTATCAGCCATTGCAAGGAAGTAGATGTGCATACTTTGGATAGTCAAGTGTTTAGCGTCTCTTTGACTTGCTCTGCAATGCCGGATACTTCTGGCTTGTTGCTACAGTGAAATCTCTGCTCTACATGGCAAGGTAAACACAACAATTTCATAATCACATTTTTAAAATGGGTCCCATGATCTGACTCCAGAGAAACCATAGTCCAAACCTGGGAATCAACTTCCTCAGTAACAGTATGGCCACCATGAGACTGTTGCACCTTCTCATTGAACATGCTTGAAATCAATTGATAAAGCGCAGACTACTGCATTTAAACCTTCATATTGATCAGGTCTAAGCTGTGGGTTCATTTCATACAACACTCAAGTCAAGTTCTTAATTTGTTTTCACATTGAATATGCCATGTGGAAGATACCACACTCTTGGTACTATCAAACACATGAAGCACATTTTCAAAAAGTGGAACTCGCCCTGACTAGTGCTGTCAAGTCCTGCGTGTGAAGAATCAACCAAATACCAATCTCAGTTACTACAATCTCACAACAGATGTTCAATACATCCTTTTCTTGGTGCAGACAATGGGACCTCATTTACCAACACCTCAATCTTAACAGACAAGTAAAATACCTCTTAATACATCTCTACCTCTATCCTGGATCTTGGAATGCAACAAATCTAATGACCTAACTTCAACTCTTTGCAGCCGGCTAAAGTGATACAGGAGAAAAAGTACTTCAAATCTCAGTCTCAACACAGAGCCCTCTTGGACCAAAATCTGACACTGCAACTTAAAACATGACAAATTATCAAAAAAACTCAAACACCACAATTCTTAACAACTCACAATCAAAATTGTATAACCCTTATTATGCTTACATTTCTAGGATACTGCAACCACTTTCAGGAACGGTGAGACACAGTCAACAATCCAAAGGGGATGAGGGAAAATCTGTAACATAGATTAAGTTGAGGTAAATTTTGATTCTCTCAGCCTCAGTGGGAACCACTCTTTGGTACCACTTTTGTTAGTACTTTCTTCATGAAAATCTGGGCCCATAAAGTGTTATCGGATTAATTAGAATCCACAAAAGAGGCTAGTACATTTAAATAAACATTATGCTCCATAGGGAAGACAGAGAGTGGTTAAGTTTTCAAACCAGAAAGGTTTACTAAATGTTTACAAATTGTGATAAAATTAGTGTCAATCAATAAGCAATACATGAATGTATTTACTAATTGTGAAGTTCAAAAAAATAAAGTAATTTAAGTCAGAGGACAAATTAATATAAAGTTGACTCAAAGGCATCATGAGTGAGGTAAATCAGTTCTAACATAACAGAGCACCCTACAATGCTCTAACTTGCCTAAAAATGGAACCCAAGCATTGTCTCTGCTATGCAGGTATACTGTAACATCTAACTGAGACATTCTGCAGCTATCATATAACAGAAAACATTTTACATGAGAAAGAAGAAAAGACACATCACATGTGTTAATGGTGGATCCAGCTTCTCCTAGAAATAAAAAGTACACATGGGATATGAGTCAAAATGGCAACCAAATATTTGCCATTATGACCACATGTCTACCAAAGCTGTGGTCAACCTAAACATGAATACACAGTTAATATATTTGTATGTTAATGTAGACATAAATACAAAGGCCCTCATTACAACCTTGGTGGTCAAAGACCGCCAGGGCTGTTTCGTCGGAAGCACCGCCAACAGGCTGCCGGTGCTTCCCATGGAATTACGACCGCCGCGGTCACACCGCTGGGACCGGTGGTTTTCCGTCACTTTGGTCCCGGCGGTTGTAATCCCCCAGGGCAGCGTTGCTTGCAGCGCTGACCAGGTGATTATGAGTCCCCCTCCCGCCAGCATTTTCATGGCGGTATGAACTGCCATGAAAAGGCTGGCAGAAAGGGGAGTTGCGGGGCCCGTGGGGGCCCCTGCACTGCCCATGCCTCCGCATGGGCAGTGCAGGGGGCCCCCTGCCACGGCCCCATGGAGCTTCAACTGCACCCGTCACACTGTCGCATCACCGCCGGCTCCAATTGGAGCCAGCTCCCGTGTTGAGGCCGACATCCCCGCTGGGCCGGCGGGTGGAAACTAGGTTTCCGCCCGCCAGTCCAGCGGGGATCTCGAAATGGCCACCGCAGGAGTGCGGCCGCATTGGCGGCCGCACAGCAGATACAACTTGGCAAAGTTGTAATGAGGGCCAAAATTCTTAATCTGAAAACATTGCTATCCCACAATTTGTGATTGCAACTGCATTCATATTAGCACTGCATAGGCATCGACAACAAATGATTAAAGCACAGAATGGAATTGGTATAGGTGTGGCATTACATACCAAATCTGCATCAAGCATTCAGCATGTTTGTAAAGCATAAAAAATGTATATGGAGGATTAGGCCCTATACCTGGCTGAGGAAGTTACTTAAACAGATGTGTCTCCAAATATTTCTGGAAGGAAGGACCTTGACGTCAATAGCAGTTTTTGGGGAACCAACTGATGTTGTGCATTTACTTTAAGGCTATTCCAGGGCTTTAGAGTGTAAAGTGTTGATTTATGTGGCTACTGGCATTTCCAAGGAGTGATTTAATGGCATGAAGGAACAGAGTCTTTAGGTGTTGTCACAGTCAGTGAAAATTCCATAGAAAAGAGGAGATGTGGACAGTAACTTTGGTAAATAGAAGCATCTTGGGCTACACGGTTCCAGAACGCTTGCAACTCATGAATATTAGACATTGACATTCCTGCCAGTAGTACATTACCATATTCTATTTCTGAACAAATGATAGCTCTGTCTATGGCTTAGCAAGCTTCCAACTACTAAAAGTGGAGAGCGTCATGCAGTAGGTTGAGATGATAGTTGATAGTTCAGAAAATATTCCCTAGCTTTTCTACCTTGTCTTTAATTTGAATGTCAACATCACCCATAAAAAATACTCTGGTTCTTTAGCCAATTAATCAGTGCTGATATTATGGATCACAGTTTAGTATAATTCAAATGCAAGAAGTTGACTGAACACTTGCCCTCCTGAACATCAACTTAAAATATTGTCCATGAAGTACATTCTCTCTCTCTCTCGCTCTCTTTCTCTCTCTCTTTCTCTCACACACGCACACTCATAATTGTTTTCCATGTTTGCCAAATTTGTAACCCTATCTGACATGAAGCACATGCAACTGTATTGGCTTGAGGACCGTCACTGATGAGAGTGTATGTGAACTGCAACATATACCAGTGCGTTGACCTAGGTTTACTTCTATAAACATAATCATAAACAGTTCAGCACACTTCACATGTATGCAAATTGCAGTTCTCTTAGGTTAAGAAGGGACATGCACATCAAACAGGTGACTGTATTCTCCATTATGCTTGCACTGTAGCGAGTTAAGTGGTTGGACTTGAAGTGTGAGCAATAGGTTTGTCAGAATCACAGGAGGGCAGCCATTGATGAGGGACCAAGAGTGGGACATAAAAATACGACCTTTAAATTGTTAGGGTGTTCCAGGTGCTAGTAATAGTGTACACTAATATCAGTAGAATATGTTTCTAAAAGTAGGAATAGAATATTTTGAGGTCATGTCAACTGTGGAAATCTATTTGTAAAGTATGTAGCAAAAGTTAGATCTCAAAGGTAATTTCTCATTCATCTTTGGAACCCTTCCCCTTTTGGAATTGGGATGGCAGCTTCAGAGGGAGTGAGCAGTGGTCTGGGGGTACCATTGCCTGCTGTCACTAACGTTTTCCAAAATGGAAAACGTTGTTTATTTTCTTTAAAGCAGCTCCAATCCGTTCAGGGAAATTGTGCTGCTTTAAAAAAGGTTTTTCATTTTAAAATGCATTCACATGGTTGTCTGTTTTATCTATAATTGCAGCCAGTTGCAGGGGGTTGCAAATTGTGACATAGCTAATGAATTTTATTTAGGCAGGTTATTCTGTGCCCCCTGTGATTTTCTATTTTGTGAACCAAACTATTTCTAGGTAGGTCAGTGTGTAATATCTGAACTGCTAAAAGTCGGTCGACATTTGGTGACCACATTTTTGGGATGAGTTCCTTAGTACATCTGGCCCTAAGTCTATCAAAAAGGACAGAGTACAGAAGGAGGCTAGCGTAGTCTGAATTGCTCATGAAGTTAGATTCGAATATACATATGCTTTGGAAAGTAAGGCTAGCAGAGACAATTTGTTTTTTTAATTGTTTTCGTCTATTAAACTACTAACCTCGAGTGGATAGAACGGCGCTAAAGCTAAAGTGTTCATCAAAGGATTATTATTAATCAATTTAGTTCAACACATGAATCACTTACTGAAAGACTATAATTGGCTTAAAATATATGTTAAAAAATCATAGCCCATAAGTGTGGCCAGCAGTCAGTTAGATTTGAAGTGGATAATAGAGTATATATATATATATATATAGTACATTTTTCAAACTCAAATCACAAATATTCATGACGGTTGTGATAAGTGCTTTCCATAGGATGTAATATATGTGTGCCGTCCTGTAACGAGTATTTTCAAACAGGTAATGGGAACCGAGGCTTGAGATTTCAATGTGCCCATTTTAGTTACAAAAGATTGCAATGCTCCGTTTCAGACTTAGTTCAACATTGTTATTTCTGCAAACATTCCACCTTCAGATAAGGTTTCACGCAGAGCCACATCAAAATGCAGATTGGTGTTCGAAATCTGCCTGAAAGTTCCTTCATTGAGGTAGCTGTTTATTAAGCTTTGAAAGAATTTAAATTGCAAGCCATTTAGGGGAAAAGGATTGGTTTGTAATGTGCCCCATTGATGTGATCTGCACAACAGAGGTAGAGATTCTATTCAAATAAAGTAGCCACACAGCAATCGGGAGATTGCTCCGTTCCTGCTTCATTTAATCCACTGCTTTCTATTTACGTGCTATTCATGCACTGAAATACATTTAATGATTACCTTCTTAGGGCTGCATTGCCTTATTTCCAACAGTTTAATATAAGACATGCAGGCTGCAGAATTCTGAAATCCAGTACACCTCTAGAAAGTAAAAAAATGGAAGACTGTATAATCCTGTTTGGAAGTTATGAAAAGAAATGGTTGCCAACCACAATAAAACCTTTATTTTGATGGGACAAGAACTGGAAATAATTTTAAAGCGTCTCAAAATACAGTGTAAAAAGAGATGACAGTGGAGGTCATGAGGGGACAAGCATGCCACGGATAAATACAGACGGTAAAAGTACAGATAAAGAGTTTAACGTCAATATAAATTATATTTTGTAAATGATTATGAATGGAAATTAATTGTGGATGACACTTGCAATCATATAAATGAGAATGTTTCCAGTGTCCAAATAAAACAAATGGTATTGTTTGTAACCAGTAGGTAATGGTGCAGTGTTAAAAGAAATGTCTGATAATCAGTTGCGGCTCCTCCATTAGTGTGGAGGAGCGTCTCCCCCCACCAACAGCAGCCGCTGCAAATCCTTTAAAAAACAAAATGATAATAAACCATGTTTATTATCATTTAGTTTGTGAAAGGGGGGGCATTGGGGATGACGAGATGTGGAGAGTGCACTGTGCAATCCCCTCACTGCGCATCTATGTTTGGCCAGCCATCTCGAGCGGGCCAAACATACATGCGCAGTAGGCTCTCTCCAACCCAGCAACACAATTACAGGTCTGGAGACAGCATGCACAGGCTCCCAGTCTGCCTGGGAGCCAGCCAATCCTAACGTGCTTTGATCAGCGTCAGGATTGGCAGCAGGGCAGGCTGGGAGCCTCTGCCTGCAGTGATGGGAGCCCCAACAAAGCCCTGCAAGCTGCTCCTGCTGATGAGAAGAGTACTGGATATGTTATAGGTTGGTCCCCATTACAAACATTGCCAGAAATTACAGTGGTGCCCCAATATTAATTTTGTAAGTCTCTTTGCACTGTGCCTTTTTATGCTAGCTCGTTCCTTTTCTAGTCTGATTCAGTCAGGTGTTCTGCTTAATAATGTTCCTAATTTCTGGCAATGTATGCTTGGCATGCTAGTTTTAAGTTAATAATAATGTTACTTGCATACATGTTTACTGATTGTTCTAATTAATATTTAAGTACAGTGGGGCATATTTATACTCCATTTGCGCCAAATTTGCGTCGTTTTTTTCGACGCAAATTAGACGCAAAACTAACTCCATATTTATACTTTGGCGTTAGACGCGTCTAGCGTCAAAGTTCATGGAGTTAGCGTCATTTTTTTGCGTGAACACCTTCCTTGCGTTAATGAGATGCAAGGTAGGCGTTCCCGTCTTAAAAAATGACTCCCAGGCATGTGCGTGGTATTTATACTCCTGGGCAAAAATCACGCCCGGGAGTGGGCGGGGCAAAAAAACCTGCATTTGCGCCTCTTTTTAACGCCTGGGTCAGGGTAATCATTAAGGGACCTGTGGGCTCAGAATGAGCCCAGAGGTGCCCTCCCCTGCCCCCAGGGACACCCCCTGCCACCCTTGCCCACCCCAGGAGGACACCCAAGGATGGAGGGACCCATCCCAGGGAAGAAAAGGTAAGTTGTGGTAAGTATTTTTTTAAATGTTTTTTTGTGGCATAGGGGGGCCTGATTTGTGCCCCCCTACATGCCACTATGCCCAATGACCATGCCCAGGGGACATAAGTCACCTGGGCATGGCCATTGGGCAAGGGGGCATGACTCCTGTCTTTGCTAAGACAGGAGTCATGTTAATGGCGTCTGGGCGCCCCAAAAAAATGGCGCAAATCGGGTTAAGACGATTTTTTTGCCTCAGCCTGACTTGCCCCATTTTGGGACGCCCAAACGCCATTTTTCCCTACGCCGGCGCTGCCTGGTGTACGTCGTTTTTTTTCACGCACACCTGGCAGCGCCGGTCGGCTAACGCCGTCTAACGCCATTCAATAAATACGGCGCCCGCATGGTGCTTCAGAATGGCGTTAGCCGGCGCTAATTTTTTTGGCGCAAAACTGCATTAGCGCAGTTTTGCGTCAAAAAGTATAAATATGGCCCAGTGTTTTTTTCCTTTAAAAAGATTCGATTTTACAAACGTGTTTGTATCAATTTACCTGGAAGGTCCTGCATGTTTATTCTGCTTGCAGTGTTTCCACTATCAACATGTGAAAACGTGTGAACCAGAAGAGTGAGCATGTTGGCCAGATTACTCTGTTGGAGGTCAAAATGAGTCACTGCTCATTCTCTAGCAATAATAATGAATGGCAGGGAAAATGGCAAAGTCGATTCTAAGGCTCCCAAAGAGATGGCTGCTCAGCCTGTGTGCTTCTGCTCGAACTCTGGAGAGAATAATCAATACACAGAAGTGCAAATCCATGCAAGGAGCCCAGTAAGGAAAGCCAAGGACTTACTATTACTCCTGATCTAAAATCCTCTCACTGAGTTCGTGAATTTAAACATTAGCAAAATCACTGCAAGTGCACTAGGTGAAGTGATAGTCAGACAACACAATGTCAATAAAAATAAATTCGATCTGTCGTGGATGAAAGTGAGGCATATAAAATCTCACCAATAAAAACAGAAGGAAGAGTACCACTTCGAAAACTCTTACTCAGAAGCATTTGCATCATATGCACGCACACAGCCTGGTTCACAAAGGTAAACCTTTGCGCGAGTTTACTATTTGTTTTTGGTATGCACAAGCTTAATTTTACTACTATTAATTTTACGACTGCTGAGGCTCTGCAGTTGGGGCAGAGAACTTCAGGAATAAAAAGATTCTACAGGGCTATCTTTTTATTTGTGGAGTCTTGGCCAACGGTGTGGAGTCTATGTGATTATAAAATTACTAATAGTAATATTAAAAATTTAATTTGTGAATACCAAAAAAATAGTAAACTTACACAACAGTGTACATTTACCTCTATGAATCAGGGCCCATACACTGTAGAGCAGACACACCTACATGTCAAACCACCAACCTAAACAAAGGGAGAACTCTGCTCATAATGGATTACACGGATTCACTGACTCTGCTTGAACAGCTACAACTTTTATTAAAGTAACCAATATACATACATTGGTGACGTATTCAAAAAGGATTTCTAAACCAGGTAGCTCCACAGGAGCACTGTTTAATAAGGATACCATTAACTGCCTACTACATGATAAAATTTCACATTACATAAAAAACAATTCAATTCGAATTTAACTCAAAAGGATTTATCAAACACATAGCTACCCAATACGGGCTTCGCACCTCTGAAGTCTGTCAGACTCGGTATTATTATCTTTTAGGTAAACAAGTGGGTCTTAAGTTGTTTCCTGAAGCTGAGTGGATTATCATTCATCCTAAGGGTAAGAGGTAAGGTGTTCCACAGTCTGGAACCAAGGTAGGCAAAAGAGCGCCCACCGCACCTGGATTCTTTCACCCTAAGGATGGAGACAAGACGCAAGTTGCTGGATCCTAGCTCTCTTTTGGGGAGGTAAAGGGCTGACCAGGTAATGAAGAATATAAAGTCCTTTTTTGTGCTTTGCGCAGTGGACTATGCACAGAGCTTTAAACTGAATCATCTTGACTGTGGGCAGTTAATGTATAGTGACAAGTGCTGGTGAGGCAGTTTGAAATTTGGGAATGCCATAAAGAATTTAGGCAGCAGCATTCTGAATAACTTGACATTTTTTGAAAAAGTAGACTACCCAGATAAAGAGAATTTCCCTAATCAAGGAGGTATATTATTAGACCTAGAACCACTGTTCTTTGGACAGCAACTAGTAACCAGCTGAGTGTCTTCCTGAGGGCTCTTAGGAGGCAAAAACATCTGGAAGCCAGCTTTTTGGCCTGGACTCCCATAGTGAGTTTACTGTCCAGTTAATACCCAGACTTTTCACATATGGCTTAGGGGACGGATGGTCTCTCAGGGAGGAGAGTCAACTTAGCTGGGTCCAAAGTGACAGATTGTTACCAACCACAGAAACCTCAGTTTTATCACCATTGAACTTCAGACAGCTGGTGGCCATCCAGTCAGAGACTTGCTTTAAGCAGGATTCAAGTTACTGTGAAATAAATCCGGTATTAGGCATGAGGGAGAAAAAGATCTGTGTATTGTCCACATAAGATACCACAGCCTAAAGACCACATGATGAGAGTGGACAGACATAAAGATTAAAGAGTGTCAGACTCAATGAAGACCCTTCGGGGTACACAACACCTTAGGTGATGGGTGGCTGAGAGGAATGGCCCCTCGCGGACTTAGAAGCTTTTGTTGTTTAAAAAGGATGAGGTCCATTGTAGTGCACATCCTGTGATCCCTCCCTGGGGACCACAGCATGCCATATAAGTGGAAACAAAGCTACTATTGCAAATTCCAACTTTAGGCCTGAAATTTTCTCCTGAAAGTTTCCAGAGACCAGCATGGCAGTTCCATGCATCCATCTAACATGCATTGTGGAAGACACTTGAATTGTGAGTGAATTGCTACCAAAAATTTCACCACACTCCCAGAATGACAGACAGTCCAGACAGATATTTACAATATAAGTAAATTTACTTTCTCCAATTGTATTTCATAAGATCACCATTACATTCATAAGGCTCACCTCTTTATATACCACAGCTACAAAGTATGCAGAAACATTAGATCTTAGTCGGGATGCAATTCCCACCTATTGTATAATCTAAGGGCCAGATGTATCAAACCGTTTTACCCATTCTGTGTCTATGGGAAAATGCGTTTATACTTATGGCCCTAAATGCTTTCTTGGCTTGTGATCTCTTGCCCCAGATGGAAATGTGGTCTCCAGAAAAATGCAAATATTTAAATACAAGATCTGTACCTAACTATGTGAGTCACACTTTCATTCATGTGCAGCACAATCAAAGCACACACTTTCTGAAACCCTCACTATTTCCTACTTCATCCAGCAAAAAATAGAATATATAATTGAAGACATGCTTGATGACACCTCGAAACAACTCAGACAGCAGAGAATACATGAAAACAGAATAAGAAACAAAACTTACATGTTCAAATAATGATTCAACATAGAAATCATGTGATGGTTCGGTAGGAGCAATGTATCTTCATTCAGTGATTTGCATGGTCACTGCTGTATGGGTAAAAGGCAGGACATGTGCCTGGTTGTGTGGCCTCTCCAAGGTCTTGGATAGAGCTTGCCTCCTGTTCCCTGAAGTCTCAGGACCAAAAAGACTTCTCTACTGCAGCTGAAATCCCCGTGCGGTGAAAATTTGATGCACCGCCTTCCAAGAACATTGCACGGCTTATTCGCTGTGAAGATTTCACTGCACACCGAGTCCGGAATGATGCAGCCCAACTTCGCGACAGAAGATCGACACAGTGCCAGCGACGTGACCAGAACTTCAATGCACAGCCCTACTGGTTCGACGCAAGCTGACTCAGAACGACGACTCCCGACTTCCTGAGAGGAATCAACGCAGCGCCTGCTGTGCGGAAGAAAATTCCATGCATCGCCTACTGGAATCGACACAGCTGCTGTGCTTTCGCTCCGCAAGTCCAGGATTCCACGCATCGTCCCCAGGACGTCTGAAAATCCTGCAACACGAAGAGGGTCCAAGTCCGCACGCCAGAAATCGACGCAACATCTTCCCCATGTGTAAAGTAACGACGCAAGTCCGTGTGCGAAGGGTGAAACCAACGCACACTCACCGTTTTCCACGCATTTCCTCCTCTGCAGTCCCTTGCGAGGATTTTTCAATGTAAACAAGGTACTTTGCCCTGCAAGAGACACTTGTTGTTTCTAGGAGAACTTAAGACACTTTTTTATTGCTTTTACAGTTATCTTTTAACTCTAACGACACTTGAGATCACTTTTAGTGATATCCCTACATTTGCTTATTTCATCTTCAATCGTTTTGACCTGCCTTTATCCAGATAAATATTATATATTTTTTTAAACACTGTGTGGTGTATTTTTGTGGAGTTATGTGGTGGTATTGTATGATTTATTGCACAAATATTTTACACATTGCTTTAAAGTTAAGCCTGACTGCTCAGTGCCAATCTACCAGAAGTTGGGCACAGGATAATTTGGATTGTGTGGGACTTACCCTGACTAGAGTGAGGGTCCTTGCTTGGACAGGGGGTAACCTTACTGCCAACCAAAGACTCAATTTCTAACATTGAGTATTGATTAAGAGAGACAATGTAAATGTTTGAACAGTAAATAAAAAGCTGTAAAGTTTTTTTTTTTTTTTTTTTTTTAAATGAAGCTTAAATATTTGTTATTTTTGTTCAGGCACTTGCACACTGAGAGGTAGATGACTGATGAGCCCAAAGGGTGATACACGGATGCTATCATTTATTCAGCTGTTGGCCATTTTCTTGGTTTCTCCAGAATGAGTGCTGTGTACAACTCACTTGGTTGAGCATCAGGGGATGTGGAATGTCAAGAATCGTGCATCACTCCTGCCGGGCTGGTTATCACAAGTTAGTCCCTCTCAGTCCAGTAATTGTGGTATCTGACAATTGTATTGTAAATAAGGTTGTGAAACAAAAAGAAGTGCAGGTGTGATATCCACCTTTACATAAAAACACATCTTGTGGAGCACACCAATAATATAAGAAGTAGTCTAAATCAAATGTAATGGATTCACAAGCACTCCATGGTCAAGCCATTAAATATCCAAACAATATTATCCAGTAATTTGTATGTGGCAAGCAAATTATAAGAGCTAAATGTAAACAAAATATATTTAATGAGTACAAACATACATATTAAAAACAAAATCCCATTTTTGGCGAACCTATTCATTACATCAATGCGGAGACCGATCAATGATATAGCAATTTAAACCTGGACCCGATATTCTGATTGATTACAAAAAGAAACAATATCCAACACAACATCAAATAATGTGGTCCAGGACGAGTCCATCCAAAGATTCCTTCAGCCTGTGAGATATGGAATACAGCGGACACATGTTTCGTCCTATTAGGGACTTTATCACGGCTGTTTAAACAATAACATAAATTGCATATTATTGTAAAATACGCAATCAAAAATACAAATATAACAAATACATTCCTCATAATGTGTATACCCTATGTACCCAGTTCACTTGTTAGAATAATCACCTTAACAGCCTTGATAAAGAAAAATCAAGTCCATTCAAACATATATAGCAAATCTACTGCTTGTAATGCAATCTTACATGCTAAAAGTTCGCATCCGCAAACCCAAATAAATGCCATTCCCTTTGGGGAAATGATTTGAATCAAGAGGAACTGTAGTAAACCGTACCTTTGTGAATTAGAATTGGATAATTTGGAAAACAGATTCATTCACAGGGGGTACTCGAAACAAATCATAAGGACAGCCAGGAACAAAATCAATAAAATATCGAGATCATCTCTTTTAAAGAAACAGAATGGGAACAAAAATCTGACATTACATACAACAGTTCCGTTCTGTACACCCTACAGTCAGAACAGTCAAAACATCTATAAAATTCTCTCCAAACATTGGAATGTTCTACAAACTGATGGCACTTTAAAACATATAATACCTCTTAAACCGAAAATGATTAACAAAAAGGGTAGCACCATTAGAAACTTAGGGGGTCATTCTGACCCTGGCGGTCACAACCATGGAAGCACCGGCAACAGGCTGGCGGTGCTTCCTGGGCCATTCTGACCGCGGCTGTAAAGCCGCGGTCAGAAAAGGGGAACCGGCGGTTTCCCGCCGGTTTTCACCTGGCCCAGGGAATCCTCCATGGTGGCGCTGCTTGCAGCGCCGCCATGGGGATTCCGACCCCCTTCCCGCCACCCTGTTTCTGGCGGTTTTTACCGCCAGGAACAGCATGGCGGGAACGGGTGTCGTGGGGCCCCTGGGGGCCCCTGCACTGCCCATGCCACTGGCATGGGCAGTGCAGGGGCCCCCTAACAGGGCCCCACAAAGATTTTCACTGTCTGCTATGCAGACAGTGAAAATCGTGACGGGTGCCACTGCACCCGTCGCACCCCTACAACTCCGCCGGCTCCATTCGGAGCCGGCTTCATTGTTGCAGGGGGTTTCCCGCTGGGCCGGCGGGCGGCCTTTTGGCGGTCGCCCGCCGGCCCAGCGGGAAAGCCAGAATGGCCGCCGTGGTCTTTTGAACGCGGTGCGGTCATTCGGCGGCTCCAGCCGCCCGCCAGGGTCAGAATGACCCTCTTAGTCTGTAGGAGTTACTTGCCTCCAATTAGGGAGAAACCGGAAACAAGGCTTCCTGCCAAGCCAATTGTTTTTTTCAACTGCAGCAAGTGTAATATGTGTAATATAGCTGTACATAAAACTTCTACGTTCAATTTCAATGGTAGTAAAACATATATGATTTTGGACTTTATCAATTGCAACACCAAATATGTAGTTTACATATTGATATGTGAATGTAAGAAAATCTACATAGGAAGCACCATCCAACCCTTAAAAGAAAGGATTCAGGAACACATGCGTGCTTTAAAAAGTAATGATGCATCATCTCCTATAGTTTGCCATGTAAACAAAGAACATCCTTCAACAGAGGTCCCTGAGATTAGATTTATGGGGATCAGTCAGACTAGGGCGCATCCCAGAGGTGGTAATCATGAGTTAGAACTTAGAAGGAATGAGGCAAAATGGATAATGAGACTTAAGAGTATAGAACTAGGCATGAATGTAGATCATGAAATGCATTACTTTTTATGATAGGATGATTGGAGGTAGATTAAAGTGGTAGGCAGGTCTTATGAGCATGTACAATGTGATTGATATCTTTTTATAAACATACACAGTGTGATTAATATCCTTGAAAAAATTGATGTGCTTATTGGAAAATGTCAATATTTTGAAAATTCAGGAAGTGATCTGATCACTAACACAACATGAGCACTGGGTGTTCCTATCGTTCTGACTTTCTGAAATGCATTTCCTTCTATGGTCCTTTTAAATGTTCCATCTGTCTCACGTATATCGTTCTCCATATAGACATAGACAAACGAGAACTTGTTATCTTGGCTATGTGAGTGTTTAGACTTTGGCCTTGAAAAATAGATGCTTTTATCGTCTAACAGTACAGCTCACGGATTTAGTAATCTGTTGATAATATATATGGAATGGTATTTGAGTTCCATGAATGGCTGGCAGACGGTGTCTTAATCTTTATACAAGGGGGACACGCACATACACATATACGGAAAAGTACTGTCCATCTTTGGTTTCTACTTTACTATGAGTATGTCTTAATGTTGGTGCTGAGTATTGCAGACATTTTGTAGAATATGGTATGGTGTACTGAACAAATAGCAGGTTGCTTGGAATTTTTATTTGGCTTTTCATTATTTTTTGTAGGTTGTTCCAACTACTGTCATAGGTCGGTTATGTATAAAAAATGTATTGAAATTTATAAATGCTGTTACACGGCGATGATCCATTAAAAATATATTCTTTATTTGACTTGGAGTTGTTCACACTGATCATTGTGAGTCTTAAGTCGATCCTTGACCAATGATGACAACAGGTGTACATGGATTTGATATGTGGAGTTTCTATTCTAAGATGGCGCGGCGAATCACTATATGATGAGAAATGGCGTGGATACATTCATACGGGATCACGTCGTCCCCTTTCTATTTCTACTGTGTATAAGAAGGCGGTGGAGGAAAGCTGAGATTCGCGATCGACTTGGTCGGGACATGCTGCCGCAGATTCTGGTGATCTTTTCAAGATAAAATATGGTAACTAAGAGGAACTTTTTGCGATTTTGGGGCATGATATGCGGTATAGGTGAATACAGGGGTTATTATTATAATTTGATGGCGCGAAATAGAATTATTTGATCGGGTTAAACTTTTTCAAAAGCAACATGCTATTAGATGTGATTTATACCACATTTGGGTACATCATGTATAATTATGAAGAGTTTAACAGTCTAATTCAAATATAGAGTAAGGTTGAGAGATTTTTCTGAACAAGTTTTGGAATGCATTATTCAGTTATGTGATTACAATTTGGTTTTATTCTAGAGTTACTTCTTGTGACAAACTTGAGGAACATTGGAAATGGTTGTTTGGTATCCCTTATGCCTCTAAAATTTGGGTATACACATCAAGGATTATTCTTCATGTAGATATGACAACTCAGACAGGTCAGTTGATAAGTTGGGTCTAATACTCGGCAGTTTTACAACCTTTTGGTTTTTTTTAGACAGACTCTAACCTCTGCTTTTATATGCTTAATGACTTTTTAGAACTACATGGATGAAGACTATATATAAGGAGGTATTGATCCATGTCTATGTCATTCTGGAATTTGGTTATTCACAAAATTGCTTGCTAACCTATATAGACAGTCTTTGGGTCTTCTTATTTTTTGTTTGACCTGTGGTCGCTGTCCTCTTTCTCTTTCTTTAATGGGGATTTTTAATTGGATTAATTGGTTAGAGACTTTTGTTCAGTGTATTTTGCATGCACAGAGTGGTGTTGGTTTATGGTATGTGGCTTGATTTTTCTTGTTTTCTTTTTTATGACTCTTTGAGGTGATTATTCTAACAAGTGAACTGGGTACATAGGGTATACCCATTGTGAGGAATGTATTTGTTATATTTGTATTTTTGATTGTGTATTTTACACTAATATGCAATTTATGTTATTGTTTAAACAGCCTTGATAAGGTCCGTAATAGGACGAAACACGTGTCGGCTGTATTCCATATCTCACAGGGTGAAGGAATCTTTGGATGGACTCATCCTGGACCACATTATTTGATGTTGTGTTGGGTATTGTTTCTTTTGTAATCAATTAGAATATTGGGTCCAGGTTTAAATTGCTATATCATTGATCGGTCTCTGTATTGATGTAATGAATAGGTTCGCCAAAAATGGGATTTAGTTTTTAATATGTATGTTTGTACTCATTAAATATATTTTGTTTACATTTAGCTCTCACAATTTGCTTGCCACATACAAATTACTGGATAATATTGTTTGGATATTTGATGGCTTGACTATGGAGTGCTTGTGAATCCATTACATTTGATTTAGATTACCTCTTATATTATTGGTGTGCTCCACAAGATGTGTTTTCATGTATAGTTACACTTTTACTGGCTAAGGTTTCCTCCTATCCCAGTGTACATACTTGGCAACAGATATGTTCATCAGTGTATGAGCACCCATATGTACAACTAGCATACGTTACAGGAAGTTGCGGCCATTGGAAAGGTTCTGTTGTCATTTTGTTGTTACTGCGATATCCACCTTTCTTTGCCCGAAATTCATTTTGGCCTTTTTCTAAAAGAAGCCTGTAGTCTTAACATCTTAATCCAAAATTTCATCCACCTTTATAATCTTAAACTTATTATTGCATTCCCTGACATAAATATACTTTTAATGCAATACATAGAAGTATACTGTTTCTCACACAATAATTTATTTGAATGAATCTAGAAAACATAGAAACTGAGAAGTTACTGCATTCTACAGACATAGATAAGGCAGGTATAGACCAAAGGGGAAACTGGTTCAGTGGATGAAACGAGTGGTAGAGAGCCACAGTGCTGTCAAAAAGCTCTAGTAGTGTAAAACTTCTTTTGCAATAGTTTAAATATGATATTATAGCCCATGAGAATGAATGGGCTTTTCCTTAATAAGTGATCAATTCCCTGTTACTTTACGTAGGTGGTAAGGTTCTTCTGAAAGGAGTCTTGCCCAAGGGACTTTGGGCCAGATGTAGCAAAGGGTTTTACCCATTCTATGTCTATGGGAAAATGTGTTCGTACATATGGCCCTTTGTGGGTTGAAATATTTTGCAAATAAAATGATCTATTGATAAATGTTATGGAATCCAACTTACTTGAGTTACATTGCATTGGGAATAATGAACACCAGCTACTCAGTGTCAAGGTTCCCCAAGCTTGAACGTGTGCTTTACAAATACATGTATTATGTTATGTTATGCTATGCATAAGCCAAAGGCAATAACAACTAAATATTTGTATTGTTATGAATGAAAATCATACATTTCGGGATACTCCGATGTTACCATGTTTATGAGATGCAGTATTTCTCCTCAACTTTATCTTCCCCATCTCCAAATGTTATTTTCTGGAAACATTTGATTAGCCTAAGTCCTCTTTACTTGCTAACCAGTTTCATACTTCCTCAGACATTAGTTGACTTCAAAAACATAGAGATTTCACAGCTGCCCTCCAGAGCATCCTCTTGAAAATCCCCATTAAACACTTCAAACTGTGCATTCTTGGTAACCTGAACATCAATGACACATCCAATAACCATTACAGCTAGATCGGAAGTTGTCAACTTCTCCCAAGTATTCTTTTTTTAATGGAGGCTGTGAATAGCCTTCATTTATAGTAACTCCCACAGGGCCTCACTTGGAGGCATCTGAACTTTGAAAATCTAAACTAGATGCAAACTGTTGTATGCTCCTATCAGATTTAGGAATGTCAAAGACTTGGTGTGGAAGGGTCAATGCTGAGGTAACTCCATCTCTTAACAATTAATCTTTGTTCAAAAGGGTTGTGAGTGTAAAAATAGGGATATCTTTAACTGAGTGAGCTTTTGTAGGATTGAATTTACTCAGCATGCTCAAGTCATCTTTCTTTTTCATATAAATGTTCTATTCATACTTAACCCTTCAATACCATTGCCAATCAATACATCAATTGGTGGATTAATATAGCGCAACTTATCACCCGAGAGGCTATCCAGATGCTTGAGGGTCATGAGGGTTCAGGTGACTCAATTGAAGAGTGCGCTCCAGAATTCCAGTAGAGAGGTGGAGGTCCATAGCTGCAGAGGGACCATGTTCCAGGTTTTTCCACAAAGTAGGAAAAGGAATGCACTTTTCTGTTGCTTCTGTGGATGCAGGGGGTGTGGGCAAGTCAGGGGGATGCAGGGCATAGTTGTCTGTTAGGTTGGTGGAAGTTCAGGCAGTGGTTGGTGTGCACTGGTCCTTGGTTGTGAAGTGCTCTATAGGCGTGGATCATCAGCTTGAAATGGCATCCTTTCTGTTTAGGGAGGCACTGGTGTTTTCTGAGGTGGTGGGTAATGTGGGCCCTTCTGGGGAGATCCAGGATGAGTCTGGCAATTGAGTTCTGCATGGTCTGGAGTCTCTGCAGAAGGTGTGTCGAGATTCCGGCGTAAAGTGTGTTACCATACTCTAGACTACTGGTGATTAGGGCCTGAGCGGCACTACATCTGTTTTTCAGGGGAAGCTACTTGAAGACTTTTTGTAACATGCGAAGTGTGAGAAAGCAGGCAGAGGAGACTGTGTTGACCTGGGACTTCATGGTCAATTTGCGAGCCAGGATTTTGACGAGTTTTCTGGTGTGGTCGGTCGATTTGGGTGATGGTTCGAGGGCCAATAGAAGTCGTTCCAAGGAATGTTGTTGTTGCTTAAGATCAGCAGATCAGCAATTATGTTTTGTCCATGCTGAGCTTCAGGCAGTTGTCCTTCTGGTTCTTGTGTTGGTGGGGTCTTCTGAGAGTAAGAGGGTGAGCTGGGTGTCATCTGCATAGGATATAATGTTTAGTCCATGGGCTCTGAAGATGTTGGCCAAGGGGGTCCTGGAGTTTTTGAAAAGAGTGGGGCTGAGGGAAGAACCTTGAGGAACACTGCAGATTACATCCTTGGGTTCGGAGGTGAACAGTAGTCCTTCTGAGTTCTTCCAGTGAAGAAGGAGGCAATCCACTTGAGGGAGATTTCTTGGATACAGATGTGGTGCAGTATTTTGATCACACTGTGATGAGATACGGTGTTGAAGGCTGCTGAGAGGTTGAGGAGGATCAGAGCCAACATTTCTCTCTGGTTTAGGTGGGCTCTGATGTCACTGGTGGCTGCAATCAAGTCAGTCTTGGTGCTCTGGTTGGTGCAGAATCCAGATTGGGAGGTATCAAAGAGATGGTGCTGCTCCAGATATTTTGTTTGTCATGTAACACGTAGTTCTGGCCAAATTCCACCGACTGTCCTGGGGTTGAGATTTTTGTCACGAGTGGCTCACCAACAGTAAGTTGCTGAGTGAGAATTGGTGTCCCATAGCGTGACTTTTGGGCACCAGTAGGGCACCCAGTGACATTTTCCTAATGTAGGTGGTGGAGGACAGTCTTGACCATAAACTGCAGGAAAGCTGCTGCTTAAGTAGAAAAGCTACTTGAGTGGCAGCAAAAACTACTTGAACAGCAGAGCATACTGGTGTGCCACATCGTGTCTTTGTCTCTGATGCCTCAGGGCGGAGCAAGCTCCCGGTGCTAAAAATCAGCACGGCTGTGCAACGTGCCAATTTCACCCTGCTTGCGGAACTCCATAGAATCTCGAAGATTTTTTATGTAACTCTGCAGAATTCCATGAAGTGAAACTCTGCAGGTTAGAGATGATCTTGTCATGGAAAATGTCAGCGGGTAGTTTGATAAAAGAGAGAAAGTTGAGCCCAGCCTCTTCCACTCACTGATAAACACAGATGGGCCTAGAGCTGGCCTCTACATTACCACACACATCCCACATCGCAAAGACCCTGGTGCCTCTTATGGTGATCTTTCTCTGGGATGATGGAAAAAACCACTGTGGATAGGAACAGTTTTGCTGTATCTCTTCCTCTTTTCCTGTACACCAGTGTCAGCACAGTTTTCCACCATTCCCTCTGAAAGAAACTAAAGGAAACTGGCACAAATGGAAGAATTCTTTACTGGATATCCTCCTGGCTTGCTGAGAGACAGAGCTGTGTCACATTTCCTCCATTCATCTCTCCCCCTGAAAGGTAAGGATACATCAATGATCACTCATTCTTCCACTCTACTTTGTCTACTTCATCCGACTGCCAGACCTCATCAAATCTTTAAATCTAACATGCTGCAACTATGCAGCTAACCGACATATCATCTTGAAACTGGAAAATTTGAATGATAGAGCAAAACTTCACCACTGTTGCCAAATCATCGAACACTGGATCCTTACTAATCACCGTAAACTGAGATTATCCAAACCTGAAATCTTCTGTTGCAGGCATCGGAAGAACTACCATCCTCTGATAACCTAGTGTGCCTTAAGCACATTGACAGAAGTAAGAAACCTTGGTATGATCATGGATTCAAATCTTTGTCTGAGTCTGAAAATACACCATGAAGACACTGTGATGAGTCTTTCAACAGCTAGGGTTTCCACAAAATGTGCACTTGACCACCTGCCTTTTATCATATCTTAATTATGCAAAACTACTATAGGGTTTCATTCTTTTTACTATGACAGTTACAATAAATTCAAAATGCCATAGAAGGGTATATGATACAATAACATGCATATGATCAAATCCCAACTGCCCTACAAACTCTCACTGGATTCCTATTATAAAAGTTGAGTTTTCAAGATCTTAGGCCCTCATTACAACCCTTGGTGGTCGGTGATAAGGTGGTAAATACCGGCGAATTATGACCATGGCAGAAAGAGTTCAGACAGACAGCCACTTTACCACACCGACCACCATGGCGCAATCGACAGGCACCACGGTGGTAGCCGCCTACAGCCAGGCAGAAGTCAATGTACCGCCCACCGTATTGTGAGACCGGAAACTGACACCTTTTCCGGAGCAGTACCAACGACATCAAAAGCCTGGCGGAAACACTGCATAGAATGGAAACAACTCACCTTTGGAGACTCAGGGAAGAACCACGCGGCCATGGAGCCAGAACTGCATATCTTCCCAATGCTGTTCTACATCCCGCTCCACCACGAACACCAATGACGGCGAAGACAACCACGGTGAGTACAGCAGCCTAGCACACGGGGGAGGGGGGAGGAAAAAGAGAGTGACACACACACGCAACACCCCCACCCTCAACACCATACACACAAGCAGATGCAGTAATAAAACATATCCACCCTGTACCCCTCAGGAATACTTCAAGGACAACACGAATAGATAAAAGTGAGTGTATTAAGATAAATAAAGTAGTAATAAGTGCATCCAATCTAAAAGTATATACATATCAAATCAAGGGACAATGCCCAGTCCTCAATGTTCGTGGGCCACAGGGCCACATCACAAAGTCCTTGACCCCACGTGTCTCCTGCACCAACACGGAGAGAACACTGCAGGGGCATCAGCTGTGAAATAGGCGGGCACCTAAGGGGGATGGGGGACGGGGAACAGGGGGCACCTCAGCCGGCAGATGGGACAACACCACTGGTCCTGGAGGGGGAAACATGCCCTGTGCTTGGTCCTGGGGAGTGCAAGGCCACAGTCTCTCAAGTGGGAGACTTTCCCACTGGCTCTGGAGAGGACAACATGCCCTGTGCTTGGTCCTGGGGTGGCTGGGGTGAGTGGATGGCTCCTCCACTGGTTCTGGAGGGGGCATTGTGCCCTGTGCTTCTGATCATGGGGAGGCTGGGGTGAGTGGATGGCTTCTCCAATGGTTCTGGAGGTGGCACCGTGCCCTGTGCTTCTGATCCTGGGGAGGATGGGACGAGTGGATGGCTTCTCCACTGGTTCTGGAGAGGGCATCGTGCCCTGTGCTTCTGATCCTGGGGAGGATGGGGTGAGTGGATGGCTTCTCCACTGGTTCTGGAGGGGGCATCGTGCCCTGTGCTTCTGATCCTGGGGAGGATGGGGTGAGTGGACAGCTTCTCCACTGGTTCTGGAGGGAGTGCAAGGTCACAGTCTCTCAGGTGGGTGTCAATCCCACAGGATTTGCAGGGGCAGCCCGCACAACAGCCCATGGACTCAGGATTACACACTGTCCACCTTCCTCCTTGTTCCTCTTGGCAGCAGCTGGGAGTGGCACCTTTACCTTCACGGAAGCAGATGGGGATGGCACCTTTACCTTCCTGGCAGCACTTGGGGTAGACACTCTTTGCGTGTGGCTGCCTGGTGCCTGGAATCCCTTCCCATCACGAGTTGCTGTAGACACTACTGGGCCCGTGGAATGGGTGGCTGAGGTGCTTGCCTGGGTTTTATACACCATGGCCAGATGTGAAGGACAGAGAGAGAGGTAGGGAAGAGGTCATTGGTGGAGAGGAAAAGCTTCTTAGGGACATTGCGGCGGGAAGAGGGTGAAGGTCTGGGAGTGTAGGAAGAGGGAGTGGTTGTAGGAGGTGTCTATCGACTGAGTTTGGGTGCAGGTACATGGGCTGGATGCTGTTGTGAGGTGGATGGCTGTTGGGTGTCTGAGTGCTTACGTTTGTGTACTTTGGGTGGAGGGGGCATAGACACAGCGGGAGAGGACACAGGGGACGTATGCATGGATGTAGGGTGGTGACTGATAGTGAGGGGTATGTAGTGATAGGCGTGATGGTGATGGAGGTAGTGGATGAAGATGTAGTGCATGCAGGTGTGAGTGTAGACGCAACTGGGAGGAAGTTGGAGGAGGAGGAGGAGGAGGAGGGGGGCACAGTGGAGACAGTGGATGTTGTTATGTCTATATCTGGATGGTGTTTGTGTAAGTACCTGTGGGATGATGTGTGTTGTTTGTGTTTGCCTGTGCCACTCTTGTGTGCTGTCCTGTGTGCATGCTCATCTGAATTGTGTACTTGGGATAGGTTGGGGTTGAGGAGAATGGGATTGGCAAGAGAAAGTTGGAGGGGGGAGGGTGGAAACAGGGACAATGGCTGCCATCAGAGAGGAGGCCAGAGCATGGACCGATCTCTGTTGGGCCGCCAAGCCAGTGTGAATGCCCTCCAGAAATGCATTGGACTGTTGCATTTGGGCTGCCAGCCCCTGGATGGCATTCACAATGGTTGACTGTCCTACAGAATGGATTGCAGGAGGTCAATAGCCTCCTCACTCAGGGAAGCAGGGCTAACTGGGGCAGGGCCTGAGGTGCCTGGCGCAAAGGAGATGCCCACCCTCCTGGGTGAGCGGGCACGGGCTACTCGCTGAGGGGCAGCAGGGAGGGTGGTGCTGGTATGGGGGTGGCAGCTGTACCTGTATGTGGGGTGGGCACAGAAGTGAGGTATCCATGTCCGAACTGTCTCCTCCAGTCTCCGCCATGGTGCTTCCATCGCCCTCTGTCCCACTGGTGCCCTCACCATCGGTGGACTCTGCCTCCTGGGTCCTGTGGGATGCAGCTCCATCCTTCACTGGTGCCTCTGCTCCTCCCCCAGATGATGCTAATGCACATAAGGACAGGATGACAAAACAAGGGGAGAGAGAGACAACGGATACACTTGGTCAATAGCTGCACCAACACTACTGTAGGTGTACACAGCACCCTCACACACAGGGAACAGCCCTACGCACTTTGCATGGCACTACCAGTAAGAATGCTAGTCACCAGGGCATGGGAGGGACACATACCGCCCACTGCAGCATACCTGGGACCCGCACACCCCTGCCCAGTAGTGGATGCCTACTAGTTAGGTTGAAGGAATGTAACATCAGAACCCTGCCCAACATGGGACCTACACTGCAATGTCAGCTCTGGCCTGGGTGCTCCCACAGACACACATGCCCCACCCGGATACCACCCCACCAGACTTAAGTAGTAATGATGGGCACTGAATTCACCCCCTTGTTGCTGCTGTGATGCCCCCAAGCGCCCATCCAGCTCCGGATAGGCCACCACCAGTATGCAGACCATCGGGGGGGGTCAGGGTTCGATGGGCACTCCTTCCTCATTGGGAGGCCATACCCAGTTGGTCCTCCGCCATCTTCCGTGCCCAGCGTCTCAGTTCCTCCCACCGTTTCCTACAGTGGGTGCTCCCCCTGCCGTAGATCCCCAGGGTCCGCAAGGCACGCCATATACACTTCTTTTGATGGGCACTGACCTGCAGAGGTAATATACACAGGGAAAGGTATTAGTTAGACCGTCCTGCCTGTTACACCCATGGCCCACCATAGCCCTCCCATCCCCTTATGCACAGACATGGCCAAGCATACATGCTGCACACTTGCCAGGGCCCATCCACCAACCCCCCATACATGAGGCCTTCACACATACCACTCCATGCATTCATGACCCATGCACCGTGCTCACAGTGTACTCACCTGTTGGTCTGGAGGCCCATACAGCAGTCCATACTGGGGTAGGACCCCATCCACCAGTCACTCGAACTCTGCCGAGGTGAAGGCAGGGGCCCTTTCCCCAGTCACACGGGATATGGTGGGTTCCAGACACAGGTCACAGTAGCACATGCAGTGAAGGTCCTCTTCTGGTGAAGATCAGGTAGCAAGTGAATGAACAGATAGAAATGGGTGCATAAAGTCTGCGCCAGTGTACATCACCATTGACCACTGTAACCCATAGAGCCCAATTATAGTCAATGAGGAGTTGCAGGGTGGTTCCCGACCGCCTCCTGCAATGACGAACAACTTCAGCGGAATTACCTCACTTCCACCTGTCCCTCCATACAGGACAGGCAGACACCATTTCAAGGAGGGGTAGACCATGAATCCTAATTGCGTCACAGATCACAATTGTACATTCCAGACATATGCCACTAATACATTAATAAATCACATCATGCATTGAACTGTAGTGGCTACAATGTACAGATTATGACGGGCTCCTCACTCTTTTGCCCCATAGATTGAAACAGCTGAGGATTAATAGGAGATGGAGACATCCCCCCATGTACAAACCCCTAGTGTACTTGGCAACAATGGAGGAGAGGCACATTATACTCACCTACAGACTTGACAGGGCCACAATCACAGAGCTGTGATCCCAATTGGAGCCTGACCCAATATCTGCTATCTGTCACCCCACTGGGATCCCCCCTCGTGTGCAAGTGCTATCTGTGCTCCATTTCTTGGCAGCTGGTCCTTTTCTAGTGACAGTGGGCTTGGCAGCAGGAATATCACAGCCAATGTTCTCAATAGTGCTGACCAGAGTGTTGTTTGCCCTGATTAAACACATGTTCAGCTACATTGTCTTCCCCCAAGTGGAGAATTCGGCCACAGTGAAGGCTGGGGCGACTGATGGAACACATATTGCATTTGTCCCCCCCGCCATAATGAACAGGTCTTCAAAAAGCATAAAAGTTTTCACTCAATGAATGTGCAGATGGTGTGTTTGGCGAACCAGTACATCTCCCATGTCAATGCCGAGTATCCAGTCTCGGTGCATGATGCTTTAATCCTAGGGGAATAGCAGCATCCCAAATGTGATGGCCCAACTCAACAGGCACAGGGTATGGCTAATAGGTGAGCCCTGGTTCCCACCCAGTATATGTTGTTTTGTGGGTATGGTGTAGGCCATATGGCATAGTGTGTGGCTAATAGTTGTCCCTCGATATTTGCAGGTGACTGTGGTTACCCCAACCTCTCATGGCTACCGACCCCTGTGAGGAATCCCAGGACAAGGGCAGAGGAACGTTACAATGAGGCACATGGGCGAACAAGAAGGATAATAGAACGGACCTTCGGCCTCCTGAAGGCCAGGTTTCGGTGACTCCATCTAACAGGTGGATCCCTGTGCTACTCACCCAAGAAGGTCTGCCAGATAATTGTGGCATGCTGCATGTTGCACAACCTTGCATTGAGACGCCATGTGCCTTTTCTGCAGGAGGAGGAGGCTAGAGATGGCCGCGTGGCAGCAGTGGACCCTGTGGACAGTGAAGATGAGGTGGCAAAGGATGAGCATGAGGACAACAGAACTGCAGTGATACGTCAATACTTCCAATGACACACAGGTAAGACATTGTAACTTCACATTTCATTGACAGTTTTGTGTTTGGCATTGTCACTGGCAGGCTTTGAATTCCCACTTCTATGCCCACTCACCGTACCCTTTGGCAACCCTTTTTGCAGAAGTTGGTATCCCACTATCACTCCTGGTGTGTTCACTGCAGCCAACTACAAGTCTCTCCTATGTATGCATTACTGTACAGTTGAACTGCAATGTTTAAACCTTGTTAAATGAAAACATATGTATACTTGTATTTTTTCAAAGCATGTTTATTTAAGTACTATGAAAAAAAGGGGGTAGTGCAATGGGCTGGGGTGATGATGGAGTAAAGTCCGGGGTAGGTTCCAGTCTATTGGCAGCACAGGTGCATTGTCCAAGGGGGAATAGCAAGTGGAGCAATGGCAGTTCAAGGTGGATAGGGTGACAGAGTGGGACACAAGGGCGACATTCAGAAAAGTCTTATTTCCTGGTGGGGGTCTTGGCAATAGTCTCTGGCTTCTGCCTGGATCGCAGGGAACTTTTGCGTGGTGGTTCTCCTTCTACAGAGGGAGGGGTGCTGGTGGCCTGTTGGTCCTGTGGCGGGGCCTCCTGTCCACTAGCGGCAGCGGAGGTGGAGGGCTGTTCAGATGTCTGGCTAGTGGCAGGAGCCCGCTGGTGTGACACTACCTCCCTCATAATGGTGGCCATGTCTGCCAGCACCCTTGCAATGGAGACCAGGGTGGTGTTAATGGCCTTCAAGTCCTCCCTGATCCCCTGGTACTGTCCCTCCTGCAGCCGCATGTTCTCCTGCAACTTGTCCATGATCTGGCCCTGCGTATCATGGGAATGCTGGTATTCTCCCAGGATCGCAGCGAGTGTCTCCTGGAGGGAATGCTGGTATGCTCCCAGGATTGCAGCGAATGCCTCCTGGAGAGTCAGTTCCCTGGGCCTGTCCTCCCCCTGGTGCAATGCCGTCCTTCCACCTTCCCTGTTGTCCTGTGCCTCTTTCCTCTGAACCGTGTGCCCACTGACCCCAGGTCCCTGATTGTCTTGGGTATGGGGGGTGCCCTGGGGTCCCTGTAGTGGTGGACACACTGCTGATTGACGTGTCCTGGGGACAGAGGTATGGTATGCTGGGTGGGTGCTGTGGTGGTGTTTCCTGAAGGGGGAGGCTCTGTGGTGGTGTGTGACTGTGCTGGGTAACCATCTGTCCGGAGGTCCCTGATGGGCCAGGTTGGTCATCCAGATCCAGGCAAGCAAAGTCGCTGTCATCACTGTGGTGCTCTTCTGTGGGGGGACTGGATGTTGCTGGCACCTCTTCTCCGGAGACAGTGGCTGGGATACCTGTGGGGATGTATATGCAGTGTTATTATTTCTGTGTGTGACATATTGTGCATGGGTGGGTTGCCCTCTACAGTTGTTATTGCCCTGGTAGCTTTTCATTGTGTGAGTTGTTATATGGTGGGCTAGGTGATTCTCCAGTGTGCATGCTTTAGTGATAGGTGTCCATGCAGGTCTGTGAGTGGTGCCCATGCATTGGTGGTGCATGCAGGGCTTGGCATTGGGATGAGAGGGTTGTGATGGTGGGGTATGCGGGAGGTGGTAGAGTGATGGGACTGACAGTGGGGTGGGGGTATGTGTTGGCAAGCAGGTATGCGGGTAGTAGTAGTAGTATAGAGTTGACTTACCAGAGTCCAGTCCTCCTCCTACTCCTGCCAGACCCTCAGGATGCATGATTGCCAAGACTTGCTCCTCCCATGTTGTTAGTTGTGGGGGAGGAGGTGGGGGTCCACCGCCAGTCCTTTTTACAGCTAGTTGGTGTCTTGCTGCCATGGAACATACCTTCCCCCATAGGTCGTTCCATCTCTTCCTGATGTCATCCCTTGTTCTGGGATACTGTCCCACGGCGTTGAGCCAGAGCTCCATCTTCCTTGCAATGGATATCTGCTGCACCTGTGCTCCGAATAGTTGTGGTTCTACCCGGATGATTTCCTCCACAATGACCCTTAGCTCCTCCTCAGAGAATCTGGGGTGTTGTTGTGGTGCCATGGGTGTAGTGTGAGTGGTATGTGTGAGGGCGTGTAGGGTGATGTGTTGTGTGTGTGTTGTGAGGTGCGTGGGTGGTGAATAGGTGATGGTGGTATGTGGCTCTGGTAGTGTGTGTGCTCTTGCTGTCTCTCTCTGATGGCAATTAATTGTAGCCGTAAAGGGTTGCGGGTAGTGTGGGTGTGTGTTTTCCAGTGGTGTGGGTGTGTGGTTGTGGTGTGTGTATGGGTGTCAGGTGTGTGTAGTTTGAATTGTCCAATTTGGTGTTGTTTTGTTTGAGTGTGTGTAATTTGAGCGCAGCAGTATGTACCGCTAATGGTGTACCGTAGTTGAATGTCAGCATGGTGATTCGTGGGTCATAAAGTGGTGGGCGTTGTTCTGTTGGTGTAACAGTGTGGGTTATGATACTGCCAGTTTTTCACTGACCTTTTGTGTGGCAGCGTTGTGTCTGTGGCTGTATAGTGACGGATTCGTGTGTGTGTGTCATAATATGGTGAACAGATATCCTCAGTGGTCTGTTAGCGTCAGTCAGCATGGTGGTAAGTGGGATTTACCACTAATGTCATAATGAGGGCCTTACTGTCGTATAGCCATCAACCCCAAAGGACCATCCTACTTTTAAATACATTTCAAATGATAGTCCTAAAATTGAACACTCTCATCTACACTGGCACCACAACTGATCATCCTGACCTACAATAAGAAACACATGGGAGGCCTATATTCTCTTTACAAGCAACTAAACTCTGGAATTCACTCCTAGCATGAATAAGCACCATCAACAACCACTTGGAATTCATGAGTATTGTGAAGATCTGATAATTTTCAAAATGAAGCCACAAAAACAAGGCTAGACTTCTCCCAAATAAGCTCCCATTATAAAGACAAAAACCAATTGGGGTCCAACGCCAGTCCTCTGTACTACTAGTTGGTGTCTTACTACCACGGAATGCACCTTCCCCCGTAGGTTGTTCCACCTCTTCCTGATGTCATCCCTTGTCCTTGGGTGCTGTCCCACGGTGTTGACCCTGTCCACGATTCTCCGCCATAGCTCCATCTTCCTGGCAATGGTTGTCTGCTGCACCTGTGATCCAAATAGCTGTGGTTCTACCCTGATGATTTCCTCCATCATGACCCTTATCTCCTCCTCTGAGAACCTGGGGTGTCTTTGTGGTGCCATGGGTGTAGTGTGAGTGGTTTGTGTGTGAGGGTGTGTGGGGTGATGTGTTGGGGTGTGTGCTGTAAGGTGTGTGGATGGTGTTATTGTGGCTCTGGTTCTGTGGGCGCTCTTGGTGTGTTTCTCTCTCTCAGATGTCTATTTTTTGCATCTAAAGGTTGTGGGTAGTGTGGGTAGTGTGGGTGTGTGTTTTATAGTGGTGTGTGTGTGTGTGTGTGTGGGTGTGGTGTGTCTATGTGTGACAGGTGTGTGTAGTTTGAATTGTCCAATGTAGTGGTGTTTTGTGTGTGTGTGTATTTTGAGTGCGGCGGTATGTACTGTCAATGGTTTACCGCGGCTGAATGTCCGCCATGGTGATTTGTGGGTCATAATGCTGTGGGCGTAGTTCTGTTGGCGATACAGTGTGGGTTTTGGTACCACTAGTTTATCTTTGGCCTTTGGGCTGGCGGAGTTGTGTGTGTGGCTGTATAGTGACGGATTGCTATGTGTGTGTCATAACATGGGTAGCGGTAATCCGCCGCGTCGGCGGTATGTTGGCGGCAGTCAGCATTGTGGTAAGCAGGACTTACCCCCCAGGGCCATAATGTCATCAATTTATCCAGTAGTCAAACAAATGAGTCGTAGCTGTACTTGATATATCTTTTGATATTTGGTACTTGAGATAAAAGCTTTTTTCAATCTCATCTCCAAACGAAGATCCTAAGAAAACAGGCAAAAACAGAAATACATATTTATCTCTCTCTCTCACACACACACACACATACATATATGTACACACACACATATATATACATACACATATATATATATATATACACACACACATATATATATATATATATATATATATATATATGAATAAAAATAATGTTAAAGTTGCCCTAATTATATCTAATGCATCTTAATCATTACTCAGATGAAAGCTCAATTATTCTTTAAAGTTCAAACCTGTTGGACATTTGGTCTCCAAATAAATTATGTACCTTGACTTCAAATGTCTTAGTGCCAGTTGTCTGTCATCCTGTCTCTCTCTCTGCCTAGTTTGGTCTATCAGACATAATCTTTGAAAATCTGGATTGCTATTGTGCTACTTTTGGAAGACCCTGGCAACTGGATAGGAACTTTTTTCTGATTAAGGGACCTCAGGTGTGCCAAAATGCGCCCTTGTTTCTGGATGTAATGTACTTCCAGCATACATAATGTCACAGGCACACAATAGCACATACAATTCATAGTATGGACTGCAATTCAAAAAAGGATTAATCCCAACAGTTTCCTTTCAGTGCTGTACAGCATATGATTTCACATTGAAGCTAATTCTGCATGCCTTGCAGTTCATATTTGATAAAAATCCAGACATGTGTATTTCTGGTCATCATATCTGTAGTAAATTAATATCTCATTAATCTATCTCTCAGTGACCTATTTCACTTGTATGTAACACTAAGACTGGGGGTGATAGCTTTTTCCAGGGTAGTGTCTGAGAGTAGAATATGTGTTTATAATTCCTTACTGACCCTAAGAGATTGCAGAATTAAATAAATAATACTTTTGACACTGCTGTTCCTTTTCTTCAGGGAGTTGGAAGGTTGAATTAAATCCTTTCTGTCCTCAAGTAATACTCTTTGTTTTGCTTGTTCTGTAACTTATAAGGGTAAAATCTCTTTCATGAAATCTAGTAATTATACACTCCTATTCTTGGATAAAGGTTTCATTGTCAGTACAGTTACACTTAGCAAGTAACAATTCACCAAATTAGATACTCCCCTTTAGTTCCTCAGAATTACTGCATTCAGCATGAAGCAGCCTATTGCCCGATTTTCTTTCATAAAAAGGAGTTGTAGTAACGTTATTATTTATAATTGTAACTCTGATGTACAGTAAATCAGTGGTATGATTACTAATAGTGCTAGCGAACATCAAACATAATCATGAGATTTACCCACCATTTCCGTCATCCCTAGCAATGTCAATTTGGTGATGGGCTGGTGAGAGGAATGGATAGTTTGACCACCTAATATGATCAGATACAATAAACACATCATTACATGGGTGAGACACATCGATTATGTACTTATTATTTGGGATGATAAGAAATCCTTATGGAATGTATTGAGTTCTGAACTCTAATGATTATGATTTTAACCATTAGACTGAAATCACTGGCCAACAGAAGATAACTCTACCTATGTAGCATTGTGGGACGGCACCTTTAAATACACTATTTCAATCAATATTGTTTTCGGATAAAAGCTATGGCAATATATACATTTAATGTAGATATTACTAAAAAAAAAATCATAGGCAGAAAAAAGAACGAAGAGCAATTCACCGACATAAGCGACAAGAAGAAAAATTCTACCAACTCAAGCATTTAACTCTTCAAAAAGCATAACATACACAGCATTGTGCTTTATAAGGTATTAATTGGGGTACTTCAAGGACAGTACTTGCTAGGCATACGACTAATTATTTGTCCCTGTCTGTAAACATCCAAGCAGACCAAATGTAAAACACCACTGCACAGTAAATGGACGATCAATCGGTCGGCCCTATAACTCAGTTAGTGTGTCAGTGTACATTGTGAGGACATGAATCCTTGTTCTACTGCATAAAGCATGATATGTAAGATGGATTCTCCCCAAACTGTAGTCAAAGAGGACAATACTTGTCTGTTTACAACACATAGGACTCCAGTGAAGGTTTCGTATCAATATCTATGGGATATTGTGAACAAGGGTGTAAATTTGTTCCATCATCATATTTGCAGTGGAAAATAGTGGACCAATGATGAGTGAACTGTGCAGTAATTTTCACAGAAATGTTTAGCACATTTTCAAAATAATTGGTTTTGTGATAAAGCTCGTCCAACAAATAAACCGCCACTAGTTTCCGGGTGTTGCAGGCACAAGAATTCACATTAGTACTAGTCTGAAACATTTCGCACTTTCAAGAGAAATGGAGATAAGAATAACCAGATCGTACTATTTTTAGCAAATGCATGCATCTTGGTTAACTAAACCTCCCTCTTCTATGTCCAGTCAAGTTTTGCACTCAAACATTTTTTTACAGTGGGATTTCTTTGTTCTCATATATGTTTCACTGCTTCAGATCCACTTTCTACCGTACTTTATATGTTCTCAGTCAGTTTTTTGGCCTTATGAAATCGCTAACACATTTATCTTATCAATCTAAAATATGATGTACTTTTAATTCGCTGCATTTACCTGTACCTACTACATTACTAAACACTGGTACTGTGACAAAAGGCCCTTTGATACTTCTCAAAAGAAGGTACTCCATTTGTGGGTGGTGGCAACTGGCAAGCTGTGCTCATACTTGCAGCTTTGGAAATTAGAGAAAATACTTTTCACACTTAAAGGACTCACGAAGTGTAGCGTTCAGCTTTTCTATTTGAGTGCTCTCTATCATTTTAAAATATTATTACAAATGTCTTCATCACTTCACATCTGAATTCTTTGTATGTCACCAATGAATTACCTGAAAACACTCGCTACCAGAAAACCAAGTGACTGAAAAACAAGCATGCCAGCCAATTAGACGTTTATTCACCCTGGTTGGAGAGCATAATTTTCTTCTAAGAAGCAAAGTTGCAAGGACTATAATACAGGTCTTGGGCGGTCCCTGCAAGTATTTAGTGAATGTGTTTCCAGAAAACATTGGGCCATTACCCACCAGGTTTATAAGCAGATATAGATGAACAGTGTATTTCAGAAATTTACTACAGGAATTTCGTGCCCCATTTCTAATACATTTTAGACTCTTTTGATATTCAAAGTGGTACATCAGTAGTATGTCCGGGGAGCTGTGACTGTCCAAACTTTTATGTAATTCTCTTGGAATTTTCAGGAGAATTTCTTTATAGAATATGCAAACACATTTTCTCATGCATTGACATACATAGGCCCATATTTAAGCTTTTTGAACGCCACGTTTGCGTCATTTTGTTGACGCAAAATCGGTGCAAACTTACAAAATACAATTGTATTTTGTCTGTGCCGTTTTGCGTCAAAAAATGACGCAAATGCGGTGCTTAACAAGTATAAACATGGGCCATAGTGTACAATCACACATTCCTAAATACAATGCTGCAGTGCAATTCAACTTGTTTTTTTCACCTAGAAAATGTTTTTCCTTGTGGTGAAGCCCAGCTACATACACACCAACCAGATTTTGGGTTATTTCGCCCGTAATGGATATGGATTTACGTTTGCCCTTGACATGAGTAATTAGCAAATACTGCACAGGGTGGGAAAAGACGCAGGAAATGTTTCTGAATATCCACAAAAGAATTAACTTCTGGGTGCCCACAAATTCCTGCCCTTGGCAACATATTTGGGCTCTCGAAAAATAATGTGAGTTCAAATCTCTGATTTGCTAATAAATAACATGGGTTTAAACAAAAAGCAAGCCATTTGAACGATTAAGGAGAATGTAGGTGCCCCAATGCCTTTGCCATAGGGCCCCGTGTGTTTTTCTTCATTACACCTGCTAAGAATATGATAAAGTTCGAAATGAGTTGCTTTTGAAGGTGTCTCGATATGTGAAAGGACAGGAGACTCTCAATACGTGCTCCTTGATTGATTACTTTTTACTGTGGTTTATTAGGAAATAATTATATTTAGCTTTGCATCTTTGCATCATCATTTTCATGCTTAACCATCCTAAAAGTTAAATGCCATACAATGCAATAACTATTCATCTTTGATGGGGACAACATTTTGTAGATGGGCTATGATTTATTGTTCTGCAGGAAATTATATTGGCCGGGACTTATATAGAGTCCCTCAAGACATATCAAACACTAAACTAATCCTGAGCTGCCAATCATCTGCCAAAGAACTGGTTTTACGGTAACAGAAACCCATGGCTGAATTTTTTTCAGCACTACTTCTGATTTTTGTAATACATTGAAAGGTCACATACTGAACAGCAAAAAACTGTAAGATACATAATAAAGTCTTACCATGAATTGTGACAGACAATGTGATATAGTTAAGAAATGGTTGACTTTTGATTTTAGCACTAAGTGAAATCTTAATTATTCTGAAAAGTTTTGAATATAAAACCTGCATTTACTTCCCCGCATTTACACGTGAAGACAACACGCAATCGGTTTTGCCTAAGTGATTATTAATAATTTGTTGTAAGTTTTAGCTTGGTCAGCAGGTGTCTGATATATTAAACACATGGTTGAGCAGGGTTACCTGAATGCCAGGCACTATTTTAAATGTGGGAGAATGGATAAATAAAAAGAAAATCTATAAAGGCAAGCACGGGAGAAGCAAGCAAGAAGATAAGTAAGGATTTGAGAAAAAAAGAAGATAAATGGTATAAGTAACATGTCAATAAAAATCATAAGGGCAATATGTTGTATTGGTTGCTTTGTTATTGGAAGAAGTGCAGGTAGTATTATTGTACCTTTCAAAATGTTCACAGTGTAAATATCCAAGAACGTAAATTATTCAAAGAAAAGCAGAAAAAAATCATTGATAGATAGATAGATAGGTATTTTTTTTGGTGTCTTTTGGTAGGATCTCCGTTTGGAGATGAGTTTGTAAAAAGCTTCTATGTCAAGTACCAAAGATATATCAAGTACAACTATGACTCAATTGTTTGACTACTGGATTAATTGATGACATAACATTCCTTTGTAAATATTAAGCTGAGTACCTCTTTATACTAGGAATGTAAGTCCACTTGGGCACTATATTCAAAAACAGAATAACATAAGATATTTACTTACGATGTGCCCTCCTTGTCAATTATTTGAATATTATGTATGGAAAGTGATGCATTGCTTCATTGATATGCCCACTAGAGCATCATTTATGATTTAATGGAATTTTAACATGGCTTCTGAAATGCAATTTAGCATGGCTAGCATTTTGTCCTTTATCATTTATTGTAAGAAATGTTATGTTGCTTTTTTTGCAGATTAGTCACTGCTACACCTCTTCTAATTTAATGCACTATAGAGTGAATATAATTGAAACTGTCTGATTTTAGGGCCATTATATTAAGTTAAAGCAAAGTGAATTTTTAAGTTTGTATTCGCTCATGAGAAAAGCTT
This sequence comes from Pleurodeles waltl, assembly GCF_031143425.1. Taxonomy (NCBI): domain Eukaryota; kingdom Metazoa; phylum Chordata; class Amphibia; order Caudata; family Salamandridae; genus Pleurodeles; species Pleurodeles waltl. Next base: position 474,455,161 of record NC_090451.1, read on the forward strand.
TGCCGAAACATGTTGGTGTTACAGCTACCTACAGAATAAACCTTGCACAAGCAGGTCCATGAGTGCAGCAGTGTAGTGGTGATGCGTCAAGAGGGGAAATGGGAAAATGACATTGGAACTTTTCTCACGGATTGTCCATTTTTTATTTGGTGTAGGGCTGTGTGGTATTTTTCGAGAAATTACCATTCAAAGAGATGCTTGTATTGGGCATAAAGGGGTTAATACTCATTATGCTAGAGTTATTTATAGTCGAGGAGCGACCAATATACTTTGATCCCAAAATGAGAAAAAATAAAACAAAACCCATTGTCCAATTGGAGAAGCTTACAAGACACTAGTACAACCCACCTGGTACACCAGCAATTACTCAGTTATCACTTATGCTATTTATCATATCATGAGGGATGTAATAAGTGAGATCATAAACAGTGCATGGTGGGTTGCATGTTATGGTTAGTTTATTGAACCATAACAGGCATGTTTCTGTGTTTGTTAGGTTTTGTTTTTTAAGCATAACTGCACATGTGTTTTTCAGTAAATATGTGTGTGTTTTAACAATGCAGTAGAAATTAGACTTGCCCACCTGATGCATACTCATAAAACTGTCAATGATATGACACCATGGAAAAAACACAGATGTTGGAAGCCACGTGCCCCTATTTTCAAGTGCTAGTGCTGAGAGGAAGAAGACAAAACTATCAGGAAGACAGAAAGTAAAGGGGGAGAAGGAAACAGACATGGAGAAAAAGAGATACGGAGACAGGGAGAAGCAAATAGGGTCACTGTTAGGGAAATGGATTAGAGGGAGTTAATGACAAGGATTCAGACGCATAGAAATAATAAGGGGGTGACACAGTTATATCTTCACAATTATATTGGGCAGCACACATTCTGACCGTCTCTGATCCTATCTGTGTAGCGTAGTGGACTAGAATAAACTGCTTATTGTATTTAGAGCAGTGCTTTCTAGATTGCCTCTTGTATTAAAAAATAACCTTCTAAACAAAACAAATGTTGTGTTATTTGTCTGGGAGGAAACAAGAGGGAGAACCCTTGAGCTCTAGGCAAAGGCGGTCTGACTCTCTGTACCGGGCCTAGCAGTAACAACCCCAAATAGGAACCCATAGGATAAAGAGGAGAAAGAAAGAGAGAGACACAGACAGATGGAGGGAGCAGGCACATGTGTGTTTGTTTGTGAGGGTGTGTTTGTGTGTGACTGCGTGTCTGTGTGTTTGTGAGTGTATGTGTATGTGGTATGTGTGTGTTTGTGTCTGTGTGTGTGTGTGTGTATGTATCTGTGTGTGAATGTGTCTGGGTCTGTGTTTGTGTGTGTATGTGTGTATGCATCACTGTGTGTGTGTCTGTATGTGTCTGTGTGTATGTGTGTGTGTGTGTGTATTTGGTGTGTGTGGGGGTGTCTGTGTGTGTGTGTGTCCTCTTCTGGTGAGAGTAGACTGATGACCTTCACTCCTTCTACAACCACACACAGGGCAAACAATGACCCCTCACTGCCCCACCCCACTAGTCCCCTCAGGCATGTGTACAAGGAGGAAAACAAATACACATGAGTAACCAGACCCCCTCTTGCCCTGTAGACACAGCTATGGTTGTTTTGCTTAAGTTCTTGCCTTTCCTTCCATTGATGTGCTCATCATAACTGCTGCCAGTACGCACCTGTAAGTTTAGCGCGACTACTGCTAGTGTTTATATTTTTCTTACTGTTAATATTCATGGGTATGTTGCTAACAGCACTTTATACCATTAGTACGTTGTCATACCACCACTATCAATTTAATTGTATTACTACCAGGAGGGATATTATTCATATTTTCTGTATTGTATTCCTATAACAGTAATTAATATTATTAGAATATTAGCATTACTGGTGTTATTGTCATTATCGCTGTGACTGAAACTCTTAGTATTACTATATTTTTAAATCATATTATTTTCACAGCTTTCAAGAACTGCTAAAAAAGATATAATCACGCATACATTGATCGGAAGCAAAAACAAGAAATACGTGTAACAATTCAAGTGGAAAATCCCTGAAGTATTTAGTTACGATTTCAAACAATCCTTGCTTTAGTTTGTCCTAATGCTCCACACAATCTCACACACACACACAAATAGCACATAAACTGTAACACATACATTAAATGTGTAGCTCTCATAAACACACATAAGAGTATGAGACGCGCACACGCACACAACGACACAATCACACAAAATACTTCACGCCTCTGCCCGTCTCATTAACAACATCCCCAAACACAGCCACACCTCCGCCCTACTAAGAGACCTGCACTGGCTCACAATAGACAAGAGAATTACTTTCAAACTTCTCACACACGCATACAAAGCCCTCCCCAACCCCGGCATGAATAGCTCAACCAAAGACTCCACTTCAGCAAGCCCATGAGGCACCTCCACTCCACCTTCTCCCACCTTGCCTCCAAGTCCTGGAACTCCCTCCTGATCCACCTCAGACGATCTCCCACGCTTTCCCAATTCAGAAAGGACCTCAAAACTTGGCTCTTCACCTGATCTCCTCTGTCTGCTCTCCCCCCCGGCACCTTGTGACTCTAATGGGTGATTATCCGTGCTCTACAAGTATTAATTGATTGATTGATACGCTGACACCACCCACCAGCATACTAACATGTTTGACTCAGCAATACACTTCTCTGGTGAGAAATACCTGATTTCAGTGTTATAATTTCACTACAGGATTTAGACACTCACTCGCACACTGGAACAGGGAGACAATCATACCATTACTAGGACAGAGTGAGGCAGGAGACACTGAGGCAACAAGACAGGAGGCAGGAGGCGCTAATATAAAACACTGAGGCAATATACATTGATGCAACAAAATGAGGCAGGAGACACTGATACAGTGCTCAGAGGCAGAGACACTGATACAGCCCACAGATTGCTGTTGGAACGGCGTAATACAGGCCGGGGTGTGGGGGGTATCAGGCCAGTAGGCCCTGGTGCCACTGCGAATCCTGCACCAGTGAATGCTACACCCCTGGATTTGCCCTGAGCAGCCAGACAGTGACATTGCTCTGAGGAAGGAGACACTGACATAGTGCAGTGGAGCGGGGATTAGGGATATACTGGCATGAGCACTGGAACAGGAGGCATTTTCCCGGAATGTACAATAAATTAAAATATCACATATCCGGTCACTCATTCATGGCACCAATGCTTTTCCCACACAGACACAGAACAAGTGTAAGGCCCTTTCAACCAGGCACTCCCATGTCTATACAAGTGCAAATAACATTAGTACCTAGGCTGGGACAGGAGTCAGAGACACAGGCGATAGTACAGGTGATGCTGATTGTGAGAAAGTAGCCTCTTTCTAGCATGGTTACCCCCATTTTTGGCCTGTTTGTGAGTGATTTTATGTCAGTGTGTTTCTACTGTGTCACTGGGATCCTGCTAGCCAGGACCCCACTGCTCATATTTTGTGGCCTAATGTGTGTGTTGTCAGTAGTGCTTAACTGTTTCACTGAGGCTCTGCTAACCAGATCCTCAGTGCTTATGTTCTCTCTGCTTCCAGATTTGTCACTATAGGCTAGTGACTTAATTTACCAATTCCAATGAGCACACTGGACCCCACTTACAAGTCCCTAGTATGTGGTACCTAGGTACCCAGGGCATTGGGGTTCCAAGCGATCCTTATGGGCTGCAGAATGTCTTTTGCCACCCATAAGGAGATCAGACAAACCCTTTCACAGGACTGCCACTGCAGCCTGCGTGAAATAGTGCACACACTATTTCACAGCCATATTCGGGGTTACCATTGTGAAGCTACATATAGGTATTGACCTATAGGTAGTGCACACGTGTAATGGCGTCCCCACACTTACAAAGTCCAGGGAATTGACCCTGGACTGCGTGGGCGTACCTTGGCTAGTGCAAGGGTGCCCTCACACTTAGTAACTTTGCACTTAACCTTCAGTAAATGAAGGTTAGACATATAGGTGACTTATAAATTACTTAAGTGCAGTGGCCATGTAAGGTGTCTAGGATCATGGAATTGTCCCCCCATTACAAATATGGTATTGGGGAGCCAATTCCATGCATCCTGGGAGTTCCACCATGGACCCCCAGTACCTGCAAACCAGCTCTCTGAGACTTACACTGCAGCTACAGCTGCTGCCACCTCACAGACAGGGTTCTGCCCTCCTGGGGTCTGAGCAGATCAGTCCCAGGATGGCAGAACAAAGCATTTCCTTTGGGAGGAGGGTGTTACACCCCTCCCTTTGGAAATAGGTGTTACAGGCTGGGGAGGGGTAGCCTCCCAAGCCTCTGGAAATGCTTTGAAGGGCACAGATGGTGCCCTCCTTGCATAAGCCAGTCTACACCAGTTCAGGGACCCTGCTCTGGCATGAAACTGGACAAAGGAAAGGGGAGTGACCACTCCCCTGTCCATCACCACCCCAGAGGTGGTGCCCAGAGCTCCTCCAGTGTGTCACAGACTTCAGCCATCTTGTTTTCCAAGGTGTGGGGACACTCTGGGGGCCTCTGAGTGGCCACTCCAGCAGGTGACATCAGAGACCCGTCCTGATCGGTCCATACCTGATAAGGTAGCCAATCCCCCTCTCAGGGCTATTTAGGTTCTCTCCTGTGGGATTCTCTTCAGATTCTGCTTGCAAGTTTCCATCAGGAATTCTCTGCACCCACTGCTTCACCTCTGACCTCGCATCGACTGCAGACTGCTCCAGGAACCCCTGTAACAGCAACAAAGTATGAAGAAGGGCTACTTTTCTTCTGCAACTTCAGCTCCAGCCAGCAACTGCAACAGTTTCCATGGTGTGCACACTCTGGGGACTCCCTGTCTTCACCCTGCACCAGATGGAACGAAGAAATCTCACGTGAAGTGATGGAGTCACTTCCCTGCTCCAGCATGCACCTTATAAGATGAGGACCGGTTCTCTTGGACTCCTCTCCTGGTGATGTGCGTGCTCCTTGGAACACAGGTGGTGGACCCCTTCAACACAGACGGTCCTATGGTCATGCCATCCAAATTTGGAGGAGGTAAGAGCTTGCCTTCCCCGTTTGCATCAGTACCCCTGTGCACTGCGTCATCTTCGCCTCCTGCAGCCTCTGTGCACTATTTGCAAGAATCCTTCGTGCACAATCTGGCCCAGGTCCCCAGCACTCTATCCTGTGACGCTCAACTCACTGAGTTGTCCTATGGCGGCATGGGACCTTCTTTTGTAGTTCTGCAACAACCGCAATTTACACCTTCTTTGTCCCTGTGTCTTGGGACCTCCGTGGGTGTTGCCTGGTCATCTGTTGGTTCCCTCCAGTGTTGGAAGCCCGCTCTGCCTCCTCAGTCCGATTTGGGGCCCCCAGGTCCCTCCTGGGTCCAGGCAGCGCCACTTTCACATAATCTGTGACATTGCTTGAACCAAGGCTTGTTGGACTAATCCAGTACCAAAACTCGCCTGCATCCAACATCTCCATGTGGGACAACCATTGCATTATCCAGGAACCCGTAGCCATCTTCCTTTGGCACATTTCTGCAGTCTTTGTCCAGTCAGGGACTCATCTTTTGCACCCTCTACTAGGTTGGCAGGGGCTCCTGGAAGCTTCTCTGACTTCTGGACTTGGTCTCCTCTCTTTGCAGGTCTTCAGGTGTAGAACTTTGTTGTTTTCAGTCTTGCTTTATTCTTTCAATAACTCTAATCACGACTTGTAGCGTGTCCTAAGGAAACTTGCAGTACTTTACTCCTATTTTCCTGGACTCTGGGGTGGGGTATTTTACTCACCTTTGTGGTTTTCGTACTCTCCCAGCAATTCTCTGCACACTACACTTGTCTAGGGAGGAATTCATGATTTGCATTCCACTTTCTTAGTATATGGTTTGTGTTGCCCCTAGACCTATTTTCTCCCATTGTATTCTATAGCATTTCATATTGTTTGCACTATCCTATGTCTAATTACTTTCCTTATTTTGGTGTCTAGTGTATATATTGTGTATAATACTTACCTCCAGAAGGAGTATTGCCTCTAAGATATTTTGGCCTTGTGTCGCCCAAATGAACTACCTTTATTTTTGGTAAAACTGAGAATTGTCTTTACTTGTGTATAAGTACTGTGTAACTATAGTGGTATTTTCGGAGCTTTGCATGTCTCCTAGTTCAGCCTAAGCTGCTCTGCTAGAGCTACCTCTATCAGCCTAAGCTGGTAGAACACTACTACATTTCACTAATGAGGGATAACTGGACCTGGTATAAGGTGTAAGTACCCAAGGTACTCACTGCAAACCAGGCCAGCCTCCTACACTGATAGACACTGACACACTGCATTGAGAAAGGAGGCTCTGGCACATGGACCGGCACAGGAGACACTGACATGCACACTAGAAAAGGTGATATGTGACACTGTGCACTGGGACTAGGGGCACTGACACACTCACCAGGGTAAGAGGCACTAGAAATTGCAATAGGACAGTGAGAATCTCACCCCCCACTCTGGGACCCAAGACATTGACATGCTTGTGAGACAGGCACTCACGAGCTCCTACTCACAGAGACATTAGTACTCAATGGAGACACTGACACAGCACAGTGAGGGGAAACACTGAGCATTGCACTGGTGGCAGAGACATCCGTACTCAGAAGCAGAGACACCCATGGGCCCCCAAGATAGGGAAACAGTGACATGCACACATGCATGAGTCAATGACACTGTTCAAATGAAAGGGGACAATAACAAACATACGCTGCAGGCTGGAGATACTGGCAAACACACTGAGAAAGGAGGTGATAACAGTGCACTGTGACAGGCAGATACTTACATGCACAGGGCAATCGTAGACACTGATTGTGCACTATTAGATGGAGCTGCTGAAACACACTGAAAGGGGAGATCACTGTAACAGTGAGACACCAACTCAGTGCACAGATCACAGGGACTTGCACTCTGGCACAGACAGAAGACCCTGGGACAAGTGCTGGGCACTGTAAGACACTAACAGACATGCACACAGGACAGGGAAACACAAGTACACATAATGTTACAGAAGCTTTAACTCCACTGATCACATTCAAACACATTTGGTGAAAGGTTGCAACACTGAAACCTATATAGAGTCCTCGGGATATACCACACCCTGAACCAGCAGACTACAATCTGCATATGAGGGGCATGCAAAAATGCCCAAAGGCCCTGGGACTTAACTAAGCAGAGTTATATGAAAGATTGTCTAAAACTAAGTGCCCCTCCCCCTCAAGCAATCACAGTATCATGTGACAGCCAGAGCTGCGGTCACACTTTTCTTTACGTCATCAGGGTCTCGTCTATGCTCTTGGAGTTTCCGGTTTCTTGCCTTCAGTTGGGGGATGGGAAGAGTTGCTCAGCAGGAAGCACTATAGTGAGACCCTGCCTTGGCCTGGGGGGGAATTGGTGAGTACACTGCCGGAAGCATGCAGAGATACTGACAAGCAGTTCCTGCTAAGTGGATGAAAACAGTACTTGGGCCTCGAGAGACTGATAAGAGCAAGCCCCTTTTAAGATTTCTATAAACACATTAGATTTTACAAGCACAATTCAAGCGCTGTGCGGGTTAAACCTACAAATCTGGCAATTTGTCAGAAATAACATTTATGACTTAACCTATAAAATTGTTCAAATTTCTGTTTTCTTTATGGCTTGGTGATTGTAGTATTGAGCTGTCACCTTCATTGTCATTAACATTCAAATAATGTTAAGCATAGCAAAAAAAAAAATTGAATTTGAACACTTTGTGGATTTGAATATCACCTTGGCATTCAAAAAACACACATTTGCAAACTGAAATTCTACCCTGCTTGGTTGCAGAAACAATACTTGAAGACTTTTTCATGGCAAAATGGCTTGTGATGATGACAAATTATCCAGTATGGTATTATTCCATTGCTGCTTTTTAACAGTGGCTTTATTTAAAGTGCAGAGAAATTCCTGCCTTCCCTGCCCTGGCTGTTTGGAGTCACTTCAACAGTGCCTCCTAGGAGTTGCAGTCAGGTCACTCTCACTACTTCTCAACACCTGACAATAGGTATCCTCCCAGGTGAGTAAACTTCATTTGAGAGTTCACTAACAGATGCATTCTAGCAAGTGGACACTGGGCTAGTGATTGGAGTTCATTGGGCTTTGTAGTCATGTCACTCTCTCTACTTCCCAACACTTGACAATTGGTAACCTTCAAGGTGAGTAAACTTCATTTGAGAGTTCCCGACCCTAACAGATGTACTGGGGCAAAAGTACACTGGGCTGATAATTGGAGGTACAGGAACAGGCCCTCCTGGGAGTTGCAGTCATCTAACTCTATTCACTGCACACAGTATACAAAAGTTATCCTCCTAAGTAAGTACACTTACATTGTAAGTTAACAAACAAGGGTCTAACTGTGAGTTAAACCTAGTCATTTAACCCGGGCTTTAGGCACAAAAGGGCAGAAAAATGCCAACTTTCTAAAAGTGGCATTTTTTAAATTGTGATCAAAAACCCAACTTCACCATTAAATAAGTCTTTTCACCCCAATCGCAAAAAAAACAAAATGTGAACTGTTTATCTCTTCCTATTTGGAACATACACTTATAAAATCTAAAAAAAGGTACATGTCCAACTTTGTAAATGTGCCAAAACACCACGGTACCCCATTCTGTAATTTAAATTACTCAGACCCTATTAGAGAAGAGCTGCCAGGTCACCTTGACAAACAATTGTTTAGAGACAAGAGCCCTCACCCACAAATTGGTGGCACGCTTCATCATCAGGCCTGCTCCTCGTCAGGACAGAGCTGCAATGCCCGATGGGCCCCACAAGGGGCTCTTTGCTGGAGATCTTTTGAAAATGGAATGCTCTGAGACCTATAGTTTGATGTGGTGAAGGACTGGAAAAAGTGAAGTTGAAATTGACTATATGCACTGAAGTTATACTATATTCTAACTTGAAGTGCCTATGTCAAGGTTAAAAACAAAACAGGGCAGAGGATTATGGACAGTAATGTTCCTACCCTCCTTATGTGAATCTGTGTATGTTAATACTCCAGAGTGCTGGTCGGCATGTTTCATGCCTTGGGTGTCCCTATGGATCCAGCAGCATTACTTCAGGCCCAAAGAGAGGAAATAATACCTTGGCCTCACTACAAAAAGAGTAAGTATGCTCTCGTTGTCAGGATGTGTCATGCAAGTGTCACTGATACTCATGTGTAGGCTTCCTAATGTGGGTGACTTGAGACAGAAACACAGGCAGAGGAAGCAATATGCAAAACAATTTTGCGTTATCAGTAGATACAACTTTTATCAGTCAAAGTTAGTGTTCACATGCACACACTTTGTGAATAAACTTTTCTTGTGAAAGTGCCAAACTCATTCTATCACAGCACTTAGACAGGCGATAAGACAAGCACAGAAAGGTGGTTTTACCCTTCCAAAGTAAGTAATAGGCCCTTTGGGAAATCGCGAGTCATTGAACTGCTGCAAAACTTAAATATACATCAACATAGTATAGGTCAAAATCCGGCTAGTAATCAAGGAATGTTACAAAGTATCTTTAAAAAGTGGCTTGAAAATTCCTATCAAGACTCAATCTGGTGATCTGGAGTAAATCAAATTGAACAAATCGCAAGGTCACCCTGCTTTGATGTTTGCGATCTTGTGTTGGTCCTAATGTGAAATTAGCACCACTGGTTGTCTTGATATGTTAGCTTAACAATAAGATCACCCAATGTGCCACCCCTGCTAAGGCTAACAGGTGCTAGTGCATACCCATACATTCTAGAGGCCATAAGGGTGCTTTATCACAGAGGTCTTGTGCCGTTGTTCATATATTTTTATTGTAACAGGTAATCGTTGAACACCATTAAATGCTCCAGTACGTGGTCCAACTGATTTTAAATGCCCTCTAATCACAACAAATCTCAGGGGAAGGGAACTACTGCACAAAAATATATCAGGGTGGAGCAATGTTAACCCCCAAAGGAATTCCCATTTGTCATATGCCGTCATGAAGAGATGAGCAGTCCAGGGCATTTGTGTGTGTCATTGTGGCCACATATTGTAAACCAATTTTGTTTGAAATACTGGTATCTTACTATTTGGTACTCTACTGTGAATCAGAGCCCCCCAAGGGGGGTATTTAAATAACAGCCTTTAACACTAGGAGCCCCCCTGTGAGAAAGCAAAAAACCAAGAAGGACAGTTTTCACTTACTCCTTGCTGCATCAGTTCAGACTTGAGACCTACACACAGGCTGCAAACCAGGAACTAAATGGAAACTTGATGCAACGGTCTCAAAATTTGTGCAATCAATATAATCCACGAGCATAGAAATTATCTTGTTGAATGCATGAAGACAGCTGCACACACCAGTGATTTTGACTCCAGTGCTAGATTTGAAGCATATAGGGCATTGGAAAAGAGGGAGTTCACATTAGTTTTGTTCCTTTTCTGTACCAGTTCTCCTTTGTTAAGAATGTTCGAAATGGCACAAGACCTCTGGAATATATAGATATGCACTAGCGCCTGTTAACTTTCCAGTGGTGGGAAAGATTGAGACTGCCTTTTGGTGGTTCGTTTTGAGTATTTTGTGATGTGGAATGTATTGAAAAGTGAATAAATGGAAGGTTCTGTCAACGATTTTTGTAATCTTGTTTCACTTATTGAGGAGCAGGAGACCGGCATCAGGATTAAGGAACAAACAGATTGAGAAAACATGTGGGTTTTAGCAATGATGTGCAGCAATAGATTGTGAGACAGGAATATAGTACAATCAGCAATTTTCACTGTTGTTGGCTGGAAATATGAATGTCTTTGTTGAGCCATCAGCCTTCAGCAAGTGCAAGAGGTAGTGTCCACTGAAGCTCTCTTTGGGGCACATTAAGTAAATTACAGTGCAACACAACAACCATAGTTGCTGTGCCCCGTGTGCTATGGGGAAACAACATCCAGGAGGCATAGCTACTAAGGTATGGCTCTGCGGTTCTCCTCCCCAGCCCTATTGCACAATTAGGCTGCTTAATGGCACACAAATACCTTTACACCCTACTGCAAGAGTGTGTATGTTATATCTAGCTTAGGTTTTGTACTGGAAGGGTACGCTGTGGTTCAGCACACATGGAACGGTTGAAAAGTTAGGAGAAATTAAAAGATTTCTCCAACTTAATGCTTTTGGGGGCGCATTATTTCTTGGCACTAGGTCTTGCCTACCATTTTTAGTAGATAGGGTTTTGCATAAAAGCTATCAGTGGTAGCATGGGAAAGCCCATGTACGAGATGGTCCTTTGATGCACAGTAATCAAAAGTAGCGCAAACTTTTATTTGGATAAGTTTATTTGCTAATTTCTAGCACAAATAAGGTTTTACTAGAGTAACTACTTTATTAACAAGTTGAGCCAGTTTCAATGTTGTGCCTTTGCATGGCAAAATAGTAGATATAATATGCATTTAATGTTTTATTGGTATTCTGTGTCTTTGTTAGCAGAACAGTATCTGTTGTTTAATGGCTCTGAAGCTCTAGCTATTTTTGAGGTGTTAAATATGAGGCGTTTCTTTGCACATCTTTAACAGTACCTTTTCTGGACAGTGTTTTGACGCCCATTGGAGTAAGGTTCCCGATTTATAAAGCTCTCTTTAAATAAGTACTTCATTATCAGATGTGCTATTTGTGTTTCTGAATTATGCAAGAGTTGCAATGTTTTGTTCTATTTGCATGCTTCTGCATTTCAATTCACGTGTGCATATCAAATGCAGTGTAGGAATTAGTTTAAGGATATGCTCCTTCACAACATGAACTAATTAAATGGTTTAAAATGGGTAATATGTCAGTTAATAGTGTGTGCTATGTGATGCGGATGTAGAAGTGATCCATGAGACAATGCCTTGCTATTCGATGAAGGAGACATTCAAAGGTAATCTTGGCTTTGTAGGTTTGTCTGTTTAACTTATCAGCATCCTGGCCCACATTTACTTAAATTTGATGCAGCCTGACACAGCAAGCCAACATGTTGAGAGACAGAGAGATGGAATGTGTCATAATTACTGACATATGGTGAATTCCTGCTCTCTCTGCACTGTCCCACTGTGGCTGACAAGTGCCAACCAAGGCCCTCTTGGTGCATGACATTTCAGCCAGGATTGTTTTTTTTATGCAGAAAGGGACACCTTCCAGCACAAAACCACCCTCTAGAGGTAATTAGGAAATAGCAAGTAGAAACTTCTCTTCGCTACAGCTCATCTGGGAAGGCAAAGCATTTTGATGCATTTCCAGGTTTACTATTCTTAGTAAACCTAGGGAATGCCCCCCAAACCATGGATATCTGGAAACACTCACACTGCACCCACATAACATCTTCCCCGCCCAGATTGACACAAGGCAGGAACTGCACTGCCTTGCGCTATTTATAAGGCCATGCAGAGCCACTCGAGGTGGTTCTGCATTGAACAGTAAATCTAACTTAACGACTTGTGTTGCTTTGTGTAGCAAGATTTAACAGAACATATTGAAGAATAAATGTTTGTGCACTTTAAAGTCACACAAACACACGTCACACTCAAAAACATTACTGGTCTAAAATCATATGTTCTATAATCACTTCAGCAAAAGCTGATATACGCCAGATGATGTGCACAATTTCTGTATGGAACTGCTCTGCTGCACGATGTTAAATAAGAGAGTTCAAACACTCTAACAAGCTCCCTTCTTTACTTCAGCATTTATTATTTACCTCCGAGTAAGGCTTTTCATGGGTGCATTTGGATCTTACGCTGTTCAGGGACATTGCACGAAGGCAACCTAAGAATACAGTTCAGAATTCAGTAATGATATGAATGCAATACCAAGAGACAGAGGTAGAAAGACATAAACCGACAGAGTAAAAATAATTGCTTTTCCATATAAGTTTTAACGACAGCATCAATTTAAGGATACAAGATTCTTTTGCACATTAATGCCCTTGCAGGCGTCTTCGATTTGTGGCTCTTCAGAGGTTGAAACATAAGTGCTGCTGATTCACCATTTTTGCACTTTGTGAATTGGTTACATCATCACGCCCTGAGGGTGTCAACGTTATCAATGGCTCTGAGCGCTTTGGCTCCTGCAGCAGCTGCTTCAGAAAGCAAAACTCTGCTTCACAGGCAAGAAGAAAACTGGGGAGTCACCGTTAAAAAACGAGAATTTCAACCAAACACGGCGAGACATGCCTTTTGTGCAATCAAGCTTTTTTTCTGGTAGGCTGGAGCCACTGAAGGACTGTTTTGAGTGCTCAGAGTCACTCCTGCTCCCTCTGTCATTTCCTCCAGCTTCCGAAGGCTAACCGCAACAGGCACAGGGAGGCTTCAGGAGAAAAAGAAAGTGAGGGAGTAGGTGATAGCGCGTCCAGCCCTTATAAGTTACTTGTACTTGGACACGCTGGAGGTCGGTGAACCTTTTAGCCGAGTTGGGCTCTCCTCATCCTAGAATAGTTGGATCACTTAAATCAATGATCAATAACTATTGTAATCGATACCCAATATTTAATTAATAGATCAAAATAACACATTAGGAATCAATAACAGTCGGTATTTTGACGCACCATGACCTTTCAGTCATGAATAACCACAACAGTTTATTAAAAGTTAATGAGTTTATTTCCCTATATTAACAAAGCTAACACAATATATATGAGTCTCAAAATCAAATGATATATGAATACGAACATTACTAGCTGTCCATAACGGCGGACGAAATGCAATCTACGCAAAATCTGGATTATAATGCACTCGGTTACAGCAATGCAAATCACTAATATAAGTAACTGAATTTGACTAATTGCATACATCGGTCAGTATAACAAGATTTCAAATTAGCATGGTGCATCAGATGAATACCTCAACTAACCTCTAATTAGCATTGGCATGTGGGGCTTCATGCAAAACAAATTTAGTCAACACAAATTTAGAAAACTTCTAGCTAGGGCTCTATCAAAATAGCAGGTGGTACCTAAGAAGGAAAACACAATGCATAATACAATTATCCTTTCATAATTACCAAATACAAACAGCATTCAAGAAAGGCTTTGTCCTTTGGGTACCGGTTCGATCAGCATGGGACGGATTTCAAAGGGGCAAAGTTAAGGGCAAGTTTCCTTGCGGCAGCAAGGAGAAAGGGGCAAAGTTACTGCATGGGAAAGACGGGGCAGGTTTAAAGTTAAAGTCTCTAGGGTGAGAATTCTTAAAGTCTCTTTCTCAGGAATAGAGAAAAGGGCATCAAGATGTCATCTAAGATGGCGTCTGGCATTTGGCTTAAAAAATGGCATCAAGGAAAATGGCTGACTTCTCTTTGTCCGGTGGGTTTAAGTAAGAAACATTCCAAATTCTTCAGGATCTTCCATTGGAGGGTTCACAGGGTGGCTTCAATTTGACCAATGAATAGTGTCTTTCTCCTAGTACTCATTTTTGCATACATTGTCCTTGGAGCCTTGGAACACAAGTTGCAACAAAGTTTGCCTATTAATTTTATCTTAGTGCCTTTATTGTCTGCACCTGCAGGAGCTGACCTTGCTTTAAAGAGGATGAAACCGGCCTAGCACGAAACCTTGGAGATAAGTGTATTAGTCATCTCTACTGGAAAAATACAGCTTTAAAGTAAAATAATGTCTTTGTTAATACAAGTGAAAACCATGCAGGTAGAATTTGAGACCAGGCGACTAGGCCAAAGCCTCTGCTAAATTCAAGCTAAGCATATAACAGTTTCAACGAGAAAATCATAGAATACATTTGCAATTATGACGGATTACTACATTTGTCAATTCTTCATGATTAATTAAGCTTGTTTATAATAATGGCGAACTACCCCGTGGGCACAATTTCCCACATACATTATTTTTCTTTGGTAAAATCACACTACCTTATACGATTTTGTTACATGATATATGAATATATGTTGGTCCTTCTTTTCCTGCATCATCAATCCCTCCTCTGATGACTAATTATGTCATCACATCAAATCTTCCATCACAAATTTTATTTCATTAAAATTCTGTTTTAGTAATTTGGCACTTCAGTCAATTCCCTCTTTCTTTTGGTTCCCTTTGATTTTTCTCTGTATATTTCTACTATTTTATTTTCTATTTTCTCTTCTCTTCTCCTTTTGTTTCTTGTTTTCAATATTGTAATATCTTTCCATATTCCCCAAATACCTAATAAACAAATTAATACTATTAATATTCCTTTTACTATTTTCAGTAACAATCCATTCCAAATGTTGCTGAGCCAATTTCCCACAGAAGCAAATCCTTTTCCAACCTTCTCCCATACTCCTGGTTCTTTCAATTCCTTCAAATCAATACTTTCGTTAGTTAAATTTGTAAGCATTTTCCTAATTTGCCCGCTGTTGTCCGGAATATAAGAACAACAATGACGTGCACCAAGCATTTTGCAAATGCCGCCATCCTTTGCTAAAAGAATGTCTAAAGCAAGCCGATGTTGAAGAGTCATAGCTCTTTCTGCAGCAAGTTCAGCATCCATCAGGATTATAGCTCCTGAGAATTTTGTCCAATAGTAGACAACTTTCGTATTTTAATCAAAAGGAAGAATGGAGCACACTATTATTGATTTACTTCCAATAATGATTGAAACCCTGAGTCCTTTGGTTCTATTTAAACTTCAATAGACTACCATGGTACAGTTCAAATATATAATAAGTTCTACATATTGGCTACACTATTTGAAATTCACATTTAATACAAATAGAAACACACCTATACAAATAAAACTAATAATTCAAAATAACAACAGAAAATTAAAGAAATAAATATCACAAATTTGACACAACTCGTCTAGAAAGTCCATATCATTGAACTCCAGAGACTTAAAAAAGACTTATTATTGATTTATTGGAAGTAAATCAATAATAGTGTGCTCCATTCTTCCTTTTGATTATAGTTTGTTGGTGCAAGTTTCTTGCCCCTTAATACATGTTGGACAACGGACATGTTTAGGATGTACTGAGCACCTGTGTTTACACTCTATATCAAAGGAAAGTGCGGCCTTTCTGTAGGGTTTTCTGTTGTCAATTGTTTTGGTCTAATGAAATAACTTTCGTATTTTAATTGAATTCAATATGACTCCTACTGAAGGAATCATCGCTCCAAATATATCTCCTACCACACCAGAAGCTGTCTCCCTTTTCTGAACATGATGTGATTCAGACAGCTTTGGAAAATTCTTTAAGTCGTCCAGTTGATAAATCTTTGGAAATACTATTCCCAAATAACATCTCCCATACCATCCTTTAGGAAGACGATAATAGGCGTTAGGTCCACAAATATAATATACCCCTGGAATAACTGGGTCTTGTCCATTCAGCATGAACGTCCATTTAGCTTGAAACAAAAACGTATGTTTACATTCACTCGTTCCCACAAAGATTGTGTCATAATGTGATTTAGGTCTATGTACACAGAGCCTCCCTACGTGTATTGCATCTAAAGCTAGTTTCCCTTGTGTCTTTATTGCGGCAAAAGCATAGTTATCTACAGATGTCCTTTTGTGTAATTCCCTTTATAATTTCTCCTTCCCCACTTTCCTCCTATCGTCAGTGTGATCTAAACAACTTTTCTCCATCGGTGAAAGCAAGCATGTAAGGTTTTCTCTGTGAGTGTAAGCTGTGTGAAAAGGTGACAATGGCTCAAAGAAACCCCTAACTAACTTTATATAATAATCTCTTGCTATTTTACTCAGGTACTCAATTATGGGGACATATGCAAATACAACATCATGATTGGAATAAAAGTAGTGAATATACTCCTGGCCATAAAATCTGGTCATTAATAAACTACATGAAATTCCATACGTAAGAGGCATGCTATGATATGTCACTCCTTCTATTACTGAGGTAGGTATTTGTGTACACACATAACAATCTTTCGCATCCATTGTCTCAACATACTCATTCAACAAGCGATAGAAAACGTTGGACGAAAGTTCCTTCTTATCATGCAAATATCTTTCGTCTTGTTCGAGTTTATTCAAAGGAGTTAGTTCAGTAGTAGGTTTAGAAGTAGAAGCATCATTCGCCTCTCTCTCATTCTCTCCATGCATTCCAAAAACTATTGCTATAATGATTAGTACACATGCAGTTATTAGACCTATACACATGTACTTACAACACTTCATTTTATGTCCCTTTGTAGTACTGCTTGGCATGATCTATATAGAATCAAAAAGTTGAAGACACTTTATCAAATCAGATTTGCAGATATATATATAAAGCTGAATGAGTTCAATGTTCACACGGTTCTCTTTATGAGCTTAGTCTCTTATCGGTTTAGCAGCTTTGTCTCAAGATCGGTTTCAAAGTCAATCAAGTTAGCAATGTCTTATCCGGTTCAAAGTCAATCAGGTTGTTAATGTCTTATTCGGTAATGTTCATGGAATTTTGCTTCTCAAGTGCCAAAGTGACGTTCTGCTTCTTCGTTCTCAAGACTGAGAGATAGGAATTCGTCTGACCAATCGTTAGTGGCTATGTATGCCCACACCGGACTAGAATATCTTCTGCTCGGTATTCTTTTCCTTTTCAATTTTGCGTCTCCTTTTGATTCTCTCTATCGCTTGGTGCCTTGTTCCTTGGCTGGGTCTTTCTCTTCACTTGGTGTTGTTATTGCGACAGACACTTCTTTTCTTTTCTCTTCACTTTCGTTTAATATTTCTCTAGTCCTTAATTTCACTGGCGATATGCTTTGTCTCCGTTTCGCACTGTTTTCACCTGATGGACCTGCAACTGGTTCTGGAAGAGTTTGAACAATTTCACTCTGTCCTGTCTTGTCTTCTCCCACTAGGAGGTCAATCAGGTTTTCCTTTTCTTTTCCTGTATCGTCTGCTTCTGGGAAAGCCCTCCTCTGATCAGGCTCTCCTGCTCCTTCACCTGTCGCAGGCTCTTTGTCACCTTCGGGATCTTCGTCACTTCCTGAGGCTTCTCCTCGGTCCTCCTCAAATGGATCAGCTGTTTCTTCCTCAGAAAATATCTCCCCTTCCTCTATTTCTGCTTGTTCGCTTCCAGGTTCTCTTTGTCCTGTCTTGGTGCCTGGTACTCTCTTGTCAGTCACTGATGATTTCAGCGCTTCAACTTCCTCTTCTGTGGGGCACGTCACCCTTTTCGTGTGACTGGCGTGAATCCAGTTGGGAACTCCCGCACACTTCACAGCGGTGGTAGTTGTCAGAATCACTTGGAAAGGTCCTTTCCAACGGGGTTCCAGACACGACTTCCTCACGTGTTTCTTTATCACGACTCAGTCACCTGCTTTTAGGGCGTGTCCAGGACCTTGGATCGGTGGCAAGGTGGTTGCCTCCACCTGGTGAGCAAAAGAGCGCACCACATCAGCTAGACCTTTGCAGTAGTCCAACACCATATCATCTGTAATATTCAAAAGAGCATTTGCAGGAACTGCTGGAAGCCTCATGGCTCTGCCCATGAGGATCTCATGCGGTGACAGTCCAGTTTTTCTATCAGGGGTGTTTCTCATTGACATTAACACCAAGGGCAAGGCGTCAGGCCATTTCAAGTTTGTTGATGCACATATTTTCGCCATCCTCGATTTCAATGTGCCATTCATTTGCTCCACTAGTCCTGATGCTTCAGGGCAGTAGCTACAATGCAATTTTTGCTCAATGTTCAGTGCTGCACACAGTAATTATTATTACTTTGTTATTGAAGTGACTTCCCCTATCTGATTCTAAGGAGATCAGGAATCCGAAACGTGGTATTAGTTCTCTCATGAGTAGTTTTGCAACTGTAAGGCTGTCATTTCTACGTGTGGGGTATGCTTCAATCCAGTGACTAAAAATGCACACAATCACCAACACATATTTCAAGCCTCCATGCACAGGCATCTCAATAAAGTCCATTTGCATCCTGCTGAATGGCCCACCTGCTCTTCCAATGTGGCTCAAATTTACTACTGTTCCCTTCCCTGCGTTCATTTGTTGGCAAATGATGCAACGATGGCAAACTGCCTCAGCAACTTGACGGAATTTGGGATTAAACCAATCTATTTTAAATAATCTAATCATGGCATCCCTCCCAAGGTGGGCTTGTCCATGATACAATCTGGCTAACTGTGTCAAAAGACTGTCTGGCAGAACCAATCTCCCTTCACTCGAAACCCACAAATCATCTGCTTTCTTTACGCATTGTAATTTGCTCTATGAGAGTTTCTCATCTTTACTGACATTATTCTGTAGGAATTTCAATTCTTCAATTGTATCTACAACTTTTAGAGCAAAAGTGTAGTGTCTTAATATCTGCGGCTGCCGCTGCGCGTGTCGGTCAGCTTTTCCTTGTCTTGGCACGCGCAGCGGAGGTGCTCACTCGCGGCTGTTTTCCGGGTGTTCGGCGTTTCTCTCCGCGTTACGAGCGCGGGGAGCGCCGAACATTCGGAGGATGACAGCGGCGTGGTGACAGTTGGAAATTGATGGAGGAGAGCTGTTTCTGCTGCGCGCTGGGGTGATTTATTGAAGGAGCTTAAAATAAAATAAACTCTACGTGATTTCGACAATTTGGAGTCTGGAGGGTTTATTATTAGCTTACTTTATGTGGCGACGAGCTGTGGAGCTGGATCACCCCAGGCTATAACGTCGAAGCCCACTCGTGCCTTCTGGACAGCTGTATGTACGGTGAGAGTGTCTCATCTTCAATGAACATCGAGTCAGGAGGTGTGGCTACAGGAGGTTTTCATGTTTGTGGAAGCATAGCGGCCATCTTTAAACGGCTATTGTAACCAAGGTTTTTACCCTTTAAATATAAAAAATCTGTGGAGGAGTTAATTGAGTTGCAATTATATGCACCCAAGTGACTTTATTATCGCTTAAATACGGTCATGCAGTCGGTCAACCCTCCGCCACCATTCTTGGAAACTCCTGGTGAGCCAGCCATACCATGGAAGCAATGGTATGATGCTTTTGAAACATATATGGGTGCCATTGGAGCGTCAAGATTCAGACCTGAAAGAAAGAAATGCTTATTGCTTCATTCTTTAGGTTTCGAGGGTAGGTCGGTGTTTAAACATTTAACAGATATTCAATTGGAAGAAGGCGAGGAACTTGATGATTTTGAAGAAGCTCTTAAGAAATTGGCCACCAGATTTGACGCACCTCCTAGTTTGGTTATTGCAAGACATAAGTTCTTTAGGAGGGAACAAAAAAATGGAGAGGATGTCAATAACTACATTTCTGCTTTGAGGAAACTTGCATCTGAGTGTTTCTTTGACACATTTACTGATCAGTTAATACGTGACCAATTCATTTGTCACTGTGAGGATAAATCGATCAAGCAAAAGTTGTTGTCCTTAGGAGATCCATCTTTGTCGGATTCAATCAGAATTGCTAAAAGCATTGAGACTGCAATGAGATCTGCAAAAGAGTTGGAACGTGCACAAGCGGAACATGTGAATGTAGTACAGAGATCTGACGACAGGCGCAAGATGAGTGTTCCATTGCACAACAAAGTGGATGTGGCTAAATCCAATAGTTTTTTTAAGCAGTCTAATGTTTGTTTCAGGTGTGGATATCCACCACATATAAAAGGAGGAAAGATGTGCCCGGCAAAGAATGTGCAGTGCAGATTATGTGGCAGAACTGGTCATTTTGCAAGAGTGTGTCAAAGTAACAAAAGTGGTAACACTAAGGTTAATACTGTCATGGATGACGGTGATGATAGGATGGATGAGTTGATGAGTGAAATGCAAGAAATGATTCTGACTGTGGGTGACTGTGACATAATCACTGGTAATCCAGTGGACTGCATTGATCCATACGTTTTAATTCAGGTAGGTGACAAACATTTAAAGTTGTTGGCGGACTCAGGGGCTAGAATCACTATGATTTCTCAGGAACTTTACCAACAGAATTGGGGCACGCGAAAATTGAATCCTCCAGATAGGTCTCCATTTTCATATGAAGGAAGGAGGATTGACTTAGTTGGTTTCTTGGAAGACATTTTGGTTTTCAAGGGGCGACGCATTGTTGGGAAAGTCTATGTTGCTGTAAAAGGTTTGAACATTTTAGGTTGGTTTCACCAAGGGCTGTTTGGAATGGTTTTGCGTCCAGGTACGGGTGATCAGGTGACAGTTATTAGAGATACCTCTGATATGGAGAAATTGCTAAATGAGTTCCCCAGAGTTTTTTCGGGTGAATTAGGTAAGATAAGGGGTTTTTCACACAAAATAAAGGTCAAGGACAATGCCATTCCCATTAAACATAAATTGAGAGGTGTGCCATTCAGTGTCAGGGATGAGTTGGAGAAAGAATTGGAAAGTTTACGGATGAGGGGAATCATTGAGCCCATTGATTCTTCGTTATGGTTGTCTCCGTTGGTGGTGGCGAAGAAAAAAAATGGCGAATTGAGAGTTTGTGTTGACTTGAGGGCACTTAACAGAGAGATCTGGGTGGACTCTCATCCATTGCCTAAGATTGGTGAGATGCTTTCGTGTATCAAGGGAGCAACTTTTTTTACTAAACTCGACTTGGCTACTGCTTATCACCAAGTAGAATTGACACACGAGTCGCGACACTTTACTGCCTTTGTCTCCCCGTGGGGAACATATCAATATTGTCGTATGCCTTTTGGGCTGGCGTCAGCAGCGTCAGTATTCCAGAGAATAATGTCTGCCATTCTTAAAGGTATTGATAAAGTGTGTGTTTTTCAGGATGACGTGTTGATTCATGCTTCTGATCGATATGAACATGATGTGATTTTGAGGCAGGTCTTGAGTAAGTTTGATAGTGCTGGTGTCGTATTAAGAAGAGAGAAATGTCAATTTCTCCAAACCTCTGTAGAATATTTGGGGCACGTCATCACACCAGAAGGGGTTTATCCCAGACCAGGTCTTGTAGAAGCGATTGCAAAAGCACCTGCACCTCAGGACAAAGTTGGTGTCAAATCATTTTTGGGTCTTTGTGAATTTTATTCCAGATTTATTGAAAACTTTGCTACGCTAGTCAGACCCATTTCTAATCTGTTGAAATCTAAAACAGAGTTTTTGTGGAATGCTGAGTGTGCCGAAGCATTTGATACTATTAAACAGAGATTGAGTAGTGTCAATGTTTTAAAATCTTATGATCATAACTTGAAGTGTTGTTTGACTGTTGATGCCAGTAAGTTCGGTCTTGGAGCTGTTTTGACGCAAATTAATGAAAAGCAGGAGTCTACAATTGGATTCGCGTCTAGAGTGCTCAGACCTAATGAAGTACATTATTCTGTAATAGAAAAAGAATTACTAGCATGTTGGTGGGGTATAGAAAAATTTAAGTCTTTTCTATGGGGAAGACATTTTTTTCTCCAAACAGACCATAAGCCATTAGTTTCTATTCTAAATGGTACCAATCTTAAAAGTAGCTCACCAAGAATTGCAAGATTTGCGGCCAGGTTACTTCAATTTGATTTTTCTGTGATACACATTTCTGGGGGGAAAAATGTGAGAGCAGATTACCTCTCCAGGTATCCTGTTTCCGAAGATATTGGAGAGGAAATGGACACTCAGGATGAAAACTGTTTCATTGCTTCTGTCGAACTAGAACGTACTGGATCGTTTTCCGAAATGATGTGGAAAGAAGCGTCTTCAAGTGATAATGTACTTTCAAATGTTCTGATGTATGTTGAAAATGGGTGGCCGCATGAAAAAAGTTTGAATTTGAGTACTCAACCTTTTTTTAAAGTGTCTGATGAACTATCAATTGAAGATGGTGTACTGTTGAGAAATGATAAAATTGTCCCTCCTGATGTTATAAGATCCGTTATTATGGAAAAAGCACATGAAGGTCACTTGGGTGTTACTCTGACTAAAAAGAAGGTTAGGGAATACTATTGGTGGCCGCAAATGGACAGAGACATTGAAATTTTGGTCAAGTCCTGTTACATTTGTTCAACTAGTGATAAGGCTCTCAAAACGTCAACTCCTCCGCTAATGCCTATAGAATGTCTGGCAGGTCCTTGGGAAAAGATTGGCATTGATTTGTTGGGTCCCTTCAATTCTCTTCCTCCTAAATTACGGTATGCTTATGTAGTAATTGATTATTTTTCCAAGTGGCCTCATGTAAAGTTTGTGAGTCATGCAGATTCCACGTCAGTGGTGTCGTGTCTGAAAGATGTATTTTTGGAAGAAGGGTTACCCAAAGAATTGGTGTCTGATAATGGGGTCCAGTTTGTGTCTAGTGAAGTTGAAAAGTTTCTGAGTGAGTGTGCCATCAAACATTTGAAGAGTTCTCTTTATCAACCACAAACAAATGGTTTGGTTGAACGGTTTAATAGAGTGGTTGGGGAGTGTATCCAGTGGGCAGTAGCTAATGGGTGTGTGGTTGATGCCGCTGTAAAGAGTATGCTCTGGTTTTACAGAACAACACCACACACTAGCACGGGGTTATCTCCATTTAAGGCACTTAGAGGGAGGAAGCCTGCCACCCTATTTAGACCAGCTTGGTTGTCCAAGTTTTTCAAGCATTCTACGTGTAAGGAACACATGTACGCAAAAGTGTGTTCGAGTATTAAAAAT
This sequence comes from Pleurodeles waltl, assembly GCF_031143425.1. Taxonomy (NCBI): domain Eukaryota; kingdom Metazoa; phylum Chordata; class Amphibia; order Caudata; family Salamandridae; genus Pleurodeles; species Pleurodeles waltl. The sequence continues at coordinate 474,478,688 of NC_090451.1, forward strand.
TCTCAAGAGAAACAAAAGTCATATTATGACAAGAAAAGAGGTGTGAAGGAGGTGCAGTTCACTGTGGGTGATTGGGTGCGGGTCAAATTACCGGTGTTTGTCAAGAAAGGTGATTCCAAGTTTTCTGAACCATTCAAAGTTGACAAAGTTTGTGGGAATGCTGTGCGTGTTGATGGACGTAACTGGTGGAATATGGGGAAGGTTGTAAAGGTTGAACCTAAGGATATATTGTTACCGGTTCACAAGAAGGTTGATCACACCTCAAAAGCACAGAATTTCTTGAATGTACAAAAATCTGTTGGGGTTAAGTCCTCGAGTTTAAAACAGGGGGATTCATGCTCAAATCTTGTGCCTGTCAGAAGTGATAGGGTGCACAAATTACCTTTTAGGTATCGTTAAGTGAGAATCGATTATACTAGGCTTTATGTGTAATGTTTGATTTGGTTATACACAACATGTATGGTTTCTTTCATAGTTTATTTGTGCAAGGGGTAATGAAAAAAATAATATTTGTTTTCTTTGCTTGTTGTTTATTTAAAGTGTTAAAAGGGAAAACTAAATGTAGTGTCTTAATATCTGCGGCTGCCGCTGCGCGTGTCGGTCAGCTTTTCCTTGTCTTGGCACGCGCAGCGGAGGTGCTCACTCGCGGCTGTTTTCCGGGTGTTCGGCGTTTCTCTCCGCGTTACGAGCGCGGGGAGCGCCGAACATTCGGAGGATGACAGCGGCGTGGTGACAGTTGGAAATTGATGGAGGAGAGCTGTTTCTGCTGCGCGCTGGGGTGATTTATTGAAGGAGCTTAAAATAAAATAAACTCTAAGTGATTTCGACAATTTGGAGTCTGGAGGGTTTGTTATTAGCTTACTTTAAAAAGCTTGACTTGGTTCAAGTTCTGGCTCATTTATCAAGTTCCATTCGTCTCTGAGCAATATACAGTTCAATGTGCAAATCCTTGCAACTTGATCTGCATATCCATTTACCAAAGAAACATAGTCTTGTGATTTTGAGTGTGCACTGCATTTTACCACTGCTACTTCTCCTGGTAACTGGATGGCATGGAACAATTCTCTTATTCTTTCACCATTTTTCACTGGTGATCCTGAAGAGGTCATGCAGCCTCTTTGTGACCACAACTGTCCAAAGTCATGCACTATTCCAAATCCGTACTGACTGTCAGTGTAAATGGTGACTTTCATTAATGCGGAAAGTTGGCAAGCTCTAGTAAGTGCTACCAGTTCCGCTACTTGTGCAGAGTAAACTCCTTGAAGCCAAGATGCTTCCAGAACACATGTTATTGTACATACAGCATATCCTGCTTTCAATATTCCTAGTGCATTTCTTAAACATGAACCATCGACAAAAATAACTTGATCGTTTTCTTCCAATCAGGTGTCTTTGATATCAGGTCTTGGTTTTGTACAAAATTCAGTCACCTGAAGACAGTCGTGCTCGATGTCTTCAGCGTTCTCAATTTCGACATTTTCACTGGGAAACAAGGTTGCTGGATTCAACGTAGTGCACCTTTTCAGCTCCACATTAGGTTTACCCAAAATTATTGTCTCGTTCCTTGTAAGCCTAGCACTGGTCATGTGCTGTGTTCGGGAACGTGTCAAAAGTATCTCGACTGAGTGAGGGACCATGACTGTTAAAGGATGTCCCATCACTATTCCTTCACTCTGATTTAGGCTGATATCAACTGCTGCTACGGCACGCAAGCACCCTGGCAGTGCTGCTGCGACTGGGTCCAAAGTAGCTGAAAAATATGCTACTGGTCTGTTTACGCCACCATGGGCTTGAGACAAGACAGACAAAGAACATGCATCACGTTCATGACAAAACAATGAAAAAGGCTTTGTGTAATCAGGCATACCTAAAGCTGGAATCCTGCACATGCATTCCTTTAATTCAATAAAAGCATCAATCTCATCTCTTTTCAGCACTATTTCATCCAGCGCATCTTTCTGGGTCAGTTTCAGTAAAGGTTTTGCTAGAGTTGAGAAATTGGGAATCCATTGGCGACAGTAGCTCACCATTGCCAAAAACGTTCTCACCTCTCTTCTCGTCTTCGGTGGACTCATTTGAAGTACGCTACCCTTTCTCTATTTGGTGACCCAAATATTTCAATTTCTTCTGGCAGAACTGCAATTCTGAAGGGGACACTTTGTGTCCGTTCCTTCCCAAATGGTTCAATAGGGCAATGGTGTCAACTGCACAGTCATTTGCTGTCTTGGATGCGATCAGCAAATCGTCAATATACTGTACCAAGGTTGATTCAAATGGTAATTCCAATGATTCCAAATCTTTCTTTAGAATCTGATTGAAAATTGAGGGTGACTCCGAAAACCCTTGAGGAATTCGACACCAACTGTAAACTCTGTCTAGGAATTTGAAGCAAAAGAGAAATTGGCTGTCCTCATGAAGAGGCACAGAAAAGAATGCTTGTGACAAGTCGATGACTGAGAACCACTCAGCATTACAGGGAATTTGAAACATTATCACAGCTGGATTTGGTACTACGGGACAACATTTGACTATTATGTCATTTATTTTCCTCAAATCCTGAACAATCCGGACCTTTCCACTCGGTTTTATTAGTCCCATGATTGGTGAATTACATTGACTACTTAACACTTCTTTCAGTACTCCCTGTTTCAAAAACTCATCAATGAGTTGGGCGACTTTCATGAGGGTGTCTTGCGACATATGGTATTGTGGTGTCTGGGGAAAATTTACATTGGTTTTTACAGTCACTTTTACTGGTTCTACTCCTTTGACCAATCCTACTTCTTTCCCTGTCATATCCCACACTTCCTTTTCAACTGTTTCCTGTAACTCAGCAGGAATATCTGCTTCAGTGAGCATTGGATAAAGAGTAATCAGGGGATACTCTTCATCGACAGTTTCCACTTCGTCCCCTCCTAAACTGTCCTCTTCTTCCTCATCACTGTTTGTCTGAATTTTAATTCCATCATTTGAACACATAATCGAGCATCCCAATTTACACAATAAATCTCTCCCTAATAGCGATATCGGGCTTGAGTCACACACCACAAATTTATGTGACCCTTGATAGTTACCAATTCTGACTTGCACTGGATCTGTGGTTGGGTTTGTCAGGTACCTATTTGCTACTCCCACTACTTGAACTGTTCTCCTTGAAAGTGGCAAATTTGGTACTTTGATGCTTCTAACTGTAGAGCGTGTAGCACCGGTGTAAACCAAGAACGAAACACGGTGACCCATAACTCTTCCTTCCACATACGGACCCTTTTGATCAACTTCCAAGGATGCTGCAAGCATACAATTTACCTCCTCATCTGAACTTTCACTCTCCCACACATCGTTTATTCCATTCTCACTGTGTAACGGGAATTGGTGTACTGTGTCATTTTGGTTCATTCCTTGACCCGCGACCTGTTGAGGAAGCATTACTTGTTGCTGATTCATTGGTGCTAAGGGTATTTGCATTTGCTGATTAGGTACCATAGGAAACTGCTGTTGCATTGGCTGCGATTGTACCATTTGTACACTGGGCATTTGCACCTGCTGTGGTTGTATGGGTTGTAAACCCTGCATCTGATTTACATTATTTTTAAAATTTGGATTTGGACCTCTCAATTTCGGTCCTCTCATATTCTGAAATGCATTGACATCATTGTTTTGCTGACCTACACCTTCCTGCACCATCATTGGGCACTCCCGTTTCCAATGCCCGACGATTCCGCACGCGTGACATGGCATCACCTTCTTCATTGCCTGTATACCATTTGGAATCATAACAGTATTTAAATCAGGACCATTATTCACAAAACCTCCTCGGCCTCTGCCTCTCATTTGTGGCTGAAACATAGCATTTCCCTGCTGTGGCTGTTGCGTCAACTGTTGTTGAAAACCTTGTAAACCTTGCAAACCTGTCTGAGCTGCTCTAAGCTGCATCACTTTTTCTTTCAACCTTTTCTGCTTTGTCTCAATCTCATCACTGCAGTATTTTGCATAGTTCAACACTTCGTCGATCGATTTTGACTGCCAACAAATCAAATGCATTTTAATCATCTGACTGATCTCGGGTCTCAACCCTTCCACAAATCTGAACACAAAATGGAGCATGTCCTTTGCCTCAATCGTTTCCGTGCCACTGTAATTTTTAAACGCTTTCAACAATCTCTCATAGTACGCATGTATTGACTCTTTAACTTCTTGTGCCGTTCTGTCAATTCTCTGCCAATCCACACTTTTCGATGCAACCTTTGTTTTCAAATGCTCAATCACCTTATGGTATAAACTCATTACCGCAGGTGATGGTGCTCCTGTGTCCCTATCTCTTTCTGGTTCACTTGTTGGCCAACCTACAGCCCTCTTACAATCTTCCCACAAATCTGCCGGAACCACAATTTCGAATAAAGTATTCAGGTCTTCCCAAAGACATTTTGCGAGTTTCACAAATCTATCTGTTTGTTGATACCATTCGATCGGTTTCTCTCTCAATTTAGGGAAGTCATCCGTAAAGGATTGAATATCACACCTGTGCCATGGTACATGGACAAGTTTTCCCCCTGCTGTTTCTCTCATTGGCAACATGGTTATCAGGTCGTCATTCTGTTGTGATTTTTCATTCCGATCTGGGGTACTTTCTTTCTTCTTATCCTTTTTCTTAACCCACCTGCTTACCCACTTGTCTAGACATCTCCAAACCTGCGCGCTTTGCAGTATCGCTTTAAGGTGTGTTTTCATTCCTGCAGATCTCATGTGTTCAAAATCTTTTGTCTCAAAGTCTAGCCTGTAACTTCTGCTTAAGTGTTTAGTCTTACCTATATCGATCTCGTTTCTGTCTGCAATTTCTTGTAACTTCTTATGTATGCTGCTTACTTCTCTTGTAATCCTAGGGCACATGTATCTCAGCTCTTCTTCCGTGTATGATTCTAACATGTTCAAACCCATCATTCCTTCTACTAGTTCATCTGCTTCCATGCCCAATCTTATTTTATTCAAATACTCTTCTCCCTTCCCGTGGGGAGTTCAGGCTGTTCAACCACTGTGTTAGCTATTGCGCGTTCAGTCCCATCAATGTAGCACTTACATCGACTGCTACTGATGGTGTCTGTAACGTTTCTGTTTTTGAAGTTAGCGGTACTAATAGTGGTGGACTTGACCTTACCACAGTTGATGGAGCACAAATTGGAATTCGACTAAATTCCAACAAAGACCCAGATCTATTTGGCAGTGTTCCTACCGGAGTCATTTTTGGAGTATTTTCTATGCATCTTCTCCATGTCTCATTTCGTGTCATTACCCCTTGGTCGCATACGTTTGGGTTTGCCTGTATATACAATGGCACTGTCAGACCTACAGTGATAGGCAGAGATATTGCATCTGGATTCTGTCTGTTCCCCGAATTCTGAGGCATGTTAATTCCCACATTATGATTCATCATCGCTGGCACATCTAACTGGTTTTCTGCTATTTGAGTGTACCTCGGCACTTCTTGCATTTGCTTTTGAGGCATCAAAATTTGAGTTGATTTGGCTTGAATCAATGTTGGTCTTTGATAATTCTATCCTCCCTGCGCCATTAAATCAGAAGTCATTCCCAAATAATGCTCATCACAATAGCGCCTTTGAACCTGCGGCTGATAATCATTGACAGGTTTCAATTTAGGTACGTCAGGATATATCCTTTGAACTTGTGGTATTTGTGGTGTAAAAGGCATATCGGAACTGCTCTGCCTCTGTGATATTCTCAAATTCGGTGTCACATTACCTTGTATTGGTTCTGGAGGGGCAATACTAGTGCTTGAGCCATTTTCGCTTTCCACATATGGTGGTGGGCGATCGTTTAGCAATTGCATAATGAACTCCTCATCGTCTGACTCATCTGACCTTTTCGAATTTCTGTTATTTTGTCTATCTCTGGACTGGCTCCTGTTTGTTTTATAGGTAGCTTTCCTTCCTTACGTCTCTGCCTCGTCAGTAATTGCTGGTAACAATTTAATTCCCTGCAGTACGTCTGATCTCCAAACCTTATGAGTACTATCCCATCTAGCATCGGCTAGTGTCTTTTCTACTTTTCTCACTCTTGTTTCAAATTTCTTCTGTTGTTGCCTTCTAGCTATTAGCTCCCAAATTGCTAATGCCTCAAACTTTGCTGGTCTTGGAGGTACTTTCATGTCATATAGCGCGAAACTTAGATTCTCCAAAACTCTTAGGTTAAACGACCCATGGTGGGGAACGCTACACTTCCATGCTTTTTTGTTAATTTACACCATTGCTTTAACCAAAGACATGGTGCAACACCCTTTTCTTCAATCACGATGTAAGCTGGTGTACCCTCAGGCGGTGTTTCTTCTCCTACATTTGCTTTAATATATACATCTCCCCTCAAGGCACTCTTAAATGCTTTGAAAAATTTCATCTTTCCGTCTTTTATTTTTCTAAAATATGTAATCAATAAGTGACTTTAATTCCGGAATACTCTTCGCTTGCCTTTCCCCACCAATTGTGCTTCATGGACTGCGTCAAATCCGTGCGCGACCCTTCTCACCAACCAACCTATCCCAGCGTGGCTCCCAGTGACGTCACACCCACACACTGCGGCTGACAAAGTCTTGCGGCTTGTCCTCCTTCATTCAGCTTCACTCAAAACTAATTTCTGCAATATATCGCGAGCACTAACCAAAAAGAAGAAAACAAATCTATCGGTTTACTACAGGAAGGGTAATACAATCGCTTCAGAAACCTTAGGGATTTTTCACTAGCCTCGGCAGTTATTTCATCTTTCTCGGCTTCCCGCTTTTGCAAGCAAAATTTGGCCCGCAAACTTTACTCTCAACTGATCAATGAACTATTCTAGTGCACCTTAGAATTCGTCAAATCTCAAAGTCTAAAATTTTCTTTCATTCCTCAATATTCATACCGACTTGTTGACCACGCCCGATCAACCTATTAAACCGAACAGATTACAACATCAATCAAGTGTCTCATACACTTTTCAACATACTCCGGAGTCTCTTGACCTCGCAGAGCCTGTCTCAACATCAACAACCACGTAGACAATTTTTCCTGCACAAAGCGCTACACACATGTGAAGTTCGACGACTTCTCTACTCTCACACTTTGGAGTAACACTCCTCTAAAATCTTTTAATTGGAGTTCGTAACCCCCTAAAATCCTCACAAACTTCTCAATTAATCTACGGCAATAAGCTGTGCAAGCGCAAAACCCTAACTTCTCTCATACCGTCGCTAGAAATGCCGGAAACATTCTCACACCTCCATTTCCCCCATTCGCAAGCTCCGAGATTCCGGGAAAGTCATTGGGGATTTAGGGCATCATCATCTCTCCAACTTGTTTTATCAAAGAAAATTCTAACTTGACTCCGTCTATTGTTCGGATGGGGTCCCAAGGGTGAAACCATCAATCTCTGCTACCATCTACTGATAACGCGTCCAGCCCTTATAAATTACTTGTACTTGGACACGCTGGAGGTCGGTGAACCTTTTAGCCGAGTTGGGCTCTCCTCATCCTAGAATAGTCGGATCACTTAAATCAATGATCAATAACTATTGCAATCTATACCCAATATTTAATTAATAGATCAAAATAACACATTACGTATCAATAACAGTCGGTATTTTGACTGACCATTCAGTCATGAATAACCACACCAGTTTATTAAAAGTTAATGAGTTTATTTCCCTATATTAACAAAGCTAACACAATATATATGAGTCTCAAAATCAAATGATATATGTAAACGAACATTACTAGCTGTCCATAACGGCAGAAGAAACGCAATCTACGCAAAATCTGGATTATAATGCACTCGGTTATAGCAATGCAAATCACTAATATAAGTAACTGAATTTGACTAATTGCATACATCGGTCAGCATAACAAAATTTCAATTTAGCATGGTGCATCAGATGAATACCTCAACTAACCTCTAATTAGCACTGGCATGTGGGGCTTCATGCAAAACAAATTTAGTCAACACAAATTTCGAAAACTTCTAGCTTGGGCCCTAGCAAAATAGCAGTTGATACCTAAGAAGGAAAACACAATGCATAATACAATTATCCTTTCATAATTACCAAATACAATCAGCATTCAAGAAAGTCTTCGTCCTTCAGGTACCGGCTCGATCAGCATGGGGCGGATTTCAAAGGGGCAAAGTTAAGGGCAAGTTTCCTTGCGGCAGCAAGGAGAATGGGGCAAAGTTACTGCATGGGCAAGACGGGCAGGTTTAAAGTTAAAGTCTCTAGGGTGAGAATTCTTAAAGTCTCTTTCTCTGGAATAGAGAAAAGGGCATCAAGATGTCGTCTAAGATGGCGTCTGGCATTTGGCTTCAAAAATGGCATCAAGGAAAATGGCTGACTTCTCTTTGTCCGGTGTGTTTAAGTAAGAAACATTCCAAATTCTTCAGGGTCTTCCATTGGAGGGTTCATAGGGTGGTTTCAATTTGACGAATGAATAGTGTCTTTCTCCTAGTACTCATTTTTGCATACATTGTCCTTGGAGCCTTGGAACACAAGTTGCAACAAAGTTTGCCAATTAATTTTATCTTAGTGCCTTTATTGTCTGCACCTGCAGGAGCTGACCTTGCTTCAAAGAGGATGAAACTGGCCTAGCACGAAACCTTGGAGATAAGTGTATTAGTCATCTCTACTGGAAAAATACAGCTTTAAAGTAAAATAATGTCTTTTTTAATACAAGTGAAAACCACGCAGTTAAAATTTGAGACCAGACGACTAGGCCAAAGCCTCTGCTAAATTTAAGCTAAGCATATAACAGTTTCAACAAGAAAATCATATAATACATTTGCTATTATGACGGATTACTACATTTGTCAATTCTTCATGATTAATTAAGCTCTTTTATAATAATGGCGAACTACCCCGTGGGCACAATTTCCCACGTACATTATTTTTAATTGGTAAAATCACACTACCTTATACGATTTTGTTACATGATATATGAATATATGTTGGTCCTTCTTTTTCTGCGTCATCATAGGTGAGGGAAGATACAGAGAAGGTGAAAAGAGAGAAAGAAAGGAGAGAAGGCAAGAGAGCGAATGAAGAGTTAGAAAGAGACAGATACGCAAGCAGTAGAGCTGATTGGAGCATTTTTGTCATTACTGCTTTTGTGTTCCCAGTGTGGCCCAGTCAAACAGTGCCTTTTCTGAAAGGCTCCAACCACTTGACGAACAGAAATATTTTTGTTTGAGGGGGAATCAACCCTTACAGCACGGGTGATTCTAACCATCTTCCAAGCATCAATCAGCCCTGATGCCACCAGCTTAGAGCACATTTGGGGACGTTTACCCCAATCCATCTGCCACAGGGGGGAATCATATGGGGCACCATTAGAGACACATCTGTAAAAAGGAATGAGGTGGAAAGTGGCAATTGTGATATTGGAAGAAATCTATTAGGCTCCACCTTAAGGGGTTGATTGTGTTTTGGCCCTATGTACCTACTAGAAAGATGGAAAGGCCCATTGGTCATTACAGATAAACAAATACATTAATTAATTAGATGATAAACTGTGTTGCTCTGCACCCCAGCTTCCTTTGGAGGAAAATACTCACCTGCTCCACGAAGGGAAGGGGAGGATGGAAATGTCAACTGGCACCTGGGAGTCAATAAAAGTGGCATCTCTAAAACAGTATCAATAAGTATGACTTTGCCAGTAAAGAGGATGTAGTATTCCAATTCCATTGCTACTAAGCATGATGTAGCTACTCCTCAGATTAGGAATTACAGTTTAAAGGTTTTATAAGGAATTCCTAATGCTGGCCTATGAGAGGGGCAGGCCTCAAAGTGATGAAAAATGACTTTTAGGAGTTTTTGATTACTAGGACATGAATAAAAACATAAAGATGCATGTCCTACCTTTTGCTTACATGGCACTGTGCCCTCTGGGCTACCTAGGGCTTACCTTAGTGGTGACTTGTGTGTAAGAAAAGGGGAGTGATAGGCTTGGCAAGAGGGTTTACATGCCAAGTTGGGGTGGCAGTGAGGCTGCACATGCAGACTATGCAGCAGCAGGCCTGAGACAGGTTTACAGTGCTACTTAAGTGGGTGGCACAATCAGTGTTGCAGGCCCACTAGTAGCATTTCATTTACGGATGAATGATGGAACAACGCATGCAATTACAACGCATGCCTTTACAATGCGGTAAGTACAATGCATTTTCATTACCACGCATGCACTAACCACGAAATATTTTTACAACGCACATGCTTTTACCACAAATGTCGTTACCAAGAACATTTCGTAGCAAAGGCATAGTTGCTAAAGGCATGGTAAAAACTAGAGGTAAGTATAACATACTATATATATATATATATATATATGTGTGTGTGTGTGTGTGTGTATATATATACACATATATATATATATATATATATATATATAATATATATACATTTTTATATATATATGTGTGGTATATATATAAATAAGTATATATATATATATATAAATATGAATATATATATATTTATTTATACACACACACAAACACCCCTTACCACCCCAAAACCCATACACACCCTTAAACCTAAACACCCCTTCTCACCCCAAATCCCATACCCACCCTAAAACCTAAAAATGCCCTTACCGCCCCAAAACCCATAACTACCCTAAAACCTAAAAATGCCCTTACCACCCCAAAACCCATACCCACCCTAAAACCTAAAAATACCCTTACCACCCCAAAACCCATGCCCACCCTAAAACTAAAAAATGCTTTTACGGCCCCAAAACCCATAACCACCCTAAAACCTAAAAATGCCCTTACCACCCAAAAAACCCTACCTACCCTAAACTTTAAAAATTACCTTACTGCCCCAAAACCCATACCCACCCTAAAACCTAAATACCCCTTGCCAGCCCAAGAACCCATACCCACCCTAAAACATAAACACCCCTTACCACCCCAAATCCCATACCTACTCTAAAACCTAAAAATGCCCTTACCACCCCAAAACCCATAACCACCATAAAACCTAAAAATGCCATTACCACCCAAAACCCATAACCACCATAAAACCTAAAAATGCCCTTACCACCCCAAAACCCATACCCACCCTAAAAACTAAAAATGCCCTTACCACCCCAAAACCCGGGCCCACCCTAAAACCAAAAAATACGTGTACCATCCCAAAACCCATATCCATCCTAAAACCTAAAAATGCCCTTATCACCCCAAAACCAATGCCCACTCTAAAACCTAAAAATGCCCTTACCACCACAAAACCCATAACCACCATAAAACCTAAAAATCCCATTACCACCCCAAAACCCACAACCACCATAAAACCAAAAAAAATGCCCTTACCACCCCAAAACCCATACCACCCTAAAACCTAAAAATGCCCTTACCACCCCAAAGCCCATACCCACCCCAAAACCTAAAAATGCCCTTACCACCCCATAAACTATACCCACCCTAAAAACCTAAAAATGCCCTTACCACCCAAAAAGCCATACCCACCCTTAAAACTAAAAAAGCCCTTACCACTTCAAAACCCATACCCACCCTAAAACTTACAAATGCATTTCCCACCAATAACCGTTACCCACCCTAAACACTAAGGCCCATATTTATACTTTTTTAGCACCACATTTGCGTCATTTTCTGATGCAAAAGCAGCGCAAACTTGCAAAATACAATTGTATTTTGTAAGTTTGCACCGTTTTTTTGTCAAAAGGTGGCACAAACGTGACGCTAAAAAAGTATAAATATGGGCCTATATATATATATATATATATATATATATATATAAAACTAAACCCACTTAATACTTACCTGTACTTACCTTTGCATATGCGTTGTAAAGGCATCGTGGTAAGTGCATTTTGTTGCATTTACAGATTTGTAAGTGATGTTTTGCTTACTTTACAGGCCCTGGGTATGGGGTAAACCACCCTACAAGGGACTTACAGGTAAATTAAATATTCCAGTTGGGGAGACACCAATGTTACCATGTTTTAGGAGAGAGGCACATGCATTTTAGCACTGGCTAGCAGTGGTAGAGTGCTCAGAGTCCGAAGACCAACCAAAAGATACACCAACCAAAAAGGAGGTGAAGGCAAAACGTCTGGGGTAAGATCACCCTAAGGATGTCATGTCAACAGGTTGAAAATATCATGTGAATGTCTGTTTGGATTTCTGAGATTGTTGATATACCCTTATATGTTTTTCCAGAGCTTCTCCACCATAATTTGGGTACCACGTTTTACTGGTCATATCTTGCATTTTTGCAATTCTGTCTATGCACTTAGAATTTGGCTTATTCACAAGATGTTCTCAATGGGCATATGATCCTCTAAATTGTTTATGTCCCAGTGATATCCCTGCTGATTCAGTCGAGTGTGCATCATCAGCAATGACTGTGTTAGTCACCTCCTTGGCTTTGTGTTGATGTGTACAGGACGTTGAACCAAACAGCAAATCATGTTTCATCAGGAGGGTGATGCCTTTATGCTATAACTAGCAAATACATGTGTGCTGGGTGCAACATCGTTTGCAGGAACATGTATTGGTGAAAAGAGCATTTAGCCTAACAGCTGACATTCTCAATGACGCTGGAAATCTTTGAATTTGCATGTCATGTTTTATGCTCGCATGTTTAACTTTTTTCAGAAATGTATTGTGTTGCATTGTACTATAAATGTTAAATACAGATGTTTTATGCTTTGTAAACTTGCCGGTATTATATGAGGCAAGACAAATGTTTTGTTTTTCTTACTAAAGGTCTTTTCACAATATGTTGTACAAATTCTGACCTTCATTCGAAGCACAAACCAGAACTTTTTAGATTGAATAGCAAATGAAATAGACTTTTCGAGACGAGTTCCAAACCAGAAAATATTGCAGAAGGAAATATCGGCGATTACTATAGGGAATGTAACACTTGGTATAGAACTGGTATAGAAAAAGATGTTGCTATGGAAAATATGTCGAGGATACTTCTGTCTGGTATATTTTGCGCACCACGTGATTTGGTGCGAAAAAGTGGTACTTAATGTAATTACCACTCATCTCAACATTTGCGCACAGCATTTAACACCGTCCCAGACGGATGCACTTGTTTTGATTGAGATCCTTCAAATATTGAGGGGGGCTTTAAAGAACATAAATCAGACCACAAATAACCAATAGCACTTGTGCGCATTGTCCAAAAGTGTAACACTGAACCCGACCCTTGATATCAATTAACTTAAAGCATGCTAGAAGAATGATGATATGATGGCGTTCAAGAGAGCTTTCTTTACATAATGAATGATATACCTGGAACTCATGACTACATCCTTGGTAATTTTGAGAGGGCATGTAAAGAGATTCTGCCCGTTCCCGAATTTCCAGGTCCACAGTAAGGTCTCTGCCATTGTAAATTCACCCGGGGGGTAAAGCAAGGCCAGTGTCCCTGCGAAACTGTTGAGAAATTAGGAAATAACCGAGGAGTTAGGGCCGAATTACATATTCTGACTGAAATTCCTTTTTTTTTAAACTCAAGTTTCCTCTTTAAATCCTCGTTAACTCTGCACCTGGCAGTTCCAAACCGCTCAAAAGGACCAACAAATCGAGGCTCTTAAAACAATACATACTTCTAACTCAAGTGTTACCTTCCCGCAGACAAGGAATATTAACTTGTTTTGTACAATTCTTCCGCTTCTGCTGTTTCTAAGCACTGTAAATAAGAAATGCTGAAATTACTCGTTAATGGTTCCTGTATTCCGGAGGATAGAAGGCTGAGCTGGTCTTGCCAGGATTCGAACTCCTGATCTGCCGATTAACACTTTGTTCCAGCGGTGAACGTTCAGCTCATTGGTGCAGTATATTGCCTTGAAATATGTAAGCACAAAACATTTGCAAGAAGATTGCTGCAAATATAATGTATTATGTTATAAAATGCAATAAAGGATTGATATTAATATGCTGTGTTCCTCTTGCACTACTAGCCAATAAATGGGAAGCGGAAATGTTAAGAAAAAGGATAACCCCCCTGTCAGGGAAGGTACGTGCAATACTAGTGCACAGTACTGATGATACTGCCAATGTCAGGTTTAATGGAATATGATTCAATTTAGTATATACCAAAAGAAAGTTCATTACTTGTTTACTACGTTGCATGTATTTTTATTTTACATAACCAGTTTGTATTGATTGCATTACTGTGGGCACAAAACAACTCTGGAAAACAATATAGCACCGAAAGCAATATAAATTCAAAATTAGGTAACTACAGAAATATGGGTTTGTCTAATTGCAAAGTTTTGATTTAAGGAAATCCTCACACCATATGTGCTAGACAGCTAAAAAATAGATATCGCTTATCATTTTCCTCATATAGCCTTCTTCTTGGAAACAATGTCTGCATTTTCCGTAAATCTACTGTAATTGTTCTGGGACTCTTCAGCTGAGCCTGCCTGTCAATCATGCTGATCCTCCTTGTGTTGGTAGACTGCTCCTTTAAAGTAGCAATCACATTAAATATGAATACAATGAATAGGATGTTCTGTTAAGGAGACATTCATCAGGCTCAGAGAGCATTAGGTTGATTAACATCAAGTATTTGTGGAAATGTACAAATGATTCAGCGGCAGGAGAAGAGCATTACTGCGCAATAGCAAAGTGCTTTATTAAGAGATAATCCTTACTTTTAAAAGTATTTCAATACTCGTTAAACTATACCTAAATCTTAAATCCATCACCTCAGTCCTAAAGTGGTTCTGTTAACTTTATGAAAATGCGAGTAAAATGTATTCTGCCCTCGCTGCTACGTGAAATGTGTAAATTTTTCTTGCCTGTATAGTCACACATTATAATCAATATTAGGCCATATATTGGCCTCAAAGGTACTGCATAATGTCTTTATTTGCAAGTGAAAGCGCTACATTGTATTTCTGTGGGTGGAGAAAATGGTTATGTATGGAGAGCATATCTTTAAAATATGTGACACATATGTAAAGAGCAGCAATGTGATAATAATGACCAACAGTGAACTAATAAAAAATGATGCTTCAAAGCAGCATATTATTAGGGAAGCAGTCTGTTATTAGTTAATCATTAAGATTTATCTTGGTGCTGTTATGCTTTAGGAAAGTGTCTTAGAATGTTGTCCAATAATTATTATAATAAGGGTAAATGATGCAAGTTACCAAGCAGAGCATATGATTAAGAGACATAGGCCCTCATTCTGACCCTGGCGGTCGGCGGAGAGACGGCGGTCGGACCGCGAACAGACCGGCGGTATTAAAAATGGCATTCTGACCGCGGCGGTCCCCGCCGCGACCGACCGCTACTTCTCCACTCCGACCGCCACGGCGGTCATGACCGCGGGGCTGGAGTTTGCGCACTCCGGCCCGGCGGTCGTCCCAAGACCGCCAAGGGTATTATGACCCTGCCTACCGCCGCGGTTTCTTGCGGGCGGGAACCGCCGTGCGAACCATGGCGGTAAGCACTATCGGGGCCAGGGAATTCCTTCCCTGGCACTGATAGGGGTCTCCCCCACCCCCCACTACCCACCCGAGTCCTCCCCCCACACCCTCCACCCCCCTGCCACCCCCCAGAGGTGGTACGAACCCCCTCCCCACCCCCACCCCGACATGCACATACATGTACCCCGACATGCACACACCCCCAACATGCACATATACACACCCCCTACACACACATACACAACGGGGACACATACCCGCACACATACATGCCGACATGCGCACCTGCCGAACAGCACACATTACCCATAGACACAGCAGCACCCCCCGCCCGCATACACGCACTCACACACTCCCTCTACACACTCACACGCACACCCCCATGCACGCCCACATCACACAACACCCCCCCACCCCCTCCCCTCACGGACGATCAACTTACCTTGTGCGTTGGTCCTCCGGGAGGCGACGGGAGCCATAGGGACGTGACCGCCAACAGAAGACCGCCAACAGAAGACCGCCACACAGAAATGTGGGTCGTAATTCTGTGGGCGGTGTTCTGCTGGCGTGGCGGTGGAGGTTGACCAGTCTCCACTTTCCCGCCGACCGCCAGTGTGGCTGCTGGCGGTTTTCCGGCGGAACGCTCCCAGCGGTCAGAATGCGCACAGCGGCACACCGCCGCGGTCGGCGGTCTTCACCGCGGCGGTAACTCAGCGGTCTTGCGAAAAGACCGCCAAGGTCAGAATGAGGGCCATATTCTGGAAATGATAGCAAGTTGACATATCAAAAGCATTAATTTGGGAAGCACTTTAGCAAACTATTTTTATGAATGTAGGTAATTATGGACAATAGATTAACACTGGTGCTTCATATAAAAACAGAAAATGAAACAGTGACTGAATTGCATGTTGCACCCTGAGTAGCGCTAGTTTATTATTCATAAAGGACTACATTTTGTGCCAAATTATGACGTGTGCCATTCCATCACAATTTTTTCTGTCGGAATTATTAAAGCAAAACCACGTCGAACAGCATGGGTACACACTCAGAATAAAAGTTGTTCAAGAAACTCATGGTGCAAGATTTTAAAACATGTATTTTAGATTTTACCCCTCTCCACAGGCTTTTTAAATTACATACCCACTGAAAAGAGCCTACCAGTTATTAAACATTATGAAGGCAGTGGGAACTTTTCCAATAGACTCTGGGTAGACAGAGGTTACTGTGCTCAGTTTGGGTGAACCAGCTCTTTTAATCACTGATGTTCCAGGGCTTAAACCAACTAGTGGGCCTAAATCTGACGACCAAGTAGGCTGTTTAGCTTTTTACTCTTATGGTAGTACTGACGCAGATGTCTTAATTAGAAATTCTTAATGAATGTTTACGTATTTTGAATAATGACTTCTGTAGAAAAAATTAATAACGTAGAAAAATAATGTGCATGTTTGAAAATGTGACTTCGGAGATTGGCCACCAGTGTTCACGAAATGTACTAAAATATAATTAATCCACCTGGAATATTGACAATACATTTGATTAATGTAGTAGTATGTCATACTAAAGGATATGAATTATGTTATTACTTAATTAATTGTAGGCCTTAACTTAGCAAGTGTCTTGGCCTAGTTTGCCAGGCCTCATGCAAAAGCTGTATTTCTTAGTGTTTAATTAATACAAAATGCAGACAGAGTGAACTAACTATGAAATGATCATTGTTTAGCAGAAGCTTTCTATGTGAACCAACAGACAGGAGATGAGGTCTCTCGATTAGTAACTAAATGTATGTAAAGTGTGCAAAGGGTTCTTTCCCAGGACGCGAACAATGAAGACAGTGACTGGAGACGAAGATGCAACAAAATTGATACCTGACGAGCTGGATGATGAGAACATCGTAAAGCAGACCAATAAACGACATGTGAACTGCAAAATATTAGAATTAATAGATTTGGTAAAGGGACATTATTGGGTAGACTAATAACGTACGATTAATTGACCAATTAGAAACTGAGGGATGGTTTGGGGAACTTTGATATAACAACGTGACAGAGGGAAAGGACTTCAGATCTTACCCCGTCATGAACTGCAGTATTGAGAAGAAGAGATTCAAGATTCTGTCATCGGGCTCATACTCTCTGACTGAGAGCCTGATGTTTTGCTAATCGCCTGGTGACCTGAGGACGAAGACTGATCCTGCTTGCTGACCCATATCGTGGATAGGTAGATATGTCAATGATTGAATTGCATCTTTATGCCTTTTCCTTCTAGGTAACAACTGTGATGACTTAATATGTTTCTTAGATAGATGGTTTCCAAATTTGTGTTCTAAATTGTTTTGCATGAAGCCCCACATGCTGATGCTAATTGGTGTTAGATGAGGTTACTTACGTGAACACTGACAAAATACAGGGACAAATGGTTGACAGACTATCTTGCTGACCTTGATGGATGACATAGTTGTACTGAATTGGGTTTTATTAATGTCTTGTGTTGATGCCTTAGAATTTCTTTTGATTCAAGCTTTGATTAGATCACGTCTTCTGCGACTTGCTGATTAACAAGTTTCAATGGAAATTGTTTTGATCAGAGTTAATGATTAAAATTCATAACTTATTATTGTTAACGAATAGGGAATAAACTTACTAAATGTATACCTAAAGGTGTGGCTATTCATGGCTGAAGAGTCATGATGAGTGAAAATTTACTGACTCCATTGATTATTATTGATTTGACTAATGGTTATTAATTATTGTGTGTTGATTTCTGATTCTGTGTCAAAGCTATGGTAAGAACACCCTATATGAATCAAAAGGTTCATTGACCTATATGCGTCCCTTTGTAAGTTTACTTATTAAGGATCGATGCGCCAACAATAGCAAAGTCTAGCAGTTCTATATTTAATCTCTAATCAGGTGGGTTGGGGGGGGCAATTAGAGCAAATTACTGTCCAGTCAGTAACTTGGCATTACAAAATACTAGCACAAATCACAGTGAAAAATCATAATAGTACTAATGGGAACAGCATTCATAACTGTTGCAGAAACAAATTAATAAAAAATGTGTTTTGCCTCAATACTCTGGGAGCCAGGATTCACTGGAGTGCTCTGGATGATTGTTACCAGGTTTAAATGTGGTTTAGATACATTACATTCATATGGAAGACCTAGAGAGTTTCCTTAGGATTTCAGCCCCCTAATCTGGTGTCAGGATTCAGTGTCACAGTACCTTTTTGGTCCAATTTAGGGTTTCCCAGGGACAGGACATGCTTGCTAGGGTGTTAATGCACCCTGGTGGTGTTTTCCTTATGCAGCCAGTCCAGTAGATAAGTTAGTGATGCCATGACAGTCCAAACAATATGTTTGCTCTCTTGCTTGAGTGCTGGTACCTGACTCTGTATAAAAAAAAACAGCACCAGAATCAGTGAAGAGGTTGAGTTTCAGTCACAGTACTCACTGTTTTGGTGGGATTGCAGCTTGAGGTCTTCCTTGGGCCCATATACAACCCACCATCCTGGGTGCCTACCCTGGCTAGCTGCTGTGATGTCTTCCTCCAGGAGCAATCTCTTTGCAATGTTTGAATTCTGTTTTTGTGATCTAACTACAATGACAGTCAGCTTCTCCCATCATTGATGTACTTTGTGGCACTCAGGATGATTTTATTCAGAACTGGTTGGGGCAAATTGTTCCCCAATCATCTTCTGATGTACGTGTCATTGTTGATGTCTCTGCTGGTGATATTTTCAGGTCCCTGAGCCTCACTTACAGCACAGATGTGCAGATCTCGCTTATTATCTCAGCTACTCCCTCGAGTCATCTTGCTGGGTTTCTTCACAGCCCCAAGGCCTTCTCAGCGTGCTCTTGATCATGCAAGGGCACCTATAATAAGCCTTTTGAGAAGTTGATCTGCTCATTACTGCACATTCTCTGGCTGACAAATCAAATTTTCTTAGGTTACTGGTCTCAAATCTGGCAAGGGGAGTTGGTAGTAGCTATCCCAACTCTAGCACTCTCTATTGATGAGGGACCCCTGACCTTTGGTGATGACACCTTGACACCCTGACTTGAGATATCTGTCGCATTTCTATACACACATTGCACACTTTGTTCTTTCCAGTCCTTCAGTTTTGTTAGGTTCAGTTCTGTGCTATTGTGATTTCACCTAAGACTGTTCCAGGAATGGCTTTTTTATAAAGGTTTGAAATAGGTGGAGCTAATAGTAACCTCTCAGAGAAACCTCAGACACACAGATATGTGGACTGTCCCACTCTGTTACCTGTACACCAGAGGTCGTCAAGCTCCCAGGGAACAAAGACCAGGAAAAGCAAGGAAAATTCAAAGGGACCTACTCTCTCCTCTACCAAAAACTCTCTAGTTTGGCCCATCACCATGCTTTCTGGGATGTCTAAACAGGCCCACTACAATTTGCATCAAAATTCAGGGCTCTATTCTTCTCCCTCTTTTTAACACTGGATTGTGCTTCTTCCAAAATGGAATCTAGTGTGGCCAACATGGACACATGCACCACACAAATGTCTAACACTCTTGTTTCACAGACAACACATTGTGCACAAAGAGAGGTAAAGGACTTGGTTACAGAGAACTAGCACACTGTGATAGAGGCCTCTGTTTGCATGGTTAGCCCCCAACATTTTTGCCTGGAAAATTATGTGGTTTCAAAATTGTAAGTGCCCTGGGCCCCTGCTAAACAGGTTCCCGGGTCCAGATCTCTTTCCCCAAAACTGTACCATGTATTGGCCCTTCAGTCACTCCTGTAAGTCTCTAGTAAATGGTATCCCTGGTACCCAGGCATGGGTGCTGAAGAGGGCACCCCAGAGCTGCAGCACCAATTGTGCCACTCTGAGAGGCCCAACACCAGCCTCATGCTGGCTGCCATTGCAAGTGCATGAGAAGGTGGGTTTAGAAATTGCAAACTCGACCTGACACTCACCAAGAGTGCCCTGTCTACTAACACTGCATGCACTATAGGTAAGTCATCCCTTTGGTAGGCCTTACAGCCCTAAATCGGGTGCACTATAATGCATGTGAGGGCATATAGTTGCATGAGCAAATATGTCCCTACCATATCTTTACAAAACCTCAAGGCATAGTAAGTGCACAGGGGAGCCATAGCAAGTACATGTGCTGGACACTGGTCATTACTAGTTTCCCAGCTACATGATGGCTACTCTGAACCCTGGGTTGTTTGGTATCCAACAACTCAGAGTCCTAAATCCTTAATGGTACCAGTGTTGGATTTATTATAAAATGTACACAGTGGCCACCTTAGTGGTGCCCCTGCAAAGCCTACACTATTCTGGCATGGTTGCTGGCTAATTCAAACCAGCCTGCCACCACCAGACACAATACTAGGTCCATGGGGTGAGAGCCTCTGCTCTCTGGGACCAAAAGACAAAGCCCTTCTTGGGTGAAGGTGGCACACCTCCTCCCCCAGGAATGTGCAGGGCTCTGACAGGAAACTTCAAAGGCCATGCCTCCTTTAAAGCACTGCTCCAGCCACTTATTGCTAGCAGCACATGTCCACCCCTATCCCAGTCCCCACTTTTGGCAGGAAGAACAGTGGGAAAAATAACAAAGTATATGGTGTGTGACCACCCTCACCCTGCATCACCCCTCAGGAGTGGCAGGCAAGGTGACCACTCTATTTAATTTTTTGGCAGGAAATTAGCCATTCAGGGTTAGGGATGTGACCTCTTCATACAGGAAACGGTTCCATAGTGGGTGTGGCCACCCTAAGGTAAGTGGCCCATTGGCAACTACCAGGTACTCACCTAAATGACCACCAAATGCAGTATTTAGTGGGCATCCCTAGACCCACAGATCAGATTCGATAGACACAAGAAGACCAGCAACAATGAAGATCCAAGGCTCGACAACAGAAGACCTGTTGAAAGAAGCAAAAGGCACTAAACCCTGCCTGCTACACCCACAACTCGACAATCGACATTTAGGGGTGTCGACTGGACATTGGACAGACTCTTAGAAACCCCAGATGACCTCCAACCTTCTAAGAATTGCCAAGAACCTCCATCCAGAGTGAAGGCATCACTCCCTGCAACAAGCAAGCAAGATGCAGTGATGTCCAGTTCACTCACTGGTAGCTGACCAACAAACTGGAACAATCAGCCAGACTAAATTCCACCCAACAGACCAAAAGGACAAATACTGCCAGTGCTCCGAATTTGGTGGCACTACAACCTCCAGTGGCCGAAATGTGCCATAGCCTCTGGTACTGGGTCCCCAACATCGGACACCAAGAAGAAAAGTCCACTCCAGACTCTCCAAGGACCAGAAACAAGAACTAGTTGGAGGTCTTCAGGATGCCCAAGAACCATCCCCTAGAGTGTCCCTGCTGATCTGCAATCCACCCTCCAAGTGACATGCGCCTGGCTCCAAAGGCTCTTTTACACACAGCACTTGGCTGACCTATCTGCAATGCAACCAACCTCCCTGGTCCCTGCAACAGAAACGCAGCTGTGCTCTAGGGATCCCTATCTCCTTGCAACCTCTACACTCCAAGGGGACCCAGTGGACTTACCTTTAAGTCCACCTGTGCAGTGCATTTCCAAGTGGTCCCTCTTTCCTTTCTGCTCCAGCTCCAAGACTTTCAGCCGCTACTCCTGCTTGAACAGGGAACCACCCAAACTTCTCCCGCTGGTCCACAGCACATCTCGATGACCTCGACCTAAAAACAGAAGGTGACACTTGTGAGAATATTGCTTTATTTTATATACATTTTTTAAGTTTTCTCCCATTGATTCCTAGGGTGCGTAATTATGCACAAGAAGACTATTTTTGCTCAACTTTGAAAAATCAAAACTTAAAAAGTACTTGGCTGATTTTGATGCACTTCATCTTTAAAATGTTATACAAGTCTGAGGTATTTTTGTAAATTGGTTTTGAGTTATTCTTTTGAGTGTGTGTCCACATTTATTGATGCTGTGAGTACAACAAATGCTTAGCACTTCTCCAAGATTAGCCTAACTGCTTGACCAACCTACCATAAGAAATAGAGTACTAGGTGATCTATTTGTTACCTCTGGATACCAAGAGAGGGTGGCTTGCACGCTCTGCACAGTGCACATTGTTTTTGTACACTATATAGAGAGCCAGCCTCCTATACACACAAATTGAGAAAAACTGTGTGAAATGCTAGGAAGGAGATAGCGTTTGCCCTACTTAATGAATTTGATACTGCTGCCACCATTTCAGTCATCTGCAGACTAGGAAGGGAACATTAATCGGTCTCATTCAAAAGATGTGTACAAGGTGTGCTCCTCTGAATGCAGAGCCCCAACCTGCATATCACTCCTTGTTAGAAAAACAAGAGGTCAGCACACAGGCTGAGGAGGGATTAAAAATGCTACTTCTTGCTATTATGAACTAGTTGGGGGTGGTGCACACTATCCAGAGCGGTGCGGGGGAGCTTTTCTTCATCCCAACGTAGGCCAAAAGCCCACCCTCTTTGCATACATTTATGACAACAGCAACACATGGTTAAAATCATGGATGAAAGATATGAAATTCAACATTCCCATGGTCTAGAATCATTGTTCTCATAAAATATCTTGCATTTAATAATTTACTACAATGGGGAAGGGGCAACAATGGAACTTGCAGTTTGCCAAGGTGAACAATGTTTTCCAACTTTGTCTGTGGTGAAGTTTAACTCAACAAATAGCATTGATAATTCCTGCCATGCATGCGTGGGACGTCCTGTGGTCCGAGGTTACTAGAAGAAAATTATGTATGTGCTCATGCAGAAGGTGGTACCTATGAAAGAGGGCATATGAGGTGTCCATGCAAGGGATTGTAATGGGGGTTGTGGGGGGATCTCAAAGGTAGGATGTATCCTGTGAGTGAAAATATTTAATGCAGAGACTGAGAAATTAGGGATGGCTGATGTGCTGAGACAGCTTCTGTTGTATGGTTTTCCGGAAGATTCTCGCATTTCACTGATTCTGGCCCATCTCTGTGAGTTTGTTAGCGACACCACTCACTCACTCCATATGGAATCTCTGTCTTATTAATCTACCTCAGCCCTGAAAGCCTTTCAGAAGCACCGCCCGTTCGAGCAGTCTCGGGATTTCCATCGGCGCTATATGTAACTCCTTGGTTGGACACCTTCTGCTTTTGGACTGTAGAAAAGTGCTTTTGAGCACTAGAGTGAAACATCCTGACAGGGAAGCACTTACCGGAAGCCTGGGGGCGCAGTCTGATCACACTGCGAAGGAGGGAAGAGAGGAGGGAAGAGGAGAGAAGCGTTAGTTCGTGGACTCTGAGCAGCCAACACGAACCCAGGCCAGCGTCTGTCTGCAGCACAAGTTCACTTCTGTCTGCCCAGGAGCCTCACGTCACCTTTCCTCTTCTAGAAACGTAATCACTTCCTTGTGTGGGTGGACGGTGCTTGCAGTGAACTAAGAGTTATCTACGAGAGGAGGCCAGACTCACATAGAGGAGAAGGGAGGTAAAGCAGGTGAGGCAGGGGTCATCGAGACTTAAACAGAGCTGGCAGGCTTGCTTGTTTTTATTCCCTTTTGGGCAGATTAAGACAGTGCTTGATTAAAAAAAAACAATTAAGTAATCTGACTCTGTGCTTTCAGGGCTTTATCTGCTCAGTGTGTTCAGCACTAAGTTATTTGCTAAAGGATACTAAACCCGGTCACCCAGTGTCTCTGGTGGGATTTGGTATGCATCAAGTTCTTCTCTGGCAGAGCCAGAGCTATTTCTGCAGAAGGGCAAGGTGGGCAGGGGGGGGACAATGCGACGGTCCACGCATCAGTTTCAGGGCAAAGGGCACCCTGCTTCAAAGAATGTCAAGGTGGCACGTAGTGCGAAAACAAAGTGCCCTACTCCCTTCGATAACCATAGAAATTTAGACTCACCTCCAAGTGCTGCCTCCCCGCTAATTACTGATTCATCTCTCAGCATTACTCAGCCTCACAATTCCCCATCTTCATTCGTTAACACAGCGGATCTGCAGCTTCGCTCAGATTTTTTACCTGAGGCAGCCAGAGAACTAGACACAGTCCCAGACCCAGAACCAGACCTGGACTCAGACTCGAATCCGGAATCAGCCAATAAACTGTGCTAACTCCAGGATCGGTGAACGCTTAGTGTGAATTCTGAGTCTAACTGCTGTAAGATTCAGGACACAGGCTCTACATTCAAGCTGTTGTATCCCCTGTTTACTGGAGGAGTGGGCGGGGGGCAAAATATGTTATCCCTTCGCTAACCAATAACTTTATCTCTGCCTCTCAGGAGGACAGTCCCTCTTATAGTGTACTTCATGATCCAGTCCATATCCTGGGGAATAATATTGTAACAGGGCCCACCGTGAACGCCATCATAAATGGGCCTTGTCAGATGGTTCAAGATCAGCGGAACTTACAAGTTTGGCATCCATCTCAGGGATATGGAGACAAGGCAGCTGCTGCCACTCCCTCAGAAAACATGTTCCTTCAAATTCTATCTGAACTAAGAACTTTGAAAATTTCACAAGAAGAAGCAAATCAGAAAACAAAATCGCAATTAAATCTAATTTCTGGTACATACAGCAACTTAGCTCATTGATTAAAGAGGTAGAGGAGCGAGTGTCCGATTTGGAAGATTCACGCTTTTCTTTGGACCTGACAGTGGCAAAATGTCACGCATATCTTGCAGACCTGCAGATTCGGCTAGATGACGCTGAGAACCGCTCACGCAGGTCTAATCTGAGATTCACTGGGTTCCCTGAAGGACGCAAAAATGGGCAGACTGTTACAGATTTAATTACTGATCTTGTTTTACATCATGTTCTCTCAGAACCGATGTATAAACATTTAGATCTCACTATTATGCGGGCCCATTGTGTCCCAGCAGTACAGCCCCCCAACACAAAATACCCTCAAACTGTACTTGTCAACTTCGGTGACTTTCGCATCAAGGAACGTATTCTACAGCAAGCAATTAAGAATAAAATTCACCAGATTCCCGGCTATTACACTTTTAAAATCTTCTCAGATATGTTGGTGGCTGCTGCGCATCAGAGGAGAGGAGGACGATTCCCGCATTTCAGAAAGCCGGAGCCCCGGCAGGACTAGTGCAACAATCTAAATTAAAAGTATTTTTTCAGGGACACTTTAATTTGGTATACACAGTGGATGCCTATAAGACTCTTTTGCGCTCGATTCAGAACACTGATGGATCAGGGCAAAGGGGAGGGGGAAATCAGGGGGTAAACTTAAAATGAGAATGGAAGGTTGAGATTCTTTGGAAGAGCTGATGTTGTAGAGCACAGCGCGTCATTAGGACACTTACATTCCAGCCCCTTTGCAGTTTATGGCATTTAGGGCACCATGCCAAGGCACCGGATTAGGGAAGAACGGGGTCAGGGGGTGGTGGTGGGGGTGGCTCCGGAGTGCCCAGATGGGAGGGCCCCAGGTGCTGACCACCTAATTGGTGGGATGGGGTGTAGGGGATGGGTGGGGGAGGGGGTAAGGGGTACAAGACCCTTCTTTGCCATACTAAAATATAGCTATGTGCAATGTGGAATGATTAAGTTTACACTCCAGATGACACCATTCAATACAGGCCAAGGTCTACGCTCTCTGAGGGTTTCCGATTACTTAATATTTAGGCAATTCTTTATAAGAATTCAATGGCAAGGTTAAACTCCTCACTAAAAATAGTTTCCTGGAATGTCAACGGGCTAAATATTCGGAGGAAAAGGTGTGCAATTGAGGAGAGGGTAAATGCTCTAAATCCTTCTGTCATCTTGTTACAAGAAACTCATATCCCTGCTAAAAAAAGTAGCAGGCTTCAATAAGTTGTGTTTAAGGTTGTTGTCACTCACAGAGGTGTAGCGGTCTTTCTAGCTAAGAATCTTGGTGCTCGGGCACTTGATTTTTTAGCGACCCTGAAGGGCGATGGTTCTGGGTACACTGCCTAATCGCTAAAGAGAGATTCATTTTTGTCAGTTTTTATGCGCCTCTGACAGATGATCCGGCCTCTTATGTGGAACTGTTTCAATCCCTTTTTCAGCTTCCAGGCAAAATCATTAGTGGTAGGGATTTTAACTTTCTCCAGGATCCATTTTTGGATTCCACTGTTAAGGGTAAAAAAACAGCACAAACCTAAAGTTGCTAAGATCCCAAAGACTACATTAAAGTGTTGATGCTCTGTGATCCTTGGAGAATAAGTGCCCTGAATGAGAGAGAGTATACGTGTATTTCCAGCCGGTTTAAAAGTTCCTCCTGTATCGATTTTGTTCTGATATCAAGAATACTGCAATTTAAGAATCAATCAGTGAGGCATTCTGGTCTATCCGATCACGCCACCCTAGTGTTGGAAGTACTTCCTTTCCCAGAATACTCTACGCCTCAACCTAGAAGGTGGGTGTTCAACCATCAACTCCTCCACGAGGAGGGATGGGTACAGGCCTCTAAAGTCGAAATAAGTGAATTTTTCAAATGTAATCAGGGATCTTCATCTCCAGCTATGGTTTGGGATGCATTTAAGGTTTTTTTCAGGGCTTGGTAATCGCTAAGGAGGCAACAGATAAATCTTATCTGAGACAACAGGCTAGGGTTCTGGAAGAGGCAGCACAGAGGAGTTTGGATATCTACCTGCATGTTCCCATGGAAAAAAATAAATAATCTTTTGAATTAGATAAATGGGCACTGTCCAACAGTTTTCCTAAGAAGGTTGACATAGGATATCAGACTTTTATACAGAAGGCATATGAAGAGAGTAATTTTACAGGCATCATTTTGGCCTGCAAGCTCGAGACCAAATTGCTAGTAAATTGATACATGCATTGAGGTGCCCCATATCTGGGGTAAGGCATACTGACCCCAGAGATGTGGGCAAAATCATGCTAGAACATTACAGGCAAATATATAGTGAAACCCAGGATATTGATCGTAGGACCATTAGGGATTTCTTGGGGAATTTGGACATTCCTACTCTTACGGATGAAGACAGTGATGCTCTAAGACAGCCATTCAAAAAGTCAGAACTCCTTGAGGTTGTCAAGAACCTTCCCATTGGGAAGGCATGTGGACCTGATGGTTTCCCGGCTGAATTTTATGAATGCTTCATTGATACTTTTATAGACAATTTTTTGTCTTTAATAATGGCTTACTGAAGGGTGAGCGGATCCCCAATTCTTGGTATTCTGGGAACGTGGTAAGCTTTCCCAAAAAGAATAAGGACAAGGAAGACACTAATGCATATTGTCCAATCTCTTTGTTAAATACGGATTATAAAATTGTCACAAAACTTTTGGCCATCAGACTCAATGGGGTTGTCGCTAACCTGGTACATTGCGATCAGAACGGATTTATTGCCGGTCGACATCTTGCAACTAACACAAATTATTTAGCGGAGGCTCTTGATTACTTCGCTTCTGATAAAATTTCTGCCATTATTCTTTTATTAGACGCAGTAAAAGCCTTTGATCTGGTTTTATGGGACATATTGTTTGAAATATTGTCCAGATACAAGGGGCCTTCCCAGATTTCTGCAATAATTCCAAGGCTGTATCAAAACTCCGAAGCCAATATTATGATTAACTCTACCTGTAATGGTCAACTTCAAGTTTGACGCGGCACCCGTCAGGGATGCCCCCTATCTCCTATTCTCTTCGCTCTCTTCTTTGAACCTTTAGGGTTTTAAATCAGACAGAATAATCAGATTCATTCCCCGCTGAAGTCAATGGGGAAGATCAAACTCTATGCTGATGATATTATCATGTTTTTAGATGAAGAGCAATCCTCCCAGGAGGAGGCTCTTAAGGTGTTCGCTGAATTTGAGGAAACTGGGGGCTACAAGATTAACATGAGTAAAACCGATATTATTCTTTCTGGCACTTCTTCTAGTAAATTGCTCCCTGAATTAATGCAATGTGTAAATACTAGTCCAAAGAGATATTAGGTATTCATTTTTCATCTGAAATAGGAGATCTGCATGATCTCAACTTCCGTTCCTCTGCTCCTCAAAACTCAGGTACTGCTTGCACGCTGGGGGTCTCTCCCCTCTCTATACTTGGCCGAATCGCACTGATTAAAATGTCAATACTTCCATTATTAAACTTTTTGTTCTCGGCCATTCCTTGAGTATTAAAGTCTCTATTTTTATGTCTATGTTTGGCTCATTCATTTGGCAAAATCAGAAGGCACGAGCTGCATTAAGTACATTATATGCTGATAGTGAAAAAGGGGGCTTAGCACTACCAAATTTTAAAAACTATTACTTCGCCTTTTTCGTGCAGTATTTGACTCATTTCAAAGTTAATCAATCTTTGGGCAGCCTATTTTCCAAAGATTTTCGTGAATTAATCTGCAGGGAGCACGATATTACGAACCCTGCACTGTTGGTAAAATCTCCCAAAAAAGTTTGATACAAGATTCTTAAACGGTTCTTTAAAAGGAAATCTGATTTTTTTTAAAGATATTCAGTCCCATACTTGCACTTTCTTACTCCTCTCACACAGTTTGTGTTGTGCTCTGGCTCTCAGCTCGATTTAGAGATAGTGAGGAGATGGGATTATGCAGGATTCAGTTAAACTGGGGATTTTCATTTCAATGATAATCCTCTCAAATATTCAAAAGGTCATTCAAAATGATTTTCTCTTAGGGGGATCTTATAATATCATGCTCCATAGTTTGAGGGACTTGGATATCGATTCAATCATTCATACACAGGCAGTAGTTACCGAACTGGTGGACCCTCTGATCTCTGGGAAAAGGTGGTGAGAAAGTGGGTCCTCCAAGAGGGCTTCGACATGTCAAGGGAGTGTTGGGTAAATCATCTAAATTTTACAGTACTCAGAGCTGCGAATTGGCATTGCATGATATTCTTTAGTAAATGGGAATGATATTCTTTAGTATATCACACCCCGCAAGCCTTGTCCCAGCTGGTGCTCAGTTGCCCTGATCTTTGTTTTCGTTATAAGGCACAAGGGGTGGCTGGCTGGATACACGTGATTGGCTCATGTCGACCTCTTCAGGAATACTGGGATGGAGTATTGAAGATATTAACAACTATTGCTCAGATCCCTATAATTCCCAGTATTTGGATGGTGGCTTTGGGCTACGACCCCGGGGCTAGGCTTCCACCCAGGTGGGAAAAGCTCGTTTTTATTGCCACAGTAATTGCTAGATCTCTTCTGTTAAGAAATTGGCACTTCAATCTAACTCTCTCCCCTCAAGAATGGCTGAGTAAAATGGTACAGGTTAGAAAGCAGGAAATGAGATATGCCAGGAGAGTCGGTGGGGGCAAAAAGCTTTCACGGATTTGGGGCGAATTCTTTCTAGACAACTATGCGTGATATAAGGAGGAGAGAAATGGGGAGGAAAAGGGGGAAAAAAAAGAAGGTTTTTTTTCCCACCTAACCTGATTGTATTTATCTGGAATTATCCTATTAGAAATTATTGGGAAGGATGTGTATGATAAAGTATGGAGTTGTAATGGTTTTTGCTATTTTGTTGGGTCTTGATAAAAATCAATAAATTTTTTTTTTTTTTAAAGTGTATATTATTATTATTACTATGCATGTCTTTTGTTAATTCCCTAATACGTGTTACAAATAAATCATAATGAGATCAGAATTTAAGGTCTCAACTCCCTGTGCCTCCAAACCATATCCATTATTGATGCAAACGAAACCAGTACTAGACACATTGCTCCTATGTTTGCTCGGTATTCCTCAGGGGATCAATTTTACATAGAAAGTATGAAACAGATATAAAGAAACCATTATTAGAAAACAAAATTGCCATCCCATAAGGTACAGATTAGGTGATCATGCATTTCATTTAAAGGGTCGTTGTAATAACTGAAATTGAGTCATACTCCCTTCACCACTACTGAGCCCTCAAGTGTTGTTGCACTTTCATGGATTTGCTCTAATTTTGCAGACTCTTAAAGCTATATAAGAGATGTAGTTTAGGTACTGCCATGAATATCTATATGGAGTAAAGCAACCTGATGACATTTGTCTACACTGCCGATTGTCCAGCAGTGATCAGAGGTTGACGTTTTAAATACCATATTATGTTTCAAATATTGAAGATATTGCACACAGGACAACCCTATTATCATATAAGGGAATGGATCATTAGGTGAGGACAATATTATTCCTCTCAGGAGTCACGTCTTATCATTCAAATAATTACACCTCAGTTACCTCAGTTTTTCAGTGTGACAATATCTTCAGAATGCACTGCCATTAGGGCAACTACCTTCCTCTAGGTTATTAGAGACAATGGGGGTCATTCTGACCCTGGCGGTCATGGACCGCCAGGGCCAACGACCGCGGGAGCACCGCCAACAGGCTGGCGGTGCTCCCATGGCATTCTGACCGCGGTGGTACAGCCGCGGTCAGATACGGGAAACCGGCGGTGTACCGCCGGTTTCCCGCTGCCCAAGGGAATCTTCCATGGCGGCGCTGCAAGCAGCGCCGCCATGGGGATTCCGACCCCCTTACCGCCAGCCTTGTTCTGGCGGTTTTGACCGCCAGAACCTGGTTGGCGGTAACGGGTGTCGTGGGGCCCCTGGGGGCCCCTGCAGTGCCCATGCCAATGGCATGGGCACTGCAGGGGCCCCCTAACAGGGCCCCACCAAGATTTTCAGTGTCTGCCACGCAGACACTGAAAATCGCGACGGGTGAAACTGCACCCGTCGCACCCCTTCCACTCCGCCGGCTCCATTCGGAGCCGGCATCCTCATGGAAGGGGGTTTCCCGCTGGGCTGGCGGGTGGCCTTCTGGCGGTCGCCCGCCAGCCCAGCAGGAAACTCAGAATTACCGCGGCGGTCTTTTGACCGCGCAGCGGTATTCTGCCGGCGGGACTTTGGCGGGCGGCAAAGTCAGAATGACCCCCAATGTTTCCAATCCTGGACTTTTAGCCTAATGTATTCTAGGTGTTGCAGTCTTATTTGTCATGTTATGTTATGAGTAATTTTGTAACACACTATCACTCATGAGGGTATTCTGGCAGTCTCAGCTCGCAGGAGTTACAGGGGGCGGGAGGGGAGATTAATAAAATGCAAAAAATAAATTACAAAAAACTCACCTCTGCCCCGCCAAATCCTCCGATCCTCTTTCGTCTCCTTAGCAGGCAGGCATAGGCTTCCAGCCTGCCCTGTGGCCAATCCTGACTGGAAGCAGCTTTAGGATTGGCTGGGAGCGACTTAGTTAAAGAGCCAGGTCTTCAGCTTCTTAGGGACTTCATCCATTGAACTAATTAGACTAATGCACTTGATTTGTAGGTGAAAGGTTTAGGAATGAGGACAGTTTCCTGAAGACCGTAAGTGAAATGGTCACCCTGACCACCGGTTACATTTATTACTATATATTTAGATAAAAATTCAAACCAATCTAAATACAAAACAATGAGAAAAGAGTTTCACATATAAAAAGAGTCACAAAAATACAGAAAAACTAAATCATAATATAAACACTTTAGGCAGCAATTACACATAAAAGAGCTATGGGTCTGATTTAGTCTTTGGAAGATGGGTACTATGTCACAAATATGACAGATATCCCATCAAGCATAATACACATGCATTACAATGTAATGCACTGACAATAAGGTCAACAAGACATCATTCATGTCTGTGACAGAGGTCCCAGGTGCTAAATTCTAAATCAGGCCCTGTCTGTTAGAAACTGAAGGGTATAAGAGAAAGGATATGTGTCCATCAACACTGCACAGTTCCATTGTCAAAACGTTTCCTCAATCTGTCATAAAGTTAACATTTCGGTCCTTAAGTTGGCACTTGTATTGAAGACCATCATTGGGACAGTACTGTGTATTTTTGAGAATCTCATCTTCAAATGGAAACGTTTAAGAGGGCAAGGGATAAGAAGATGGAGGCAGCCACACTCAACTCACTGATTACAGCATCATTACCTGTAGACGCATAAACCCTCCAAACATGACATATGACACAATTCTGGAGGCCGCTGTTGACAGTCATATCTAAACTACCAAGGAAATGCAACACAAACCTATTTTGCAAACCCACCAAGCAGCAATCTATTAGAGCTAGCTTTAGTATAAAATAATACAACAACCTGAACACAAGTGATAACATACTTGCCCCCTTACTGGATAATATAAATCTGGCTGATACTATTTTTTCAATTGTTACGAATCATCTGATATCATCTACCCCATTGTCTATAATTAGAGCTGGTTAACACTATCCCTCTTTTCACCTAATCTCATTAACTAGTAATTCTCATTCTGATTCAAGTTATGGCATTGTCCTAGACCATGATAAGGGAGCTTATGATGCTAATAATGCAACAAATTGCGTGCAACAAATTCACAATGACAAATTGCTCCTTTAATAATTCTGATTTATAAGCAAAATGGAATGGCTTTAAAGATCCTTTACTATCAGGCTGCCAGTAGTACCAATTTTCTCTATAGCAGACAACTTTCAACCGCTAATGAATAACTTGGAGGATTCAAATATCCCTTTGCCCTACCTCTCCTGTATTGGGGGCTATAGAGGCAATAGGTGCTAAATTGACCAAAATGGCTGACACACTAGGAAATCAATTGTCTCCTCTAGCTGAGCAACTCTTTTTATAGATGATATAAAAAACAAACTGAAATATTTAAAAGAGAATTCCAAATCAACCTGACAACTTGATGAAATCCCTCAAATCATGTGCTGATAAATTATCGTGATTAGAGGACATTGTCAACCTATTACAACATCTATTGACTGACTCACTAAAAAGTGTAAATTTTCAGCATTCAACCGTAGATGACAACCTAAAAAAATTTGACATACCTTTCGCAGAAAAAGAAACTCCAAATGAAAGATTCCAAACATACATCAGTGAATGACGACTAAAGAAGTTGAGTAAACTAATCTTCATGAGAACAGCTGCCAGTTTTATTGTAAAAGCCACAAATGCCTCATTGAATGAACAAACTCTGTACTTAATATAAAACCAAATTAAGCAAAGCAGGAGGGAGCAACCAGACAAGGAATCAGTACTCATTGAAATTCAGAATTCTACAGATGACACAGCTCAATTAATCTTCTTCAACCCCACTCCTAAAAATAGGGTTCTCTATCACAACATGCTGACTCATTCAAGTAGAATAAATAAGCCTACCATGACAGCATTCACATTAACTATAGACAATACTATCTGTGTCCCTAAGAGCTCTCCTAACAGCTATTTAAACATAGCTAAAATAATTGCTGATGTTTTCATTCTCCTTGCCAGAGCACTGCCTATCTTAAATTATATTTGTTCAACGTCTCAATTACAACCTAACAACAATTTGGCACAAGCTGAATTGAATGAAAATGGAAATACATTGTCTATACCACTCAATTTGCCAAATTGTTTTTCATCCAATACCTTCAAAAGACCTGCCACCAGACGAGAGCATTGCAAACATACACAACAGGCAGTACATGAGTCCAACTTGGAACCTCCACATTTAGATCTAATACTTAACTCCTTGTGTGCATCAGATAGCTGGGAGCTGTCCAATGTTGCACTGGGCAAGTGTGTTGGAAGGCTTCCAGCCATCCTAGTAGCCACCCATGGGGGAAGCGCTGGCACTCCCCCATGGGATTTCCCCCACCAGGGATGGCAGCAGTAAGGGCTTCCATTGCCACTCCGACCCACACTGGGTGAACTGGTGACATCAGCCTGCACCCTGTGTGCCGGTGTCATCAGAGCAGGCCCACAACGCTGGAAGCCATTTGCTACCAGCGCCGATCAGGAAAGGAGTTAAAGCTTTCCTCCTGGGAGGAATGGGGGGTTTCAAAGAGGCACTGCATTTCTACCCACCTTCTGGGCAGTTTGGATTTGTTTTTAGGTCCAGCCGACCCCAAGGTAGGCAGCAACCACTAGACACCATGGATTTGTAATTCTGGTCACTTTTGGGAGCAGTCTCTTCGGCAAGGGTTGCTTCCTTTAGTGGGCATATATTTTGACCATTGTTGCCTGTGGCTGAAAGGCTTCCCATTGGAAGAGTTAAACTCTGGGTCGTCCCAAACATGGTGCAACCAGCGTTGCCAGTCTTTACTAATGTTGCAGGTTTTACAATGAATACTGAAATCTTTTTTACATAAATTTATTTCAGTTGCTTATGGATGATGCATTTTTGGGTGAGATTGTTGAGCAGACTAATTTGTATGCTGAACAGTGTTTGAGGAACGACCCTGCCAGACTTAACCCCTGCTCTAGAGCTACCAAGCTGAAGAATTTCTTGGGTTTAACTTTCCTGATGGGCTTAATAAGGAAGCTGTCACTGTCTTCATATTGGTCTACCAGTCCCTTGATTGCAACAACCATATTTCCTGCAATCATGAGTCATGATCAGTATTTGCTTCTGCTTCAGATGCTGCATTTTGTTGATAATGCCTTAGCGCTGCCACAAGATCACCCGATTCAAACTGTCTTTTCATGATCTGCCTGTCCTTGATCACTTTGTAGATCAAGTTTCAGAGATGTATGGTTCAGGGAAAGTAATATCTGCTTATGAGTCTTTGGTCCTGTTCAAGAGCCATTAGGTTTTTAGGAAGTATATTCCTAGCAAGAGGGCATGTTGTGGAATTAAAATGTATACCCTGTCTGAGAGTAGTACAGGATATGTCTATCATTTCTGGGTCTAAAATGGTAGAGATTCAACTATTGACCCCCCTGGTTGTCCGGCACTTCAGAGTTAGTGAGAAAATAGTGTGGGATCTTGGAAGAGGACGTTTTAACAAAGGTCACCATTTGTACTTAGATAACTTCTACACTGCTGTGCAGTTTTTCAGGGAATTGTACAACGTGGACATTGTTGCTTGTGGCACAGTCCACTCTAACCATAAAGGTTTTCCAAAGGAGCTTGTTTGTGAAAAAAAAACTTGAGAGGGGACATTGCAGTGCCCTGCGTAGTGATTAACTGCTAGCTGTGAAATTTGCAGACAAGGGGATATCTACATGCTGACTACCATCCATGATGAAAGTACTTCACCTGTGACTGTTTGTGGTCAGGCTGCTGAAGTGTGCAGACCTGTGTGCATTTTAGATTACAATAAGCACAGAGGTTGGAGCCTTACAATACTGTTTGTAAGTCTTACATTTGGTGTAAGAAATTGGCTGCTCATCTCTTCCATTTTGCAACCTTTAATGCTTTTGCTCTGTTCAAGGATTGCTCTCCAGAGTAAAAGATTACTTTTGTTCAGTTTCAGTAGTCTGTGATAGGCAGTCTTGTGGTAGTGGAACAGGCAAGTCTTCCTAGAGCTGGAGTGGTGGAGAATGTGGCTAAATTGAAAGATCGCTACTTTGCTGATCACATTCCTCCCACCCTAAAAAAAACAGTCCCTTTAAGAGATGTTGCATCTGTATGCTGAGAGGCATGCAGAAGGAGAGTTGTATGCACTGCCCTGATTGTCCTTCAAAACCTGGGTTTTGGGCGCCCACTTGTTTTAGAATGCACCACACACAAAATACTTTTTGGGAACACCCATGAGTATTGCCTGTATTGTTTTATATTTTTAGTTCCGTTTCATGGTTGGCATTAGTGTATTTAGTTAGACCTGTTGTGTTTGCAGTTTTGCATTTATTTACAATTGGTTTGTGTTTTCTTTTTTGTTAAAAAAATGTGATGGTGGTTTGAGTGGACTGGCGCTTTGCTCACGGCGTGTATGGACAGGTGCTTGGCTGGTGGTGTGCATGGGCTGGCACTTGTCTGCCAGTGTGAGTGAGCTGGCACTTGGTTGGAGGTGTGTGTGAGCTCGCACTTGGTTGGCGGAGTGTGAGTAGTGACTTGCTGCTGGTCACTACATACACTCCTACCCAAACATCAGTCCACACACTCCGGCAGCCAGTGTGTTTGCTGTGTCAGGCATGGGGCAAATGAAAGCGATTGGCTCTTGAGTGGCTCTGTCTGTTGATGTGAGTGTTGTAATGCAGGGCCCGCGGCTTGCAGCATGATTGATCTTGTGTGTATCACATTTGAAAGGTATGTGAATGGCCTCTAAAGCGGTTGGTGCCTTGTTGTGGCTTTACTGCTCACAAGCTGTGAGTCATTAGTTCAGGCTTTTGACCTTTCAAATATTAATAGTGCATTTCATTTTTATGAAATTTCTTGTTCATGAAATTTACATATTGAACCATCACTCACCCTCATCCCAAATACAACCACTATGACCCTCATTATGACATTGGCAGTAAATCCCACTTATCGCCACAGTGATGGCTGCCAACAGATTGTCGCTGACATGAACATCCGTTTGCCATATTATGACACACACACACACTAAACCGACAGACTACTGCCAAAAACACATATCCTCCAGACCAAAGGTTAGTAGTAAACTGTTGATAAGAACACCCATACCGTTATGCCAACAAAACAATGCCCTCCACATTATGACCCACGAATCACCACGACAGACATTCAACGGTGGTAAACCATTAGCGGTACGCACTGGTGCGGTCAGAATGGCCACCCAAATATATAACAACACAACATTAGCCAAAACTAAAATCATACACCTGACACTGATGCACACACCGTACCCACCCACCCACAGCACTGTATAACACACACACACACACATTACCTACAATCCTATACGAACATGAAAAATAGCCAAGAGATAGCCACTCAAATCAGAAACACAAATACACACACACCAGAAACACCCATCCATCCGTCATGCGCCCCACACCCCACCACATTACTCAACACCCACTGCACAACACACACCACACAACACCCATGTCCCAAAAAAGGCACCCCCGTTTCACAGATGAGGAGTTGCGGGTCATGGTGGAGGAAATAGTCAGGGTATAGCCACAGCTGTTTGGAGCACAGGTACAGCAAATCTCCATTGCTATGGAGTACAGTGTCCGATAAGGATCACCAGCGGCGATGACGTTGTACACCACTGCGAACGTTACCACCATTTTCTGTCTATGACCTCACTTGATTCCTGCCTTTACACAGGACAACACATTCACTGCATGTGCTGCTAGGACCTGAGTCTGGAACCTGCCATGGCCCGTGTGACAGGGGAAATGTCCCCTGCCTTCACTTCAGAGGAGTTGGAGCACCTGGTGGATGGGGTCTTACCACCGTATGGACAAATGCATGGGTCTCCAGACCAAAAGGTGAGTACACCATAGAGACGATGCATGAAACAAGGTTGCTGGCAGTGTGTAATTTGGGTGGGAGGTATGGCTGGTGGTAGTGTACATGCAGTCTGTATTTCCTCTGCAGGTCAGTGCCCATCAGAAGAAGGGATTGTGGCATGCCATCGCCAAGGACGTGCACACCATGGGGGTCTATAGCAGGTGGAGAACCCACTGCAGGAAACGGTGGTAGGCCCCAGGAGGGGTGCAGATGGTGCTGGTTGGCTCTCATCTTGCTGTGGTACCTAGCCAATGGAATGACAGTGCAGTGCATAGTGCTCTATCTTGATCCCTGTGTATAATGGTAATGTGTATGCCAGCGGTAGTGTTGGTTCTGTAACTGACCCAGTGCTCCCTCTTTCTCTCCCCCCCGTTTTCTTCTCTCATCCTGTCCATGCGTGCATTAGCATCATCTGGTGGAGGAGCAGGGGCAGCGGCTACTGAGGGAGCTGCAGCCCATGGGATCAAGGAAGCAGAGTCCACCAACGCTGAGGGGACCAGTAGGACAGAGGGCAAAGGTAGCACCACGGCAGGGACAGGAGGTGACAACACTGACTCTGATTCCTCCTCCGATGGAAGGTCCCTGGTGGTAGCAAACACCTCTGGAACCACCCCAGCTACAGGTACAGCCGCCACCCCCGTACCAGCTACTCCCTCCCAGTAGCTCCACACCTAGTTGCCAGTGCCCGCTCACCCAGGAGGGTTGGCATCTCCTTCCCCCCAGGCACCTCAGGCCCTGCCCCAGTGAGCCCTGCTGCCCTCAGTGAGGAGGCTATAGACCTCCTGAGATCCATCTTTGTAGGGCAGTGAAACATAGAGAATGCCATCCAAGGGCTGGCATCCGAGATGCAGCAAAGCAATGCCTACCTGGAGGGCATCCACGGTGGGTTGGCAGCCCTACAGAGATTGTTTCAGGCTCTGGCCTCCTCTTTGATGGCAGCCAGTGTCCCTGGTCCTACCGTTCCCCACTCCAACTACCACTTCCCAGTCCCACTCTCCTCAACCCCAACCCATGCCATGCACACATACAGACAGGCATGCACACAAAACATCACACAAGTGTGGCAAATACAAACACAGGCAGCACACTTCAAGCCACAAACACTCACACAAACAACAGACAGTTGCACACACAACAACATCCACTGCCTCCAATGTCTCCCCCTCCTCGTCCTCCTCTTCCTCCCTCACAGTCTCATCCGCACTCACACCTGCATGCACTGCATCAACAGCCACCACCACCATAACCACACCATGCAGCACACACACCTCACATGCAGACACCTCCACAACATCCATCCACACGTCCTGTTTGTCCTCTCCCACCCTGTCTGCCCCCTCTTAAAAGACACAAATGCTCCCATTCAGACACCCAACAGCCATCCACCTCACACACGCACACTGTCTATGCACCTGCACCCAAGTTCAGCAGACATACACCTCCTACAACCACTCCCTCTACATCTAATCCCATCCCTCCTCCCACATCCTGCCCCACGTCCCTAAGAAGCTTTTCCTTGCCCAACTTGACCTCTTCCTCTCCCTCCACCACCCCCTGTCCTGCCCATAAGAGCAGGGTCCCAATGACCCAACCCAGCACCTCAGCCGAACAATCTGCCACTGCTCCCACCCAAAAATCAGCTGCTAGCACAAAGGGGCCCCTGAGTGTGACAGCAGCCACTCCTAGTAAGTGCGCAGCTCCACCTCAGAAAGGGAGGACTAGGGTGGTGAAACCCAAGGGACAGATAATGGGGTCAGTGGAGGCACCTCCTAGACCTGGAGGCAAAGACACACGTCCAATGTCAAAGGCCAAGGGGGCCCGTCACAAGACAGAACACATGGATCACCCTCCACCACCAAAGAAAGCCAAGGATCCCCCTCCACCATGAAAGAAAGCCAAGGTTCTCCATCCACCACTAAAGAAAGCAAAGGAGCCCCCTCCACTACCAAAGAAAGCCAACATTCCCCCACCATCACCAAAGAAAACCAAGGAGCCCCCTCCAGTAGCAGTGGGAAAGAAGCCCTCTCCACCAGCAGAAGCACCCAAGGAGCCCCCTCCACCAGCAGAGGGCAAGGAGCCTTCTCCACCAGAAGAGGCACCCAAGGAGCATTCTCCATCAGCAGAGGCACCCAAAGGAGCCCCCTCCACCAGCAGAGGGCAATGATCCCTTTCCACCAGCAGAGGCACTTGGGTGCCCCCTCCACCAGCAGAGGGCAAGAAGCCTTCTCCACCAGCAGAGGCCCCAAGAAGCCCCCTCCACCAGCTGAGGGCATGTAGCCCACCCGCCAGAAACTGTTGGGCAAGGAGCCCCCTCCAGAACTAGTGGGCATGTTATCCACTCCAGATACTGTGGCCTTTTACTCCCCTCCAGAGACTGTTGGGCAAGGAGTACCCTCCAGGACCAATGGGCATGTTATCCACTCCAGAGACTGTGGCCTTTCACTCCCCACCAGAGACTGTTGGACAAGGAGCCCTCCCCAGAACCAGTGGGCATGTTACCCACTCCAGAGACTGTGGCCTTTCACTCCCCTCCAGAGACGGTTGGGCATGGAGCGCCCTCCAGAACCAGTGGGCATGTTACCCACTCCAGGGACTGTGGCATTTCACTCCCCTCCAGAGACTGTTGGGCAAGGAACCCCCTCCAGACCAGTGGGCTTGTTACCCACTTCAGCTGAGGTGTCCCCCCACCTCCCCTTCCCTCTGAGGTGCCTGCCCATTTCCAACATGATGTCCCTGAACAGTGGAGTCCAGATTAAGTCAGGAGTCAAGTTGGGCCTTGGACTGTGCCCTGCGGCCATGTGGCCCTTTGGCACTTTGGACAGGCCATTGGCCCAATTTGGACATTGACGCCTTCATTTAAATTTCATGTTTCATTATGGTGGCTGTTGGCAGCAAATTACAGTGTTTGTATATCAGAATTGTTGTCCTTGCATTATTTTCACATGGGTCCTGTGACATCTGCAGCTGGTTCTGTGTATGGTGTGTGTGTGAATGGTGTGAGTTGTGCGTGTGTGTGTCACTCTTCTTTTCCTCCCTCCCTCCCTTGTGTGCTAGGTGGCTGTACTCACCATCGTCGTCTTCATTGACGTTGGTGCTCCAGGATGGCCATGGCATGGTAGAGCATCAGGAAGACTTGGAGTTCCAGTTCCATGGCGGCCACGGAGTCCTCTGTGTCCCTGATGGTAAGTCTTTCATTTTCTGTACTTTGTTTCCGCTACGCTTTTGATGGCGTTGGTACCGCCCTGGAAATCCTGCCGGTTTGCTATGTCATAATATGGTGGGCGGTACCTTGACTTCTGCCTGTCTGTTAATGGCTACCGCCGGGGTCAGTGGTGTTAACAGCCTGGTGGTTGGTGTGGTAAATTGGCTGTCTATGGGAGGTATCACCGCCATGGTCATAATTTGGCAGTAATTACCGCCAGGCTGTTGGCAGTATTACCACCACTTTTACAGTCACTGATAATGTCATAATGAGGACCTATGTGTGTGTACCTAATGAATATATGGTTGTGCAGTAATAATTGCCTTTTTTATCTTTCTCTCTCAGGGTGTACATTGTCTCTACATTGTCTCTTGTTAATGTTGTAATGTGCTGGGCCCATGGCTGGCGTTGTGAATGGTCTTGTGTGTGTCACATATGAAAGGAGTGTGAATGTCCTATAAAGCAGTTAGTGCCTTGTCGTGGCTTTACTGCTCACGAGCTGTGAGTCAGTGGCTCCGTTTTTTTATCTTTCAATTATTAACAGTGCATTTCATTTGCGTGAAATCTCTTGTAAATAAAATGTTATATATTGGACTATCACTCACCCTGTTGCCTAATCCAAGCAGGATGCATACGTAAAAATAATGGTGAGTAGCCACAAGACATATCTATTGCACTTAATAAAAATTTACATATTGAACCATCACTCACCCTTGTGCCAAATTAGGGTGGTGTGCCTCTTGTGGATCCCAACAAGTTTTCTTACCCACAATGCCCTGCAAATCTCAATGTGTGCTTAAAATCACAAATTTTCCTTGCATTTCTGTACCACATTTTTTCAGAAACATTAATAAACTACAAATTTCCTACCACCTAGTGTCCCCTCAGCCTCCCAATAACAATGATTCCTCACTTCTGTGGGTGTCCAAAGAAGAGTCAGGCTCAAAACGTTTAAAAAACTGTGCTTATGAACATGCTTTGGTGCCCAATCATTCTCTGCATGTTTTGGACCCTTATCTGTCGTAGGCACTTGGCCCACCCACACAAGAGCAGTATAATTTCTGTTGGGAGACTGAGGGAAATGCTGAGTGGTAGGAAATGTGTGGCTCCCCTCGCATTTCAGAACTTTCCATCACAGAAAGGTGAGAAAAATGTGTTTTTTTAGAAAACGTTTAAGGTTTGAAAGGGATTCTGGGTAGAAGCATTTGATGAGAGCAACACATGTCACACCATCCTGGATTCCCGTAGGTGTTTAATTTTTAAAAATGTACAGATTTGCTAGGTTTTCCAAGGTGCTGCCTGAGCTAGAGCCCAAAAACTACCCAAGGAGAATTCACTGGTCAAGGATTCACTTAATATAACTTGGAATAATGACCCACCTCTTACTCCTGGCTATGTGAATAAAAAGGTTACTAACAGAGATATATGTCCAATATAGTATATGAATTAAGCTATCGCTCATACAATAGAAGACTCCCAGAGGATTATCCGGCAGGACCAACATTTGTCACAACTAAATCAAAAGCATCATTGACTTTGCCTCTAATCACTGCTCAATATTCCATGACTGCAGAAGTTTTTAGATCCTTCTGAGGAAAGAAAACAGCCACAATCCCTAGGAAATAAAAGTATGGTTTATTCATGTGCAACAACAGACACAAAATGTCTCAAAGAAGATAACATAACCTCAATGAATTGTAAAACAATTAAATGGAATTCAGTCATTGATCATAAACTAGCAACTTTGATCAATCAAGACTTCATAATAACAAGTCTGATAACAGCTACTTCTACAATCACTGTTTATCAGACTGGCGCAACAACTGTGAAGCCTTGTTAAATTTGATGCTATAATTCAGTTCTATTAACTGCTAATATGCTCAACTCTATACGTTCTTCCACATATCGATGTTCAATCAATCAAAAAATTACCTTTGCAAAAAATACGGCACAGGAACCTAATGTGATATCACCTGAAAAACCCTTGCTCATTGTGTGGAGATTACCCTATAAAATATGAAAATGCATGTATTTACAGACAACAAAGGAAATTCGGGCAAGGCACCAAGAAGCAGCCAAACTAATAAGTGCAATCAAGTTAAATCATAGAAAATAAAACTTGCCTTTAATTGTCAATGGAACCCAGTTGTACAAGTCAGCCAATGATTATTTGATACCATACAAAATCTGGAAAGAGCACACAAAAATTATTGATTTAAGTAACATAATTTTATCAACTCCAATATTGAAATATTCAAACACAACCCTAGGTGTATCACAAAAACAAATAAAGATTTTCATAAAAAATGTTGTTCATCATGAACTGCCAGTCGAAATGGCATCCCCATTTATGTCATAA
The DNA here is from genome assembly GCF_031143425.1 of Pleurodeles waltl. Taxonomy (NCBI): domain Eukaryota; kingdom Metazoa; phylum Chordata; class Amphibia; order Caudata; family Salamandridae; genus Pleurodeles; species Pleurodeles waltl. Next base: position 474,521,860 of record NC_090451.1, read on the forward strand.
AAGCAGATCCATCCTTGTGGAACTTACTACAACATCAATTATTCACTCAAGTGTTACAAACCGGTGATGTACTAATCATCATGGAACAGAGCTATTATCAATCCAATTCACGAAAAACTTCAACAAATGACACAAAAAACTACCAGCTAACAGCCTTTTCTGACTGCGGAGGAAATATCTTCGAAAAATACTTACTGAATAAACTAAATGTGTGGGCAATAATTTGGTATAATTTAATCAATGTGGATTTCTAACAGGAAGCTCAACTATAGATTTTTATTATATAGAACATTATTTCTCTGAATCTGTTAATTGGCAAAGCAACAAAAAAACTCTTGCTTTTTGCCTTTGACATCTACTACAACACTGCCTTCGACAAAGTAAGCAGCAACAGATTGAGGCATATATTACTGAAATGGGGTTTCATTTCTGTGCTACACATTCTCTGATATCTTTACATGATGAAACTTGGATGAAGATCAAATTTTCCACAACTTAGGGCTTGATTTAGATCTTGGCGGTTACCACCAAGCCGCATTGGCGACTGACCCAAGAAGACAGTCAAGTCGATGGTGTCCCGCCCGCCGTATGTAGATGTTACAGCTATGTATGCAGAAGTCTGGCAACGGATTGCTGCTGGAGGGAGACTGTGGAGGGTCCCAATGGAATTTGTACAATGGTAGTGGTTATGGCACAGAGGTAAGTGACATACACACAATCTACTTTAGCCATATGTCTCCCCCTGCACTACACACTACACTACACTACACAACACACCACATACTCACTATCATCCATTACAATTTCAACAAAACACATCCCATAAACACTAAACACTCATATTGACACTCATCCATGACACAACACACACACCATTAACACTGCACCCACACATGACACAACCACATCAACCAACACAACTACACACTCAGCTATGCAAACATACTCACACACAAGCACACCTGCACATATCATGACAACATCCACCACACACTCACCTGAATGTGTCACACAGCAATACAATATGCACAACAACATTGGTCAAACATGCAACTGACACACATACAGACACAACCACACCAACACTCCAGCTTCCTCCACTTCACACAGACAACCCATACACACACACATACATGAACTGACTCACATACACAACAAATAGCACAAACCTCCCCATAAGGTCCCTTGCAATGTGCACACGTGGACACCGTTGTCCAGTGTGAGTGTACTGTCATTGTGGTGCCAGCATTCATTTTGCAATGAATGATCACACCACAATGAGAGTTGTGTATGTGTGCAGCATGCGTGTTCTGCCAGTGTATCCCACCCATGTGTGACACAATTGTCTCCTAGACATATGCATGTCACATGATTTCAATAAATGACTGCAACATGTATATTCCTGCAGTGGTCTCTATCTCCTGTGCTGTTGCCACCCAATGTACCCTGGCAATGGGGCATCCCTACATCCTGGTCCACCGATGGGTGGAGAGTCTTGTTTTCTCCGTGGAATGGTGGCAGCAATGACAGCAGGTGTTGTCCAGTCAAAGACAGAGGTGGAATGGGGAAAAAAGGTGAGTGTTCACCCCTTTTCCCACAATCCGCAAACTCAGAAGTGGAGGTCAAACCGCCGCATTTTTCTTAGCAGTAACACACATCCAAATCTGCACGGGGGAAGGGTGGCTGGGGTCCCACCAGCATTCACTTCCCCTCTCCCACTGTTGATGCTGGCAGTGTTTCTTGCCAGAGACAGTCATTCATATGCAGGCTTTTGTCTAGGGGACCACCAACATCTAAATACCGCAGGGGGACCATCCCAAAATCAACAATGGGACTGTTACCGCCATCTAAATCAGGCCCTAAATCTCTTCCACCAGCATTGCTTATGTCAAACCAAATAAAACAAGGCTGCATTCAGCAACCTCTTCTGTTTTCCTTGTACATATCTGATCTTCAATAGTATCTTGATTCTGCAACAGATCCTTCACCAAAATTAGACACAAAACAAATTACTCATTTAGCCTATGTGGATGACTTAGGGCTTGATTTAGAGTTCAGCAGATGAGTAACTCTCACAAATGTGATGGATATCCTGTCTGCTGTATGACAATCCCAATGTATCCTATGGGAATAGTAATACACTGGATTGGATTTCTGTCTTGTTTGTGACAGAGTAACTCATCCTCCAAACTCTAAATCAGGCCCTTAGTCATGCTTTTCCCAACAGGTCTCCAAGTCCTAGTATCTTAATTGAATGACTAGAGCCTTGAAAACCACCTAGCAATAAACTTTGGTAAAACCAAAGTGACGTCTTTTGGAAAAGCTTCAAAACTGCTGCTTTGGTCAATGGGAGGAATAGGTTTAGACAAAGATAATAACTATTAATGCTTACCATTGATAACAAAGTATTATGGATCACCCATATCTCATACAAGAAAACAGAAACCTGCATCATAACTAAATCCACAAAGAGATTCCCGACATTTATGGTGAACGTGCCATCAGTTAATCAATTGAGGTAATGAACACCAAGCTCAGCCCGTCCCTCCTATTACAGACACTACCACTCAAAAAACAAAAGACCAAGGTTCTGGATAACATCTATAGAAAATAAATTAGAGCTTTATTGAATCTACGTTCTTACAGCCACCACTGTAAATTACACTTGGAACTATCTTTAACATCCCTGACATCATTTCATGGAACAGCAGAGCTAAACTATGTTTGAGACTGTGCAATACAAAAGCGAAATCCTTAAAAGTATTAATCCTGGATGAATTACGAACCAACAGGAGAACCAACGTGGACTTAAACTTAATAAACGTAGAATAAATAATCATTGGAAATATCTTGCTTCCACTTACATCGCTGATGAATACGGAAATAACTTATCAGGAAACCTTACAGGTCAACTAGCATTTGAATGACCTATTAATGCTGAAGAACTATAAACGTTCGGACCTAACTCTTCACTCTTACTTTTTTTCCCCAGGAATACTTACATTCTAGCCTGGAAGCAGCTTATAAAATTAAGAACTTGAGATTTCAGCTATTGTACATTCTGCCAAGTCAATTTCAAGGATTGTGGAATGACAAATGCCAGACCACAACAAGTTGCTGGCATCTGTTTATGCCAGAAGCGACTAGACTTAAGGAGCAAACACCTGCAAGCTACATCCAATGCATCCAATAGGAGGTCCACCAAGGAGACAAATAAGCTCTGCTTCGTCACTAAAAGTCATCGTTTTATCAGAAAACCCATGACATTTTTAGATTTTGCCTATGCTCTTTAAGAAAATCTTTCCTTGACAATGCGTGTGATTTTTAGCCCAAATTCCAACTTATCACATGGCCAATTTATTTTGTCATGCGTAGCTCATTTTAAATGGTTATGATTATTTTTTTAAAGGTTCTACAAACTGTAATAGGTTTATTTTATATACAATAAACATTATTTCATTCACTTATGGATGCATTCATATCCTCACTGTCACCGTCGCAACATCCATGTTAATATTGGGTCTCTGACCATGCTGATTGAAATTACATGATTAGGAGCATACACCCATTTTACACTGGCCATACTTTTACTTGTTTTCAAGAGGTAGCACTAATGGGTTTTTTAATTGTATTTATTTGAAGGATATTTCCTTCATTTGAACAGCATATCTTGAATGATGGCATTATGCTTTCCAGCCTCTGTGAAATTAGTGGTTACTTTTGTGTAAAAAGTGATTACTCATAGGTGCATTTTTACACCTCTGTTGTGCTGATGTGATTTGCAGGAGTACAGTAACTGCAAACACCCTGCTTTCGTTATTCGCACGCACTACTCCTGTGATAGAGCCGTGTAATGAACCAAATATGTTACGGAATGTTTCTATAACATTTCCAGAAAAAGGCAAATGTGACTATTAGGTCGTTTCTACAGAGGCTATTAAACATTTTATATTCTAATCCAGGCGCTGTTATTCCAGTAGATGTGCACATATTTTTGCAGATAAGGTCTATCCATTAATACAATCTCAGAAATACAGGGAGTGCAGAATTATTAGGCAAGTTGTATTTTTGAGGATTAATTTTATTATTGAACAACAACCATGTTCTCAATGAACCCAAAAAACTCATTAATATCAAAGCTGAATATTTTTGGAAGTAGTTTTTAGTTTGTTTTTAGTTTTAGCTATGTTAGGGGGATATCTGTGTGTGCAGGTGACTATTACTGTGCATAATTATTAGGCAACTTAACAAAAAAAAATATATACCCATTTCAATTATTTATTATTACCAGTGAAACCAATATAACATCTCAACATTCACAAATATACATTTCTGACATTCAAAAACAAAACAAAAACAAATCAGTGACCAATATAGCCAACTTTCTTTGCAAGGACACTCAAAAGCCTGCCATCCATGGATTCTGTCAGTGTTTTGATCTGTTCACCATCAACATTGCGTGCAGCAGCAACCACAGCCTCCCAGACACTGTTCAGAGAGGTGTACTGTTTTCCCTCCTTGTAAATCTCACATTTGATGATGGACCACAGGTTCTCAATGGGGTTCAGATCAGGTGAACAAGGAGGCCATGTCATTAGATTTCCTTCTTTTATACCCTTTCTTGCCAGCCACGCTGTGGAGTACTTGGACGCGTGTGATGGAGCATTGCCCTGCATGAAAATCATGTTTTTCTTGAAGGATGCAGACTTCTTCCTGTACCACTGCTTGAAGAAGGTGTCTTCCAGGAACTGGCAGTAGGACTGGGAGTTGAGCTTGACTCCATCCTCAACCCGAAAAGGTCCCACAAGCTCATCTTTGATGATACCAGCCCAAACCAGTACTCCACCTCCACCTTGCTGGCGTCTGAGTCGGACTGGAGCTCTCTGCCCTTTACCAATCCAGCCACGGGCCCATCCATCTGGCCCATCAAGACTCACTCTCATTTCATCAGTCCATAAAACCTTTGAAAAATCAGTCTTGAGATATTTCTTGGCCCAGTCTTGACGTTTCAGCTTGTGTGTCTTGTTCAGTGGTGGTCGTCTTTCAGCCTTTCTTACCTTGGCCATGTCTCTGAGTATTGCACACCTTGTGCTTTTGGGCACTCCAGTGATGTTGCAGCTCTGAAATATGGCCAAACTGGTGGCAAGTGGCATCGTGGCAGCTGCACGCTTGACTTTTCTCAGTTCATGGGCAGTTATTTTGCGCCTTGTTTTTTCCACACGCTTCTTGCGACCCTGTTGACTATTTTGAATGAAACGCTTGATTGTTCGATGATCACGCTTCAGAAGCTTTGCAATTTTAAGAGTACTGCATCCCTCTCCAAGATATCTCACTATTTTTGACTTTTCTGAGCCTGTCAAGTCCTTCTTTTGACCCATTTTGCCAAAGGAAAGGAAGTTGCCTAATAATTATGCACACCTGATATAGGGTGTTGATGTCATTAGACCACACCCCTTCTCATTACAGAGATGCACATCACCTAATATGCTTAATTGGTAGTAGGCTTTCGAGCCTATACAGCTTGGAGTAAGACAACATGCAAAAAGAGGATGATGTGGTCAAAATACTCATTTGCCTAATAATTCTGCACTCCCTGTATAAAGAAGGCCTTAAAATTATAGAAAATGTTCACCATGCCAAACCATGTGACTCTGATTCCTGTACATTATTTGACACTTCTGAAACGACACAATTCAATTGGGTACCTCCCTCCCTGCCACTGGATGGGTGACCCTACCATTTATGTATTTGACAGTCAGTGTCTTCATCTTTCCCTACATCCCCATATCTTTCATTGTGGTCCATTATTAAAGCATGGGCATGGACCGCTCTGTGGGAAGTAGATTTGAAAATGGAAAGGGAGGTACCTGGCTGAATAATCTTAAACGTACATTATTCCATGAGGTGATGCCTAACTAGGTATTAGATTTTGGGCAGACTTTTTTTTATCTGAAGTGTGTACCAGGCTGAAGGACAAGTAAGTAGCTCCGGAATTGGATGCCTGTGTTAACCATATCATCCATTCTTTCATGACGCATATATCTCTTAACTAAGTTACCACTTCCCAACTGAACAATTTTATTTTTATGGATCTTGGATGAAAGGCTGACTTCACTGCACTGTGATTTAGTGCTTAATTTGTAAATAAAAAGGTGCCGGTGCCCAAAGCCCTCCTCTTAAACACGCGGCTGCTGTATTTAAATGTACGAACACGGAATACTGAGGCGGCGTAATCCTCAAGCCATCTCGGGCCTCTTCAATCCATTTACTGCCACTTGCTGCCACTCCAGCTCACTCTGGAAGCTTTCCACTTTCGCCGTTTGTGACGCTTTTTCGTTTTTAACTTTCCTCCGTCTTTCCCATGGATGTCTTTTGCTCGCAGAAATGCTTGAGGATGAAGAATAAGCCCCGGCCCCAAAAAATAAGTGGCGGTGCTCAGCACCGTAAACAACAAGCACAAATTAAGCACTGCTGTGATTTCATAGAAGAAATTGACACCATGCTTACAAGATTTGGCGGAAGATGTAAATCGGCTGAGAATCCTAACTTCCCCAACTTTCCCTGCAGGTATCAACCACAGTAAAGCCACACAAGAGAAAGAAGTGAGAAATGAGGAGGAAGGGGCAAAATACAAGAGCACTTGCAGATCAGTTGCGCAAAACCAGCGGTGGCATAGCATCTGTTTGAGAGATAGTGCATTGATTTATTCTTATATGGTTTATTAAACAAATGCTAAATATGTTTAAAAAAATGAGAAAGGAGGTAGGTCAAGAAACAGGTACTACCGAAATATATCAGGGTTAATGAGGTAATAGTCGCAGTACAGTCAGTATGTTTACAAACATTTTGTCCTGTCCTAGGCACGTAATAAGGCAGATGATCAGGATACTGGCGCTGCTCCGCAGGACACTCAGTAGACAGAGGTTAAAGAATAGAAGCAAATGGACGTCTTTCAACAACTGATCGCACAGACAAACGTGACAAGCCAAAAAGGAGTTTCTAGAGAAGGACTAATGAAAAAGTACAAAAAGTAACAAGGGTATGGGATGCAGGATCGGGTGGACAAACACAATGATAGCAGAGAGCCAAATCAACACAAGAAGTTGACAGGCAAGGAGACCTTTGTGTAGTGCAGTTAAATATATTTTCCCACCAGTGGCCTGAGGTGCATTTGCTAATCTGGAAGTTCCCACCCACACAGCATGTAGAGGTCTGGCTTTCTCACCCGCCACTGCCCAGCCTCCGGGGGCCTCCAATTTGTTTCCTCTCGAATAAGTGCTTTGTTGTTTGTTTGTTGTGTTTATGTTTCTTGGATTGAGCAAATGAAATGGAGAAGTAATTACCAAATTCTCTCCTCGGTGTCCTTGGTAGTACTGATTTTACCAGAGGCTGTGATATTGTACAATCCCATAAGTTAGCTACACGCCCAGTTTTGATGTTTGACTATTTGCTAAAAGAGGGAGCTTGGTTTCATTAGTAATATATATCACTTATCAGTAAAATGGTCAGTAGAAATAATAATTTGTTTGAGGCACATAGAACCATGGCATTGTCAAGAACATGGTACCCCAATGGAGTATAGTAGGCTGTAATAAAAGGAGGAGGAGTATAGGCAGTAAAAGGTACAGTGAGGCGAGAGTAAGGTGACAAGAACAAACCACAAAGTTTAGAGTATTACAAAATAGATGTTAACTGGCAGTTTGAGCATGGTGTTCAGGTCACTATGTAGCTCTAAGATGTGTGTTGTAGACACCTCCACTTGTTTATTTCCAATGGATTAATTTGTTAGTCGAATATTACAATCCATAAAAGGGTTTTCTCTAACCGAGCATGAGACTTTGTCCTTCATCAGGCATGTTACAGAGAATAATCCTGCCAGATGCTAGTGGGAACGTCTTCACATTGAGCTCCCAAGGCAGAATGGCTTATGTCTGATTCTATGACCATGTCTGTCATGGAACCATAAATGGTCCCATCATTACAAGCTTCCATGTGATCCAATGCCCACTTGGTCTTTATCCTGGCCTCTTCGGTCAAGCCTATGTCCATCATGTAACACAGCCTTTTTCCGAAGTGTGAAGCCGTGAGTCCTACCAGTTTGGACAGTTGCCTTAATGAAGCATATCTCTTGTTCAGGGCTCTCTTTAACTCCTTCCACATCAGCACTGTTGGGCCTGGCCCTTTTTACATGGTCACCCCCTAACTTTTGCCTTCAGACCTCCTGTTTTGGCTAACTAAGATTTTGTTGGCCTTGGTATTCTGCACACTTTAACACTGCCAACTAGTGTAAAGTGGTTGTGCTCTTTGCTTAAAACGTGGTAACATTAGTTTATACCCAATTAGCATATTTAATTTGTTTGTAAGTCCCTAGTAAAGTGGCACTAAATGTGTCTAGGACCTGTAAATTAAATGCTACTAGTGGGCCTGCAGCACTGATTGTGCCACCCACTTAAGTAGCCCAGTAAATATGCATCAGGCCCACTATTGAAGAACCAGTGTGTGCAGTTTAAACTGCCATTTGAAGCTGGCAAAATAAACCTTTTGCCAGGCCCAAACCTTCCTTCTTAATACATATGAGTCACCCCTAGGTCAGACCCTTGACAGCCCAGAGAGCAGCGTGCAATGTATTTAAAAAATGGGACATGTACGTTTACGTTTTACATGTCCTAGTAGTGAAAATCACTTAAGTGTGTTTTTCACTACTGTAAGACCTACGTGTCTCATAGGAGAACATTGGAATTACCTCATTATATTTTATAGGTGCAATTCCTAAATCTGAACTGGTTCATGTTTGGTGTTTCTGGAATCTTAATATGAGATTCTAATTTATGGTGAAGTCAGATTTTAAATTACAATTCTGAAAATGCCACTTTTAGAAAGTTACCACTTTCTTTAGACATTTGTTGCCTGCTACCTGTATCTAGTCACTTCATTGGTGTAGCTGATAGTTGGGCTTTGTGTATAACTCCCAGACAGCCACACCCAATGGGAGCTTAGTTGTGACTGGATGGACCATCAGTGGCAGGATGGGAGGGAGGAGCTGGGCACAGGCCCACTTACACTTGAATAGGCTATATCCTGTCTCCACACATAAGGCTGCAGCTAGTTTGGGGCCAGGCAGGGAAGGCAAGCCTTCAGTTTGCTTCAAAGGCATGCCTCTAGAAGCTTCTTCCCACTTCAAAGGCACAGGTGTGTATAAAAGAAGTACCCCATATACCAACTCCTCAGTACACTTCTGGGCCTATGGATACTCTGCCAGGGAGAAGGACGTCAGTGCTGCTACAAGGACAGCCGCTCTTTTGGACGGCTGCTCCAAGGATCTGCTGTCCTGCTGTGTTGACCTGCTGACCTTTTGCCCCCAGGAAGAAGAACTGGACCTGCAGCTTCATCTTGAATCCAGGACCCTATAGTGACTCAAAGGGCTATTCTGTTTGTCTCCTGATCTGAGCTTCAGAGATATTAAAGGATCCCCAACCAGCTACTGGATCCAGCTGCAGTGAGTTGCTGCACCCCAGGTGGTACCTTTCGGGTCCTGAACCCTTGGCATGGCTCACAGCCTCTTATGCAGCATACATATAAAAAGCAAAACCGTGGAGATATGAAAGTATTTCTCCTCGTTGCACCACTCTAATGCCACCCCTGGGGTGGCATTAGTTATTGGTGCTCCCTCAGATTCACTATTTCTCATAAATCTGGGGCAGTGTCAAATGTAATGGGTGTTGATTGGAAACACCCACAGCAACACCCATTGCACTCCCCTCTTCCACAGAAAATTGCATCTGAGGCACATATTTACAAGGTGTTGTTAAGCCATTCAAAGTGGCTAGATGCAACCTTGTAAATATGGAAAAGGGCACAGTGCTACTGGATCATTGCTAAAGTGAAGCTCCAGTGGTGCAAGGGGGTTGTAAAAAAGCCCCCAAGATTGTTTTACTTGGATGTTTGAGAGATCAATTGGTTACCCAGCCCCATCTTAAGCTTCTCTTGTTTTTGTAACTGACAAAAATAATTTGTTTAATCTGGATTCACCACTAGTTTATTCACAGTATTGGAAGGATGGAGCTCGTTAAGAGCACATTGCAGACCAACTTTTGTATGATCTAGTATAAGCATATCATTGGCGTATTGGATCATTGGAAGCCTGATGGAGCTGACCTTTGGTAGGATTGAGTTTGCCCTGACAAGTAAGGAACCTATGTCTGAGGTTTAAAGTTTAAACAATATAGGAGCCAGAACACATGCTTCCTTTACCCCCTGTGCAGTCAGAATTTGTTTGGTCGCTGAGTTGTCTGGGCCTGTCTTGACACAGACCCACGTAACTGAGGACAATCAGATGATTGCTCTAAGCAACGTTGCAAGTTTGCCCTCTTCTGCCAATTTTGGCCAGAGTTGATTGCAATCAACGCAGTGGTGTAATCTACAAAGTATGCAAATAGCTGTAGCCGAGAAGGAAGAGAAGCACTAGAGGCCAAATATGTATGGCAACAATATTGTCGATGGTGGAGGAATGCTGTCTAAATCTGGTTTGATAAAAGGCCATATTATAAGCTTCAGCCACACATGATTCAAGTTCATGAAATAGAATTTTAGCATCGATTTTAGCCTTTACATCTAACAGTACGGTTAACCAATAGTTCCCTGCGATTACCTAACTCCCCTTTACGTGAATTGGATGGAAAATGGATCCTTCCAAAATTGCTGGACCTCTGTGGTTGGAAGCAGTCCGCGTACAGGGGAGTGAGGCTGTTAGCCCAACAGTCTATATTGGACATGAAAAGTGCACTTTGTAGGCCATTGGGACCTGAGGCTCCTTTGGTGTTCATAGTCTTGATGGCTTCATAGACAGAATCTTGATTAAATACTGCAGACCCAGTTATTGCATCTTCACTGCCTGGGTCTAATCCTGCCATTTGTGAGATTCACTGTCGCAGACTGTAGAGTCAATATCTACATATAGCGTCTGTACATATTCTACCCATTTTGTTGTTGGGATGTCAGTCCCTCTGATGACAGATTTATTATATAATGTGTTAATGAAGAGCCAAAATGTCTATTGGGTTCTGCACGACAAGAAGGAAAATAAATATGTCCATTCCGATTCCACATAATTTGCCTCTAACTTCCACAGTGGAGTGCAAAGGGCTTTCCTTTTGCTACTCAGCTGCTGTAAAGCATGCTGATTAGTTGTATCCTTACTGTATTTCATAGCCGCAGCAATGCATTTTATAATAAGAAAATAGTGCAGCCAAATACCACTCAGCGCCCCTGCATACTCTGCAGTGATTACTGCAGTGTATGTAAGGGCACCGCTGCCGGGTGGGATGCACTGGTTCCTAAACTTTAGAAACCATTACATATCAGTCTGTAGTCCATACCCCTTTGTGCCCTTGCAAACTATTGTGCATATTTACAAGACAGTGGCGCATCAATCCTGATGCTTCACTTTTCTTGTATTGCCCCTACCCCTCCTAACAACATAATCTTTGACGCTACTGTGGCACTCTGCTGCACTTGCATAAAAAATTCTGACAATAATGCAGCAAAGCACAGGGAGACCCATTCATTAAAATGAGTGCATAATTTTAAAATGATGGAAAAAATGGTGCAATGAAAAGTTGTCGACTTCACTGCGCCATTTTTTCAGGGCTCCCTGTGTCAGAATGCGGCCCTTGCATACATTATGCTAGACGGAGGCATCATGAGGCGGAAGAGATTGCAAAGTGGCCCACTTTGTAAATACGGCACAGGAAAACAGCCACCTTAGCGCTGCCTTAGATTAAAACAAATCATGCTATGGTGGCGCAAGGTGATGCTAGGGGATTTTAAATATGCCCATATGTATGTAAGGGCACCAAGGGGTATGCACTGCAATTATTTTCAAACAGGACGAAAGGAGGAAGCAGTCTCACTATGTTTAAAAAACACTGTTTAAATATCACTGCAGTGCATCTCCCTTCGGCACCTTTGCAAATTCTGCAGTAATTACTGCAGAGTATGTAAGGGAGCCGAAGGGTGTGTACTGCAGTGATTGTTTCAAAACAGGGCAGCAAGAGAGAACAATCCTCTATGTGTAGAAACCACTGCAGATTAAACTTGAATCTGCAGTGATTTTTAAACAAAGAGGTACTGCTCCCTCTTCCAGCCCTCTTAGAAACAATTAAGCTACTGCAGATTAATTATACCTGTGAAACGGTGGAAATTAAAAGTAATTCTACATTACAGGAGTAACGCAGAGTTACCAAATTCCTCTTATTTCACCGGTGGAATTAATTATTCTGTCCAGGCATAATTATAATGCAAGGAGGTAGGTTCATGGGTTTTTAACCAGGCTGGTATGTTCCCTCATAAAAAAAGGACTAAAATCATGGTTCAGTTCTGCTGTGTCATCTAAGCTGAGTATGTTAAAATGACCTGTTATCATAATCGGGAAATGTGCAGATTAAGGGTCTGATTTATATTCTGCTGAGGGTTTACTCTGACACAACAGTGATAGATATCCCATCCAGCAACATCTAAATCCCATGGGATTTGGATTTCAGCAGAAGGGATATCAGGCACCGTTGTGACAAAGCAACCCCTCCACCAAAATCTAAAGCAGGGCCTAAGCCAGTGAGTGTCAGTGAAATCATGGTTTTCCACTACTTCAATGGGGAAAACGCCCTGAACCACGACTCCGTAACAACAAAGTCGTGGACAACGAAAGCGGAACAATGCTTTTGTTAACCACAACCTCGTTGTTTTGTGCCTTAACCATGCATGTGCTGAACCACGCACATGAGTGGTTAAGGCACAGAACAAGGGAGTCAACTGAGGAGGACGACGCAATGAGTCAGGTGAGTGGGGCTGTTTTAGGGGCTGGGGGGTCGGGTATTTTTAGTTTTTGGGGTGGGGTGGAGGGTTGGGGTTTTAGTTTTAGGGGCAGGGGTGGGGGGTCGGGGTATTTTTAGTTTTAGGGGAGGGGGCGTCGGGCGGTTTAGGTTTAGGGGCAGGGGAAGGGGGGTCGGGGTATTTTTAGTTTTAGGGGAGGGGGCGTCGGGCGGTTTAGGTTTAGGGGCAGGGGTAGGGGGGGTCGGGGTATTTTAGTTTTAGGGGAGGGGGCGTCGGGGCGGTTTAGGTTTAGGGGTGGGGAGGGAGGGAAGGGGTAATTTTAGTTTTAGGGGCGAGGGTGGGGGGTCAGGGTATTTTTTGTTTTAGTGGTGGGGGTCGGTCGGTTTAGGTTTGGGGAGGGGTATTTTTAGTTTTAGGGGAGGGGGCGTTGGGGCGTTTTAGGTTTGGGGCGGGGGAGGGGAGGGGTATTTTTAGTTTTAGGGGCGGGGGTGGGTGTCGAGGTATTTTTAGTTTTAGGGGAGGGGGGCGTCGGGCGGTTATGGTTTAGGAGTTGGGGGAGGGTGGGGAGGGGTATTTTTAGTTTTAGGGGTGGGGGTCGGTCAGTTTAGGTTTGGCGGAGGGGTATTTTTAGTTTTAGGGGCAGGGTGGGGGTCGGGTATTTTTAGTATTTGGTGGTGGGGGTCGGGGTGGTTTAGGTTTTTAGGGGTGGGGTGGGGGATTGGGTTGGTTTAGGTTTTAGGGGTGGGGTTTGGGGTGGTTTTAGGTTTTAGGGGCGGGGTGAGGGGTTGCTGTAATTTTAGGGGTGGGGGTTGGGGTGGTTTTAGGTTTTATGCGTGGGTTGGGGGGTTGGGTAATTTTAGGGGCGGGCTTGGGGAGTTCGGGGGTTTTAGGTTTTAGGGGTGGAGTGGGGGGCTCGGGGTAGTTTTAGGGGCAGGCGTGTTGGGGTGGTTTTTGGTTTTAGGGGTGGGGGTTGGGGTAGTCTAGGTTGCAGGGATGGGGTGGGGGTTGGGGTTGTTTTAGGGGTGGGGGTTGGGGTGGTTTTAGGTTTTAGGGGTGGGTTGGGGGATCGGGTAATTTTGGGGGTGGGGTGGGGGTTGGGGGGGTTTAAGTTTTAGGGGCGGGGTGGGGGGCACGGGGTAGTTTTAGGGGCTGGATGTTGGGGTGGTTTTAGGTTTTAGGGGTGGGGGTTGAGGTAGTTTAGGTTTTAGGGATGGGGTGAGGATTGGGGATTGTTTTAGGGGTGGGGGTTGGGGTGGTTTTAGGTTTTAGGGGTGGGTTGGGGGTCGGCTAATTTTAGGGCTGGGGTGGGGGGGTTGGCAGGATTTAGGTTTTAGGGGCAGGGTGGGGGGCTCTGGGTAGTTTTAGGGGCAGGGTGGTTTTAGATTTTGGGGGTGGGGGTGGGGTTTGGGGTACTTTAGGTTTCAGGGATGGGGTGGGGGTTGGGGTTGTTTTAGGGGCAGGGTGGGGGTCGCGGTAATTTTAGGGACAAGGTGGGGGTTGGGGTAGTTTTAGGGGCAAGGGTGGGAAGTTGGTGTGGTTTTAGGGGAGGGGGTGGGGGGTCGCAGTAATTTTTAGGTATGGGGGTCAGGGGTTACGCATGCTGGAACCATGCATGCCTATCACTAATGCCTTTCCCAGGAATGCCTTTACAACGAAAAATCATTGTTAAGGCATTCGTGGTAAAGGCATTAGTGGTAACAACGCGGTCGTTGTTCCAACCTCGTTGTTCAGGCATGCATTGTTCCAGCATGCGTTGTTCCGACATACATTCCTTCAATGGATATTTAAGTACACGTTAATTAACAGAATTGAGCTGGCCCTCTAGTTAAGACTACACCCCTTGATTGTGGCTGCTAGGAATGATGGGCAGTCCGTTTTGGCTATGGCATTGTCAAGATTTGCAGTTGTGGCTCTGTAAATTGCAAGGCCCCCTGATGGACATCCAAAGTGATTTGTTTTAGTAGGCGGTTTGTGCAGAAGTTAGAAGCCTGGTATCTGGAACAGAGACAGTGCTCATGTTTCCTGCAAACAGAGGTGGTCGGTGTCTTTGATAAATGTTAGTGTCTCATCTTGAGTTAATATCTTTTCAGTGGTAGAACTCCTGCAATTTTGTCCTACAGTAATTTCTGGCCTGAGGGTCCAAATTGGCTAATTCCTCCTTAAATGGAACCATTCTTGGATATAAAGGGCAAACATTGTGAGCTGGCTCCTCACCCTGCTTTTCTGTTACACAGCTCAAGTAAAGATGATTCTAGTAAAGGCCTGCAATCTTAATGAAATTCTTCGGGACGAGGTCTGTATTGTTCCCTATTTACAAATGAGTATATTACATTTTTAATTGATGCCATTTGAAAATTGGCCATGCTACAGGAAATAAGCACTTCCTTCTTGTCTCTTCTAGAAGACAAATGAGATGCAAGGAAGTGCATTGCCCAACCGCACAGTGCCCCTAGTGGTGCTGAAATACCAACACCCACTTGCCATTGGTCCCACTAATTCATCCTATGGAGAGACTCTATGCTCTGCTCGCAGTCACTCTATCTGTGAGGCTACATCCTCACAGTCACAGTGACTTTTATTACCATTGCTAAAAGCACTCCAATCACTCCATATATAGAGGAGGAAAGTCAATCAACAACTCATTCCTGTTAACGATCAGTTCATTTCTGCAAAGAATAACCCATTGCATATTGCTACAAAATATACCATCATAGAATAGTCACCAAGGAAAAGCGCCAATCTGACTGCCCAGCAACAAAGAAAGAAGATGTTCTTTTTCTTGAAGACAGTTTTGTATGGAATATCACGATGTTGATAGGCAGACTAATATTTGTTTCAAGGATCTTAGATGTTGTATTTATTGTGTTGCTGTGATTATGTTCCTTGGGATGCTGAGTAAATAACATAATCTGTGCTGCCATCCTTGCCATAGAATCCTGAGCACCATCAAAGCACTAAACACATGTGTTCAGTGTTACTACAAACTTAATATTATGATAGGTAAAAATATAAAAAAATAATTGTAGTCCATCTCTTTTATGAATATTTTCACACTATTCTTATTCTTTCTCATTAATAAACTGAGAACAAGGAATCCATATTGTCTGATATCAGGGATTTAACATTCTGAATGACTTACTTTAATGTTCCCATGGCCTGGGATTCTTGGAGCACCCATCACTTGTAGCATAGTATTAGCTCTTCGTAGGAAAGTTATAAATAATCTACAGGAGAAAGCTTTGAGAATATCCTGATCCATTATGTGGGTTGCAGTGCCTCCATTCATCAAATAACATGCACACGTTTGGTTGTCTATATATTGCCTGTTCAATAAATCATTTACTAAATTATTCAGGAATTACTACTTTCTTGGTTCATTATCAGCAGCTGACACATTGCAATTGTGAAAAATGAAAACACGGTCGGATGAGACAATAAGGTGCACAGTGACCACAGCACAGCACAAAATAAATTTGGTGTGAGGACAAAATCAGTATGCTAATACAGCTGATGGCAGGATGAATAAAATGTATGTCAATGCTCTATTCTGAAGCCACCTTCAGCTATTTCGAATATTCAATGATATAATAAACTGTTGAATAGCCACTCTACATCTGGATGTACAACTATGCATGTATAAATAAAAGAAGTGTAGGATTCACATACCCGAGCTAATTCTAGAATAAGGTCATCAGCACAAGGTCTGTATAAAAACCACATGAACAAATTAGCAACACCTAGCTGTAACAAATATGTTGCACACTGCTTTCATGAATCATTGGTCGAACAAACATCAATAACTAAAACTGATATGTCTTGAGCAGTGCCCATCATTTAGTTAAACATATGATGTTGCAAAGGGCAATGAGCACCACATGTAATATGTATTTCTTTGTCTACAAAGATTATCTGGCTTTATACCTTAACCTCTTTGGATATGAACATATCTTGAGTATCCTTGTTTACATAATTAATATTATATGGGAACAGGTATGTATTTAGCATCAGATCTGTCACTATTTTTCAAATTATTCCCAAAATATTCCTTCGAACTGCTACGTTCACTGTAAATATCCTGTCACTAACAACCCTACTCCAACTCTCCTATATTGCCATAAACTCCAGCAACTAAGACACCATGGCCATATCATGATGGGCTGCACTGTCTGAGTGCCCGTTTTCTGGCATTCAGATGTCTAAAGCTCAAACAGGTAACTCTGTATTTCTCCAAGACAATATATGAACTTTGTACACTTTGCTCACTGTTTCCAACTTGTTCTATTTAAAGTTCATGCATTAACTCAGAGAGGTTCTGAATTATGTGTATGAAGTTTAGACTCTTCGCACAAACAAAAATCAAGCACTGAGCTAGCGCAGTCCATCATGACACGACCCAAGCTAGTTTAGTGGTGTGTGGTAGTTTATGTGGATCGAAGAGATGAGGATGCATCCTTAATACCTGTTGTGAAAAACGCACTGCCTCACTTCAGGGAATGCTTTCAAAAGCAAAGAAACCTGAGTTCACATTAACCACTTCACATTCTTGAGAGTGCTAAGTACCAACAGATTAGTGCACCTAAAATAGCAATGTCTAAAGTCATCTGCTGTAGTATCAACATCATCCGTTCTGTGTTCATTGTTTTTTTGACTGCACGTTGGAATTACTAAGACATTTCTCTACTCGAAGCAACTGAGCTTCTAATGCCCCTATTCCTATTAAAGATTATTCCAGATGTTTGGTGAAGCAAACTATTGTGTTTTCAGTCTTTAACATCGGTGCAATACTTAAATTAGTAAGTCCTCAAAGGCCTCCTGCAGATGCTCTCTGCGATAGAAGCATATGATGTATATGGCACAGATGCTGCTGCACTGGCTGTCTTGGAATGAATAGCAGATAAATACCACTGGAAAGTGTCATATTTATCATTGGTGCTAAAGGAATGAGAGTTAATGGCTTCAGCCACAGATATCCCTGTAACCCCCTCTTAAATACAACCAAGCTTTGCGATATCTGAGAGGGACAAAAACTAATCCTCCACAGTCAAGCTCCAGAGTGGCTTCAGATTCAGTGGAACCAGAAGCTTCAGACACCATTCCATACTTCTTCCTCTTTATCCTCACTTGGATTTTCCAACCTATTGCAATTATTTTTTTCCAAAAGAAAGAATGCCTGATTTACTACTTAGAGGGCAAGGTGGATTTTGTCCTTACATCAGGGTCAATATAGAAAGTTATCCACTCAGCCTGTCCAATGTTACATTCAGTTTCTGTTGTTGTTGAATTGCAAAACTGCAAAAAAAGAAGTAAATCAGCATACCTGCGTGGATGTAGATTTACTACGTTTCCCTTCTTAGGGTCACCAGTTCTCACCAGATGTTCTCAGGTGATAAATTCCATAATGATTGTGAACTGTGCACGCTTTCCATGAACCTCAGAAAAGGTTGTGAAAAGCATCACTTTCAAACTCTTTAAGGAATATTTAAGATACACACCTTACATACAGATGAGAATAATGTCACAACCCCTGACCTAGAAGTACGAAATCGGTATTTCTTTAATATATACTCATTTCAGGCTGGAGGGAATGAGCTTTCCTTGCTCCTAAAGTGCATTTTTGTTACTTCAGTGGCACGCGGTCCATCATGAGTACTGACATAATTAAAACTGAAACTGAAATCAGCCACAGCCCAGGGAGAGGTGCCATTTCTGGGAATATCCCCTTTCTAACAGTACTTCTCCTTAGTGGATCCTTGCTTCAGGATCACCACAGGATGGCATCCTCAGAGAGAGCTTCCCACTAGCCACCAAGGGTGGCTTCAATTTGGGAGTTACTCCCAGGCATGGCCAATTCCAGCTAAGGTGCACTGCAGTCAGTTAGGCACCAGGAAGTAACTAAGTTAAAAAAGAATGAGATGGTGCTGCCCATACTGATATCAGGCCACACACAAAACCCTACTGCTCATAGAGTCTTTCTGACCCCTGCATGGTTTGTCTGTAATTTATAAACCCTATAGGGGCACCAGGCACCAGTGATTCCCTTTCTATAAAAAATAAATTAAAAAAAAAGACAGTAGGGCAGGGAACAGCCTGTCCTGACATTGGATCACATCCCCATTGCTTGTGTTCTTACAGTATTTCTGCTCCTCTGTGGGGTACAGTGGGGATTTACCTCAATCTACCCTCCTCAGAGGGGCAGACATCACACTGTACATCAAGAATTAATTTCTTTAAAAGTATGATGGAGCATTGGACCAAATGCTATGCCTGAAGCAGGTTTTATCCCACCTGGTCCAACCTGCGCACCCCATGTGGCAAAAAAAGTGAGCTAAACACCTTAGTATTAGTTTTTTGTTAAGAAAAATAGAATGAGGTGGCGAAGGGTGCATGCCCCACCCCTAAATCTCAAAATGTCTTTCTGCATGTCTTTCTTCCCCCAAAGGACAGTTTGAGGGGTTTTCCCAAAATCTGCCCTACCTAAATAGTGCAAAAAAGCAAGGTGATGAATGGAATGCCTGAATTCCAATCCATTGTTTTTCACCCACCATGCCACCTCAGTTTGGACCCAACCATATGCAAATCAGTCTTGACCGTGCTCCTCAAAGGAACAGTCCAGACAGGGCTGCCTGGCCAGGTCCTCACTGACCCAGTACAGAAGCAACCTAGAACCGGTTTTGCAATAATTAGGGCTCTTAAGCCAGGTATAACTTGGAACAGTGGCAGAGTGAGCCCGGGATCCACGTCTGACCATAAGCGGCACATTTAGGGCATCAAATGCAAAAAAAAAAACAAGAAAACAAAAAACAAGGTGATGGATGGAATGCATGAATTAATCTCAGCCACTGACAATTGCTTGGGGCTGCATCCCAATCCATTGCTTTTTGCCCACTATGCCACCTTAGTTTGGACCCAACTATATGCAAATGAGTCTTGACCTGGCTCCTCAAGGGTACAGTATAGCCCAAACTACCAGGCCAGGACCTCCGTGAACCGGAATACAAGGAAGTAGCCATAGTTAAGACTCTTCAGCCATGAACAGCTGGATGCAGTAGCACAGTAAGTCCAGGAAACTGGTCCTGGGTTGCTTGGCTTGTCAGTTTGGGCTGAACTGTTCCTACTGGAGCAGGGTCGAGACTGATTTGCATACAACTGGGCCCAAACTAAGGTGGCTGAGCTGGGCTGCAGACCCAGTGATTAACAGTGGGTGAGATTAATTCAAACATTCGATCCATCACTGTTTTGTATATTTATTCTGTCTATTTAAATAGTGGCAGAAAGCGCACTAAACACCAGATATTTTATTTTTATTAATATATAGAGAATGGTGAATAAGCCTTCCCTAATGACACCAGACAGCATCTCTCACCCTTATCCCCCAGTCTTTCTGATTCCCTGTGGAGCACATTGAAGGGTTTATTCCTTTCTGTGGAGTGAAGAAAGTACACTAGGGGAAAATAATGGAAAATGATTTCCCAGGTGAAATAGGCATTTGTGTCTGCTCTTTACACCCCAGGGTATTTTGGTATGATAGAATGGGCTATTGATGTATGTTCATCCCCCTCTGAAATATTTAGCTGTGCGAGTGCACATCTGGCACCAGTGTGACCACTGTGGGTTGTTTCCTCTTCTGTATAGGCCTTGGTCCCATGCACATGAGGGAACACTTAGACTTCATCCCATGCTGCATTATAGATGAAGACACAGAGGCAATGGTCCTATCGGGAGGCACACTGACTATGGGCCCCACCTAGGACACAACTCCCCTGAGGGTGTCACTTTGGAGTGGGCCACAGGGAAGTTAGACTCACAGACCTATGGATTGGACCCATTGTTAGTCCCAGCCATCCTTGTGCCCAGTCTAGTCTGAGGTGGGAACACTTCAGTCAGGATTTTGGGGCTTAAAGTGGAAGGGATAGGTTATGAAGGACACAGGTACTGGTGGTACCTTTCAGCTCAGTGGAAAACTCAACTTTGACTGTTAAGTGGAAATTAGGCCTGGGTGGAGTTTGTAAAGTTCAGCTGGGTGGAACTGTGCAAAGTGACCAAAAAACTCCCAGCTCTACGCAGAGTTCTGCAAGCAGGAGAGTGCATTAGGTCACGGCGCCAGGTGTTTGTCCCATGCTGAAAAAATCAGCACGAATGGCACCACATGCATCACAAGAGGGCGCTGCTTATTTTCTGCTGCTCGAGTAGATTTTCTATTTGAGCAGCAACTTCATCAATGTAAGACTTCTCAATATGGGTGGTAGCGACCATCAGCGACCTCCCGCATTGAAACATCTCCTTGGGAGGTGCTGATTTTCCTCACTCGTGCTCGCCAACTTAAGGTTAACGAGCGCAAACCAGGAAAAAACTCCGCTCTGCTCAGTCTTTCTGAACTCCGCACTCTAAGCGGAGTGCGGAGTGGGAAAAACTTTGCAAACTCCACCAGCGGAGCTCACTGCCCACCCCTAGTGGAAATCTTGACATCAGATACATAGAAATTTAGATGACATAGAAATGCGTTGTAAATGCTACTTAATAGATGTATTGGCAGAATAGATATTGAAATCACTCACCAGCCCCCAGGCAATGGTATACTTTAAAGAGATCCAATATTGACCAGAATACAGGAGTGGAGCCCAGACACCATGTAGATTGAAGTGCCCATTTTATTGAAGACAAGTAGAAGATGACATAGAAAATACAAGAACAGGACAGCCACAAATACCAACTGGGAATCTAAATCCGATAGAACTGAGAAGGGGAAAACAAAACGGTCAAACAACCCAGCACCAGATGATGAACTATGCAAGAGCGAAATGCCAAATGCAACTGATGATAATGCATTGCCAATCAAAAGTGTAAGCTCTGAAATTCCCTTTTGTGCTGACTCTGGCTCCTTTGCTCAGGAAGAAAAAAAAATCGAGCCCCAACTTAAGGCTGTAAATGCATAAAAGAGGCCCAAGATGACTTTAGGATTATGCTGCCTTAGCTTTCTGTGCTCGCACATTTAATTGAAGCAGCTGCATGTTTCAGAGGAAAGCTTTGAGCACCGCATCTTTTTATTTACAAATTAATCACTGCCCCAACTAATGTTTCTGGTGAATCTGCCACAAGGGTTCCATTCTCTGCAGTCTTCATACTTTTTCCCAATTAATCTTTGCCTAACTCTGGGACATCCTTTTAGCCCCTTCACATGGGTGCAATACCACACTGCACCCACCTGCTAGGCATTGTCTTGCTCCCTTTTAGAGTGTGGTCCACATAGAGTGAAAGAGTGAGCCACAGTATTGTCCTGTGACTTGACTTATACTAATGCAGTCTCCACTTCTCAGAGTTTCCACATTTGCTGAGGACAGCATTTTCTTTGTTTTGTAATCAATTGCCATGTCCCAGTATGTGGTAGGTAAATCTAATTGTGTGCCATGGCACAGGCAGGCATGGTACACCACATGTATATTTCTGGTTCTGATATGTTTTTTGGGGGTGGAGTGGAGGCTGGCCCCTCCTGGCACTGGGTTATAACTGGCAACCCTGGAACCCAAACAAACTTTCTGCCACCTATAGGGACCAGAGCCAAAATTATACAGCCATCACAATGGACAATGGCAAGTGTGAGGTAATTTGGATTCTTTAGGCTTAGGTTGGGTATCTGGCTCAGTAGTAAAAAGGAATAAACCCTCTATTCTGCCTCTGCCATGTGACAGAAAGACTGGTGTCAAATGTAGGACCCAGTGCCAAGGCTGGTTGATGCCTTCATTATTCCTATTTTGGACAAAAATCACTGGTGTGTAGTGGGCGTTGTGACCCTTAGGGCAGAAAGACTGGAGGTGAATCCTCCAAACTACTTCTCTAAGGGAACAGAAGGAATGGTGCTTTGGTTAGGGGGGTGGGTACAGCCAAGTTCAAGACAGGCAATCCTTGCACCCTATTCTTTTTCTAAATCTTTTGCCTGGTAGTCTGGAGGACTTTCTGCCCACCCACATATGTATGGTACTGTTTTATCCAGAGAAGTATGGGAACACAAAAAACTGAAAAAATGTTATTATTTAGTGAATTTCTGTGGATTCTTGACAAATGTAAGTCAGATTGTGAGAAGGAACACATTTTGCAAAACACTCTCTGAATCACATAATATGAGTAACTCCAAATTAGGAGTAAAAATATACTCATTATCTTGGAAACATTTCATAGATTTCCTTATTACCCATTTCTCATTCATTAAATTGTACTTTATGAATTGATATATGGTTGGTATGGTTAGCAGAGAAGGTGAAGGTCACCAGCCCCAGTTTGTGAATCGCCCTTCTGCCCGCCATAGACAGGGTCCACCAACACAGGAAAGGCCTACAAACAAGAGCACCTTAAGCACATCCAGAAGGCCAAGTTGGCCAAGTAGGTAGAGTGTAACGATAACATGGCTTCGGCATGAAGACTGTCACTGGGGAGGGGAGTGAACTCATCAACGTGGAGTGCAGCCTGTTATCCATGGCCTACAAAAACGTGTTGGGGTTGCAATGATCCGCACGGAGGTTCATCTCCAGCATCGAACAGAAGACCAAAGGCAATGACAAGAAGTGTGATACGGTGTGGCAGTACCGAGATAAGGCAGAGTAAGTGCTCAAGGAAATATGCAAAGATGTGCTGCATTTGTTGGACCCCTATTTGATAGTGAAGTCTGAGAATTCTGAGAGCAAAGTCTTCAAT
Organism: Pleurodeles waltl; assembly: GCF_031143425.1. NCBI lineage: Eukaryota > Metazoa > Chordata > Amphibia > Caudata > Salamandridae > Pleurodeles > Pleurodeles waltl. Next base: position 474,545,374 of record NC_090451.1, read on the forward strand.
CTAAAGATGAAGGGAGACTACGACCGGTACCAAGCCGAAGTTGCATGGGATCAAGCCCATGACGAAATGATAAAGTCCTGGCAGCAGGCCTATTAGGATGGTTTCGATTTCAGCAAGAGGGAGATGCAACCAACACAGGGGCTAGCCCTTAATTTCTCTGTTTTTTTACTATGAAATTCTCAACATTCCTGGCTAAAACTGCTTTTGATGATGTAATTGCCGAAACTGATACCCTAAAGGAAGACTCCTACAAAGACAATACACTCATTACGCAGTTACTTCAGGACACTTTAACATTATGGACATCTGACAGTGCAGAAGATGAGGCTGAGCCATAACAAAAGGAAAATAACTAAACTTGTGCATCAGAAGTTTCAACTTTGAAAAAACGTTTTACATGCCACCATTTCTTGATGCTCCACATGGATTTCTTAAAAAAAGGAAAACCCCATCCATATGTATAGAAACCAATAGTGAATTTACACTGGGGATTTCAGTTCCTTCATTTTGTGGGTTGTCTTGACCCTCCTTTTGTGCAGCTACTGCTGTAGATAAGTAATAATTGCTTCACTTCAACTTCCAAACACTTGCGCAGAGTACTCAAGTCTCTGGTATTTAAATGACGTTGACAATTGCAACCAATTTCTAAAAGTGACTGTTTTATATTTGATTAAGCATATGAACATTTAGTTAATTGCTGCAATTAACCTGGGTGTCTGCACAGCTTTTATTCTCTAATTTTCTTTCTTCTGTAGGGCATCCTTTATAATTTCTACTTCTGCGTACCCTCTAACAACACTCTGAAGTTTTGGTCCAACTGAGTTTTTGAATTAGTGGTTTAGTGGAGTAGTTGCCTCTAACGATTAGGCCAAAGGCCTCTTGTATGTCGGGCCATGATACCGGGGACTTTCTGTCTTTTATTCGATGCTACATGGTTGGTAATTATTGAAAATCATTAAGAACTGCAGCTTTATTGATGGTTCACAGTATCACGTTTTTCTAAACAACCAACAAACCTTTTTATGTCTCTGCAATTGGAACACCCTCAGTACGTAACAGTATGATTCTTTTGAGGATCAGCTATCGGGGCACAAAAATGCAGGGTAGAGCATTGTGGAAGATTTCTATTTTCACCAACTTCATTAGTTTTCTGTATAATTCAACAATAATTTTATTGGCCAAAACTATTATCGGCTCAAAAGAGCCTTTGCTAAATTTGGAATTGTGTCTGTTTCAGAAATGTACAGCTTTGCATGTTCACATCTCTTTCCCCGTAACCAACGGCAAGATAGAAACCATAAAAACACAAAATAAAGATTACCACTTAGAAAAATGCAAAAATTGTGGTGAAAAAAAAATATTTTTATAACTGTTCATGAAAGCTGGTATAAGAGTGCCCTAGCACAACAAACCTGTTTTTTGTTGCCATTTCCTTATTTTCCTCCAGGGCAATTCACAAACCCTGGGTACATTTAGGAACCCGAACATAAAGAAAAAAATAACACGAATTTGTTCTGGATATCTTTTGTGGAAAATCTTTTAATGAAGGCTTAAGAGTGGAATGCTTCAAAATCATAAAAAGGCAAAAAAAAGGGGTTAGTGTGCACTGGGTGATGGGGAGGGGGAAGATGAGCAATTAAGAAGTGAAACCACGGTCATGCAAGGTCATGACCAAAACAATTATGCCAATAATAATCTGTGCCCCTGTGCCAGTTCTTATTTCACTTGGCCAGGTTCGGCATACAGGTTTATATTAATATAAAAACAACAATTGTTGCTAATTTTAATGTTCTAATTACTTAATCTTTCTATAGTTTGTATCTTGCTTTTCAATTAATCGGGGCATATATGGGAACTATTTATTCTGGATTAATACTCGGGTAATACATTGCTGTCATGTAAACTAATTTCTGCTCATTTGACGGTTTTTTTAACCGTTTTTTGTAGCGCTGGCTGCATATAAATCTGTGTCACATTTACGACTGTGCAGTGTTTCTCGATAAGATTTCATTCATTATTTGATTAAGGTTGTTCATAACGTTTTTAATAGAGCACAATTTCACCTATTACATCTGTCAAGAGGTAACGCTAAAGGCAGTGTGTTGTATAGCTGGAATATATGTGTATATTGAGCTTCATAGAGTTAGGTGTTACGATAGCGCATTACAATTTGTAATACCGATTATCAACTTGGACTAATAAACACATTGCACAAAAAAGGCAATGATTGTTAATGTAAGGCTTTGTGTATCTACCTACGGCAAAAAGAAGAAAAGTTGAGCTATGGCTGATACCAGAAAATCAACAGAAAAGGAAAGAATGGTTTGGAAATTATGAGTGGTCCACAAAGTGGCAATCAGATATATTTGTGCACAAGGCAAAGCTAGGGATTTTTGCACCAGAAATCATTGGATAACTGTTAGAAATTGGATTTTTGGTTGGCAGTCAGGTTACCCTCTGTCCAAGCAAGAACCCTCACTCTAGTCAGGGTAAGTCACACACAATCCAAATTATCCTGTGCCCACCCTCTGGTAGCTTGGCACTGAGCAGTCAGGCTTAACTTAGAAGGCAATGTGTAAAGCATTTGTGCAATAAATCATACAATAACATAATATAGCACCACAAAAATACACCACACAGTGTTTAGAAAAATATATAATATTTATCTGGGTATTTGCAGGTCAAAACGATCAAAGAGGCAATATGAATTTGTAAAGATATCACTAAAAAGTGATATAAAGTGTCAGTGATGAGTTTTTTTGGTTCTGAGACTTCAGGGAACAGGAGGCAAAAATTATCCAGCCAGACAAGAGTTCAGCAAGGCAGCAGGCCAACAGCAAGGCAGCAGCCTTTGTAGAAAGCAGACAGGTGAGTCCTTTGAGCAGCCAGGCAGTTCTTCTTGGCAGTATGTAGTTTCTGGTTCAGGTTTCTTCTCCAGCAAGTGTCTGATGAGGTAGGGCAGAGGCCCTGTTTTATACTAAATTGTGCCTTTGAAGTGGGGGTGACGTCGAAGAGTGGCTAAGAAATGCACCAGGTCCCCTTTCAGTTCAATCCTGTCTGCCAGGGTCCCGCTAGGGGGTGTGGCATTCCTTTGTGTGAGGGCAGGCCCTCCACCCTCCCAGCCCAGGAAGACCCATTCAAAATGCAGATGTATGCAAGTGAGGCTGAGTACCCTGTGTTTGGGGTGTGTCTGAGTGAATGCACAAGGAGCTGTCAACTAAACCTAGCCAGACGTGGATTGAAAGGCACAGAAAGATTTAAGTGCAAAGAAATGCTCACTTTCTAAAAGTGGTATTTCTAGAATAGTAATATAAATCTGACTTCACCAGTCAGCAGGATTTTGTATTACCATTCTGGCCATACTAAATATGTCCTTCCTGCTCCTTTCAGATCAGCAGCTGCCACTTCAACAATGTATGAGGGCAGCCCCAATGTTAGCCTATGAAGGGAGCAGGCCTCACAGTAGTGTGAAAATGAATTTAGGAGTTTTACACTACTAGGACATTTAAACTACACCGGTACATGTCATGCCTTTTACCCACACAGCACCCTGCTCTAGGGGTTACCTAGGGCACACATTAGGGGTGACATATGTAGAAAAAGGGTAGTTTTAGGCTTGGCAAGTACTTTTAAATGCCAAGTCGAAGTGGCAGTGAAACTGCACACACAGGCCTTGCAATGGCAGGCCCGAGACAAGGTTAATGGGCTACTGAAGTGGGTGGCACAACAAGTGCTGCAGGCCCACTAGTAGCATTTAATCTACAGGGCCTAGGCACATATAGTGCACTCTACTAGGGTCTTACAAGCAAATTAAATAGCCAGTCATGGATAAACCAATCAACAGTACAATTTACACAGAGAGCATATGCACTTTATCACCGGTTAGCAGTGGTAAAGTGCCCAGAGTTCAAAAGCCAACAAGAACAGATCAGGAAAAATAGGAGGAAGGAGGCAAAAAGTTTGGGGATGACCCTGTCAAAAAGCCAGGTCTAACTATAACCATAGGATCGGATTACCACTGGATGGCAGGAGTGGTGTTATAGTAAACAAGGCAAGAGAAAGATCTTGTTTACAAGCCCAGCTTAATTAATCCAGGTGAGCCATATTACAGGAAAGGGAAATTTCCCAATACAATCATGAGCCAATAATCATTAACATTAGGGAAAGTCTTGCAACACTAACCTAATTTAAATGCTGCCCAACACTGACAAGTGCACTTGCCTCATGCAGCACAGGACATGTTTTCAGGCACTTTAAATTGGGGGGGGTTGTCTACTGGGCTCCAGCTCCCGCACAGCTTCGCTCTGAGATGCTCCGAAGCAAGCTCTGCCCCACCCACTGCTGCTGCCTGAGGGCTGACAGGAGCACTTCCCTCACGCAGCACGTGATGTGTTTTCAGGCAGTTTGGACATCGGGGGCCACCTACAGGACTCCAGCTCCCACCTCGCTACGCCACAGGAGGTGGTGATGCACACATTGCCTGCTGCTGCTACCTCAGTGCTGAAAAATGCTATTTCCAAGCACGCCTGGGTGCGGGAGAAGACTGTGTGCGTATGTCAGAGTTCAGAGTATGTTCGGCTGCCCCCCTTGGCTCAGCCAATTGGAAGATAACTGTCTTTCTCTTTTTTCTGGCAACCCCTGTTTTTGTCATTTGAGTAAGTTGAGGTGCTTGGCTTTGACTTTACTGTCTGTTTATTGCAGACAGCAGGCATAAAGGATGGGGAAAAAGAAAATGACAGGTGTTCCCTCCACTCTCCCGGCCATCAGTACTTATATTATACGTATATTGACAGTTTGTTGGAAAGGGCCATCTGTATAATTAGCACAGAAATACCCCTCAGGGAGAAAAGACTTTCATTGAACTCTGGTGCTACACTTGGCCTGTCTCCAGCTGTGGCTCTGGAACCCTCATCTCCTGTGATGTTGCCCTCCCCAGTTCTTCTGGGATATCTCTTGAATTGAACACTTCACAGACAGAAAGTACAGTACCCCAGAATAGCCCCAGAAAGATTGGCAAACACACAAGGTTAAGGCGAGGCACAAGGGCTAACCTGGTGATGGTCAATGAGAGAGCGTAGCTCATATAATCTATATTAACATGAAATGCTTATGAGCTAGTGTGTGATAATGCCGCTTAAGTAATTGTATTAATGTATTTTGTTTAAACGTGCACCTGAAATGTGACCATGGGGAGTGGCCGCCAATGTATACGGGAACTAATAGAAAAGACTAATATTGATAAAATATGATACTAAAGTGTGGCTTTGTACTAATTATTAATGATTGCGTTATTGAATTTGTGCTGAAACCCTTGTAGGCCTTCAGTTAGCATGAGCCGAAGCTTAGCTGCTTGGCTCTCATATGAAACTTATTTTTCCTATCTTTCAGTGTGCTGACTCGCAAAAGGACATGACCCCTTGTTTTCTTCAAAACTAGAGCCTAAATGTAACCATAGTAGATCCGTTCCCATGAAATCCCCATTGCTTGTAGAAATTGCTAATCAAAATGCAACAGTGTAGATTGATGTAATGTACAAGGTCGTTCAAACTAGTGAAGACAATGGAGCTACTGACCAAAGATGTGCAAAGAATTACAGAAAGATGAAATCATACCAGACGTGCTACCTCTGAAGACGCCAATCATGTGGACCAATGAAAAGCTTGTAAAACAATATGGGGTGAAAGATTAATGACATAATACATTTTCCAATTGGATAAAGATAGTGGGGTATAACTAAAATCCAATAGAATTTTAGGGGAATGTACAACGAAAAAGGGATAAAAACCCATGACACGGGGAGCCATTTAGAATGAGGTAGGGAATGCTATTGATTTTATCCAGAAACTTTGTCACTCTGTTTGGTGACTTGTTGGTTTACTTAAAACCATCCTCGCCCTTAGATTGCCCATTTTACACTTTACCTCCTTATGAGGGAAGTGCCCCTTTTGCCCTGGAGCTGAATTTTGACTGATGGCGATTAGACTGATGTCCTGAAGACGAAGACTGAACCTGAGTGCTGACCTAAACCTTGGAGGGTAACTATGACAATACAATTGTGATTTGTCTGTTTGCTTTTCCTTTCTAGGTACCAACTGCTTACTTTTGTCAGAGACCATAGCTAGATGTTTTCCAAATTGGTGTTCTAAATTTTTTTGCATGAAGCCCAACATGCTAATGCTAACCAGTGGTTAGGACAGGGGTTCACTACAACTGACGCAAATAGACAAATGACTGAAACTATGCTTTGTTGAACTGACGCGTTGATGATACTCTGCTAAAGTTGATTTATGTACACGTTGTGTTCTGTTCTGATGTTCGCAATTCTTGCCTTAGTGAAATCCTATCAGAGTTGCCATATTGTGACTATGTTATTGTGTTTCTTGGTTTTGAGATTAACACACCTGCTTTTAGAATTGTAACTATTAGGGAATAAAACTCGTAAAATTCGACTAAACAGTGTGGTTATTCATGACTCCAAGGTCATGGTGGTGTCTTGATTTGATTAATGACTTTGACTAAAGTAAAATGTATTGTTGTGATAAATATGACATTATTGACATATTGATTGACATTGATTAGCTATCTCGCCCTAAGGTGTCTCTCAACTGTGTCAAAAGATTCATTGGCCTAAAACGAGTCCTAATGTGTAATAAATTATCATAAAGGGACGCGTTAACATCAACAACAAATCCTGCCACAATGTCGACGAGCGCCCCATGGAAGATCATCTCTCCAGACTTAACGAATGGCTGCAGGTTGAGTTGATTATATTGTTACCTCATTTGGAAGCAATGGAAGCAATAGAATCCCCGCTCACTGATTTGAGATTGGGGGGCCCCTGCTCTAGGAGTAAGGATGTAAGGGTCGTCATGGACATTCATCCTTTGCTGGACTTTAAAAAACTCATCATCGGTACATATCAACAGCTAGTGACCAGGGGCTCCCTAGAGTACTGCTCTCAGTCAATGTCTGTAAATCAGGGGACAGGCCCTTTCCTGCAAGCACTACTGGTTTCCCAAAACTCAGCAGGTTTTGCCCTCTCAAGAATGAGGCATGTGCATGCGATCAGCAGGAGCATCAGGGCTCATTACATCAACAGCGAGCTCTTCCCACTTTAGTTGGGAATTAAACCAATTGCACCCCAGGTTTACTACAAATCAACTTCCTGCCCGCTTCTTGCACATATGTAGCTTTCAGGTGCAGCACACGGGGGGGCATCACATTACATTATATAAAAAATGTTTTAAAAACCACTTACCTTCTCCGCCGCCACTATGTGTCACTCCGTGCCGTGCCGCTCCTCTGCTTCGTCTCTGGGCCAGGCAGGCACAGGATCCCAGCCTGCCCTGCGGCCAATCCTGATGCAGCTCAAAGCAGCACCAGGATTGGCTGGGAGAGCCCAGCTAGGGTGCTCCCAGGCAGACTAGGAGCCTGTGCATGCTCTTTCCAGCCCAGCAACTGTGTTGCTGGGCTGGAGAGAGCATAAGGCGCGTGTGTGTTTGGTCGGCCCAAGACAGCCAGCCAAACACATATGCACACTGAGGAGAGTGCTCTGTGCACTCCCCTCAAGTGCTCATCACTCCAATGCCCGCCCCTTTTCAAGAAAATGATAATAAACACTGTTTATTATTGTTTCCTTGAAAAGGTTTTGCAACTGCCGCTGCTGGGATGGGGGTGACACTCCGCCCTATTGGAGGAGCTGCCCCTGGTAGCTTTTCTCAGTGAGGTACCTCCTTTACAGGGCAACCAGACAGAGCCCGAAGCACAACTGGCTAACAAGGTTTTTAGACTGGTTAGTCCACCACAAGGGCTTTCCTTTTTATCCAGCGGAGAACATTTTGCTGACAAGGAGGGTTGGATGATTCAGCTCTAGACCTGTAGAAACCAATGGGGACTTTGTTATTATCAATTTCAGATCTCCAAATCTGGTGAAACGTCTTTTGTTTGATGACCTAAGTCTTGGCCATGTCAGGAGTAATATTTCCCTGTTACCCCTGGGTTATTTCTATAAGCCTTGTCATGTTTTAGCCTCTAATCGGACACTACAAGCTCCCAAGCCTATTTAAGACAGCTCCAACTTTTTTTGACACCACCTGTGTGATTATTGTGATGCACAGATGGGGGCCATCTAGAAGTCTCCCACAACACCCTAAAGAACAATTTTTGGTACCTGTCACCAACTAATTTGAAACCTTGTCTGACATCCAATGACCATCAGCTATTCAACCTCTTTCGCCTCTTTCAGAGCTTAATAATGGGCTCAGTGGACAATCCCTGATCGAACTTTGGAGATTAATAGTAACAGGGGCCCTCTTTCCCTTTTTCTTGTGGAATGTAGCTGAACTCAAAGGGAAGATAATAGACCCTGACGGGCTCAATTTTATAGCTACCTTCAAAATTATTGCTTTTCAGGATACATGGGCACATCACCAGCCTCCTGCTCTGATTCTGCCTGTTATTATCGCCCCACTGTTCCATCTACCTGGGGTAGACCTAAGGATCTTCTTTCAGTCTGGTTGTAGCGGCCTGATTTAGATTTCAGTGAATGGGTTACTCCGTCACAACGGTGACAGATATCCTGTTTGTTGAAATATAAATCCCATAGGAAATAATGGGATTTATACTTCCTCAGATGGGATATCCATCACCATTGTGAAGGAGTAACCCATTGGTGTAAATCTTAATCAGGCCCTCAATTTCCATTTGAATGCAACTGTGATGGATTCGGGCTGTTCAGCCTTCCAGATTTTGTGTGTTGAGGATAATGTGAGCATGTTTCACTTTAACTTGAGAAATTTCTATAATAATGATTTTACTAGAACTGCTTGTGTATTTTTTAGGAAACCATTAATGTATTTAAGTAATCTTCATCCAGCGGCCATAGCACAGTCCAAATGCATTTTATGTGGAGATTTTAATGCCAAACTTAGGACCTAATTTAGAGTTTGGTGGATGGGTTACTTAGCCACAAATGTGACAGATATGCCATCCGCCATATTACGATTTCTATAGCATATAATGGAATCGTAATGCAGCAGACAGGGTATTTTTCATGTTTAAATCAGTAAGGGCCATGTTGATTCGGAGGATGTGGTTGTGGGTAGAGGGGCAGAGCTGAGGTTTTATTTAGTGGAACATGCCCTATAGTACTTCGCTTTGTATATGAATAGAGGCAGCCCATCTTTACTTAATTTTAGAAGGAATGGGTGTAACTAGGACATTTCTTCCATGGTTTTCCCAATGCACAGATGTTGAGACCCGATGGGATGAATCATAATGCTTTACCAGCCACAAAGCACTTTCCAGCTAGTAGGGCACTTCCCCCACCAACTGGTACAGAGATTGCTCAGCACACCAATGGTTTAAGATTGGCAAGGTCTCTTAAGGATCCTGGTGCCACTCTTAGCCTCTTGTTGAAGAAATGCTCGCTGTTTTTTCTAGGTTGTATAACAGAGTGGATTAGAGAAGTGCACATAAATTATTATAGCCATTTATGTGCCAGAATTAAGAGTCATTTGATTAAACCAATTAAACGGACTATAAAATGCCCAAGTTGGTTTGATTGTTCTTGTTTAGCGGTGAACCATTGTCTGAGAAGGGCTCTTGTCTCAAACGCTAGGGACCCCGCAGAAGTTGGGGAGGCTAGGCTTTTTTATAAATTGACCCTTAGGCACAGGAAGCATTTTCTTCTCACCAAGGAATGGGCACTATTTGAGTCTGCAGCATCGAGTAATGGTAGCAAAGTATTCTGGGGCACATTCAATAACAGCCAACTTAGAAATACCCCTATTAATTCCCTTGTTACCCGTAATATCTCTGGTCCAACCTGGGATGTGCATTTTATCTCCATCTATCAGATTGCTGAAGACATATCACTAACAAGTCTGCTGAGAAGTAGTTTGGATGACATTTCATCCCCTGCAAATTACACATTCCAAGGTAGTAGAAGTAATCAAATGAAGTCCTGGTGGCAAGGCTCCAGGGCAGGAAGGAGTCCCAAATTATCTGCTCAAATGTAACACCAACTTCTGGGGACCTTTATTTGAAAACGTACTTAATACCTCCTTTTGTTGAAGATCCTGAGGTTATGGGCACTCTTAATTATTGTCCCTATTTTTAAAAAATGTGACAGGAACTTGCCCAAATACTATCACCCTCTCTCCCTCATCAATAACAGTGTAAAGGTTATTGGTATGGTAATATTCCCTCGGATTAGACATTGGACCAGTCCAAATAACATTCTATCCCCATTCCAATATGTTTTTTGTTCTTGATTGGGCACCATGGAGCAATGTTTAAACTTGTAGTTGATTTTGGGCAAATACACGATTGCTAAGCACTGTCCCCTTTACTTAGCATGTGTGACCCTATGAACAGCCTTCAATTCCATTAACAGGACCAAGCTTCGGCTCAAGCTATTGAGGATGGGTTTTGGGTATACCCTTGCAAATTTTCTATATATTTTACATGAGAACCTAATTGCAAAAGTATGTTATGGCCTAGTGAGTGACATTTCTGACTCCTTTTCTTTGGCTAGGGGAGTGTGCCAAAAGTGTACCTTGGCACCCTTTCTGTTTACTTCATACATTAACAATTTATGTTCTCATCTGGGGGCAGCCACTGACGATTTCACAAAAACTGTGTTGTATGAGGAACGTGGAATGCAGGGCTCGTGGGGTGGTTTGTGTAATGCGGTACTTGAGGGTAGAATGTAGAATGTGTTCTCGGCAGTACGGCGGTTGGAGAGGTGCCAGCAGAACGTTAATGAGGTGGCTCTGTACTTTCCTTCTAATAAACTTGAAATTCGCTCCTACCTCGTTTGGCAGCGTTTTTTGAAATCCCAACATAATTCTGGCGACGAGCAATCTTCCTGTAGCCACCTCAGAATCAACGCACAGTGATTGTGCACTTTCCGGACACGGACGCGGCACCGTTGTTGGACAGTTCATCTCTGCTTAAGGTGAGACCTGTTCCGACGCCGCATCCCTGTTTGTGTGCCCTCCGGGAGGAAATCTTTTCGTGCGGCCTCCTGTGAGGACAGTCTGTGCGCGCGCCCACCCTTCGCGTGCTCCGCACTGGTGCTGCCTTGCATCACATGACAAGCGCAAGCAGGGTGTGCACGCGCATTCTCTCTCTGTCCTCGCTCTTCACACCTGGTACCCTAGCAACCGGCATGTACCATCGCAACCTGTTTAAGGAAAAGAGACTACTACGGTAAAACACACGTTTCAGTGCCTGCATGTTTACGGCTGCACTTGGATTACTTTTTCCTCAATTTTTCGTTTTAGTACAGTGACTAACTGTTTTTTATTCCAAAATATTTGTGTCAAGTACAAAAAAAAAAAAGAGAGAAAAATAAGGGAGTTACTTATTATTTACAAGTTTTGGTTGGACTACAGTTACAACAGCTTTGCAAATCTTGGTCAGGCTACTGGTTACAAGAAGTCTGGCTTTGTCTATTCCTGGATAACGACGGAAGCCTCAGTCTGCATTTTAGCACCCAATTGATCTTGTTTTTTTTTTTTTGTCCTTTTGTTTGGACAAATTTAAGGGAACACTATGCAATCTGTCTCTGCTCCTCCACCATTCCTAGAAACACCTGGTGACTCACCGGTGTCTTGGACTCAATGGTTTGATGCGTTTGAAACTTATTTAGGGGCTATCGGAGCATCACGGTACAGACCTGAGAGGAAAGAATTTCGATTATTACACTCACTGGGATTTTAAGGCAGAGAGACTTTGAAACACCTTCCTGATGTCGAGGCAGTAGAAGGTGAAGAATTGGACGAATACCAGAAACAGTAAAAAAACTCATCCTGAGATTTGACAAACAGCCAAGCCTTGTTGTTTTACGCCACAAATTTTTCAAGAGGGTCCAGCTCCAAAGTTGTTAGAAATGGGGTTTTTGGTTGGCAGTCAGGTTACCCTCTGTCCAAGCAAGAACCCTCACTCTAGTCAGGGTAAGTCACACACAATCCAAATTATCCTGTGCCCACCCTCTGGTAGCTTGGCACGTGCAGTCAGGCTTAACTTAGAAGGAAATGTGCAATAAATCATACAATAACACAATATAGCACCACAAAAATACACCACACAGTGTTTAGAAAAATATATAATATTTATCTGGATATTTGCAGGTCAAAATGATAAAAGATGCAATATGAAATTGTAGAGATATCACTGAAGAGTGATATAAAGGGGGTCATTCGGACCCCGGCGGTCAGAGACCGCCGGGGCCAGGGTCGGCGGGAGCACCGCCGACAGACCGGTGGTGCCCCACAGGGCATTCTGACTGCGGCGGCTCGGCCGCGGTCAGATGCGGGAAACCGGCGGTCTCCCGCCGGTTTCCCGCTGTCCTGCAGAATCCTCCATGGCGGCGGAGCGCGCTCCGCCGCCATGGGGATTCTGACACCCCCTACCGCCATGGCGGTAGGGGGTGCCGCAGGGCCCCCGTAAGAGGGCCCCACAAAGTATTTCAGTGTCTGCTATGCAGACACTGAAATACGCGATGGGTGCCACTGCACCCGTCGCACCTTCCCACTACGCCGGCTCAATTCTGAGCCGGCGTCCTCGTGGGAAGGTTGATTTGCACTGGGCTGGCGGGCGGCCTTTTGGCGGCCGCCCGCCAGCCCAGGGCAAATCCCAAAATACCGTCAGCGGTCTTTCGACCGCGGAGCGGTATTTTGATGGGGGAACTTTGGCGGGCGGCCTCCGCCGCCCGCCGAAGTTAGAATCACCCCCAAAGTGTCTTAAGTCTTTAAAAAGTAAACAAAGTCTCTTACAAGCACAAAGTACCTGGTTTAAAGTGGAAAATCTCCACAAAGGGCCGCAGAGGAGGAGATACGTGGAAAAATGGTGTGTGCGTCGGTTTCGCCCCTTCACACACGGACTTGCGTCGTTATTTTTCACGCGGGGAAGTTGTGCGTTGTTTTCTGGCGCGCGGACAATCTCCTGTGGTTCGTGGGATTACCAGATGTCCCGGGGTCTGTGTGTGGAATCCTAGGCTTGTTTTCCAGCTGAGCGTCGTTCCTGTGGGCTGTGCGTGGAATCTTCTCCCTCACGGCAGGCGTCGCATCGATTTCCTCTCTGAAATCGGGCGGCGTTGTCCAGGCAAGGCTGTGCGTCGAAGTTCTGATCGCACCGCAGGTGTCGCATCGAGCGGCGTCTTTCCGGATCGGCGTGCAGTGAATTTTTCACCGCGGAGCAAGCTGTGCATCAAATTTTTCGATGCATAAGGCGTCCAGTTGAAAAAGAGAAGTCTTTTTGGTCCTGAGACTTCAGTGAACAGGAGCCAAGCTCTAGCCAAGCCCTTGGAGAGCACTTCAGCAGCAAGGCAGCAGGGCAACAGCAAGGCAGCAGTCCTTTGTAGAAAGCAGTCCGGTGAGTCCTTTAGGCAGCCAGGCAGTTTTTCTTGGCAGGATGCAGGTTCTGGTTCAGGTGTCTTCTCCAGCAAGTGTTTGGGGTGGTAGGGCAGAGGCCCTGTTTTATACTAAATTGGGCCTTTGAAGTGGGGGTGACTTCAAAGAGTGGCTAAGAAGTGCACCCTGTCCCCTTTCAGTTCAATCCTGTCTGCCAGGGTCCCAGTAGGGGGCGTGGCAGTCCTTTGTGTGAGGGCAGGCCCTCCACCCTCCCAGCCCAGGAAGACCCATTCAACATGCAGATGTATGCAAGTGAGGCTGAGCACCCTGTGTTTGGGGTGTGTCTGAGTAAATGCACAAGGAGCTGTCAACTAAACCTAGCCAGATGTGGATTGTAAGGCACAGAAAGATTTATGTGCAAAGAAATGCTCACTTTCTAAAAGTGGCATTTCTAGACTAGTAATATTAAATCCGACTTCACCATTCAGCAGGATTTTGTATTACCATTCTGGCCATACTAAATATGACCTTCCTGCTCCTTTCAGATCAGCAGCTGCCACTTCAACAATGTATGAGGGCAGCCCCAATGTTAGCCTATGAAGGGAGCAGGCCTCACAGTAGTGTAAAAACAAATTTAAGAGTTTTACACTAGCAGGACATATAAACTACACAGGTACATGTCCTGCCTTTTACCCACACAGCACCCTGCTCTAGGCTTTACCTAGGGCACACATTAGGGGTGACTTATATGTAGAAAAAGGTGGATTTTAGGCTTGGCAAGTACTTTTAAATGCCAAGTCGAAGTGGCAGTGAAACTGCACACACAGGCCTTGCAATGGCAGGCCTGAGACAAGGTTAAGGGGCTACTGAAGTGGGTGGCACAACCAGTGCTGCAGGCCCACTAGTAGCATTTAATCTACAGGCCCTAGGCACATATAGTGCACTCTACTAGGGTCTTACAAGTAAATCAAATAGCCAATCATGGATAAACCAATCAACAGTACAATTTACACAGAGAGCATATGCACTTTAGCACTGGTTAGCAGTGGTAAAGTGTCCAGAGTTCAAAAGCCAACAAGAACAGGTCAGAAAAAATAGGAGGAAGGAGGCAAAAAGTTTGGGGATGACCCTGTCAAAAAGCCAGGTCCAACAAAAGTGAATTGATTGATGAGTTTGTCAGTGCTCTTCGTAAGTTGTGTGCACAATGTCAATTTGGCGCATTCCGTGATCAGCTGGTCAGAGACCAGCTCATAGCGAATTGTTGTGACAAACACATCCAACAAAGACTACTTACAATGGGGGATTCTTCGCTTGAAGATGTGATTAAGCAGGCCAAGAGCATCGAGCTGGCTCAAGCTTCTCTTAAAGAACTTTCGTCTCAACGCAAGGAAGAAGAGAAAGCCAGTGTCAATGTTGTCTCTACACGCAAAGAACTTAAGCCCAGCAATAATAAATTTTTCAAACAGAGTAATGTCTGTTTCAGTTGAGGGAATTTCCCACATGCAAAAGACTCTAAGGGTTGTCCTGCTAAGAATGTGGTGTGTCACAAATGCAGCCGGACAGGCCACTTTGCTAGGGTGTGTCAGAGTCCTGTGAACAAGAATGTCAAGATCAGCAGTGTGTCTGAAGCCAGTGAGGTGTCTAATCAATGTTTGGAGAATGAATTCCGTGACATGATTGTGGTGGTCACAGATGAGCAAGCACTTTCGGGAAATCCTGAGGAATGTTGTGTGGACCCGTATGTGGATATTTGTGTGGGGGACAAAACACTCCATCTACTTGTGGATTCCGGTGAACACATTACAATGATAACTTTAGACTTGTTTATGAGAACGTGGGGTGCTAGGAAATTGTGTCCACCTGACAGAGCTCCGGTTTCCTATGAAGGAAGGAGGATAGAGCTGGAGGGTTTCATCGATGAGGTGTTGGAATTCAAGGGGCGCAAAATCCGTGGAAAGGTGTATGTTGCTGTCAAGGGTCTCAATATTTTAGGTTGGTTCCATCGAGGCCTCTTTGGTATGGTACTGAGACCAGGTACCACTGAGCAAGTAATGGTTGTTAAAGACCATAGCGGCATGAATTTGTCAACTCTCCATATGATGTTCCCTAGTTTATTTGAGAAAAAATGTGGATGTATCAAAGGATTTAAAGATAGTATCAAAATTAAAAAAGGCGCCATACCCATTAAGCACAAATTAAGAGCGATCCCATTCAGCTTGAGGGAGGATCTTAAGTTGGAG
The DNA here is from genome assembly GCF_031143425.1 of Pleurodeles waltl. Lineage (NCBI taxonomy): Eukaryota > Metazoa > Chordata > Amphibia > Caudata > Salamandridae > Pleurodeles > Pleurodeles waltl. The sequence continues at coordinate 474,560,972 of NC_090451.1, forward strand.
TTGGAAAAATTGCAATTGTCAGGGGTAATTGAGCTGGTTGAGTCTAGCTTATGGTTGTCCCCAATTGTTGTCGCTCGCAAACGCAGTGGCGAGATGCGCTTATGTGTTGACTTAAGGAGTCTCAACAAAGAGATTTGGGTCGACTCCTTTCCGTTACCCAGGATTAATGATTTGCTTGAGAAACTTAGTGGTGTGTGTGTGGTTTTCAAAAATTGACTTGGCTTCAGCAAATCACCAGGTTGTCCTTGAAGAAGACTCTAGGCATTATACGGCTTTCAACACGCCTTTTGGTACTTTCCAGTTTCGTAGGATGACTTTCGGTCTTGCTTCAGCTGCTTCTGTTTTCCAACGCATCATGTCACAACTGCTGAAAGATGTTGAAGGTGTCCTCGTGTTCCAGGATGATGTACTGATTTTTGCCAAACAGTTACCAGAACACGACACAGTGCTTAAGCTAGTTCTACAGATTTTTTAGGAAAATGGGGTTGTTGTTAAAAATGAAAAGTGTGAATTTGGGAAAAAAGAGATTGAGTTTTTGGGGCACGTTGTTTCGTCGGAGGGTGTCAAACCAAGACCTGGTTTGGTGGACACTGTTCGCAATTGTCTTCCTCCAAAGAATAAGGACGAGCTGCGATCTTTTGTAGGATTATGTGAATTTTATTCCAGGTTTATTCCTAATTACGCTTCCAAGATGAAATGTTTGTCTAATATGTTGAAGAAGAGTGTTGAATTTATGTGGGACAAGGATTGTCAGGACACGTTTGAGTTGGTAAAATCTGAAATGACCAATGCCAAAGCACTACGTCCAAATGATCCATTATTAATGTGTAAGATAATGGTTGATGCAAGCAAGTATTGATTGGGTGCTGTTCTAGTCCAGGACACTGAACAAGGTGTAGCCACAATCAGTCATGCTTCTAGAGTATTGAGAGAAGCCGAACTGAATTACTCAGTAATAGAGAAAGAGTTGTGGGCTTGTGTCTGGGCAAGCGAAAAATTTAGAAGTTATGTGTGGGGCAGAAGATTTGTCATTGTGACAGATCATAAACCGCTACTTTACATTCTCAGTGGGGATAAAAGCAACTATACTACCCCACGTATTGCCCGTCTCACCACTAAATTGTTGCAGTTTGATGTGGAGGTTAAGTTTTTGCCGGGGAAACTTAATGTGAGAGCGGATTTTCTTTCTAGGTTACCCACTCTGAGGATGATAGAGAGGATTGTTTTGTTGCCAGTGTGGATCTTCCAGTGTCCAAAGCCTTTAGCAACACTGATTGGGAGGTGGCCTTTTTAAAGGATCCGATTTTGGCCCAGGTTAGAGAATTTGTAACCAATGGGTAGCCGAAAGAAAAAAATGTTCCCTTACCATTACAACCATTTTGTAAACTTGCGAATTAAATTTCAATTGAAGATCAGATACTATTGAGGGGTGAGAGGTGTATCCCTCCGCATGATATACGTTCTGGTCTGATAAATTTGGCACATGAAGGACACTTTGGAGCGACTATGACCATAAGGAGGTTAAGGGAGAATTATTGGTGGCCATCTATGGATAAAGAGGTTGATGTTGTGGTCAAAGGGTGTGTTGTTTGCAATTCTACGGAGAAGGGCTTGGTAGTACGTACTCCACCTTTGCATCCTATTGAGGTTCCTGTAAGACCGTGGTCTAAAGTGGGGATAGACATGATTGGGCCATTTAATGTTCTCCCTCACAAGTTACGATATGCTTTTGTTCTCATGGATTATCACAGTAGATGGCCTGAGGTTCGATTTTGCGCTGTTCCATCAGCGAGCAATGCGGGTAACTTCCTTAAAGAAGTCTTTATGTGAGAAGGCTTTCCGGAAACCATTATTTCGGACAATGGGATACAGTTTGTTAATTCAGAAATGGAGGATTTCTTGAAACAATCTGATATTAGGCATTTGAGAAGTTCTTCATATCACCCCCAGACCAATGGCTTGGTCGAAAGAATGAATAGAGTGGTTGGAGATTGTATAAAATGGGCTAGACACAGGGGGTCATTACGACCTCGGCGGTCTTTTTTCAAGACCACCGAGGGACCGCTGTGCGGTAGACCGCCTGTGCAGGCGGTTTGCTGCTCAGCCTATTATGACCGTTGGCAGCTCTCCGTCCTTTTACGGACGGAGAGCTGCCAACAGCCATACTGGCGGGAGGCGGGGAAGTGGAGGTTGCTCCACCTCCACCGCCATGCCAACAGAACACCGCCCAGCGAATCACGTCCTGTGATTCGCCGTGGCGGTGTTCTGTTGGCGGTGTGGTGTCGGCGGAGCTGCCCCATGACTCCCGTCCCCTCCCGGAGGATCGACGGAACAGGTAAGTCGATCGTCCGTTAGGGGAAGGGGGTGGGGGGTGTTGGGTGTTGTGTAGAGGGGGTGTGTGAGTGCCTGTATGCCTGCGGGGTGTTGTGTGTCTGGGAATGAGTGCATGTATGTCTGTGGGTATGTCTGTATGGATGTGTGCGTGTATGTTTGAATGTGGGTGTGCGTGTCTGACTGTGTGTGTGGATGTTGGCATGTATGTCGGGGTGTGTGTGTTGGTGGTGCCTGCATGCGTGTCGGGTGTGTGTGAGTTATGTGCTGTTGGGGGTCGGGGTGGGGAGGGGTGCCCTGCCACCTTTGGGGGCTGGCAGGGGTGGTGGGGGGTGTAGGGGAGGGAGTTGGGGTGGGGGGTGGGGGAGACCCCTATCAGTGCCAGGGAAGGAATTCCCAGGTCTCCAGCCCGGCAGTCGTCTCCGCCCTGGCGGGCGGAATGGAGAACCAGCGGATGACCATGGCGGTAACCGCCATGGTCATAATTCCCCAAGGTAAGACCGCCAGCCTGTTGGCGGTCTTACCGCCGGTTCTCCGCCATCCGCCAGGGTCGTAATGACCCCCACAATAATTTCGACATCCTCGAGACAGTGAGCACCATGTTGTGGGTTTATCGTTCCACACCTCATTCATTAACCAATCTGTCACCTTTTGAAGCATTAAGAGGTCGTAAACCAACCCCCGTTCTGTTCCCATCATGGTTAGAGAGTTCTTTGAAGAGCAAAGGACTGTGTGGAAAGAAGAGTGTGGTCGACTGGGAAAAGGTGTGGTCAGGACAAGAACGCATGAAAAGAAGGTATGATACACTCAAAGCCACCAGGTCGTGTATGGTTTGCCCTGGAGACTTGGGGCCATATGTACAAACACTTTTTCCCATAGACACAGAATGGGTAAAAACCTTTGCTACATCTGGCCCTTGGTGCGAATAAAAAAAAGTATGTCTGTTATAAAAGGTGATGTTAGTTTTGGAAAACCTGTTAGGGTGAGAAAAGTTTGTAGTAGTGCAATTATGGTTGACGATGGTCGCTGGTGGAACGTATCCAAGGTGGTAAAGTTATCCGAGGGTCCTGCGTCGAGTACTAGTGATGAGAGTGACAGCAGCAAGGAAGGTGAAAGAGGTCATGGTGGAAGCTCTATGATACGTGTTCAAAATTCGCATAAGTTTAATACACAAAAGTTTTCCTTGGGTTGTACGGAAGGATTTCCACGCAGATCTTCCAGTGAAATTTTTTTGCCATGGAAACTAAGACCCGATCAGTAATTTCTTTCAGTTTTAAGACTTCCTTTTCCTTCTTTGGAGTTCCTATTAAGTTTGAATATTGCGAATTTTGTGGGATATTTTATCTTTCAATATTGTATTTGTTTTCCCTGTTGTTGTTCACTATGTTTTTGTTTGTCTTTATTTATAGTTGTAAAAAAAAGAAAAAAAAAAGAAAGAGAGATGGTATGTTGTATGAGGAACGTGGAATGCAGGGCTCGTGGGGTGGTTTGTGTAATGTGGTGCTCAAGGGTAGAATGTAGATTGTGTTCTCAGCAGTACGGCGGTTGGAGAGGTGCCGGCAGCACGTTAATGAGGTGGCTCTGTCCTTTCCTTCTAATAAACTTGAAATTCGATCCTACCTCATTTGGCAGGGTTTTTTAAGATCCCAACAAACTGCCAACTCTTTAGTAATGGTGTTACTTTATGCCGATGATGCAGTTTTGTTGGTTAGGACTCCAAAAGTATTACGTGGCTTAGTCGAATCGTTTGTTTCTTTGATGGGTACCTTTAATTGAAAAACTAACTTTGGGAAATCTCACATTATGGTGTGTAGCCTAGGGAAGAGAACCATGGCATTCATGACACCGGTCAGTCCATGGGATGTTTAAATATTTTTTGTTATTTGGGTGTCACCTTTAATTCGGAAGGGTCATGGCAGACTAACATCTAACAAATAAACCTTAGCAGGGCAGCATGGGCCATCCTATCAACATTTGACTGCTTGGTTTTGAGGGTTCAGTGTCCCACTTTAGAAAAATGTATAACCAGCTTTTACCTGTTTATTATCTTAATATTGTACGAATTTTAACATTTGTTTTATGATCTGATGTATTGCCTTTTATCTTTCATGGCTGTTGCAACCGAATAAAGATTGACTGATTTATTTGATTTGATGTATACAATAGCCAAAGTAATCAACACAGAAGACAAAAAGTTAGTTTATTAAGGGAATAGCCATAATCAAATCATAAGACTCATATAGCTGACCTACTGTAAGTTAAAGTTGTCAGCAAACTGGCATAGATTCTGATCTCTAAGAAATCCTACCAAAGACCATTGGCTCGGCACCCCCACCCCCAAAAATACATATTTGTATTATGTTTTTAGACAATAGAAGCACACACGTTCATGGAACAGCATTATGTAAGTGGGCTATACTAATAAATGACATTTGCAAGGCAGCCAAATTATTAGTTCATAAATACTGAAGACATTGCCTACTTCAAATGAGTGTAAATGGTTAAACGAACAAGATCTAGGTACCGAGAGGAAATAAATTAAAATGATATGGTTGATTGCACAAGGAGCTTCATCTGCACATTCATAACATCGGGCATAACTTTGTAAATGAATACTTTCCATTTTATTAAAAGAAAGCTAGAAAATTGTTCTTTAAAACGTTTAACACACAGAGAAAATGACTGCATCTGAATTAAAATGAGCTTCTGAAAGAGAACAAACATATGCAGGTGTTTAGCTCATGCACAGCGAAATAAACATACACTTCGTTCTGAGATGCTGCAAGCACTCTGTTAATGTGGTCAAATGCCGCCTTGGTATGTCAACCAACGCAATCTAAGCTAAGCTATTATTTAATTTGTAAAAGTACACTAACAACCTCATGGTTATCAGACTTGAGCTGCTTTTCTTAACTTCTCAATAAATGTGGTGGTAATAGCAGCCCTGGTGAAATTAACGGCAGTCATTACTGTGATTATTAGAGACAATATGCAAAATAGCGGGAAGTAAAACTGTTAACAATCGTAACAATGTAACCTAGTCCTATATGTTTACTGTGACAAGGTTTAGCTGTAAAAACATTTACGGAAACTACAGTTACAACTAAAGATAATTACAGCCAATTCGAAAATGCTGCAGCGAGGAAAAAAGGAAGGCTATCTGCCATATAGTCTTGCCACCCATTTCTCAATTTGGAGTGCGCTCACAAATTATTACAATGCCAAGTGAGGAGCAAGGCAAATTAAGCAGTGCATATTGAGATAAGAGTTTAGGGGCTAGATTTACAGTTTTAACAGTTGATGGAACTCAACAAAAGCAAGAACTTGCTTTGCAATGTCAAATGGAGAGAGAGAGGAATGTGCTAAATCTACTAAAATATGGTGTATTCCGGCTCTCTCACTGTGCTAACACACTGATTGCTGCCTGCACCAACACAGGTACCTTTGTGCCATGGTGCAAAGGTCCCTGTGTTACAGGCAGGATCATTTTTTGCAGGAAGGGACATCTTCCTGCACCAAAACAATCATCAGAGGCATATTCCTCTCTCTGTGTGTGTTGCACAATCAAGCACACATATTTCTCCTCATTACGCCTCTATTGGGCTACAGTAATATTTAGATGCAATCCCAGCTTTACTGCCCTTAGTAAATCTGTGATTGCCTCAAAATCCATGGGTGGATGAATGGAAATGCCCACATTCCAACTATGGAACGTGTTCCAAATACAGAGTACTGAAAGGCAGCTATTTGAGCTGCCTTGTATTACTCTAGGTTTACTCAGCCATGCAGAACCATGCAAGGTGGCTCTGCATGCCTTAGTAAATGTTACTGAAACCCTTGCATAGCCTTGTGTCGCCTTGCGTGTAATGTTGACGGTATTGTGCTTATGACTGCAATGGTCTGCTGGATTTATAATACCATGGTGTCTTTAGGTGCCGGTGGTGGGGAAGGGGGTGGAGGTGTATCACGAGTACCTACTTAAAACAAAATAGTGGACTCTTACAACTAGTTTTTGTCTGCTGATTTTTGCTTCAACGTCTTACCCTCTATAGGTGCCCTTCACTGCCTTCTGTCTGACTGCGACCTTGAACACAATGTACAAGACGAAAATGTTGTCAATATCACAAAAAAAAGATAACGTCTTCCTACATTAGTGGAGGACTGATTTATGGATAATTGACAAAGACTTCATTATTCTGAATGAAGTCATTTGTTTTTGTATATGTGCACATATATTCAAAGTTGATTTCTGTTTTTCAGTTGTGTAATAACTGAGGACACTGATCACTTCTGCCTGAAGACACTGATCACTTCTGTCTGTGTTTTATGGTCACTGTGCATAACTCCATACATTAGTTAAAATATCACTTATTATAGATGTCAGCTTTTACTGGTATGTCCTAAATTACTGTAGCTAGCTGTTGAATTGTTGATAATTGTCAAACTCACATGAAATGGGTCCTTAGTGAACCATTGCTTCTTATATATGCACTTACTCAGCTTCCTAATTGGCATATTAGGCCACTCTTGTGTTCTACAAAATTTAGACAATTGAGGCCGAAATCAAGGGAAGCAGTGTAGGGTACGTCTATGTGGAGTACAAGGCAATTATCAAATGTACATTAAACATAAAACAGTCCAGTCAGATCTGTGATTACACAGCTCTTTCATTATTACTCAAGAATATATTTTTATATTTATGTGTACTTTGATTTTGTGTTTTTTGTTGTGTTTGTTGCAAAATGTCCAATAAATATCTTTCATTACATTTCAAAGAATATATAATTATATTAACAAATAAACGTGAATTGAAATGGGTGAAACAAATCAAAACATAATTTAGAATGTGAAGTAGTGATGTAACGCAATAAAGGGTAAAACCTGAGCCCATGAATAGGCAGCCATTTAATGAGTTTTATAATGCCTAAATTACTTCGAATATCAGAAACAAAAAATTTAATAGCACAACAATGCTCTTACAGAATCAACGGCAAGGTTTAGCTATGTTTTTAAATATATAATGATCATGATCACTAGCTGATTGCCACACTGCCCAACCACACAAATGAGGTACTGTTTTCAGCTGGAAAAGCATGGTAATGCTGGGTGATAGACATTTTGTGGAACTCTACAGGTTTCATAACCACCCCTCATGGAAATGTGACGAAAATGCTTGATTTTAGACTATGTTTGCATTTGTTTTGCATTTTGGGTAAGAAAATGTAGTAGGATCCATAGCTGAATACCTGGTCTAACATGTCTAATGTGTAATAACTTGAGACATGAGATGTGGGGCATGGCAGAAAGCAGCAGAGAGTGAGCATGGGGGTGCAGGGCTCGACGTTCAGTGACCCAGCAGCTGGCACAAGGAGAATGCTGTAGGCCTCCGGGCAGTGGCCATGAGTGGGGGGAAAAAAACACAGCAGGCCCCTTCGGAGGCCAGAGAGACCAGTGAGGAGCGGGAGAAGCCAAGCGACAAAGCTGACTGCAACTGCAGCAAGTAAGCCACCTAATTCTCTTTTGCACATGGCCCGCTAGTCTGCCCACCCACCAACCCAATGTTTTGCCTTCTACCACTAGCACTTGAATTGAAACTGCATCTAAATACTGCAGACCAAGCCCAGGCCACGCCTAGCAACCACCCCATGCCCAACAAACTGCTCCCTGCACTCAGTTATGAACCTGGTCTCAGCACACAGGGTTAAAACAGTTAAAGGCAAGGCAAAGGTGAGGCTTTGGAAGGCTGTGGTCATTGTCAGTGGGCGCAGAGGCAGCCGGTATTAAACCAGTGCGGCCTGCGCCCACCTAAAACATAACTAACAATCCACACCAGCTCCCAGTGTCATATTAGCATGGCCACCTGCAGTACCTCCTTTCATTGTGGCCTATTCCTTGCCAACTAGCTCAGTATTCTCACCTCAGTCTGCACTGTGAAGCTTTTCCAAGTCCCCTGGCTGGGATAAGGCACTAGAAACAGAGCAAGCCAAACAGCCACAACAGTTTGGGCTCCAGAGCCTCCTGATCCTCAACTCTGCCGCCTTTCTCCACCAAGTAGCACAAAAACCTCTTCCAGTATTTATCATGAGATCCAGCAGAACAAGAGGCCCTTCTCCAGTGGCATGTAAAAAAAGGAAATATTTTTCTGCCAGCAAGGCATTAATGGAAGTATTAGTCACCACTAGCCATGCGTCACTATCGAACCCCATGGTTACGAACTCTAAGCCTTTACTGGAAAATCCACTACCTCACTTTTATGAATTGAGCCCCTCCTCAAAGGACATAACTACTAAAAAGCACTAAAAGAACTCAAATCGATTAACGGACATCTTCCATCAAATGTCGGTCTCATGGGAGTCATCATTCCTGCGTTTTTATTGAACCTCTCAATTTCTACGCTTGGATTCAGGATTTTCTGTTCACTGCTCTTATTGTTTCCCTGAGCAAACAATGGTATAACCAGACCGATGGTAACCGGTACTGACATGGCTTCTGGACTTAGTCGGACATTTGGATCTCTAGGGTACATTAATCCTCTATTCTGACTTGTCACTGCAGACATGTGATCCTGTTATGGGAGTGTATGTCGGGATTGTATGTGTTTGTATTGGAGACATTAAATTCAGGGTGGAGTCTATCTGGATCAGCGTCGGCTTCTGATAAACCTGTCTTATGTGAGCAGCCTGTTCTGTCTGCACCAATGAATTAGTTGCAGTATCAATAATAGGTACATCTGGATGAAGTCTTGTGTCAATCTGCGGCATAGGCTTTTGAATCGCAGAAGTGGCAGGGACGTTATAGCTAACGTGTATCTGTCTCTGTGCAGTTTCAATGGACATCGGAGCTGTAGGATCTGCACTAGTACCTGAACCTGACTCATGTGCTGCATACGGTTCAGGACAATTTCTCAATTATTGCAAAATAAACTCGTCATCATCTGAGTCCTCATCAAAAGTCACATTTTTTCTAGACTCAGTCGGTCTCTGCTCTTTATCATCAGAAGGATAGGAATCCCTCTTAGTACTTTTTCTAGCCTTGCTCTCTAGTGTAATTGCAGGAAACAACTTAATTCCCTGTAAGGTCTCAGTTCTCCAAAATTTGTGCTTACTATCCCATCTCGACACAGCTAAGGTTTTCTCAGCCCTTTTCATTCTCCTCTTAAATTTCTGTTGCTGTTGCTGTCTGGCCACTGATTCCCAAATACCTAATGCTTCAAATTGTGCAGGTCTTGGAGGAGGTTTTGAATCATACAGTACTCTCCTCAAATTCTCAAGCTGAGTAGCACACAAGGAGATGCCAGTGGAGGATTCATCACTACACAACTGCTAACATAACAGTGGAGATTAAGCAGACAGTAACTGCACTGCGCATGAGAGCCAGAGTGAATTGAAGCGAATGTGAAAGGAGCGAGAACGCTCCCACTACCACGATGAAAGGGAAAGCATGAGTGGCAACACACGCACATTCACCAAGCTATCAGCAGTAACTTCACCAAAAATTAAATTAAGCCAAAAACACGAGAGGAGAAATAGAACACGTATCTGAAGCTACTGGAGCAGTGAAGAAAGAGGGGGATAGAGCATCCTCTGGAGCAGTTGAAGGAACAGAAGCAAACTGATTAGACATGTCATTGTTTATGTTTTCCTTAGTGCTCTTGGGAAATGTAGTTTGTGTTTGAATTTTAATGGCAGCTGGATGTAATGAAATGTAGAAAGTGATGCCTAATCCTCGCCTCTGGTCCTGAAATAGAATCTATGATCTGTCTGAATTTGCAAAATTACTAGAAATGCGGCCTTTCTATTGGGGACCAGCTCTCCTTATTCTGCCAGGGAGTAATTGTCCAATCACCAACTTCTTGGCCTCTGGAAGAAGCAATAGCAAACCAATATATAACTTTTAAAGTGAAAGCTAACAGAAAAGCAAAAGCTTCACAGACAACTTTTTGGCAAAAGCAAAGTCCTACAGAAAATACAGATGGGATAAAAAAAGGGAGGCTAACAAAAACCTAAGCACCAAACTGTTGTACTATCTAAATACCAACAAACATGAAAACGTTTGGAAAACCATGAACAACCTCAACAAATTGTCTAAAACAAAAACAGCAGTTAAAATCCAAGAAGTTGGCTGGTATGGGCACCTCTCAAAACACCTTGGCCGAACTGGGAGTGAGCCGCACACAGACAGGATTATAAGACACCAAACAATGGTCTCATTAGAGTCTCAAACCTCTGTTAGAGCAACTCAGACCTTTAAACCTCTGCTCCTCTGTGCAGCAGAAATCGAGAGCCAAATTTAGTGAAGCTGCTTAGGTGGAGCCCTGGGTCTAAAAGGCATTCCAACAACCATCTTCAAGGAGGATAAATCATTCTGGGCAAGCAATCTGTGGCCAGTATACAAGAACATAATTACTCTAAGCACCATCCCCTCCTTGTGGAATGGATCTACCATCTCTCTGATCTATAAATGCAGCACTGACACTGATCCCTCCAATTATCAGCTCATAGCTCTAATGGACGTAGATTGAAAATATTTTGCTAGTTGATGGCTTTACCCTTACTGTTCGACTAACACAAGAAAACTAACCACTCTACCAATGCATTATGGACAATAAAGAAGGCATTTGACAGGGTGGACGAGGAAAGCTTTGGAACAAACTTGCCAGTTGGACGATACCTCACCCACTGCTGCAAGCCTTGATTCTACTCCAAACCAATACCTATGTCAAAATAAAGCTAGACTATGGCACCCATCTATCAAGTCTATCAAGAAAGATGTGGACCCAACAAGAATTAAGGCAAGGGTGCATACAAGCCCCCACACTATTTAACCTTTTCTTAGCAGACCTCCCTACCAGCCTTGCCTAGGCAAATTCACATGCCCCAAAGTTGAGCAATGCCTTGCTGCCCTGCCCAATGAATTCAGATGACTTAGTCTTGCTTAGCTGCATAAAAGTAGGTCTTCAGAGGCTTCTGAATGCTACAGCCTCATAATCCACCACAATTTGGAAAATAACCTGAAAAAGTCCAAGATTATGATTTTGGGGAAACCATCATTGAGCTGCCACCAATGAAACCTGGAAAAGGATAAAGTAGAGGTGGTATCAGAATACATCTATCTGGGTATGCTACTCAATAGGCAAGGCTTCATTAAGCAACATTTGGAGCTCAGGAGCCTCACAGCCATCATTCTCACTGCAGCATTCAAAAGACTTTGAATCGGTAATAGCAACATCAACATTCACACCCCCCTCTGACAATAATACAGATTACATTAGTCCCAATCATAGCCTATCACAGTGAAGCCGTAAAGGGCAGAGACACAGCTCATCTGGGCAAAATCATTACAAACATCTCGAAGTCCGTTTTTCAAATACTGCATATCTTGTCTCCAGCCCAGTTGCAACTAGAATTTGGTCCAACCAATTAATTATTGACAAGACAAGGAGCATTCATCCAATTCTGCGACAAATTAAAGACTGCCAACAATGGAACCCTGCAAAGCTACCTCCGGGAAAAAAATCTGCAGCAGAAATTTCTCCCTTCCTAGATCCTATCTTTCTGGCACAGTAACCACCCTTGGCCTAACTGAAGAATGGGATTTAACTGCAAACTACTCTCTAGTGTAAGCCAATGTAAACAAAAGAGTCAAACGCAACTAACTGCTGGTAGACAAAGAAGTATTCGCCGGGAGGCATCATGCCTTGCTTATAATAGCATTCTATGATAAATTAGTACCTCAATCATATCTGGGCACGTCTATCAAAGCACAGACCAAAACATATTTTTTGAAATACCACCTGAGCTGCTTACCATCACTTAATTACTTACCCACCTGGAAATGTCCTGCCAGTGCAGAGGCCTGCTGACTCTGCAGAAAATACCCTGAGTCCTTAGTTCATCAAACCCGTACATGCGAACCAAATGCAAAGGATTGAAAAACTATTTTAAGACCAGCGTTTAATCAGAGTGGCTCACGCCGCTGTAGAAAGGTCTTCATAGTTTGCTTCAATTCCTCAGATATTCAGCTGACAAAATACCAGAAAAGAGTAGATCAGAAAATAAACCAACTAAGTGACCATATAATGCCTGAATAGGTCTCAGAAAGACTAAGGGCTGCATTACAAGTCTGGTGGTCAGAAATCCCACCCGCCAGACCCATGGTGGGGAGAGCATCGCGAAGCTGGTGGTATCCCCACCTGTCTCATTATGAGTTTTCCACAAGGTTTCCACCAGTCAACCCAAAGGAAAGTGTGCTGCGGTATTGGACCATTCCACGGGGGGCCGGCCAGCTCCCTTGGAATGAGCACTGTCTGCAAAGCAGACAGTGCGTATTCAGACGGTGCTAGGCAGGGGGAACCCTGCATTCCCCATACCATGGGCATAGGCAGTCCAAGAGCCCCCCCTGTGGCTCCCACCACTAGCTTTCCACCAGCCTTTTCATGGCAGTCAGACCCCCATGAAAATGCTGGCAGAATTAGCCAGGCAGCATTGACTTCAGAGCCGCTGTGGCTGGTTACAATCCCAACCGCCGTCAGCTAATCTGGATCTTGGATCCTGGCAGAGACGGCGGTCTGTTGGCTGATCCACCTGCCAACCTTGTAATGTGGTAGTCAGACAGCCAGAGCTGCAGTGGTCCAACTGCCACCTTGAGACTGGCGGGTCTTGTGACCACCAGACTCATAATCTGGCCCTAAAACTGATGCTGCTTCCCTCCAACACAGTCAAGACAACACCACACTACGCACTTTAAATAGACTTAGGTTCTGATTTAGATGTTGGTGGATCAGTTACTCTGTTACAACAGTGACGAATAGCCCGTCTACTAACAATATAAATCCCAAAGAAATAATGGGATTTATCTTTCTGATGGATGGGATTTCCATCACCATTGTGATAGGGCAACTGTTCTCCTGCATCTGAATCAGGCCCTAAATTGCCCAGTCTGGTCAAAGAAAGCTGCCTTTCCGTAGGGTACTTGTCCACCAGACCAGAAACTGAGCACTGGTCTTCAAGCTGGTAAACTATAACACTGTATCTATCTGTAGATATTTATATACTGCTGCTACACAAAATATTTAGGCCCATATTTATACTTTTTGACACAAAACTGCGCCGGTGCAGTTTTGCGTCAAAAATATTACCGCCAGCTAACGCCATTTGGGTGCGCCGTGCGGGCGTCAAATTTATACTTTGATGCACACCGCAGCTTCAAGTCGTAGAGCAAAACGACTTTAACGCAGCGGAAATTACTGTGGGTCTTTTCACGACACCGCACACTGGATGTGCGGCGTTTTTGACGCAATAGCATCAGAATTCCCCGCGAACACAGCCATTTCAGCAGAGGAGAGCCAAAATGGATCCCAGATGCCTGTACAGACCCCAGGAAGATGACAACAGACCAGGAACCAGTCAGGAGGACCCACACAAGAACCAGGACACATTTAAGAAGAAAAGAAAGTGTCGCTTCAGTGCAGAGGAGCAGGAAATTCTGGTTATAGAGGTGATGGAACACCAGCACCAACTGTTTGTCACCTCAAAGTTGCCAATCACTAGGAGAGAGGCAATGTGGCAACAAATTGTTGACAAGATTAACAGTGTGGCAGAAGTACGCAGAACAGTCATCGAGGTCAAGAAACGCTGGCATGACTGCAAGCGCAGGACCAAGGAAAAGATGGCCAGGAACAGGAAGGCAGCACTGCAGACTGGAAGTGGGAGTCCAGCACACCAGGAGGCCCTGGACTACATGGAGGAGATGGTCGAAGCCGTCATCCCTGAGGAGATCATCACAGGGATTCAAGGACAGGACAGCGCAGACTACCAGGAGACAACACACATGCACGGTAAGTCGCATGGTGAATTATAATGCACTAATGTCAGGTGGGGATACGGACGACAAAATGCATGGAAGTCATCATATGCATGGAGTGGCATGGGTAAAGGGGTATTGCATGGGGGCATGGCCTGCACAGAGAGAAACTGGGGCACACCATAACACTACACCGACAACAGTCCCATGGGGGCATGCTGCCATGCCAACGATGGAGCAAAGGTAAAGCCACGCCAGGAGAGAAGGGCACAACATCAAACTGACATCCTGGCACACGTCAGCCACTATACCACCTACAATAACTAGGGCCCAATTAACAACCTCTAGTCATACCGACAATTGGAATGTAACAGTGACAACAGTTGCCACTACCACCTCTGCTCTGTGTGCAGCTCAAGTAGCCAATGGCAGTAACATCCCCATGGATCATACACACCTAAATTAGAGGGTTGAGGGTGACAACTTCAACAATCCCCTGAAACAAGACAAAGGGCCTCATTATGACCCTGGCGGGCGGCGGAGGCCGCCCGCCAGGATCTCGCCCTCCAAATTACCGCGCCGCGGTCAAAAGACCGCGGCGGGTATTACGAGTTTTCCCCTGGGCTGGCGGGCGGTTCCAGTTAAACCGCCCGCCAGCCCAGGGGAAAACGACCTTCCCACGAGGATGCCGGCTCGTAATCGAGCCGGCGGAGTGGGAAGGTGCGACGGGTGCTACTGCACCCGTCGCGTATTTCACTGTCTGCAAGGCAGAAAGTGAAATACATTTTGGGGCCCTCTTATGGGGGCCCCTGCCGTGCCCATGCCATTGGCATGGGCACGGCAGGGGCCCCCAGGGGCCCCGCGACCCCCCCTACCGCCATCCTGTTCATGGCGGCTTTCCCGCCATGAACTGGATGGCGGTAGGGGGGGTCAGAATCCTCATGGCTGCGGAGCGCTCCGCAGCCATGGAGGATTCCAATGAGCAGCGGAAAGTCAGCGGGAGACCGCTGACTTTCCGCTTCTGACCGCGGCTGAACCGCCGCGGTCAGAATGCTCATTGGAGCACCGCCAGCCTGTTGGCGGTGCTCCCGTGGTCGGTGGCCCTGGCGGCCACCGGCCGCCAGGGTCAGAATGACCCTCAAAGTCTCCAGTCCTGTCAAATGTGAATGCCCATAGTTGTTGCAAACATCAGCCAATGTCATCCACATTATGAGCTACACAGCACTAAGGTCACACCCATGCTGCATATGTCAGGGTCCATCCTGTGCCTGGGTCACAATGCAATATCCCAAATGTCATACTGCTCAGACAACACCATTGAGGGGGAGGACATATGTAACTGGTCACTGACATACACCTGCACAGTCAGAGGAGGAAATAGGACACCGCTACGACTATCAGGGCAATCCAATGTACCACACATTCCCTAACATCAGCTGTACACATTACCAATGCCAACATCCACATTGTGTCATAACAATGCTATGCATAGGATACGCTACATGTCAACTACATATAAGTGGATGTGAAAGATCAGAGACTGGGGCAGGTCCAGATTGTTAAGTGTGGTGCCAGTGCCATCAGAGCACCCACAGCCAGTGAAAGGTCTCACCATGAGAATGGATGTAGACGGATGCCTGAGTAGGACAAGAAGGTGGCAATTCACTAGTTGGCCTAAAACAACACTAGAGGAGATGATGCTGTCAAGTCCAATAACTTAATACTATACATGTGACATGCAGGTGGGCCATAGGCCTGGGAGAATGCCCTACTGAAAGACTGGAGCAATGAACAGGAAACAAGATCACAATGTGAAATCATCACAAGGCAGGCATGTCACATCACAAACGCCACAACACACACACACTAATTGTACCCCATTTCATTTCAGAGGACGATGGATCTCCTGCGGATGTGCCTGTCCCGGAATACCCTGATGACATGGATGACGAGCTGACAAACATTCCCCAGCAGACCATCCAAGATGTCCTTGGAACCCTCCAGACCCCACCTTCAGTCACAAGGAGGAGCACAGAACAAGCAGCCATCGCAGAGGATCCACCCACCACCCCAATTGTAAGACCTGACAGCTCCAAGGACTCAGACGACACAGGCACCAGGATTGAGAGAGCTGTAGTTGGAGTTCAGCAGGAGCTGGCCAAGGAGGTGCGGGTGGGAATGCAAACTATGGCAGCCAGCCTAGAGGAGGTGCGTTCGTGCATGATGTCATCTGCAGATCAGGCAGCAGCTATGCAAGCCCTAACATCCATCCTCCAAGGACTACTATAAACTGTCAAGGAATTCACCACTGCAGTAAGGGAATTGCCACAACACCTCGCACCCCAAACCTTCCACTGCATGCACAAATGCAATCATGACCCCCTCAGGGCCGACCTGGCTGCCTACCATCGTGATATGGCTGCTATTCTTAAGAATCAGCAGATCCTCCTTGCAGCAGTACTGCCCTTAAGACCTTCACAGGTAGCAGTGACCGGGATGTCTGACTCCACGTCTTCTAACACTGAGGTGTGTGTTGCCCCTTCACAACCACCACCACCAAGGACAGAGGAGGCAACACACACATCAGAAGAAGAAGACATGGAACAGATCACCTTCACACTAGTCACTGCTACATGGTCAACATTTACCAAGGTCCAGCGCTTTGTAACATGCCAGTCTTACAACAACTGTACTCAATGACTGTTCTGCAAACCACTGTTAATCTTGTCATCCTGCCCAGTGATTGTCTCTCACTTACTCATTGGCAAATCATGTCCCTCTGCACTGTCTGACACATCACCCCAGCATGTCAAAAGCATTTTCCTTTACCACTTGTGTAGGATCACAATGGAAGATGTCACTATAATGGACTCACAATCATGGACAATGTACATATAGCACTACAGCACTTTTCAATAAATAGCACTTACACAACAAATTTGTCTCTGTGTAATGTGACACATCAACTGTGCAGTAGATAACTGAAATGTGACTCCTGTCAAATTACATAGCTTGACAATACAACTGTCCTGAAATTATGTAGTCTGATAAATTTGCACACTGGCCACGATTGCATCATGCTCTGCCCTTCCTGAGGGTAATATCTGATGAAGTGAGAAACCATACACCATCATGCTGTGTTGGACAGAATAATGCTTCCTCAAGGGATATCTAAGTCATCAAATAGTGGCAGCAAAATGTTGTCACCATGCAATACTAACACATATAACAGTAAACACAAATCTAAGCAAACACTCCAAAAACTGCATGAATGAAGGTGTCAGAGTTTACATCCAAATAAGTAATCATGCTGAACAGTGTCACAAATGATGTCTGTGAGTCATGAAGACGATACTACAAGAGTGCTTACGACAACTCACCTTATAAGGGTGTCCTTGAACATCACACTGCAGTCACACCTAAAACAGTTCTCCCAGTACCAAATCTGGAAGCACTGTTTGTGACTTTGAAAACATACTTATTGACAAAAACACTTTGGGATCCATATTAACTGTGATTGGTGGTTGTAATGAATGGTGGAATCTTTGCAAGGTAGCTCTGGGGTAGATGCCAATCTTACAGCTCAGTTGGGATTTGTTCGTAGCATAGGACACAAATGTAATAGAACAAAATTAATGTACACTAATGCCAAGGCCCTGATCAACAAGCATTTAACACATACTGTGAAGGGTTCACTATATATTTATTAAACGGTAATCACAGAAGTGGAAACTCGGGGAAAAGTCTTACCTACCCTAATCTACCCTAACTACTCATTACCCACAACTGTCCCTAACTAACCTAAACTTACTTATCACATGTAACAAAACGTTCTAAACATCAACCCCCCACCCGCCTTATGAGACGGGGCACATGGAGGACAAAAGATACTAACCTAAACACATACTATACTATCCTAAACAAATATATATATTCTTTAATTTTTTTAGATTTTTTTAATTGTTTATTTTTTATTTTTTTTGTAAACACACAAGAACCCCAACATAGCCCACCACCCACCCACCCACATACTTAAAAAGTAAAAATAGAAAGAATCAGGGCCCCCCCACCGTCCACCCACTAACACTAACTACATTTACAGCCTATACTAACCTAACACTAAGCCCCCTAATCCCACTAAGTAGAAAAACAAGGAAAGAGGAGGGAGGGGACGGAATCATGTCCATATCAAAAGTCTAGAGGTTGGCATTCCGGAGGGTCCGCTTTATGGACCTCACACACCTGTTCATATGTCGAACATCCCGCTGTAGGTGACTGATTTTCCGTAGCACACGGTCCATTTTTCTTTCCATTGCCTGAAAAGCAGCAGGGTCAACTGTAGCAGCTGGGTCAGTCTGGGTCCCGGCAGAGGATGTGTGTGGGCGTGTAGAGTCAATGCCAGTGGGCTGCCCTGAAGGTGTTCCACTGCTGGGGCCTGGAGCAACTGCAGACGTTGGGACAACAGTCCCAGATGTGGGTGGTGCCACCTGGGTGGAAGTGGTGGTTGTGCTGGTGGTGGCTGTGGTGGGCAAAGTAGGGCCACCCTGTGGGAAAGCCCTGCATTCTCCGGAGGCCCGTTCATTCCGGTATCTTCGGGCCATCAGTCTGAACCCCAACTCTACCAGCAGGATATGCTGGTACCTCATAGCCTGCCTCTGGAACTCACGGACCTGGATGGGTTTCATGTTCGCAGCTGTGAAGACAAAGGCAAACAATTTACATGAGGAACTCCATTGTGTGAAAAGGCACAAGACGTAAACCAGACAGTACATCTACTGTACTTGTAACAGCTCATATCATCATACATATCATTGAATGTCCCTCAGGAAGTACATGGCAGGGCAGCCTACAAAGGTCATGTCACACATAGCAAATCCAAATCCTACAAAATGGGTAACAACTGGCATTAATTTGGCATCTGAGTTCTGCCAGTTGTCAGCTAACAATCATGCTGCACATCCTCTGCCAATGCCAGGGCTACAGATGTCAGTGTACGGGATGGAAATCTAAAGCCCCATGTTCTGCAAGTTGTAATTGGACTTGCTAGTATAGGACTCATGTGCCATACCTGAGTGTGTATACTAGGTTCCTACCAAACATTCACTTATTAACATGTCTGTGTAACATACTGGTATCATCGGTCCTAGGTACCCTATTCACAAACCCATGCCTGTGTTTGAGGGTGGGGGGTGGAGAAACAACGAACAATTCCAAACAACATGGACACCCAGGAGTCTATAGAAAGCTAGACATGTGTTTGGCTCTACGCACACACCACAGGTAAGGTCTATCAACAAATAGGAGACAGCAAACCCTTGACCAAACCTAGCACCAAACATGTCAGGAAATGCAAACCTTTGTCCACATCATATGCTTCCAGTAAGGCATGACTTACAACAGACACAGAGTTGCAAGAACACCCATGATCATGATTTGCATGCACACCTAGGCCATTGCACTCAAGTGCCACATACTTGTAGCACTACATGTGGAACTACATGCTGCTAGGAAGTTCTACCTACATTTTAATAAGTACTTTGGTGAATAGGGAAGCAGAAGTCTGTTGGAAAGCGATTTGTAGTCCCAATATGGGAGAATGTGGGTCTGACTGGAAGACTAAGGGCCTCATTATGACCCTGGCGGTAGAGAACCGCCAGGGCCAACGGGGGCGGGAGCACCGCCGACAGGCCGGCGGTGCTCCCTTGGGCATTCTGACCGCGGCGCTTTGGCCGCGGTCAGAACGGGAAAACCGGCAGTCTCCTGCCGGTTTTCCACTGCCCCTAAGAATCCTCCAAGGCGGCGCAGCTCGCTGCGCCGCCGAGGGGATTCTGACAATCCTTACCGCCATCCTGTTCCTGGCGGCTCGCCCGCCAGGAACAGGATGGCAGTAAGGATTGTCGTGGGGCCCCTGGGGGCCCCTGCAGTGCCCATGCCAATGGCATGGGCACTGCAGGGGCCCCCGTAAGAGGGCCCCGCAAGTATTTCACTGTCTGCGTAGCAGACAGTGAAATACGCGACGGGTGCAGTAGCACCCGTCGCACCTTCCCACTCCGCCGGCTCGATTACGAGCCGGCATCCTCGTGGGAAGGGAGTTTTTCCCTGGGCTGGCGGGCGGTCTTTTGGAGACCGCCCGCCAGCCCAGGGAAAAACTCATAATACCCTCCGCGGTCTTCTGACCGCGGAGCGGTATTATGGAGGGCGGCATCCTGGCGGGCGGCCTCCGCCGCCCGCCAGGGTCGTAATGAGGGCCTAAATCTGAGATGAGTTTCAGTGCGACTCTTGTTGATACAAGTGTTATCCACATGACTCACCCCAGTTCTCATTGCGGGCCTACAGGAATGACCTACAATCCCTAGATAATACAATAGGATAAGCATTGTCCAACTCCAAAATTATGAGAAACTGAAATCCCACTCATGGAACAAGACAAATGATTGGCTAGTGCATCACACCTTGCTATGTGTTCAACACACAGGAGTCCATCACACATCACCAGCAAACACAACACATAACAGACATATCAATACTAACTGGAGTGGTCGGGGTCCTCAAATGTAGCCACCTCTCCCACAGTGTAGGGTGCCGGTCCACCTTAAAGGCATGGAAGGAAGAAATGTGCTCAAAATCTGTGCACTGACCAACAATTCCAAAGACAAAAACAATGTGTAAGATGACATAAGTAATGAATGCCATTCAGACATGATGATACTGCATCTGATATATCACGGCTAACATGTACATAGCATGGGTCTCCTGTGACAATTACACACATATCTGCACACATGCAGTGGCCCTAACTATCATGTGGTGGCAAACATGCTCCTTCAATAGTGAGCAGAAATAATAATGGTGTGTAATTGTCTCATCATGTGCATCCAAGAGAGACATCCAAAGCCTGGTTACTTGAGGACTGCATTACCAGTCAAACAGCCTATGTGGCCATGACACATTTATGACACATAGGTACAATGTACAGAGGGGCAGGGAATTTTGTAAGCCCTCATGTTGTTACAGTTTCTTCATTTGATGTGGCCCAGCAATGGTGATTTGCACCAAACATAGAGATATGAACCCATGCGCAAACCTTTGGACTGCCATCCCTAATTGGAATGTGGCACAACAAACTCCAAATACCAGTGTAAGATGTTAGCTGAGGGCACCTTACACCTTTTCCCGATGTTTTTAAATCCAGATCTGACATGTATCCAAAAAGATGAAGGACCACAATAATCCATAACATTCATAGAACTTCCAAAAACGCTTTCCTTACACACTCACCAGACACACATGAGACATATGTCTGGGCCACATTGCTATCATCAATTGACGTGAAGCCAGCACTCATTTTGTGCATCATGTCGTGTTTCTAAAGTCAGTCTAGCTATCGCATCAACAAAGGTTGCCAATATTTTAGTAAATCTATACTTCACTGGCAAATGTGACCTATATAGACATGATTGGCTCCTATTTTGTGTGGCTGTCTGAAACAAAGGCGGCACCAAATTACATTAAGCAAAAGTATTCTGTAAGTTTGCAGAGCACGTGCTTCCTGACAGCTAGCAATTGTGGTCCTTCACATAGTCCATTAATGACCCTGTATGTTTCCGCCGCATTCCACACAGTCAGCAACTTAGCCGGCAGATATTGTACAAATCATCTGATGTCACTACAGAGCTTTTAATTGTGCCGATTTACATGATTTGTACTCACCAACAGTACCACCAATCACTATTCCCAGGTGGTCCAGCATATCTTACGCCCTGGTGATGAGGTCAGCCCAGCGGTGCTTCAGCTGGTTGTCATTCCTCTGGCTCCCATACATGCGCTGCAAGTGATGTAGCAC
Source organism: Pleurodeles waltl (assembly GCF_031143425.1). Taxonomy (NCBI): domain Eukaryota; kingdom Metazoa; phylum Chordata; class Amphibia; order Caudata; family Salamandridae; genus Pleurodeles; species Pleurodeles waltl. The sequence goes on from NC_090451.1 coordinate 474,582,948, forward strand.
CTTTCCCCACCGGATTCGTTGGGCCTCAGTGTGATACCCCTGTATCACCCTGCCTCGATCATGAGTGGGAGGAAATGGCACACCAGCCATATAAACCCCCCAAGCTCCTACTCACCCATCCTGCCAAGACGTGGCCTACCCAACATCTCAGCACCGAAAAGGGTAATAGGGGATAAAGAAGAAGAAAGGAGAAAAGAGGGAAAGTAGAAGTACAAAAAAAAAGTAAACTTAAGAACTAAAAGAGTCCAACTATCCCCAAGCTAGCACTACCCACAACAGACTCCCACAAACAACAAATACTATACAATACCGGACAATTGTAAACAAAACACACTCAGACAGTATACAACAACAATATTTATTTCACAAAGTAACAAGTAAGATAGCACACAGGACACAAAAGCACAAAATCACTGGAAAACACTCTGAACACAGCCACACAGTCTAGAAGATTCACAGACTGCAAAGTGAAAGTGAAAGTGAAAGTAAACCCACTGTACATATTCTGTAAACAGGATATCCTATTACATCACTTCCTGCATAAAATGGCCCCCGTTTTTATCGTTATGCATCATATTTTTTCACACATACAGATTGTGCGTCATATTTTTCGACGCACAGGAGTGAACATTAGGCTGCATCTAAATAATAGTAAATAGTCTTTACAATTAATTTGATTCGGCCTAATTTTCACTCCTGTGCATAGAAAAATATGACGCACAATCTTTATGCGTGAAAAAATATGATGCATAACGATAAAAACGTCGACATTTCAGGGCATGAACTGGTTTTGGGGATTTTTTCCATTTTTATGTTATGTTACATTTGGGACACAACTGAGATAGGCTGATTGTACCCACTTTGGTGTTGAGGGTGTATGTTCACATGTGAGACATCATATTGCAGCGGACCATGACCCGCTACTCCATTAACAGGATTTTGATGCTTGGCTGACGCACTAGATGGCCATATGTGTGGCCTACATATATGCATTGCACAATTTGGACATGTTTGGCATCAGGAGAGGATAGCAAGGTGACTTACATGAGTACAATACCTCAATGCCTATGGCTCAATGTGTGTGCAGTGGCTACTAATGTATTAGTCGACCCAGTGTGTGTGCATCACAAGATGCATTATTGCAAATATGCTTGTATGAATGTGAAGTCAATGTGTCCAAACCTTAGATGCAAGTCATTGTGGAAATGAGAGAGGACATGTGTTAGTCATACATGTAGCAATATCCGTTGTGTGCACTTCCAGGATTTTGGGTAACGTAGACACCACAAATGACAAAGCATGCACCAGATAGATGGCAGACGCTTGTTCATGTCAATGGTCCACAATTTGGCCATCTCATGTCCTAGATTTTTGGTAGCTGCTTCCTAGGCACTTGTTGGTGAATCCCACAGTGAGTCAGGCACATGCATAGATGAAGTGGGTACCATGTAATTGGCCCAGACAGCCAAAGGTGAACCACAAATGTAATATGACGCCACAGTTGAGGTCATATAACTGAGCCACAACTCTCCAGTGTCTGTGGTGGACCAGCAGACAAGGCAGCACGTGTCCACATTTTTCCAGTGATCAATTGCACAGAGGTGTCTTGTTCATGTGTGTGGTCCAATGTTGATCCTGTATAATTTTAGGGGTGTATGTTGTCAGTTACGTCCAGGTCTCATCATGAGTCAGTGGCAGCTATTCCTGTATCTACTGAGTATCCTTCAGGGATCAATGTGAGTAAAGTCAATGAGGACATGAGAACCTACATGGTGATGGTCCAACCCTGTCACTGAAGACGTGTTATGAGACTGTCAACAGGGCAACCTTGGTGTGCTGAGTGAGATAATGTCTCAGGTGTCATGTTCCGGCAGGTGTCATTACAACATTTGTACACAGGTTGGCCTCTAAAATTCCCACTGCATCTGGGAACATCATAGCCTCTGTGCTGATTATTCTCGCAGATTTTTACCACGCACAGCCCATCAATTTGTTGTGAGCAATGTGAATCAGCGTGTGAACTGTCAGGGTCCTAACATGTGTGGACTTTTCATGTACATTATCAAAGGTAGCTGGTTCTGCTGGAGGCACCGTACCCAATCCCTGTATACGGCCCTGGGACACTGTCACACTTTGTCGTTCATGCATACATGAGACCCAGACAAGGGATGGGCCATGATTTTGGTATTCAAAGACAATTTAACAAATATGGTACAATTAAAAGGCAGATGATGCTATACAATGTATTTGGGTATGCATTGATGAAGCACATGACAAAATACCTTCTGAGGAATGAGAGGTTTGGTAAAGCTTGTTTGGTACATATGTAGCCACAAGGAATCTATAGGATAATGCACAGACAGGTGCCAGTCAGGCTGACAGGATGCAGGGTCAATCAGGATCCAGCAATTTCACAAGTTACATAATCAGTGGTCTGACTAAGACTGGTCGGAGGAAGAACAAGACAGTTGTCATGTAAAACTGTGTATGTCCTGTGTTTTTTAAGGTGACACATGAACCCAAGGGCTGTGTTACACGGCTTAATTACTAGCAATGTATAACGGTGTATTTGACAAAATGGCAACTTCTATGCTGTTCCAGGCATCAGCAGGGGCAGTGCATGTTCAGATGCGTGGTGTGCATGGAGGTGATCACAGATGTGTGCTGCATCTGTTTCTCACAAGTCATGTATGTGAGATTTGCATTCAAATGGCCACAGTACCTTTCACATGGGAAGCAATCTACAGGTGCTAACAGGGTTTAGTAACTACAAGCCAGTGTATTAATTGACCTGACGTCCATGCAGTCAGATGTACTATGACAATGGTATACCATAGGAAAGGGTGTAGCACACTGGATTACTATTGTTTTTGTGTGTAGAGGAGGGATTATCGGGGTACAAATATTACTATTCCAGGGACCTCTTCAGACAGGTGGGTTGTGACCAGGAGCATGGGTGTGTCAGGAGTTAGGAAATGGGCTGACATGTACATGGAATGTCATGTGCGCAATGCTTGTCATATGTGTGGCACTTGTGCTGTCTATATTTTGCTTATATGGAACTCTAGTCACAGATAGTCCTTGCAAAGATTGGATGCAGTTGGACTTACTGCTGTCAAGGGTCTGGTCATACATTCCTGTTACCAATGCAATAGAACATCAACTGCCTCATGTATGAGGCTTGTTTTCCCCTTATTGAGTGATGATGTCTTAGTTGTGTGTCATACGCTGCCATGAACCATGTTTCCAACATGTATGTATGAAATAGGTGTGGTCCTCTGCTATTGCCCTTCAAAGGTGAAATGTACAGGATAAATGTCATTTACAGTGTTTGTGTATGTGACCGTTGTATGATACGCATCACAATTGCTCTGGGATTTTCTGTGTCCTGATTGGTATATCAGCAATGCTCCATGAGGCTACACTCATATTCTGATAGTTAGAGATAAAGGTGAGCAAAAATGATTAGCCAGACCATGCTATGGTGATTATTATCGGTGTTTATTTACATTAGTTCATACAGTGGTGATTATTTTTAAAACAAATTGTTCAAGATATGTTGGTGCCTACGCAATCCAGCAGCCCCCTCATGTTGCAGGCCACCATCCTCCTCTTCCTCCTCTTCAGCCATGTGTGGCTCTGGTTCCAAGAGGGGAATGTTCCTTCTTATGCAAATGTTGTGCAGGATGGCACATGTTAGAATGATCTTACAGACCAGTTCTGGGGAATATAGGAGGCTACCACCAGTGATGTCGAGGCACCTGAATCGTGACTTGAGGATGCCGAAGGTCCTCTCGACTATGCTGCATGTCCTCCTATGTGCGTCATTGTAGGCACGCTCTGCTGCAGTGCTTGGGTTGCCAAATGGTGTCATTATCCATGGCTGGATCCCATACCCCTGCTCAGCTGAAAGAGAAATTGAATGGGATCATTTTGATGTAGCTTGCCCCATTGATATCACCTTGCATGGCAGTAGGTGTCTTGTGTTGTCTGTGACTCTTTTGTGTTATTGTGTTGCATCCTAGGCTTGTAGGATGTACCATCTGCATTGTGTTGTTTCCTTGGCTGAACGAGTGTTTGGCTGCTGACCGGTTGTCAGCAGTATGTTTTGGGATTTGCAGTACAGTGTGCACTCTCTAGCATTGTGACTTGTGATACAGGTGTCCCTGTGTCTTCACTGGGGGTGAGATGATAGTTCCATACACAGGTTAAATGTGACAGTGTTGTTAACACATTCACATCAATGTACCCTGGACATCTCCAGTCCTTTAGACTTATACAATGGATTAATTTAAATATCATTGAGATGCTTACATTTTGCAGGGTGACAATTAGGCAAATCACTCCAAACGTTGTGATCATTGACGTCTTAACATCAGACTGTACACCATTTTCAGATGTGTGACAGGTTCAATGGTGACCTATGAAACATGGCTAGCGATGTCAAGACCTCAGTGTGTTCCTGTCGACATGTTGCTGTTGTGGTGTATGTGTTGTGTGTCCTAGAGGGTTGCTGTGCAGTGTGTATATAAGTAGGTTTCTGTACTTACCAACAAGTTGTCCATTGCCATACCGTCCATCCTGGAAGTGTTGATTGATGGTGCTGTGATGGAAGATGAATGAGTCATGGACACTCCCAGGATATTTTGCCACGATGTTGGTGATCAATCGTTTGTGATCGACAATGGCCTGCACATTGATGGAATGTGTGTGCTTCCCGTTGCGGTAGAGGTGTTCAGTTGCAGCAGGTGGCACAAGACGTACATGTGTGCAGTCAATTGCACCAAGGACATGTGGGAAGCCACTAATGAGGTAAAACCCCTGTTTTGTTTCCTGCTGCTGCTGCAGTGTGTTATGGAAGCAGATGTGGCGGGGTGTGAGTCCAATGATGGCATCCAGTACTTTGGGCAAAAAGGCAGAGAATGATGGCTGTGATATTCTGGCAACGAGGGTACCAGTTGTTTGAAAAGAGCCACTTATCAGCATGTGAAGTACGGCAAGCAGCTTGGTTTCTGTTGGGATGGTGCGGGGTGTCAGCAAGGTGGGTGCCAACTGTGGCTCTATGTTGCGCAGCAGCTGCTGAATGGCCTGCCAGTTCAACCTGTACCTCTGGATGATGTCATGTTCCCTGAGGCCATGAAGGGTTGTTCTGGTGCGGAATATCCTCACCTGCCTTCTGTGCTGCCTTTGGGGTCAATGCTGGTGTTGTGGTAGCTGCTGTTGTTGTTGCTGGGCTCTGCGTCTGTGTGCACGCTGGATAAGAAGCACCTCCATGTCTCCCTTTTGCTGCTCTGCTACTCTGCTGTTGCTTCTGTGTGTTCTGATTAAATAAAGGTGTGTTTGCCCCATTTTAATGCCTGCCCGGACCCAGGCGTTAAATTTTGACGCAAAACATACTGTGCGTCATTTTCCAGCCCCGCCTCCCGGCCGTGCGGCATTTTTGCCCGAAAGCATAAATACGACGCACTGCCGTTTAAGTCATTTTTTGGACAGGAACGCCTACCTTTCATATGATTAACGCAAGGCGGGTTGCCGCATCCAAAAAATGACGCACACAGCGTGATTTTTAAGTCCGCGGGCTCGGGCGTCAAAGTTTAAATATGGGGCAAGGTTTGCGCTGAATGTGCGTCTTAATGTTTGAATACCTTTCTCATGCATTGCTGTTCCCCTTATTGCTTTTTCATTTTAAAAAGCTTCAAAGTAGTTCTTAGGTATGGGTTTTAAGTGGTGAAATTAGAGTACTGTGTCTATAACCATTACAGCCTTAAACCTTTTTGTTGTTTAATCAAATAGTTACATTTATATTTAAATATCTATTCTTTGTGCAACTGGACATTTCTTCTCAACCAGCATTTTTTTTTAAGTTGTAATGAATGTAACTGTTGAATAATTTGAGTGCAAATGGTTTAATTTAACTAAGCACTTAAATTTAAAAAATACTACTGGAACCCATGCAAGTCACAATATGTTGGATTTGTCTTTGTCTCTAGATTTCCAAAATTCCCAAACAGTGCAGCCATTCACCAACAGAAAAGTAAGAGGAAAATAGGATTTAACCCCTTCTTGCTGTCCCATATGTACAAACTACACCAAAGAAACCAACTTTTCTCTCTGTTCTCTTATTTGCCCCAGGCCCCCAGTGGAGGGGGATAGAAAGACTGCTGGGGCATTGGAGGAAGAGGTGTGGTCTGCTGTCAGTATGGGATGGTCCTCACCTCCTTTTTTTTAAATATTCCTGGCTTCCAGTGGGTTTTTTGTCCGCTGTCAGAGCATACTAGGGGTAAATCTGCTTGTGATTCCCCAGGTAAATACACACTATTGGGGCTTGGGGTGGAGGTGTGGCGTGATGGAGGCCAGTCCATGTTTTTTAATAAGAAACATGCTAGGGTGTAGTGGGCCTTCTGCCCATATGGAGGGGCAGTCTGGGGTAAACCCCGAAAACTGCCTCCTGGGTCAGGGGGTGCAGAAAGTTGGACAAGCCTTTAGAATTGGAGCTATGTCCTGATGCAGCCTTGCCTAATCCCATTTTTCTTTCTTTAAATAATGAGGCCTAAGTGGGGAACAGATCTGAGTTAATCCCCTCAATCAGATCTGTGAGGAAGGAGAGAGGCTGTTGGGGTCAGTAGAAGTTGGGGTAAGGCCCAATGCCTGGTGTGACAATATCCACCCCTTTTTAAGGTCATTTTCTCTAGTGTCTGGTGGGATTTATACTCTCTGAGGGGCTCTGAAAAGCTCACTGGCCCCGTCTGCGGTAGGGACATAGGCCAATACATAGGCAGACCATGCATACCTCTACTTTTTTGTGACCATTATCCCCAGATGTCTAGTTGGCTTTTTGTCCCCAATGGCAGATTGTGGTAAATTACCTCAATCTGCCTCTGAGGTTCAGAAAGGCAGCTGTGCCTGTTCTGGAGTGAGGGTGTGGTTTATAGTGTTACAGGGCAAGCTGAAAGTTATGAGTATTTCATCCTTGGTTAATCCAATAATTAATATAGTCTTCTGTCATCAATTAACATAGAAATTCCATTCTTTATTTCTGATTAGAAACGTGTGAATTTTTCAAATATTCCCAGAATGTGCTTTGCTAATTATGAATATACAGCCAGCATGTGTTTCGTCCCTAGTGGCTATCAACCCTGGGGCTTTTGCAAGGCTGGTATTACATTTAATTGAAAAAAACACATGAAAACCACATTTGTGGTAACCATACAAAATGTGATACACAATAATAAAAGAATACAGAAAACAAGAAAAACCAACAAAAGCCCACAATTAAATAACGTAAATACCAAAAGAATTTGCAGGTGCAAGAAGTAAAGAGAAGGAGAAACAAACAATATGAATATATGACATCATATAATCATGATCAGTATGTCCCATTAGAGTCAGAGTTAACAAGTTAGTACCATATTTGCAATGCAAGAAAATATATACATCAGAAACGTCTTACATCGATTACAAGATCAAGCATAGTAAAAATCCAATCCATTATACATTATCAATCAGCAAGCAGAAGTTCAAGTGTAGATGCAAAATAACATACATTACAAGATGAATATGCCAAAGAAAGCGTGTCTAATCTCAAGTAGAACATACTTAGGTCTTTCACTGCAGCCTAGCATCCATAATACCATCGTGGACTACAAATAACAGCGTGGTAGGTTGAGAAAGTGCAGTTAGAGGATGAAAAATGAAGAGAGAGCAAGTAAACCTTCTAAGTTTGTTACAGCAAGTAGAAGCCACAATAGAATCCTATGCCACCGATACCAGTGTGGTGAATTAGGATGGTGCAGTCAAAGGTGAAAAATATAAAGAGAGAGAAAGAGAGACTCGAAAGGCAAAAAGTATTGGAGGCTTACCAAGTAGAAACTAATGTCCAAAACCAAAATCTTAGGAAATCAAAGGTTGTTGAGAAAAATCTGATAAAAAGATAAAGTTATGCATCGTAAGTTGTGAGACTAGTTACAAAAGGGCCTAATGCATGAAGTGAGGAGCATAAGCGGTGTAATACCTCCAATGGTCCTGGTGAAGACGTGGACCATGTTGCTGTTTTTGTCATGTAGGGCATACAGTTAAAGCTCTAGGGCTCATATTTATACTTTTTTTAGCGCTGCATTGTATTTTGCAAGTTTGCGCCGCTTTTGCGTCAAAAAATGACACAAATGCGGGCTAAAAAAGCATAAATATGGGCATAGGAGTCTAAAATGTAGGAAAACAGAGTCATGCTGTACGATAGCCAGTTTCATAGGGACAACAAAACACAAACAGAAAAATGTTGATAAGAAGAATGGAAAGTAAATGAAAAAAATTCCTCTGCGGTCACATTAAGGTAGAAGGCCTGTGTCTATTAGCACTAATCAAATCTTCAGAGTTATCCAGCTAAGCACAATTCCCAGACTTGTTAATACTAATGTAGACAGCAAATGCAGAGTATCTGTACCACATCTGAGCATGGGTCATAAATAGGACGTCATTTTGTAAGATATGGAAGGCCACTGCATGTCAGAATACACATTATGGCCCATATTTATACTTTTTAGCGCCACATTTAAATCATTTTTTGACGCAAAAGCGGCACAAACTTCCAAAATACAATTATGACCCATATTCATACTCTGTTTGTGCCGGATTTGCGTCATTTTTTTTACGCAAATTCAACGCAAACTTAACTCCATATTTATACTTTGACGCCAGACCCGTCTAGTGCCAAAGTTATGGAGTTTGAGTCATTTTTTGTACGTGAAAACCTACCTTGTGCTAATGACATGCAAGGTAGTCGTTCCCGTGCAAAAAATGATTCCTAGGCATGTGTGCCTTATTTATCCTCTGGTGTCAAAATGACTCACAGGAGGAGGCTGGTCTTGAAACATGGTGTCCAGCCGGATTTGCGCCGTTTTTTAACGCCTGGGTCAGGGCAGGCGTTAAGGGACTTGTGGGCTCATTTCCATGGTCAGAGACCATGGAAGAAGTCCACAGGTGCCCTTCCCGGACCCAGGGACACCCCCTGCTACCCTCACCCACCCCTTGAGGATACCCATGGATGGGGGGACCCATCCATGGTGAGTGCAGGTAAGTGCAGGTGAGTATGATTTTTTTATTTTTTTTTGTGGCATAGGGAGGCCTAATTTGGGCCCCCTTACATGCCACTGTGCCCAATGGCCATGCCCAGGGGACAGAAGTCCCCTGGGCATGGCCATTCGGCAGGGGGACATGACCCTTGTCTTTGCTAAGACAGGAGTCATTTCCATGGGGGTTGTGCGTCAAAAAATGGCGCAAGTCAGGTTAGTGGCAATATTTTTTACTCTAACCTGACTTGAACCATTCTATGGGGCACAACACCCAGTCTTCCCTTCGCCTCTACTGCCCGGTTACCGTCATTTATTTTGACACAAACCAGGCCGCAGCGCCGGCTAACGTCATTCCATAAATAAGGTGCCCGGCCGGTGCGTTGGAATGGCGTTTTTGATGCAAATCTGCCCAAGTGCTGATTTGCGTCAAACAGTAAAAATACTGAGTGGTTTGTTTGCTGCATTTAAGTAGGTAAATCACAGCCAAAATAGCATATTTGATAATGTGGAGACTGACAAACGTTAACAGTCATGTCATTCATACTCTGCAGTTGAGGCAAATAGCACTAAATGGATAGATATTGAAATTAGGTCTGGTGAACCTCCATTTCAGAGAAGGAGTCAACTGTCTCACTCTATAGAATCCACACTTACGGCTGTGGTTGACACCACTGCTTAAGGCTGTGTCGTAGATCAGCCATCCAAGTGGTCCTCTACTTCATTGCCTCAGATACGCACATGCAAGCAGTGCCTGGAAAATGCACAGACCTGTGTGTCTGGAGCCTTGAGAATGGGTAGGTGATGGAAAGGTGAGAATCATTAGGTGCTCTCCCAACACGTCTGTGACAGATCATCTGTCAGACATCGACCCAGTGAGTCCGTATTAAAGAGACAGGGCAGATGGGTTGTATCTATTGCTACTGTTATATTTTAGCCTGCACTCATTGTAAGGGCTACGTGCAGCTCCATGGAATAAGGGAGCCTAAGGTCAGGGAGCATGTTTAGTGCAGCTAAGGCCCATATTTATACTTTTTGACGCAAAACTGCGATAACGCAGTTTTGCGTCAAAAAAATTAGCGCCGGCTAACGCCATTCTGAAGCGCCATGCGGGTGCCGTATTTATTGAATGACGTTAGCCGGCGTTAGCCGCCGGCGCCGTCTGGTGTGCGTTAAAAAAAAAGACGTACACCAGGCAGCGCCGTCGTAGGGGAAAATGGAGCTTGGGCGTCAAGAAATGGGGCAAGTCAGGTTGAGGCAATTTTTGCGCCTCAACCCGATTTGCGCCATTTTTTTCCACTCCCAACCCCCATAGAAATGACTCCTGTCTTAGCAAAGACAGGAGTCATGCCCCCTTGCCCAATGGCCATGCCCAGGGGACTTCTGTCCCCTGGGCATGGTCATTGGGCATAGTGGCATGTCGGGGGGCACAAATCAGGCCCCCCTATGCCACAAAAAAAAAAAAAAAAATACTTACCTGAACTTACCTTAATGTCCCTGGGATGGGTCCCTCCAGCCTTGGGTGTCCTCCTGGGGTGGGCAAGGGTGACAGGGGGGGTCCCTGGGGGCATGGGAGGGCACCTCTGGGCTCCTTCAGAGCCTACAGGTCCCTTAACGCCTGCCTTTTGCAGGCGCTAAAAAACGGCGCAAAAGCGGCCGTACGTCATTTTTTTTGACCCGCCCACTCCCGGGCGTGATTTTTGCCCGGGAGTATAAATCCGACGCACATGCCTCGGAGTCGATTTTTTAGACGTGAACGCCTACCTTGCATCTCATTAATGCAAAGTAGATGTCCACGCAAAAAAATGACGCTAACTCCATGGACTTTGGCGCTAGACGCGTCTAACGCCAAAGTATAAATATGGAGTTAGTTTTGCGTCAAAATTGCGTCAAAAAAAACGACGCAATTCTGGCACAAACGGAGTATAAATATGCCCCTAAATATTTACGCTTAGCGTTTTTATTTTATTCTTGCTCAACACCTTCAGGGCAAAGCCTGTCCTGACAGCCACCAGGGCGAGGTTGGTGCTACTGATCTTTCATCTCCCACCTCTGGCTATGAACATTACAGGCATGCTAAAGCAGTGGCGGCCACTTGTCAACGAGGTTGTCGGGGAGGGCATTAAAAAAATGAATACAATTTCAAACGTACCTCTAGGTGGGAGATACGGTTCCTCTGACTCCCGGATACAAAAGGCTTCCAGACTCCCCTCCAATCACAATGCTGCTGTCAACAGCACAACAGCAGTATCTTGATTGGTCTGAGCGCCATGCTTCAGCGCTCAGAAATGAAGTAGGGCCATGTGCACTTTCTCCTCCTGACTCTTCAATATAGCCAGGTGGAGAAATGCCAAGTGTGCAGGACTATTTGTCGGGCCAAACACGGCCGGATAAAGTTTCTCGCGCACTCATGTGCACTCACCACTCTCTCTCCAGTCCAACCCCGCCCAAACCTGACTCCCAGAGAAAAAATAACCTGATAATAACATCACGTTATTATCATTTTATTTTTCCCTTTCGTCCACTGCCTTAGCAGAGGAGCCGACGATCTATGGCAAAGTGATAGAAAACTAAGCCATAACATCAGATGCAACTAACCCACCGTTACTGTGCAACATGTGAGCAGAGCATTATTTGTTCTAGCTGTTGCTCAACCTATCTCATTACAAAGTTAGTCAATAACAGCAATATGATCCCTGACTAAAACAGCCCATCTATCTCATGGCTTTTTACTAAGGAAGTATTAATTACCAACTCAAAAGGCTGTAATGTTTTGCAGGACTAAAGCAGGTATGACTGTCGATTGTTGAAGTAACGTTTTGGTTTCTTTTCCTTTACCAGAGCTTTGCGTTCTTTGGGGGGTGTAAAACAACACATGAATGCCTGGCTTTTATATAAAGAAAGAAACGGATGCACGGGACCGTGCCTTTCTGGGAAAAGGAAAGACACTCCACCAAACAAAGAAACACAAAGAGCAGCGGAGACGACAGCAGGTTAAATTACAGTAGCACGTGTGAAAAGAGTTACTTGATTTGACCTCTCGATATATTGCCCCGAGCGCACCGCGAGAGGATGTACTCATTGACTCGGACCTGTAAAGGAAAACAACGGGCACTTTTGAGGAAAAGATTGTGCTTGGTGGTGACCTGGGGGCTGCTTCCTGTCATTTATCGATGGCTTTACCTTGAACTGCATTCAAATAATTACCTCTGCACTCCGCGCGCACTAAAAGGGCGCTTTATTCACTTCAATAGATCACAGATGTCTTGAGAGCATTACGAGAACCAAATATGGCTTTACAAACTGCGCATGTTCTTTCAGTCCAACGGCAACAAACGAGAGTTTATCTCAGCTTCCAGCGATGCTCTGCATCATGAGAAACGGAAGGCCCGAGGGACACAGCCCGTGTTCCCATGCTGGCAGGAGCTGAGAAGGCGCCTGTGCCTTCAGTGGCTGTTCTTTATGATAACACGACCTGCTCACTATAAAGGTTTATGGAGATGAATCATAAAACAAGTTTTATGACGGGAACGTTCCAGTCAAACCCACTCTGCCAAAAGCTTGCCTCGTAGTTTTATGCAACGTATATGTAATGGGTTATTTTTTTGTCTGGAACTTGGAAGACCGTTTTGAGAGCTTTCCTGTGAGAATTTTCAATTACAAGGCCAACCTTTTTCAAATTTTTTGTTATGCTTAATGTCGTGTCTAAAGCAGGACGAAAGTGATTTCTGTGGCGTGCCATATGAAACTTGTCTACTTTTGTTTAGTCTTGAAAACGTGAGCGAGAGGTGCCCTGTGCATAACATCAGTACCCGCGCTACAGGGGACGCGGGGTAACTCCAGGGGCCCTATCAACACAGCACACTGACTAGGTCTGAACACAGCCTCCAATCGGGAAGGCCGGCAGTCGGGCACGGAGTGATGGGCTGATGCACGAGGGTCACTCGTGGAACGTTTGTTTTTTCGTTTTGGAGACCAATGTTTTTGCAGTTTTGCACTTTGTGTCTTCACCAAAGATCTATCCGTTGGCCTCAGGACCGATGGAATATAGCGCTGGCCTATACACTTGCACTAAAGTGAAGCGGCTGGGGCTGGTTGTCATCTGGGGCTGGGGGTTCATGGGTCTTCCTGGGAGAAAAATGAACTGCTTGTGGTCTGTGTCCTTCCCCTACGGACCAGGTGGGCACACTCAGCACAGGTGGGGCTGGGATGGGGATGGCTGCACAACCTTGCCAGACACCAGAAGCTGAAACCAAGTGGGTTCTTTGTCACTTCTCCTCCGTGCTGGGCAGTACATTAGTGGCCAAGCCAACCAGTGTGGCCAGCCGTTGTCCTTCTTTCCTTCTTGTTCCTGGGCGGACCACTGGACCATGCCATACTTGAGCCCACATGGAAGAGAGGTCGGTCGTTATTTTACCTTTGTTTTAGCCACAATCTGTGTTTAAAGGTACGAATGCGATTAGAGATTTAAGGTTTCCATGAATGGGAAGAGGGCCCTGGTAGTGGCGGTGCTAGGCAGTACCAACAGACGGTAAACCGTGTCTCTACAAGTCGCTAGTTATAAGTATTTAACTTTACATTGCAAAACACTGATCTCTTGCTCAGCATGCGCGAACCCTTAGTAGTCGAGGTTCCTGATGCAAATTCTATTACAGTTCACACATTTTATTTGTACAATAATCTATTACCCTTTCCTAGGTGCAATGCTGTAGTTTCGTTTCAAGCAACCAGGGCTGCTGGAGTAACGTGATTCTGAATTATTGATTTGCTGCACTTTTCGCATACTGTATCATCTCCTGAATAATTTGCAGAAGTTAACAAAAATAAATTGTTTCTCCCTCAAACAGATTTTGCCACAAAATTTGCATTCTCTTGCCACACAATTTAGTGATACCTGCCCCATAATTCTGGTGGCCTTGACTATGACTCTTCATATCGCATTCTGTCAACTGAGTAATCATGTCTGGGTGAATTCAAGTTGTTTGTGAGAGTTCAAGATGGGGAACGATTCACAGCTCTAGAGATGAGTCTGAAGGTATTGCATTTTCTTTTTCGTAGTGCCTGTCGATGCGTCATAAAGATGTTACACTCAACCAATTATTGGCCTCTTTTCTGAGCGCACAAAGCAAAAGCTGTATATTCGGAATAGCTGTCAATCAGAAATACCATTTAAGGGAAAGTTCATAAAGTTGGTACACAAATACTGCTGTCAAATATTAGCACATGGGAAAAGAAATGGAGCATTTCTGTGTATGTGTGTGTTAAGAGAGGGGACGGGGAAGTGGAGGTGACAGAGAAAGTATTCAGAAGGAGAAGGGGTAAAGAAAGGTGTTAGAAATGGGGTCTCTAGTTAGCAGTGGTTAACACACTGTCCAAGTAGGGACCATCACTCTAATCAGGGTAAGGGAGTCACACAGCTAAGATTATCCCTGCTCACCCCTTGGTAGCTTGCCTAAATCAGTTAGGCTTATCTCAGAGTCAATGTGTAAAGTATTTGTACACATATACACACAATAACACAATAACACAATAAAACCACCACAAAGGACTCCACACCAGCTTAGAAAAAATAGCTAATATTCATCTGAGTAAAATAAGACCAAAACGACAAAAATCCAACATACACACGTCAAAATATCTCCTTTCAAAAGTTTAAGCAAGTCTTAAGCTATACGAATCAGCGGATGTATCTCTTTAGCACAAAGTACCACAGATGTTTAAAAAACAAAGAAGATGTGGGCCATAGGGGAGGTGAGGCACCAGAAAAGCAAAGCAATGCGTTGATTCCCTACTGTGCAGGGGAGGTGATGAGTTGGTTCCTTATTGTCAGAAGGAGGTGATTCTTTGGTTCCTTACTGTCAGGGCAGGTGATGTATCGATTTCCGGACACACAGCCTCAGTTCTTTACTGTGGTGCGGTTTAGATGGAGAAATTGGCAGCCAGGTACAATGCCTTGAAAATCCAGATGTGCTGTATTGGTCTACAGTGGTGAAGCAGGTGCTGCGTTCATTCTACAGCAGCAGTGCAGGCACTGCATTGATTCTGCAGCCACTGTACAGGCAATGGGTCGATTCTGCAGCAGCAGTGCTGGCACTGCATCAGATCCTTCCAGTAATGCTTCGATTTACAGTGCCACTGGGAGTACGTGCATGGACTTTCTCCTTAAGATCACCAGAAAACACTTCCAAGGGCCCAGGGACTGGATTGGGCACCACTTAGCAAGTCAGAACTCTCAGCAAGAGAGCCCAGGGGGTGTCAGGTGAAGTCCCTGATGGCCCTGAGAAATATTAACAGGATGCAAGCTCCGTTCAAGCCCTTGGAGAACCTTGGAAAGTAGGATGTGGAAAGCAAAGTCCAGTCCTTTCACCACCAGGACAGCAGCATCAAGTAGCAGGCCAGCACAACAAATCAACAGGCAAAGTATCAGTCTCTCCTACAGCATCCATCTTATCTTCCTGGCAGAATGTCTTCAGTCCAGAAGTGTTCTAACTATGTTGTGTCAAAGGTCCAGTACTTTTACCCATTTCTGTTTTTGAAGTAGGCAAACTCTAAAGAGAAGCCTTTGTAGTGCACAAGTCCCTGCCTTTCTCTGCCCTGGCCCCAGACACACTCCAGTGGATTGGAGACAGGTTTGTGTGAGGAAAGGTACAGTCCTTTTCAGATGCAAGAGTCAGCTCCTCCCACCATTCTAGCTCTGGAAGATCCACCATCCCGGTAATGGGCTATCTGGATATGCAGGGCTCACCTCAGCTCCCTTTGTGTGACTGTCTAGGGTGAATGCACAAACAGCCCAACTGCCATCCTGACCCAGATGTGTATTTAGCAGACATGCAGAGGCACAGAACGGTTAAGGAAGAAAATGCCCACTTTCTAAAAGTGGGCATTTTCAAACTCACAATTCAAAAAACAACTTTACTAAAATATATATTTATAAATTGTGAGTTCAGAGACCACAAACTTCACATCTCCATCTGCTCCCAATGGGAAAATACACCTAAAAGATATTTGAAGGCATTCCCCATGGTACCCTATGGGAGAGATAGGCCTTGCAATTGGGAAAACCAAATTTAGCAGTATTTCTCTATCAGGACATGTAAAACACACAAGTACATGTCTTATCTTTTACATACACAGCACCCTGCACATGGGGCTGTCTTGCGCCTACTTACATGTAGTAAAAGGGGAGGATTGAGCTTGGTAAGTGGGGGGGACTTGCCCAGTTAAAATGGCAGTTTAAAACTGCACACACAGACACTGCAGTGGCAGGTCTGAGACATGTTTTCAGGTCTACTCATGTCGGTAGCACAATCAGTGCTGCAGGTCCACTAGCAGCATTTGATTTACAGGCCCTGGGCACACCTGGTGCACTATACTAGGGACTTACTAGTAAATCAAATAAGCCAATCAAAGAGAAAACAATCACCCATACAGTTTAGACGGGGTGCACTTGCTCTTTAGCATTGGTCAGCAGCAGTGAAGTTCCCAGATTCCTAAAGCCAACAAAAAGAGGTCAGAAAAAATAGAAGGAAGAATGCCATAACTATGGGGATACCCCTGCAAAAAGTGCCATTTCCATCAAAAGGGCAGAAGGTGAAGTGTGAGGCATAATTCAGAAGGAGATGTGATGAGAAAAGAGTGTAAGAAACTGTCACAGAGAGGGAGACTGCATCAGAAAGAGATGTTATGGGAAGAGTACTCATTCATATGATATTTAATACAAATCAGTGCTAATAAGCTACTAAATCAAATGGTCTGACTTGTTTTATGTGTTCCTTTTATGATGTACTTGGTCTCACTAACAGCAGAGGCGTTCAAGTACTGATTAGGTGACACACCTTGAAAGCACAGGCTCTGTGATTATATTTTAGGCCACTTTCGTAGTTACATTAACAGTCTCTTATAAAATATTCCTGTCTACATTTGTTTGGCCACAGCTTATTTTTGGTCCCAGTACGACCCTGTTGGGACCAGTTATTTTCATACTCTCATGCAGGCAGTCATGCACTGTGCACTGGATGGTACTGTGCATGGGCCCCTGGCCTGAGAGCTCCTGACTAGGTGGGGGGGGCCCTGCATCTACCTTGCAGGGGGACCCCCTCAAGTTTCATTATTCCACTGGCACTTGTGTGCAACACCCGTCCTTTGGAGATATAATAAATACATTATTTTATACATACATAAATAAATAAGTTGGCTGCTTAGGTTAGCATTTCAACTGTTTTGATACCATGAGTGTTTGTACATATAATGGTATGACCATCTACAGACTCAGAGAAGACAATGCCAAGAAAAGCAGTGTGTGCAGTAAGAATGTTAACCATAAAACCATTGTCCAAAAAATTAAATATAATATTTGTATCGATGCAGGTTGCAACAAGGGAGTGATATCAAACTTATTTAAAGGTTTAGTAAATAAATATGAAGAATACAAGATCAAACTAAGGCCCATTTTAACAAAATTTGCGCAAGCAAAATGTTTTCTTTTTTTAAAATTTACTCTCCAGAACATGTTTAGCGCTGGAAAAATGTCTAAAATTAACACAAAACAGGGCAAAACACTGCATTGTGTTACTCTGTATCCAGGGGGCATTCCATGGGTGGAACATGGGCGTTCCATGCAATCACCTATAGTTTTTGACCTATCTACTAACAATGGTAGATGGGGTTTGGCCTAAAAAAATAACTTTCCCCACTTTGCAGGTGTGCTGCTCTGTAACGCACACATCCGAAGTAGGAAACGTTTTCTAAAGTTTATCTAGGCATAGTTTTTTGTGCTTCAATGGTACTCTTCTAGGACTATTGTAGAGTCATGCAGAGAACTTTGCACTATGGTGCAAAGGTGTGTGTGTGTGTGGCCCTTGGCAGCGAAATTGTGCGTCAACACCAGGGAGAGAGCAGGAGAGTGCCATATATCTGTAGACATAGCACTATAATGATCTTTCCCAGTCATAATATTTTGAGCTGGGAAAGGTGTACCAGGTGCCTAGCAAGGATTTTCAGAAGCATTTGGAGACATATGGAGTGAGAAATGCTGCATTTGCGAGCACAAGTAGCTAGAAATATTGTTAAAATTGTTATAGAAATAATTAAGGAAAAGATGCGAAATGCTTTCTTTGACAACTCTGCATGCATAAACGAAATCAAGAGAGTGGTGTGTATTGTCATGCCGAAATCGAGGTGAGGCGTGGGAGACATTTACTAAGGTTTTGCATTGTGTTTGTGTCACAAATGTGACACTGATCAATGCAAAATCCTTTTTTCCTACCTACTTTGCAGAGCAAAACTTGTCTTGCAGTGGAAATTCACTTGAAAGTAGTGCAAAGCAGCGCTTTGAAGATTGTTTTGGGGCAAAAAAAAAAACATTTGCTGCTGATGCAATTTGGAAATAGTTCCCACAAGCACTTCCTAGAGCCTACTGCGAGGACAACACTGTTAAGAGTAAATGGTAGGTCCCATCAGAAACGTTCTGAACATTATATGAGGTGCAAGCACAACACTTGCATCGTTGCTTGTGCATTTTGAAATGGCAAGCTTTTAACCTTCCTGGTTTCTCACTAGTGGGGAGGCAGACTACCACACTGCACCTACTTTAAAACCAAAACCTGTTCTGAAGAAATGTTCCTTTACGTTGTGGGAAAGCAGCAGCTAGTCATTCTGCTGACTCCCAAGTCAACCAGTTCAGCTGAAGAAGGATTCAGGGGCATATTTATACTCCATCTGCGCCGAATGTGCGTCAAAATTTTTGCCGCACATTCAGCGCAAACGTTGCCCCGTATTTAAACTTTGCCGCCTGTTAGAAATGGGGTCTTTGGTTGACAGTCAGGTTACCCCCTGTTCAAGCAAGGACCCTCACTCTAGTTAGGATAAAAGAGAATCACCCTCAGCTAACCCCTGCTTACCCCCTTGGTAGCTTGGCAGAGCAGTAGGCTTAACCTCAGAGTGCTGGGCGTGAAGTATTTGTACCAACACACACAGTAGCTTAATGAAACCACTACAAAATGACACAACACCAGTTTAGAAAAATAGGAAATATTTATCTAGACAAAACAAGACCAAAACGACAAAAATCCAACATACACAAGTCAAGTTATGATTTTTAAAAGGTTTAAAATAAAAAGAGTCTTTAGGTAGTTGTAACAACACACTAGCGCTGCTAGCGTGTAAATGTACCTGGTTTGCGGCAAAAATAACCCCGCACGGGCGGTGTGTGTCGAAAATAACCCGGCACGGGTATATGCGTCGAAAACAGCTCGGCTCGGCGAGGCGCGTCGAAAAAGCCAGCCACGCGACGGTCCGAAGTCCCGCGGCGCTGATTGCGATCTCTCAGCCTTCGTCAGCGATGCTGCGCGTCGTTTCTCCTGCTCCGGGCGTCGATTCTCCGGTCGCGTTTCCAGCGGCGTCGTTTCTCAGCTGCGGAGCCGGCGTCGCGTCGTTTTCTCAGCCGCGATCGGATTCGCGTCGATCTTTTCTCCGCACGGTGCGCGGTGCGTGTATTTTTGTCCTTAGGCTGCCAGCCTCTCCTTTCAGGGTCCCAGGAACTGGAAGGGCACCACAGAGCAGAGTAGGGGTCTCTCCAGAGACTCCAGGTGCTGGCAGGAAGAAGTCTTTGCTATCCCTGAGACTTCAATAACAGGAGGCAAGCTCTACATCAAGCCCTTGGAGATTTCTTCTTCAAGATGGAAGGCACACAAAGTCCAGTCTTTGCCCTCTTACTCTGGCAGAAGCAGCACTGCAGGAAAGCTCCACAAAGCACAGTCACAGGTAGGGCAGCACTTGTTCCTCAGCGATCAGCTCTTCTCCAGGCAGAGGTTCCCCTTGATTCCAGAAGTGTTTCTAAAGTTTGTAAGTTTGGGTGCCCTTCTTATACCCATTTTAGTCTTTGAAGTCACCTTCCTTCAAAGGGGACTCACACCTTCTTGTGAAATCCTGCCTTGCCCAGGCAAGGCATCAGACACACACCAGGGGGCTGGAGACAGCATTGTCAGAGGCAGGCACAGTCCTTTCAGATGAGAGTGACCACTCCACCCCTCCCTCCTAGCAGAGATGGCTAATCAGGAATGCAGATCACACCCCAGCTCCCTTTGTGTCACTGTCTGGTGTGAGGTGAAAAACAACCCAACTGTCAACTGACCCAGACAGGGAATCCACAAACAAGGCAGAGTCACAGAATGGTTTAAGCAAGAAAATGCTCACTTTCTAAAAGTGGCATTTCCAAACTCACAATCTCAAAATCAACTTTACTAAAAGATGCATTTTTAAATTGTGAGTTCAGGGATCCCAAACTCCACCTGTCCATCTCTTCTCTAGGGGAATCTACACTTTAATCATATTTAAAGGTAGCCCCCATATTATCCTATGAGAGAGAGACAGACCTTGCAACAGTGAAAACGAAATTGGCAGTATTTCACTGTCAGGACATATAAACCACATTACTATATGTCCTACCTTATCCATACACTGCACCCTGCCCTTGGGGCTACCTAGGGCCTACCTTAGGGGTGTCTTACATGTAAGGAAAGGGAAGGTTTAGGCCTGGCAAGTGGGTACACTTGCCAAGTCGAATTTACAGTGTAAAAATACACATACAGACACTGCAGTGGCAGGTCTGAGACATGATTACAGAGCTACTTATGTGGGTGGCACAACCAGTGCTGCAGGCCCACTAGTAGCATTTGATTTACAGGCCCTGGCACCTCTAGTGCACCTTACTAGGGACTTACTAGTAAATCAAATATGCCAATCATGGATAAACCACTTACATACAATTTAAACAGGAGAGCATATGCACTTTAGCACTGGTTAGCAGTGGTAAAGTGCTCAGAGTTGAAAAGCCAACAGCAACATGTCAGAAAAATATAGGAGGCAGGAGGCAAAAAAGTCTGGGGATGACCCTGCAAAAGCAAAAGTCCAACACGACCCCCTACCAGCCTAAAGCCAGGGGAGAACAATCAATACCTTGATGTACTTCCCTGATTGGGGCGATAGAACAGGGACCCAGGCCCACAACAGCAGGGGCATGTTCCAGTTCTACGCCTTCCTGACTCCAGTTGGATCCCTCTGTCCATACTCTCAGGGCCCACTAAGCTAACCCATGGGGAACCCTTCTCCACATCTACAGACACCATCTGTGCAACACCTAACTTTACTTTGCTCACAGATGTATTGCAATGGGCAGATAGTACCACCAGGGCCAACACAGTGGTGTTGCCCACTCCACCCCCGGGGTGTGACTCTCGTCCTCCCCCCCCCAGGGGCAACTCTGTCCACCAGGACAGCAAGCCACAGTGGCCCCAGACAACTGTCAGGGATGAGAGCCCGACCTCAGGCCTCTCTAACCACTGTGACTGTGGAGAGTGGGGGGTGGTAGCCCCAGGTGCCTGGCACCCTTTGACCACTCTCTCTTCCACCAGGTCAGGGATGACAACCTGACCCTGGTCCTCCCCTCTGGGGCTCTGTACCCTCCCTGCAGAAGCGGCACCCCCAGAGTCCAAAACTGTCAGGGTGCTTGTAGAAGCAGTCCTGCACAATTCTTCCATCAGTGCAGGGATGTTAACCTGCAACTGATCCTCCAACCTGGGGTCTGTACCTTCAGGTTGGACCAGGGCTAGGGGTGAGGCTTCCCTCCCCCTGCCCTCTCTTCTGGGGTCCTGAACCACCCAACTAGGAGCGGCCCCCCCAGAAGACAACATGGTAGGGGCACTGTTAGCAGTAGCCCCTTCCTCCAGGTCAGGGGGGACACCCTTAACCTGGCCTCCCAATCCAGGGTCTGTACCCACAGACTGGATCACTGCCTGGCAACCCAGGACTTCCTGGGGGGCATACCTACCCCCTACCAGGTCAGAGTTTACCCTCTGAACCTGGTCATCCAACCCAGGGTCACCACCCTGCGGTTGAACCACTGCCTGGCACACCAGGACTTCCTTGGGAGCACACTTACCCCCCATCAGGTCAGAGTTTATCCCCTGAACCTGATCATTCAACCCAGAGTCACCACCCTGCGGTTGAACCATTGCCTGGCACACCAGGACTTCCAGGGGGGCACACTTACCCCCCTCAAGGGACACACTGTCCCGAAGGGCCACACAAGAGTCTGGCTGGCGCAGGTCTCCTGACCTCTGCCCATCTGACAGAGTCTGGATTCCCCCCAACCCAGAAATGGTCTCACCAAGGTCATTCATGGGGGGCTCTGCTCTCAGAGCTGACCCCTGACCCTCCAGGTTCTCCACTGGGGTCCGCAACCCCCTCTCAACCCTCTGTCTGGACTTCTGCACCCCCTCACTAGGAGTGGTACTGCCAGACACCAGAACTGGTGGGACGCTGGCTACAGCCGCCCCCCCAAGTTCTCCTGACACTGTGGGGTCTCCCTCAACAGATGGCCCTTTGGTACAGGCTAGGCTCCCCTCCTGGTGTTCCCGCAGGGAACCCTCCAGGACCTGGGACCGGATCTCGGGCACCTTGGGCCTCAACCCATCCCCATTCCCTCTCCTCTGAGACTGGACATGGGGTCCCTCACCCATCCCACTACACTGGGACCTACCTGGGACACTACAATCCTTCCCGACCTCACCTGGTTGAGAACTACCTAGACCACTCCTCTCAGGAGCACCCCCAAATGCCTCTTCAGACTCTCTGGTACTCACCCAGAAGTCTGCCTCCATTGTAAGCTCCCTGGGGTCAGAGAACTCACACTCCACCTGGTGTTGGCATAGCTCTGGAAAATAAGGACTAGACATATGCTCTCCAGCAATTACATCACTCAGCCCCTCACATGAATTAACCAAAGTACCCTTCACCCAACCATCCAGTGACTCTGCTTTGACAAAGCACCCCACATCACCCTCCTGAGACTGGTGAGACAGTACCTGACTGTCCCTGACACTCAACCCACACTCTTCTGGGATGTCTTCACACTCCATAACCAGGACTTCTACTTGGGGGGAACCCCTCTCCCTGTCACTCTCAACTAGAGTCAGTAGAGTGTCCCTCCCACCAGTAGGAATATGACTCCCCATGCCAGTTCCCCAATCCACCTCAGGGACCCTGTGCATCACTGGAGCTACCTCATACCCCTGAACCTCCTGGCGTGTGTTAACTCCCTCCTTCAAGTAGGGCACCACCTCTCTGGGCATGTGCACTTCTGCAGCATCACTGGATATACAATTGTTGCTGCCACCATTCCAGCTGGACTCAGCCCTCATGACTTCCAGCTCTTTCAATTTAAGCTCGTAAGCATAAATCATTTTTTTAATCTCTAAGTTCCTCCTCCTTTCTTCCAACTCCCAATTGAGCTTTTTCATCTCCCATTGGAACTCCCTCTCTGCCTGTCTGTCCTGTAACTCTTCAGGAGTCAGACCCTTGGGTGACACCCTGATACCCCTCCTGGGGACCCTCCCCCCAGGCGTAACAGGTTCCTCCACTACACCACTGTGTATCCTCTGCACTTCCCCACCCTTATTCTCCTCCTCTGTGTGCCCTCCAGCCTTCTTGATTGTCACCCAAGCCCTCTGTGCCTGTTGCAGCTCCCCCTCCCTGGTGGAGCTCTCAGTGGGACAGTCAAGATCTTTAAGGAACGGTTTCAATTGAGCAACTGAGTACTCCTTCAGTTTCTCCATTTTAAACACAGCTCCAGCTGTTGCATCTCCAGATTGAGACATGATGGTCACAAGTGCAAAGTTCCAAAAGGCAGAAAAAAATAATTTCCCAATGAAGTAAAAAGAATCAGTCAAGGGATCAGCAAAATCATGGAAGTAGAATAAAAAGAGTCCTTAAGAAAAAAATCAAAAGCTCACCAAACAAGTAGTATGTGGTCACGTAGTGGTCTGAGATCAAAACAGTAGTGTACACTTAATTACTGTATGTCAAGTACAAACACAAGTCCAATCCCGACCGCTGGTCACCAATGTTAGAAATGGGGTCTTTGGTTGACAGTCAGGTTACCCCCTGTTCAAGCAAGGACCCTCACTCTAGTTAGGATAAAAGAGAATCACCCTCAGCTAACCCCTGCTTACCCCCTTGGTAGCTTGGCAGAGCAGTAGGCTTAACCCCAGAGTGCTGGGCGTAAAGTATTTGTACCAACACACACAGTAACTTAATGAAACCACTACAAAATGACACAACACCAGTTTAGAAAAATAGGAAATATTTATCTAGACAAAACAAGACCAAAACGACAAAAATCCAACATACACAAGTCAAGTTATGATTTTTAAAAGGTTTAAAATAAAAAGAGTCTTTAGGTAGTTGTAACAACACACTAGCGCTGCTAGCGTGTAAATGTACCTGGTTTGCGGCAAAAATAACCCCGCACGGGCGGTGTGTGTCGAAAATAACCCGGCACGGGTATATGCGTCGAAAACAGCTCGGCTCGGCGAGGCGCGTCGAAAAAGCCAGCCACGCGACGGTCCGAAGTCCCGCGGCGCTGGTTGCGATCTCTCAGCCTTCGTCAGCGATGCTGCGCGTCGTTTCTCCTGCTCCGGGCGTCGATTCTCCGGTCGCGTTTCCAGCGGCGTCGTTTCTCAGCTGCGGAGCCGGCGTCGCGTCGTTTTCTCAGCCGCGATCGGATTCGCGTCGATCTTTTCTCCGCACGGTGCGCGGTGCGTGTATTTTTGTCCTTAGGCTGCCAGCCTCTCCTTTCAGGGTCCCAGGAACTGGAAGGGCACCACAGAGCAGAGTAGGGGTCTCTCCAGAGACTCCAGGTGCTGGCAGGAAGAAGTCTTTGCTATCCCTGAGACTTCAATAACAGGAGGCAAGCTCTACATCAAGCCCTTGGAGATTTCTTCTTCAAGATGGAAGGCACACAAAGTCCAGTCTTTGCCCTCTTACTCTGGCAGAAGCAGCACTGCAGGAAAGCTCCACAAAGCACAGTCACAGGTAGGGCAGCACTTGTTCCTCAGCGATCAGCTCTTCTCCAGGCAGAGGTTCCCCTTGATTCCAGAAGTGTTTCTAAAGTTTGTAAGTTTGGGTGCCCTTCTTATACCCATTTTAGTCTTTGAAGTCACCTTCCTTCAAAGGGGACTCACACCTTCTTGTGAAATCCTGCCTTGCCCAGGCAAGGCATCAGACACACACCAGGGGGCTGGAGACAGCATTGTCAGAGGCAGGCACAGTCCTTTCAGATGAGAGTGACCACTCCACCCCTCCCTCCTAGCAGAGATGGCTAATCAGGAATGCAGATCACACCCCAGCTCCCTTTGTGTCACTGTCTGGTGTGAGGTGAAAAACAACCCAACTGTCAACTGACCCAGACAGGGAATCCACAAACAAGGCAGAGTCACAGAATGGTTTAAGCAAGAAAATGCTCACTTTCTAAAAGTGGCATTTCCAAACTCACAATCTCAAAATCAACTTTACTAAAAGATGCATTTTTAAATTGTGAGTTCAGGGATCCCAAACTCCACCTGTCCATCTCTTCTCTAGGGGAATCTACACTTTAATCATATTTAAAGGTAGCCCCCATATTATCCTATGAGAGAGAGACAGACCTTGCAACAGTGAAAACGAAATTGGCAGTATTTCACTGTCAGGACATATAAACCACATTACTATATGTCCTACCTTATCCATACACTGCACCCTGCCCTTGGGGCTACCTAGGGCCTACCTTAGGGGTGTCTTACATGTAAGGAAAGGGAAGGTTTAGGCCTGGCAAGTGGGTACACTTGCCAAGTCGAATTTACAGTGTAAAAATACACATACAGACACTGCAGTGGCAGGTCTGAGACATGATTACAGAGCTACTTATGTGGGTGGCACAACCAGTGCTGCAGGCCCACTAGTAGCATTTGATTTACAGGCCCTGGCACCTCTAGTGCACCTTACTAGGGACTTACTAGTAAATCAAATATGCCAATCATGGATAAACCACTTACATACAATTTAAACAGGAGAGCATATGCACTTTAGCACTGGTTAGCAGTGGTAAAGTGCTCAGAGTTGAAAAGCCAACAGCAACATGTCAGAAAAATATAGGAGGCAGGAGGCAAAAAAGTCTGGGGATGACCCTGCAAAAGCAAAAGTCCAACACCGCCCGAGCCCGCGGACGACAAAATTCTGCCGTGTGCATCATTTTTTGGATGCGGCAACCCGCCTTGCGTTAATCATATGGAAGGTAGGCGTTCCGTCCAAAAAATGACTTAAACGGCCATGCGTCGTATTTATGCTTTCTGGCAAAAATGATGCACGGCGGGAGGCGGAGCCGGAAAATGACGCACAGCCTGATTTGCGTAAAAATTTTACGCCTGGGTCAGGGCAGGCGTTAAAATGGGGCAAACACCTGTATTTAATCAGAAAACACAGAAGCAACAGCAGAGCAGCAGAGCAGCAACAGGGAGACATGGAGGTGATTCTAATCCAGCGTGTATGCAGACGCAGAGCCCAGCAGCTACAACAACACCAGCAGGGACCCCAAAGGCAGCGCAGAAAGCAGGAGAGGATATTCCGACCCAGAACAACCCTTCATGGCCTCAGGGAACACAGCATCATCCAGAGGTACAGGTTGAACTGGCAGGCCATTCAGCAGCTGCTGCGCAACATTGAACCGCAGTTGGCACCCACTTTGCTGACACCCTGCACCATCCCAACAGAAACCAAGCTGCTTGCCGCACTTCATATGCTGGCAAGTGGCTCTTTTCAAACAACTGGTGCCCTCGTTGCCGGAATATCACAACCATCATTCTCCGCCTTTTTGCCCAAAGTACTGGATGCCATCATTGGATTTACACCCCGCCACATCTGCTTCCCTAACACACTGCAGAAGCAGCAGGAAACAAAACAGGGGTTCTACCTTATTAGTGGCTTCCCACATGTCCTTGGTGCAATCGACTGCACACATGTACGCCTTGTGCCACCTGCTGCAACTGAACATCTCTACCGCAACAGGAAGCACACACATTCCATCAACATGCAGGCCATTGTCGATCACCAGGGATTGATCACCAACATCATGGCTAAATATCCTGGGAGTGTACATGACTCCTTCATCTTCCGTTACAGCACCATCAATGAACACTTCCAGGGTGGACGGTATGGCAATGGACTACTTGTTGGTAAGTACAAAAACCTACTTATATACACACTGCACAGCAACCCTCTAGGACACACAACACATACACCACAACAGCAACATGTGAACAGGAACACACTGAGGTTGTGACATCGCTAGCCATATTTCTTAGGTCTGCAGTGAACCTGTCACACATCTGAAATTAGTGTACAGCCTAATGTTAAGATGTCAAAGACCACAACATGTGGAGTGGGTTGCCTAAATGTCACCTTGCAAAATGTAAGTGTCCCAATGACGTTTACATGAATCCATTGCATAAGTCTAAAGGTATGGGATGTCCAGGGTACATTGATTTGAACGTGTAAACCACACTGTCAATTTTAACCTGTGTATGGAACCATCATCTCACCCCTAGTGAAGACACAGGGACACCTGTATCACAAGTCACAATGCTAGGGAGGGCACACTGTACTGTAAATCCCAAAACATACTACTGACAAACGGTCAGCAGGCAAACACTCGTTCAGCCAAGGAAACAACACAATGTAGATGGTACATCCTACAAGCTTAGGATGCTACATTATAACACAAAAGAGTCACAGACAACAAAAGACAACTACTGCCATGCAAGGTCAATTCAATAAGGCCAGCTACATCAACATGATCCCATTCATTTTCTCTTTCAGCTGATCAGGGGTATGGCATCCAGCCATAGATTATGACACCTATTGGCAACCCGAGTACTGCTGCAGAGCGTGCCTACAACGACACACATAGGAGGACACGCAGCATAGTCGAGAAGACCTTCGGCATCTTCAAGTCAAGGTTCCGGTGCCTCAACATCACTGGTGGCAGCCTCCTATATTCCCCGGAGATGGTTTGTAAGATCATTCTAACATGTGCAATATTGCACATTTGCATCAAAAGGAACATTCCCGTCCTGGAACCAGAGCCACACATGCCTGAAGAGGAGGAAGAGGAGGATGCTGGCCTGCAACATGAGGGGGAACTACAGAACACGGCCGCTAGTATACGCAGGTGGCAACATATAGTCAACAATTTCTTTTAAATATAATCACCTTCACCACTTAAGTTAACTAATTTAAATAAACACCTATAATACTCACCATATCATGGTCTGGCTATTCATTTTTGCACACCTTCATCTCTACTTATCAGAATAAGAGTGTTGCCTCATGGAGCATTGCTGAGATACTGATTAGGACACTGAAAATCCCAGAGTTAATGTGATGCCTAACATACAATGGTCACATACACACACACTGTAAATGACATCTATCATGTACATTTCTCCTTTGAACGCCAATAGCATAGGACCACACCTATTTCACACATACATGTTGAAATCAAGGTCCAACGCAGCATATGGCACACAACTAAGACACCATCACTCAATAAGGGGAAAACAAGCCTCATACATGAGGCAGTCGATGTGCTTTTGCATCAGTAACAGGAATGTCTGACCAGACCCATGACAGCAGTAAGTCCAACTGCATTCAATATTTGCAAGGACTGTCTGTGACCAGAGTTCCATAGAAGCAGAACATAGACAGCGCAAGTGCCACACATATGAGCAGCATTGCACACATGACATTCCATGTCCATGTCAGCCCATTTCCGAACTCCTGACACACCCATGCACCTGGTCACAACCCACCTGTCTGAAGAGGTCCCTGGAATACTACGATGTGTACTCTGATATCACCTCCTCTACACACACAGACTAACAATAGCAATCCAGTGTGCTACACCCTTTCCTATGGTATGCCATTGTCATAGAACATCAGACTGCATGGACGTCAGGTTAATTTATACACTGTCTTCTAGTTTCAAAGCCCTGTTAGCACCTGTAGATTGCTTCCCGTGTGAAAATGTCTGTTGGTCCTTAGAATGCAAATCTCACCTACAGGACTGGTGAGAAACAGATGCAGCCCACACCTGTGATCACCTCCACGCACACCACCCATTTAAAAAAGCACTGCCCCTGCTGATGCCTGGAACAACATAGGAGTTGCCATTTTGTCAAATACACTGTTAAGCATTGATACTAATTAAGCTGTGTAACACAGCCCTTGGGTTCATTTGTCACCTTCAAAAACACAGGACATACACAGTTTGACATGTCAACTGTCTAGTTCATCCTCCAAACAGTCTGAGTCAGACCACTGATTATGTAACTTGTCAAATTGCTGGATACTGAATCACCCTGCATTCTGTCAGCCTGACTGGCATCTGTCTGTGCGTCACACTAAAGTATCCCTGTGTCTACATATGTACCACACTTGCGTTAGCAAACCTCTCATTCATCAGGGGGTATTGGGCATGGGCTTCTTCAATGCATACCCAAATACATTGTATAGCATCATCTGCCTTTTAACTGTACCATTTGAGTAAAATCCTCTGGGAAAAGCAAAATTCATGGCCCATCCCTTGTCTGGGTCTCATTTATGCATGAATGACAAAGTGTGACAGTGTCCCAGGGCCGTAGGCAGGGATTGGGTCGGGGCCTTCAGCAGAACCAGCAACCTCTGATAATGTCCATAAAAAATACACACATGTCAGGACCATGACAGTTCACACACAGAATCACAGTGCTCACAACATATTGATGGGCTGTGTGTGGTGAATAGCTGTGAGAATAATCAGCACAGAGGCTATGATGTTCCCAGATGCAGTGGGAATTGCAGAGGCTAACCTGTGTACAAATGTTGTAATGACACCTGCCGGAACATGACACCTGAGAATTATCTCACTCAGCACACCAAGGTTGCCCTATTGACCGTCTCATTAAACGTCTTTAGTGACAGGGTGGGACCATCCCAATGTAGGTTCACATGTCCTCATCCACTTTTCTCACATTGATCAACCAAGGATACTCAGTAGATACAGGAATAGCTGCCACTGACTCATGATGAGTCCTGGACCGAACTGTGACAAATTACACCCCAACCTATATACAGGATCATAATTAGATCACACACATGAACAAGACACCTATGTGCAATTGATCACTGGAAATATGTGGACATGTGTTGTCTTGTATGCTGGTCCACCACAGCCACTTGATAGTTGGGGCTCACTTCTATGGCCTCAACTGTGGTGTCATCATACATTTGAGATTCACCCTTGTCTGTCTGTGCAAACAACATGGTACCCACTTCCTCAATGCATGTGTATGACTCACTGTGGGATTCACCAACTAGTGCCTAGGAAGCTGTTACCAAAACTCTAGGACATAGGATGTTGAAAATGTGGACCATTGACATGAACAAGCATCTGCCATCTATCTGGTGCATGCTTTGTCACATGTGGTGTCTACGTTGCCCTAAATCTTGGAAGTCCACATTACGGCCCTAAATCTTGGAAGTCCACATTACGGATGTTGCTACATGTATGACTAACACATGCCCTCTCTCATTTCCACAATGACTTGCATCTAAGAATTGGACACATGGACGTCACATTCATACAAGCATATGTGCAATAATGCTTCATGTGATACACACACACTTGGTCAACAAATACATTAGTTGCCAAAGCACACACTATGAGCCAAAGGCATTTAGGTATTGTACATATGTGTGTCACATTGCTATCCTCTCCTTATGCCAAACATGCCCAATTTGTGCAACACCTATATGTAGGCCACACTTATGACCAACTATTGCGTCAGCCAACTATAAAAATACTGTGAAGGGAGTAGCGGATCATGGTCCGCTGCAGTATGATGTCACACATGTGAACATACACCATCAATGCCATAGTGTGTTAAATCAGCTTATCTCTGATGTGTCCCAAATGTACAAAACAAAAAAACAGAAAAATTGCCCAAAACCAGTTAATGCACTGAAGTTTTGACGTTCCTAGCGTTATGCGTCATTTTTTGCCCACCAATACTGTATTTGCATCATTTTTTTGGAGGCACAGGAGTGAAAATTAGCCCGCATCCAGATATTTGTACAGGCCATGTACTATTATTTGGATGCGCGCTAATTTTCACTCTTGTGTGTAAAAAATACAGTTTTGGTGGACAAAAAATTACGCATAACGCGAAAAAGGGCAGACATTTCATACAGGAAGTGATGTAATAGGATATCCTGTTTACAGATCATGTACAGTGGGTGTACTTTCACTTTCACTTTGCAGTCTATGATTCTTCTAGACTGTGTGGCTGTGTAGAGAGTGGTGTCCTGAGATTTTGTGCTTTTTTGTCCTGTGTGCTATCTGTATTGTCAATTTGTGAAATAAATATTGTTGGTGTATACTGTCCTAGTGTGTTTTGTGTCAATTTGTCCATTTACCTAGTGTTTTTGTTGTTTGTGGGAGTCTGTTGTGGGTAGTGTTAGTTTGGGGATAGTTGGGCTCTTTTAGTGGTTAAGTTTACTTTTCATCTGTATTTGTACCCCTACTTTACCCCTTTTCCCCTTTCTATTTCTTTTACCCCTATTCCCTTTCACATTTCCACTATGCCTGGTAGGCCACGTCTTGGCAGGATGGGTGAAGAGGAGTTGGGGGTGTTCATATGGCTTGTGTGCCATTTTTTGCCACTCATGATCGAGGCAGGGGGCAGGGTGATACAGGGGTATCCAACAGAGGCGCGCAGAATCCGGTGGGGAAAGGTTCTGCATCACCTGCAGCGTGTGTATGCCAGCCAGAGGAGTGACCACCAGCTGAAGCACTGGTGGGCTGACCTCATCACCAGGGAGCAGGATCTCTTGGACCACCTGGGAATCGTGATTGGTGGCACTGTTGGTGAGTACTAATCATGTAAAATTGCACGATTAAATGCTCTGGAGTGACAAAAGAGGATTTGTACTATGTCTGCCAGCTAACTTGCTGACTGTGTGTAATGCTGGGGAAACATACAGGAATAATTGATGCACTATGGTAAGGATAACAATTGCTAGCTGTCAGGTAGCACGTGCTCAGCAAACTTACAGGATACTTTTCCATGAAGTAAATTGGTGCGGCCTTTGTGTCAGACAACCAAACAAAATAGGCGCCAATCATGTCTATATAGGGTACTATTGACAGAGAAGTAAAGATGTACCAACATATTGGCTAACTTTGTTGACGCAATAGCTAGACTGACTTTAGAATCACTACATGATGCAGAAAATGAGTGCTGCCTTCACGTCAATTGATAATAGCAAAGTGGCTCAGACATATGTCTAATGTGAGTCTGGTGAGTGTGGAAGGAAAGCGTTCACGGAAGTACTATGAATGTTTGGGATTATTGTGTTCCTTTATCTTTTTGGATACATGTCAGATGTGGATTTGAAAACATCGTGAAAAGGTGTAAGGTGCCCTCAGCTAACATCTTAGAATGTTTGTTGGAGTTAGTTGTGCCACATTCCAAATATGGATGGCAGTCCAAAGGTATGCACATGGCTTCACATCTCCATGGTTGGTGCAAATCACCATAGCTGGGCCACATTAATTGAATCAAATGTAACAACAGGAGGGCTTACAAAAGACCCTGCCCCTCCCTCTGTACATTGTACCTATGTGTAATAAATGTGTCATGGCCACAAGGAATGTTTGACTGGTAATGCAGTCCTCAAGTAACCAGGCTTTGGATGTCTCTCTTGGGTGCACATGATGAGACGATTACACTCCATATTTTTTTTCAGGTCACCAATTACGGGGCATGTTTGCAACCACATGATAGTTAGAGCCAATGTATGTGTGCAGATATGTGTGTAACTGTCACAGGAGACCCATGCTATGTACAAGTTGGCCGTGATATATCAGATGCAGTATCATCATGTCTGAATGGCTGCCATTTCCTTATTCAGCCTACACATTGTATATGTTTATGAAATTGTTGCTCTGTGCACAGATTTTGAGCACATTTCTTCCTTCCATGCCTTACAGGTGGACCGGCACCCTACACTGTGGGAGAGGTGGCGACATTTGAGGACCCCGACCACTCCAGTAAGTGTTGATATGTCTGTTATGTGTTGTGTTTGCTGGTTATGGACTCGTGTGTGTTGAACGCATAGCAAGGTGTGATGCGTTGGGCAATCATTTCTCTTGTTCCATGAGTGGGATTTCAGTTTCTCACATGTTTTGAGTTGGCCAATGCCTATCCAATGGTATTATGTAGGGATTGTAGTCCATTCCTGTAGGCCCCACTGTGAGTCCTGGGGTTAGTCATGTGGAGTGCACTTGTATCAACAAAGTCGCACTGGAAGTCAGCTCTGATTTAGTCAGCCTGTCAGACCCACATTCTCCAAGATTGGTACAGTAAATTGCTTTCCAATACACTTCTGCTTCCCTATTTACCAACGTAATTATGAAACTGTAGGGAGAACCTCCTAGCAACATGTACTTCCACATGTAGTGCAACAAGTATGTGGAACTTGAGTGCAATGGCCTAGGTGTGCATGCAAATCATGATCATGGGTGTTCTTGCAACTCTGTGTCTGATGTAAGTCAGGCCTTACTGGAAGTATATTTTGTGTACCAAGTTCTGCATTTCCTGACATGTGTGGCCCTATGATTGCTCTAGGGTTTGCTGACTCCTAATTGTTGATAGACCTTACCTGTGGAGTGTGTGTAGAGCCAAACATGTGTGGAGTTTTCTATACACTCATCGGTGTACATGTTGTTGGAAATTGATAGTTGTTTATCCACCCCCCCACCCTCAAACAGGGGCATGGGTTTGTGAATGAGGTACCTAGGACTGATGCTACCAGTATGTTACGCATACATGTGAATAAGTGACTGTTTGGTTGGAACCTAGTATACAATCTCAGGTATGGCACTTGGTACTATACTGGCAAGTCCAGTTACAACTTGCAGACCATGTGGCTTTAGTTTTGCATTCTGTACACTGACATTTGTAGCCCAGGTCTTGGCGGAGGATATGCAGCATGATTCTTAGCTGATAACTGGCAGAACTCAGATGCGAGTCAAAGCCAGTTGTTACCCATCTTGTAGGTTATGGATGTGCTATGTGTGATGTGACCTTTGTAGGCTGGCCTGCCATGTACTTCCTCAGGAACATTCAATGATCTGTATTGTGATATGAGCTGTTACAAGTCCTGTAGATGTATTGTCTGATTAACTTCTTGTGCCATTTCACACAATGCAGTTACTAATGTAGAATATTTGCATTTGTCTTCACAGCTACAAACATGACTCCAGACCAGGTCCGTGAATTCCAGCGCCGGGCCATGTGATACCAGCACATCCTGCTGATGGAGTCGGGGTTCAGGAGGATGGCCCGGCGATATCGCCATGAACGGGCCTCCGGGGCATGGAGAGCCTTCCCACAGGGTGGGCCTACTTTACCCACCACAGCCACCACCAGCACAACCACCACTTCAAGCCAGGTGGCCCCATCCACAGCTGGGACTGTTGTGCCTACATCTGCTGGACTTCCGGGCCCCAGCATTGCTACAGGGGCAGGACAGCCCACTGGGCCTGGCACAACACACACACACAGACCTCCTCCACCGGTACCCAGACTGCCACAGCTCCATCTGTTGACCCTGCAGCCTTCCACAACATGGAACAGAAGATGGATTGTGTGCTGCGCAAGTTAAGCCACCTGAGCCGGGATGTGCGCCACATTAACCGGCGTGTTAAGTCAATCAAGAGGACCCTCCGCAGGGCCAACCTCTAGACAGTATTTGAAATGGAAATGATTCCCTCCCCTCCCTCCTCTTTCCTTGTTTTTATAGTTAGTGGGCTTAGGGGGCTTAGTGTTAGGTTAGTATAGGCTGTTAGTTTAGTTAGTGTTAGTGGGTGGGGGTGGGGGTCCTGACTCTTTCTATTTTTACTTATTAAGTGTGTGTGTGGGTGGGTGGGGGGCTATGTTGGGGTTCTTGTGTGTTTAAAAAAAAAAGAAAACAAAACTAAAATAAAAAAATATATATTGGTTTAGGATAGTATAGTATGTGTTTAGGTTAGTATGTGTTGTCCTCCATGTGTCCCGTCTCATAAGGGGGGTGTGGGTAGATGTTTAGAACGTTTCTTTAAATGTGATAAGTAAGTGTGGCTTAGGTTAGTTAGGGACAGTTGTGGGTAATGAGTAGTCAGGGTAGATTAGGGTAGGTAAGATTTTTCCCTCAGTTTCCTCTTCTGTGATTAGCATTTAATAAATATTTGGTTAACCCTTAACAGTATGTGTTAAATGGTACTTGATCCTGGGTTTGGATTCAGTGTACTTACATTTTGTACTATTACATTTGTGTCCTATACTACAAAAAAATCCCAACTGAGCTGTACGATTGGCAGCTAGCCCAGAGCTACCTTGCAAAGTGTCCACCCTTCGTTGCAACCACCAATCACAGTTAATATGGATGACAATGTGTTTCTGTTGATAAGTGTGTTTTCAAAGTCACAAACAGTGCTTCCAGACTTGGTATTGGGGGAACAGTTTTAGGATTGACTGCAGTGTGATGATCAAGGACACCCTTATAAGATGAGTTCTCATTGGCACTCTTGTATTCTTGTCTTCATGACTCTCATACGTCAGTTGTGACACAGTTCAGCATGATTACCTATTTGTATGTAGACTCAGACACCTTCATTTATGCAGTTTTTTTAGTGTTTGCTTAGATTAGTGTGCACTGTTATATGTGTTAGTATTGCATGTTGACAACATTTTGCGGCCACTATTTGATGACTTAGATATCCCTTGAGAAAGCATTCTTCTGTCCAACACAGCATGATGGTGTACGGTTTCTCACTTCATCAGATCTTACCCTCAGGAAGGGCAGAGTATGATGCAATCATGGGCACTGTGCTGATTTATCTGACTACATAATATCAGGACAGTTGTATTGACAAGCTACGTAATTTGACACATTTCAGTTATCTACTGCACAGTTGATATGTCACATTACCCAGAGGCAGATTTGTTGTGTAAGTGCTATTTATTGAAAAGTGCTGTAGTGTTATCTGTACATGATTGTGAGTCCATTATAGTGACATCTTACATTGTGATCCTACACAAGGGTTTACCAAAATGCTTTAGACATGCTGGGGTTGATGTTTCAGACAGTGCAGAGGGACAGATTTTGCCAATGAGTAGGAGAGAGACAATCACTGGGATAGGTGACAAGATATACAGTGGTTTGCAGAACAGTGCTTGAGTACAGTTGTTGCAAGACTGGCAAGTTACAAAGTGCAGGACCTTGGTAATAGTTGGCCATGTGGCAGGGACTAGTGCTTCCGGGTAATTTTCCTTGTGAATGTGATCTGTTCCATGTCTTCTTCTTCTGATGTGTATGTTGCCTCCTCTGTCCTTGTTGTTGTTAATTGTGAAAGGGCAACACACACATCAGTGTTAGAAGACGTGGAGTCAGACATCCCGGTCGCTGCTCCCTGTGAAGGTCTTAAGGGCAGTACTGCAGCAAGGAGTATCTGTTGGTTCTTGAGAATAGCAGCCACATCACGATGGTAGGCAGCCAGGTCGGCCCTGAGGGGTTCAATGTTGCATTCGTGCACGCGTTGACAGGATTGTTGTGGTAGGTGTCTGGTCAACTGTATTACAGCTGTGCTGATTTCCCTTTTTTTTTTTTTCCGTTCCTGCAAGATAGATGTTAGGGCTTGCATAGCTGCTGCCTGATCTACAGATGACATCATGCACGAACGCACCCCCTCAAGGCTGCCTGCCATAGTTTGCATCCCCACCGCACCTCCTTGACCAGCTCCCGCTGTACTCCAACTACAGTTCTCTCAAAGCTGGTGCCAGTGTCGTCTGAGTCCTCAGCTGTATTGGAACTGGCAGGTCTTACAAATGGGGTGGTGGGTGGATCCTCTGTGATGGCTGCTTTTCTGTGCTCCTCCTTGTGACTGAAGGTGGGGTCTGGAGGGTTTCAAGGATCTTTTGGATAGTCTCCTGGGGAATGTTTATCGGCTCGTCATCCATGTCATCAGGGTAATCTGGGACAGGCATATCTGCAGGAGATCCATCTTCCTCTGCAATGAAACAGCGTACAATTAGTGTGTCTGTGTTGTGGCAATTTTGATGTGACATGCCTGCCTTGTGATGAATTCACTTTGTGATCTTGTTTCGTGTTCATTGCTCCAGTCCTTCATATGGGCATTCTCCAGGCCTATGGCCCACCTGCATGTCACATGTATGTTATTGAGTTATTAGACTTGTCGGCATCATCGCCTCTAGGTGTTGTTTTAGGCCAAATAGAGAATTGCCACCTTCTTGTCCTACTCAAGCCTCCGTCTACATCCATTCTCATGGTGAGACCTTTCACTGGCTGTGGGTGTTCTGATGGGCCTGGCAGCACACTTAACAATCTGGACCTGCCCCAATCTCTGATCTTTCACATCCACTTAAATGTATTTGACCTGTGGCATATCCTATGCATATCAATGTTATGACACAATATGGATGTTGGCATTGGTAATGTGTACTGCTGATGTTGGGGAATGTGTCTTACATTGGATTGCCCTGATAATCGTATCAGTGTCCTAGTTCCTCCTCTGACTGTGCAGGTGTATTTCAGTGACCAGTTACATGTGTCCCCCCCTCAATGATGTTGTCTGAGCAGTATGACATTTGGGATGTTGCATTGTTACCCAGGCACAGGATGGACCCTGACATATGCAGCATGGGTGTGTCCTTAGTGCTGTGTAGCTCCTATTGTTGTTGAAATTGGCTGATGTTTGCTACAACTATAGGCATTGACATTTGACAGTACTGGGGCCTTTGTCTGGTTTCTGGGGATTGTTGAAGTTGTCATCCTCAACCCCCTAATTTAGGTGTGTATGATCCATGGGGAGGTTACTGCTATTGGCTACTTGAGCTGCACACAGAGCGGAGGTGGTAGTGGCAACTGTTGTCGCAGTTACATTCCAGTTGTCAGTATGGCTAGAGGTTGTTAAGAGGGCCCTAGTTAATGTAGGGGGTATGGTGGCTGATGTGTGCCGGGATGTCAGTTTGACGTTGTGCCCTTCCCTCCTGGCGTGGCTTTCCCTTTGCTCCATCGTTGGCATGACAGCATGCCCCCATGGGATTGTTGTTGGTGTAGTGTAATGGTGTGCCCCAGCGTCTGTCTGTGCAGCAATGCCCCCATGCCGTGCCCCTTTACCCATGCCACTCCATGTATATGATGACTTCCATGCATTTTGTGGTCGGTATCCCCCCTGCTCACAGTTGACATTATTGCATTATAATTCCCCATGCGACTTACTCTGCATGTGCGTTGTCTCCCGGTAGTCTGCGCTGTCCTGTCCTTGAATCCCTGTGACGATCTCCTCAGGGATGACGGCTGCGACCATCTCCTCCATGTGGTCCAGGGCCTTCTGGTGTGCTAGACTCCCACCTCCAGTCTGCAGTGCTGCCTTCCTGATCCTGGCCATCTTTTCCTTGGTCCTGCGCTTGCAGTCATGCCAGCGATTCTTGCACTCAATGACTGTTCTGCGTACTTCTGCCACACTGTTAATCTTGTCGACAATTTGTTGCCATATAGCCTCTCTCCTACTAATTGGCAACTTTGAGGTGACAAACAGTTGGTGCTTGTGTTCCATCACCTCTTTCACCAGAATTTCCTGCTCCTCTGCACTGAAGCGACACTTTCTTTTCTTCTTATAAGTGTCCTGATTCTTGTGTGGGTCCTACTGGGTGGTTCCTGGTCTGCTGTCATCTTCCTGGGGTCTGTAGTGGCATCTGGGATCCATTTTGGCTCTCCTCTGGTGAAATGGCAGTGTTCGCGTTTTTTTTTTTACGCTATTGCTATTGCGTCAAAAAATCAGTCATTTCCGCTGCGTTAACGTCGTTTTGCTTTACGACTTGACGCTGCGGTGTGCGTCAAAAATAATGACTCCCACCTGTGGCTTGCGCCGCCGTGCGTCAAAGTATAAATTTGACGCCCGCACCGCGCACAAAAATGACATTAGCCGGCGGTAATATTTTTTACGCAAAACTGCGCCAGCGCAGTTTCGGGTCAAAAAGTATAAGTATGGCCCTCAGTGCCTTTCTTTGCTGTCTCTTGATGATTCAGGGAATGAAGCATATTGGGGCAACTTAGTTGCCATTCACTTGTGTCCTACGTTGGAGTATGCATCCACATCATTGAAAGATTTTCAGATTCAGCGTTGAAAGTGAAGATGGCAGCAAACAGCTCTTCACAAAAGTTATCTGGCACATCTTAGCAGTATTCATGAAAATCATAAACGGTTTCTGGACCTCTAGCTTTTAAAAGCTTGGCTATCACCTTCTCCTTGGCCAGAATGAGACTGCAAGTTTACATGATTATATTAAGGTGATATCCTAAATATTCTTTCACTTCACAGCGTTTGATAAGAGTGATAAAAGTTATGTGTTTACACTCTTTCAATACATGATTGCAGTGTATCTGATAACATGCTTAACGAACCCTTCTGCATTCACTATTACATGTGAGTCATACTTGCTCTAAGGACACGATTTCTGTGCCATCCTTATGATTGCCATATATCTCAGTATCACCGAGAAGCATGTGACATCTGACATGATTGTCCTCATGTTTTTGGTCTGTAGAGCCATATAATGATTATCCAAGGTGAGAGAGATGGCATGGCCTTCATTTGAGCATTGTTAATATTGTTCTGAAATTGGGTGACCATGTTTTTGAAAGATGCAGAGAATGGGAGAGGAAGAGATCACTTTCAATGATGTGCACTCTAAAGGACCTACGGATCCTGTTAGTTGTACTGAAGAAAGACTCATTCATCAATGTTTTTCAATGTCTCTGGAAAGTATACTAGGATGGATGCTTCTAACAGTACTTGATAATTGGCGGTGGGATTTTTTTTTTAGCTATGTTTGAGAGGACCACTTCTTAAACTCATGTGAGATGTAAATTGTATAGAAGGCACCCAGGAGGGTACGTAGCTCCAAATATAATGATGATTTCTCACAAGGGATATGCTTAGAAAAGCAACCACGTGTTGACTGCAAAGTTGACTATTTCACACTGGTGACTTACCCTCCACGTTCCCTTTACATGTATCTTCCTTTAAGACCCCAGACAACGAGCAAGCCTTGTGACTCACAGCAAGAAAGCACTAAAGCAGACAGAGCCTGGCCCAGTGCCAAAAGCCAGTATGTCGGACATGCAATCACAAAGAAAGTCAGGAAAGTCCAATGAAAGCAAAGCAATAGGAGAGCGTAACTCCTTAAAGAGGTGTGGTCAGTGACGGCGTGCTCCTCCTTACTCTATATGCGCCTTGTTGGACCCGGAGCGGTGTTAATCAAATTTGGTGCTCCTAACTGGACCTGTGTCAGTCTAAGCATCACATTTAGCATGTAGAACCTTTTTGGCCCTACACAAATTTTAGAGTCTAAAACCGTAAAAGTTTATTTTCAGATTTTAGTCATAATGAAATCAATTAATATGGCCAACAGCAATGAATCAACAGATCAGAATGCAAAGCTCAATAAAAATACAGTAGCAATGAAATAAGTCATTATATTTCTGGTCAGTCAAATTCAAACTATAGGATTTTAGAGAGCAATCCAGCATTGGTTCACCTCCAAGTGTCAGAAGGAAAGGGCTCCTAACACCGAAAAAAGAGCATAGTTTTCCACAGTTCTGAACAATAGATTTCAGACCTTATATACAGTTTTACGTGATTTTCACAAGTGTATCCAATAAAAATTAATCTAGGTGCAATAATTGCAAATTAATACATTTAGAAAACCTCTCATAATTTTACAATATGGAGCTTCGCACAAACTACCCATTAGAATAAACTTGTTACATCACGGATTATTCTGCAAAAACGGCTAGGGGCAACCTTGAATTAAATATATTTTTACTCAAAGTAGCTTGTGAAGGTTGATGCTTTTCTAGTAAAAACACATTCAAACATAATCCTACTGAGACGTGAAAATACCATCCACGTGATACAGTAAACAAGGTCACAAGCAAGGGGGAATGTGAGGCCTAAAGTTGTCATATTAGCTAGAAGTCGAGTTTCATTAGTGTAAAGCATTTAATTTCAGAAACTTGCAGTGGACATGGTAGCAGAGCTGGGGACTGTTCTAAAGAGGATGCAAGGAAGATGGATGAGGCACATACAATATATTCTGAGTGCTTTGAATGCACTAGACCCAAGGTTATTGGTACTTTTAAGTTTACTCATTGTAAATTATTTTCATGCATGTCACAGAATGCGCTTTGCTGTTACATAAAAAACATAAATTTAACTGAAAGTCACCAGCAACATGCACCTCATAGTACCTCACAGCCACAGCTGGATTCCCACTCTTCTTACCCTTTCCCTCCTCCCAGAAAAGGATGCCATTACGCTTTGTCTGACTGAATAAAGCTATAGTCATGCGCTGTTGCTGTATGGGTGTGTGTGTGGGGAAAGAGGCATCATAGAGAAGTAGATTTGAAGCTGTGGAAGGCAGCAGCTGCCCAGGGATAAGGTGTCACGCACAAAGCCCTGCTTTGGCGAGTGCAGGTACCGGACCTAAGGGCCTCCTGCTGCTGAAATAGAGCCGAGAAGCATTACATCATGATGGCATAAACCAACTACTGCCTCTCCAGGAAAGGAGATATAAGTGGTTTATCCGGCCTTAGACGTGTAAGCTGAGTCCATCCTAAATGGCTTTATCTGCCAATTCATATATAAACACCATAACCTAACACTAGACTAGAGGAGTCGAGAGAGCACTAGCAGGAATACACACTCACTTAACACTGGATAGGGTTTGGTTCATGCCACCTCACTTTAGGCCACAGCTCTTTGTCGAAAAAATTCACACGTTCCTGATTTCTCTTGAAATGCTTTAACCAAGCTGTAGGACGACTTAAAACATGTCAACATGTATATAACATGCACGTCGGAACCTCCCGCCTTTTTACACAAATGTTGTCTATCCCTGGCCCTGTTAAGCTCTGTACGTGCTTGTTAGAGAGAAAAGCAAACTTTGTTTTTTGTTTTAAACACCCCCGCCCAGTGTTCATCAAACAGCAGTTTACCTGGTATATTCCTTGAAGAACCCGTGATCTCACAACCTTTTCCGAGGGCTTTAAAAGTACATTTTAGGGCTGCACTGATGTTGGAAAGAAACTAAATCAATTATCTGTGTTAAATAGATAAAAAAATAACAATAAGGAAAACATAATAACTGTGTACAAGCGTCTGCACACCATTTAAATCAAAATAAAATGTTTGAAAGGAAACTTTCTTTCAAGAAATATTTACATACCATACAAACAATGCATTCCCTACGCAACAATACCCCTACATATTGTTCCGAGGTGGATACATATCAAAGGCAGTTTTACAAGGCATTCTATACCTCAAGACTCAGGACTTTTGTAGCAAATTGTGTATTTGTTAAGGGTTGCAAGTTATCACATTGGTCTTATGTGTTGATGCTTCATAGACAAACACTACAGTGACCTTTGGGGCCTCCCCCAACAAGCTTTACAAAATATTACAGCACTATGGTATATTTTATAGTAAAATCGCCAATCAAAATGCTCAAATGGTAACAGGTTTTAAATACCACCTGAAATGTTGGTGTGTGCTTCACACCAAAAGGTCATTTGAAATATTCCCTCTTTCAAAGTACCCAGCACACTGTCTTTATTAATTCTCCCCTAAATTTCCTCCATGTACACAGGTCTCACTATCAGGAGTTACGATGTAAGGGCTCATGGAACCGAAGTAAGGAATTTTGTTGCCACACAACCTGGGCAAGAGATTCTTCGGGGTTCCTACAATGGGGAATAACATATCAGTAGACTCCATAGGTAAAGCCTGAGCTCTATGATCGATATCAATGTCCCGGTCATAGCAGAAGGTATTCACTAGGCTGTGGAAAATACTGAGCACAAAAGACAAGGCAAGACGGGAGTAAGCACCTAAAAAAGCAGAGAATATGTCTGATTTATGACTGATTCATGACTGAGAATGGTATCACCAGTCCTGTGCCAGAGAGGGAAGACTCTCCAGACTCCATTCACCCCAGAAACCCGTGCAACAGCCTTTGTCATCCGCAACCCTACTCAAAAACCAAAGATCTGGAACACTTAAGGTACCTTGACCCATTGCAGCAAAGATCTGTCCGCAGCATCCTGAAAAATAAAAATAATGAGGACCAATAAGCAACCAGCGTCCAAAAGAAACATAACAGCCCACCAACTCTGCATAACAGGTTCTGCAGCTCAAACATCCTGCCACCTTCACTAGTTACCAAGCAGTACTTGCGGGGTCAGATTTACAAGTACATTTGCAAGTAAAGTTGCTGCTCTGCGTTGCATCAATGGAAGAGCAGAACTGCACCATATTGACTAAGAAGTGCACTGTATTACTTGAACTGAATCTCTGTCCCGCCAAAGAGGAAAAAAACGAGAAAAAAAAACATTTCTCCTTGTTACGCTAGTCTTAGGGAGACCGGGATTCTGATGCAAATTACTGTCTACAATTCTTTGTAAATAGGGATTCTTGTCAAAACCCATGGGTCGTTGCATGGGAATGCCTATGCGCCTGCCACGGAACCCCTTATTAAACCAAAGTAATGTCAGGTATAGCATTACACTAAGCTGTGTTACTTTGGGTTGCAATGCAATGCAAATCTCGATTTGCACGCACGGATTGTAAACCCCACAAGTATACTTTGTGTCGGGTTTGCATTAAAAGACTAATGCAAACCCAAAGCAAAGTCTTGATAAATCTGGGCCAGGATCCTTCAAATTCATTAACAGACATGGCTTACAAGCAAGACCTGCTAGGGCAAGGAAAGCATGGTTTCTGCTTCAGGGAAATTTACTGAACTATTACTCCATACACAGCTGTCCATAGCTTTCACGTGGCCCTATTTCATGTGGGACACATTCAGCCATGTATCACTTTCTAGTTAGTAGCCATTTTAATGCTGTAATTTGAGCCTAATCTTACAATGTTTAAAAGCCATGCTACACATCCAGGAATACAAAGGGTTGGTGACAGAAAGCTAGGGTTGTTTAGAAATGCCAGTCTTCTCTGATGATGTTTTGAAAACCTGCAGATAACAATTTACCCTTCTCCATTGTTTACAAAGGAAGCACGCATAGCTACTGACCATGCAGAATGTGCCCTCTGAGAGGTGGGTATGCGTAATGATGATGGTCGCTGCAGTCCAACCTATCTGGTTCCGGAATGAAAACTGTTGTCAGTCACCCTCCTGTGCAGCAAGAAGAGACTGTCCGAAACTTTCAGGTCATTTCATTCAGTGCCCCTTCGTTAGGCCCACAAAATAGAGATAGACAAAGACCAAGAAGTCAGAGAATCAGCTTTCCCATCAGAAGCTATTTTCCCAGTACATGGGAAGCAGAGCAATCTTCATGATTGGCATTGATTTGCTCTTCAATCAGATACACATTCAAATTTACACCCAAGTACACTGTGTTCACTTGTGACAACAATAAGCAGATTAAATGGAAGTGAGAGAATTATAAATACAAAACATGTCTCTCTGAATTCAGTGTACATGTGTAGCACATCATTTCTTCACCATGGGAGCAAATGTTGTTGCCTAAGAGCGCAATGTGTATATAGATACAGTGTGTTCTTATGTCATGAGTCATGTGTGAGCCCATGCTTGCAAAGATAAAAACAAAACCACAAGTCCCAGAATGCTATATGCTATAGGTTAAATGAGTGAATGAATGAATGCTGCGCTTAGAAAGTGCACTGC
Organism: Pleurodeles waltl; assembly: GCF_031143425.1. Classification (NCBI taxonomy): domain Eukaryota; kingdom Metazoa; phylum Chordata; class Amphibia; order Caudata; family Salamandridae; genus Pleurodeles; species Pleurodeles waltl. The sequence continues at coordinate 474,627,688 of NC_090451.1, forward strand.
CACTCCCAAAGGAGCATCCTGGCACTGAGCAGAAATAAGTATGACTACATAGCATGCAGTGACCTGCGAGGAGTGTAATTCAAAGAATGAGCTAGTAGCACAATGCATTGAGGACCTCGAAGATCCATGTCTTACGCTTCTGCCTAAAAATGGCTTCTAATTAAATGAGTCTCATGTGCCTGGGTAGATAGTTCCAAGCCTTGTACCAAGGATTTTTCACCCCATGTCTTAAGTCTAAATGTAGAAGGCTTAAGAAGATTGGCATGTGATGACCTCAGCATCTGTGACGTTGTGTAGTGGGTGAATGTGAAACTTAGATTTTTTGCCCTAGTGCTCTATAAGCTCTGAAAGTGAGTAAAATAATTTTAAAGAGGACCCTTTTATGCACAGGCAGCCAATGTAAAGCTTCCAGGGCTGCTGACGCAGAGGATCATCGGGAAAGTTTCAATACCAATCTGGCAGCAGCGTGTTGTACCACCTATAGTTTCTGAATAGTTGGTTTTGATGAACCTGCATTCTAACTATTGCAGCAGACCAATCTGGACGACATTAATGCAAAGGCCAATGTCTTTCTTGCTGCTTATGGAAGGTAGTCACAGAACTTTTTTTTGTGATTTGGTTAGACTAAAACACATTACCGCCACTTCAAGTGCTTGTGAGCAGAATGACAGAGAAGTGTCAAATTATATTTCAAGGCTTTTTACAACTTTGACTGTTGCTGGTGCCAGCACCTGAATTTTTAACAGCATCCGAGGTCAGCTGCCATTTTCAACAGAACAAACTCTATAGAGTGTCTTGGATGGAAACCCTGGCAATTGCTTTAGGTTTTAAAAATGCTTTAGCAATTTTAAAAAGGTTATTTTGTTAGAGTGGGCTTTGTCAATTTAGGTGGAGAAAAATACCTTTTTTGCCATCTTAATCTGACCATGGTAAGTTTCCAAAGCCCTTTTGAATTGTAGCAAGTCTTCCGCATTACAGGCTCTATGCCATTTCCATTCCAGTTGTTTGCAGCAGAGGTGCCGTTCTGCTGGAGCCTGAATGTACCATGGAACTAAGGCCTGAGAGCTCCGTATTGGTGTGTTGATTGTGTTTCACATGACTCGAGGGGCACTTGGTAGCTTTGTGACACATATGAGAATGATGGAATAAGCCTAAAGGGCAATGGAGAAGTAAAACGTGCTATTATGGTTTATGTCACAGTACAGCAGAGTGGTACAGTAGAAACTCATGTGTTCAATTGAAATTGTGAAATGTAAAAAATAAATTGAATGAAAAACGTTAGTGCAAAGACAAGGTTCCAACTAAGACAGGTCCTGATTTTAAGGCTTGACAATTTTCTGCTCCATTAATCTGATCTACCACAACTTCATATTCAATTAGCATTTATTTGGTTCCTCCTTTTCCACTTCTCTTCCACCCCTGCTCCTTTCATTATGTAACAACAAAGCAGCGAAAATAAGGGAAACAAGGCTGTCAAGGAGGAAAGGCAATAACAACCTCACATATTCAAATGTACATTATTCAATAAATAAAGAAATTGCTTTTTAAAATTCAGAACATGGAAAAGAGCCACAGTTAACACGCTTTTGAGATCATGCATTGGTATCAGTTATAAGTCCTGCCTGTAGCGACTGTGCCACTCTACTGCAGTGTTACTTTATTTTTTAATTCCATAATAAAATCTGGAGAGAACTCTGAAGTGAACGTGCCACATTTCCCTCACTGGCCTGAAAACAGCAAAGTGCTGCTGAGAAGCACATGTGTTGATGCTTACAAGGAAAGTTGCTTAAAATGGTTTGTGGGACCGCTCTTGACCCATGGGCCTATATTGAGTGTCACTATCTAGAACGTTGCAATATTCCTCTGCCTGCCTGTTTCAGTTCCCCAAAGTTAAACAAGCTTTGGCAGAGCCATTAGGTCTCTCTTTTTGCATGTGAATGCAAGTTGACTACTTTAGCTTTTTTCATTATTTTTGAGTAGTAAACTGTGTATAGTACCTAAAAATGACAAAATAATAAAGTAATACTATCACAAAATGTGCCACATAATTTGCATTTTTCTGGCTGCATAACTCTAGACCTGTTGCATAGTTTGGCTCTCCCCATCTACATAATTCCAGTGGCCCTCTTTAAATCCAATGATTAATTGTTATCTACATTGGGCCTCTTTTATCACCAACATGTGGACAATATGGAGTTTCCTGAATATAAATAGTAGGACCTCCACCAACCATTTCAAAAGGGGGTCTTTCCAGAATACATAGCGGACTAACCTATCAGAAACTGAAAGTCAATTAAAAAACAAAACCAAAATCCCCAACAATTCTGCAAATATGATTAACAAAACTCAAAAAGACAGGTCTTTGCTCTGCGCTCATACAGAATGCCAAATCTCTAGTCTTTATATGGCAATAAATCCAGCCAAGAAACCCATCTGTTTCAGGTGGTTCTCAGGGTAGCTGGAAAGACACCTCCTTATGACTCAGACAGGGGACTAACTTCATGCTGCTTGGGAGGGGCCTGAACCACAAGCTCCAGACTCCTTTGTGGCATCAGAGCCGCTGGCTGTCATTTTGTGTCCTGAGGCATAGTGAAAAGGTCGCTGCATTCTCACTCCGTGGGATGAACTTCACACTGCTTGGTCTGGCCCGAACCACAAGCCCCAGACTCCTGTATGGCCTCAGAGCCTCCGGCTGCCATTTTGCCCCCGCAGGTGCAGTGAAAAGGTTGCTACATTCCCACTCTGTGGGACGAAATTCACGCTGCTTGGGGGGGCCTAAACCACAAGCCCCAGACTCCTTTGCGGCATCAGAGCCACTGGCTGCCATTTTGCGTCCGGAGGTGCGGTGAAAGGGTTGCTGTATCCCCACTCCGTGGGATGAACTCCATGCTGCTTGGAGGGGCCCAAACCACAAGCCCCAGACTCTTTTGCGGCATCAAAGCCGCCGGCTGCCATTTTGCGCCCATTGGCACGGTGAAAAGGTCGCTACATCCCCACTCTGCGGGACGGGCCTGGGTGCATGCCCGAGCGAAGACCGGGCCAAGAGTGGGCCCTTCTGTGCCCGTCTGAGCCAGAGGAGGCTAGGCATACTCTGTTGGCTTGTTGGCCTGAGGATTTGCATAAATCTTGCATAAATTAATAAAGATTATCCTATCTAGTCATTGTAGATCATATTTATAATGGGGAAAAGGAAGCAAAATCAAATTGGGAATGATCTTAGCACAAAATCTCCTAGCACTACAAATATGATTACTAACTATCTTACATACGCAATGGGGAAACTCAATGAAGAGATTATCAGTGCCGAAGCACGTCTAGTGGCGACCAAAAGTGTTTCACATGAGGCCATGATAGAAGTGAGTACTGATGCTGCCAACTCGATTATTGAACTAGAATCTCCAAAGGAAAGTATTTTGTGGGGTGGCTCCCAGATCCTCTCTAGGCCCATCAGTACCAAAAGGCATAATAGTAGGAATTGAACCCCTGAATAGTATAGGTGATCTAACTCCTCCTCCACCTAAGAAGAAGAGAAGCAGGCAGACAACAAAATCTAATCCCATGCCACTTTCACAGCCTCCCAAGGGCAGGAAAATAACCTCTGAAATACATGAAGGACACTCCCTAGTTGCACCAATAGGCTATGATGGCCCTCGATTAAAAAGTATGGAAACTTTCTTAAAAAAATTACATAGTAAATTAGACAACATAGGTGGTCATTCCGACCTAGGCGGGCGGCGGTTGCCGCCCGCCTGTCGGAAGCCGCCTGAATACCGCCCCGCGGTCAATAGACCGCGAGGGGTATTCTGACTTTCCCGCTGGGCCGGCGGGCGATCTGATTCAGATCGCCCGCCGGCCCAGCGGGAAAGCGCCTTCCACAAGGAAGCCGGCTCGGAATCGAGCCGGCGGAGTGGAAGGCGTGCGACGGGTGCAGCAGCACCCGTCGCACTTTTCAGTGTCTGCATCGCAGACACTGAAAAGCCTAGTTGGGCCCTGTTAGGGGGCCCCTGCAGTGCCCATGCCATGGGCATGGGCACTGCAGGGGCCCCCAGGGGCCCCAAGACGCCCGTTCCCGCCGGCCAGGTTCTGGCGGTAAGAACCGCCAGAGCCAGGCCGGCGGGAAGGGGGTCGGAATCCCCATGGCGGCGCAGCATGGAGGATTCCCCAGGGCAGCGGGAAACTGGCGGGAGACCGCCAGTTTTCCCTGTCTGACCGCGGCGTTAGTGCCGCGGTCAGAATGCCCTTAGGGGCACCGCCGGCCTGTCGGCGGTGCTCCCGCTCCCGTTGGCCCTGGCGGATTGTATCCGCCAGGGTCAGAATGAGGGCCATAGAGTCCAAAGTATTGCTAGAAATTAAGGAGATAAAAGAATGTGTAAGTAAGATAGAAATAAGTGTTACTATGGTGATTAATGCTTAAAGCCCCGTCCCTGTTTTCGACACCGACCTGAATGAGAATCAGGTGAGTATAGGTACAATTAACATTATAATGACAGGGAATGAGGACCCTAATAAAAGAGGTATGAAAAACTATCACCCTGCACAGAAGGAATCATCTCAACAAAAGGCACCTATTACTATTCAAGTGAGGCAACTAGATGTAAATCATAAATGGCAGAGTGTGAATAGAGATTGATCTGCAAAGGAGGTTTTACAACTACTCCCAGATGCCTCTCGCTATACCATCATACTAAAAAATGTCCCCAAATTGGGATCAAACATCGTTGAAACCTGGCCAGAATTAGGTAACAAAGTATCACATTGGATGTAAATGAATATATGCACACCTGATACATTATTTCATGAAATTTTATATGCAAGATGAGTTCGGTGGGTGGGATATTTGGAAGAAGAAGAGGGGGATTGTATAGTGGTTAATTTTCGTGACCATCACTTTGTAGGAAAATTACTGCTAGATTTAGATAAAAGACATCGAACCTGCAAAAAGATGAGATGGGAGATAATGGCTGTCCCCTTAGGGTATTTCCATAGAACACTGACTATTCTAGGTGCAAGGTGCTTAGGGGATACAGTCATTTGGATGGGTATGACACTTTAGAATGCTTCAATCGTTTTACCCCCCTGAGTAACACAGAGGATTTGGATTGACAGCAGGAGGATATGAATAGAATAGGGGTGCTTGCCACAGATGAAATATCAAACATCACTATAGAGCCAAAATCCAATATCCTGAGCTGCGATGGTAATGTGGAGATTGACAGGAGGTCCTTAACAAGGGGCTCAATTACCCTTATATCATGGAATATAGCTGGCGTAAGAACTAAGGGGCATATTTATACTCTGTCTGTGCCGAATGTGTGTCAAAAATGTTGACGCACATTCAGCGCAAACCTTGCCCCATATTTAAATTTGACGCCCGAGCTTTCGGATGTCAAAATACTGCTGTGTGCGTAATTTTTTGGATGCGGGAACCCGCCTTGCGTTAATCATATGCAAGGTAGGCGTTCCCGTCCAAAAAATGACTGAAACGGCCGTGCGTCATGTTTTTGCTTCTGGGCAAAAATGCTGCACGGCCGGGAGGCGGAGCCGGAAAATGACGCACAGCCTGATTTGCATAAAAAATTAACGCCTAGGTCAGGGCAGGCATTAAAATGGGGCAAACACACCTGTATTTAATCAGAACACACAGAAGCAACAGCAGAGCAGCAAAAGGGAGACATGGAGGTGCTTCTCATCCAGCGTGCACGCAGACGCAGAGCCCAGCAACAACAACAGCAGCTACCACAACACCAGCAGAGACCCCAAAGGCAGCGCAGAAGGCAGGAGAATATATTCCGCACCAGAACAACCCTTCATGGCCTCAGGGAACATGCATAATCCAGAGGTACAGGTTGAACTGGCAGGCCATTCAGCAGCTGCTGCGCAACATAGAGCCACAGTTGGCACCCACCTTGCTGACACCCCGCACCATCCCAACAGAAACCAAGCTGCTAGCTGTACGTCACATGCTGGCAAGTGGCTCCTTTCAAAGCACTGGCGCCCTGGTTGCCGGAATATCACAGCCATAATTTTCTGCCTTCTTGCTCAAAGTACTGGATGCCATCATTGGACTCACACCCCGCCACATCTGCTTCCCGAACACACTGCAGAAGCAGCAGAAGACAAAACAGGGGTTTTACCTCATTAGTGGCTCCCACACGTCCTTGGTGCCATCGACTGCACACATGTACGCCTTGTGCCACCTGCTGCAACTGAACACCTATACCGCAACAGGAAGCACACACATTCCATCAATGTGCAGGCCATTGTCGATCACCAAGGATTGTTCACCAACATCGTGGCAAAGTATCCTGGGACTGTTCATGACTCATTCATCTTCTGTCACTGTACCATCAATCAACACTTCCAGGATGGACAATATGGCAATGGACTACTTGTTGGCAAGTACAAAAACCCACTTATATACACACTGCACAGCAACCCTCTAGAACACACAACACATACACCACGACAGCAACATGTGGAAAGGAACACACTGAGGTCGTGACATCACTAGCCATGTTTCATAGGTCTGCAGTGAACCTGTCACACATCTGAAATTAGTATACAGTCTAATGTTAAGACGTCAATGATCACAGTGTATGGAGAGGTTTGGCCAATTGTCACCTTGCAAAATGTAAGCAGCTCACAGATGTTTAAATTAATCCATTGCATAAGTCTAAAGGCATGGGATGTCCAGGGTACATAGATGCTAACGTGTTACCACCACTGTCAAAATGAATCTGTGTATGGAACTATCATCTCACCCCCAGTGAAGACACAGGGACACCTGTATCTCAAGTCACAATGCTAGGGAGTGCACACTGTAGTGCAAATCCCAAAACATACTGCTGACAACCGGTCAGCAGGCAAACACTTGTTCAGCAAAGGAAACAACCCAATGCAGATGGTACATCCTAGAAGCCTAGGAATCAACACAATAACGCAATAGAGTCACAGACAACACAAGACAACTACTGCCCTGCAAGCTGATATCAATGGGGCAAGCTACATCAACATGATCCCATTAATTTTCTTTTTCAGCTGATCAGGGGTATGGGATCCAGCCATGGATTATGACACCATTTGGCAACCCAAGCACTGCAGCAGAGTGTGCCTACAATGACGCACATAGGAGGACACGCAGCATAGTCGAGAGGACCTTCGGCATCCTCAAGTCGAGATTCAGGTGCCTCGACATCACTGGTGGCAGCCTCCTATATTCCCCAGAACTGGTCTGTAAGATCATTCTAACATGTGCCATCCTGCACAACATTTGCATACGAAGGAACATTCCCCTCTTAGAAACAGAGCCACACATGCCTGAAGAGGAGGGAGAGGAGGATGCTGGCCTGCAACATGAGGGGGAACAACAAAACACAGCTGCTGGAGTGCGTAGGCGCCAACATATTTTGAACAATTTCTTTTAAACCAACTCACCATCACCACTGTATTAACTAATGGAAATAAACACCGATAATAATCACCATAACATGGTCTGGGTAATCATTTTTGCTCACCTTTATCTCTAACCATCAGAATAATAGTGTAGCCTCATGGAGCATTGCTGATATACCGATCATGACACAACATTTCCTGAGCAATTGTGATGCGTATCATACAACAGTCACATATACACACAATGTAAGTGACATATATCCTGTACGTTTCACCTTTGAAGGGCAATAGCAGAGGACCACACCTTTTTCACAAATACATGTTGGCAACATGGTTCATCGCAGCATATGGCACACAACTAAGACACCCTCAGTCACTAAGGGAAAAAATGCCTCATGCATGACGCAGTGGATGTGCTATTGCATCGGTAACAGGAATGTATGACCAGACCCTTCACAGCAGTAAGTCATACAGCACCTATCTTTGCAAGGACTATCTGTGACTAGAGTTCCATAGAAGCAGAACATAGACAGCACAAGTGCCACACCTATGACAAGCATTGCGCACATGAAATTCCATGTACATGTCAGCCCATTTCCTAACTCCTGACACACCCATGCCCCTGGTCTCAACCCACCTGTCTGAAGAGGTCCCTGGAATGGTAACATGTGTACCCCAATATTCCCTCCTCTACACAAACAGACTAACAATAGTCATCCAGTGTGCTACACCCTTTCCTATGTTATGCCATTGTCATAGTACACCTGACTGCATGGACGTCAGGTCAATTAATACACTGGCTTGTAGTTTCTAAGCCCTGTTATCACCTGTAGATTGCTTCCCGTGTGAAAGGTACTGTTGGCCATTTGAACTCAGATCTCACCTACAGGACTTGTGATAAACTGATGCAGCACTGTGATCACCTCCAGGCACACCACCCATTTCAACATGCACTGCCCTTGCAGATGATTGGAACAGCATAGAATTTGCCACTTTGTCAAATACACTGTTATGCATTGCTTGTATTTAAGCCGTGTAACACAGCCCTTGGGTTCATGTGTCACCTTCAAAAACATAGGAAAAACACAGTTTTCCTTGTCAACTGTCTTGTTCTTCCTCCGACCATTCTTAGTTAGACCACTAGAACGTACCTTGTGAAATTGCAGAATCCTGATTGACCCTGCATCCTGTCAGCCTGACTGGCAACTGTCTGTGCGTTACCCTAAAGGTCCCTTGTGGCTACATATGTACCACACTTGCGTTACGAAACCTCACATTCCTCAGGGGGTATTTTGTCAGGTGCTTCCTCATTGCATACCCAAATACATTGTATAGCATCATCTGCTTTTTAATTGTACCATATTAGTAAAATTGTCTTTGAATACCAACATCATGGCCTATCCCTTGTCTGGGTCTCATGTATGCATGAACGACAAGGTGTGACAGTATACCAGGGCCGTATGCAGGGATTGGGTATGGTGCCTCCAGCCGAACCAGCAACCTCAGATAATGTGCATGAAAAGTCCACACATGTTAGGACCCCGACAGTTCACATGCAGAATCACATTGCTCACAACATATTGATGGGCTGTGCATGGTGAATAGCTGCAAGATTAATCAACACAGAGACTATGATGTTCCCAGATGCAGTGGGAAGTTTACAGGCCAACCTGTGAACAAATGTTGTAATGACACCTGCCGGAACATGACTCTTGACATATGACCTCACTCAGCACACCAAGGTTGCCCTGTTGACAGTCTCATAACACGTTTGCAGTGACAGGGTGGGACCATCCCCATGTAGGTTCTCATATCTTCATCGACTTTACTTCCATTGATCTCAGAAGGATACTCAGTAGATACAGGAAAAGACACAACTGACTCATGATGAGACCTGGACGTAACTTTGACAACATACACCCCTAAAAAAACAACTACATTAGTAAGCAATGCACACACATTGAGCCATAGACATTGAGGTATTGTACTTATGTGCGTCACATTGATATCCTCTCATGACACCAAATATGCCCAATTTGTCCAATACGTATATGTAGTCCACACATATGGCCATCTAGTGCATCAGCCAAGCGTGAGAATCATGTTAAGGAAGTAGCGGATTATGGTCCGCAACAGTATGATGTCTCACATGTGCCCATACACCGTCAACATCAAAGTGGGTTCAATCAGCCTATCTCAGTTGTGTCACAAATGTAACATTACATTAAAATGGCAAAATTACCCAAACCCAGTTACTGCCTTGAAATTTTGATGCATACACGTCAAAAAATGACGCACAAGTGTAAAAAAATGACGCGCATGCCCGAAAAACTACGCATTATGCCCTTAAAATTGGTTAACTGTTAAGACTATTTCCAAATATATGGATGCGGCATAATTTTGACTCCTGTGCGTTGAAAAAAATGACGCACATAAAGTATGTGTCAAAAATTATGACGCATAACGATAAAAACGGCGGCCATTTTCTGCAGAAAGGGATGTAATAGGATATCCTGTTTAGAGAATATGTACAGTGGGGGTACTTTCACTTTCACTTTGCAGTCTGTGATTCTTCTAGACTGTGTGGCTGTGTTCTGAGTTTTGGCCAGTTAAATTGTGCTTTTGTCTCCTGTGTGCTCCATTACTTGTTAGTTTGTTATTTAAAATTGTTGTTGCATACTGTCTGAGTGTTTATTGTGTACTATTGTCGAGTATTGTATTGTCTTTGTATTTTTGTGGGAGTCTGTTGTGGGTAGTGCTAGTTTGGGGATAGTTGGGTTCTTTTAGTTGTTAAGTTAACTTTTTTGTCTTTCTACTTTCCCCCTTTTCTTCTTTGTTCTTCTTTATCCCCTATTCCCCTTTTCGGTGCTAAGATGTTGGGTAGGCCACGTCTTGGCAAGATGGGTGAGGAGGAGCTTGGGGGGTTTATATGGCTGGTGTGCCATTTCCTCCTACTGATGATTGAGGCAGGGGGCAGGGTGATGCAGGGGTATCACACCGAGGCACGTCGAATCCGTTGGGGAAAGGTCCTGCATCACTTGCAGCGTGTGTATCGGAGCCCGAGGAATGACCACCAGCTGAAGCACCGCTGGGCTGACCTCATCACCAGGGAGCAAGATCTGCTGGACCACCTGGGAATAGTGATTGGTGGCCCTGTTGATGAGTAAAAATCATGTAAGTGTGCACGATTGAAAGCTCTGTAGTGACATCAGATGATTTGTACAATAACTGTCGGCTAAGTTATTGAGTGTGTGGAATGCTTCGGAAACATACAGGGTCATTGATGGACTATGTGAAGGACCACAATTGCTAGCTGTCGGGAAGCAAGTGCTCTACAAACTTACTGAATACTTTTGCTTAATGTAATTTGGTGCTACCTTTGTGTCAGACAGCAACACAAATTAGGAGCCAATCATTTCTATATAGGTCACATTTGCCAGTGGAGTATAGATTGTCCAAAATATTGGCAATTGGCAACCTTTGTTGACGCAGCAGCTAGACTGACTTTAGAAACACTACATGATGCGGAAATTGAGAGCAGGCTTCACGTCAATTGATGATAGCAATGTGGCCCAGACATATGTCTCATGTGTGTCTGGCGAGTGTGTAAGGAAAGCGTTCACGGAAGTTCTATGAATGTTAGGGATTATTGTGGTCCTTCATCATTTTGGATACATGCCAGATCTGGATTTGGAAACTGCGGGAAAAAGCGTAAGGTGCCCTCAGCTAACATCTTACCCTGGTATTTGGTGTTTGGTGTTCCACCTTTCGTTTAGGGATGGCAGGCCAAAGGTATGCACATGGGTTCATATCTCTATGGTTGGTGCAAATCACCATAGCTGGGCCACATCAAATGAAGAAACTGTAACAACATGAGGGCTTACAAATGTCCCTGCCCCTCTGTACATTGTACCTATGTGTCATAAATGTGTCATGGCCGCAATGGCTGTTTGACTGGTAATGCACTCCTCAAGTAAACAAGCTTTGGATGTCTCTCTTAGATGCACATGATGAGACGAATACACGCCATCATTCTGTCTGCTCACTAATGAAGGAGCACGTTTGCCACCACATGATAGTTAAGACCACTGCATGTGTGCAGATATGTGTGTAATTGTCACAGGAGACCCATGCTATGTACATGTTAGCTGTGCTATATCGGATGGAGCATCATCATGTCTGAGTGGCTTTACTTACTTATGTCATCTTACACATAGTTTTTGTCTTTGGAATTGTTGGTCAGTGCACAGATTTTGAGCACATTTCTTCCTTCCATGCCTTACAGGTGGACCAGCACCCTACACTGTGGGCGAGGTGGCTTCATTTGAGGACCCCGACAACTCCAGTAAGTGTTGATATGTCTGTCATGTGTTTTGTTTGCTGGTGATGTGTGATGGACTCCTGTGTGTTGAACACATAGCAAGGTGTGATGTGCTGGCCCATCATTTGTCTTGTTCCATGAGTGGAATTATATTTTCTAAGCATTTTGGAGTTTGCCAATGCTTATCCTATTGTCTTATCTAGGGATTCTAGGTCATTCCTGTAGGCCCCGCAATGTGAATTGGGGTGAGTCATGTGGATAACACTTGTATGAACAAGAGTCGCACTGGACCTAATCTCAGATTTAGTCTGCCTGTCAGACCCACATTCTCCCAGAATGGAGCTGAAAAAAGCTTACCCACAGACTTCTGTTCCCCATTCACTAATGTACTTATGAAAATGTAGGGTGAACTTCCTAGCAGCATGTAGCTCCACATGTACTGCTACAAGTATGTGGCACTTGAGTGCAATGGCCTAGGTGTGCATGCAAATCATGGCCAGGGGTGTTCTTGCAACTCTGTGTCTGTTGTAAGTCATGCCTTACTGGAAGTATATGATGTGGACAAAGGTCTGCATTTCCAGACATGTGTGGCGCTGGGATTGGTCAAGGGTTTGCTGTCTCCTATTTGTAGATACACCTTACCTGTGGTGTGTGTGTAGAGCCAAACACATGTCGAGCTTTCATAAGCTTCCTGGGTGTCCATGTTGTTTGAAATTGTTAGTTGTTTCTCCACCCCCCCACCCTCAAACACAGGCATGGGTTTGTGAATAGTGTACTTAGGACTGATGATACAAGTATGTTACACAGACGTGTAAATCAGTGAATCCTAGTATACACACTCAGGTATAGCACATGAGTACTATACTAGCAAGTCCATTTACAACTTGCAGATCATGTGGCCCTAGATTTCCATCCCGTACACTGACATTTGTAGCCCTGGCATTGGCGGAGGATGTGCTGCATGATTGTTCGCTGACAACTGTCAGAACTCTGATACCAAATTAATGCCAGTTGTTACCCATCTTGTTGTTTGGATGTGCTATGTGTGATACGACCTTTGTAGGCTGGCCTGCCCTGTACTTCCTCAGGTACATTCAATGATCTGTATGATGATAGGAGCTGTTACAAGTATAGTAGATGTACTTTCTGATTTACTTCCTGTGCCATTTCACACAATGCAGTTCCTAATGTAATTTTTTGCCTTTGTCTTCACAGCTGCTACATGACACCCATCCAGGTCCGTGAGTTCCAGAGGCGGGCAATGCGTTACCAGCATATCCTGCTGGTAGAGTCGGGGTACAGACGGATGGCCCTAAGATACAGGACCGAACGTGCCTCTGGAGCCTGGAGGGCCTTCCCACAGGGTGGCCCTACTTTGCCCACCACAGCCACCACCAGCACGACCACCACTTCCGCCCAGGTGGCACCACCCACAGCTGGGACTGTTGTCCCAACAATGTCTGAAAGTGCTCCAGGCCCTAGCAGTGGACCACCTTCAGGGCAGCCCACAGGCATTGACAATACACACCCACACACGTCCTCAGCTGGTACCCAGACTGCCCCAGCTGCTACAATTGACCCTGCAGCTTTTCTGGACATGCAGCGCAAAATGGACCGTGTCCTCAGTAACATTTTTCACCTGAGCCGGGATGTTCGCCATATGAACAGGTGTGTGCAGTCCATTAAGCGGACTCTCCGGAGGGCCAACCACTAGACTTTTTTAATGGACATGATTCCCTCCCCTCCTGCCTCTTTACTTGTTCTTATACTTAGTGGGCTTAGGGGGCTTAGTGTTAGGTTAGTATAGGCTGTTAGTTTAGTTAGTGTTAGTGGATGGGGGTCTTGATTATTTCTATTTTTTCTTTTTGAGTGTGTGGGTGGGTGGGTGGGGGCTATGTTGGGGTTCTTGCATGTTTAGAAAAAAAAAGATATATATATATTTGTTTAGTATAGGATAGTATGTCTTTAGGTTAGTATCGGTTGTCCTCCATGTGTCCTGTCTCAAACGGGGGTGGGGGGTTGATGTTTAGAACGTTTCATTACATATGATAAGTAAGTTTAGCTTAGGTTAGTTAGGGACAGTTGTGGGTAATGAGTAGTTAGGGTAGATTACCCTCTTCTTTTATTAACGTTTAATAAATATATAGTGAACCTTTTACAGTATGTGTTAAATGCTTGTTGATCAGGGCCTTGGCATAAGTGTACATTAATTTTGTTCTATTATATTTGTGTCCTATGCTACGAACAAATCCCAACTGAGTTGTAAGATTGACAGCTACCCCAAAGCTACCTTGCAAAGATTCCACCAATAATTGCAACCACCAATCACAGTTACTATGGATCCCAACATGTTTTTTTCATTACATATGTTTTCAAAGTCACAAACAGTGCTTCCAGATTTGGTATTGGGGAAACTGTTTTATGTCTGACTGCAGTGTGATGTTCAAGGAAACCCTTATAAGGTGAGTGGTCGTAAGCACTCTTGTAGTATCGTCATCATGACTCACAGACATCATTTGTGACAATGTTCAGCATGATTACTTATTTGGATGTTAACTCAGACACCTTCATTCATGCAGTTTTTTGACTGTTTGCTTAGATTTGTTGGCACTGTTATATGTGTTAGTATTGCATTGTGACAACATTTTGCTGCCACTATTTGATGGCTTAGATATCCCTTGAGGAAGCATTATTCTGTCCAACACAGCATGATGGTGTATGGTTTCTCTTTTCATCAGATATTAGCCTCAGGAAGGGCAGAGTATGGTTCAATCCAGGCCACTGTGCCTAGTTATCAGACTACATAATTTCAGGAGAGTTGTATTGACAAGCTATGTAATTTGACAGTAGGCACTTTTCAGTTATCTACTGCACACTTGATGTGTCACATTACACAGAGACAAAGTGGTTGTGTAAGTGCTATTTATTCAAAAGTGCTGTAGTGGTATATGTACATTGTCCATGATTGTGAGTCCATTATAGTGTCATCTTCCATTGTGATCCTACACACGTGGTAAAGGAAAATGCATTTGACATGCTGGGGTGATGTGTCAGACAGTGCAGAGGGATAGGATTTGCCAATGAGTAAGTGAGAGACAATCACTGGGCAGGATGACAAGATAAACAGTGGTTTGCAGAACAGTCACTGATTACAGTTGTTGTAAGACTGGCATGTTACAAAGCGGTGGCCCTTGGTAATAGTTGGCCATGTGGCAGGGACTAGTGCTTCCGGGTACTTTTCCGTGTGAAGGTGATCTGTTCCATGTCTTCTTCTTCTGATGTGTGTGTTGCCTCCTCTGTCCTGTTGGTTGTGAAGGGACAACATACACCTCAGTGTTAGAAGACGTGGAGTCAGACATCCCGGTCGCTGCTACCTGTGAAGGTCTTAAGGGCAGTACTGCTGCAAGGAGGATCTGCTGATTCTTAAGAATAACAGCCACATCACGATGGTAGGCAGCCAGGTCAGCCCTGAGGGGGTCATTTGGGGTGTGAGGTGTTGTGGCAACTCCCTTACTGCATTGGTGAATTCCTTGACAGTTTGTTGTAGTCCTTGCAGGATGGATGTTAGGGCTTGCATGGCTGCTGCCTGATCTGCAGATGACATCATGCACGAACGCACCCCCTCTAGGCTGGCTGCCATAGTTTGCATCCCCACCCGCACCTCCTTGGTCAGCTCCCGCTGTAGTCCGACTACAGTTCTCTCAAAGTTGGTGCCTGTGTCGTCTGAGTCCTCAGCTGTATTGGAGCTGGCAGGTCTCACAATTGGTGTTGTGGGTGGGTCCTCTGTGATGGCTGCTTGTTCTGAGCTCCTCCTTGTGACAGAAGGTGGGATTTGGAGGCTTCCAAGGACATCTTGGAGGGTCTGGTGGCTGATGTTTGTCAGCTTGTCATCCATGTCATCAGGGTATTCCTGGACAGACATATCCGCAGGAGAGCCATCATCCTTTGCAATGAAATAGGGTACAATTAGTGTGTCTGTGTTGTGACATTGGTGATGTGACATGCTTGCCTTGTGATGTTTTCACATTGTGATCTTGTTTCCTGTTCATTGTTCCAGTCTTTCAGATGGGCATTCTCCCAGGCCTATGGCCCACCTGCATGTCACATGTATTGTATTAAGTTATTAGACTTGTCGGCATCATCTCCTCTAGTGTTGTTTTAGGCCAAATAGTGAATTGCCATCTTCTTGTCCTACTCAAGCCTCTGTCTACATCCATTCTAATGGTGAGGCCTTTCACTGGCTGTGGGTGTTCTGATGGCACTAGCAGCACACTTAACAATCTGGACCTGCATCAGTCTCTGATCTTTCACATCCACTTTTATGTAGTTGAAATGTAGCATATCCTATGCATAGCATTGTTATGGCACGATATGGATGTTAGAATTGGTAATGTGTACAGCTGATGTTGGGGAATGTGTGGTACATTAGATTGCCCGGGTAGTCGTAGCAGTGTCCTATTTCCTCCTCTGACTGTGCAGGTGTATGTCAGTGACCAGTTACATGTGTCCTCACCCTCAATGCTGTTGTCTGAGCAGTATGACATTTGGGATGTTGCATTGTGACCCAGGCACAGGATGAACCCTGGCATATGCAGCATGGGTGTGTCCTTAGTGCTGTGTAGCTCCTACTGTTGATGACATTGGCTGATGTTTGCGGCAACTATGGGCATTCACATTTGACAGGACTGGAGCCCTTGTCTTGTTTCAGGGGATTGTTAAAGTTGTCATCCTCAACCCACTAATTTAAGTGTGTATGATCCATCGGGACGTTACTGCCATTGGCAACTTGAGCTGCACACAGAGCGGAGGTGGTAGTGGCAACTGTTGTCACTGTTACATTCCAGTTGTCAGTATGGCTAGAGGTTGTTAATTGGACCCTAGTTAATGTAGCGGGTATAATGGTTGATGTGTGCCGGGATGTCAGTTTGACGTTGTGCCCTTCCCTCCTGGCGTGCCTTCACCTTTGGCCCATCGTTGGCATGGAAGCATGCCCCCATGGGACTGTTGTTGGTGTAGTGTAATGGTGTGCCCCAGCTTCTCTCTGTACAGGCCCCCTTTACCCATGCCACTCCATGTATATGATGACTTCCATGCATTTTGTGGTCGGTATCCCCCCCGCTTACTGTTGACATTAGTGCATTATAATTACTCATGCGACTTACCCTGCATGTGCGTTGTCTCCTGGTAGTCTGCGCTGTCCTGTCCTTGAATCCCTGTGACGATCTCCTCAGGGATGACAGCTGCGACCATCTCCTCCATGTGGTCCAGGGCCTCCTGGTGTGCTGGACTCCCACCTCCAGTCTGCAGTGCTGCCTTCCTGTTCCTGGCCATATTTTCCTTGGTCCTGTGCTTGCAGTCATGCCAGCGTTTCTTGCACCCGATGACTGTTCTGCTTACTTCTGCCACACTGTTAATCATGTCAACAATTTGTTGTCATATTGCCTCTCACCTACTGATTGGCAACTTTGAGGTGACAAAACAGTTGGTGCTGGTGTTCTGTCACCTCTTTAACCAGAATTCCCTGTTCCTCTGCACTGAAACAACACTTTCTTTTCTTCTTAAAACTATCCTGGGTCTTGTGTGGGTCCTCCTGGCTGGTTCCTGGTCTGTTGTCATCTTCCTGGGGTCTGTACAGGCATCTGGGATCCATTTTGGCTCTCCTCTGCTGAAATGGCTGTGTTTGCAAGGAATTGTGACGCTATTGCGTCAAAAACGCTGCATATCCGGTGTGCAGTGTCGTAAATTAACCCACAGTCATTTCCGCCGCGTTAACGTCATTTTGCTTTACGACTTGACGCTGCGGTGTGCGTAAAAAAAAATGACTTACACATGTGGCTTGCGCCACTGGGCGTCAAAGTATAAATTTTATGCCCGCATGGCACACCGAAATGGCGTTAGCCGGCGGTAATATTTTTGAGTATAAATATGGGCCTCAATTGGCTGGTAAGGAATGGCAGACCACATTAAGTCTGTCACATATAATCTGTCTACGGGAGACATGGCATACAGGATCCTTCGTTATTGAAGGATACTCCACTTTTATTACATCAGCTTTCCCCTCCTCCAGTGGGAGGGCTAAAGGGGGGTTAGCAACACTGATCTCCACATTAGTACCATTTACATTGGTGAAATACTTCCTTGTCTCCCCTTATTATCAGTTTTCTATACTTCTGGGTAAAAGGTACCATAGGATTTGTATTAATCAATTATTACAATAACAAATTCTATGATACGAAAAAAGTAGTGGCATTAACTTTCAAAGATGATTTCCATCTATTTCTAAATGATGTAACATCCACACACATATTAATATGGGCTGGAGACTTTAACATCGGGACGTGCCAGACTACTATAGAAAAGTCATGTGGATTTACCGATGATCGGGGAAATGCTCAATCTAATTTCTTATAACAATTATGGAACTATATTGAATGAAATAATATTTAGATACGATCTGGAACTGGCGAAATAAGAGGGGGCTATCCCACATTCAGGGGAGAATAGCATTTTTCCACTATTGACCCTATATTAATCTCTAGGAATAATGTTGTTATGATTGAACCACTAAAGATTAGGCCAACTATATTTAGTGATCATCACCCTTTGTCACTTACCCTGAGACAACTAACATAGGAATAAAAAGGGAAAATGGAATTGCCATAAAATGGACTGTTATAAATGAAATAGACCTGATAATAAAAATCATGACTTGACATAAACAAGAAATTTTAACTTGCACAGAATTTAATCCAAGTCCATTAGGGATATTAGCGTCTTTCAATCAACTTAGTAATGCCATATCAGAGAGCCTAAAGTGACATCTGGCAATAAGAAAAGGGTAAAACAGGGATGGTTTGATTGTAATTGCTCACAAGCAAGTCAGGAACTTAAGCGAGCCCTGCAGGCTCGAACAAGAAAAAGGCAAGAAGTCATTACTAAACGTTCCAGCCATAAACATGCACTGGAGACTAGGAAGGCACAATCCGGAGCTATGGCATGGGGTAATCTTGAGCAAGCAATGGCACTGAGAGAACCTATCCTATTCTGGAAAACCATCAACTAACCATTCCTAAAAAATAGAGATGCATTTGAAATTACTGCACATGTTCCATCAGCGGACTGGCTCTCCCATTTTGGCACAATTATTAATCCCGACCACTTTGCTATGAATTAATCGAACACTGGAATAATTGAAATCAAGCCACCCTTTCTGAAAATGATTAGCTTAGAGGAAGTTAGATCTGCCCTGGGAAGATGTTCGAAAAGGAAGGCACCAGGCCCTGATGGGGTGCCACTAGAAGCTTACCTGACATACATGGATCTATGGCGCCCTATTTTTACCCAAGATATTTTTAAGTGCGACAAAGGGATACATTCTAACTTCATGGGCAGAAAGTATAATTGTCCCTTTTTTTTCAAAGGGAAACAGAGGTGACCCTAAATCCTATCGACCTATTTCCCTTTTAGATTCTTCAATCAAATTATTTGGAAGAATACCCCTAGAAAGATTAGCCTTGGGCAACTAATAATCAGATACTTACGGAGGCCCAATTGGGATTTAGACCTGAGGTTGGAACACTGGAACAGTGTATAAATCTTAATCTAATAATAAGTAAATATACAATAGCAAAAAAGGGTCTTGTGTTCCTCTGCTTTGCAGACCTTAGCAGTGCTGATAATTTAGTGAACCATGCAAAGCTGTGGAACGTTTTAATAGGCCTGAGTGCGCCCCTAGACATAATACGTTTTTTGACACAATTGTTTAATTATTTAACAGCCCGCAGTTGTACTGACTTTTGGCCCAGGAAAGGCCAGAAAGAAAATGTATATTATTAAGGGCCATAAATGTGAAGAGGTAAATAGTTTTACATATCAGGGTGTACAGTACTCTAATATGGGCCACTGGAACCAACATCTAGAAATAACTAAGATGAAGTATAATAGCGCAGTGGAGGCCGTATTTAGATTTTCAAGGAAAATTGGTAATAAACCACTTAGGGAAATGCTACAAATTTATAGAAGCAAAACAATTTTTAGCATTATGTATGGTTCTGTCCTCTGGGGCTCAATGCCCAGGATTCAGTCATTACAAGTAGTAGAGAATATATTCCTCTGTAGACTACTTGCCGTGCCAAATACTACTTCTACTTACATGGTACACAGGGCCTTAGGCTGCCCCTATGTGGAAGACTCAATATTAGTGCCTTCTTGGCATGGCACGGCATCTGGTAAAAAGAAGGGACTCAATTTACAAAAGAGATTATTAAAGACTGCCTTACACTGGAACACTGGGTCAGAATTCCATGGATTGTGCACCTAAAAAATTTGCTGAAAAGCATACATCTGGATTCAAATCTAGACGATCCATGTATTATCCTCCAGTTCAGCAAAAAAGAATTGAAAAATCAACTAATGGAATGGAGGAAATGGAGGAAATCAACAGTAGCACTTTATATGACTGAAGCCAGTGAGCCTATTCAAAACTATTTATTAATACCATCAAATTTTCAAGAAAGATTTTACTTAACTCAAATGCATTTTAGGACATTGCATTCCTTAGTGGCTTTCCCAAAGATGAGGATTTGGAGTAAAAATTTACCGAAGTGTCCCTGTGTGGGACGATTTGCACAATCCACAATGCTTTTTATTATATCTTGCAGATTTTATCATGATATGAGGAAAGGTTTTTTAAAACCTCTATTTGTTTTCAGCAAATTGTTTTATTGCAGAGAAGCTTTTAATTATCTTTGTAAAGAGAATTGTCATGCAGTCATAAAATGTCTGTTATGTGAATGGAGGAAAAAAACGTATGCACCTAGAAATGCTCTGCTATGAGAATGAATAATGGCAAACTTGTTAAAATATAGGTTTTTATCTATTTATATTAATCTGTAGAAATATTTTATTGTGTGTTATCTTTGTTTTTTAGTTTTTTTATAGGATTTGTATATCTTTTATGGAGTAATATCCGAATAAAGATTGATTTGACCTTTGACTTTTGACTTTTGACTCAGACATGACCCATGTTTTACAACTTTCAAAAATCACCTATTCCTGGAAACTGCAGTTTGCAGCCCGATGGATGCTTGCACACTCAGCACGAACCATTATTACCATTATTACCTTACACAAACCCACAGAAGCACACACTAATAAAAAAACGAAAACAAACTTTGCCCATTCCCACATACACTGACCCACACTGTGTGCTTGGTCTTTAACTTTCAAGGGGTCTTACCAAAATTAACTCCTTTGTTACCAATGAGCAGGCACACAGAGTTGAACTCACAACAGAGTACATCTCACTGAGTTATCTTCTAACCGGTGGGTGTGCTTTGGTGTTTGCACTTTCGAATCTTAACTGCGCCTTTCATCCGAGTCAATGAATGAGTGACAGGTTTGTGTTGAGAATCGTTGGGTCGAAAGGATACAGGCTTCTTATTATTTAAAGAGCCACAAAGATGATATCAAGTGCTGTACAGAACTTTATCTTACAAATATATACCGAAAGGTGAGGTGATGTTCTATTTTTGTTGATTTCAAAGACGCCCACAAGTTGAACAATGAAAGTACATGGAGAGACTAAGGGGGTCATTCTGACCCTGGCGGCCCAAGACCGCCAGGGCCACGGACGACTGAAGCACCGCCAACAGGCTGGCGGTGCTTCATTGCCCATTCTGACCGCGGCTGTAAAGCCGCGGTCGGAAAACCGGGTCTGGCGGTTTCCCGCCGGATTTCCCCCGGCTGGGCGAATCCTCCATGGCGGCGCTGCAAGCAGCGCCGCCATGGGTATTCTGACCCCCTTCCCGCCAGCCTGTTTCTGGCGGTTTTTACCGCCAGGAACAGGCTGGCGGGAATGGGTGTCCTGGGGCCCCTGGGGGCCCCTGCACTGCCCATGCCACTGGCATGGGCAGTGCAGGGGCCCCCTAAGAGGGCCCCAATATGCTTTTCACTGTCTGCCTAGCAAACAGTGAAAAGCGCGATAGGTGCAACTGCACCCGTCGCACACCTGCAACACCGCCGGCTCCATTTGGAGCCGGCTTCAGTGTTGCAGGCTTCTTTCCCGCTGGGCCGGCGGGCGCTATTTTGGCTAGCGCCTGCCGGCCCAGTGGGAAAGTCAGAATGGCCCCAGCGGTCTTTCGACCGCGGAGCGGCCATATGGCGGTTCCAGCCAGGCAGACGGCAACCGCCGCCCGCCGCGGTTGGAATGAGGGCCTAAATGTTTAGAATACCATCATGTTGGAGTTTGAATTGTTTTCACAAACAGCCTGAAATGGGTAGTGGGTGCAGACAACATGCATGGACTTAGGATAACACAACAGAACGATTTTAAAACATGATTACCTAACGTGGATCAGGGAGGGCTTTGCACAGTCTTGTGGGTGGAAGAATCCAGCTCACAGCAATGTGATGGTCTAGTAGCAGGTAGGGAACATTAACTGTGGTGCACGTGAACTGCTGTTAGTGTATATTCAATAATCAAATTAAAATTAGATTAACTGAAGAGCATGCATTATTGGTGTGCGTTTAACTTGTTGTTCCTTAACAAATCACAGCGATTAAAACAGTAGCTAATTCTTACATTATGACATAAAAAGTGCTATTCAAAGATTAGAAGGAATAGATTCTGCGCTACTTAAAAACAGTTAATATATGTCCATATGGGTCTCTTAAAAGTGCCCTGGATTTAATAAAAGTTTTTGAAATGTTTGATAGTGGCCATTACAGTTTGTCCCCACGTGCCTTTGTCTGAAAAAAGAAAGAAATTGCGAAGAAAAAATATACCGAGCAACAGGGACCCTTGGGGAAAACTCCATCTTTGCATGAACAGCAAATGCTACAAACTAAGATTTACTGTCCTGTTTACTAAGATTTAGCCACAGGGAGACGAGGACAAGGGAGAATGGATGGGGGTGAAATGAATGCAAAAGAATGTCAGCAACGGCGCCTAAGCTGAACACGCACCCACCAAAACATGAGTAGGACCCATTGAAAAGTATATTTTATGTTCAGAAAGCAAAATGGAACAAAAGAAACAACAAGACAAAAGAAAAAATGTAATCCTCAGTGTGTATTTTGTACCGAAATCCAAATCCAAACAGGGCAATAACAAAACAAAACAAGGTAACAACACATTTTATTATAAAATCTAAATGCGTCAAAATAAACAACGAGCACATTTTGTTCTGGAAGGCACACGCAGCAAAAAAAGAAAAAAAAATAGTGCATCCAAAGTAACTTAAAGGGACACAGAGAAAGAGTAGATGTAATCGGGCCAACATCCATGGGAGGGAACCGAAAGACGAAAGGAGGGACAATTAACACCAATTGCCCACCAAAAAAGCAAGTACTTTTGAAAGGCATAAACGCGAACCAATCAAAAGCCGTGGGCATTCTCAAACCCCACAAAGTAGAAAGCAGCAATTTTGGAGGAGACAGGCCATGCACACTGCCTAGGCAAGACCTACAAAGCCAAGGTCTTGCTTGCCAAGGCAGCAGAGATTGTTCACCTTTCAGATGGTCATTGTATGGAATATATTTCAACATTGACTAGGAGAAACTAATGTGCTCGAATTCAGGAAAAAGCCAATGAAGGTTGCTGTTTTTTCAGTAGCTGCCCAGCGTTGTTTTCTTTCAGATCTTCTGTTAGTTTCAGGACACATTTGGGAAATTGTGTGGTCAACATATCCCCTTAATAAACAAATAGATCAAATAAATTATTATGTCTCCCATTTTTTAAATTTATCTTCAAGAATATTATTAAAAACACTTTTAAACAAGGGTAAACAGAATCTTCTTTATTTCTGTGACAAAATCTTCCCTTTCAAGTGTTCTACATGAAGATTAGATACATTACATGTTCCCATTAAGAGCACTTTAGTTACATGCTGTTCCAATTATAGATTTCGCTGACAGAAAAGCAATCTTAATTATTCGTAAAGGTGTCTAGAAAAACTAGAATGTGTATTTACAATTTAGGGTCTGATTACCAGTGGCCCAGTATTAAATTGTTATTTATCACATCAGATAAATAACAATACCCTGTGACTCGTTATTTACTGGATGTGATGACACCACATACAAGTTGGACCTTCAAAAAAGGTGGATTTTAGTGCTTACTGGGCCAAAATCAATATGAACGGATATTTTTTGGGCCTATTGCCCCAGCAAATATTCACAGGTTAGTCCTGACGATACTTTCCTTGGCAAAATTGTAGGGGTTGGTGTGGGCTAGAAAACTCCTTCAGGAGATAACTGGTTAAATCCTCTTGGTATATTAGTCAGGACTTGTTTAGAGCTTCCCAAAGCCTCCAGAAACCACTGTCAACCTATGACTGTGATGAATCCTTATATTGTCATGAATTTAGATTATTGATTCTCTATGCTGTGGTCATCAGTATCATCAGTAGACACACAACGCCATTTCCCAAAGTAACTTTTTCAGGTCACAAAGTGTCAGCTTCGCAAGTATGAGGATAAGCCTTCAAAGAACACATTGTTATTATACAAAATGGGCATTCTGCCTGTCTCACATACCACTGCATAGCTGCCACACTTCTCAAGACTTTGAAGTATTATGGAGAACTAACCCAACCAGAAAACATTAGAAATTCACACACCACCACTCAATTCCAGTAGTAGTAACAGTCCACAGTGAAATATGCTAATTTTTCACAGAAGATCTAGGTGGAAATCAGGAAAATAAGTATGTCCAAGTGATACTTCTGCAACATCAGGCATGTTTAGGGATTGGCAGAGCCCTAATTTTAAATTCTGGAGACCACAAAGATGGCCACCAATTAGCTCTAAAATTTACGGGATATACATCCTCAAAAAGTAAAGTTATTGGAAAATGAATGGTGAACATGTTATGTGGGACATGGTCTGCTGCTGGTTTGAATGTGCCCAATTGCCCCACTCCTGTACATTGGACAACCCATAGATTTATGGATGGTCAAATGAGCCCCCAAGGCAGAGGGTGTGCCAGTAATCATGATTCAACAAAAGAAATCAAAAATTGATTGCTCCATCTCAGTCTCATTTAGGTTCACTGTGTACTCAGTGGTCAGTCAGAAGGGCTGATGCCTCCTGGATCTTCCTGAATGGGACAGGATTTTCACTAAAGTAAACCTCAGTGAGTTCTATTGAGGCACTTGGGCCCATACTTATGAATGGTTTATGTCATGCTTGCACCACGCAATGTGGTAAATGCTTGGTGAAAACCTTAAGTCATATTTTTGAAGCCATGCTAAGCACTTTGCATGGCTCTGAGTGACTCCTAAAATATGGAGTAGGGTAACGTAGCGCAGATCATTGTGTTGCCTTACTCTGCCTGGAAAAGGCTTTCTATGGACGTTACATGTGTGTTCCCATGCAACTCCCATGGATTATGATGCATTCACAGATTTACAAGAACTTGCAAACCTGGTAATGTGCCAAAATCGTATGCCTTCCCATGAAAAATATCTCTATTTTTCCTCACTTTTTCCTCATTCTACACACATAGAGAGAGGAATATCCATTCCAGGACATTTTTTTGCTGGAATGTGCCTCTTCCTGCACAGAAGCAATCTTGCATGCAACACAGGCACAGTTGCACCAACATACAAGGGTGCGTGCATTGGTGTTAGGTACTAGATGGGCACCAGAGTAGGGGAAACGTCAGGAGGGAGCCCTATGCCTTAAATACCACGCAATCCTGCTCTTTCCCTGTCTCATAGTGCAGTGCACCAAGGTGGCTCGCTGCGCTGCATCCCTCAGTGAGCAGTGCCTTAGGCACAATGGTAGGCTGTGAACTCCCATTCTAAAGAATACAATTTGGAATTCAGTGCTGATGTTCCAGTAAAAAGAAGGAACCAGAGGATTGTGCCTGCTCCCCCCTTCTTTAAAAAGTGAGTCAATTCTCTGGGTAACACTCCATTATCCTGTTATTTTCTAAATTGCCTGTTTCTGAAGCAGACTTCCTCCTGTCTGCACTAGTCTGTAGCCTTCTTCTGCTTTGTTAGTAAGGTTAGCCTACCTTCTCCCCTTATATATCTTGTGAACTGGTACTGTAAGACTTCAGGCCAGATAAACGAATCCTGTATTCATTTCTAATGTTCCAAGCCCTTAAAGGAATCGTAAATTACTATTTCCACCCTGTAGAAATCACAATTTGTGATTACCAGAATAGGAAATGCAAATAGGGATTCCCTATTTGCATTTCCAATTCTGATGTACCATGCATTTCCAAAATGCGATTTGGGCATTTTGGCGATGCAATTACCACCGACTTGAAGTCGGGGGTAACAAGGTGCAATTTAAAAAGGCACCCCAAGGTACTTTTCAAAATTGCAGTAGAGCACACACATGCCCCTTAGGCATATGTGTGCTCTACAAGTGCACCCCTATTTTTGGGGTGCACCAAGAGGGGCCTTTTTCTAATTGCCATCCCTGGTTTTGTATTTCCTAAATAGCGATTTCTTAATAAGAATTTACAATTTAGGAAATGCAAAATCAGCACATTGACTAAAATGCAATGGTATTTCTTCATACCAATTTTCTACAAAGTAGGAATCACTATTAGGAAATCTGTATCTTTGTACATAGCATTTAGCATTTCTTAAATAGTGATTTCTACGAAGTCGCTATTTAAGAAATCTAAAATTGCATTTTTGTACATCTGGCCCTAAGAGAACAGATTTTAGGATAGGTACTATACCATGAAACATGCATGCCTAGGTCAGCTTTTCTATGTATGTTTTTTGCGAAGGCTTTCTTTTTCTTGCTCATGCTCAAACATACAATGAGAGAGAGGCAATGGTCATGGTAGACACCCCTCCCTATGTCATGTTGTATGTAGTATTCACTTATGCACTAGAATGCCATATGAGCATTGTGGATGACCGTGCAGCATGGCAGGAAAGTAGTATGCCGACAGTCCCAGTGCATTTGCCAACCAAGACCTCACCATAGTGCCCTAGATTGACCAATTATTCCATCCCTACATTGGCTTATCTCTGCCACTCCATTACAAAATGTTTGCAGTTGACTTGACGACTACCTGGCTTACCTAACATAGTTAACTAACAAAATTCCTAAAGTGAATGATAGACAATGATGGAACTCTAGTGATCTATTATGGGTGTATTTTGTTGAATTAGTTCTTAAAAAATAACCAGGCGATGCATATCTGGCATCTAAAACGTGTAATGTTTTTTCCAGCCGCACCAACCACCAGTGCCGGGGCCAGCGGAAACACCAGTGCACCAGACGTAGCAGTGGTTAAAGGGGGAGAACCAGCAGCAGAAGGGATGGGTATTGGTAAGCCATATTGCTTGCTTATTGACGATTGCTAGTATACTCACTGCAAGGGTGTTGCTTGTAAACCCCCGGCTTTAGCATCTATGGTGATGGTTGAGTTCTTAATGGCCTCTTCTATTTGCAACTCAGCAGAATAAAGCTCATAATGAAGGCTACAAATGATGGGTTGACGGAAAAGGGAAAGAAGGATGGACGGTTAAATGAAAGCATGGGTGAAATGGTATAGGATCGAAAGGTTGTGTGGCAGGAAAAATGATGTATTGGTGGGTGATAGGAGACGCATGGGTGGGTGAAACGATGGATGAATGGGTATATGGGTGAAAGTTTGTCTGGGTGGGTGAAGGGTAGATGGGTGAAAGGATGCTTGGTGGGTTAAAGGATGGGTGGCTTGGCAATGATGTGTGGGTAAATGGATGGATGAGTGAAAGAATGGTTGAAAGGGTGCATAGGTGAATGTATCAATGGATGGGTGGATATATGGATGGATGGATTGGAATGGGGAAAGTCTGGATGAGAGAATGTAAAGCTTATATAAATGGCGGGTATCAAAGGGTATATAGAACAATGAAAGGATGAATGGATAGTTGTTAGGATGAAGAATTAAGGGAGCTATTCAGGAGAGGGTGTTCACCTACCTTCCTTGCTTTGCTTGGTTATCAAAGCTTTGGTTCAAAGTGGGTGGGTATTTTGATTTTCTGTCTACTCCCTGTATTTTTTAGGCAGTGTAGATATGTATCCTCCCACCTATTATCATTCATTACCCCCCTGCCCATTGCATTTAGTCACCCATGATATAACGTAACTGTAGCATAGTTCAATTTGGCAATACAGTAGTGTTGTCTGTGCAATGTGCATCTCCTTCAGTTAATACAGTATTTACAAAGCTTTCAATGCATTGCAACCCATAAACAAGGTGTGTTTCCCTTCCCTCCCAGTGCCCACTCTGTCACCTCTGAGTACTTCAGTCCTTTATTCTTTCCCAAGTTCTGTCTTAGCCACCCACTCTTTTTTGCATGCGTCACATTGGCTTCCATAATACATAAATGCCAGTTCAAATATTTTCCTTTTGTCGTTTTTCAACTAAAGTGGGGCATGTGCTGGTAAAAAAGTGTCCCTGTGTCTCGTAACCAGTCACATAAAATTTCAATGGCCCTAGGGTAATAGCAATGTACTGCTACTGTGCCACTCTAACTTTAAACAAGTGTTTGCACAGAGCACTGTTTACAATTTGTCTTTTTCATTTTCCTTTCTTGCTATAGCTGCTCCTCGTGGACCACCTACACACCAGCAGATAGCTGCCCGTCTCTGGTGGCAGAGGCTGAAGGCCATCTGTTTGGAGTACCAGCAGCTGGTGGCTCTGCAGAAGGAGGAGGACAATGCAGCTGCCTTGACCGTGGGTCCCAGCTGCTCCAGCTAGCTGCCAGCACCTCCAGCCACCCAGGAGCAACAACATAAATGTCAGCGCCGCCGCTAGCTTGCAGCGTCCTGTCCGCATCAGACCATTACTGGCCCTTTTCCCACTCAGACCGCATATTCAAGCACTCTTTTAATCCTTTTTAAATTTTGTTTTGGTGGGATGGAAATTTGTTGAGGGTGGAGAGGTTGGGAAAGGGAGTTAGGACCAGATTTATTGAGTTTAGACACTTTGAACATTTACTTTGTAATTTGGGTGGACTTTGGTTGGGGATGAGGTGATTTCTTTGGGGCGAAGGTGGGCCTCTTGTGGGTGGAAAGGGTGGGGTTTTTAATTGTCAAAAATAAAAGGGGAATCATTTATTTTACTTTATTTAGGCCGCAAATCTTTATTTCGGTGTTTTACTTTGCACTGCTGTCTTTTAGCATCACCTGTTTTTTAAATCCGCCTTAATAAGTGTATAACAGTTACGTATGCCCTTGTCCTACTAGCCTCTGTAACTATATTGACCATTATGGGGTGATTGCCATTGCCTATATTGCCTACAAGAACATAGATGCACAAAAAACAATATATTCAGTAGAAGTTAATTACTAACTAAACTATTTCACTTCACTCCATAGTTTTCTTACCTGAATAGATGAAGCAAGGGCTGCTACCTCTCTCAGTCTTCTTACTGAAGAGTTTCCCAAGGTGCCATCCTATGGTGGTGGTAGCAGTAGAAAGCTACTGCGCTGACAGGGAAGACACCACAAGTGAGGCTCCCCTCCCACGATGTAAGCTCCAACTGTAGGATTAATCAAAGGGTTATCCATCACAGTCAACTAGATTGAAAGAAAACACAGTTAGTTGGTTATATTATTTATATCATGACTTGAGAAAGACTGATAACAGAGTAACATGATGACAGACAACAAAGACCTGATATGATGACAAAAAATAGCTATATCAACTTTTTCTGAGCAATGGGAAACTAGCGGTGAATGAAAATTAAACTTAGGAAAGGAAATCCTTGAGTCAGGAGAAGTGGAATCAGAGTCAGAAGTGGACTGGACAAGGTTAAGCCTTTATGCAACACAAGGCATGGATGATAATGTTGCTGAATAATGAGTGGGTGGGTAGATGGGGCTAGTGTGGGCTATTTCTTAGGTAATAGAAGATCATGCAGTGAGTTGGTGTCGCTTTCACCACATCCGCCCAAGCAAGTGTATTATCCCTTTATGGGGTAAAATTAAGTCACACCTCAGTAAATCACAGCGCCAGGGGGAAATGGTTAAGGGTTACTTGAATGGAAGGAAAGAGGATTTTGGAAAAGGTGTGGCAACTTAAGGAATGCAAAAGGATGAGGAACAGAGTGCTGTAACTTTACAAACAATCACCACCAGTCACAGATCTGGGTTCTGGTTTCAGGGGATTACCCTTCTTCCGCCAGGCTCCCTTGAATCCAGTGGCACAGTGAGCACGGGACCCACGTCTGGGCATGCCCTTCCCACTTAGGGTGAATTTAGTAACACAAAAGGATGATGGACAGTATGTTGAAACTTTTCAAACACTCACCCCGTCACAGATATGAGTTTAATCCATGGTTCTTTTGATCACCATGCCACCCCAGTTTGAACCCAGTCCTATGCAAATCAGTCGTGACCCTGTTCCCCATGGGAACAGTCCAGTCTGAACTGCCATGCCAAGTCCTTTCTGGACTGGAAACAAGCATCCTGGGACTGGTTTCAGGGTATCTCCCTTCATCAGTTAGGCCAGCTTGAATCCAGTGCCACAGTGTGAATAGGACCCCTGTCTGGGCATACCCTTCCCACTTAGGGTGACTTTAGCAACACAAAAGGTTGATGGATGGAGTGCTGAAGCTTTTCAAACACTCACCCCATCACAGATCTGGGTTTAATCCATTGTTCTTTTGCTCACCATGCCACCCTCGTTTGGATCCAGCCGTATGCAAATCAGTGTTGACCCTATTACACATGGGAACAGTCCAGCCCAAAATTACCAGGCCAGGTCCTCCCTGGACCAGAAACAAGCATCTTGGGACCAGTTTCAGGGTATCACTCTTCATCAGCCTGGCTAGCTTGAATCCAGTGGCACAGTGAGCACTGGACCCACATTTTCAAACACTCACCCCCAGTCACAAATCTGGGTTAAATCCATTGATCTTTTGCTCACCATGCCACCGCAGTTTGGATCCAACCATATGCAAATCAGTGTTGACCCTGTTCCCCATGGGAACAGTCCAGCGTTAACTGCTAGACCAAGTCCTTCCTGGACCAGAAACAAAGATCCTGGCACTTGATTCAAGGTATCATCGTTCATCAGCCAGGCAAGCTTGAATTCAGTGCCACAGTGAGCATGGGACCTACGTCTGGGCATACCCTTTGGACTGAGGGTGACTTTAGCAACACAAAAGGTGAGTTGGTGTGGCTTTCTCCACATCTGCCCCAGCAAGTGTGTGATCCATTTAAGGTGTAACATTAGGTCACACCTCAATAGATCACACAGCCGGGGGAAGAGGGTTAGGAGTTTGATGAATGGATGGGAAAGGGGATTTGGGAAAAGGTGAGGCAAAGACTAACACTAAAAAAAACTAAAAAAACAATATTCATCAGGGTGCTGAGCAGCACATCATCATCAATCTGTTGTGAAAGGAAATGAAGGAATGAGTATGACACAGTGCCTTTAAGTGCATTACAAAGAGTCCTTCGGCCCCAGAGAGACTCTATATGTCTCTAAATGTTCTGTGAGCTAGGTCTGAAAAATACAAATTATGGAGAAGTGAGGGTAACTCACCCTGCTATAACAATGGTGAATATTAAAAGAAAAATCATGCTGTATTGCTAAAGTGGGCAGTGCATTAGCATTCTTCTCTGAATGTCCATTTCTCTTGGGTGCCTGGCTGAACCTGTCTGGTAGGTATGCAAGAGTGTTGAGCTTTCACCTTTCGTATGTATAAGAGAGGAGAAAGCCTGCAAGATCTTCCCATTTGCTCATGCATCTTTCAGCCGCGATGGCACCTTTATTGTACCATGAGTGAGTGACTGATTGTGCACCTCAAGCAGCTTCTCAGCTAAATCTACTCAAAAAGATGTTTTGAGTGGATTTTCTACTCCAACTGACCATTCAAATTGTGTTTAGTGTGAGAAGCCTTTTTTTAAAACTTTTTTTCCCAGCAGGAAGGAAGTGCCCAGGAGACTTCAACGTCCTGTTGCTGCCCAGCAGGGTCAATCTCTTTGACTGCTGAATATATACCTCAGTATTTTAGCACTTTGTGTGATATCACACATGTAAGTTCTAAAACTATTGCATAAGGGTGCTGTTTTTTTGGCTGTGGGATGCACCAGTATTTCTTTGCACTTTTATTTGATTTTTACATTTCATTGTGGTTGGTGGCCTGGAGTTTCAGTAGGGGCCTAGGTATTTGTTTGCATTTAATTGTTCACCTTTTGTAAAGGAAAACTCTTGTACAGTTCAGTACCCTTTCTCCATGTTTGTTACATTTGTAATATTCATTTATTTTACTATGTAGCCCAGTCTTCCAACAGGCCATCCAGCCAGTAGGCCCAGTACTAGTCATCAGTGCATGAAAGAAATGTTTTCATGGTATATGTTTTTTAATACATCTTTTAGGGCAGGGATGGCATTAGATTAAATTTACAATGTTGGCTATTGTTTGTATTTCATATTTTCATTTATTGTGAAAAGTGTGTATGTGGGGTAATATTTGATGCCATAGGAGGATGTGTGTTGTTGCAAAATGTTTATAGCTCAGTTAATTTTGATGTTTGGTATTGCTGAATTAATGATAGAGTTTTCTTCAGTGTTATCATGCCTGCTTTGTCTGGCCAGTGTGTGTCAGTGTGTTTACTATAGTCCACCATTTGTGTTTATCCCCATGCCATGTGGCCAGTGGCCATTTTGTGTAGTCTGTGTTCATGGGCCAGAATGTGTTCTCTGATCTCCATGCCTCCTTGTTCATTGTTGTTGTTTGACCATGTGCTGGTGGGCATTTTGTGCAGCCAGCCAGCATGCATTTGGATATAGGCTTGCATGTGTTCTTTGCTGTCCATGCCTACTTGCTTACTGTTCTTTCATCATTGTTCCAAACCTACATGCATAGATTAATTGACGCTTTATGCAATATTGTTGTGTCAACAGTGTGACAAGAAATAGTAGCAACACAACGACCATGTAAATGAAAAGTGGCAAAAGCCTGATAAGAAATGTTACTGTTAATAAGAAACACTGCAAGATGTAACTTAATTTCATTATTTGGGGATAATTTTCAATTGTAAGCATAACTGATCCTTTTACATTCATAAACAGCCAAGCACACTAAAACTGCAAATGCAGGATTACATGCAACCATAAGTCAGATAACATATCAATAACCACTATTTTTGTAAATTCATAATCAGAAAGCTGTTATTGCTTGAATGTTTTACTTTGAACTTTGGTGCTGTGCCAAAACAGGAATGATACAGGTTGCCAAGAAAGCTTTGTTGAGATCCCTACTCCAGTTGGGTCACAGAACTCTAACAATTACCATCTTTCTTGAATTGGGTTTAAAACCCATTTCAGGTACCCTTGCTTTTGAGTCATTATTATATTGGGTAAGCCTGTATAGAAACAGGTTGGCTAATATTTACACAAAATGTATGTGCGAACTTCATAGCCCCTAATCAGTGGGTTTCACACATTAATGGCTTAATTACCACTCTATATAGAGGACAATCCTGCCTTACTGACGCTACCTGCCTGATTAAGGAATGTTACTAAACTATGAAAGTAAACAAAATATTGAGTGATACACAACCTCGTCTGCAAATATGGAGCTATTTCGTACACAAAAATTATATTGGTTGCAAGCATTATCTGGATTGTATCTATCCCGAGCCACGGCACACTATACTTATCAAATTTCATCTTGGTGCACTCCCAACTACTAGCAAAATAACATACTGCCCCTGCAGTAATTCTCTTTGATAAAGTAGATTTGCGGGTAGTAATACAAACATGCACGTTTTGCTGTTTTACACCAAGTCATTTAGAGCGCGCAAAAAATAGTCTTGTCCATTATTTAAATCCCACCACGCAGTAAATGGTGCATAAATACAGTAGCAAGTGCGGTTTTAAAACTTTTTTAGGTGTTTTTGTAAATCCACACCCACATAATATTAAATACTTGTCTTAATGTCATATTGTTTTTCTGATGGGCATTTTCTGTGCGGAGCAGTGTCCTGTTAGTAATTTGGGAACTTTATTTTTTACATACTCACTTTTAAAAGAAATATATGTAAAATTATCTAAGGAGAAATGTGTTTCTTGACATATTCTAGACATTGCTAAATGTTTCCTGAGTAGTTTAAATTTTACTCAGGCCTGCTAACTTCTTTTAAGATTACTCGCAAGGTACAGAAACAATAATTGTCTGTGCTGTCATGTGCATGATAAACATTCAACTTCCATCTTTTGCCTCCCAAAATCACTAACGTGTTATATACCTTTTAACTACTACTCTGTGTTTCATGTCAAAATACTTCTTTTGCTAGGTCAATAGATGTATAAATGGAATAAATTACTGAACATGGTTTTATTTCAGTGGAAAAAGCTAGTTAACCTTTATGACTAGGTAATTAAAAGGTATGGAAAATGACAGAAAGGAACATTATGGTGTTAGTAAGACATTAAAAGGTAATCATAATTTAAAGATGCATTTAAAATCTCTGAGAAAAGGCTGTAAGGGTATTTAAAATAAAATAATTTAATATTCTAGTCGTGTGCATCCCCTATCTGCGGTCCTATTGCAGATGGCCTTCTGAATGCACCGAGCAGGTCAAAGGACACCATTCACCAGACATTAATATCTAGGGGATCAGGACTTGTTGGGCCAGTGAAATGGATTTCAGAGCTGAGAGCACAAGCCTGTGGGTCTTTCTAATGAGAGACTGACCCACACTATCTGCAATATATTCAGAAATGCCTTCTATTATTTTCCCAAAGCCATTTTCTAACCTTGCTTAAAATACTTCAACTTTAGCTATAACACAATTTGTATTTTATTCGATTCCTGAAAACTGTAAAGTACAAACACAGGTACAGCGACGAAACAGGACTTTAGACTCTCATTGAATTATACATGTCCTTTGTAGAAAAGAGCTGCGTCGGAAGAATGCTGAGTTCTTTGTATGTTACCTGTCAGGAGTGGGCAGAACTAACAAATGCAAATATTGTACTGCACGGGTCTTTGATCTGAAAGGTATCAAAAAGAGGGTAGAGAATGAAAGGAATAGATTATTGCTGTTGTCTGCTTGACTCTGTGCAATGACCCTTCCAGTTAGTAAAAGAATAATCCATAAAACAGAATACAGTAAAAATGATCTCACTCTGCTCCTCATTTGTATCAGCTTTTTCTCAAACGATTTGTTAAAAGGGGGTTTGAGTCTCATTTCGAAGTGCAGCTTGAGCTGCGAGAGAGAGTTCAAGAGACAGCCACAGGTCTGTGTATACACTTTCGAGGGTTTGGACTGGCTTACTTTTTCAATGGGGAATATTAAAGCAGTGCGTCTGTTTTCATGTCACATTGCCGAATGTTCCCTCGTAGTCCACCCGCCCCCTGCAGCACAGAAAGGAGGGGAATTGTTGTGGTAACAGGTACCTTGGTGCACTGAATTTTGATTTAAAATTGCTTTCTCCCACTTTTTGGCACTTGGAAAAAAATCATTTGAAAGTAAACGGCCTTTCGTGAAAGTAGTCCCTATTGCCTAAAGTACTAGAATAGCTATTCTGAATTTCCATTCTTAGCCAGTAAGATAGCTCAGTGGACCAATGTAACTGTTGTATAGATTTGTGTGTATCTACAGACCATAGGTTTGAATCCTTACACATCTACTCAGTCTTTCACGCTTCTGATTTAGATAAAATTAGTAAAGTTGAGTTGGGTAATAAGAAACACCTAGGGCCATATTATGGAAAGTACCCCGGGGGTTTAAAAGTCAGGTGTCCTGTGCACGCCCCGGGGCACTTTTGGTATTAAAGAAAGGGCCGCAGACACTTATGCTGTAGCATATATAGCGCCAGAGCTATCACTAGAGAGTGTTCCCTTATTTTCAGTGGGGGTGGCCCCATGCAAATGAGGGAATCCTTTTGCCTTTACGCCTGCGCTATAATATAAATGCAGGCACAGAGGCAAAGAAGCTGTCAGGAGGCACACTGACCGTGCACCACCTAAAAGATGGTGCAATGTCAGTGCGCCCCTGATGGCAGCCCTGCAAGTAGATCTCTAAACCCCCTTAAAAGTGCAGGAGGGTTGCTGCCTGCACAGTGAAACACGGAGTGGCGTTGAAGCAGCCACTCTGTTTTTCACTTCAATGCACTGTCCCCAGGGCATTGTGAGTTCGCGGTTGCCCTGGAGGCAGCACATTCAATATAATACAGTGCACTCCCCTTGTTTGCACTGGGTGCACATTTTGAAAGGTGTGCCCAGCGCAAACAAGGAAAATGCACCACAATCTGTAATATGGCCCCCGTTTTCAATATAACATGAATGGTCGAGTGCGCTATATAAGGGTACTAATCATCATTTAGTTTCTTAGATGAGGGCCCTGCACAGAATGCCCTGCCATGGTTTGAAACTAAACTAACACTCAGTCATTAATTTAGTTGCATACTTCAAGAGATAGATGAAATGTAGTCCCAGTAGTTCTCCATGTGTTATTATGGCAAATAAAAATACTTTTGAGGTTTTTGGTCATATAATTAGCACTCCTGTACATTGCCAGTCTGGCCATTTGAAGTTTACTAGCGATTTGGGTGCTCTGGCATTTCCTATGTACATTACAAAGTAGAGCCTGCTTCAAGGGTTTGATTGATTGTCACTATCCATCACTGACAGTGTTAGTTAAAATATTCATTGGTTTCACTTTGGATGCCAACCTCACCCTAAAGGAAGACATTGCTGGAAAAACAGCGATGGCCAGGGACCCTGTTCTAAATTAAGTGAAAATGTTTCTTCAACATTGCGACTTCAGAACTGCTGTTCAAGCCCTTGTTCT
This sequence comes from Pleurodeles waltl, assembly GCF_031143425.1. Classification (NCBI taxonomy): domain Eukaryota; kingdom Metazoa; phylum Chordata; class Amphibia; order Caudata; family Salamandridae; genus Pleurodeles; species Pleurodeles waltl. The sequence continues at coordinate 474,664,175 of NC_090451.1, forward strand.
CTTGCAGCTGGATGATGGTAACACCCTGCTCCAGGCCCTCCCAGACAACTGCACACCATAGCACGTCTCGCCCAGGACTTGAAGCAATATAATAACATCACCACCATTGTGATGAAACCACTTTGGCTCCCCTTGCTGGCCTACATTATCTTCCAAACTAACTGACTCATTTACAAAGCTATCATGACCAACACCCCAGCTAATCTTCCCACCAAGCTCATCATCTCTGGTGGCTCTCAGCATGCCCACAGTGAGGCCAACATCTGGCCATTTCCATCTATGAAATGAGGATCTAGAACAGTGCAGTGCCCCGTCGCGCAGGTCACTGCCCGATTTTCGGCACCTGCCGCACAGTGGCATTGACGGCAGCTCCACATGGAGCTGCAGTCAATGTCCCAGCCGGGCCTTTCTGTGAGCCGGCGGGCCCTCCGGCTCACAGAAATGTTCATAATGTGGCCTGCGGGGTCGCTGGTGGTCGGTGTTTTGACCACCAGCATGAACAGGGCGGTTGTTACCGCTGTGTTCATAATGACCACCTATGTCCTCTAACAACTTGCTGTTTTTTTTAAGCACCGCGATTCATGTTTGCTTTTTTCACTGACTGCAAAGTAAGTGGATTTTGTAAAGTGAATTATGTCACAATCTTCATGGGATCATAGAGGAATTGTGAAAGACAAAGCTGTAGTATGTCAAATTTTGTCTAAAGCATAACAACGTTTAAATCCCTGTAAATTAACTTCACTAATATTTCAAAATATAGCAGCAGTTTTGAAAGCAAAACTGAAGCACAATTTTTGTAATTCTGAAGTATGATTCAAACAAACAAATCTGGACACTTTGGGGGTCATTCTAACCCTGGCGGTCGGTGATAAAGCGGCGGCCAACCCGCCAACAGGCAGGTGGTCCAAAAAATGGAATTCTGACCCTGGCGGGAACCGCCAACACAGCCCGCCACATTAACACTCCGACCGCCACGGCGGGACCAACAAACAGAGCGGCGGTCACCGCCAACAGGCAGCCGGCAGACAATGTACCGCCCACCCTATCACAACTCACCAATCCGCCAACTTTTCCGGGGCGGGAGCCCCGCCGATAAAAACACGGCGGAAACAGACTACGAACGGGAAAATGCTCACCTATACACACTCCACGAGGAAGGAGGACAGCATTGAGCCCGAATTACACATCCTACCAGCTATTGTCTACCTGCTCATCTACCAGGAGTACGAACGCCGGCGCAGATGACAACGGTGAGTACTGCACCTACGACACAGGGGAGGGGGGAGGAGGAAAGGTTACGTGCACACACATACGCGATACACCCACCCCCCCAATACCTACACACCAATGCAGAGCAACAAGTCAGAGTGACACCCCCCAAACCCCCTGGAAGAATGCAAAGACATAATTCAAATGAAGTTTAAAATTTATGTATAAAATAAGTTCATTGAAGTCATGGTAAATATGCCATATGAAATATACAAAAGAAATAATGAACATAGTGCAAAGTATAAACATAGTCAATAAGTCCTGCACAGTCCGTTCAATATCCATAGTCCGTGGGCCAATGTGTACAAACACATGGGCAAAGCCCACACAGGAGACCGGATACCATTGGAGAGAACACTGCAGGGGCATCAGATGATAAAACAACAGGCACCTCAGGGGGAAGGGAAACGGGGGCACCTCAGCCACATGAGTCCACGACGCCAGATCCACGAGGGGCCTCCATGCCCACTGTACCATCCTGGGGAGTGCAAAGCCACAGTCCATCAGATGGATAACCAATTCCACTGGTATTGGAGGAGGCATGGTGCCCAGAGTGCTTCGTGAACACCTGCTCGACACAGAACCGGCACTGTCAATGGACCAGTGGTGCTTGAGAAGGCGGTGCCCAGCGGAGCGGTGCTTGAGACGGCAGTGCCAGCGGAGCGGTGCTTGAGAGGAAGGCCCCAGCGGAGCGGTGCCCAGCGGAGCGTTGCTTGAGATGAAGGGCCCAGCGGAGCGGTGCTTGAGATGAAGGGCCCAGCGGAGCGGTGCTTGACAGGAAGGCCCCAGCGGAGCGGTGCTTGACAGGAAGGCCCCAGCGGAGCGGTGCTTGAGATGAAGGCCCCAGCGGAGCGGTGCTTGAGATGAAGGGCCCAGCGGAGCGGTGCTTGAGACGGCGGTGCCCAGCGGAGCGGTGCTTGAGATGAAGGGCCCAGCGGAGCGGTGCTTGAGATGAAGGGCCCAGCGGAGCGGTGCTTGAGATGAAGGGCCCAGCGGAGCGGTGCTTGACAGGAAGGCCCCAGCGGAGCGGTGGTTGACAGGAAGGGCCCAGCGGAGCGGTGCTTGAGATGAAGGGCCCAGCGGAGCCGTGCTTGAGATGGCGGTGCCCACCGGAGCGGTGCTTGAGATGAAGGGCCCAGCGGAGCGGTGCTTGAGATGAATGGCCCAGCGGAGCAGTGCTTGACAGGAAGGCCCCAGCGGAGCGGTGCTTGACAGGAAGGGCCCAGCGGAGCGGTGCTTGAGATGAAGGGCCCAGAGTAGCGGTGCTTGAGACGGCGGTGCCCAGCGGAGCGGTGCTTGAGATGAAGGGCCCAGCGGAGCGGTGCTTGAGATGGCGGGGCCCTGTTCAGCGGTGCCTGTCTTGGCGGGGCCCTCTTCAGCGGTGCTCTTCACGGCGGGGCCCTGTTCAGCGGTGCCTGTCTTGGCGGGGCCCTGTTCAGCGGTGCCTGTCTTGGCGGGGCCCTCTTCAGCGGTGCTCCTCACGGCGGGGCCCTGTTCAGCGGTGCCTGTCTTGGCGGGGCCCTCTTCAGCGGTGCTCTTCACGGCTGGGCCCTGTTCAGCGGTGCCTGTCTTGGCGGGGCCCTCTTCAGCGGTGCTCTTCACGGCGGGGCCCTGTTCAGCGGTGCCTGTCTTGGCGGGGCCCTCTTCAGCGGTGCTTGTCCTGTCTTTCAAGGGAGCCAGACCTGGCCAAGACTCCCCGCTTAGTCGCCCTCCGACCTTGCGGTAGCGGGGCCCTCCTGTGATGGAGTCTTGTGCCCGTGGGTGTCGTCCGTCACACCCGGTATGGGGCTGGTGGGGCCCTCCTGGTGCGCTCGGCTACTGCATGTCTTCTCCGCCCTGCTGCCTTTGCCCTCCTTCGCTGCAGCTCTCTGGCCCTTGCCTCCCTTAGATGATGTGGCAGGTGACGTGGCAAGGCCACTCTCCTTGGTGGCAGCCGTCTCAGGCTTTTCGCGCCGGCCCTTAATTTTTCTTGTCCTCTTCCCAGGGGGTGGGCTGGCTGTCCCCTTGCTGCTGGCCGATGTTCCTTCCCTAGGAGCTGGTGGACTCCAATAGCCCTGCACTATGGTGATACTAGATGCAGGGCTGGTGGTGGCTGAGGTGCTCTTTGGACTCTTACCAGATGGAGGGGGTGGGTCAGGTGATGCAAAGAGGTTAATTTTGGAGAGGAAAAGTTTTTTAGGAGCAATGGGAAGGGTAGGTGCAGTGGGTATGGGAGTGGAGGAAGAGGATGTGGTTGTAGGAGAGTCAAGTGTGCTGTCTTTGGGTGCAGGTGCTTGGGCTGGAGGCTGTCGTGAGGTGGATGGCTGTTGGGTGGGTGGCTGCCTGCGTTTGTGTGGTTTGGAAGAGGGGGTGACAGACACAGTGGGAGAGGACACAGGGGACGTGTAAATGGCAGTAGGGGTGGTGACTGCACGTGTGCTGACTGTAATGGAGGGTGTGCTGGTGATGGAAGTACTGGCTGATGGTGGTGTGCATGCAGGTGTGAGTGGAGATGTCACAGGGAGGGAGGAGGGAGACGAGGAGGAGGGGGACACAGAGGTGGTAGTGACTGCTGGCATGTCTGCATCTGGATGTTGTTTGTGTGAATGCTTGTGGGATCTGTGGTGCTTATGTCTGGATGAGCTGCCCTTGGGTGTTGAGGTGTGTGCAGGCTGGTCTGATGGTGTGGATGGGATGGGCTGAGGAACAGGAGACTGGGACTGGGTGGAGGGAGTTAGAAGAGGGAGGCTGGAGACAGGGACAATGGCTGCCGTCAGTGCTGAGGCCAGAGCGTTGAACGATCGCTGATGGGCAGCCTGACCCGAATGAATGCCCTCCAGGTATGCATTGCTCCGATGCACCTCCCTTTCCACCCCCTGGATGGCATTCAAAAGGGTAGTCAATGACCTCCTCACTGAGGGCAGCAGGGGTAACTGGGGCAGGGCCTGAGGTGCCTGGGGCGAAGGAGATGCCCGTCTTGGTGTGTGAGCGGGCACGGGGCGAACCCTGAGGGGCTGCTTGGAGGGCAGAGCTGGTGCGCTGGGTGGCGGCTGTACCTGTAGTTGCGGTGGGCACGGATGTTGCCGCCACAGCAAGGGAGCTCCCTTCCGAGGACGTGTCGGTGTCGCTGACGTCTCCACGGGTCCCCGTTGTGGAGCTCCCCTCGCCCTCCGTCTCACTGCTGAACTCGGAGTCGGAGTCGGTTGTATGGCCCTCCGGGGCCATGTGAGATGTAGCTCCCTCGTGCGCCGATGCCACTTCTCCTACGCCTGATGATGCTAATGCACACATGCACAGGAAGAAAAAGAAAATGGGTGGGGGGGAGAAATGAAGACAGGTTGAGTGCATGCATTGGCAACACCGTTGGCGGAGAGGACAGTCACAGAAGCCCCCTGCACTACGCTGCGCAATCGGGGTACACTACTCAGTTCTTGTGACTAGGCCTACAGGTCTATGGACGATAAATGCACACATGGGTGATGCAGGACCATGGATAGCTGTACTTGGCACCCTACAGAGGTGGGGGGCGGGGGCACAGGGCCATGGCTAACGGAGGGGACTAGCCTACAGAAAGCGCCCTGGCCTTCAGTTACCCATAGCCCTCCTCCCCAACCCAGACACCTCCACAGCGCGCAAAGATAGCAGAATGTGCTGATACTCACCCCCTTCTGTCTGCTGTGATGTACTCACGCGCCCATCCAAATCGGGGTAGGCCACCACCAGGATCCGGGCCATCAGGGGGGTCAATTGGCGGCTGGCACCCTTCCTACTTTGGGAGGCCATCCCCAGCAGAGACTCGGCGGTCTTTCTGGTCCCGCGGCGGATGTCCTCCCACCTCTTTCGGCAGTGGGTGCCCCGTCTGTTGTGGACCCCCAGGGCCCGGACGTCCTTGGCGATGGCACGCCAAATGTCGATCTTCTGATGGGCGCTGACCTATTTGACATGTACAGGGTGGGAAAGGAAATATCATCACTTTTCTGCATGGTAGATGTGAGTGGCCCCCCCTCCCCAACCTTGCCATGTGGCACATGTTCCCATCTGTCATGCGTTGCACTCCTCATTCGCTCCCCTCCCCACCATCTTACATACACCCCACTCAACACAGGCATAGCCCATTCAGCGTGCACCCTGTGTACTAACCTTTTGGTCTGGAGGACCGTAGAGTAGCGCATACTGGGGGAGGACCCCATCAACAAGTTTCTCCAATTCTTCGGAAGTGAAGGCAGGGGCCCTTTCCCCAGTCGCAGCAGCCATTGTATCTCCCAGACCGAGGTCACAGCAGCACTTGCAGTATAGGTCCTCTCCTGTGGATGATCAGGTCTCGAGTGATTAATCAGATAGAAAATGGCGGTCACGCCCGCAGCGGTGCGTACCTCGGCGGTGCGTACCGCCGGCGCACATCGTCATTGGCTCCTGAGACCCATAGGGTTCAATGTTAACCAATGCTGCTTTGCGCCGCGGTCTTCGACCGCCTACCGCCACGGTGTGCCACGCCAGCGCAGTGACCTCACATCCCACGGTCACACTTCACAGGTCAGGCAGCCGCCATTTCAAGGGCCCACATGGCGTGATTTCTACTGCGTCACACAGGCCTAGGCCTTGCATTGCCACTCATACAAGCCGTTCCATGCATAGCGATTCGTGTACTGTGCAAGCTGTGTGAACGAACCTGTGGGTTGCTTGACTCTGTGCTCCATGTTGTCCTTCCTAGGCACCGTCCGCTGGGACTTGCGAGGAGAAGGATGAATCCTCCTGTGTACCGACCGCTGGTGGACCTGTCGACAATGGAAGAACGACATATCATACTTACATACTGGCTTGACAGAGCAACTATACATGAACTATGTGCCCAGCTGGAGCCAGACCTGATGTCCCCCATCCGCCAACCCACAGGGATTCTACCTCTGGTGCAGGTTCTGTCAGTACTCCATTTTTTGGCAAGTGGGTCGTTTCAGACAACAGTGGCCATATCATCTGCGATGTCTCAGCCTATGTTTTCTAAGGTTTTGTCCAGAGTGTTGTCTGCCCTGATGAAATACATGCGGAGCTACATTATTTTCCCTGAGGTTGGCGAATTGGCTACAGTGAAGGGTGATTTCTATGCCCTTGGACATATCCCCAACATCATTGGGGCCATTGATGGGACCCATGTGGCTTTGGTTCCCCCCAAAGACAGTGAGCAGGTGTACCGAAACAGAAAAAGTTATTATTCGATGAATTTCCAGGTGGTCTGTTTGGCTGACCAGTACATCTCCCATGTAAATGCCAAGTTCCCTGGGTCAGTGCATGACGCGTATGTCATGCGAAATAGCAGCATCCCTTATGTGATGGAACAGCTACAGAGACACGGTGTGTGGCTAATTGGTGACTCTGGTTACCCCAACCTGTCGTGGCTACTGACCCCAGTGAGGAATCCCAGGACAAGGGCAGAGGAACGCTACAATGAGGCCCATGGGCGAATTAGGAGGATCATAGAAAGGACCTTCGGGGTCCTGAAGGCCAGGTTTAGGTGCCTGCATATGACAGGGGGATCCCTCATGTACTCACCAAAGAAGGTGTGCCAGATCATCGTGGCCTGCTGTATGCTTCACAATCTTGCATTGCGACGCCAGGTGCCTTTTCTGCAGGAGGATGGTCCAGATGGTGGTGTTGTTGCAGCTGTGGAGCCTGTGGAGAGTGAAGAGGAGGAAGACGACGGGGACGACACGGACAACAGGGATACAGTCATACAACAATACTTTCAGTAGCACACAGGTAAGAAACAGCCACCCCAATTTACATTTACTTAAGGCCTCATGCGTCTCCACTGTCTGTGTTTCCCCCCAGTTCCTGTTAACTGATTTGTGACTTTCCCTTCCCTTTTCAGAGCTGTATGACCCACTGCCTGACTTCAGCTTTGTTTGCCCATGGACTAAAGCTTATTGAAATTGGTATGTTGTCATCACAAAGTAACTGGACATTATTAAACCGTTATGTGTAATACATTTGTTAAGAATACAAGCAGACTCCTGTTTATTTAAGTGGAATAAGTGATTTATTTTAAGTGCTAGATATAGGTAAATGATTGGGAAGCGGGGATGGGTGGGGGTGGAGTAATGTCCATGGCAGAGTCCAGTTCTCAGTCGCACAGGTGCATTTTCCATATGCCTGTGGAAGGATGGAGCAGGGGCAGTTCAAGGTTGGACAGGGTGACAATGTGGGACAGTGGGATGACATCAGGGGGTATCTTAGGCTGGTGGGGGTCTTGCAATCCTACTCTGTCTTCTTGTGAGATCTCAGGTTCCGCTTGCGGGGTGGTTCTTCTTCTGCAGGAGGTGGGGTTCTGGTGGCCTGTCGTTGTGTGGGGGCCTCCTGTCCACTGGCGCCGGCGGAGGTGGTAGGCTGTTCCTGGCCTGGGCTAGTGACAGGGGCCCTTTGGGGTGCCACATGGTCCCGCAATGTGGTGACGATCTGGGTAAGGGCCAGGACGATGGTCCCCATTGCGGAACCGATGATCCTCAGTTCCTCCCTGAAGCCCATGTACCGTTCCTCCTGCAGTTCCTGGATCTCCTGGAACCGGGCCAGTACCGTCGCCATCGTCTCCTGGGAGCGGTGGTATGCTCTCATGATGGAGGAGAGGGCCTCTTGGAGAGTCGGTTCCCCGGGCCTGTCCCCCCCCTGTCGCACAGCAGCCCTCCCAGTTCCCCTGTGTTCCTGGGCCTCTTTCCCCTGGCCGGTGTGCCCACTACCACTGCCCCCAGGTCCCAGTTGTTGTTGGGGTGGTGGGTCAACCTGGGTTCCCTGTAGTGGTGGACACACCGCTGATTTACATGCCCTGGAGACAGAGGCAAGGGCCCGCTGGGTGGGAGCTGTGCTGGTGTTCCCAGAGGGGGCTGGGTCTGGTGTAGCCCGTGGCTGTCTGTGGGGAACCGACTGTCCAGAGGTCCCCGATGGGCCGGGCTGGTCGTCTGGCTCCAGGGAGACAGAGCTGCTGTCATCGCTGGGGGCCTCTTCTGGGGGTGGGATGGACATCTCTGGACCCTCCGTGGCGGTGTGGTGGCGTTCGGGTCCTGCAGGGGTATAAAGGTATGGTTATTGCTTCTGTGTGTGGGATTTCGTGTGATGGGTGGGTGTCCGTGTACCCATGTGCAGGCATTTCCTTGTGGGGGCTTTTGTGAGGGTGGCTTGTGGGGGTGATGTGTGTGTGCAGTGGGCATGCTTTGGTGATGGGTGTCCATGCTTTGGGGTCGCATGCAGGGCTTGGTGTTGGGATGGGTGGGTTGTGATGGTGAGGCTTTTGCTAGGGGTTGGTGTGATGGGGGAGGGGGTGAGGGTGGGGGTATGATTTGGCATTCAGGTGGGGTGGGGGTGGGAAGCACTAGTGAAGATTTGCCTTACCAGAGTCCATTCCTCCGCCTACTCCAGCGAGGCCCTCAGGATGCAGGATGTGCAAGACTTCCTCCTCCCACGCGGTAAATTCTGGGGGAGTAGGTGGGGGTCCGCCGCCAGTCTTCTGCACCGCTATGTTGTGCCTTGATACCATGGAACGCACCTTCCCCCGTAGGTCGTTCCATCTCTTTCTGATGTCCTCCCGATTGCGTGGATGCTGTCCCACCGCGTTGACCCTGTCCACTATCCTTTGCCATAGCTCCATCTTCCTGGCAATTGTGGTGTGCTGCACCTGTGCCCCGAAGAGCTGGGGCTCTACACGGACTATTTCCTCCACCAGGACCCTGAGTTCGGCGTCACTGAACCTGGGGTGTCTTTGGGGTGCCATGGGGTGCTGTGGTTGAGGTGTGGGGTGGCGTTTGTGGTGATGAGTGTGGTGCATGTGGTGGTGTGTGGTGTTTGGTGCGTGGATTCTGTGTGGGTGATGGTGTTGTGTGCCTCTGTGTTGTGGGATTCTCTATTCTGTGCTCTGTCTCTAGCCTTCGTCACTGATTTCGGGTCGTAGGGGCTTGTGGGTGATGTGGGTGTGTGTTTTATATTGTGTTGGGTGTGTGGGAGTGGTGTTAGTATGTGTATCAGGTGTGTGTATTTCGAACTGACCAATGTGGCTGAGTTTTCTATGGGTGTGTATATTTTGACCGCGGCGGTGTGTGCCGCCAATGGAATACCGCGTTTGAAAGACCGCCGCGTGGATTTGTGGGTCGGAATGGTATGGGCGTATTTCTGTTGGCGTGACGGTGGAGGTTTGGTCAGCGCCATTTTTTCACTGACCTTTGGTGTGGCAGATTATTGAGGATGTCGGGTTTTCGGTGGTTTGGCAGTTGCGGGTCAGAATGACCGTGGCGGTTTACCGTGGCCGCGGCGGTGTTATGGCGGTCTTCTGACCGGCGGTAAGCGCCTTTTACCGCCGAGGTCAGAATGACCCCCTTTATACTTGGTGATGCTCAAATGATAAGTATTCTCTCAAACCCAATTTCTGAATTATTATTAGTAAATCTGCATGTCTGTGCAAAATTAGTGGTCACTTAAATGAAAAATGTGCTGCATATTAATGTCAGTCCACTACCACACCATGCTTCATTTATCTACTTGCAACGGTGTCCTCCAAAATATACCACTGGCTACATATCACCAAGCTCCTGTTGAATGGCCGTGGCTCATTTTCAACACTTTGCGTAATGCCTCGATTTGACAATTTCTATGACTCAGTGATTTAGAATTGATGGCTGTACAAGCACTCTGGAAATTATTCCAGCACCACTGATGATGTCATTCAGAATCTTGAGGTAAGAAAACATTCATCTTACATCCTTTTAATCGAGCTATAATTTGATGGTATGTGTAGCCCCCCCAAAATACTATGCCCCCGACTTTCAACTCATAGGCAGGGGCAAAGATGTAATGAGTGAACCATACAAAAAAAGGCCTTTACAACCTGTCCCCAATTTAAACAAAAATATGTGGCTTCCTACCACCTGCCCCCACCACTCTCTGTGCCTTCCCAACCCTCCCTTTCAGAGGCATCTCTCCCCGCTTTCCACTTGCTCTGACAGTCATTCTGGCCATGCCTAACAATCCAATAGCCATCAACCCTTCAAATCACTAATTTTCTTCCTTTTCTGCTAGGTCTATGGTGTACGCAAACTGCATAATACACATATAATATACATTTGAAACACAGTGCTTAAAACTTAAACGATTGGGTCCCTTTTTTCTTCTCTGGGAAAACGCCCCTACAAACAGTCAACATAAAGAAATGTGGGCTGGTTTCCTTATTTTTGCCAGGGCTGAATATCGTTTCCTGTCCTGCCCTGCTCCTGTGTTGCCTTTTCCTTAGAGCGCATCAGCAGAAATCAGGGCCGAGAATTAGACACTGACACGGTAAAGGACATTCACACAAAGTGCCGAACTGCACGTGCAAATATCCAGTCTTACATGTCTAAACTGGATAGATTTTTGTACAGTACAATTTTGCACATGTAATAAAGAGGATGCCTGCTTAAGTGATTCACTGTTCATCTGAGGTAGCGATGTGCATTCCAATATGCATAAATAGGAAATTACACTTTTTTGTCTGGCCCTAATTTAAAAAAACGCCTCCAGCACGGAATCTACATATTTAAAAAATATCATTCATATCTAATTTCATACATTAAATATATTCAGGAGCTGGCTGCAAATATGTAATTGTGCTTTAGAGCACATATGTTCTGTCAGAGTTGTATGAGCATGTCTTCTGTTTTTTCATCCCAGTATAGCTTTTCCCGTTAAGACATTTTGGGCCATATTTATACTCCGTTTGCGCCGAAATTGCGTCGTTTTTTTTGACGCAATTTCGACGCAAAACTAACGCCAACTAACGCCATATTTATACTATGGCGTTAGAGGCGAATAGCGCCAAAGTTCCCGGAATGTGCGTCATTTTTTAGCGTGAACCCCTTCCTTGCGTTAATGATATGCAAGGGAGGCGTTCCCGTCTAAAAAATGACTCCCAGGCCTTTACGTGGTATTTATACTCCCGGGCAAAAGAGACGCCCGGGAGTTGGCGTGGCTAAAAACGGCGCATTTGCGCCACTTTTTAACGCCTGCTCAGGGCAGGCGTTAAGGGGCCTGTGGGCTCAAAATGAGCCCACAGGTGCCCTCCCATGCCCCCAGGGACCCCCCCTGCCACCCTTGCCCACCCCAGGAGGACCCCCAAGGATGGAGGGACCCACCCCAGGGACATTCAGGTAAGTTCAGGTAAGTATAATTTTTTTTTTTTTATATATTTTTTTGGTGGCATAGGGGGGCCTTATTTGTGCCCCCCTACATGCCACTATGCCCAATGACCATGCCCAGGGGACAGAAGTCCCCTGGGCATGGCCATTGGGCAAGGGGGCATGACTCCTATCTTTACAATGATAGGAGTCATGTTGATGGGGGATGGGCGTCGAAAATAAATGGCGCAAGTCGGGTTAAGACGATTTTTTCGACGTAACCTGACTTGCCCCATTTTAAGACGCCCATGCGCCATTTTCCCCCTACGCCGGCGCTGTCTGGTCTACGTGGTTTTTTCCCACGCAAACCAGGCAGCGCCGGTCTGATTGCGCCGTCTAACGCCATTCCATAAATACGGCGCCCGCATGGCGCTTCAGAATGGCGTTAGACGGCGCAAAACTTTTTGACGCTAAACTGCGTTAGCGCAGTTTAGCGTCAAAAAGTATAAATATGGGCCTTTGTCCTACAAACATCAGCTTCAAATCACAACATTGTCTTCACGCTATTAGCAGACTGTTTGGACTTCCACCTTAATAGCTGAGCATGTAGCTATTAACATGGTTCAGGAACAGAAAAAATAGACATTGGTAAGGTAAAACGACAGAGATTATGACAATCTAACCAACGAAATACATTTTTGTTATATTTACCAATAAACATTGACATTATACTCTTCCATTTTATCCTTGCTCACAGCACCTTTTAATCAGACTTGAGTGGAAAACAACCTTTTCAATAGACGTTTAAATATGGTTGAAGTCAGGATGATAAATTGGGGCTTGTACTCTGTGCACTTCGTCGAATTGCTGATTTTAGAACATTAAATTGTGATTTGAGTTATGGGTCTCCTTTCACACGCTTTATTTTGATTATGTTTTTGCCTTAACAGGACTTACTTCTCAAGGCCTTCAAGTGGATGAGCACAATTCCTTTGATTTTGATTGAAACAAGTCTTCTCCAGCTGTCCCAGGGCTGGACATTTTTATGACTGTTTTTATTTCCATTTGCAGTCAAATGTTCAATTATTTGCACTTACTGCCATAGGGGTGCTCCATGAGGCATAACAGACAGTGGATGTAAATTAGATGCAACACATATCTGTCTATTCTAGATCTTCGGCTCTTGGCACATTTTCGATAATATACACACAGAAAACTCTCATAGCGATTCAACGATTTTTTGCCTTTTTTGCTGAAGACAAAGGTTTATCATCTTCATTATTATTGAACAAATGGAAATTAATGGAAGAAATAAACATGTACAGTAGCTACTTAATTTACCCACAGAAACATTTGGTGAATTCAACACTTACAGTAATTATATATATTTATATAGCTCCTACTACTATTGCCGATGCTTCAAAGTGCTTTTAGGAGAGTAGCATGCTACTCCGGAACCCAAAGGATCAGTGGCGGATTAGTAGAAGGAAATATGGAATATAGTATTAATATAGAGAAATAAGAGTTAATTTATTCAGTGGACATGGGAGTGAGTCGGTTAGTTGGATTGAATGGAATAACGGAGGGATAGGAGAGGAATGCATCCAGAAAGTGTTAATTGGTAGATCATAGTAGTAAGTTGAGGTTTGAGTTGAGTAAAGGAGAGTTGGAGGAGGGGCATCCTAGAGGTAAAATGAGGTTAAGGATGAGTCAAAGAAGAGATACATGAGGTAGAATTTTGTAGGATTGTTTGGTAGATCATAGTAGTAAACTGAGGGTTGGGGTGAGCCAGGACAGAGAGAGAAGTGAAGAGTCTAGGAAGGGTTGTTTTGGAGATCATAGTAGTAGAATGAGGTTTGGGATGAGTCGGAGAGTGGAGATAGATGTTAGAGTGAGAGAGGTATATGGTCAGCCACAGTAGTGCATTGCAGAGAGTGAATTTATTTAAAAAACAATTCTCTTGTACAGTGGGACTAAAGTAATAAATATATGAATACATGATTACATAGAAACGGAATTGATGTATAAACAAGATTCTATATTGAGATTTAATGTTGTATTGTATAAACATGGCCTTTCAAGGGTTGCAGAATTTGAAGGTATTTTATTTGTGTACTTTTTACAACATTATATTTGATCTTTTTCTCAATATTTCAGTAGTGAAATGGTTGTAGATAAATAGCTGAAATAATGTTTACCTATTGTGATAGATAAATAAAACAGAGACACATAAGCACCTAATCAAACAACTTATGTAGAAACTATGCACATATATATATGTAGTAGTCTGGCAGAAGAGTTCTTAATCCATTGTAGTTTTCATAGTAGATAGAGATGATCCATGGTAGAGGCCATTGGCATAATCTAGTTTAGACAGTGTAGGAAGATAGGTTCTGGCTGTAGTACCACTCACGGTTTGCCTAGTTCCTGATGCAAATTTGAAAGTACACTAGATTCCTGCTAACTAGGTCCCCAGTGTTACTGTCCCTTCCCCGAAACAAGACACCTGATCACTTAATCCCCAAGTAACCAAGTGCTTTAGCACCTCTGTAAGTCCCTAGTAAATGGTACCGCTGGCACCTAGGTCCTAGGTACTAAAGAGGGTCCCTAAGAGCTTCAGCATACCTTGTGCCGCTCAAAGGGACCCAGTACCAAACTCATGCAGACTGCCACTGCAGGCTGTGGGACAAAGTACTCAAAAAAGTGAAAACAATACATGGAGCACAGTTTATAAGCCATGTCCCCTAAACACTTCATTTAATATTTATAAGTCACCCCTACAGCAGGCCTTACAGCCCTAAGGCAGAGTGCATTATATTCCATTTGTGGACATATGTGCAAGACCAGAAATGCCCTGCTATGTCGTTGTCATTCATAGACATAATAAGTGTACAGTGAAGTCACTTTAAATACATGTGCTGGACACTTGTCAATACCAGTTTCCCCATGATGTCTTCACCAAACATATGTATGTTTGGTATCAAACATCTCATATTAATAAACCTTTTCTTATTCCAGTGATATATTTATTCATACATGCACCCAGAGGGCACCTTAGAGGTGAGCCTTAAAAACCTACCAATAGCGGTGGGCTAATTGACTAGTACCAGCCAGCCTACCACCAACAGATGGGATATGGAACCCCAGGGGTGAGCGCCTTTGCTCTGTGGAAGTCAGAAACAAAGTCTGCAGTGACAGGGGTGTTGCATAGCCCTCCCAAGAGGACCTGCAAATCTGCATTCCAAAGCAATGAGGTGACAAGGAAAGTGACACATAAGGAAAGTACCACCATAGTGTCAGAATGCTATGGGTTGGAATTCCTACCTACACCACTAAGGTACTACTAGATCTCAGCAGTGTTAACCCTAATCTGCCCTTCAGGATCCCTAGGAAGATACCATCCCCCATACGTGAATATGGAAGTGGCGAAGAGAGCTGTTGGTCTACTGAGAGTCCTCTCCCAGGTGGGCGGAAAAAGATGTTAAGTCTCAGCAGACAGCTGAAGTGAAGCAACAGCATGTAGTGGCACGTTTCCAGCTGGAATTCACCCTCTAACGTATAGGGGGCACAGGGATGATTTATAATAAAACAGCTGGTGTTCTGAGTAAACTGTCCTAACATAAGAACATGTATGTTTCCTGTGAAGTGGCAAAGATTTTGGTGTTCCTACTTTGTACTGATAACAATATTGAGAACAGCCTTCAGCAGGGTACAGAACAAGAATGCCCTTCTAAGAAGAATGAAAACAATTTCTCGGTTAAAAGTGCATGAGATAAAAGAAATAAAGCATCACCGCAGAATGAAGCTTCTGCTCAGACATTACATTTGAATAAAATAAATTGTTATTAGGCTAAAGGACAGGCCTATGACTAAAACAATGTAACCATGAAAAGCTCACTAAAATATCTTCACAACACCCCATTACCCCCCTAAATTGAGTTTTTAGGGGACCAGCTGATACCAGAACCTCAGATCTCTGCTGAACACAAAAGAAGGAGTGGCAAAGAAGCCTGCAGTCTGGAGAAACAAGGAGCACAATGGACTTGGCGCCAACCCTGCCAGCCTGCCTGCTTCACCCGACACTTGAGGTCCAACTGACCTCTCGTGCCAAAGCAGAATCCAAGAAACAGAGAGTGCTGCCAGTGTTTTGCAGATCCCCAGGAAGAACTCCCTTTGAGCAGAGGAGCTGCTTTCCTGCATCTGCAGGGAACCTAAGAAAGAATTGTGAGGGCTGGGACCACCAAAAACTTGGCGCCGGACATCACCAGTGCATCCCAGCGACCTAGCCTGAGCTAGTGGACCTACTATGTCAACATGGATCTCAAGCCCTCCAGAAATTAAGCCCACCTTGAGTTTGCCCACTGTGGACTTCCCAACAGCATCTACAGCCTCTTTCTGCAGACCTCCCTTCACCATGGACGCTTCTGGTAATGGACACCCAATGGTCCACTGCATCTCTGCACCTGCATGCCCGCCCTCGCCTGAGGAGAAAAGGGCGCTGGTGTTGTTACATCCCCAGGGCTTGTGAGACCTCAGCCCACTTGTTAGTTTGGCTGGACCTCTAGTAAACACCTGCAGCATGTTTCTGTGGGCCCCCTCCACCGCGACTAGCACTGGTGAGAGTAAACCCGACTGTTTATGCCATCTTTGCCCCCAGATGCCCCTGACTGAGGAGAACAGGGCCAATGGTGAGCCTATGTTCCAGTGCATTGCAAGAACTGAACCCACTATGTGGTTCACCTGGACTGGACTCTGAATCCACCCCTGCAGCATCTTCGTGACCAGACCAATCTCCATTGACTCACAATGGGGCACCGATGCTTGACTGCACGGCCTCACCAGGCACCCCAGTGCCATCCAAGGTGACTCGTTAGTGTGGCCTAGGACCCTACCATGTACTCACCTTAAGTCCAGAAGATTGGTCCTTTAAGTTGTTATGAAGTACTTGTTTGGTATGTATGTTTTCTCTCCCATAAAGTAACATTGCAGCTACAGAGAAATGCACTGTGTCGACTTTTGAAAGCTCTAAAAATTCCTATATCTGATTCCTCTGATCTTGGTATCTAAATTTATATAAAAGCATGTGTTATTTTCAAAACAATTGGTGGCGGATTTCTTTATTTAGTGTGTGTCTCACTTATTGCCCGTGTGTGTTCTTATATGCTTAGCGCTACTTTCTGATATGCCTAACTGCTCCATCACATTACCATGAAATAGAGCACATGGGAAGTCATTTGTGATTCTGTGATGCCTTCGGGGTTTGCCTGACTTCTTTGCACAGTGCACCTCTTTGTGGTCCACCACATAAAAAGCCAGATTCCTGCACTGTACAGGAGAGATAGTAGATGGGACTTTGTGTGGAAGTTCCAGGTAGGGCAAGTTGTGTCACAGAGTTTTCAGGCAATTTGTCCACTTGGGAATTCATTGTCAACTTGGAGCCTATGGTAATTCCAAGCTTTCTTACTTTCTTAGATACTTTAAGAGGTGGTCCCAGATCGTCAAGCCAGGCGTAGAGTGGGTCATAATTTTTTCAATCACCACATGTGAGCATTTCTGTTTTAGAAGCATTCAGTTTGAGATGGCTCCATGTCATCCACTGATCAATGGCTCTGAGGCAACTAAAGATTTCTGAGTTTCCAGTGTCTTTGGGCATTCCAGTTTGAGCAGTATTTGTGTGTCATTTGCATAGTTGTAGCATGTGAGCTAAATTAATTTATCATTGCCGGTAATAACTTCATCTAAATGTTGAAAATCATGGGTTTACATGACTGAGCCTTGAGGGACCCCTGCTTTTGTGAGGTATGGTTTGGATGAGAAAAGGGGAGTACGGATGACATTTGCCTGTTTTGAAGGTAGGATGTAATCAGCCAAGAGTAGTCCCCGCTATTCTGGCTTCCGAGTCTTTGTATCAGGGAGTCATGGTCAACAGTGTCAAAGGCAGCTGAGAAGTCCAAGAGAAGGAGTGCAGCAACTCCATTGCAGTCTACTCTGTTTTAAGGTTCATCCTAGATGGCGACGAGGGCAGACTTTGTGCTTCTTCCTTGTCATTCTTGTTATTTGTTCACAGATGCTGGTGGGGTCAAGCATTGTTTTAGGCTTCTATTCAGAGCTATACACCACAAAGAAGACTTTGTAATACTGCTCAATAACTGGAAGAGAGGGTGCTTCTTGATTTTCTAAGTTGTTCTCTACGAGACAACAACAGGTACCTCCAAAGTATAAGCATATACATTTTTTGATGAGGTGAAGACCGGGAAACAGAGAAGTAAAGACAGTCTCTGTACTGAACTTTATGAATCTTGTAGTAATATGATATACATGGCGTTTTTGATGTCCAGTTAGAATACTGTGCACAAATACACAGTGAAACATTTGTGGTTAATTTATGAATTTATATAAAAAGGAGGAGGACTGAGACACCTGTCAGCTCATTTTGGCTTGTTCTCATAGTCAATTCAAATGGCATGATATCCCTGAAGTCTGTGAGATCTCAGTATATAAGAATATTGACAATTGTTCTACATAGGAGAAAGTTAGAGGCTTAGTGATGACGGATAACATTTATTTGATTAAAAATAATAGGGCTCCCTTATGGAGGATCACTGTGAATGCAGAAAATCAGTTCACTAGGTGAGCTGGGTGTTGCTGTCCAAAGTGTTGCTTAGGATACATTTTCTTTGGTTGTGGTTCATGTCCATTTTACTAAATTGTTCTGCATCCAGAGGACAATAATGCAGGAGTACCTTATGTATAATGTTCGGTCCATTATGTTTGACCTAGAATCAAAGATCGGAATGGTGAGCAGGATGGTAACACTGAAGCATTTCAAGAGAAGGGTATGGAAAAAGAAAATATAAGTATATCCTTATGAAAAGCAAGAAGGTCTATCAAAGAACAAAAATCAAATTTGAATTCTTAGAAAACCCCGGCAGGAAAAGACACTTGTTTTGCAATTATTCTTAAATGTAGCATGATCAAAGCACAATTAGAGACAGCCTTCAAAGACAACTGAGTTGGTATATATTTGCAATCACATTTTAGGAACCAGAAAACATGTTCTAGGATGGGATTAATAGATAGGAGAAAAATACCACTCCATTATACATGAGAAGATTTTAGTGCCATATCTCTGAATCGACCAGTAGCTTTCTAAACCTGCTTTACATTAAAAATAAATTAAATTACTTTGAAAGAGTGACAGTCCATGTAGTGAACTCTGAAACTCCATATTCAAAAGCTTTTAATAGCAAGAGTTATTGTGTGTGTAATTTCACATGCATTAATGGCATATGAAGCTTTCTATCTCTACCTTGTGAGGGAAAGCCGGAGATCATCCTTGCTCAAGCAATGTGCACATTTCCCTCAGAATTTGAGCCGAAGCTCATCACATTTTCTTTTATTGTAAATATGGTGGTCTTGTTTTCATCAGACACCAAATCCACTGTAGTATTTGAAATAATATTATTTTGCTGCTGTATTTAGGTCCAAACCTACTAGCCTTTCACACAATGCAATGCAGCAAGACAACTTGCTGCACCATGTTGCGTGACAGGATGAGAGTTCTAATGTTCCATATCTATTAAGACATGGCATACTTCTGCTCTCTCATTGCACTTGCACACTTCAGGTAAACACCATGGTGCATGGGTTACAGACAGGATTGTTTTTGTACAGGAAGGGATTCCTTCCTGGACAAAAACAATTTGTTGAAGCATGTTCATCTTTCCATGTGTGCTGCAGAATTCAACACACATGTAAAGATGAAGTAACAAGGAGAAATGAAAATATTTCTCCTTGTTACACCTCTTTCTGGTAGGCACACCATTTTGTCTCAAACCCAGATTTACTGACTTTAGTAAATCTGTGTTTACATCAAAAAGCATGTGTGGATGAATGGGAAGGTCCTTGGTGCACCTATAAAGCACCTACTTGATGCAGCAAACTGTAATATAGGATCTTCGTTACTTTTTAAATACTAATCGACCCTTGCATGGGTTTGTAAGCCTTGACTAGCACTTTGCATCATTTTATGCCATAAAAGTGGCACCACCATGATGCAAAAAGTTAGTAAATCAGTGCCTTAATTTTCACCCAGCTCATTAAGAGAACTTGCAGCAGTATAATTATATGTAACTTTTCAGCAAGGCCATTTAATCAAATCCCTGCTTCATGATGAGATACAAATCCAGAGAACACCACAACTGCTGCTGCAAAATAAATGCCCTCCCTATGATACTTAGGGGGTCATTTTGACCTCGGCGGTCTTTTTTAAAGACCGCCGAGGGACCGCAGTGCGGAAGACCGCCAGTGCAGGCGGTTTGCCGCTCGGCCTATTATGACCTTTGGCAGCTCTCTGTCCTTTTTCAGACGGAGAGCCTCCAACAGCCATACTGGCGGGAGGCGGGGAAGTGGAGGTTGCTCCACCTCCACCGCCACGCCAACAGAACACCGCCCAGCGAATCACGTCCTGTGATTTGCCGTGGCAGTGTTCTGTTGGCGGTGTGGTGTCTGCGGAGCTGCCTCCATGGCTCCCGTCCCCTCCCGGAGGATCGACGGAACAGGTAAGTCGATCGTCCATTAGGGGAGGGGGGTGGGGAGGTGTTGTGTGTTGTGTGCGTGCATGGGAGTGTGCGTCTGAGTGTGTAGAGGGGGTGTGTGAGTGCGTGTATGCTTGTGGGGGTGATGCGTGTTTGGGAATGAGTGCATGTATGTCTGTGGGTATGTCTGTATGGATGTGTGCGTGTATGTTTGAATGTGGGTGTGCGTGTCTGAGTGTGTGTGTGGATGTTTGCATGTATGTCGGGGTGTGTGCGTGTGTGTGTTGGCGGTGCCTGGATGCGTGTTGGGTGTGTGTGAGTTATGTGATGTTGGGGGTCGGGTGGGGAGGGGGGCCCTGCCACCTTTGGGGGGTGGCAGGGGTGGTGGGGGGTGTAGGGGAGGGAGTCGGGGTGGGGGTGGGGGGTTGGGGAGACCCCTGTCAGTGCCAAGTAAGGAATTCCCTGGCACTGATAGTGCTTACCGCCATGGATTTCATGGCGGTTCAAACCGCTGGAAATCCACGGCGGTAAGCCGGGTCCAAATACCGCCGGCGGTATTGTGACGGCCGCCGGGCTGGAGACCCAGGTCTCCAGTCCGGCGGTCGTCTTCGCCCTGGCGGGCGGAACGGAGAACCAGCGGATGACCTTGGCGGTAACCGCCATGGTCATAATCCCACAAGGTAAGACCGCCAGCCTGTTGGCGGTCTTAACGCCGGTTCTCCGCCTTCCGCCAGGGTCGTAATGACCCCCTTAGTGTACTAAAAAGGATTTTCACTCTCTGTTTAGGTTGATTCCCTCATTGTGATTACAACAACTGTTTAAGAGTTAATGTTCTTGACAGCAAAGTGAAACTTTAGAAGCATGAATTGTCTATGATGTCACTCTGAACATTAGGGTTAAATACATCTCCACTAGTCACTGTTTAACAATCTACAATTTAATGTTATGTATGGCCCCCAAAATCATCTGCCCATGCTTTCAATTGCTACACAAGGGCAAAGAAATAAAGGGTGAGCCTCCTGCCACCCGCCGCACCACCCTCTGAATATATCCTCTTTCAGCCCTGTTCACACTATTGAGCAGACAAAACTGATCTGGCTTCCTACCACCATCCTCATCATTCTTTGCAGAACAGTTCTTACTGTCCAAATTTAAATATAATTACCTGGCCTCCTGTTGACAACCCACACCACCTTCTGCAACATTTTACCTTTCTTAGTGCAAAGCTAAGATCTTTGCTCTCAGAAAGAGAGAAGAGAGCTGGCACCACACTTGCAGGGTGGGTTGATTTATTTTCTAAGTGTGATTCCGTAGAGACCTGTGCTGATTGAGGAGAAGCATAGTGCTGACCATATTCATCCATCTCCCTCTAGTCTGTGAAGACAGGGAATAGGTGGATGAAGGCGGGTGAGACCACCTACCGTCATTCAACTTCAGCACTCAGGTCTCTGGAGATCCAGGCAAGACAGCAGAACAAAAGAGGTGTGATGTCTTGCACTAGTGATGTCAGAAAAGTGTTCAAGCACTTTGCCTAACTACTCTTTGTGACATCACTACAATTAATCTGGATTTCAGTTCACTTGTTCCTATGGAAGTGATATGCAACATGGGATATATAAGACTACAGGCCCAAAAATGAGAAACCAATAGAAACTCAATCTGTCTTTTGCCTCAAAGTGGGCTGAAGGTGACATTTCCTAGAACTCATGGATGAGAACAATTTATCAGATGTGAGGATGGTGACTGAATACCTCATAACTTAATGGGGCAGCAAAACACCCTAAACAATGTCAGAGCCCCTGAGTTTATTGATTTGGAGATGTTGATTTATTGATGTTTCTTCTTATCAGCTCTGTAACCATTATGAGAAAGATGAGTTCTGACTCAAATATCTAAATGATTGAGGAAAATCATCAGTACTTCATGGTGTTTCCATCTTTCTGATTTTGAGCATGAACAGATATTAACTGAGAAAAATTGGAGTGCTCTCAAACCAACTGTCATCCTCATGTTAGGCAATGAATTATCAATTTAAGATGCAGGCTTAAGTCTCAGAAACAGGTTTCAGTTTAGGATTAATACACCATCTTTTAGAAAAAATAAGGATGGTGAACGTTTGATTATTGCCCAGGCAGTCATTGTTTTGTTTGTTTTGCTAAGCATTCAAAATGAGAACTTCTTCTGCTTCCTTACTCATTAAATGGGACAACCAGAATTTATGTGCAGTGATGCTTTGATTCCTTCACCCTCACTGCACCATATTATTTCATGGTACCACATATTGCACAGAGTTTGCATGACTTCTGCAATTATTCATGGTGGTTAGGGAGTCCAGATTGTATATACTTAAACTATACAGACACTTTGAGGTTATTTCATTTTTATTTCACTACTTTTTCTCCCACCTGATGAGTTCACTGAGATAAGTCATGGTGGGGTGTTGTGCCTACTTACTGGAAAAATGATTTAAGCGAAAGAGAGTACTTCTGAGTCTAATTAACGTAGAAGAGAATACAAAGATGCAATTTCATTGCAGACTTTTATCTTATGGCTAGTTGTTGTCCCTACCCTCTATAACATCTATTAATTTATAATTCCATATTGCAGTCTCCTTTCAATCTTCCTTTGTTTTGTGAAAAGTATGGGCCATCATTATTAAATATATATATATATGCATTTCTTTAATATGAACTATTTAGATTTCAAAAGGTGGCTTCTTGCCCCAAGAATTTCACTCTTCTACTCTCATATGCTCAAATGATGAATCCCCCTCTTTTTGAGTGAACTCCAGGGTAGATTTCCATTTGATTTTTTTTTTTTTTAAATCACAAATATGTTTGCATATCTCTGTTATTCTGGATCTTTAGGGGTAGATTGTGGGACCACTGCCTGCTCTTAAAAAACATTTTGGCCTCCATTCACAAAGAGGAAGGGGTCCTCTTGGGACCCCTTCTCATTTGCGACTGGCTTACCACCTACTTGAAGTAGGCAGTAAACAGCCATTGTTTCATGACTGCATTCCAGTCGCAGAAAATTCACACATCCACCTGTGGCTCGCTGTCAGGAAGGGACGCCCTTGGCACGCCCCTTCCTAACAGTGACTTGCAAACTCTATTTTGTGAGTCGGTCATATGTTACCGACTTGCAAAATAGGGTTTACACATGCCAGACGCCGTTTTAGTGGTCGCAAATGGTCGAAGCTGTGTTTGCAACCACTAAAAACAATCTTACATCTGGCCCCTATATTCTAAATATCAAACACAAACCTTTTCACCATTGGGCAATGGTGTGTGTGGTGATATGTAGCCTGTTCAGCTCAGGGAAAGAGAGAGACAGCAAGCCACATTTAGTAAATATGGCTCAGAGCTACTCTCTCCCCTTGTGCAATGCAGCACAGCAACTTTGATTGCTGCACCATGTTGCTTTGTATTTTAGTAATTCTGTCTCTGAGGGGCAGATTTATGAAAAGTGGCACTGCACCCAGCTCAACGCCACTTTTCGAGCGCTCCTTAATGCCCTCCTAACGCCACCATGTGTGCGCTGTATTTAATATAAGGTGCACCATGGCAGTAGTTAGGGAACTAGCGTCATAATTTTGGGCGCTAGTTCAGCACTTTGCAGGATTAGTGTAAAAAATGTTTACGCTAATTCTGCAAAACCCATTGAGGCCCATTATAAACAATAACATGTGATAAAAGTAGCAAAAAAATGATGCAAAGAAATCTCCCAGATTTCTTTGCGCCATTTTTTTGGCCTCCCTAACAGGCGGGAATATTGTAGCGCAAAGGCTTACAAAGTGGCCCAATGCATTCGTTGGGCCATAATAGCGTTAAATAAATTACTCTAATGTGGCGCAAGGAAGTGCTAAGGGCTCTTAAATCTTCCCCTTAGTGTCTTGATCCTATATCCTCACGTATTACGTTCTTTATGGATTTGGGAATTGTGGACATTTTGCCATGTTGGCCCCCTATGTGTTCATTAGATGTATTTCAAAATATAAGTCACAGCCACAGTCTTTTTTTTGCACCATACCTTATAATAGCCAAATTGTTGTTTTTAGTCCTCACCATTTTCAAAGCTCTATTGGAAGCCTCAAAAAGTTAAATATGAATGTAATTTTTTAAATATGTATTTTAAATGTAGAACAAAATAAAAAATACAGCATTAAAAACGTTATGTATATTTAAAATATAATTATGTTGATTTGTATACTATAAATTACATTTATTTTATGAAGAATACATTTAAAAAGTAAATTCCCACATAAATAAAAATATGGTTTTATCATCTACTAAAAGTGTTAAAAATAATGAACTGAGTTATGTAAAATAATTGAATTATATTTTATTAAATAATGTTACATTATCTTTTTTATATAAAAAATGTTTATTGACATATTTTAAGCTAAAATAATGAATATGTTTTATTTTATTTTTAGATCGCTTTTAAACATTTTATTTCATGTATCATTCTTTCCTACCGTTTTTCTTTTTACTTTAGTCCCTAGCTCCATTATTTTCCAAGGGAAAAGTATTGCATTACCAATAATTGGGCATGTGTGGTGCTGGGCTTATTCCAGCTCTCAGCTGGAGTTAATTTATTACTGTTTTTGGTCTTTTTAGGTTTAGTAATTTTAATAGCACAGTTTGTGAATAGCAAGGGATAAGTCTGTTGTGGTGGGATCATGTCCCTCTCTATATTCTGCCTAACTTCTCCCTGACCCCCTCCCATTTACTAGTGTGACCCGTTTTCCAGTACTTCCAGGGCTACTGGTCCCTCCAACATTTACTACTATGGCGCTAAGAACACGTTTGCTGGTGTATTCTGATCCCTGCATAGACCCTTTTTCCACACAGGTCAGAATTGAGTTTGAAGGCATTTACCACATCAGATAATTATCAGTTTTGTCAAATACACAACCTCCATTAAATTTCAGCAATTTAGACCTGCAAAAATGTAACAGGTGAATAGCATATGGTATTTACTCTTTCATGTGGATTCTGCTGCATTAAACTCCAAAATCCACCTTATTCCCCACAAACTCATAATAGGTTTTATTTATCTCACCTGATAAATAACATACCACGTGGTTTTATTATTTATGAGGTGTGATAAAAAGCACCGACATTCGTAATCGGGTCCTAAGTTCTAAACTTACTTGTTTAAAGAAATCCCAATCGATAAGAAGATAGGTAAGGTAGATATCGAGATTTATGCTCCTAGGTTTGTGAATTACATTTTGTAGTCATAAGTAGAACTACTAAGTACTACTTTTCATCCTCCAAATTGCAGTTTGTGTTTAGAACCCTTACTCTTTTCAGAGTGTGTATTTAGTTTGCATTTTGAGTTTGCCTGTAGCTTTTGTTTAATGACACGATCCTACCCATGTTTTGTATACAGAAAGTGCAATCCGACAGTCTACTATGTGTTGTTTTCTTTAATGCTTTCTTCTGGATTAGTATGTCGTTCTTTCTGAACAAAAAAAGTTATTGCTGTTTTGTTTTTGGCAGATTGTTTTGCTGTTGAGGTGATTGGAAATTAAGAAATCGTTCCCTGAAAATCCCAATTAGTTTGCTTTCATGTGTTGATTTTCAACCCCCTTTCTAGAAAATAAAGAATCTTGTACAAACATTTTAGGTTAATAATCATAGCTTAATATATCTTACAGACAATTATTACATGTCACTGTTAATAGTTTCCTTAAAGTAGAACCCAGTCTAAAAAATGTTGTATCTTTCAGCATCAGAGGGACACGGGTCATTATTTAATATTATGATATCATCTTTCAAATGGCCCTGGCTTTATGTAGCCTAGCTTTAGGCACATGTACATAATTTGCTTAATAAAATAAAACATGCATTACACTCTCTGTCTCTCTCTCTATATATATATATATATATTTATATATATATATATATATATATATATATATATATATATATATATATATATATATTCTTGCACAATTGTGTTCTTTTAAAAAAACAAATATATGTCTCTCCTGATCGACCAATGTATTAGTAGCATCCATGACACTGACTTCAACAGATCACCTTAAATTTGTTGTTCATAATACGGTTTGACAGTGCAGATTAGAAGAACTTCACAATAAATTGATTTGAGCAATGTGACAGAGATGCTAAGATGGAAGGGTTCGACTTCATACCTATAGAAATTATCAGTATGTTTTTGATGGTTACACTTATTTTTTTAGGTTTACCAGTTCATGCTTGGCTGACAAAGTTTGAATTGACTGCACTAGGCCAAGTTTAGAAATATTTGTTGCAAACTGTGACTAAGGGATAACATTCTATAATTTCACAGCTTATGTGATCAAATGCTTGGGAACAGAATACAGGAGCCCTTTCAGCCACCTTGTGTGTCAGATTTTATTAACATTGCTAATGGTTAAGGGAAACATTTAGGGGCATATTTATACTCTGTTTGCACCGGATTTGCAACATTTTTGTTTACGTAAATCCAATGCAAACTTAACTCTATATTTATATTTTGGCGCTAGACATGTCTAGCGCCAAAATATTGGACTAAAAGTCATTTCTTGCCAGCAGAAAACGACCTTCCGTCAATGAGATGCAAGGTAGGCGTTCCAGGGCAAAAAATGACTCAAAGGCCCTAGCGCCTTATTTATCCTCCCATGCAAAAATCAGACATGGAAGGAGGAGGGCCTTAAATAATGGCGCTAAGCCTCCTTAGCACCATTATTTAACGCCTGGGTCAGGGCAGGCGTTAGGGGGCCTGTGGGCCTTTTTCCTTGGTCATAGACCATGGAAACAGCCCACAGGTGCCCTCCCCTGCCTCCAGGGACATCCCCACCTACCCGCAACCACACCTGGAGGACACCTAAGGGTGAGGGGAGCCATTCCAGGTAAGTTCAGGTAAGGTATTTTAAATTTTGTTTCAGAGTGCCATCGGGGGCCTAACTTGGGCCCCCCTACGTGGCACTGTCTTCACATAAGTGTGACATAAGTCCCCTGGGCATGGCCATTAGGCTGGGGGGCAATACTCCTTTCTTTACTAAGACAGGAGTCATGTCTATGGGGATTGTGCATCAAAAAAATGACGCTAGTCAGGATAGAGTCTTTTGTTTGACTCTAACCTGACTAGTGCTATTCTTTCCCGCACAACCTCCGGTCTTCCCTACGCCTCCCCTACCCGGATAGCGTCATGTATTTTGACGCTAACCGAGCCTTAGCGCCGGCTTGGCCCATTCCTTAACTATGGCACCCGGCTGGGATTCTTGAATGGCACTAGCCGGCGCTATACTTTTTGATGCAAACCTGCGCAAACACAGGCGTGTGTCAAAAAGTATAAATATGGGCCTTAGTTGGTTTATTGCTTTATACTGGGGCTTCTAGCTAGCATTTGAAGCTCAGACAGTGGTCCAACAGTGCCAGATTAGGCAACCAAATGCACAAATAAACAAGCAGCTTTCTTCATCTCATCGCACACTCTCTCTCGCCACCCATCATCCATCCATTCTGTCTTTCTTTCTTTCCTCTTGCTCTTCTCCCTCTATGATCACTTTCTCTCTACCTTCCTTTTCGCTCCCTCTGTTTCTCTCTCTCCTGACGACTTTCTGTTCCTGCTGCATTTAACCCCAGGAACTGGGGATAGGGACAGAGGCAATGGGGGTGGCCATGGGCTTTCAAAACTGGCCTCCTACGGCTCCAGCACAGCAGTGAGATGCTCGGTGGAATAAGAGGCTTGACCTGCCGTTTGCCCAAAGCAGAACAGCCATGATATCTCCCTACAGAGACTAAAGTAAAGTTGGGACACTCACAAACACTTGTTTTTTTATTCATCAGAATGTTATCTGCTTCCGACCTTGTGCCATGAACAGTCTGGTTTTCAACTACTATTTATTCTAAAGGACACGATTAATGTGCAGCTCCTTAGACTGCTTCAGTCACTGATAACTAACTTTTAATTTAAATTCCTTCTCATAAAATCACCTAATGTGCCCATTATAGAACTTCTTTTCATTAGTACATGATCGAACTAACAGAAAATTCCATTCTTTCCTTAGATAAAAAATATAAAAATGTGAAAATCGTTTTCACCATAATGGATAAGGAATAATGTGTGGATGATAATTTGGAGTGACAAGGTATGGGTCAGAGAGTCCCTTCAATAATAATGATGTAATCCTTAGACAATAAACTCTCTTTTCCAAAGCCATTCAATTATCCGTGCCTCCTTTTCTCTCTTAGGCACGAGCTCACACTCTTTTAACGAGCACATGCAATCCGTTTCTACCCCAGCCATGCTCCAAGGATGCACAGATGAATGCACCAAAGAAGGATTGCTTAAAAAAGATGTTTTTTAATAGCCGGAAGACTGAAAATGGGGCCCATTGAAACAATAATGTGCTGAAGACTGCAGAGAATTAGAGAATTTCATTTCACAGATGCAAAGCATTCAAATCTCAGAGGCTCCATTTCGATTAAAATGTTTCAAGACAGGTTTATAGTATTAATTTCCGCTTCCACCCTTGTGCTGCATGCAAGGGTTTTCAGTACACTATAAATCAGGCTCAGTGCGCCAGATATGCCATAAAGTCGACTGATTAATTTTCTGGCTTCTGTATCACAGTCAAACATAACTGGGTATTGTTTACCACGGCAGCGATTGTCCGCCATGACAGGTCATCATGCTGAAAGCCATCGCAGCTTACAAGTGCTGGGCTGATTAAAGAGTGCAATTATGTGAAATATTTTCTTAATGGCTATTCACAAGGTGGAATTTAGCACTGGCACTCTGGTGATTTCAAACAAGGGTGCACTGTCTGTGAATAAAATGGTCGACACTAATAATATCAATGTTTGCTCTTCTATTTTTTAGCCGTTGCTGATTGGTTAAGAATCTTAGTGACATATTTTGCAGTGCTTTAGCTTGTCCACTATGAAGGTGTCAGAATAAGTTACATGCGTCTCGTGGCGGGGGCATGTTACATACCTTTTCCTCTGCCTGGCCCAGAGGGATTCTTATTGTAGCAAATACCGAACTGATATAATTGCAGAAATGTAACACGTTGTCAAGAAAATGACTATGGCTTCCAGTAGTATTAGCTTGAACTGGGGTCATTTCAAAAGTTCAGTTGCATGAGAGGTCACCGTGTCGGCCTGTTTTCACTTCAGTTCGGTAGATGTTCAAAGCTGATGACTCTTCACAATTTATGGAAGTATTATTGAAAAGGCAAAAAAAAGACTTGAAGTTATCTGCCATCTGTCAGTGTTGCTAACTCGCAATTAAAGTGCCATTTGTCGTGGGTGCTAAATAATACTGTTTTTCAAAGATACTCTTCAAATCTGTTCGATTTCCTATTTGCTTTCATAAAGCTAGTGCCTTCGGGAGAATCAACATTTCAAAGGCAAATTTTTGCTCCATTAACACAGTCTTCATTGTTTAAATGTTCAAAGTTTTAAGTCGAGGGCAAGCACATTTTCCTGCAAAAAAATATTGTTTGTTACTTTTCGAATTTTCTGAAGATTATACTTTTTGACAAGTTTAAAAATAGAATTCCGATTGTATGGAGAAGTCAAGACTGCAATTGTTACACACACAGTTTGGAAATCACTGCAGCTGGTACGGTTTGTCACTTAATAAATTAATACTACTAATAAGTTGTAGACTCTCTA
Source organism: Pleurodeles waltl (assembly GCF_031143425.1). Classification (NCBI taxonomy): domain Eukaryota; kingdom Metazoa; phylum Chordata; class Amphibia; order Caudata; family Salamandridae; genus Pleurodeles; species Pleurodeles waltl. The sequence continues at coordinate 474,693,743 of NC_090451.1, forward strand.
GTCAGAGAAAAAAGATAGTGCTAAAGAGAATGAGAGTGCAGGGGAAAAGGAAAAGAGAAAGTCCTATGTAGAGGATGAGGATTCTGAAGTTGAGGACCTCATTACACAGTTGTTGAGGGACCGATCTCCACTCTTTGTGACCTATTCAGGGGGTCCAATACTAGTGTGGCTACAACTGCTCCAGCACAAGCATCAGGAACGGGGGTGCAGTACAGACAGACAGTGGACAGATACCAGGGGTAGTACAGAGTACACCGAATGCAGGGACTACTATTGTGGTCCAAGCACAGATGCATCCACCATCAGTACAGAGAATTTATCCAGATGTGCCTGTTCTTGAGACAGTTTTGAAAATAGTGGTGCCAACGGAGCAAGTGCTATTGAGGCCAATGCTAGTTCAGATGAGCCAACTCCAAAGTTATTGCCTGCAGCACAGCCACAGAGTTTGCCAAAGTTTACACCGATAACAAGAACACAGTCAAATATTACACCAGTCATGAACCAGGCGATGGGGGTAACATTTCCACAAGGTGCGAGTGTCAGGGCAGCTCCAGGTGCAATATCGCTACCAATTACTGTAGGTCCAGCGTTACCCTTATTCATGTAAAAAAAAAAAAAAAGTGAGTGCAGGAGATCAGAACGAAATGTCACAGAGTCTTGTGAGGAGAGGAGTGAGTGATCCTGTGCAGATGATGTCATCCACAGGTCAGCCTTTCAATGGATCTAGACCTTTGATGGATCTTAGTCCACTTGTAGCGCTTCCAGATGCAGTAAATGGCCAGAATGTGAGTCAAGGTTTGAAACTTTTGACGCCGCAGACTTCAGGTGCAGTGATGCAACAGGTACCAGTGCCAAATGCAAGTAACATCTCATTACAGGGATTGTCAGTGCAGCAACTGAGTGAATAGTTAGACAGTCTAAATGCACCGCAGAATACATCCAAAGGGGAGTAGCAGATAAGTTGTGTAAGGTTGAATATGGAAGCAACTGAATTAGTTGAGGGAACATTGGGTGTGAACAGGTTAGAGTCCTACACTGAAGAAGAGCTGAGGTACTTGTGCCCAAAGATTACAAAAGAGGTGAGTAAAATTCATCAGAAAATAGCAGAGGTAGCAGAGAAACATGATATTGAGATTGAGAAAATGAAACATTTGAAATGCAGTTACAGATTAGATTTTGAGGCAAAGGATCATGAGATCAGAAGGAATGAAGACTCACTTGAGGGAATTGCTGCAGAGTGTTCAGATCTGGGGGAGCATTAGAGAAGTGGGAAGGTAGATGGGCAAAGAAAAAAGATAAGCGAAAGCGAGATTCACAAGAGGGGTCTGAAGATGTTCAGAAAGAAAGGGAATCAGTAAAGATGCTTCCGATGAGAGAGATTCCAGGGGGGCAGTTCGTTCATGTCCCATGGCACAGGAGTGATATATTGTCATTCACAAATGATTAACCAAAACTGAGGGAGTAACCGGTCGAGTGGTATCAGCAGACAGACAGATTTGTAAAACTTTCCAAATGTTTGTGGGAGGACTTAAACACATTGTTGGAGATAGTGGTTCCAGCCGACTTATGGGTTGAGGGTAAGAGAGCAGTGGATTAAACAACAAGTGAACAGGAAAGGGAGAAGGCAAGGGGTGCACCTTCACCTGAGGTAATGAAAAATTACTATAAGGTGATCGAGTTCCTAAAGACAAGAATTTCTCCCAAAAATATTGATTGGCAGAGAACTGATAGAATGGTCCAGGAGTCCAAAGAGTCAATACACACCTATTATGAAAGATTGTTAAAGGCGTTCAAGGAGTACAGTGGCAAGGATGCAATTGAGCCGAAAGACATGTTGCATTTTGTATTCAGGTTTGTTAAAGGGTTGAGACCAGAAGTAGGACAGATGATAAAGAGTCATTTTATTTGCTGGCAGGCAAAGCCGATTGATGAAGTGTTGCAGTATGCAAAATACTGTAGTGATGAGATTGAATTGAAACAAAAAAAGCTGAAGGAGAAAGCACTTGTGATGTAAATAAAGGCAGCTAATGACAGGAGTGCAAGGAGCTATAGTACCTCCTATGCTGCCACAGCAGAGAGCTGTTATGTTTCAGCCTCAGATGAGAGGTAGAGATCGCGGAATTGACACGATGCATGGTACGGAGTTGGGTACTGTAGTGGTTCAGAATGACATTCAGGGAATGAAAAAGATGTTACAGTGTCATTTGTGTGGAAACGTGGGACACTGGATGCGGGAGTGTCCATTGTTGGCACAGGATGGTGTCCTTCAGCAGGGAGGTGATGTCAGTACATTTCAACTGTGAAAGTCCCAAGAATGAAAGGATTTATTCCTAATGTTCAGAATCGAGTGAAGAATTTTCAACCCGTGCAGCAAATGCAGGTGTCACGTGCACAATTCACACAGTTGCAACCAATACAGCAGCAGGTTCCTAAGGTACCTAGACAGCAAATGCAGATACCTCAATCACCAATTGAGCAGCAACAGGTGATGCTTACTCAGCAGGTCACAGGTCAGCGACAAGACAGTAGTAATAACACAGTGCACCAATTTCCATTTTACAGTGAGGATGAAATAAACAAAGAATGGATGAGTGACAGGTCAGATGAAGGACCGTGTGTGCTTGCAGCATCCTTAGAAGCAGATCAGAGAGGACCTTTTGTGAAGGGAAAGGTGATGGGTTACAAGGTCACATTCTTAGTGGATACATGAGCTACACGCTCTACAGTGAGAAGTGTGGAAGTCCCAAATATACCTCTTTCAGGCAGAACAGTTCAAGTTGTGGGAGTGGAGAATAGACAGTTGACAAACCCAATCACAGAACCAGTGCAGGTTGAAATTGGTAATTACCAGGGAGTACATAGGTTTGTAACGAGTCCAGTATCCCTACTTTGAAGAGATTTACTGTGTAAGACAAAATGTTCCACTAATTGTTCGGACACTGGAATAGAAGTGCAAACCAATAGTGATGACGAAGAAGAGCAGGTGGCTGAAAAAGTGATTAACAATGTTAGTGAAGAATACCCTTTGATTGAATTTTTCCCAATGTTTACTGTGTAAGAATTACATTCAGACTTACAGGGAACGGTGAAAGAAGTCTGGGACCTGACTGGTAAAGAAGTAGGTCTGATTAAGGGTGTAGAGCCGATTAAGATTACTTTGAAGCCAAACGCAGTATTTCCGCAGCTTCCACAATATAACATGCCACAAGCTGTTGTGATGAAGGTGGCACAAATAACTGGAGATTTTCTAAAACAAGGAGTTTTGAAGGAAGTGTTAAGCAGCCCATGTAATTCACCAATAATGGGCTTAAAGAAGCCATGTGGGAAAGTGTGTGTTGTGCAGGACTTGCAAAAAGTGAATGATTTGGTGGTCAAGTGTTATCCAGTGGTGCCAAATCCAGCAGTGATACTGTTTCAGATTCCTTGTGATGCAGATTGGTTCACAGTGGTAGACTTGTCACAAGCTTTCTTTTCTGTGCCTCTTCATGAGGATAGTCAGTTTCTTTTTAGTTTCAAATTCCTAGACAGAGTCTACAGCTGGTGCAGGCTTCCTCAGGGGTATACGGAGTTACCATCATTGTTTAATCAGATCTTGAAAAAGAACCTGGAGTCATTAAACTTACTAAACCAATCGACTCTAGTGCAATACATTGATGATTTGCTGATCGCATCCAGAACAAGGGACGGGTGGAAGTAAGGCTCGATTGCCCTGTTGAATCATTTGGGAGAATTTGGACATAAGGTTTCACCTGTGAAATTGCAGTATTGTCAGAAATCAATGAAATACTTGGGACACCAGATTGAGAAGGGATTAGGGAGAATCTCCAGGGAAAGAATTACCATGATTTTGCAGAGAAGTCCTCCGACTTCGCAGAGAGATGTCAGGATGTTCCTGGGAATGGTGGGGTACTGTAGACAGTGGATTCCGAATCTTGCTGAAATTGCCAAACCATTGCAGCAGTTGACACACTAGGAAGTTACAGATCCCATCATCTTAGATGAGGATCAGATGAAGGCGTTCACTGAATTGAGAGAGAGTTTGTGTAGAGCTCCAGTGTTGGGAATGCCTGATTACACAAAGCCTTTCACATTGTTTTGTCATGAACGTGATGCTTGTTCTTTGTCTGTTTTGACACAGGTCCATGGAGGTACTTATCGACCAGTAGCCTATTTTTCAGCTACCTTGGACCCGGTCGGAGCAGCTTTACCAGTTTGCCTGCGTGCAGTAGCCACAGTTGGTCAAAGTCTTTCCCAATGTGAGGGGTAGTGTTGGGATACCCTTTGACGGTAATGGTACCACACTCTGTTGAAATTTTACTGACAAGGACGAAAACACAATACTTGACTTGTGCAAGACTGACAAGGTATGAGACGAGCATACTGGGTGCTCCAAACGTAACATTAAAGAGATGTATAGTGCTGAATCCAGCGACATTGCTTCCAGGTGATACTGCTGAAATTGAAAAAGAAGAAGAAATTGAGCATGATTGTCTTGAGGTAACTGAGCTGTATACAAAACCAAGACCTGATATTAGAGACACACGTTTGGAATAAAATGACCAAATTGTCTTTGTTGATGTTTCATGTCTCAGAGATGGAACAGGGACATTGAGAGCAAGATATGCAGTATGCACAATCACAGGCACGTTAGAAGCTTCATGGCTTCCAGGTGTATATTCTGCACAAGTAACAGAATTAGTAGCTCTTCCTAGAGCCTGCTGTATTTATGTGAGACTAAGAGTCACAATCTATACTGATAATCAATGTGGATTTGGAATTGTTCATGATTTTGGTCAGCTGTGGTCACAGAGAGGTTTCATGACCTCTACTGGACCACCAGTGAGAAATGGCAACAGAATAAAAGAGTTGTTGTATGCAGTACAGTTACCTGAAGAAATTGCAGTGGTAAAATGCAGTGCACATCAAAAGACACAGCATTGCATTTAATTGGGAAATGGATATGCAGATCAAGTTGCAAGGCTTTGCGCATTGAACTGTATATCAGTTAAAGATAAGTGGGAATTGATGCCTGAAGAAGAGAACAATTGCACAAGTTATGCCTTAAAAGTAGTTGATACTCTAGAAGAATTGAAAACATTGCAGGAAAATGCAGACAAAGAAGAAAAACGACTTTAGGTCAAGTTGAAATGTATTCAAAGATCTGATGAGATTTGGGTTTCTGAGGAGGGTCAGATGGTATTGCCCAATAGTTTATTGTCACAGATGGCCAATAATCATGGGCAAGCACATATTGGAAGGGACGCCATGGTCAGGTTATTCAAAGTTGATTGGTTCAATCCAAAATTCAGACAAGCAACAGAGGCAGTGTATCATCGATGTGTAATTTGTCAGCAATTAAATGTGGGAAAAGGGACAGTGGTATATTTTAGCTACATTGAAAGAGCAGGAGGTCCACTCAGCAGAATGCAATTGGATTTCATTGAGATGCCTGCATGTGGTGGGTTGAAGTACATGTTAGTGATTGTATTTGTTTTTAGTCATTGGATTGAAGCATACCCCACTAGAAGAAATGACAGTCTCACAGTAGCAAAGCTGTTGCTTAGAGAGTTAATACCATGGTTCACGTTTCTGATCTCTTTAGAATCAGATAGGGGAGCTCACTTTAATAACAAAGTGATTAAACTCTTATGTGCAGCATTAAACATTGAGCAGAAGTTGCATAGTAGCTATCGCCCAGAAGCATCAGGACTAGTGGAACAAATGAATGGTACTTTGAGATCAAGAATTGCCAAGATGTGTGCCGCTACCAATTTGAAATGGCCAAACACACTACCTTTGGTGTTGATGTCAATGCAAAATATACCTGACAGAAAGACAGGACTGTCGCCTCATGAGATACTCATGGGCAGAGCAATGAGATTGCCAGCAATTCCAGCCAATGCACTTGTCGATATTACAGATGAAATGGTGTTGGACTACTGCAAGGGTCTAGTTGATGTGGTTCGCTCTTTCTCTCAGCAGGTGCAGGCTGCTACCCAGCCACCCATACATGATCCAGGTCACAATCTGAGAGCTGGAGATAGGGTTGTAATCAAAAAGCACGTTCGCAAAACCTGTTTGGAACCACGTTCGAAAGGTCCCTACCAAGTGGTACTAACAACTATGACAGCTGTAAAGTGTGCAGAACTGCCGAACTGGATACATGCAAGCCATACAAAGAGAGTGGTGAGTCCGCAAGATCAGGAAGCAGTATTGTTGAGAGCTCCAACAACAGCGAAACAAGTGACTGTAAATGAGTCTGAACCAGAGCAAGCTGAACCTGAAATTGAACCTCAGCTTGTGGAGGATGGGTCAATCACCCCTGTGAGAGACGAGAGTGAAGAATTACAGGAGGGTGAGAAAGAGCCTAACTCAAGGGACACAGCAGAAGAACCATGCACAGCAGGGGTTCTCCCAGAAGCAGACAGTGCTGAAAAGCAAACAGAGCAAGTGCCAGAACATGAGGGAGAAAGAGTTGAGAGGGATTGAAGTCAAGGTAAGCTGACTCCTCATGAACCTGTTGCAGGTCCATCAAGAGAAAACACCATAGAGAAAGAAAAGGAAAAGAGTCCAACCCTGAGGAGAATATTAACAGAAGGAGCGAGAAAAGGAGATAATTGGCCTGAATCTCAAATTGGAAAGAAGAAAGAATTGGTCAGAAATGAAACAATAGACGAAGAAGTGGATACTACAAGAAAGGAAGAACTGAGTGAAGGAGAATTAGGTGGTGAACAAAGGTTGAAAAGGAAGAGAGTAGCAAGTCGAAGATACGCAGGTCCTGAGTGGGCATATGCAGCAACAAGTGAATGGTAAAACAAGTTTATGTCCTTTTACTTTGATAGAGAAGTTCCAAATCAGCACTTTAATGCAACCTGAAGGTGATCAATAGACTAAGTTGTTGAGCTAATCTGAAGAAACTTGAAAAAGAGAGACTGTTAAAATAAAACCGGAAAAGACATTGATAACCTGATGTGACAATTGAAAACTGGATGTGACAAGCTGCTAATCGATTTGTTTTGGCAAAGGAGAAAGGTTCCTATGTGTGAATCTGAACTGTGAGAAAGAAATATTTTTTCTTCATTTTGATTTTTCTGTTGCACTTTTTTTCTAAGAGTTGCTTCTACTTTCTGAATCTTTACAGATCATGGCTGAGTTAAATAACCAAGTTAAGAACATTAGATATTGTAGGTATTTGAGTGTTGGAGTGGCAATTATGGGTGGAATAATGTTTAGAATAATGATTGTGGGAATGTCTGTTTATGAAATGAAGGAGGTTACTATTGTTTCTGTTCCTGAGACTACTACACTAACAGCTTTAGAAAGGTTTAAGTTAGATGAGAAATATTTGCATGACTATACTAATGCTCAAGGAGAGCTTTCTTCTAATGTGTTCTATCGTTTGTTGAGTATGTTGAGACGATGGATGCAAGGAATTGTCTTTTGTGTACACAAATTCCTTCCTCTGTGGAAGAAGAGATTACGTACCATAGTTTGTCTCTAGCCTATGGCATAAGCTGTAGTCTGCTACTAACAGGATTCTATAACCAAGAGGATATTCAGTATTTTTACTCAAACTAGGACCTTGTGTTTTCTTTTGTTCCTATTATTGGATATTTGAGTAAAGCAGCTAAAGAGAATGATATAGTATTAGTTAGAGGTTTCTCTGAACTGACATTAACGTTTGGTACCGCATACGCCCATAAAAATAATCTGACATGCTTACTTACCCCATTAGAAAAGAGCTTTGTAGGGCATACTGATGACAGGAGAAAAGCACTGAAGGAGAAGTTAGAGAAAGGATTAGAGAAGAGAACTTATAAGAATGATTATGCTTACACTGCTATTAAAACGCAAGGGAAATTAGCTTTAGATGCATTATATGTAGGGAAGCTTTGTATATAGGCCAAAATCACGCACTGACACGTTATTTGTGGGAACGAGTGAATGTAGGCATGTGTTTTTGTTTCAGAGTAAATGGACTTTTATGCTGAATGGTCAGGACCCTGCAATTCCTGGGATTTATTATATTTGTGGACTTAATGCTTATTATCCTAGAGGATGGTATGGGACATGCTATTTGGGAATAGTTTTCCCTAAAATTGATCAGAATGATGATTTAAAGATGTTTCCAAAAGCGACTGAATTACATCATGAGCAACAGAGGAGGGGAACCTCTTCTGCAATTGTGGGAGATATTTTTGGTGCAGTAGTTCCTTCTGTAGGAGTTATTTTGAATGCAATTAAGATACAACAGTTGTCTACTATTGTGGATAACATGATGACAAATTTTACAGGGGCAATACTCCTGTTAGATACTGAATTAGCTGCGGGTAGAGCTATGACGCTTCAAAATAGTTTTGCTTTAGACATAATTTGAGCGAAAGACGGCGGAGTCTGTAGGATGATTAGTGCGAGGCATTGTTGTTCCTACATACCAAATAGTGATAAGGAGATAAGAGACTTACTCACTTACTTAACTAATTCAAGTAAGGATTTGAAAGAATTGAAGGAACCAATGGATTGGGAAAAGGCTGGAAATGGATCTGCTTCAGTAGGCAATTTGTTTAGTCAAATTTGGAATGGGGTATTAAGGAAAATTGTACAGGGAATATTAATAGTGATTGCTTGTATATTAGGACTATGGGGTACATGTAAATTGTGGCAAAAGATAAAATTAAAAAGGTCTAAAAATGGTCAGAGGAGGGAAGAACAACCCAGGGGAAGAATCTATAGAGATAATTCAAGAAGAAGACAAAGTACATCAGAAACTGAATTGTAAAAGTGATGGCAAAGAAAGGTGTGATGACATATTTAGTCATCAGAAGAGGGACTGTTGAAACAGATATGATAATTAAGAAAATTTATTGATGATATATATGTGTTTACTAATGAGAAATGCATAGAGAAATTATTCATAGAGAAAAAAATGTGCCCGTTCGAAAATGTGCCCTTTTGAAAATGTGCCCTCGGGGTGTGTACTAATAGAACTGAAAATGTATGAAATAATGAAAATATATGATAAAAATGTAATAATATGTCATAATGAGATATATAACCTATGTTTTCAATTAATTTGTAGTGCTAAATTAGCCAAACTAAAGGCCTAGTTTTCCTGGGCCTCACACACATGGAGAGCTGAAATCACTGAGCGCTTTGCAAAGAACTGGAGGCATGCGCTGACCATGACCCGCTCGATGTTAAAATTAATTGGCTAGAATTTTTCTGCAGTGTACTGACAGACAGGAGATGATGAGGACAATTTGATACAATTATGTGCAGTTGTACTTTTCCAGGATTTGAACAATAGAGGCACTGACTGAAGAGGAACATGCAACAATTTCGATACCTGAAGAGCTGGATGATGAGGACATATTATGGAAAACCAATCTGCATCTTGTGAACAGATTCATATGAAATTAGTAGATTCAGTGAACAAAAACTATAGGTTAAAGACATATCTGCTGACTGACTGACCAATTGGTGATTAGGGGGATGGACTGAGAGACTTTGATAAAAAGTCATAAAAAGGGGCTAAAATCAAAGTTGCGAGAGGAGAATTGATGACGTCAGGATACGCTGTCCGAGGTGCTGATATTGGGCTCATACTCTGTGAGCCTGATCCATGGCTGACTAATTGATGATCCATCCTGGATAGGTAACTATGAAAATGTGACCAACATATTTGTGCCTTTTCTTCTAGGTACCAACTGCGCTGATTATAGATGTTCTTACTTAGATAGATTTTTCCAAATTAATGTTTTATTCTAAATTGTTTTCGCTTGAAGTCCCACATGCTGATGCTAATCTTGGTTAGGTAGGTTGTTAAGGGTGACGCTGCAGGTGAAAAACCACTGACAAACTTAATTGCTGAACTTCGCTATTAATGCTGGTATTCTCAGCTTATGGAATTGCATTTTCACATATGTTCCTTCAAGTGATGATGTTTTCTATTAATGAATTATTAAAGTAGTGGTTGTGAATAAAGACTTGACTATCCAATGCTTAGAGTTGTAATCAATAGGGAAATAAAAATTGTTAACTTCTTTCCTAGTTGTGGTTATTCCTGAGAAGATGGTTTTAAGCTGTTTTCTTATAAAATGTTTCTTGATTATTGATGTTGATTATTGGTTCAGTAGTCACTACATGACTAGGATACTCCATGCGATTCAAAAGGTTCATCGACTTATACACATCCCCTTGTAAGTTTACTTACTAAGGACCAGGCGCACTAGCACATGCTTCAAGACTTCTGCAAGGCAGCCACACCATTCAGCTCTAATGGATTAGGATGTATCATGATCTTTATCCACATTGTAATTATCATTCAACAAGGCCCTTGGTCCTTGAATTATTGACCTGACTTACAATCAGTCTGAATTGTTTCCGTGGGACATCTGGTTATTTCTTCACTGAAACTTACTTTAGAGGACCTTATCTCATCTGAACAGGTACAGTTGAAGATCATTCCCCCAGTATAAATCTACTTTAGTCTTGGATCTAGTATCCTGCTGATTGTTCAGGTTTTATATATGTTGGAGGCTCATATTTCCGAGGAAAAATTGAAACTGGAAACGTTGTATGGTGTTCTGATGATGTAAACGAAGATGAAGGGAAAATGCATGAAACAATCACTTTGAGGCTTTCATATCGGCTGGCATAATTGTGTGGAATGCAGTATTTAAATTGTAGATCCTGGAAGGTAAGAAATACCCCATCTGCGAAAAGCTGATTAATGGTTATAATCCCTTTTTTAACCCAATCTCTCCATATGAGCACTCTGTTGTGTAACTGGACATGTTTATTATACCACATAGGAAAAGATTAAAAATTAAATAACATGGAGGAAGAATGGGTAAGTATGGGGTTTGCCAACTTAACCGAATGGGTGAGTATTGGTATGAAAAGTGCCTTGGAGGTTGTGAGGTGAAAATCACATCTTATATGGAAAACAGCGTAATAAGTAGGTGTTCCAATTGATGCCAAATTGTTGGAGTAGGTTGTGAATCTTTTGCAAGTGAAAGCCAAATTTGTTTAAGTGTAAAAGCAGAGTGGTGTTTCTTAAAGTATGGAAAACTCACCCCACCAGTGTCCTTAGATTCTTGTAATCTAACTAATCATAAATGTGACTCCTGGTTATTCCATAAAAACATCTCAATAAAGTGTTATGGGATTTTAAAAATGCATGCAGAAGGGTAACAGGGAGCTTGTTGCATCATCATTACCAGGACAGGAAAAATGGGCAACATGGTTCAGATAAAGACACTATTTTTGTTGTGGCTAACATAGATTATGTCCTCACCATAATTGGAATATAGGAAGCATAAGCATTTGCTTTTTTAGGAGTTACATGAAAAACCTGAGCCTGAGAAAATTTCTGGAAGACAATATTTGTTTAAAGGCACATCTTCAGCATGTAGTTTATAGCCCAATACTTTGGCACATTTTGTAAGAAATGGAAAATTTCAGGGTTGGTATGTTTGGGGTCAGAGACATTAATCAGAATGTCATCTGCATAGGCGGTGAATTTAACTTCCAAATATTTTTATGTTTGTTACAAGAAAAATCTGATTTGTGGATCTTTTCCAAAAATGATTCCAAAGATAAAATAAATAGAAGAGGGGATAATGGTCATCCTTGGTGAGTTCTCATGTGCAATGGGAATTATTGGAATTGCTTACCATTCACATAAACAGATGTAAATGGTACAGAGTATAATATTTTAATATATTTAATTATATGAGGACTAGGTCCATGCCTTTTTTAATTCCCCTAATATAAAATCCTAATTAACACAATCAATTGCTTTTTCTGCATCTAATGTTTTTGCGATGATGAGTGAAGTAGACTTGGAGGTAAGATGAATAAAGTAGAGAAAGGTTCTAGAGTCATCTGAATTATATCGTCCCCTTAAGAACCTTGATTTTGATATACCAATTAGATCTGGAATAATCTGGTTAACAGTATTGCCAATACTTTTGCAAAAAATGTAAGGCGCTTATTATTAAGGAGATAGGTCTATAATTCCTGCTGAAAGACAAATCTTTGTCTTTTTTGAGACGCACACAAAGCATAGTCTTGAGGAATGTGCCTTGAAACACATTTTAGGAGAGAAAATATTGGATCAGAAGCAGTAACTATGGCATTAAAGTATGGAAATAATGAGATTAAACTTGAAATAAAATCTGTCTGGACCAGGAGCCTTGTCTTCTAGAAGTTTGGTAATAGCTGTCACAAACTCCGCCATCAAGACATCAGCATTTAGAGAGGAAAGGTCCACGTGACAGTTTTTGTCTTGAGGATTGATGTAAAGAGAGCATCCAAAACCTTCCCCAGTGGTGGATGACTCTGATGTATATAATTGAGTAGTGTATTTTGTGAAGCACTTCAGACTATTCAAATCAGTACTGTGTCTAGTGCCATAATTATCAGTAATAACTGTTATCTTGAATTTTTGCTTCCTAATTTTTAGATAATTGACAAGTAGCCTGCCAGCCTTTCTATGGCCACCACAGTATTTGGCATTTCAATAGGTATTTTGTTTTACTGTAATTTAGCTTTAGTAAGTTGAGCTAGGGTATTTTCTTTGTTGGAGGAGTAATATTCATTTGCAGTGTTTCAAATTTTGTTAATAGGATTGCAGAGTCATTAAAAGCTGCCTTTTTTTTCTTAGGGACATGGAGCTAGATTTAAGAAAAGCAGCACTGCATCCAGTCCAACACCACTTTTCTTGTACCCGTTAGCACCCCCCTAATGCCACCATGTGTGCGCTGTATCTAAGATACGGTGCACCATGGCAGTAGATAGAGAATTATCATTAAAAAATGTGGCGTTAATCCTGCAAAGACCATTAAGGACAAATATAAACAATGGCGTGCCTCCTTTTAATGCCTGCTCTGAGCAGCCGTTAAAAGGGCTGAAAAAAGTGATGCAAATCTTTTAGAACACTCCCTTTGCATACATTATGCCTGGCGCAGGCATAATGTAGCAAAATGGGTTACAATGTGGCGCAATGCAGGCAGTGCCCCACTTTGTAAATTTAGTGCAGCGATTTTGACCTCATTGGGCCACATTACTGTTTAAAAAAATGACGCTAACGTAGCACAAGGAGGTGCTAGGGGCTCTTAAAGCTGCCCCATAGTTATCCTCCAACAGTTGCTTTGAGAGCACCCTAGATAATGTATGTGGGTTTCTGTAGAGAGGTTAAGTTACAAAAAAAGTTTGAGAATAATTTGAAGTGTTCCACAAAATTGACATCACATAGTACAATTTTATTAAATATCCATTTATTTGATTGTGGAGTGGCTGTTAGTATGTGTAGGTCAACTAAAACAGTGGTGTGATCGTAAATGAGTTTAGCACCAATATCTGCCAATATCATATGCTGCAGCCCATTTTGAATTAAGTATATGTTGGTTATTCTAGATTTAGAATTGTAAGTAGGAGGAATAGAAAGTGTATTCTAAAATATCAGGAAGGGAGGATCTCCAAGCATCAATTAAACCCCTGGATATAATAGAATTTTGAAAGTTTATTTTAATTTTAGTGGGGATGCATTTAGTCTGAGAACGTCTATCAATAAAAGGGCCCATTAACAAGTTGAAATCTCCCCCTACAATATGATTGTCTGATAGACAAGGTAGTAAGTGGGTAGAGAAGTTTTTCTAAAATTGTGAATGGACCCCGGTGAGACCATAGATATTGCATATTGCGAGTTGAGTGTAATGTATATTACATTATAGAAAAATCCAGCTACCCTCATCATCTCTATCTTCCTTTTCGACTTGAAAAAGTTGATTTTTATGGATGAGAATGACAACATTTTTATTGTTGGTAATACTAGAACACATAGTGTAACCAACCCGGTTTTGATGCAGAGAGGCAATATCCTGTTCTTTAAAGTGAGTTTCATGTAATAGGTCAATCTGACATTTAATTTTTATATGTGAGTAAGAAATTGTTGTTTCTCTATAGAGTTTTGAAGACCCCGTAACATTACAGGATACAACATGCAAATTAATTGTAACTAGGAGCATGGAAACATATCTAAAAAATTGCAGAAAAAGCATTATTGAGAATCGTTCTTAATACAGAGGGAACATGAAAGACATGTATGAATAATATAGTAACTTTCAGAGGCTGCAGAAATTTGAAAAGGAATGCAGAAGAGGAGAGGGGTAGGGGAAGGGGAAGAAACTTTGGAAAGAAGGGATGAGGGAGGGAGGGGAGTGGAAGAACAGTGACACCCCAAAGATAAGGGTAAGAGGATGGAAAAAAGCCAAATATCTTTAGCCATGACGATCAGTAGCAAAACAGAAAGAATAATGGATGTAGGAGGGATGGATGTGAATGAAGAGGCCTGCCAGTGTGGACCCCTGAATGATTAGAAACCTACAAGAAATGGGATAGAGGAAGAGAAACTAAGAAACAGGTGGGTTATGCTACCATGTGGAGTGTAACACGGACCATAAAAAGCACAATATGGGAAAGACTTACTGACATGGATAAAACAACACTCTGAGGCATAAGGGAGATGGAGACAAGGAGCCTCAGGAAGATATAAAATTGTGATCTGAGGGATCTGGATAAGACATGAACTTGTGAAGAAAAGAAGAAGATAAGTAACCAACCAACATTTTCTGTAACTTATACTATCTATGGCTTCTGCATGCACTGTTTTTTCTTCAATAATTGCCAATGTTTCATTTATAATTTTAATGATGTTATAAAAGTTGTCATGAGTGCTTTAATATCTGGAGTAATTAGCAGTCTGTAGCAAGGGCACGAGTTATGGTTACCTTAGGGCACTAGTTATAGTTACTTGCAATAAATTTAACTATAAGTGCTGAATCTGTGGTTCTTTGCAAGTAAATTCAAAACCTAACTATAACGCCCCTGTAACCTTTGTTTTTTTTCAATGAATTTCTATTTTTTTAAGGTAAAGTAATTTGTATTACTATACATAATCCAACCACCACCATGCATGGTCTTCGGCCGTGCATGGGGTGGGGGTTGGCTACAGGTCCTAGCCTGAAGGAAGCCAGACCGTGTGACCAACCCCCCTAACCACCCACCCCCATGCTGCATTCTGCCTTTATGCCCTGCATGCTGGGATTTGGCTGCAGGGCCTGTCTCGCTGAGTGTGTGAATAGCTGTGAGATGGTGTCTCTGGATGTGAGAAAGGCTTTGAAAGTGTCTGTCTGGGTGTGAGAGTGGGTGTGCGAGGATCTATGTGGATAGCAGAGTTTCTGATTGTGCGCCAATAGATGAAAGATGCATTTACCTCCACAAAGGATTTCAGTTAATCTTTTAATATGGAATCACAGAGTAAACACACTTGCTTCATCTTCGCCAAGCCCAAGAGTTAGGATCATTTGTCCTTTACAGAAGTGGAGCTTCAACTGGGGAACCTGCTACATTTATATTTGTAAGTGCTTCCTGTTGAGGTTTAATTTCTGTGAAATGATTGCGATGGCTAGAATGGAAGCTCACCTGTTTGTTTGCCCAACAAGAGTCTGCAGTTTTTCACAAAAGGGCTATCCATCTGGAGTACTTTCTAATGGTTAGTTAGTAAGAGCTATCTCCTTGAGTGAATGGCCGGTGTGTGGGAGGAGGGCCATGGATCCCATCCCCCAGGGCACGGACTTCATTAAATGGCTCCCTCCTCGGCCGATTTTGGCCCTAGGGAACCCACTCCCAGGGCCTAGACTTATAGTATATATTTTAGTTCTGTGGGAGGGGCCAAGCAGCCCCTCAGGCCAATTGTAGCCCTAGGGACCCCATCCCCATGGCCTGGTCTTATAATTTATTTTTTTGGGAGGGAGGCGTGTGGCACCCCTTCCTACGCCAATTTTGTCCCCGGCATCCCCATCTCCTGGGGCTGAGCCATGTCACCACCATTGGGGTCTGTTGTGGGGGAGTCTCAATGCCCCCACAGTCCCAGCCAGCTCCCCAGCTCCTACAGCAGCTGGCATTGCTGTCACGGACAGGGAGCTGCAAAACATACAGCTCCCTGTTTGTGAGAGCAATTTTTCCTCTGTTTCCCTGCCCATGTGTCTGCTGCCAGGGAAATAGATGAAACATCAGCTTTGAGCAAGTGAAATCTGTTTGACAGCTCTTGCTTGCTGGGAGTGGAGTTGTATTTGCTCTGACTTTGTGGGAGCTGTCAAATCTCCCACCAAGTCAGAGCAAACAGCTATGTCCCAGGGGTGGACTCCCTGGGACATAGCAGGAGCCGGACCTGGGAGGTGGTGGTCCCCAGGGTCGTTATTGGCTCTATGATGGGGCTGTGTGGCCCCTCTCCAATCTTAAGTTTTGCCCCAGGGAGGTGGCAGTCTCTGGGGTGTGGGGGCTGTGCAGGTCCCCCTTCATTATTTTAGTTCAGCCCCAGGGAAGTGGCAATTACCAGGGCTCCGGGGGCTGTGCAGTTCCCACTAATTTGCAATCAATTGTCCCAGTAAGGCTGTGGTTCCCAGGGCTGGGGAGTCTGTAAAGGACCTGCTTCATCATTGTATTTCAGTACCGGGAAAGTGACAGTCCCTAGGTCTGCGGGGGGCTGGAATCACAGTGGATCTGCAGATGTGCCAAAAATATTTAAAAACAAAATTAAAAAAGCATGGTCTCCAGCGTTTGCTTTACTAAAGTCCCAGGGTGGGCCAGGTCCTGGTGGCATTTAAAATTTGAATGGGGCCGCCCAGCCCCTCCACAGCCCTGGGGATTGCCACCTTTCCAGGGCCAAGTTTAAATCCAATTTAGGATGCTGCCTGTCCCTACCACAGCCCCAAGGACCACCATCTCTCCATGCTAAAATACAATAATGAGAGGGGACCATTTTGAACCCCCAGGGCCCACCACCTCCCTGGGGCAATACTCAAAGGCCTCCCTCGAGGAGCCAATAAAGGCCCTGGGGACCACCAACTCCAGGGCAGGCTCCTGCTATGTCCCGGGGTGCCCACCCTCTGGACATAGGTGTTTGTTTGTTGCTTGGTGGGAGCTGACAGCTCTCACCAAGCAAAAGCAAACAAAGTTCGTCTTCTGACCCTAGGAGCTATCAAAAGATTCCCGCTAGCGGAAAGCAGAGTTTTAATCTGTTTCCCTGTAAGCAAACATGCTTGCAGGGAAACTGATGAAAACATTTCTCCTGCAAGCAGGGAACTGCTATTTAAAGTGTCTCCCGGCTTGTGCGAACAGTGCCTGCTCCCACAGGATGCCAGGAGCTGAAAAGGATTGTTGGGGGCCTTCAGACTCCTCCCATAGTCCCCTCCCTCTCTCTCTCTCTCTCTATCTCTTCCATTGAAGAGAGAGAGATTGTCATTTCAAAGATCTCTCCATGTAATGACTTTAAAGAGTAAGACTAGCAATAGTTATGCTTGGATGCAGAGCAGAACAGTGTCACTTCTGGCCTAATGGCCAATGTCTTGTGCTGTCACACAGTAGGCTGAAGGTTCAAATCCTAGTATTGCTTGCCAGTGTGCTTGTTTATTTGCTAGTGTCTTGACTGTTAAACCTTCCTATTGTTGGAACATTTGTGTTTCTTTCTAATCACAAGGGTGGGTTGACTCTCAGGAGTCACCTATGTGGCCCAAATGTAAAGGTCACAGACTCTCGCACTGAAAGTTAAGGATTCTACTCCAGGTGTGCCCATGGTCATTTTCTCTCTTTAATACTGTTTTTTTGACAAATACATTTTTCTTTTCAATTTGTCCAGAAATATCTCATTCTAAGTATATCATTTATTTCTCTCCCTCTCACTCTCTTTTTCTCTCTCTCTCTCTCTCTGTTCTCTCATTTTTTCATTTTCAATCTCTTTTTCCCACGCACACACCCACTCAGACATTCACAAACCAACTCACAGGCACACTCAGACCCCTGTGCACCCACTCACAGCCCCACTCATACCGTCACGCACCCCCTCACAGACCCATTCAGACACTCACACACCAAACCACACACCCACTCAGACAATCACACCCACTCACAGACCCTTTGAAACCCTCATGCACCCACTCACAGACCCACGCAGACACAGATGCACCCACTCACTGACCCACTGAGACACTAATGCACCCACTCTCACACCCAGACACTCTCACAGCCACTCTCACACCCAGATACAACCTCTCACACCTATTCTCACACCCAGAGAGACAGGCCACGGCCAACTCCTGCCACACATGGTCAAAGGGGTTGGGTGGTTAGGGGAGTTTGCCACAGGTTCTGTCTGCAGGCCAGGCCCTGTGGGCAACCCCTATGGCACACGGCCAAAGGCCATGCGCGGCATGGGATTGGATGGTTATAGAGGGTTGGTCACAGTGCCTCGCTATGCACAACAGTGGTTGGATTAACATATAGTAATATAAATTAATTTATGTTAAAAAACATGGACATTCTCTAAAAACAAACAAACGTGACAGGGATGTTATAGTTAGGCTCACATTTTATGGATCAAATCTGTTTATTATTATTTTCAGTTATAAACATCACATATGCAATGCATCGAAATAGTACAGTTGCCGTGGAGTACAGCATGCTACATGTATAGTGACAATAAACATAAACAAAACTTTAACATTGTTTCCCTGCAACTGGCACGACAAACAGCCCTCACTCGGTCCCAAGCCTTGTTTCGATATAACCCTGGTCCTCCATACACATCTCTTCTGCTCACACACTCCCTTCAGCTCAATTCAACTCCAACACTCTCAGGTAGGCCAGGCATGTCAATTCTGTGAATTCCGTGGACAGCATTTGTAAGAAAGGTTGCCAGAGCTCCTTGAATTCGCCACTACGCTGCTGTGAAGCCAAAGTGAGCTTTTCCATGGCGAGAATGAACCAAAGTTTATGAAGCCATAATATTACTGTTGGGATCTTGTCAGTCCCCCACACAGCCAAAAGCAGCTGCAGTGCCGCGTTCAGGTCCAAGGCCATCTGCCGTCCCTTCACTGATCTCAGGGGGAAAGTGAGCGGGTTAGGCAGGCCCAGCAAAATATACGCAGGAAATCTGGGAATCTGAGTATCGAACGCCGCATCAATAGTGTCTATAATATTCTCCCAATACCGATGAAGCTTAGAGCAATGCCATAGTAAATGCACCAGCGACCCTCCGCCCCCGCAGCCCCTCCAACAAAGGCCAGACTTAGTGGGATCCCAAGAATGAATCCTTATTGGGGAGTAGTACCAGTAGGAGGCCACCTCATAGGCAGTCTCTGTGCCTGTCGCATTGTAGGCCGTGAGATGAATCCTGTAAAAAATGCCCTCCCATTCTTCATCAGAGAGCTCTCTCTCCAGTTCCCTCTCCCACCTCAGCTGGCCTCTGGTTTTAGGCGAACAGGCTTCCCCCCTTAAACCGTAAAGCTCCGAAATCACACGCTTATCGTCCTTTTTAACTAAGATCCATTTTTCGAACGGTGTTAACGGCCTGTCTATTAATGCTCTATTGGCTGGCAACATGGCCCAATGCCTTATTTGGTAGTACATCATCCTGTCCGCCTCTGTTAAGCCATATGCCTCCTTCATCTGGTCAAAGGAGATCACCCCCTGCTCATCGAAGAGGTATCCAACCCTTTTGCAGCCCCCTTCATACCAACGGCGTAATGCCTCCCGTTGCAGGCCCGGGCCAAAATCCGGGTTCGCCCCTAAGGGAGACATTGGGGATGGGAATGTCGTCAGGCCCAGTCTGCTGGCTACCGCATCCCATACCCTCATTGACACTTCCGTGACCGGGGATGCATACAACCCACACGCTCTATGACGGCGCCGGAGCCAAGGCTCCTTCCATATATGGGAACCCGCCACCGCTTGGTCCATGAAACACCAATGTTTCTCGGAAGACGGGCAACACCATTCTAATAAAAAACGCAGTTGTGCTGCCTGAAAGTATCGTAGAAGGCTAGGAACCGCCAATCCTCCCTCCTGCTTAGGGCGATACAACACCCGACGTGATAACCGCGTCGCCTTTCCTTCCCAAATACATTTTAGGACCGCTGTTTGAAGGGTTGCCATTGTCCGTGGTGGGGGAGACATCGGCAATGCCTGAAACACATACAGAACGTGTGGTAGGATGGTCATCTTCACCGCCGCCACCCTGCCCATCCAAGACAGTTTAAGTCTCCCCCAGGTCTCTAGATCGCGCTGCACCTCCCTAGTCAATTTCGTGTAGTTCAACATCGCCGTACGAGCAACAGTGGGCCCTAAATCAATCCCCAAGTACGGGAGCTTTAGGGAGGACCATATAAAGTGGAAACGGGCCTTCAGATCTCTTTCATGCTCGACACTTATAAACCTGCTCATGGCCTGCGACTTTGACATATTCATCCGGAATCCTGAGACCCGTCCAAATTCATCTAATATTTCCATTAGTACGGGCAATGAGGTCGCGGAGTCCGTCAGGGTAAGAATCACATCATCCTCGTAAAGTGAAATGACGTGCTCATCTCCCCCGAACTTCACCCCCCTGATCTGAGGATTATCACGCAGCCGCTGCGCCATGGGCTCCATATAAAGCGCAAACAAAAGAGGCGACACCGGGCACCCCTGCCGGGTCCCTCTCTGTATTGAGAACGACAACGAAAGTGTCCCGTTGACCCGGACCGCTGCCAGAGGCACCTGATAGATGCAGCGGATCTATGCCATGAAACCTGGGCCCAATCCAAATCGCTCAAGCACCCTGAACAGATATGGCCAATGGACCCTATCAAACGCCTTTTCGGCATCAATAGAGAGAAACGTCTCCCTGCGTGAGCGATCGGTTTTATCCAATAGATGAAGCAGACTCTTAGTGTTATCACTACACTGCCTATGCGGGATAAATCCTGCTTGATCGGGATCCACAAGACCCGGCACATAATAATTTAGCCGGTGTGCAAGTATGCCCGTGAACAATTTGGCATTGATATTCAAGAGGGAAATCGGCCTGTAGAGGCACACTCCTCGGGATCCTTCCCCCGGTTTAGGAATAACCACAATAGTGGCATCCAGCATACTGGCTGTGAGAGCCCCCGTCTGTCTAAAGGAATTGAAGAGCCGCAATAAGATCGGCACAAGTTCCACACAGAAGGTCTTGTAAAAAAGTGCGGAAAAACCATCAGGGCCAGGTGACTTCCCGACCTGCAAATGTGAAATTGCCGATATGACCTCTTCCGCCCTTATAGGTTGATCTAATGAGGTCGCCTCTCTCTCAGTCAAAGAAGTGGTTGCTACACCCTCTAGGGAGGCCTCCGGAGATGCGTTACCGGGATCTTCGGCACCATATAATCCCTGGTAGAATTCCACAAAAGCCTCTGCAATTTGGTCGCTCGTGCGCGCTTCTGCTTCCGAGGGAGAGCGAACCATTTTTATAATTGACGCTGCGCGCTGTGCTCGCAACCGATGTGCCAGTAGCCTCCCGCATCTATTGCTTCCTATATAATACTTATGCTTAAGGCGCACTACTGCGTAATCTGCCCTGTCCCAATCCAACCTCCTCAACTGCTTCCTCACTTTCTCAAGCTCCCGCCAGACTCTTGGGGCACCGGTATGTTTATGTGAACGCTCCAATACTCTCACTCTCTGTTCTAAATCCTCTCTAATCAGTCTCCTTGCTTTATTATCCCTAGCGGAGTGCGACATGACCTCACCCCTCAGTACAGCCTTCAGTGCCTCCCACAGCGTCGCCAAGCAGGTGGTACCATCATCATTAAGGCTTAGGTAGTCTATTATTGCGCTCCGAATCGCTCAACTGTTGCACCATTCTGTAGCATTGAGTCCCTGAATCGCCACCCCGATACACTCACGCGCTCCATACTCATGACAACCTCAACAGTAACCGGAGCGTGATCCGATATGGCTTGAGGCTCAATCACTGCCTCCCTAACCTGGGGAAGAACTCCTGCGAGGCCAAGAAAAGGTCAAGTCTGGCGTATGTCTTGGTCCCTGCCGAGTAAATGGAATAGTCCCGTAACGTGGGGTGCGCTCTCCTCCACACATCCTCCAGGCCACACTCACTCAGCCATTGACGACCCGCCGCTGTCATTGACCCCGTCTGCCCATACCGGTGCCCTGAACGATCCAAGTCGCTGACAATAACCACGTTAAAATCGCCCCCCACCAGGATGGCACCATCCGGAGACTGCAGGAGTGGGGTCAAAGCCTGTTTTTGGAAGACTTCCTGCTGGGAATTAGGAGCATATGGAGAAGCAATTGTGAAGGAAAAAAAACCCAGTCTCAATCTCATGGCTAGAAGCCTACCTTGCACCTCATGCAGTTTTGTCACCACTTCCCCCGGGAATTAGCGCGCCAACAATATTGCAACCCCTGCATGTTTCATTGATGCCGAAGACCAGAACTGCCTAGGGAACCATTTAGAGCGCATGCAGTATATATCTTTTGAGACAAGATGTGTCTCCTGCAGCAGACATATGTGACTCCCCGACCTCTCTAAGGCGGACAGGACGGCAAGCCTCTTCGTAGGATTATTAACCCACGAACATTCAGGCCTGTGCATTTAATAATCATACCCTAGAATGAGAGAAGCATACAAACAAGGAGGGACCGCACAGGAAGAGTACCCCCCGGGCCAGATAATGAACCGCCTCGAGCACCAAGGCCTGAGAATATCTCCACACAAAAGCCAGACGTGCAGGGATACACTACAACATTCAAACAATACGCAAAACAGGTGCTCAAAACCAAGAAGTCCTCGCACATCCATCCTCACGAGGAAAAGTGTCCATAGGGCCGTAGAACCATCCATGTTTGGTAAACCAGGTCCATCGCCCCCACCGCCCTGACCCTCCTCAGCGGCCGACAGCCGTTAGCATCAAAGCCATCTGCAGTTCGGGTCTCACCAACCCCCCCTCCTCTAGGCTGAAGTTCCGGCGGCCACACTGTTCAGAACCGATTCCCGCTCCGACCTCAGCTCCGAGGCCGTAGGGTGCTGCAATTTCCATCTTTTCTCCTTCCGCCGCCAACGCGAGGGGCACCCAGCCGGCGAGGTCGCCTTCTCGCTCGCGTCCTGGCAGATCTCCTCCAAGCCCAGGATCTGAAAAGCTACTGAGACGGATCTCACCTGCCGAAGCTGTTCCTCCCAACTGAAGACCAGGCGAAATGGGTGGCCCCAGCAGTAAGACACGTCATGCGCCCGCAAGTGCTCTGTGACAGGCCTAAAATCTCTACGTCTCTGCAGGGTCCGGACAGAGAGATTGTGGAATAATTGGAGCTCATGTCCTTTGAAAAGTACCTGTGGAAGATTGCGAGCCCACTGTAGGATCCTTTCTTTAAGCACAAAGTTGTGGAGACAAGCTAGGATATCCGGGGAGCGGTCACCGGAGCCACCAGGGCGGCCCGCTCGATGAACTCTGTCCAGAACTATCTCCTGAGTGTCATCCGGATCCAACAGAGAGCGAAACAGGCCCACCACATACTCTCCAATGTCCTCCTTTTCCGCCCCCACTGGGGCCCCTCTGATGCGGATATTTTGTCTCCTCTAGCGATTTTCCAAATCCTCGACCGCTATCTGGAGGAGGTCCTGCTGCTCTCGGAGACGGACGACCTCTTGCTGCAGGCCTGCCACCTCCTCACTGTGAGGGATTTTGCCATCTTCCAGCTGCGTCACTCGATCTCCCAGGGAGGTAACCTTGCTTCGTACTTCCTTCACCTCCTGGGATATGTCCCTCCGAAGCTCCAGGATGTCGCTCCGAAGCAAATCAAACAGGGAGGTCAGAAAGCCCTTCGTGACTGGGGAGCCCTCATCCGACTCCATCTCCGTCCGACCCTCCAGGGGTCTCGTTGCCAGTGTATCCTCAGCCAAGCCACCTGTTGCCATACGGGCCCCTGTCAACATCTCCCTCACGGCGCGCTCCCGCTTAGATTTGGACGACGCCATGACTCACGGGCACGGACTCGGTTCGCTGGGCTACCCCTCCGAGTTTCTCCAGAAGCTCCGTCCGTGAGTAAATCACTAGATGTCTCCGTGGCAAAGATTGCGCTTGGCTGTCGCAATTTGTGGCCTCCTCTTCCAAATCTCTGACTTATGCCGCCTCTACAACCTCCCACAGGGGCCCGCACTTACTTGTGCTCCTTGCTGGTGAGTGCGGCGACCTCGGGGTAAAACAATGGCCCCTCCCTTCGTTGTCTGCGTCTCCAGGCCTCTCTGCAGTCCAGGGGGATCCCTTTAGTGAGGTGGGGTTCAGCTCCAGACCCCGAGCAAGTCCTTCAAGTGAGGCGCCCTACACATGCAGGGCACCTACTGATCCTGGGGTCTAGGCCCCCTCTGTGGACCCATAGCTCGCGGGGCCCAACGCGGGCCCTCTGGACCTCCGGTCCCTCTGCCGCGGGACCCAGGCAGCCACCAAAGAGAGGCCCTCTTCGCGGCCTAGCACGCCGCCACAGCCACTCCGCGGCCCAGAGAACGTCTCGGGCCGACCGCTCTTCGCTCCTCCGGAGCGGCGTCACGCGTCTCTCGGCCCCCATCAGGCCACCACGGGCCCTCCGCAGCTTCCGGCACTTCGGGGAAGCCTCTGGGCGACCCCCTGGCAGGCCAGTCGTCAGCTTTCCAGGCCAGGGCGGCGGAGCTCGGACAGGCACGTCCTAGCGCGCCGCCATCTTGGCCACGCCCCCTAGGCTCACATTTTAAACGTACAAAACCATGGAAATTCATCTGTTATAATTAGAGTCATCTAACTGTAACTCATGCCCTAAGGAAACTATAACTCGCGCCCTCACCATGCACTGCAAATTACCACACAAATTATGGCACTTATGACATTTTTGATAGCATCATTGATAATATCAATGTAAGATTTGCAGTAAAAAAAAATTACGAAAAAAAACTGTGCCCAGCAGGGGTGTGAGTTATAGTTACCTAAGGGCACGAGTTATAGTTACTTGAGATAACTCTACCTATAACAGGTGAATTTCTATGGTTTTGTACGCTTGAAATGTGAGTCTAACCATAACATTCTTGTAACCTTTGTTTTTTCAGTGAATTTCTTTGTTTTTTTTATAACATAGAGTAATTTTCATTACTATAGGTTAATCCAAATACAGCTGTGCAGCCTAACCACTCAACCTCATGATGTATACAGGCCTTTGGCCATGCGTGGCAAGAGTTGGCTGCAGCCTCTCTGGGTGTAAGAATAGATGTGAGAGGGTGTATCTGGGGGTGGAAGTGGCTGTCTGATTCTCTAACTGGGTGTGACAGTGCATACATCAGTGTTTTAGTGGGTCCGTCACTGTGTGTGAGAGTCTGTGAGTCGGTGCATAAGTGTCTGAGTCGGAGAAAGTGTTTGAAGGAATGAAAGAGAGAAAGAGAGAGGGAAAGAGATGCGTTTTCTTTAGGCTTTAATATCTTATAGTTAGAAAGCGATATTTGTTATTTGTGTTACATTTAAAATAAAATAAATGTTTTTATTGAAAAAAAAAAGAAAAAAGAAATGAGTCCCGCTAACTATGACTCGTGCCTCGCGCCCTCACCATGCACTGCTAATTATCCCACAATTTGGCAAAAAAACTGTGCATGGCTGAGGTGCTAGTTATAGTTACCTTAGGGCACGAGTGCAAGGCTGGGCACACTGTGTAGGAGGTCCAGGCACAAAACTAGACCGTCTAATGCTCTAATTTTTATGGTAGCTTGGTTGAGCAGTTAGGCCAATCTTGGAGAAGTGCAAAGCCTTTGTTGTACTCACAGCATCAATCTTGCAACTGACACACTCAAAAGAATAACACGAGAATGTATAAAAATACTTCAGATGTTCATGTAATTTTTAAGACCAAGATCATCAAAATTGGTTAAGTACTTTTTGAATTTTTTAAGTTAAAAAAAAATAGTTTTTTTGTTCCTCATTACTCACCATAGGAATCAATGGAGGATACCATTTAAAAATACATATAAAATCACACAGTAGGTTTACAAGTTCTTTTGCAGGTTGGTCAAGGTCATCGGTGGTCACACTCTGCCAGCTGGAGAAGTTCGGTGGCTCCCAGTTCCAGGGGGAGAAGTGGGAAAATTTCCCTGGAGCTGGTGCAGGGCCACTGCTGGCGATCACATGAAAAAGCACAGCAAAGGTGAGTTTAAAGGTGAATCCTGGGGGCCCCTTGGAGTGTCGAGGTCCGAGAAGCGGTGGACCCTTGGGGCACAGCTGGTTCTTTGGTGCAGAGTGAATCAGTGATCTAGGAGTTGTGCACAAGGCTGCCCTCAGAAGCAGGAGGTAAGCAGAAGGTAAGTCAGTTTAATGGTCGATTGCAGTCAATGGGGGCACTCTGGTGAGAGGTCCAGGCTGTTTCTGAAGTCCCTCAACTGGGTCTTCCTCCTGGTCTTTTTACAGTCCTGGGTGGGTTGTCTTTCTTGGTGTTCGCAGTCAGCTGACCAAATACCCAGATCATAAGTACGATTCAGCTGCCAGAGGGTGCAGTGCCACAAAACTTGGTACACTGGCATGGTTTGTCATTGAAGTCTTCAGTGAAGTCTTCAGTGAGAAATTTGGTACAGCTGCAACATCTGGTCCTGGAGTTAGAATTCCAGTCAGTGAAGTGGGCATCACTGACTTGTTGGTTCCTTGTGGATTTAGAGCAGTAGCTCCACTCTGGAGGGAGTTCTCTGGCAATATGTGAAGCGTGGAGTTCCTCTGGGGTTCTTTAGAGTTTTTCTAGTTGTCCAGCAGCTCTTCAGCATAAATTGTCAGTCTTGGGTACAGCAGACAGGGTTTGGTGCCTTTTCTTTGTGCAGCACGTCCACAGTTTTTATGCTTTCAGATCTTCTTGTTGCTGGTCTTCTTCTGTCCATCAAATCTGAAATCTTGGTCTAGGGATGCCCTCTAAATACTGTAATTTGTGGGCATTTTAGGGGGAACATGGTAGTGACCAATAGGTCACCTACCTTAGGGTGGCTACACCCACTAAGTGACCACTTCCTGTGGGCAGAGGTCACTTCCCTACACCTGGCTTTTTTCCTTCCATCCAAGATGGAGGAAAATGAAATGGAGAGGTCACTGGGTGGTGCAGGCTAGGCGGGGCCACTCCTCCTGACCTTTGTTTGGTTTTCCAACCATTGTTCCTGCCAAAAATGGTGGTTTGCATCAGGGGTGGTCATTTGCTGCTAGCAGCAGCCCTGTGTGTTAAGTTTCAAGAGCAGCAAGCCCTTTGAATCTCACCAGCAAGGCAGTGCACATTTTTGAGGAAGAGGGTGTTAGCACCTCCACCTAGGAAGGGCTTTGCTCTGAATCCCAGAGAGCAGGACCTCTCACCCCAGAGGTTCAGACTTGTGTCTGGAAGTGGCAGTCTAGTTGGGACTAGCCAGCAACCATGCCAGGGTAGTTAGGTTTTGTAGGGGGCCCCACTACGGTGACCCCCTGGTGTCATTTTATAATAAATCCAACCCTGTTACCAGTTTGGATTCATCATTCTGAGTTGTTTGATACCAAACAACCCAGGGTTCAGAGTGGCCATCATGTAGCTGTTAAACCCGTACTAATCAGTTCCCAACATATGCATTTAAAATTGCTGTTCTGCTCGCTCACTATGTCCCAGGTTTGGCAAGGATGCCATGGGGCATATTGCTCTTGCAGCTATGCCCTTGCATACACTATAGTGCACCTTTCCTTAGGGCTGGAAGGCCTGCCAGAAGGGTGATATCTATATTGCATGCAGTGTGTATAGGACAGGACAGACACACTATGCCATGTTGAGTTTGCATTTTAGGATTGCAGCAAGACACTCAGCCTGCAATGCCATTGCCTGCCCTTAGTACCTAAGTACCATTTACTAGGGACTTATAGAGGCAGCTGAATGTGTTGCCAAATACCTTTGCAATTTTGTGGGAAAGGACACTGGCACTGGGAACTTAGTTAGCAGGATCCCAGAATTAGAGATATATATTTGCCAGATCAATGTTTCCGGATCCGCGGATCCATCCAGATCACATGATTGCATAAGAAACCACAGCGTATTACCTGTCTATGTTATTGGCACTGCAGAGGATTCGCTGATCTAAAAAAAAAATCAAAAAAATCCTCCTGGTTTTTGTACCCAATTACTTTACATTATTTTTCATTATTACTTTTTGCCTCCTTTTTCGATCCTTTTTGTTTAATTGTCACTGCTTTCACTTTTTTTCTCAACAACATTTTGCATACTTACTCATCAGTATTACATTACTAACAACACTTCCTACTTCCTTTATCTCTCATATTTTTTTATTCAATCTCCTTCCTTACCCTACACTTCTATTACATTTTTGTTTGATTTCCACTCATTTTCCAATTCCTTCTCCATACATTTTTCTTGCGTTCACTCCTTATTACTTTCCCTTTTTAATATTATTTTATTACAGTCTACTTCATATTTTTCTTTTTTAATGTGAGGTTTCAAACATAAACAGAGGTTGGACACAGGGCACCTTGGCCAGGTGCAGTGGCGGTTGGCCAAAGGGCCTGGCTTTCGGCCAGGCCCTGTGACCAACCCCCTATAAACACCTGACCTTGTGCCACACACTGCTTTTCGCCGTGCGTAGTGGGGTTAGTCCCAGGGCTTCTACTGTGGCCAGTTCCTATGGCCAACCCCTCTAATGGGCCTTTGGCCAGGCACAGTGGGAGTTTGTTGCAGGTCCACGTAGCCCCCTCTCCTGGCCAATTTCAGCCCTGGGGACTCCATCCCCTGGGGCCCAGCCTTCTAATTTCTTTGGTGGGGGAAGTGGGGCCACGTTGTGCCCTCCCCTGGCTAATTTTGGCCCCAGGAACTGCATCCCCTATGGACACAGATTCCCAAGGGACTGGCATTGATATTTGTATTTTTGGGGGGAGGGAGGCTTTGTGGCCACCTTCCCTGGGCGATCTCAGCCCTAGGGAACCCATCCGCCATGGCCCAGCCTAAACAATTTGAGCCACATGTACCAATGTTTGGTTTTGCGACTCGCAAATTGAGAGTCAGAGCGACTTGCAATTTTCGACTCGCAAAACCAAATGTTGTATAGTGTCAAGACACTATAAGCGATTCACAAGGGGGTCGCAAATGCCCACCTCATGATTATTCATGAGGTAGGTTGCAATTTGCAACCTCCTTGGAAATGGCGGCCCTCACAGGGATGGTGGCCTGCTGGAGACAGCAGAACACCATGTCTGTGACTGCTTTTAAATAAGGAAAACGAGATGCATTTCAAAATCAAAAAATGAAAAGTTTTTGTTTCATTTTTCCAGTGCTCTGAAAAAATGTTTTTACTGACAGTCACAAAGGGGAAGGGGTCCCATGGGGACCCCTTCCCGTTTGCGAATGGATTAGCACCAGTTTGACACTGGTGCTAACTGCAATTGTTTTGCCACCACATTCGCGGTCACAAAACAATCACACATGGGACTGCGAGTCGCAATTAGGAAGGGAACACCCCTTCCTAATTGCAAGTCGTAATCTCTTTTTGCGATTCGGTTAATAGTTGACCAAATCACAAAAATGGGCTTGAACATGGGGAAGTGCATTTTGCACATCGCAAACAGCCCAATTCGCTGTTTGTGATGTGCATAAGCCTTCGTACACGTGGCCCTTTATTTTTTGGGGGGTGAGGGGAGCCACACAGCCCCCGCCCCTTTCCAATCTTAGGGTCTGGGCACCCCATGCCCAGGGCCCAGCCTAAATATATTTTTTTGGGGGGAGGGGTGCCATGCAGCCCCCCTCCCTGGGCTGATCTCAGCCCTGGGGACCCCATCACCTAGGGCCCAGCACAAACATCTTATTTCTTTGGGGGAGGGGCACTGTGCTGGACAGCCCCTCACATTTAATTAGATGTTAGCCCTGGGGAGGTGGCAGTCCCCTGGTCTGTGGGGTGGGGGCAGAGAACCACCTGCATTTGATTATATCTTCTGCCTCAGGAAGGTGGCAATCCCTGGGATGTGGGGGTGGGCTAGGCAGCCCCCTCATTTAATTACATCTTCTGCCCTGAGGAGGTGGCAGTCCCTCTGGGCTTTAGGGGGCCAGAAGGCTCCCCCACATTTAATACTGTTTGGCCCCGTGGAGGTGTTGGTCCCCAGAGATGTGAGGGGGTTGCGTGCCGCCCACATTCAAAATTACAATGCCCCCGGGACCTGGCCCACTCAGGGGCTGTTTACAAAACAAGCATGCGAGCCCTGCTAGTTTTTTGTTTTTTTATTTTCACCGGATCCACAGATCCACCGCAACCCTCTGCATTTTTTTTTCTTTAAATGCTGATGTATTACCAGCCTTGTGCCATGGCCAGGCACACTGTGCCACATAAGCTCCCCAGACATGTTGCTCTGGTGGTGCTGGATGAAACTTGTGCTGATAACTGTGGCCCATTGTGTCAGTGGTTGACATATGTCAGAGTACAAATGGCATCCCACTAAAAAAAGACATTTCGGAGCTAAAGCATCACATAAGGTTTTGCGAAAACTGGGCTGTCATGCCGGCACACTGAGCAATATGTCCC
Source organism: Pleurodeles waltl (assembly GCF_031143425.1). Taxonomy (NCBI): domain Eukaryota; kingdom Metazoa; phylum Chordata; class Amphibia; order Caudata; family Salamandridae; genus Pleurodeles; species Pleurodeles waltl. Next base: position 474,724,146 of record NC_090451.1, read on the forward strand.
AAGCATACCTGTCATTCACTTTCCTGTTAAAATCCTGGTGCACATGTCACCAGATGTGCTGCGAGCAGCCTGAGGATGTGTGCTCATTTCCAATAATTGGTTTTCTGACAGGACATATGTCAACATGTGCTGCTCCGGGCGATGTCCCTTAGAATTAGAGATCCAAATTTGAGATACTTCAGTGGAACATGTTTTATGTAAATGAGGCATGATGTGTGTGACTATGCAAATAGTCATAACATGTTGAATGTCATACACATGTATATGTTACACATAAGTTGGTACCTGGAATGAAAATGTAGTGGTTTGGGGATGAAGAAAACATGCATGTTCATTGTGTTTGACCAGGCTGCATGGATATCTGATGATGTCTGTTAAATAAGGGGACAAGGATGACGAGCTACTATTGTATGTTGCATAGTTATGTACATGTGATGACAAGAGAGAGGCAGAAGTATTGTTAGTCACGACTGAGTGTGTTCTGTGAATCATGTAGGTGCAGAGTGCCATTGCACTCAGCGAGCCTTGAAAGATCTTGGGTAGTAAGCCATTTGAAAGCCTTACACTCTGTACCTGAGACATGTATTTATTGTACCATCTCATATGTGTACATATCAGCCTAGCCTACCAGTGTATGATATTGAGACATGCCCAATGGCCTATTTGAGTTGTTACAACCATAAATCTTTTATGTCCATTTGCAAGTCATCTGTAATTTGTAACATTTGACCACAGTGTTCATTGTTCAACATTCACATGCTATGTCTCATGTTATATCTTGTACACCAGTGGAGAGGTGGAAAGCTTCTGTGACTCTGATGCTACCGGTGAGTGTCATCTGTTATGTGTATTGGCTAGTGCATGGATTGTGTGTGATGTTGCATGGTTTGTGCAATGCCATGTACAAAGTGCATGTATACAAAGTGAAACTGCATAGGCTATACATGTGTATGGAAAGTAAGGTGGAGGTTGGGTCAAAGATGTGCATTTGCACCTTACTATTGTCGAGGTGGTTATGATTGCTTTCACTGAGGGCCCACAAATATGCTGGGATGACCATAGACCAATGACCACAGTGCCAGGATCTGTGAACAAAAGTGGTTGTGAAATCATAACTGAACATGGCAAGGCACTGTATACCTCAGTAAAGCTTTTCATATGCACAGTTAGGCTGTTGTTACTCATGGTGCAATCTATGTCTAATGTGTCTGGCTAGCTTGCATATGGTGTATGGGTTAAAACCCTTGAGGACAGTAAAAACAAGTGCCAGCAGTACAGGGTCCTACACATCTGTAGTTCACAGGACATCACGGTAAATCATGTACCTCCAGGACTGAGGACCTTGTGAATAGGGCCCTAAGATTAGTAGGACAGTGGTCAACATACCACACTTGGATTTGCAGTTGAATTTCCCACTCATGTCATGTGATGCCCCATACTCTATGTTGTGTGTATCAATATTGCTATTCCCTGTCATCTTCAAAGATCTGGAAATGTTTTAGAATAGGGGGATGTCCATAATACAGTGTCATACAACATGCCAATACCAAATTCAGCATCAGTTAGTACTGGCCCTGATAGTGTACAGGATAAAATGCAAAGAGGTGTTTACAATGAACAGCATTAGCCATTGCTGTTCCAAGATCTCTTTGCAGATGGGATATAGGGCATGCATGCACCCACCTATTAAATGTCTGTGCCACGTGCTGGTGTGCAGCAAGGTGACATGGATACATTGGCTGCAAAATGAGACACATACTGTTACTCAGGAAGTATGCTAGGAGTCATGGCACGGTCCACCATGTACTTACATGAATGGATGTGGGAGTAGTTTCTGCAACTCTGTGTAATGTGAGTGAGCTATCAACCCTCCATTCTCACATATGATACCTGGGACATGAAATTTCCATGTAGCAATGTGTCTAGATATGTGTCCTTGCCATATCAGGCATGTGAAGTTCTGAGACATGCTATCTAACTTACAGTCCTTGCTCAGATGACTTTGCTAAATGCCAATGGATCCAAGGGCAATTTAGGATGTAGAAGGGACATTCATGAGCAATGCAAAATGATGAGTACCCCATACTATGATACAAAACAGCATTTATCATAACAATAGTCAATGATGACACAGTCATTCAAAGATGTACCAAGACAGACCTTGCTATTGTGTAACATTTGCTTGGCCTTGATATCTTAACCATTATCAATATGGACATGATGGATACAGGGCAGATGTCTATTCCTTTTGCCCTCCAACATGTTTTTGTGATTTGTGATGTGCATCATGTGATGTCAGCAGATAGTATTTACATGGAATGTTTGATGTTCATTTCCCAAATGGACCTCTGTATGACATGTTTTCCTTCTGTTTACTCAGGAAACATGACCCCATCCAGAAGCGCAATTTTGAAAAAATGTCTCACCGCTATCGCCACATCCGCCATGTCTGAAAGGCCTTCAAGAAGATGGGGAAAACATATGACCGAGAGAGAGCATTGGGGTTGTGGATTGCCTTTTCTCAAAGGGCTCCAGCCATGGAACCAACCACCTCTACCCACCATGGAAAGGGCAGGACTCTGGCTACCGACAGGGCTGGACCTTCAGGGGCAGGTCCATCCACCTCCAGCTCCACAACAACTGCCCTATCTACACCACAGACCCCACCAAATGTAAAATGGGCAGGATTTGAGCAGGACATTTGGCAGGAAGTGGTAGACACGAAGTTGCGGTTGTACAGCCTGGAGCACAAACATGACTAGGTGGTCATCATGCTCTGGGAGATCAAGGAAGCCGTGATCAGACAATGAGGAGCATAATGGCCCTAATGGACACGTTATTCCCTTCCGCTTGCATAGTTAGTGTTAGGTAGATTAGTGTAGTGTAGGTTAGTTTTAGTACGTAGCAGTTTTTATTAAGGGTTGGTACTTTATTTGGTGTTTCTTATTATTGGGTGTTATCAGGGAGGATTTTTTATGCGTGTGTACTTTTTTTCATTTGTTTAGGCCTGGCTGTTTAGTTACTGTTGTTCTTATCTACAGTTGGGTTGGGGTGGGGAGTTGGGGCCAGATGTAGCAAAGTGTTTGCGCCTCGCAAACGGCGAAAATCGCCCTTTGCGAGGCGCAAAAGCCACTTTGCTATTCAGAAATGCAAATTGCGAGTCAGGACCGACTCGCAATATGCATTTCCGACTCGCAAATAGGAAGTGGTGTTCCCTTCCTATTTGCGAGTCTGAGTGGGATGCAATACCATTTGCGACCGCGTACGCGGTCGCAAATCGTATCGCAGTTACCATCCACTTCAAGTGGATGGTAACCCACTCGCAAATTGGAAGGGGTCCCCATGGGACCCCTTCCAGTTTGTGACTGGACCCAAAAACATTTTTTCAGGGCAGGGAGTGGTCCAAGGGACCACTCCCTGCCCTGAAAAAATACCGAAACTAAAGGTTTCGTTTTTTTTTTTAAGTGCAGCTCGTTTTCCTTTAAGGAAAACGGGCTACACTTAAAAAAAAAAAAAACTGCTTTATTTAAAGCAGTCACGAACACGGAGGTCTGCTGACTACAGCAGGCCTCCATGTTTGCGAGTGCCTTGACTCGCTATGGGGCCGCAATTTGCGACCCACCTCATGAATATTCCTGAGGTGGGTCATTGCGACCCCATAGCGAGTCGCAGTCGGTGTCTGAGACACCGTACTGCATAACATTTTGCGACTTGCAAACAGCGAGTCGCAATGACTCGCTATTTGCAAGTCGCAAAATGTTATTTTGCTACATCTGGCCCTTGATGTTTATCATGTGCGTTAAATGTAAAGGATAAGTTAAGATAAGTTAAGCTAGTTGTAGTTATAAATTACTTGAAGGTAGTGTTGGATAGGTATGGATAGGTTAGGTTGTTTAGGTAGCTTTTAGTGAAAGGGTCATAGTTTTTTTTAAATTTTGTTGTTTCATACATATGGTCTCCATCATGATTTACTGTCTAGGATTTAGCATGTCTGCACAGGTTATGTTAGGTTCATGCATTTGGCTTTGTAAGCAGTATTTGGGAACAAGTTACAAGGTACATTCCTCATCAGCAAGTACATGTCAGGTTGGCAAAAGAATCCCATCACTTAGCTACAGACATCATTGATCAAAGGAAGTGACAATCTGGATGTGAATGGATACACATCCCATAACAGGTATTTATGTGCATTTGCTCTGTGTTGGTAAGTCAAGTTTAAGTTCAAGTTTATTTGATTGCTTAGTTAATTAAAGCTGTAGCGTACAACTAAAATCACAATGTGCCCCCTCAGCCATCTGCGCCTAGGTGACTACCTGTACATAAAAACAATCACTTTCTAAGGACTGCTTGATCTCTTGAGAGCTTGATTGTGCAAAATTAATCAAAAGTACATTTGTTTAAAATTGTTGTACTTCCTAATCGATCTCAATCATTGTATTATTGTTAGCCCTACTGCATGTTGCAAAACTGAGCGATATCCACTTTTACCCAAATATTTCCCTTTATGGACAACTCTAACATAATAATAGATCATACAACTAAACTCATGGTTAGACCCTTCTGCTAGTGCCGTTACTGGACTATCACTCCCAGTCTTAAACCTGCAGCTTAGTCATTGGCATGTCTTGTTGTCATACTGTCAATGTGTGAGGCATGTTATTATCCTTTCCAGCCTGGATCTTGATATTACTGAAAAGTTTAATCACCAGGGTAAGGAACTTGGTACCTTGGCATTCCAGGATAATCAATTCTCTACACAACCATGGGATAACCGCTTGCCTACAAGAACAGATGTGGAGTTTCCACAATAATGGTTTAAGTAGGTTCTTCCTGGCTGCTAAACTGTCGGGCAAGTGCACAGAATATGCACTAACGACTATGTCTTATATTTGCAACATGAAACCATTGGGCTGGCCTTCCATGTTGGGATGAGCTCTTTTAAGTTCAAGTGGCCAAACTGGTATAGCATAAAAGTTATTTTTGAAGCAGGGGAAAAGTTGGCAGACATTTACACCTGTGGCTTTAGCCTACTATAAGAGTTGATCACCTTCCAGGCATGCTGCCTCTTTCCAAAATAGTTCTTGTCTTGTAAAAATTACAGATATTTTACTGAAGTGTTTGTTATACGGCTAAAGGCTGCTTTATCTATGTTGATCTCCCATGTTTCCTGGACGCCTAGTTCTTTTAAGGCATTGCTTAGATATTTGCCCTAGGAGTTTGCTTGCTTATCTCTTAATTGCTCCTCTCTCTCTTGCCAGCAGAAATTGTTTGGAGAACCGCTTTCAACTGACCACAGTTTATGACACAACTAATAAAGAAGTTCATTCTTTGTTGCTTTTGATTTTTGAGCCCGCACTCAAGCTGCACTTGTGCTGGAGGGGCTGATTTCAGCAGGGTGCTTTATAAATGTTTGATTGAAGCTGGACTAGAAAGTCAGCTTCCTTGCAGTGCATAATTTCCAGGCCACAAGCCACTCTTGGAATGAGTTGGGCTTCCATCACTTTCAGTATTTGGCCAAACGAGGGACAGTTCAGCTTTTTTTTCAAGAATTTAAATGCAAAGGTTAATGAGTGAGCTTTTCCTTGCATAGTAGCTAGATGTTTCTTGAAAGAGACCTGTCACACAATGTGGATGCCCAGGTACTTATAATCGTGGACTACCTCCACCTGCTTGCCCCTTTTATTCCAGGAGAATGTTTTATACTTGAAGTCCTCTAATCACACTATTTTTGTTTAGATTCAACGCTGTGTCTTGCAGCTCAATATAAGGTATTGTGCATTAATTAATCTCTGCAGGCCAATAGGTGTATGGCTCAGTTCCACTATGTCATCTGCATACTTTAGGCATGCAATTTCTCTGCCCCCAGGGAGGGTAGGTGGCTGTCCACTTGTCTCAAATGGGTATTTTGGTCCAAGTTAAACAGGCATGTGATGAGGACACACCCCTGTTTTCGGTCATTCTTAGCGTTAATTCTTGAGGAGACCCTGGTGACATCTCCTAGTTTGAGCCCATATGTCACTGTAGAGAGCTATAATCACATTTAACATTTTCTCTGGTATCCCCAATCTGCCAGTTAAACCCAAAGTTGATTGAGAGGTACATGGATAAAGGGTGATTTAATGTCCATAAAATAAGTGTTCTACTCCTTATTGCCTTTTCAGTCAAGATAGTAAGTGTCAGTAGATTTGTTGCTGTTCCCCATGCCCGGCCCAAAACCCATCTGGCTGTTTGGAATGAGGTTTTTCCTGTTACCTGATGCTTGCAGATCTTGTAGGATGCAGGATGCACACAATTTGGCTTCATGTCGGATAGTACAATTAACCTGTCATTGCTTGGTGATGCAAGACTACCTTTTTTGTAAATCAGATGAAAATGTTCCCCCTCCACGAGGGTGGTATGACATTCTTCTGGTAAATCTGATTGAAATGAGGGCTAGATACTTGGCCCAAAACACCACGCAAGGGCATTAAGTAGTTCATTCTGGCCTGCCTCTCCTTCTGACTTCAATTTCTTGATAATTCCCCCTAATCGCTTTGGGTTAGTAAGCTTAGTGAGCTTCTGCGGGCCGATGTTCCTGGACTCCATACATGAACTTGGACCTCCTTGCAGTGTTTCCATAGTGCTCCCACTGGCCTCCAGTGGCGACGTCTTCAATTTCTTTGAGATAATATTTTACCAGGATTGGCAGGCCTGGCATACATTTCTTGAATATATACTTTCCAGGTTTCAATAAAAAATCCTGAATTATGTTGTTGAGCCTGCCCCTTAACCAGTTTATTTATCTCACCCCAAACCTCTTTGCCATTTAGATATTTACTGTACCAGAGGAGCTTGTTCCAGATTTCCTCTTTGTGTCGCTTTTTTGCCTTCCAGCATTCTTTGGGGTATGATGACTTTTATACTTTTTTTCCTCACACTGGGTCATCCCCAATCTTTTTGCCTCCTGTCTCCTATTTTTTCTGACCTGTTTTTGTTGGCTTTAGAACTCTGAGCACTTTACCACTACTAACCAACTAAAGTGCATATGCTCTCTGTGTAAAATTTATTGTTGATTGGATTTCCATGATTGGCATATTTGATTTACTTATAAGTCCCTATTACAGTGCACTGGAGGTGCCCAGGACCTGTAAATCATATGCTACTGTTGGGCCTGCAGCACTGGTTGTGCCACCACATTAGTAGCCCTGTAAACATGGCTCAGACCTGCCACTGCAGTGTCTGTGTGTGCAGATTTTAACTGTAAATTTGACCTGGCAGGTGTGCGCACTTGCCAGGCTGAAACTTTCCCTTTTCTTACATGTAAAACACCCCTAAGGTAGGCCCTAGGTAGCCCCATGGGCAGGGTGCAGTGTATGTTTAAGGTAGGACATATACTAATGTGTTTTATATGTCCTGACAGTGAAATACTGCCAAATTCGATTTTCACTGTTGCAAGGCCTATGTCTCTCATAGGTTGACACAGGAGCTACCTTTAAATATGATTAACGCGTAGATTCCCTTTGGGAGCAGATCGATGTGGAGTTTGGGATCTCCAACCTCACAATTAAAAAATACATCTTTTAGTAAAGTTGGTTTTGAGATTGTGTGTTTGAATCTTGCTTAAACCTTTCTGTGACTCTGCCTGTTTGTGGATTCTTTGTCTGGGTCAGTTTGACAGTTGGGCTGTTTGCACCTCTCTCTAGACAGTGACACAAAGGGAGCTGGGTGGAGCCTGCATATCCTGATGAGCCACCTGTGCTGCTAGGAGGGAGGGGTGGAGTGGTCACTTACATCTGAAAGGGCTGTGCCTGCCCTCACACAATGCAGTCTCCAACCCCCTGGTGAGTGTCTGGGGCTTGGCCTGGGCAAGGCAGGATTTCACAAACAAGAGATACTTTTCTTTGAAGTAAGCCTACTTCACGGGTAAAATGGGTATAAGGAGAGCACCCAAAACCACAAACTTTAGATCACTTCTGGACATCAAGACAAACCTCTTCCTGGAGAAGAGCTAAAGAGCTGAGGAAAAGTGCTGCCCTGCCTGTGACGGTGCCTTGTGGAGCTATCCCGCAGTTGCTGCTTCTGCCTGTGCAAGGGGACAAAGACTGGACTTTGTTGTGAATTCCTGCTTGTGAATAAATCTCCAAGGGCTTGTCCTGAGCTTGCCTCCTGTTGTTGAAGTTTCAGGGCCATCAAAAACTTCTCCTTCCAGTACCTGGACTCTCTACTGAGACTCCTGCCCTGCCAAGTGGTGCCCTATCCAGTTCCTGGGGCCTTGGAAGGTGAAGCTGGCAAACCAAGACTGAAAGTCCAAGCACAGACCGCCGTGCGGGGAAAATCTCAATGCACCTTCCAAGACACGGCTGAAAAATGACGTGCCACCAGTTTCCCAGCAGAAATCAACACTCCACCAGCATTGCAGCTGGATGATCAATGCACGCAGCTGGAGAAATGACCTGCAACACCCACTGACCGAGGTTGATAATGTTGCAAACTACATTGTGTGGTTTTGCTGATACCATGCGGCAGGCTTTTCGACGCAAACCTAGCTGGGCGTAGAAAAATTACACAACACCTGCCCGGACCCGAGTGCTTGCCCGGATCAACGTATCACTCTCCTGCTGAGAGGAAAAACGATGCACTCCAGCCCGACCGGAGGAGGACAAATGGTGCACGGTCTCGCTTGCGTGTGAGAAATCGACGCATCGCTAACCTTTTCCGATGCACACTCACCTGTGTGTGTTATTTTGACGCTACCCAGGTACTTTTCAATGCAAACAGTGTTTGTACTGTTTACAAAAGGATTTAAGACCCTATTACTTTTAAAATTAATAACTTGATTTGTGTATGTTAGATTTTTGTCATTCTGGTCTTGTTTTGTTTAGATAAATATTTTCTATTTTTCTAAACCTGTGGTGTGTCCTTTTGTAGTGTTTTCACTGAGTTACTGTGTGTGTTGGTACAAATACTTTACACCTAGACTCTGAATTTATGCCTGCCTGCTCGTGCCAAGCTACCAAGGGGGTGAGCGGGGTTTAGCTGAGGGTGATTCTCCTTTCCACTGACTAGAGTGAGGGTCCTTGCTTGGACAGGGGGTAACCTGACTGCCAACCAAAGACCCCATTTCTAACAATGACCTCATAGTTTGCGGCTGCAATTTGTCAGGTTTTTTCGCACTTTTCACTTCAACGGCTAAGATTCTCATGTCTCTTATTATTTGTTTCTTCATTTCACGCAGCCTTTTGGTGTGCCAGGGTTCTCTTCCCTCTCCCATTATTACAGTCTTTGCATCTACTAATAAGGAACTGGTTTAGGTGGAAATTGTGCCAGAACGGTCATAGTGAGATGTACCCAAGCCTCCACTTGACAGGCAGTTTCCTCCTTGTATACCTCCTGCTTTCCTATGTGTAAATGGACCACTGCCATTACCTGGTCAAGGTCCCTCCCGTAACACTTTAACCTTTTTAAATTATAGACTACTGGTCTTCATGCTAAATCGTTTGCTGTTCTTATCTTGGGAAAACTGCCCTGTAGGCTGAGCATTTAGGGGAAGTGGTCACTTTCTGGGAGTAAAAAATTTTTGAAGAAATTCACGAGGGAGATTATGGGGGTTATTCTAATTTTGGAAGAGTGTTAATCCGTCCCAAAAGTGACGGTAAAGTGACGGATATACCACCAGCCGTATTACGAGTTCCATAGGATATAATGGACTCGTAATACGGCTGGTGTAAATCCGTCACTTTTCCGTCACTTTTGGGACGGATTAACACCTCCTCCAAAGTTAGAATAACCCCCTATGTCCTCACTTACTAGTGTGTAGTCGATGGTTGATCTAATTCTTCCACTCATGAAAATCACTGTTGCCGGGAAATCCTCTTTCGTGTTACCATTCAAAAACATTAAACCACATCCCTCCAGTTGTTTTCCAAACATTGTCGAATAGGCAGGTTTACTTTGTTGACCATGATCTTTCCAAAAAAGTTTGTGTTAAAATCCTCTAAAATAATGACATTTGCGTGCTGGTAAAATTTTTGCAAAGATGTAATTAAGGCTATCAAGGATGCCATATTTACTTCTTTCCTTTCTTTACATGTATGTATGTAAAAGTTTATGATTATCAATACCATTACTGCGGACCTCGGATTTTTGCTTTTAAGCTTGATGACCTGGCTTCAGTCAGCCCCTGATTCAATCGTTTCATGTGACCTCTTGTAAGTGATTGAATTATGTGGATAACCCCTGCTTCGGGTGACCATACTTTCAGGTTCTTTTCAGCCAGAGTGTTATTTTTGTGTAAACAACTATTGGGATGGGGTCTAGACTTCAGCTTTTCTGTAATAGCAGTAAGTCAACTCCATTGTATCACTATCCTGTGGCATCTTCCGGAAACCATGGAAGTAATTGGAGCAGATGTTGATGTCATCACACTTTCTCAATGGCTGATCAGCATCAGAAATTATTTAAATCTAATGTGCATCCAATTCCACTCCTGCTCAGGATGTGCTGCAGCCACCCACTGGGCCTAACTGTGGTGTCCACTTGTCGGGGATTGGAAGATTGTTATTTTTTTTTCAGGTAATTTAGCGATAGTTCAGCTCCCATTGCTCTTCTTAATAGTGTGCGCTTTTCTGTAAAGCGTAGTTGCTGTACCCCTCCAAATGGGAATTCTGTGCCACACCTATCATTAGGTAATAGCGGAAGTGGGATTCTTGCTGGCTCTACCTGCTGTAAATCAATCCCCCACTGTGAGAATGTGTCCCGTTTATCCAGCACCTATTGTGGTGTTTCAAATGAACCCTAGGTCGTTAAAGTTGCCTCTTTGTTCCTTTGCTATAGATGGGATTTGAATGTTGTTGATAGAAAGTGTGCGGACCAAATGTGCTCCAAGCTCTGCATTTCTTTTACTAACTTCAGAATGGACCCTCAATGTACAATGTCAAACACACCTTTTGAGGCATCGTTTGGTATTAACATTATTTTCCTTGTTTGTTCTTCTCGGGTTGCTCCTGAGGATTCGTCTCTGGATATTTATTAATGGCTTGTCTGATTTGTCTAAGCTCCTGTGGAGGGAGAGCCTGATGTGAAAATAGCACTGCAGGATTAGATAGCACACCAGGCAGAGCTTCCTCGTTGCCTCTGCCTTATTGAAGTTTTCATTCCTACTTATCTCATTGCCATTTTCATACTGTAGCTGAGTGTTCTCTTTTGCTTGCACGGTGTTTTCTGCTTTTCATAGGGCTTAAATGGTTGCCCCTTTTTTTTCAACTGTTTTTGGGGAGTGAGGTCTTACCTCTTTTTGATGTCAATTTGTGCCTTTTTCTGTCGAGTGTATTGGTGAATCTTTCCTTGTATTTTGTGCCAGCCAGCTTTTGGGTGCTTTCCCCGCCCACCTGGCCTTTCTCTCCAGTTCTTGTTCATATTCCATGCTTTGTTGACTGGTGATTTGATTGGATACATGGTTGAAATCATTACTTTCTAGGCCATGTCCTGCAGTGACTAGACCTTCATCGACTGATTCCATCCAGTTTATCTTTCCTTCTGCTTTGTGAGCAAATAGTTGATGTTAAGTCTTCTGTTGAACTCCTTTATGTTTGTTCCGCGTTTTCCGTAATCATTTCCTTTCCCTTTTGGTTAGACTCAATCTATTTGTCTTACAAAGTGCTTCAGACCATCTTTTCGTCTTTCTCTTTGGTACTGCAAATTTCCTCTTTCTTGTAATTGTTTTCATTTTTATCTCCTGTAAGATATTAAGTATTGTCGGAAGTGTCTGCATTTTCTCCGAAAATGGTGCACATTGAAAGGGAACATGTTGCATGTAATTTTGTGCTTGAAAAATCAGCTCATTCAATGTTTGCAGATTTTATTTATTCCAGCTATGTGAAATGCCATTATACTCAGCAGATTGACCTGGGTTTCCTGCTTATCTGCTTGATATTGGATTGCAGATGAGATTGCCTCCATTGTATGTAAGAGCATGAGCCAAGTACTTTCCGAGACCCCACTGTGCCTTTTCCCTACGGCCGAATTCTGGCCTGTGATCTTAACCTCTGACTTCTGGACAACGGTCGGCAAGTTCATTGCCCTAATGCCTTCTTAATCCTTGGCCATTATTTCTAACTTAATTTCACTTGCTCTTCTGTGCACGGTTGTATCCTTATTAGCATCTTCCAATTCATTGGTGTCCACAGGGGGTAGCCCTAGATTGATTAGACTTATGGGGAAATTATCCTCATTCATGTTTTCTCATTTGGACCTGTGCTTTGACTCTGGAGTGGACTTGAACTAACCGTGATGATTTCCAGCCTCAGCTCCTTCCGTGTTGACACTGAGAGAGAATAATTGGTTACTACATTTGCTTTTTCAGTTTGTGCCATGATGGCGACTGAGGTGGATTCCTCAAAGTCAATCAGCAGTTGGCCTTGCGGCTCCTGTCCCCCTGGCCTAAATTTGCTTGGAAAATGCATGTTTGATTGCTCCCAGATACTTAGGGTTGAAAGATTTAGGAGTGACACAGAAGATGGATCATCGGCGTTATGTAATTGGACCTGTACTACAATGGGGCTTACACTTGTGCTGGGTAAAATATTCCACTTGTCCTTGGGCAGTACTTGAACTGCTGGAATTAAGTTGACCTCCGACTGGGGTCCTACTATGCTCTCTTTCTCATTGATGGTGTTTAGGCCCATATTTATACTTTTTGACGCAAACTAGCGCCAACGCTGGTTTGCGTTAAAACGTTTACCGCCAGCTAACACCATTCATACGCGCCATGCAGGCGCCTTATTTAAGGAATTACGTTAGCCGGTGCTGCGGACAGGTCTGAGTAAAAAAAAAATACTCAAACCAGGCAGCGCCAGTGTAGGGGAAAATGGGGGTTGTGCGTCTAAAAATGGTGCAGGTCAGGTCTGAGGCAAAAATCATGCCTCAAACCGGACTTGCGCCATTTTTTGATGCACAACCCCCATTGAAATGACTCCTGTCTTAGCAAAGACAGGAGTCATGCCCCCTTGCCCAATGGCCATGCCCAGGGGACTTCTGTCCAATGGGCATGGTCATCGGGCACAGTGGCATGTAGGGGGGGCCAAATTAGGACGCCTATGCCACTTTAAAATTTAAAAAAAAATACTTACCTCAACTAACCTGTACTGACATGGGATGGGTCCCCCCATCCATGGGTGTCCTCCAGGGGTGGGCGAGGGTGGCAGGGGGTGTGCCTGGGTGCAGGGAAGGGCACCTCTGGACTCCTTCCGAGCCCACAGGTCCCTTAACGCCTGCCCTGACCAAGGCGTTAAAAAAGGGCGCACATCAGGCTGTGCAAAATGACGCTGGAGTATAAATAAGTCACACAGGCCTTGAAGTCATTTTTTGGGTGGGAACGCCTACCTTGCATATCATTAACGCAAGGCAGTTTCCCGCCTCCAAAAAATGACGCACACAGTGGAATTTTGACGTCCGCGGGCCGGGCGTCAGAGTTTAAATATGGGGCAGGGTTTGCGCTGAATGTGCGTCAAACTTTTTGACGCACATTCGGCACAAACAGAGTATAAATATGCCCCTTAGTTTCTTGCATTTTTTCTTAGTTAAAAAGTCAGATTTTCTATATCCATCGCATTTTGGCTGCATCTGTTGCTTTGTTTGTTTACCTGTTGTTAGTTTCTGTTTTTTGGTCGCCGTTACTGTTTTCCCTTCATCCTCCAAACACCACGTCGGTTTGTTCTAACATTCTTTTTCTCTTTGTTGCTGGGCCCGGGACTCCCCTTGTTGTACCTGATCGCATTCTCCTGCCGGAATGCATTTTTCCCTGGCTTCAGAAGTTTGTTCACTTGATGGTAACTGCTGACAGGGCCTTTTTAAGGTCTTTGGGTGAATACAGACAGTTGTGCAGGAGGTTATGGCATTCCTCTAATGAGTTCTTTAGATTCTGTAATACACCTTTGCAGGTATTAAAATAGCTGTGTGCACAAAGTAAATTGCAAAGTTTTGAATTGCTGCATTTAGCAGCTTTCCTGGTACGTTGTGCCACCGCACTTCTCCCTATGGTTTGGTGTCTTGCCTGATCCGGTGGGAGAGGGATGCAAGCACACAATGTAGTTGAAAAGTCACAGCCTGGTTAATCTTAGCTGAACATTGGTAGAGCTTAAGCCTTGTTCAACGTAACGCAATGAAGGTCTATGGACTCTGTGAACTCTGTAGGTTTTTTGGGTTGTGTAAATCTGGGTAAGGGGAACCCTGGCTCCACAGGCAAAGGCCCCTTATTAAGATGATCACGGGCTAGCTCCTGGGCTGGGGAAGAAAGTCAATCAATCAATCAATTTGTTTTTGTAAAGCACGGCTACTCACCCATGAGGGTCTCAAGGCACTGGGTTTGGAAGGAGGGGTGCCTCATCTCATCCAAAGAGCCACGTCTTAAGGTTCTTCCTGAAGATGATGAGTGATGAGCTTTGTCTGAGGTGGAGGGGGAGGTTGTTCCAGCTCTTTTCTGCGATGTAGGTGAAGGATCGCCCTCTGGCAGTGGTTTTCTGAATATGAGGGATGGTGGTCAGGGCCAGATGGGCAGACCGGAGTGTGAAAGGAGACACAGTGATTCAGGTAGGCTGGTCCTGCATTGTGTATGGCCTTGTACGTGTGGGTGAGAATCTTGAAGGTGATTTATTTCTCGACCATGAGCCAGTGGACGGTCCTCAGGTGTTGGGAGACACGTTCTCACATGGGAGGTTCAGGATGAGTCTGATGTGGTGTTCTGGATGAGTTGTAGCTTCTTGATGTTTCTCGTCGAGGTTCTGGTGTAGAGGGCATTACCATAGTCGAGCTAGCATGTGACTAGGGCGTGGGTGACTGTTCTGCAGCAGTCTGCTGTGATCCATCTGAAGATTTTCTGAAGTTTGCCGAGTGTGTGCCAGCAGGAGGAGGCAACTGAGTTTACCAGGTCATAGACAGGGTGGAGTCAAGGATGATGCCTAGGTTGCCGGCGTGCCCAGTCGGTATAGGGGGTGAGCCGATGGACATGGGCCACCAGGAGTTGTCCCAAGCCAAGGTGGCGTTCCCAAAGATGATGAGCTCAGTCTTGTCAGAGTTGAGCTTGAGGCAGCTTTCTCTCATCCAGGTGGTGATGGCTTCCATTCCTGAGTGGAAGTTCCTTTTCGCCGTGTCCGGATCTTCGGTGAGGGAGATGATGTGCTGTGTGTCATCTGCATATGACACAATGTTCATTCCATGGCTTCTGATGATGGCTGGGAGAGGGACCATGTATACGTTGAACAGCGTGGGACTCAGTGAGGAACCTTGGAGGACTCCGCAGTTGATTCCTGTGGGTCTCAATGTGTAGGGTGGAAGTCTGACCTTCTGAGTACTCCCGGAGGGGAAGGAGTGCATCCATTCCAAGGCTCTTCCA
Source organism: Pleurodeles waltl (assembly GCF_031143425.1). NCBI lineage: Eukaryota > Metazoa > Chordata > Amphibia > Caudata > Salamandridae > Pleurodeles > Pleurodeles waltl. The sequence goes on from NC_090451.1 coordinate 474,739,513, forward strand.
CGGATTCCTATGTTGCGGAGTCTGGTGCATAGGGTGCTGTGGGAGACTGTGTTGAAAGCTGCTGAGAGGTCAAGGAGAATGAGTGCTGCAGTGTGGCCACGGTATAGGAGCGATTGGATGTCATGGGTGGCTGCCAGAAGGGCTGTCTCCGTTCTGTGGTTGCTGCGGAAGCCGGACTGGGAGCTGTCCGGGGAGTCATTGTCCTTGATGAAATTCCGTAGCTGAGTGTTTATTGCTTTCTCCAGTACCTTGGCGGGGTAGCATAGCAGCAAAATGGGCTCGAAATTCTTTAGTTCTGATGGGTCGGCCGAGGGTTTCTTCAGGAGAGGGCGTGCCCCTGCACGTTTCCAGTCCTCAGGGAAGGTGCCAGTGGTGATGGAGCAGTTCAACATATTTCAGAGCTCAGGGGCAATGGATGTGCTGGCTCTGATGTATATGTCGTGTGGGCATAGGTCTGTGAGGGCTCCAGACTGGGTGCTGATCATGAAGCTTATTGTTTCCTCCTTGGTGAGCATGGACCAGCTGTGGATGGTCTGGGTTGATTCTGGAGGGGGGGTCGTTTTAGGTTTCCTGGCAGGTTTTTCCTGGAGCAAGCTGTCGTAGATGTCCTGGATCTTGTGGTAGAAGAATGTGGAAAGTTTGTTGTAGAGGTCCTGCGATGGGGGGATGCTGGTGGCTTCAGAGGCGGGGGTTAGTGAACTTGTTGATGACTGAGAAGAGCTCCTTAGTGTTCTGTGTGGAGGATTTGATGCGATCCTGGAGTGCGTTCTTCCTTGCGTTCTTGATGTTTCAGCAGTGGGTGGCGGATACAGCTCTGAAGGAGGTGAGTTCTCCCAGAACACAAAGTCTACCTGGATCTAGTCAGCCCACTTCTGCGATCCTGGGCTCAGCCTAATAAAGGACCTAGGCCTGTATCCCCTGCTCCATTCTGCCCTGTAGCAAGTTCCTGTCACTCTTTGACACACTTTTACTTAGATGCACAGAGTTGGCTCATTGCAGAAAGAAGGTTGCGGGTTGTCATTGAACTATGCAGCCTCAAGGCCCCTTAAAATGTCTCCAGATGGGTCTCTCTTCACTCTTTTCTGAAGAGACTCTCTTCACTGTCAGACGTTTGGGCCCTTACTTTGCTCCGATACTGGTGATAGTACTGCAGAAGCTCTTTGAGGATGTTCACAAAATTGATAGTATCAGCTGTTATACGAATTTGCCGCAGTATGGCATTGAAGTCCTTGGGTTTGCTAAACTGAATAGTGTCTCGATAAATCTTGATCAACCATACAGTTATGCTATCATGCACTCATTTATAAGCTTGTTTTAAAAAAAAAAAAATTGACTTATTTACCAATTTTCCCTTATTTACCTGTTTGCTTGTCTTTTTGCAGTCTGCAGCTCAATTCAGAGTATTATTAGGTCAAACAAGGCAAAAAACTATGCTGGGCCACGCTGGGCTGGGTTGAGCCAGCCCCGAGAGAAAGAAATGGTGCAGGGCTGTGGTGACATCTATAATCAAGACCGAGACCAGGACTACGGCACCCCTGTTGCTGCAGCTGTGGTAAGGTGAGGTACGATGTGGAGGGGTAACTGTGAGGCAACAGCAAGGCAGCAGAGCAGGTGAGGTCAGCAACTATGTTAGTAGCTTCGCCATGACCCACAACTGCAACACACCCTTAATGCCCTACCTCAGTCACATGCCTCGCCCAGGGCTGCTCTTCTCCCTGCACTGGTCTCCGTTTGCTCCCTCGAGCACTACAAAGAGTGGCTGAGGACACAGCTGCAGATGCTTTCTCAGCCTTCCCATCTCCTGGTGTCTCCGTTACGTCCGTCCCCACCACCTCCTCCTTTTCCTCCTCCAGCAGCAGCATCTTATATCTCACCTAACCAACTATGACTCAAGTGGGAGTCATGGGACATGCATTGGTGGAATGTTGTTGTTATTGCACTCACCCTAAATCATGCATTTGTTGCTCACATACTTATACCTGCGATTCACACACTAAAACTTGCATCATTTGGTTGTCACATCAATATAAGATTAAATGCTACTGTCCTTGCTTAGACCAGCCACTTGTGGCGTGTGTTACGTCAGCTATCACAATGACTGCATTACACCTGTTGCATTACTTGCTTGGAAGCCTCAAAAACTGTTTATCAATGCACATATTATATCAATCTAGTATGTTCACTCAGTCAGTGTGGCTTTGTTTTGGAATTCAATCCACACATATCCCTTTGGTAAGCTGTCAGTGTATTTGCTTCACACAATGCAACATGTTCATGTTGTTCCTGCTTCAGACACACATACAAGGTTGTAGTAAGTGATTTCATTTACATGTGTTAATTTACGTTCAGTACTGATGTACATTCCATGTAGGAACAGCCCCAACAGATTTAGCCACTGGATGTCTAACATGGCTGGACATATGAAGGAGAGGAGTGCTTTTGTGAGGAGGAGGGCCACATTGCCATTAGGGATGATTGGCCATAATAACAGTCTACATATGTGAGAGGTCAACAGTAGGAGATTCCAATTGGAGACAGTGCCACGTGTTTTGACACTGGCCTGCTCTTACACACTGAGCAAATGAGAAAGAACCCATGTGCCACAAAGAAAAGCTACTGGGCAGTTTTCCTGGTGAAAGATGTCCCTTCCACATCTTCATTCTTTGATGTATGTGGTGCCTCCTGTGACAGGAGTGTTGTAGGTGCTGAAGTAGAAGAAGGCACACATACATCAATTGCTGAAGATGTGGATGCTATATCCACTGCAGCTGTCATCTTTGGGAACATATGAGGCAGCACAGCAGCAAGGAAGAGTTACAGGGTATGCCACACTGCAGCAACATCACGGTGAAGGGCACCCAAGGTGGGAGGGACTCCTGCTTCTGTTGCATGGACTCCAACACATTTTGTATTGTCCCTAGCCTGTTTGCAACCTCACTGGTGCTGCTTTGGCTGGGCATTTGCACATGCCTCAGCCTCATGACACCAGCGATGTCACATAGCGGAAAGTAGGCGACTCATATGGAAGCCGAGTTGTTCTTATTCGGACTATGGCACTTATGGACTGCCTCTAGGGTACACACCACAGTCTCCATCCCCACCCACACCATATCTGCCAGGTCCCGCTGGACTTCCACCTCTGGTTTTTGGAATGTAAGTCCTACATCCTGGGAGTCAAGGATTCTGGTTGAGCTGGCAGGTAGTGTATGTTGGATGTTGGATGGGACATCTGGAGGCCCGCAGTGCTATCTAGCCTCCCTGTGACTGGAGATGTTGTCTGGATGGCACCCAGGATTTGCTGGACGGTATCCGGATGTATGCTTGTACATGTGGCAATGTGAGGCATTGTTGCATCATTCTCTTTCTTGGCTTGTGCCACATGCTCCCCCAGTCCACATGATATAGGTTGTGGTCCCCCAATGTGTTTTCCTCTGCCATCTCTTCCCAGGTGTGCCGCAAGCATTGCCCAGTCAGACTCAGTGGTGCATGTGTATTTGGGTAGGTACCATGCAGTACACATCTCCATTACCACCTCCCCAGTATGCCCAGACTCTCTGTTCAAACCAAATGTAATTTTGCCATGAGGAGTCAGCACCTACCATGTAGAGCAGTAGCAGTGTACCACCATTTTTCACATCACCCACCCTCCAATTGATTATTTGTGATGCGTTCTGGTAGTCTCTGCCATGGCAGCTGACACCTGTGTGCACTTTCCTGCCCACCATGTCAGCTGGGTTCAAATTAGTTTCATGAAGGATATAATAGACGTCTTTTGCCATATCCCTATATGTGTTCGCCTCCTATCGCCCACACCTGACCCCTCTCAGATGAGTTGTTTGTCCTGGGACATAACCATTCCATTCTGAGGATTTACATCCTAGATTAGTGTGCATAAGTTCAAGTAAAACTGAGTAGCTACATGTTTCAAAGATGCCTGCATTAGAGCTGGTTTGTACACCATTGCTGAGGAAGGAAGAGGGATGCATTGAATTTCAGTGAATATGACACATCCCTGCACTTTCTATATGACACAACACATCTCAGCAAGCTGGATGGCAGTGCTGCACTGTCATTTCACAAATTGAGGTACACATGGCATGGTGTTGCACTTCACACAGTGAAGAAAATGAGGTGATGGTTCTGGCCTGGGATGTGCTAATTGTGGGAGGTCAGTGCACATTACATAACTTTGCTGTTTAACCATAAGTGTGCCAGCATACTACCCTTTAGCCTGCAGACAGTTCATTTTAGCGCTGGGACATGACCGCCTCCCCCTTTTGACATTGCATATTTACCACATTACCCCCACTGCAACTTACCCTGTGGTCGTTTTAGTTCATCCTATGCTGCACTGTCATGTCCTGAGACTCCTGTCACCAGCTGCTCAAGGATGACAGCTGTCACCATCTCCTCTAAGTCATCCAGCTCCTCCTGGGGTGCTGGACTTCCATCTCCAATCTGGAATACTGCCTTGAAGTTGGCCACTTTCTACTTTGTTCTGTGTTTGCAATCCTGCCCACGCTTCTTACAGTCAATGACTGTCATCTTCTCCTCTGCCACACTGTTGACTTTTCCCACTATGGTGTTCTAATTTGCTTCAAACTAAGAGGAAACCAATGCCAAGGAATGTAGTACTCCTAGTTTGGGTAAAGAATTTATTAAGGAACCTCTCAGATACCAAATAAAAGCACATGAAAATATGAACATGAGCCTTTAATTTGAATGCAGTAAAACACGGGTAAATGCCAAAATACTCACAGCAGTTAAACAATGACAGGCATAAAAAGTGCAATACATCAACAATTAATACATATGTGAATATATAGATATATGTGGATATGTGCACAGCCAAGCTAGATAATTAAGAATAAAAAATCATCACCATGGGGATTGAATCCAGCATCATCCTTGCCAACACCAAGCTGAGGAACTCTGGACAGCTGAGACAGGAGAAACTTTCCCAATGGGATATGATTTGGGCAGTGCGTCCACCCCAAAAATTAGTTCCTTCAACCTCAGGGCCAATCAGTACACACCCAAGAGGACAGTTCTGGCAACCTTCCCCTTGCTTCGAGTAAGTTATGAAATTCAAGCAATGGCTTTTCTCGTTTTGTGTCAAAAACATGCAAGGAACGGGCCCTTCCCTGATGCACATTCCTGAGACAGAGCTTTACCTTTCTCTGCTGAAAACATTCTCACCATGGTATACTCTTATCACCTCCACATCCCCCACAATATGTTCCCGTCTCTGGTGAGAAGAGCGAAAACACGTTCAGTGTAGAAAACAAACTTTGTGGAAAAATACCTGCGCCACTGATGTGACAGCATTTGAAGCTAAGCAGAAATGGGATCAGTGGTCAAATACAAATAGCATTGCATATGGACTTCCATTTTGCCTCTTTCTTCCTTAACGGTAATTTGGAGGTGACAACGAGCTGTTGTTGAAGTTCGATCACCTCAGTGATCAAGATGTTGTTCTCCTCCCCACTGAACCTGCACTTCCTCTTTCTCTTCCCCTTCTCCTGGAAGTCTGTCTGACTATCCTGGCTAGTACTGGGTTGTCCTTGGGTCTCTGGTTTCCTGGCTTCTCCATTTCTGCTTCTGCAGGGTCTCCTGTTTTTTTTTTTTTTTGCAAAGTGGCATTTTGTGGCTGTTTTTCCGGTGCTTTTAGGTGCAAAAGAGATGCTAGACCGAGTAGTGTCAAATTAGATGCCACTAATCAGGGTAAAGTCACTTTTGCAACAGTAGTGTAATTTTTTTACAATGCAGCACACAGGCTAGCATCATATTTTTTGTGCTGCTCCAATCCTAATGCCATGGTGCGCTGATTTGTAAATATAGCACAAGCATGGTGTTTGGATCTGTCATTACACTGCACTAAATATTTTGATGCAAGGTTGCACTGTGGCAGCGGTGCGTCATTTTTTATAAATAAGGCCCTAAATTTGGAAGAAAGGTAGATCTTGGTCCAGGAAGAGTGTTTTTTTGTAATTTAGTGCAAATCAATTCAGTAGATTTGGAGTTGTTAGAGGAAAATCAAATGTAGATACATGGGGACGTAAATCCTCAGCTGATCTGACAGTTCTCATGCTGAGATCAGATTGGTTGTGAATTCTAAACCAGGAAGTATTGGCAGCCATCTTGTGACTTGGACTCAGCCAAGTCCCAAGAAAAAGTAATAAATAGGACACAGCCCATTAAGGTGTAAATGTCAGCTCTTCCTTACCACTCTGCCTAATAAGGCCCATCAGACTGTGGATGACCCATTAGTCACACCTAAACTCCCTTTGTGTGTGGCTGTCTGGAAGGAATGTATAAGATCCCACTTAGACGTGTATTCACAGGCAGGCACAAGGCACCAGATGGTTAAAGTAAGAAAATACTACCTTTCAAAATGTGGCATTTTCAGAATTAAAATTTAAAATCCAACTTCACCATAAGTTGTGTTTTTAAATTGTGATTCCAGAGACACCAAACTTGGGGGGGTACCATTTCTTCCCGATTGGAAATTACACTTATAAATATAATGAGGTAATCCCATTGTTATCCTATTGGAGCGATAGGCCTTGCAGTAGTGAAAACTGAATTTGACTACTAGGACATGTAAAAATTAAATGTACATGTCCTACTTTTTAAATATACTGCACCAGGCCAATGGGTTGTCTAGGCCCTACCTTAGGGGTGATATATGTATTCAAAAGGAAGATTTGGGGTTGGCAGGCGGGTTAGCTTGAAAGGTTGACTTGGCAGTTTAAAACTGCATGTACAGGCATTGCACTGGTAGGCCTGAGAAATGTTTGAAGGATTACTGAACAGGTGGCACAATTAGTGCTGCAGTCTCACTAGTAGTATTTCTTTACAGGCCTATGGCAAAAAAGTTAAGGGGAACCTTGTCAAGGATGCCAGGTTGAACAATATATATATATATATTTATATATATATATTACCTAGTGGCAGTCGCAACTAGGTAATTATAGTAAGGTTCTAGTTTCTATAGAAAAATAGTTTTGTGACTTGTCGGTATCTTTGGCACCACTTGATGAATCTTCATAACATTTTCTCAGTAAATCGACAGTCACGACAGCTGCTGTCTGGAAAGTTTCGGGGTGATTGGTCAAGTGACGGCCAAGAAAAAGGGAGGTTGAAAAAGGTGCCTTTCCAATGTTGATTCCCATGGCGATTTTGAACAGGTCCACATCCGAACCACTGGATGGACATTACACCATATTTAGAAGAAAGGTAACTCTTTGTCCAGAAAGAGCCCTTTTCATTATTTTGTGTAAATCAATTCAGGAGTTTTTTAAATATTCAAGAAAAAAACAAATTTGTATATATAGGGACGTGAAGGCTCCACAAATCTTACCGATCTCGGGCTGAGATCTGATTAGCTACCAACACTTTAACAAGGAAGGGTTGGCAGCCATGTTGGGACTAGGCTTCAGGCGAGTCACAGAAAAGAAGATGAGAAAAACAAAAGGGGCCAGCATATAAACACCCTGACACCTTAGCGCTAGTGCTGATGTCCTATAGGGACCTCCCAGAGGAAAACACATTTTTGAATTTTTTTACTGAGAGTCGCAGTGGATCTGTGAATCTTGGTGAAAATTAAAAAAAACACAAGTGTAGGCACCCATGCTTGTCTCTGTGAGGCCCTCGAGTGGGATAGGTCCCAGGACCATTGAAATGATCAATGGTGGGGGGCACCCGGCCTCCCCACAGCCCCGGGGACCACTACCTCCACGCTTTAGCAGCTCCCTCTCTGTGACAGTGGAGTTGGGGAGCCAGCTGGGACCGTGGGGACCTTCAGGGTCCCTCCACAGTCCCCAACATTGTCAACGGGTGACCTGGGGGGCACCAAGATCACATGGCCAGGCCATGGGGGACGGGGTCCCCAGGGCTGGGTTCAGCCAGGGGAGGGGGGGCACACAGTCCCCCTCCCTCCTAAAAAAATATTTAAGCCAGACCCTGGGAGTTGGGGTCCAGAGTCAGAGATCAGCCTGGGAAGGGGAGCCATGTTGCTATGTACTATCTGTGTGAATAGCTCTCTGCTGAATGAGATGGTGTCTGAATTTGTCAGTGGAAGACTATCTGTGTATATCAATGTGTTAACAATAAAGGCCCTCATTACAACCCTGGCGGTAAAAGCTGCTTACCGCCGTGCAGAAGACCGCCAATACATCGCCGCGGCCGCGGAATTCCGCCACAGCTATTATGACCCACATCTCGGAATCTGCCAAAATTCAGACACCCACACAAGTCCACCACACCAAAGGTCAGTGATAAATTGGTGAAAACAAAACCTCCACCGTCACGCCAACAGAAACACGCCCATGCTATCACGACCCACGAATCCACGTGGCGGTCTTTCAACCACGGTATTCCATTGGCGGTACACACCGCCCCGCTCAAAATACACACACATCTCCAAAACACCGCCACATAGGACAATTCCAAATACACACACCTGATACACATACACACACCACCACCACACACCCAACACAATATAAAACACACACCCACATCACCCACAAACCCCTAGAACCAAAAATCAGAGACGAAGGCGGCAGACAGAGAGCACAGCAATAGACAACCCCACCACACAGAGGCACACAACAACATCACCCACACAACATCCATGCACAAAACACCACACACCACTACACATCACCACACTCATCACCACACACACCACCCCACTCATCACCTACACCACCCCATGGCACGCCAAAGACACCCCAGGTTTTCGGAGAAGGAGCTCAGGGTTATGGTGGAGGAAATCATCCAGGTAGAGCCACAGCTATTTGGATCACAGGTGCAGCACACCTCTATAGCTAGGAAGATGGAGCTATGGCGAAGAATCGTGGACAGGGTCAACGCAGTGGGACAGCACCCAAGAAATCGGGAGGACATCAGGAAGAGGTGGAACGACCTACGGGGGAAGGTGCGTTCCGTGGTCTCCAGGCACAACCTCGTGGTTCAGCGGACTGGAGGCGGACCCCACCTCCTCCCCCACAACTAACAAGATGGGAGGAGCAGGTCTTGACCATTATGCATCCTGAGGGCCTCAAAGGAGTCGGTGGAGGAATGGACACTGGTAAGTCAAATCTTAACAATCAGATCCCCCACCCTACCTGCATGCTATCACACACCCCCACCCTCACCCCCTCCCCTATCACTCCAAATCCTCACTAATGTACTAATAACACAAACCACACATCCCAACACCAAGCCCTGCATGACACAACAAAGCATGGACACCCATCACTAAAGCATGCCCACTGCACATACTCATAACACCCCCTAACCATCATCACACAAGCCCCCACACAGTAATGCTAGCACTGGGGGACACGCTCACCCACCCATTCCACACCATGACACACACAGATGCAATAATCATGCTTTTATACCCCTGCACGACCTCTGCCTAACGTCACCAGACAGGCGGGTCCAGACATCTCTACCCCACCCACAGAAGAGGCCCACAGTGACGACAGCAGCTCTGGCCAACTGGATCCAGATGACCAGCCCGGACCATCGTGGGCCTCGGGACAGTCTGTTCCCCTCGCACAGGCACAGCCCAACACTGACCTTCCACCCTCTGGTAACACCAGCACAGCACCCACCCAGCAGTCCCATACCTCCGCCCCTAGGACACATCAATCAGCTGTGTGTCCACCACTACAGGGAACCCAGGATATCCCACCACCCCAACAACAACAGGGACCCGGGGGCAGTAGTAGTGGGCACACGGTCCAGGGGACGGAGGCCCAGGAACACAGGGGAACTGGGAGGGCTGCTGTGCGACAGGGGGCGGACAGGCCAAGGGAACCCACTCGCAACGAGGCCCTCTCCTCCATCATGGGAGCATACCATCACTCCCAGGAGACGATGGCCACCGTCCTGGCCAAGTTTCAGGAGACCCAGCGCATGCAGGAGGAACAGTATTTGGGCTTCAGGGAGGAGCTCAGAACCATCTGCTCCGCCCTGGGCACCATCGTAGGGGTGCTGAAGGACATACAGAACACCATGAGGGACTCCGTGGCACTCCAAGGGGCCCCTGACACTAGCATGGATGATGAACTGCCCACCACCTCCGCCGGCGCTAGTGGACAGGATGCCCTGCCACAGGACCACCACACCAGCACCCCACCCCCTGCAGACGGAGAACCACCCCACAAGCGGTCCCTGAGATCCAGGAACAGGACAGAGCACAATGGCAAGACCCCCGCCAAGAAATGAGACCACCCTGATTAGCATCCCACTGTCCCACATTGTTACCCTGTCCATATTCGAACTGCCCCAGCTCCACTTCCTATGCCCATATGGGCAGTGCACCTGTGAGACTAATAGACTGGACTCTGCCATGGACATTCCTCCACCATCCCCCCCTCACCATTTTGCCACCCCCTCCAATAATTAGCACGTCAATAAACACCCTTGAACCACAAAACAATCTGGAGTCAGTCTGTGATTTCTAAAATTTGTATTATCTATGAAAATGACAAAATCATTTCTAAGATTGTAATGTAAACATACCTATGTCACACATCACAAGTCCATGAAGGATGCAAGTAGATGACACACGTTGGTAACCACACCTGTGAAACCATAATGGAAATGTACAACTCAGTTACCAAATACTGCTTCAAATTGACAGACAGGATAGAGGTAGAAGTGTGAAAGTAAATGTACTAGTAAATAAATTGTTCTCACCTGTGTGTCACTGGAAATATTGCTGTATGACAGAGTCCCTGTTGTCAATGTCTTCTTCCTCAGCTTCCTCCTCATCACTGTCCACAGGCTCCACAGCTGCCACAACACTGTCATCTGGACCATCCTCCTGCAGAAAAGGCACCTGGCGTCGCAAAGCAAGATTGTGAAGCATAGAGCAGGCGATGATGATCTGGCACACCTTCCTTGGTGAGTAGGATAGGGAACCACCTGTCATATGCAGGCACCTGAACCTGGCCTTCAGGAGGCCGAAGGTGCGTTCGATCACCCTCCTAGTCCGCCCATGGGCCTCATTGTAGCGTTCCTCTGCCCTGGTCCTGGGATTCCTCACTGGGGTCAGTAGCCATGACAGGTTGGGGTAACCAGAGTCCCCTAATAGCCACACCCGGTGCCTCTGGAGTTGACCCATCACATAAGGGATGCTGCTATTCCGCAGGATGTAGGCGTCATGCACTGAGCCAGGGAACATAGCATTTACCTGCGAGATGTACTGGTCTGCCAAACATACCATCTGAACAATCATCGAATGATAACTCTTCCGGTTCCTGTACACCTGTTCACTCCTGCGGGGGTGACCAGAGCTACATGTGTCCCATCAATGGCACCTATGATGTTAGGGATATGTCCAAGGGCATAGAAGTCACCTTTAACTGTAGCCAAATCCTCCACCTGAGGGAAAACGATGTAGCTCCTCATGTGTTTTAGCAGGCCATGGCCACTGTTGTTTGAAATGACCCACTTGCAAGGAAATGGAGCACTGATAGCACCTGCACTTGAGGGGGGATTCCTGTGGGATGGCGGATTGGTGACATAAGGTCTGGCTCCAACTGGGTACCCAGTTCCTGGATTGTGGCACGGTCAAACCTGTAGGTGATGATTAAATGTCGCTCCTCCATTGTCAACAGGTCCACCAGCGGTCGGTACACCGGAGGATTCCGCCATCTCCTCACATGTCCCAGCTGACGGTGCCTAGGAAGGACAACAGCGACCACAGAGTCAACCAATTCAGAGGTATGTACCCACAGCTACACAGAACACGACAAAAAATAAAAAAAAAATTCTGGATGTGTGTTGACTCCAGGCCTAGGTATGTGTGACACAGTTGAAAATGAAGCCATGTGGGCCCCTGAAATGTCATATGCCTGACCTCTAAAGTGGGACAATGGGATGTGAGGTAACTGCGCTGGCGTTGTACACTGTCGCGGTAGGCGGTCGTAGACCGCGGCGCAATGCTGCATTGGTTAACATAGGACCCTATGGGTCCCAGGAGCCAATGACGAAGTGCGCCGGCGGTGATGATACGCACCGCCGCGGATGTCACCGCCGCGGACGTGACCGATATTTTCTATCTGTTCAATCACTCGATACCTGATCTTCGACAGGATAGGACCTACACTGCAAGTGCTGCTGTGACCTCGGTCTGGAAGAGACAATGGCACGTGCGTCTGGGGAAAGGGCCCCTGCCTTCACTGCACAGGAGTTGGGGAAGCTCATGGACGGGGTCCTCCCCCAGTACACGCTACTCTACGGTCCTCCAGACCAACAGGTGAGTACATAGGGTGCAAGATGTATGGGCTATGCCTGGGTGGAGAGGGCTGGATGTAAGTAGGAAGGGGGCAGAGTTCTGCGAGCATGAAGGAGTGTGAATGTATGTGCCACATGGCAAGGGCAGGGATGTGGGCCACTCACTTCGACGGTGCAGTTGGTAATGACTTCTCTTCTTCCCCTGTACATGTCATGTAGGTCAGCGCCCACCAGAAAAAGGATATTTGGCGTGCCATCGCCAAGGACGTCAGGACCCTGGGGGTCCACCAGAGACGGAGCACCCACTGCCGTAAAAGATGGGAGGACATTCGCCGCTGGAGCAAGAAGACGGCGGAGACTCAGCTGGGGATGGCCTCCCAACGTGGGAGGGGTGCCCGTCGCACCATGACCCCCCTGATGTTCCGGATCCTGGTGGTGGCCTACCCTGAGTTGGATGGGCGCATGAGGGCATCACAGCAGACACAAGGGGGTGAGTACACTCACATTCTCATGACTTTGCGTGCAGTGGAGGGGTCTTGGTGGGGGAGGAGGGCTGTGGGTTTCCCTAGGCCAGGGCGAGTTCCGTAGGCTAGGCCCCTCCGTAATGCAGGCCATGTGGCACTCCACCCCACCTCTGTAGAGTGCCAAGTACAGGTATACATGCCCCTGTGTCATCTATGTGTGCAGATGTCTATCATAGCCATGTAGGCCATATCCCAGGAACTGCATCTGTAGAGCCCAGGAGCGCGGCGTAGTGCAGGGGGCTGCTGTGTCTGTATTGTCCGCCAACGGTAGTGGTAAGCCATGCACTCAACTTGTCTTTCTTCTGTTTCCCCACCCCTTTTTGTGCTCTCCCTGTTCTCTTGTGCATCAGCATTATCAGGCGAAGGTACAGTGGCACCGGAGCACGAGGGGGCTGCATCCCACATGGCCATGGAGGGCCACACCACGGACTCTGAATACACCAGTGGGACGGAGGGCGAGGGGAGCTTCACGGAGGTCACCGGATCAGCAACCAGCGACACGGGCTCGTCCTCCGATGGGAGCTCCCTTGTGGTGGTGGCAAAATCTGTGCCCACCACTCCTACAGGTACAGCCGCCACCCCCCCTACCAGCACCGCCCTCCCAGCAGCCCCTCAGCGTTCGCCCCGTGCCCGCTCATCCAGGAGGGTGGGCATCACCTTCGCCCCAGGAACCTCAGCCCCTGCCCCTGTCACCCCTGCTGCCCTCAGTGAGGAGGCCATTGACCTCCTCAGGTCACTCACTGTTGGGCAGTCTACCATTGTGAATGCCATCCAGGGTGTAGAAAGGGAGTTGCAACACACTAATGCATTCCTGGAGGGCATTCATTCTGGTCAGGCTGCCCATCATCGAACCCTGCAATCTCTGGCCTCAGCACTGATGCTAGCCTTTGTCCCTGTGTCTAGCCTCCCCCCTCCAACTTCCTCCACCCAGACCCAATCCCCTGTACCTCAGCCTATCCCAAGCACACCATCAGACCAGCCTGCACACACGTCAACACACAAGGGCAGCTCAGGCAAACATAGGCACCACACATCCCACAGGCACTCACACAAGCATCACCCACATACAGACACAGCAACATCCACTGCCTCCACTGTGTCCCCCTCCTCGTTGTTTCCCTCCTCCCTCCCAGTGTCGTCTACACTCTCACCTGCATGCACTACCACAACAGCCACTAGGACTCGCACCAGAACACCGAGCACCACACCCCGCTCACCTGCACTCACCACCCCCACTACCATTTACACGTCCCCTGTGTCCTCTCCCAGTGTGTCTGTGACGCCTCCTCCCAAAGTACACAAATGCGGGCACACCCAACATCCATCCACCTCACGACAGCCTCCAGAACATGCACATGCACCCAAAGCATCAAAAGTTACACCTCCTACAACCACCTCCTCTTCCTCCACTCCCAGACCCCCTCCAGCTACCCGTCCCAGTGTTCGTCAGAAAATTTTCCTGAGCAACCTTGACCTCTGTCCCACCACCCCCCCTCCAATTCATAGGTCCCATAGTAGCACCTCAGCCAAAAAAAGTCAGGTACCAGTGGTGGCCGTTAGAGGTATGTGGAGTGTACTGGGCACCAGGGCAGCCAGTGTGACACGGAGCCAAAGCACTGCCAGTCCACCCCCTGTGAAGCACCAGAAGTTAGACAGTGCCCGACGGGAGAGGGTGAAGACTCCTGCAGGCAAAGCCGCTCACAAGGGTCCCGGGGGTAGTGTCGAGTCAGCTGTGACTCCTCCCAAGGTGGGGAAGGGGCAGAAGAAGTCGCCAAAGTCTGGGAAGAGCAGCACAGCGGAGAAGGCCGCCATCCTCCCCGCTGCCAAGGACGCCACCGCCAGCCCCATCGTCACTGGTCCCGAGACCACCGCCAGAGTCAGTGCCCAGGAGGGTAGCGCAATTGTCAGTGGTCAGGAGACCACCGCCAGAGTCAGTGCCCAGGAGGGCAGCACAATCATCAGTGGTCAGGAGACCACTGCCAGAGTCAGTGCCCAGGAGGGCCCCGGCAGCCACAGCCCCGCTGGGCAATGAGGGTCTGCCATGGCACACACCGCTGCACCGATCAGAGACAGCAAAGTCAAGCACCGCTGAACAGGGCAATGACCGCCATGCCAAGCACCGCTGAACATGGCAAGCACCGCTGAACAGGCCAAGCACCGCTGAACAGGGCAAAGACCGCCATGGCAAGCACGGCTGAACATGGCAAGCACCGCTAAACAGGCCAAGCACCGCTGAACAGGGCAAAGACCGCTAAACAGGGCAAAGACCGCCATGGCAAGCACAGCTGAACAGGCCAAGCACCGCTGAACAAGGCAAAGACCGCCATGGCAAGCACCGCTGAACATGGCAAGCACCGCTGAACCGGCCAAGCACCGCTGAACAGGGCAAAGACTGCCAACTCAAGCATCGTTAGCCCATGTGCGGCAGGGGCAGTGACGGAACTGGGACCGTCACGGGGAGCGTGATGCACTGTGGGCACCAGTCCCCCTCCAAAACCAATGTAGACTGTTATCCACTTGTGAGACTGTGGCTTTGCACTCCCCAGGATGAAACAGTGGGCAACCCACCCACTGCAAAGACTTGTGAGACTGTGGCTTTGCACTCCCCAGGATGAAACAGTGGGCAACCCACCCACTGCAAAGACTTGTGAGATTGTGGCTTTGCACTCCCCAGGATGAAACAGTGGGCAACCCACCCACTGCAAAGACTTGTGAGACTGTGGCTTTGCACTCCCCAGGATAAAACAGTGGGAAACCCACCCACTGCAAAGGCTTGTGAGACTGTGGCTTTGCACTCCCCAGGATAAAACAGTGGGCAACCCACCCACTGCAAAGACTTGTGAGACTGTGGCTTTGCACTCCCCAGGATACATCAATGGGCATGGAGCCCCGTTGTGGATCTAGCGTGGTGCTGTCACCCGGCTGAGGTGCCTCCCCTTTCCCTTCCCCCTGAGGTGCCTGTTGTATTTATATCTGATGCCCTTGCAGTGTTCTCTCCGTTTCTAGACAGGTATTGTGTGGGGCCTCGCCCATGCATTTTGGGCCCAGTGGTCCACGGACATTGAAATGTGCATAAGTGCACTACTAATCGTGATGTATACATTTGGAATGTGTATATATTTATGTATATATGTGCTTACTGTATTTTGATACATTACAATGGTTGTACTTCATTTCCTTTTGTCTTTGCATTCTTCCGGGGGGGTTCAGGGTTGTTCCTGTGATGTTTGATAATGCATTGGTGTGTGTGTTGTAGTGTGCGAGGGTCGGGGTGGGGGTGGGGGTGTTGCGTGTGTGTGTCCCTGACTTTTGCCTCCCCCTTCCCCTATGTCGTAGGTGCAGTACTCACCGTTGTCTTCGGCGCCGCCGTTGCTGATGTTCGTAGAGGAGCAGAAACACAATCGCAGGGAGTATTTGGAGTTCCAGATGCATGGTATCCTCCTTCCTCGTGGAGTGTGTTCAGGTGAGCGTTTTCCCATTGCCAAAGCTGTTTCCGCCGTGTTTTTATCCACGGAGAATCCGCCCCGTAAAAGGTGGCGGATTGGCCTGTTGTAATACTGTGGGCGGTACTTTGTTTCCCGCCTGTCTGTTGGCGGTGACCGCCATGCTGCTTGTCTGTACCGCCGTGGCGGTCGGAGTGTTAAAGTGGCTGTCTATGTTGGCGGTTTCCGCCACGGTCATAATTCCCTTTTTTGTTCCGCCGGCCTGTTTGCGGTATTTCCGCCGCTTTAACACCGTCCGCCAGGGTTGTAATGACCACCAAAGTGTTTGGGTATGTGAGTGACTGTAGAGGTCAGTGAATGGTCAGTGAATGGGTGCATGAGTGGTTGCATTACTGAGTGACTTGCTTTGTAAGCAGCTGAATTGGTGAGCAGCTACGTGCGTACCTGTAGCAGTTAGTGAGTTGGTATGTAAGTACCTGTATTTGTGAGTGTCTGTCTCCATAAGTGGATATATAAATGGTGAATATTTGGGTATGTGAGTAGGTGTTGAGGTTATTGAGTGGGTGCATGAATGCCTGCATTGGTGAGTGCCCTGGTGCATAAGTCGCTCTGTAGGTGAATGACATCTTCTGTGAGTAGCTGTATGACCCACTGAATGAGTATGTGAGTGTCTGTATGGGTGAGTGATTGGCTGCATGAATGCCTCTGTTGGTGAGACTGTGAGTCTGTGAAAGGTTGTATAGGTTGGTTAGTGGATGTGGCAGTGGCTGTATGTGTAAGTGACTGGTTGTTTGAGTACCTGAATTGATGACTGAGTAGGTATGTGAGTGTCTGTATAGGTGAGTCTGTGGCTGCCTAAGTACCTGAATGGGTGAGCCACTGGGTATATGAGTGGCTGTATATGTGAGTGTCTTGCTGCGTGAGTGGATGAATAGGTGACTCAGTGCACGAGTGGGTATATGATTGACTAACTGGATGTATAAGTGGGTCGATGAGTTAGTATCTTGCTGCAACAGTGGCCAAATAGATGAATTGGTGCCTGTATAATTAGCTGTATCACTGACTGACTGAATAAATGAGTATATGTATGGTTAATTGAGTGGGTGCATGAATTGCTGTATGGAGAGTTTGAGTGTGTGAAAGGCTGTATGGATGAGTTAGTGGATGTGGGAGTTACTGTATGGGTGAGTGACTGGCTCTGTAAGTACCTGCATGTATGAGTATTTGGGTATGTAAGTGTCTGTATGGGTGAGTGTCTGGCTATGTGAGTGGATGTATGGGTTAGTGACTGGGTATATGAGTTGTTGTGTTTTGGCGCATCAATGGGCGACTGGGTATGGAAGTCATTGAGGTGACTGACTGGTTGCATGAGTGCTTGAATTGGTAAGCGACTTGCTTTCTGAGTGGCTGTATCAGTGAGTGCATGTCTCAGTACTTGTAGAAGTAAGTGACTCAGTATGTAATTTGTTATATGCGTTAGTGTCTGCTATATGAGTGGATTCATGGGTTCTTGACTGGGTGCCTGATTTCCTGTATGGGTGAGTGACTGTATATGTCAGTAGCTCTATGGGTGAGTGACTGGCTGTGTGCATAGCTGAATGGATGAGTATGTGGTATATTAGTGTGTGAATGGGTTACTGTGTGAAAATGTGAGTATCTGTAAGAGTTTGCATGAGTGAGTGGGTGTGTGAGTGAATGTATGGATGAACAAATGGATGCATGAGTGGCTGTATGAGTGAGTGACTATCTGCACAATTACTTCTATAGATAACTGACTGGTTGTGTGACTGGAGGTATGGCTAGCTGACTGGACTCATAAGAATATGTATGGATTAGGTATTTTATTAATGAAGCAACATGTAATTACTTACCTTTATTAGTGCTAAAAAATGAATTTCAAGCTTTATTAAAAGAAAAAGAAGAGAAGAAATAGTTAAAGTTTCATACAGGTATTATATACGTTAAAAGTTGCTTAGCCGTAATATGAAATATATTATCATTAACACAACACAATCATGTAAACCTGTTATGTTCCCTTGTCCACTATTCTCAGCTGCTATACTTCTTTACTGTAAAAGGAAGTCTGTATAGCTGCTCATCAGCGAACAGGGGGAAAAAACAGCCATATGGACTTGAAAGAAACTAAAAAATAAATAGTAGATTACTTAAAATTAACAGTGCTATGCATGAGTCTGCTCACTCGTGAACATTTTTCTTCTAATAAGTAGAAGTTCCACTCACTATAATTTATGAATGATATGTACTTATCTTATAATAATTACTAGACTAAAATAAACTACACATCCTTGTAAAACATTGCTAATAATTATACATGGTACATAAGTATTTTTTTCATGAAACAGTCCAAAGAAATAATTTCACAGTTCAATTATCCCCAAGTTTTGTTGACAATATCCTTTATAGGCCAAATGGTGTCTTCACTAGTGTTGGTTCACATACAGAGAATCCTGCATACTTTTTGAAAAGTATTACAATACATTTCAAGTACATATCACTTTTTCATATGTTGTTCAACACATCACCCTTGTATGCAAAATGATGTATATACTAATAATGACCCACATGCTAACAAGACTGCATCCAATATTATATCACTGATCCATCTTAGAACCTTGGTTGGAGAAACAGTAAATAGTAATTTGGAAGTTTGAATGGTAGTTTTTGTTTAAATTGCAGATTGGTATCAATACATTCTTCACATTCCCTTTCAGTCTTCAAATATACAGCATAATGTCCAGAAGTAATGTTTCATTTAATCCTTTGTGGAAGATTATAGGCAAAGTACAACATGTTCTACCACAAATTAGTATCTGGCCAGCCTTAAAATGTGTAATTTCAGTGTCCAACTTTGTTCCATTTGCTCTACATCTTTGAAACATTGCTATAAATTATTTACCACTCCTCTGTATAAGTAATGTAAAAAATAATTTTGTTTCACATGTTGGACAGGTCATATTTTGGTCACTCTTATTTATTAGTTTTTCAAAAGACACACTTTTACAGTCTGGAAGAGTTCAGTATGAAATTCACTCATATTGGATTTCAGTGGCAGATGAGAAAGACCAATCTTCACACTCATGATTCCATATGTAACTGAGTCCAAATATATAATCAATATTCACATTTTCATGTTCTAAAATTCCAAAGACCACCATAGTACATTGCTGTGCATCTTGTTCAGCATTTAGAGAAAATACTATGGATCCACAATATTTATCTACTACTTTTCAAATTCCTGAAGCAGACTGGATTACAGTTCTGTTTCGAGATAAACGCTGAAGATGATTAAAAAGTGCACTACACAATGCATTTTGTGTTTTTTTCTTGGATAGCATTTACTACACGTGGTAGATGAAAGAGAACATTGAGGACAACAGTAGCATAGCAGTTAAAATCAGTAGTGTTATCCAACTGTAAACTAACAATTTCTCCTTCCTTTTCCATCTTTCTTTTCTTTATACCTTCTTTTTTAAGCTTGTTTTCCATGTTTTCTAAAATTTTTGTAGACTGCTTTCTGTGTTTCCGCTTAGGACATAGTGGCCCTCATTCTGACCCTGGCGGTCGGTGATAAAGTGGCGGCCAACCCGCCAACAGGCCGGCGGTCCAAAATATGCAATTCTGACCCTGGCGGGAACCGCCAACACAGCCCGCCGCATTAACACTCCGACCGCCACGGCGGAACAAACAAACAGCGCGGCGGTCCCCGCCAACAGCCAGGCGGCAGACAATGTACCGCCCACCCTATCACGACCCACCAATCCGCCACCTTTTCCGGGGCGGGAGCACCGCCGATAAAAACACGGCGGAAACAGACTACAAATGGGAAAACGCTCACCTCCACATACTCCACGCGAGATTCCGGCAGTATGGAACCCGAGTTGCAGGTCATCCCCGCACTCCTATACCTGCTCCTGTACCAGGAGCACGCCCGGCGGCGCGGAAGACATCGGTGAGTACTGCACCTACGACACAGGGGAGGGAAAAGATTACCGGCACACACCCACCCACACCCACTACAACACACACATCAATGCATTCCCACAGATCACTGTCACAACCCACAACCCCCCCCTCCGAAATAATGCAAAGACCAAAAGAAGAGATCTTAAACGGGCAGATATATTGAAAAATGGACAGCAGTAATCCCAATAAATAAATAAACTATGTACAAAATATATACATCTACTAAATGTAGTCCAACCACTGTCCGTGGACCACAGGGGTCCTGAGCAAAGGGGCAAGGCCCAGTCCCACGACAAGAACTCCACGGAGAGAACACTGCAGGGGCATCAGAAAGAAAAAAGGACAGGCACCTCAGGTGGAAGGGAAGGGGGGGCACCTCAGCCACTTGAGTACACGACGCCAGATCCACGAGGGGACTCCATGACCACTGGCCCATCCTGGGGAGAGCAAAGCCACAGTCCAAACAGTCCATACAGTGGGTGGCCTGCCCACTGGGCCATCCTGGGGAGAGCAAAGCCACAGTCCATACAGTCCATACAGTGGGTGGCCTGCCCACTGGGCCATCCTGGGGAGAGCAAAGCCACAGTCCATACAGTCCATACAGTGGGTGGCCTGCCCACTGGGCCATCCTGGGGAGAGCAAAGCCACAGTCCATACAGTCCATACAGTGGGTGGCCTGCCCACTGGGCCATCCTGGGGAGAGCAAAGCCACAGTCCATACAGTCCATACAGTGGGTGGCCTGCCCACTGGGCCATCCTGGGGAGAGCAAAGCCACAGTCCAAACAGTCCATAACAGACTCCACTGCCACTGGAGGAGGCATGTTGGCCAGAGGACATCCTGCAGCCCTGCCCGAGACAGATCCTGCCCTGCCACGTCTGCCAAAGGGCCAGCGGTTCCTGCCTGGAAGGGACCAGTTCAGCGGTTCTTGCCTTGAAGGGCCCAGTTCAGCGGTTCTTGCCTTGAAGGGCCCAGTTCAGCGGTTCTTGAGACGGCGGTCCCCAGCGGAGCGGTGCTGGAGACAGCGGGGCCCAGTTCAGCGGTTCTTGCCTTGAAGGGCCCAGTTCAGCGGTTCTTGAGACGGCGGTCCCCAGCGGAGCGGTGCTGGAGACGGCGGGGCTCAGTTCAGCGGTTCTTGCCTTGAAGGGCCCAGTTCAGCGGTTCTTGAGACGGCGGTCCCCAGCGGAGCGGTGCTGGAGACGGCGGGGCCCAGTTCAGCGGTTCTTGAGACGGCGGTCCCCAGCAGAGCGGTGCTGGAGACGGCGGGGCCCAGTTCAGCAGTTCTTGCTTTGAAGGGCCCAGTTCAGCGGTTCTTGAGACGGCGGTCCCCAGCGGAGCGGTGCTGGAGACGGCGGGGCCCAGTTCAGCGGTTCTTGCCTTGAAGGGCCCAGTTCAGCGGTTCTTGGGGGTGGTGGGCTCTCCCGGGGCAGCTGTGCCGGTTCCTCCCGGGGCAGCGGCTATGGTGGTTGCGGGCTCCTCCTGGGCAGCTGTGACGGGTCCTCCATGGGCAGCAGGCCTGCTGCCTGACTTCTCCGCCTTGCTGCCCTTGCCCTCCTTAGTCGGGAGTCTGTGGCCCTTTCCTCCCTTTGGAGCTGTGGCTGTTGACGGTGGCTGGCTAGTGTCCTGGGGGGATATAGAATCCGGGCTCCGGCGGCGGCCCTTCCGCCTTCTGCTCCTCTTCCCAGGGGGTGGGCTGGCTGTCCCCTTGCTGCTGGGCGAAGATCCAGACCTGCGGGCTGGTGGGCTCCAATACCCCTGCACCCTTGTCAAGGGGGCTGCAGGGCTGGTGGTGGCTGAGGTGCTCTTCTTACCCCGACGAGAAGGAGGGGGGGGCTCAGGGTCAGGAAAGAAGGAAGCAGTAGAGAGATAGATTTTCTTGGGACAATGGATAGTGGTAGGTACAGTGGGTATGGGAGTGGAGGGAGAGGATGTGGTTGTAGGCGAGACAAGTTTGCTGTCTTTGGGTGCAGGAGCGGGAGGCTGTCGTGAGGTGGATGGCTGTTGGGTGGGTGGGTGGCTGCGTTTGTGTGGTATGGAAGAGGGGGTGACAGACACAGTGGGAGAGGACACAGGGGACGTGTAAATGGCAGTGGGGGTGGTGACTGCACGTGTGCGGACTGGACTGGAGGGTGTGCTGGTGATGGAAACACTGGCTGATGGTGAGGTGAATGAAGGTGTGAGTGTAGACGTCACAGGGAGGGAGGAGGGAGACGAGGAGGTGGGGGTCACAGAGGTGGTAGTGACTGTTGGCATGTCTGCATCGGAATGTTGCTTGTGTGAATGTCTGCGTGATCTGTGGTGCTTATGTTTGGATGAGCTGCTCTTGGGTGTTGAGGTGTGTGCAGGCTGGTCTGATGGTGTGGGTGGGACAGGCAGAGGAACAGGAGACTGGGAGGAGGGAGTTAGTAGAGGGAGGCAGGAGACAGGGACAATGGCTGCCGTCAGTGCTGAGGCCAGAGCCTGGAACCATCGCTGATGGGCAGCCTGACCCGAATGAATGCCCTCCAGGTACGCATTGCTGCGATGAACCTCCCTCTCCACCCCCTGGATGGCATTCAAAAGGGTAGTCTGCCCAACAATGAGCGTTCGGAGGAGGTCAATGACCTCCTCACTGAGGGCAGCGGGGGTAACAGGGGCAGGGCCTGAGGTGCCTGGGGCGAAGGAGATGCCCGGCTTCCTGGCAGAGCGGGCACGGGGCGAACGCTGAGGGGCTGCTGGGAGGGCGGAGATGGTGCGCTGGGTGGCGGCTGTACCTGTAATGGCGGGGGGCACGGATGGTGCCACCCCCGCAAGGGAGCTCCCTTCCGAGGACGTGTCCGTGTCGCTGCAGGGTCCAGTCGTCCCCGTTGTGGAGCTCCCCTCCCCCTC
Source organism: Pleurodeles waltl (assembly GCF_031143425.1). Classification (NCBI taxonomy): domain Eukaryota; kingdom Metazoa; phylum Chordata; class Amphibia; order Caudata; family Salamandridae; genus Pleurodeles; species Pleurodeles waltl. The sequence goes on from NC_090451.1 coordinate 474,762,592, forward strand.
CGTCTCACTGGTCCAGTCAGACTCTGTGGCATGGCCCTCCTGGGCCATGTGAGATGCAGCTCCCTCCTGCCCCGATGCCACTTCTCCTCCGCCTGATGATGCTGATGCACACAAGCACAGAAAGACAAACAAAAAGGGGGGGGAGAGAGAAATAAAGAGATTTTGAGTACATGGATCACCGGTACAGTTAGCGGACATGACAGACACAGATGCCCCCTGCACTAAGTTGCGCACTTGGGGTCCGCTACGCATTCCGTGGAACATGCCCTACACGCCTAGAGTTGACAACTGCACCCATGGATGACACGGCCCAGGGATGGCTGTACTGACACACTACTGAGGGTGGTGGCTGGGGACACAGGGGCTTACGGGGGTGCCCAGCCTACAGATATCGCCCTGGCCTAGGGGGACCCCCAGCCCTCCTCCCCCACCCAGACACCTCCACTGCGCGACAACAGAGTAGATAATGCTTGTACTCACCCCCTTGTGTCTGCTGTGCTGCCCTCACGCGCCCATCCAAATCAGGGTAGGCCACCGCCAGGATCCGGAACATCAGGGGGGTCAGTTGACGGCAGGCACCCCGCCTACGTTGGGAGGCCATCCCCAGCAGAGACTCAGCGGTCTTCTTGGTCCCGCGGCGGATGTCCTCCCACCTCTTGCGGCAGTGGGTGCCCCGTCGATGGTGGACCCCCAGGGTCCGGACTTCCTTGGCGATGGCACGCCAAATCCCGATCTTCTCATGGGCGCGGACCTATGTGACACGTACAGGGAGGGAGAAATACCACGTTCAAGTTTGTCTGCATTTTCGTTGCCAGTGGCCCAAAGCCCCCCATCCCCGCCAGGCCCCCCTCCAGGCCCCCGCCAGGCCCAACATGCCCCCCATCCCCGCCAGGCCCCCGCCATGCCCCCCGCCAGCCCCAACATGCCCCCCATCCCCGCCAGGCCCCCCGCCAGGCCCAACATGCCCCCCATCCCCGCCAGGCCCCCCGCCATGCCCCCCGCCAGGCCCAACATGCCCCCCATCCCCACCAGGCCCCCCGCCATGCCCCCCGCCAGCCCCAACATGCCCCCCATCCCCGCCAGGCCCCCCGCCAGGCCCCCCGCCAGGCCCAACATGCCCCCCATCCCCGCCAGGCCCCCCGCCAGGCCCCCAAGCCAGCCAGTGGCCCCAAATCCATATTGAATTAAACTCACTTGTTGGTCTGGAGGACCGTAGAGTAGCGCATACTGGGGGAGGACCCCATCCACAAGTTTCTCCAACTCTTCTCCAGTGAAGGCAGGGGCCCTTTCCCCAGGCGCAGCAGCCATTGTCCCTTCCAGACCGAGGTCACAGCAACACTTGCAGTATAGGTCCTCTCCTGTGAAAGTTCAAGTCGCAAGTGAATAAGTAGATAGAAAATGGCGGTCACGTCCGCGGCGGTGCGTACCGCGGCGGTGCGTACCGCCACCGCCGGCGCCCTTCGCCATTTGCTCCTGAAACCCATAGGCTTCAATGTTAACCAATGCGGCTTCGCGCCGCGGTCTTCGACCGCCGACCGCCGCGGTGTGCCACGCCAGCGCATTGACCTCACATCCCATTGTCACACTTCACAGGTCAGGCAGCCGCCATTTCGAGGGTCCACAGGGCTCAATTTCAACTGCGTCACACAGGCCTAGGCCTTGCATAGCCACTCAGACACGCCATTCACTGCATAGAGAATCGTTTACTGTGCAAGCTGTGAGTACGTACCTGTGGGTTGCTTGACTGTGTGCTCCATGTTGTCCTTCCTAGGCACCGTCCGTTGGGTTTGGCGAGGAGACGGATGAATCCTCCCGTGTACAGGCCGCTGGTGGACCTGTCGACAATGGAAGCACGCCACATTATCCTGACCTACCGGCTTGACCGTGCCACTATACAAGAACTGTGTGCCCAGCTGGAGCCCGACCTGATGTCCCCCATCCGCCAACCCACAGGGATTCCCCCTCTGGTGCAGGTCCTGTCAGTACTCCATTTCTTGGCAAGTGGGTAATTTCAGACAACAGTGGGAATTGCTTCTGGGATGTCTCAGCCCATGTTTTCGAAGGTGTTATCCAGAGTGTTGTCTGCCCTGGTGAAATACGTGAGGAGCTACATCATTTTCCCTGAGGTGGGCGAATTGGCTACAGTGAAGGGTGATTTCTACGCCCTTGGACATATTCCCAACGTCATTGGTGCCATTGATGGGACCCATGTGGCTTTGGTTCCCCCAAGAGACAGGGAGCAGGTGTACAGGAACAGAAAAAGTTACCATTCCATGAACATCCAGGTGGTGTGTTTGGCTGACCAGTACATCTCGCATGTAAATGCCAAATTCCCTGGGTCAGTGCATGACACCTACATCCTAAGGAATAGCAGCATCCCTTACGTGATGGAACAGCTAGAGAGACACCGTGTATGGCTATTGGGGGACTCTGGGTACCCCAACCTGTCGTGGCTACTGACCCCAGTAAGGAATCCCCGGACCAGGGCAGAGGAACGGTACAATGAGGCCCATGGGCGTACTAGGAGGGTGATCGAACGCACCTTCGGCCTCCTAAAGGCCAGGTTTCGGTGCCTGCATATGACAGGTGGATCCCTAATGTACTCACCTAAGAAGGTGTGTCACATCATCGTGGCCTGCTGCATGCTTCACAACCTGGCTTTGCGCCGCCAGGTGCCTTTCCTGCAGGAGGATGGTCGAGACGGTGGTGTTGTGGCAGCTGTGGAACCTGTGGAGAGTGACGAGGAGGAAGACGACGGGGCTGAAACAGACAACAGGGACAGAATCATTGAACAGTACTTCCAATAGGACACAGGTAACAATTCAAACATAATTTAGTAAATGTGAACTACTCTCCTGCATCTCTGCTGCCTGTCTATTTGCCCCAGTGTATGATGACTGAGTTGTGGCTTTTCCCTCCCTATTTCAGATCTGGGGTCCCCACTACGAGTCCTGTGCTTCGTTTCCCCATGGACTACAGCTTTGTGGCAGCTGTTTGTTGACTTCACTATGTACAAGGACATATTTGCACTGTCATGTCAATTACAATATTTTGAAATCACAGCCAGACTCCAGATAGTTTTGTGCAAAATAGGTGTTTATTTCAGTGCTCAAAATGGGATGGGTGGTTTCAAGTGGGTGGGGGCTATGGTGAAGGAATGTCCATGGCAGAGTCCAGAGTAACAGTCACACAGGTGCATTGTCCAGAGGCCTGTGGAGAGGTGGAGCATGGGCAGTTCAAGGATGGACAGGGTGACAATGTGGGACAGTGGGATGACATCAGGTGGTATCCTTTGCTGGCGGGGGTCTTGACATCCTACTCTGTCTTCTTGCGAGATCTCAGGGCCCTCTTGCGGGGTGGTTCTTCTCCTGCAGGAGGTGGGGGTCTGGTGGGCTGCTGTTGTGCGGGGGCCTCCTGTCCACTAGCGCCGGCGGAGGTGGTTGGCTGGTCTTGGTCCAGGCTAGTGGCAGGGGCCCTTTGTTGTTGTTGAGTGTCCGTCCTGGTGTTGATGAGGTCCTGCAGCAGCCCTACCATGGTAACCAGGGTGGAGGTGAGGGCTCTGATGTCCTCCCTGTACCCCCGATAGTGTTCCTCCTGCAGTACCTGGATCTCCTGGAACCGGGCCAGTACCGTCGCCATCGTCTCCTGGGAGCGGTTGTATGCTCCCATGATGGTGGTGAGGGCCTCGTGGAGAGTGGGTTCCCTGGGCCCGTCCCCCCCCTGTCGCACAGCTGCCCTCCGAGTTGCCCTGTTTCCCTGGGCCTCTGCCCCCTGGCCGGTGTGCCCACTACCACTGCCCCCAGGTCCCTGTTGTTGTTGGGGTGGTGGGTTATCCTGGGTGCCCTGTAGTGGTAGACACACCGCAGATTGACGCGCCCTGGAGACAGAGGCATGGGCCCGCTGGGTGGGAGCTGTGCTGGTGTTCCCAGAGGGGTTTGGGTCTGTAGTGGCCTGTGCCTGTGTGAGGGGAACCGACTGTCCAGAGGTCCCCGATGGTCCGGGCTGGTCATCAGTGTCCAGGTCGACAGAGCTGCTGTCATCGCTGACGGCCTTTTGGGTGGGGGGTGTGGAGAATTCTGGGCCCTCCGTGGCGGTGTGTTGACGGTCGGGTCCTGCAGGGTTATAGAGGTATGGTTATAGTTTCAATGTGTGGCATATGGGTGTATCTGTGGGTTCCCGTGTCCCCAAGTGCTGGCATTCGTGTGTGGGGGCTTTGGTGAGGGTGGCTTGTGGGGGGGATGTGTATATGCATTGGGCATGCTTTGGTGATGGGTGTCCATGCTTAGTGGACGCATGCAGGCCTAGGTTTTGGGATGTGTGGGTTGTGATGGTGAGACATTGGCAGGGAATAGGTGTGCTGGGGGTGGGGGTGATGATGGTGGTGGGGGTGAGGGTGGGGGTGAGGATGGGGGTGGGGGTGAGGGTGGGGTTCGAGGATGGGGGTGAGGGTTGGGGTATGATTTGGCATGCAGGTGGGGGGGAATCCGTAGTGAAGCTTCAACTTACCAGAATCCATTCCTCCGCCGACTCCTGCGAGGCCGTCAGGATGCAGGATGTTCAAGACTTCCTCCTCCCATGTTGTAAATTGTGGGGGTTGAGGTGGGGGTCCTCCGCCAGTCTTCTGCACGGCGATGTTGTGCCTGGATACCATGGAACGCACCTTCCCCCGTAGGTCGTTCCATCGCTTCCTGATGTCTTCCCGATTTCTGGGGTGCTGTCCCACAGCGTTGACCCTGTCGACAATCCTCTGCCATAGCTCCGTCCTCCGGGCAATGCTGGTGTATTGGATCTGTGTGCCGAAGAGCTGTGGCTCTACCCGAACGATTTCCTCCACCATGACCCTGAGTTCTTCGTCTGAGAAGCGGGGGTGTCTTTGGGGTGCCATGGAGTGGTGTGTATGATGGGTGGGGTGGAGTATGTGTAGTTAAGTGTGTTGAGTGTGGTGGTGTGTGTTGTTTTGTGTGTGGATATTGTGTGGGTGATGGTGTAGTGTGCCTCTGTGTGATGGTATTCTGTGATCGCTGATGTGTCTCTCAGTGCTTCTTTTCGGATTTTGGTCGAAGGGGTTTGTGGGTGATGTGAATGTGTGTTTTATATTGTATTGTGTGTGTGGGAGTGGTGTGTGTATGTGTATCAGGTGTGTGGAATTCAAATCGTCCAATGTGGCTGAGTTTTGTTCGTTTGGGTGTATTCTGACCGCGGCGGTGTGTACCGCCAATGGAAAACCGCGTTTGAAAGACCGCCGCGTGGATTCGTGGGTCGTAATGGCATGGGCGTATTTCTGTTGGCGTGACGGTGGAGGTTTGGTCACCTCCACTTTTCCGCCGACCGCTGGTCTGGCGGTCTGTTGTGGCTGTCGGATTTTCGGAGGTTTGGCTGCTGCGGGTCAGAATGACTGTGGCGGGTTACCGCGACCGCGGCGGAATTATGGAGGATTTCTGACCGGCGGTAGGCGCCTTTTACCGCCGAGGTCAGAATGACCACCAGTATGTTCTTTTCATAAACAGGGTACTGTCCTAAATGAGAAGCATATTTACCTCTTTACCTGTTGTACTCATTCATGTAATTTACATCTGCACTTTTTTTCATCAAGCAAGTGAGTGTTCAAATATGACAATGCCACATATGCCATTCCTTCTTTAAAAACAGTGCTACCGTTATTAAGAAGAGCAGCATCGACTTAAACCTTGAGACTTGTAGATTGTTACAGAATACACAAGAAAAACTGGAAAAACTGGAAACTGTTTTCATCGTACATACACATTTTTCACAAGCAAAAAACGTACAACACATCGTCCAAACTGTTTCAACCCAACAACCTGATCAAACTTTATAGCTAGAAATGTAATCTCAGTACGGTTTGGAAAATAAATAAAGTCAACAACTTTTTCCATGGCACCCTTTGCTAATCCCTCCTTAGCATTTAAATTACGTCTTTAAATTATTCTACAATTCTTTCAGACACGTAAAGACTTTTCTAATCCAGTAGCCTAGAAACCGATTTATCCAAAGATTTTAACTTTTCTTGTAATTTTTCCATAAGTAGTATAGTTACTCCTTGGTGTTCCATTTTGTCAACAACAGTAATGTCCAAAATGTCTTCATTTTCTAGTTTTACCAATTCTTCATTAAACACAGCACACCCTTGAAGTGTAGGCATCAAGGAAACAACATGCTTTCCCTCTTTTGAGAAGTTATACATTAGCTCAGCTGGCGTCTTTTTAGCGGGAAAGAGTTACTTTATAATTTGACTTTCCAACATCAATTTTGTCTGCTGTGTCAGAACTCCCACTCTGATGTCCTTTAGAATGTTTTCATAGCGTATGTCAGAAAATTGGCACATATTATTCACAAGTTCCTTGTATTGAAAATAGTGCCAAATATTGACATTGCCAGTACCTTCTAGTGAGTTTTGAGGTCATCATGAGAGAGAGTTTTAAAAACCGGCTGTCCTTTTATAGGAGTTAGTTGTAGTGGGTCTCCAAAAACTATTCTTTGTTTACAAGATGTTGTATTCAGTTTTTTAAATCTCTGCATTCGCACGTGAACAAAGGTAAGCATTAGATTTGAAACCATGCTAACCTTGACAATAATGAAAAGTTTCATCTTCTTCAAAACGTTTGCTACCTCATGAGAAGCTTCCCCAGAGAACTTCATGTATTCCAATTTATTATTGTGTTCTACTGGTAGCATTAGTAGTCTATTTAATGATATTCCCTTCATGTTGTTTGCAGCCAATATAGTAGGTGCAGTTACTACACACAATGAGTTGGAATCTGTGAATTTCTGTAAGTAAGTAGAAATAACTTTAATTGAAAAGCTTTTCTCAGTACCAGCTTGAACTCTAATGTATAAAATAATTGGCTGGAATAATGAGCAACTGCATTACTTTCTGTCATGTTGTGATCCATGTTCTATTTTTTTTCACTTCAATGTAAATGTCTTTCTGCTCATTGTTTAGATGTCCAACTAACACATCTAAATCTTCTGGTTCCAATCTAGCTTGTTCCATGGCAGTTTCCACTTCATTCATAGCTATTGCAGATTTATTTTCAATAATAGGTTTTCCAAGAGGATCTTGACTTGAAGGTGCCAAACTCTGGCTGCTTTGAGAACTATACTTTGCAATCTCAGCAGCAATTATTGCTTCTTGCTGTATCTCATCATTTAACATTTGTAAATAGTGTTTAAATATTGGACACTCAATAGTATATTTTACAGCATTAAAAGGTTCTTCATAGAAGTTATAATCTCCAAGTAATTCCATTTCACTACTCCAAGGTTTAAATGGCTGAAGAAGTGTTAAATAGAAAAATTCACTTTTCTCAGGAGTTTGACAGGTAGGTTTTCGATGGTTAATTAACATTTGTTTTTCAAGTTTGACTAAACATCAATCACATCAATCACATGAATCACATATTTTCCTTCTTCTATGTTTTCATTAACATTACTTTTATATCAGTAGTTTTGAAGAATTTCATAAGGGCATTTGTTTTCTAGATGGGTACTTGTCTTTTAGATGGGTACTTCTTTTTGGATAGTATGTATCCAACGTATTTGTTTTCACAAGATCTGTACTCTCAGGCTCAACCTCTGCCAGGTACTGAATTTCAGGGAAGGATTTCAGTACTCTGTTTTTGTACTAGATAGGCCAAGACTTACCCAGACAATTCCTTTTAATTTTGAGAAAAAACGTGCTGAGCTAAGTCTCTCACATTCCTCATAAGACCCCATTTCCCTATGATAAAGCATTTTCAAGCTGATGGCATACAATTTCTTGCTGAGTGTCTTCTCTGCAAACATCTCCTCCCACATCTCCTTCATTTAACTTTTTTCATATTTTGTAATGTATGATGTAACACATCGCTCCACAGAAATGGAATTGTCTGCAACAAATTGAATGTCCAGTATAGCATTCCACATATTTAAAATAACTTCCTTTTAAGTTATATGTATTTTTGGAGATTTACTTGTCAATGTATGTCTGACTGAGGACAAGAAGCTGTTTACTCTTCCTTTTTAAATAACAGGTCATGGAAATCAAAATCAGCGTCTTGTGTAAAAAATTCCTTTGGATCTCCATGTATGGCGACAATACTTTCTACATCTATATGTTTGGAAATACTATGCTTGTTCTCTCAGACCTTCTCCACCAGTTTAGTTATGCTACATGTCTCATATTGTTCTATAGAAAAACAACACAGACTCA